>NC_086194.1:89531769-90781769 GCF_035770615.1 Melospiza melodia melodia
CTGGTACAAAAGAGCTCAGCTGAAGAGCTCCTATTTTTAGCTGGAGGTTAGGTTTGGTTGTTTGTTGTTTCAGTTTTCATCTCCTTTTAAATAGTTGCTGTCAAGGTTAATGGAACCATAATTTGACCTTGCTTTTTAATACTGTGCCTGTTTGCCTGTGTGTGTATTTCTGTATATGTGACCATTCCCCTGACAAATGTGTCACAACGTGTCACTGCAAAAGGTGGAGACAGGACAATAAAATTAATTGGCAGCTTGGACAAGACTGAATTCAGTAGTAGTCAGGCACAGCCTATCTTCTGTCACTAGGTTTTGAACCTTTGTTAAAAAAAAAAAGGTCCTGTAATTAATCCTCAATGCCTCTCTTAGGGCTTAATCATGCGGTGGGATGTGCCTGCCCTGCCCTGAATGCTCAGTGAATGGAGTCATCCTCTCCTGCCCTGGCCCAGCAAGGCACTTCAGCATGGTGGATGGCTCCTGTGACACATAGCTCTGATGGGTTTGACATTTATTAAACAGCATAGAAGTTCTCCTAATGAACACAGTAGTGGGATTTTCTTCCTGACTGTGCATAGTGCAGCAAGCCTCCTAATGGAAACAGTCAGAATTATCATCAGTCATGGTGAACCTAACTGAGGTCCACTGACCTTATCGGGGATTGGAGCAATTTGGAGGACTTTGGAGGGAAAATCATGTCTCACAAAACTCCTCTGGTGAAGAATACTGCACATTTTGATTGGTTTATTGATGCTCATCTGCATAGCTGGCATTGTGTAGATAAAAGCACAAGGAGGGGAATGCCTGTTTGGGCCTTGCTCATCTGTCTCTAAATTGGGAAACAGAGTAAAGGGCAGTCTTTTAGTTATCAAGATTTGCATTGTCCATGTTGCATTCTACAGTATTTTACAAATACCTACTTAATCTTGTATTGAAAAAAAAAGACTGCTAAGTTTTGCCCTTGGGATATGAGAATATTGTGAATTAAGGTCACAGTTCATTCTAGATTTGGGTCATTTGGCATTTAGAGTAGAATAAAATCTTTATTGACTCTTACAGTTTCAGTGCACATAACACACCAGGGACATGTCTGGGTTCTGGGTTGCCCTTGGGGGATTCCAGTTATCCCTGGCTGCCTCAGCACAGTTCTGGGTTGTCCTCAGGGGTTCATTTGCTTCCAGTTGCCCGTAAATGCACCTAGAGGTGCTCCAAGGGTTCCCAGTTACCCACTTTCCGCCCTAAAAGGGTTCTTGGTTGCCCTTAGGGGTTTTCAGTTGCCTCCAGCAGAGTTCTGGGTTGTTACCATGCTGCAACTTGGAAAATTTTGACTTTGTATAAGGAAATTTTTCTACTGTGAAGGTGGACAAACACTGGAATGTGTTCTTAGAGAAACTGCACACTCTACCCTTGGGGATCTTCAAACCACAGCTGCACAAGCCCCTGAGGAATTGCTTTAACTACATCTGCTTTGAGCAGGAGGTTGGACTGGAGGACTCTAGAAGTCCTTTTCCAACTGGAATCAGTGCATGCTGATTTTGAAGGAAAGAAGTTATTATGTTTATTTCAGTAATTTAATGGGACACCCTAGATCTTGTGATGGGAGTTAAAAATAGAGTTTGGAGTTTTCCCAACCTCCAATCAATCACATCTGTGTTTCCAACTTCTCTTGCACAATAGGAGAGCAGTTGCTTTCTTGGTATTATTTTAGATGGTACCTGGCTGTGAGAGGTAATTGCAGTGACATGTAGAAAACATTCAGTAATTGCAACTTAGGTCATGGCCAAATTTGACCTTAGAAAATCTTCTTTTAAGTTCTTCTGCCTTGTAATTCCAAAGGAGCCAGTTCATCACAGACTTGCTGGAGTTCTGCAACTCCACTCTTAAGTGTGAAATTGTATCAGTGTATTTGACTGGAGCACAGGATATGTGTAGTGAGTCCAGAAAATGCCAGACACTTGCAAAATAGCATGCTATTAAAACCATATGTATAGCAGCTTTTCAGTGACAATTTGATTTGACTTTGTAATTTTGTTAAAAGGACGTAGGCTGGGTCTGTATCACTTTATTAAACGTGCCTGGGAATGGTCCCAGGACCATTCCCAGGACCATTCCCTGGGAATGGTCCCAGGCAGTGAGGCCAGCTGGCATGGAACAGCCTGCATCCACACTGGTGGACTGGCTTGGCCTGTGCTAGGTGGCTGCAAGCAAATTGCTGCTTGGGTGGGGTTCCTGGCAGAATCCCGCTACCAAAACAGGTCCAGAAGCTGCTTGGGAAAGTTGGATGTTCATGGAAAGTTGGAGGTTCAAGAGGCTACGTTCAGGCCAAGGAACTCTCTCACAGTTTATTAGCATAGGTAACAGTGTTGGAGCACACAGGCTTACTGTGGGCATGCTTGAATTTACTTTGTACTCAAAGGCAGATGAGCCTTTGTGCTGCAAACTGTTTGTATATTTCAGATAGCTCCAAAGGAAAGATCTAGAAACAAACATTTCTTGTTGCTGTTGTCATGTGAACCAAACTAAGCATGACCCACAGACCTTAGAAAGGCTGAAAAGTACAAAAGTAAAACCCGTGGATGTTGCTCATCCTTGCAGTGTGTGAGTAGGGCAGTAACATGTGTGCATGCATCTAACCTACAAACTATGTAAAATGGGAATTAACCTGCTCCAGTGAGAACATGAACTATTCTTAAGGACTGCAGAACAGTCAGAAATTCTGAAGTGAAGCAATTGCTTGAGGTGGCCATGAGGCATTTTTTTGTTCTGAACTTTATTTTTGTTACAAATAGGGAAGAATTCCCTCTGTTTCTGATGGCTTCCAAAAACAGCCCACAGAGAAGATCTGGCCAATAGTCAGAGGATGTTGCTAACACTGTAGTGTAAAGGACAAAAATCAGATGACAGTGGAAATCTCTTGGCTTTCCCCTCTTCCAGCTTGGAGAATACATCCATGCAAAACAGAATGTCATCAGGAGACCATAAGCTTTTTTCCTGGAAGACTCCTAATATGGCAAATTGGTAGTATCTGCTGTGGTTGCATTGCCCTACCTTCAGAACTGAAGGAATCCTTCCTGGGGCTGTGGAAACAAAGTCACTGCAGTGATTGCCAAGTAGATCCATTTTGCTCTTCGTTATGAGGTTATTTCTGGACTGAGAAAATATGTCCGTGGTCTTTCATGAGCTGTCTTTGAGAGCTTCTGTGCATATCCAAGGATGCTTGAAGCAAGGACTACACAAACTTTGCTCCAGGGAAACACTCTGTGGCCAAAAGGCTACAAAATTAGCTTTGGCTGCTTTTAGGGTTTGCATCAAGGCTAATGTAGGATGCATCCTGGTCAGTGGCAAACACCAGGGCTGCAAGGATGCACAGCCTGATGTTTGGCAGGCCACTCACCATTCTCTGCTCCTGCCTAAAGAAGGGAAATTCTATGGATCTGCAAAGGTTCATTGGCTCTGAAACATGAAAATAACTCCTCTGGAGCTGTATTTCTGCTTGCAGAAATCAGTGCATAGGCTTTCAGTTGAGATCTCCATCTTTGCCTCAAACCCTTAATCCCAGGTTCAGGGACAGAAGCAGTGATACCACAACACAATGGAAATCACCTGAACCTTACAATTTTTTTTCTATCAACCTCTTTTTGAGACTGGTATCAGATTATGATACAGTTATACAAGATATAACTTGGACAGAAGAGCCACATAGTGCTGTTCTGAAAGCCTTTTTCCATAGACATAGAGTGAGTTTAGTTACAATGTCTGCTGTAAACCTCATTGTGGTTTTCTTTACAAGTTTTAAGCTGCTCTTCAGGTGTGATTCTTTTTCTTTCTGTTTTGCAGTAGTTGATTTTAATTCCAACACCATATGTAATTGTGACCACTGTCTCTGTAGAAAGGTGAATTGAAGCCAGCAGATGCAGAAAAAGGCAGTGAGAAAGATCAGCAGATCCTGGTGGGATCCTGTTTTACAGTAGGAACTTGTTTTACAGTAGGATGATTTGTTTAACCTTGCAAAACAAAAGCAGAAATGGGATATGTTTGCTGTCTGGAAATGTGAGGTGTGTAAATACCAGAGAAGAGAAAAGGAGCCATGGATGCCTTAGAATACAAATGACCAGGAATAAATTTAAGCAAGAAATTGTTAAATGGCTTTTAGTTATTTGAACAATAGCTTCACAAATGGGATTCATGACTGCTTTTAAGGTGGATCTTGCTGAGATGATGAATGGAAAAGAATGGTGTGGGCACGTGTATTACCAGTGGCCTGACCTGAACATCCTGGTAGGTGTCTGCTTGTTCTGTCTTCCTGACATTACTGTGCTGAAAAGTTGTCTTGGATTGGCAGTGAGATAGACATCCAGCAGATTTCTTCCTTCTTCATCTGGAGTATCTCTTCCTAATTTTAAATTCTCTTTTGATATGTGTTGCAACACTTCCTGGTTTGAATGTTTGCCTTAGGGAAAATATCCTAATACTTCTAGAGATGGGCCTGATATGTTTTGAGCAGGTTCCACATACCTGCTCTAGGGCAAGAAAAGCAACAAGAACAAGCTGGGAAGAATTTATTTGTTTGGCCCTGGCCCAAATTAGTCATCCCAATGAAGTCAGATCCAGGACTTGCATCTCATAAAGATTTTTGGGGGAGAGAAGCCCACAAAACTTTTCAATTCACATTGCTTCGGTTATATTTGCAGAAGCAGAGAATCTGCTCTCCCAAGGTGGTGGGTCCAATTGTAAAGGAGAGCAGATTTCTTCAGAATGTGAAGAATTCTTGGATATTTGAACAGATATTCCTACCTGCTCTAATGCTGATATTTCCCTGTCAGGCTTTTAGCAAGCAGAATTGCTAGAGGCAGTGGCATGTGCATGAGAGCAGCTCCTCTGTATATCTGAAGGCTTCTACCCAAGGAAAGTCTGAGATGGCTTTTCCCCCTCATATTAAGCCATACTGGTGAATTTTCAACCTCATATGAGGCTAAAGCAGATTATTTAGTATTGTGGAAGTAAAACAAAGCTGAAAGAGTAGGTTGACACAGGCTGAAAGAAATGAAAATAGAAGATATATAGTACACTGGAGACTTAGGCTGCCCTGAAAGCCAAATAAATTTGATCCAGTAAGGGACAGTCCAATCTCACTTGATGTTCCCCGAAGCTGTGGGAAGAGCAGAGCTCCTAGAGCAGAGTCAAGGTTCATTAAAGTTGGTGAGAAAATTGGCTCAATCACACCCAGAGGGTGTCAGTGCCACAGTTTGGCAGAAAAACTGACTTAAAAGAAAAACTGTTCTCTACCTTTCTGTAGAGAACGGGGCTGGTCTAACTCACTAGTAATGACCAAGCCATGGGCAGCTGATGCACTAGAGAGAGACCTGTATGACAGATCCCCTGAGCTATGGGGGGCTGGAAGGGAAAAAAAAATGCTTTAGAACACCCAGGGGCAAAATTAATGAAGAAAGACCCCTCAATGGTAAATTAATCCAAATTGTAGAGAACTTTCACTTTTTTTATTTCTTCTTTTTTATTTTGATATAAATACCTTTTTTTCTTTTAACTACTTCAGGGAGAGTTCTTTGCTAGCAGACATGTATTAGAGACACTCTGAATTCAATCCCATTTTGTTCCAGAGCCTGTAGCAATGGGCAACAGAGCTGCAATATGGATGAGTTAACAATCTCCAGGGTGACTTGAAGGTATTCAAAAGGAAATTTGCACCTCAGGCACATGCAGAGCTGCTCTGCACATGCTCCCACTGTGACAATTCTGCTGTACAAATAAAGGCCTGCCAGTCTGAGAATTATTTTCTTGGTTGCACATATCATAAATGTGCTATGGGTCAGCTAATCCTGTTTGGCAACACAGACACTGGTAAGAGAACAGAGATTCAGAAGAGGCTGTGTTGAGACATCCAGAGGTGAATTCTCCAGAAGATACAGTGATCAGATGAATCTGCAGTACCCCAAGAAACCTGCATGTAACATCCTCAGTAAAACCTTCATGTTGTAAATGAATTGGAGGTTGTTTGAGACATGGGACAGCTCAGAGCTCCCAGCTTGCCCCAAATGTGTAGTAGCTTCATATCTGTGCTCGTATGCACTCTGTCGATAGAGTCAGTCAAGTAGAGTGGGGAATAGTCAGGCTAAATCTCTCTCACAGGACTAAATGATTCTTGGTTTGGAGTGCAGTTTCCTGTGTGGTTGGTAAGAAGCTTGGCCCTGAATTACACTTCTTTCCTTGCTTGTTTGCTTCCTTGCAATATTATTTGCACACGTTTTTATAGTGTGTCAAAACTCCATGATGCCTCTTCCTGCCCCTGGTGCTTAGATAACACAGTTTTGTGTGTAGTTCATCCAATCCAATTTACCTTTTCAATTGAATATACATCATATGATAAGAAAATACAGCCCTTTCATTCTGCTCATGTTTTTAGTGCAGACTTCTTGGCCATGTTGGCATTAATATCTATTCTTGACCCTGTCTTTTTTTAAAATAGAGATAAAGTAGACAAAGGTTCTACTTCACAGGATTTGGGATTGTTTGAAGGTTAATTAATTAATGTTTGTTAAGTATTAATGGGAAGATGCGTGGGGATTATTCTGTTCCAAGTGAGTTATTTGAATGAATACCTACAGCAGCCCAACATGAAGCAATCAGAGGAACTTTATTCCTCTGGCTTGCATTCAGTCAAACCAGCTTAGAGCCCTCTCATGCCAACTTCAGTATAAGGCTTTGAAGAATATATGAAACTGGTGACATAAGCTTGGCCCACTGCAGGAAGCAAAGCATGCATTGCTAACTCCTGCTAAATAAAGCAGATGAATTTTCTTTTTTCCTTTGTAAAGAGCAGATTCCCTTGTGGAAAATTAAAAAAGGGACCAACAAAACACCAAGGTAACCGATCTCACTCCAGCACTTTCAGGTTCTGTTTTTATTGCTCTTGGGTCCTTCCTGCTTCCAATTATTTATGGAAGCTGTGAGTCACATGGTGGAGCTGGAATGATTCAGGAGTTTGTTAAGTGAGGAGAAACAGGAAAAGAAGGGCCTGGCGGTTCAGGCAAATTACATCAGTGCTTCGGCATCTCGTCCCAGGCCTTGGAAAATGCCATGTCTCCATGAGAAGGACTGCAGAGTGATGCTCAGAGGCAGGAGTGCTTTAGTTTCTTGGCCAGCACGCACAATAACACTAGATATAGTCACTTAAGATTTATGGGTAGCAAAAAGTCAAGTGGGAGATATGGGTGTGTCAATTGTAGCAAGGAAAACACCTTATAGTAGCAAAGAAAAATTTCATCCAGAAGGGTGATTGTGCATCTACAGAAAGTACAGAAACTGTGAGGAGTATCTAATTTTCTTTGCATTTCTTATTTGACTGTCAGTGCAGGTTTGCTCAGCTGGATTTTCTTTTTTTCCTTCTTAAGAATAGGAATTATACCTGTGTGGTAATTCCTGTGAACTCTGCAAGCACAAAGCTAGCAAAGAATTTATCTATCTCCTGGGATAATGAAAAGGGAGCTGCCAGGCACTCATCACAACCTGATATGCTTTAGCCATGGGTCCTTGAGACTGGTTTTGGTACCTGGGGAGAGATTAGCTGAAAAATTTTGAGATGCTAAGGCAGCATGTTTGCATTGACATATTTCCCTTTCAAAGTGGGGCTTTGGCTTAAGGACCACTCAGTGCAGAGCTGATAAGAGTCTCTGAAATCCAGCACATGGTTATAGCTCAGGAGACAGTGCCAAAGACAATGGTTGTCCCTTCAGCTACTACCATATAAGAATAAAATAAAAACCAGTGGCAGTGACTGGAAAGAAGCATGTCTCAATGTAAAAGTGATGGAAGTACGCCAGTGAGGAAAAAAATCAAGTATGTGCTGAATTCAAAATTGTTTTTTAAACTTGATTTGTACTGTTTCCCCTGTCCATTGTGTCCTCTTTTAAGTAATGTACATACTTAATATTAGTAATGACATTTTACTGACATAATAAAGTGATCTTAAAAGTCACATCTTGTGGCAAACTGGTAAAAAAACCCAAACAATTCTACATCAATAGGCTTGAAATGTTAAAAAATCATTGACAGAATCACATTTTTGCTGTTTGCTGCATTATGGCCTTCCTGCTGAAAGGCCTGAAAAAGCCCAGCTGTAGCCTCTGCAGCAGGACCCAGGTGTTCAACTCCAGTCTGGAGACAAAGCATGGACCTTGTGCCAGTGCTGGGCAGAGGGGCTGTGTGCTCCCAGGGCTGCTGCTGCCACCAGGGCTGCTGGAATGCCTGTCCCTCTTCCAGCCTCTCTATAATGCTCTGGAGGAACATGGTGTAGGAAAGCTACAGAAGAAGGAGGTGGAGGCAGTTAGACTGCTCCTCTGGCATGTGATTTCTCCCAAACTGTGCTCATTTGCAATGGGCACAAGCAGTGCTGGGAGTGAAGCAGCAGCAGGGCCAGGCAGGTCGGTGCAATGTCACCGGCAGAGCCCTGGGATTGAGCCAGGAGAAGGGTGAGAAAGTGGAAGCAGGCAGTGACAATCATAGCACAGGTGAAAAAAGCTCAGCAGCAGGAAGGTGCCAGTGTCCCAGCCTGCTGGGAGATGCATGTTTTGGGGTGAGGCTGTCACAGCTGGTAGATGGCACGCAGCAGCCGTGATTTGCTAAAGAGAGCGGCCCTGGCAGCTGTGGTGGGCAGCAGGGCTCTGGTCACTGCCTGCAAAAGCTGCTTGGAGAAGCTGGTTGGTGCTGAGCACCTTGTGCAGGCTTTCTCACAGAAGGAAACCCCAATGGGGAAGTCACTGTTCTCCCCCTTTGCCTCCCACACTGCCCTCACAGACCAACACTGGTTCACAGAGGAGCTTTTTGCCAGGTAGCATATAGATGGTATACTCAAAGTCACAGCCAAGGGAGCCTCTCAGCTCAGTGCCAGCCAGCAGCCCCAGGCACTGCATTTCCTTTTTTCACCTTCAAGATGTGGTTCAGCAAGAGAAAAAGTGTGGCACAAAGAGGATAATGAATGTCATTTCTTTTGGAGGAGAGGTGACAATCCTCATGAATCCCTTTCCTGCTAGCAGCTCCAGTGCCACTGCAGCAGGCATGGCTGGCAAGGGAATGAAAATAAACTCATGAAGCGCTGGGAGGAATTCCCAGGAATGTAAGTTTAAAGTGTTTTAAACCAGCTTAGTTAAAGCCTTATCTTCTGGCACTACAGACACATGTTCAGATTACAGCAGTACTGTTAGTGCAAATCTGAGGCTGAGGAGGGAAATGCTGCAACAGGGGAGGGCATTATGCATGGGTGGGAAGTTGTGTTTTCCCTTGGGAGTCCAGGGAGTTAACGGTGGGAACTGTTAATGAGCTCTGTCATTGCAGCAGCAGCCAGTCAGAAACCACCAGACCTTATGTGGGTTAGTCATGTCAAGTCACAAGATGTGACATTGACTGGTGACTCCAGAACACACTGCAAATTACTTATTTTCATATGCTGAAAGCACAAATAGAAGCAATTCTTTTCCCTTTTTCTTGGTAAAATAATCTGAGAAAACTAAACTGTTTTGACTGAATAAAATATTTTGGCAGCAAACAAGTTTTGTTAAGGCACTTAAATTTTTCAAAACTCTTTAATTCCTTGTTTAAATTATATTCAGACAAATTCCAAAATACAAAAAAGCCTGGACATTTGAGGATGTAAACATAATTGTTTTGGCTATCCTAGTTTTTCCCCCAGTTGGTTTTAACTTGAACTGTCCTATGATCTTGTTCCAAATTTGTAGGCCACTTTCCCCTTCCACTAAAGTTCATTTTTCAGTGAAGTTTTCTAGTATATTATATTACATTTATTAACTTAATCTACTTTGGCTATTTTACCCCTGAAGCCTGCCCAGATCCAGTGTGACCAAGCAGCACTGTTATTCCCCTACTTTAGTCACTCTTTCCCAAATAGGAATTCAGATTACTATACTTGCCTTTCTGCATAATTTGTCTTTACCAAATTCATCCACTCTGAATTTCTCAGGAACACCTGTCTTGCTTATTAATTTAAAAAGTTTGACACTTTGCCCACAAGTGCCCACAGTCCCAGGCCTTTTTTCTTTTCCATGAAGCACAGTAAATAAGGCTATTTCTAATGAAGTCTGTGAGCTGGCATTGGTGCCAAATTTGGATCTGTCTGCAAAATCTGTTTCAAAGGAAGCCCTCAAAAGCAAAGTGACGGCAATTATTGTTACTATGAAATTCATGTGAATGCTTTGTTCTTACCTGAATTGAAGGTCCAACATGTATTTAAGATCATGGGATGGCGTTGATTCTGGACATTTTAAGTGGTGTTACATGTTACAGCTTTAAGGGTTTTGTCTAACAGCACTTTGTAGGGAGAGCCATAACTACAGGGGAAAAAAAGAAAAGCAAATAGTTGTTTTGCATTTGAATCCTGCCATCCAAAGGGAACTGGATTTTGCCTTGAATTGCATACATTATTGGAGGAAGTCTGCTCTGAGTTAAAAGAATAAAATGTGTTATGAAAATTAAAGGATATGTAGAAGTTTCTTTTATACCACAGTGTGAAAGGGAAGAATGGAAAATTAATAGTTCCTGTGTTCTCATCTAGGATCCTAATAGTTCAGAAAATAAATGGCTGATCTAGTGAAGGTGAAGTGGGTTGCAATGGGAGAATAATTGCAATTACCAGTAGGATACAGAGTTTTCACATAAGGCTAATTAGAGATGTCTGATAGCACCACAGCTATTTTTAATTAGCCATGTATGTGGGAGAGAGTAAAACAATCTTCTATTTAGGTACATTGTCTGACAGAAAAAATGCAAGGAGCAATAGCTACATGGCCTCTAAGCAGATGAGTAGTTTTGATCCTTTCCCTTAGACAGCAAAAGTCTGTAATGAAATTCCTCTGGTCTGGGTTTTCGCTTTGTAAAGGCATTATTTGATTTTTTTTCCTTAGTGTCAGCTATTGGTAGCTTCATTTTCATCCCACCACATCCACATCCTTTAGACATCCTCTGTGTTCCTAAAAAGCCCATATTTGCTTCTGACAGATGATATGCAGAATCTGGTTGAACCTGGAGGGTGGACAACCAGCTCAGAAAACCCCAGACTCAAGATTCTTCTCTTTAATGAAAATGCCCACACAAAAACCTGAGGAAATTTTGTGTGGGCAATCACTCAGAGGTATTTTTCTTTCTCGTTTCATTGGTTTATGTTGCTTCTGCATTCTGTTACCAGGAATATTCAGAGGGCAATTTTGCTGCTTTGCATGCCTATGCTGTTATGTTGTCAAAAGACACTATCAGGGCCATGAATTAAATTCATAGAGTAATATGGGTGCCTAAATAGCTCTGCCTGAAACAGTGTCCATTTAATGGTCTAGATGAAGATCTGTTCACAACCTTTCATCTTTCTTGACCAGCTTGAATTTATGTATGCAGATTCATTTTGAACAGCTACATGAATATAGAGAAACAGTTGTTACGAGTGTTTGAAGTCTTGTTATAGGACAATTCCCAAGAAGTGAAAAGATGAATGCAATAAAATAATACTTCAACTATTCTACTCTCAAAGTATTTCATAAACACTGGCTTCTTCTCCAAACACTTTGCTCAATTAGAGAAACTTCATCCACAGTTTACAAAAGAGGGATTTGAAAAGCAATGAGCTGGAAATTTCAATGAAGCTCCTACACACTTTCCTTGGCTCCAGAGACCAAAATGTTTGGTGCTTCCTATAAGAAGTACACTGAAGGCCTTTTGAGCCCATAAAACTGGAGTCCCCAATGCAACCTTGACTGTTGTAACTATACTGACCTTTTATTAGGTGCTTGGCAGCTGCTTAAGAAATTATTCTTCACCAGGTGGTGGTGCTTGATAGGCTCTCTGCAAAGAAGAAACCTTTGCCATGTTGAAGATTCCCTCAAAAACCTTTTTCCAGATGCAGAAATAACCTCCACATGGGCAGAGGTTTCCTAGGCTGACTATCTCCATCATTTCTTGCCCAGCAGTGTGTTGCTCGCAATTCCCATCACAGATCCTACTTTCTCTTGCATGCACGGGTATCCTTCAGCCTATCCCCATAAGCCTCTTGTTAAGTGAAAATGCATTCGATTCAAGTTACTGGCATGGTTGGAGTTGGATTTGTGCTTATCTGACCCCTAGAAATGTGTGGGGTTTGCAAATAAACCCAAGTGCACGTGGTAGGCCTATATGGGAAAGTAGACACCCAGATTAATTCTGCCAGATCTGTTCAGGACCAGAGCAAAGTTATGACTGCTTATTTTGGTCTGGCCCATGTGCCATATGGAAAATAGCTGCTGTGTGTCTGGGAAAATACCTGTAACTTTCTAAGCATTCATTAAAAGTTCATTTTCCAAAGAAATAAAATATATTCTGGCAGCTTCAGATTTTATGGATATTGTTTGGTTTTTGTTATCAGTCTCCTGATAAAATTACTCCTTTCCAAGGCATACAGTACCTTTCTCATGTCACTGCCATTAGCAGGGTCTGCACCATTGCCCCAGGTGGCCTTCATTCAGGGATTCAGGCATGTGCTTAAAGCAGCAGAGTGCTTTGAAAAGTCCCTGAGCCTTTATACCTGAAACCAAAGTCAAATCATATGGCTTGGCTCTTCTACTTTACTGCAGTCCTGCACTGTGTGTGTCCCCACCTACAGCTCCATCACATTCCCTGTTGGATTCCCTTGATTGAGATGTTCCTCTTCAGCAACAGCCTGCATATCTCTGGGACTGACCTTTTGCAAAGGATCTCTTTCTAGCAGGGGTTTCATACAAAAGGCTTTCAGGGAGTCTGGCCTTCCTTCCACAGGAAAACTGTGTGCAGTTCTCCAATAGTTCATAGCATTGTTGGGAATCTTGAGGAATTTTGGGGAATCACTTCATCTTGGTTCTACTGCTCCTTCCTTATACATGATCCAGAGTAGAAAACTTGAGAAACTGCAACTCTTTTGAAAGCAGTGCCTCTGAAAATCAGGACCAAATATTTCCAAAAAAGTAGCAATTTTTCTGCAGTCTGAGGTTTTCAACGAGATTCTTTCTCAAAACAGTTTTAAGATTCTTTTAGTAGATATCTCATGTTACAGTCATATTTTGATGTTTCTATGACTATTTTTTAATCTACAATCACTTTGTTAAAAGAGTCATGCTTTATGCTGCAGAGGTCTCCTAACATTTCTGAGGAGTTCATGTTCTATTAAATAACCTTATTGCATGAGTGACTGTGTTATTTCTCAGGCACCCATTTTTCCTTTGATCCAGACCCATACAGGCATGCTCTCCAAGGGCCCTTAGGAGATCACCAGGATATTTGAAGATACTTAAAGGATATACAAAAATAAATTGCATTTCCTCTCAAATAGTTTCAGCTCCAAGGTAAATACTTTGTATCATTACCAGTTGGCTCACTATTTGAAAAGAGCACTCTGCCTTTTTGTTTTGAAACCATCTGGACGTGGTGGATCGTTGGGCAATTAGCAACAGTTTATCTGAAGGACTGTCTGTACCCTCCTGCACTTAATCAGCTCTTTGCTCCCTCAGCTTTGGAAGAGTAAAGGGATGAATCCCTTGGAAAGAACAATAAAATGCAGATTACTAAGTTTAGTAGTGCTGACATTGAACAGGGGCCCAGGCTCAGGCTCAGATCTTACAGGTTATTGTGTGTCCTTTCACTTTTTGCATATCCTGTGTGTTATGGAGGTCTGAAATTCACCTCAGGCTGTGACTTAACTGAAATCCCCTTACACATCATCAACACTGCTTCACAGACCTAAGTTACTTATGGAAATTACTTTTACTGCTCTCAGTGCCATGGAAATATCATTTAACTACCTTTAAAAATCTTAACTGTGATGCTTTTCTCTGCTTTGTGCTCAGCCCTCCCTCCTGTAACTGGATCCACTAGAACTTAATTATATTTTCTGTGTAAGTTATGAAGCTACCTCGAAGTTTGTATTAGGCTCACAGATAACAGCTGGAGTAGGTAATATTTACTGATGACTCCTTTCTGCCTGAGGGGAAGATGTGTTTACTACATTCTGGGTAGGCAGCTGAAGCCCCTCCGGGAGGTAATGTCACTCAGCACTGCTCACCAAACTTGGCTCTCCTGCCTCTCCCAAGCAATTCCTGTGGTTACCTGTTCAGGCTCTCTCACTGTGTGCTTGCTTTGATGCTAAGAGACAGTGATAATTGCAGCATTATGAAACACTCAAAAGATTGGCTTGGCTGAAGGATATAAATCTGGGAGAGGAAATGCTGGGATGATGAATGACTTCACAGACCAAAGGATTCCCATGTTGACGTGGTAGCAATAAAACTTCTTAACTCCGAGCACTGCAATCTCAAGTGAAAGGAAACCCTGGCAGTCTTCCATGAATGATGCGTTCAGACCTTGTTGTTTTCTCTTTGCTCTGTGATCAGTGTGGAGGATGGAGACGGGAACTAACCCTCTTCCACATGAGTCAAAACAAGAGCTTGCGTGGCGGCCAAACCAGTGAGATCACAGAAGGGCACAGGAGAAGCTCGCAGATATTATTTCACCCAGCTGGCAGAAGCCATAAAGATCACACGATACAATTATCTCAGCCTGCAGGAAAGAAGCAGACACTTTGACTCCCTGCTCTTGACTGTGTAGAAGTAACACTGGAGACAGTCTTCTCTAATTCCTTCTTTTTTATTCCTATGAATTATGGTGTGAATTCTGCATCCTGATGAAAATTCTGGACTAATTATTTCACACTGAGTTACTAAAGTCAATTGAAAACAGTGGGCAGAGAAAAATACTTTGAGAACAGAAGATGTTCTTCTCAACTTGAGAACTGCTTCCCAAAGTAGAGCAGCATGGTCATGAGGCTTCTGCTCACCTGCAAGCGTCAACTGGGGCTTGAGGTTCTTTGAAACTTGCACGAACTGCTGATGAGAGACAAAGCCAGCCCCCCCCAAAAAAAAATCACTGAGAAGATTTTAAGTGATCAGGTTAAAAATATTGGCTGTGCATTGTGTGGGTTTTCCAGCAGCTGTTAGCAGCGTAGCTGACTTCATAGAATCATAGAATGGTTTTGAAGGGACCTCAAAGATCATCCAGTTCCATCCCCTTTGCCATGGGCAGAGATACCTTCCACTAGACCAGGTTGCTCAGGGCCTCACCCAACCTGGCTTTGAACACTTCCACGGATGGGGCATCCACAGCTTCTCTGGGCAAGCTGTTCCAGTGCCTCACCACCCTCACAGTAAAGATTTTCTCTCAAATATCTAATTTAAACCTCTTTTTACCTCTTTCAGGGTAAAAAGCCATCACCCCTTGTTTTATCACTACATGTCCCTGTAAAAAGTCTGTCTCCATCTCTCTTGTAGGCTCCCTTTAGGTATTTCTGGGTAATATGTAGAGAAGTTAAATCCAAATACACCCCAAAATTCTTCCTGGAGTGTATTCTGAAGTCCTTATAAGGTGAAAAAGTTCAGTTTAGATAATCCAGGAGTCTGCGCTGCCAGTTTTTACTATTGTTGTCCCTGGTGACTCAATTACAGGCTTGCTGTTGCTACTCTAGCATTGTATTTATCACCATCGCAGGGTGCTCTGTAGACATTGCACTAAATAATATAATGGTAGCCAACAAACAGCTTTCCCCAGAGGGTTAGTGGTTTTGAACAAACAAACAAATTAACTAAAGTGGGAAAAAAAATCAGCATATATAAATATTTATCCAAGGCAAAAGTCCCAAACATAGACCTTTCTCTCCCTTTCTATAGTGCAAACAAGCTATTCACATGTCTTCTGAGAAGATGTAGGGTACAGGTAATGATATATTTTGTGTATGAGATAACAATTACTATTAATGAACCGTTCAAAGGAAGTGGCTGTGAGAACTTTCTCTGTGCTGGTGTGCCTGATTTAGGAAGCTGTGGGTGGCAGAATGAGAGGCTTCTTTTCAGTTTCACTTAATTCCAGAAAAGTTTTGGATGCTTGTTGTTCCTGGTACCCTTAAGTGGTAGTCAAAGTATGAATATAGACCATTATTTTCCTTCCCTGTGAAAATACTGATTGATCTGTGTTGGAAAAGCAATGTTCAGGCTCTTGAAAACTATTTGGGAGCAGGGAGTAGTTGTTAGTTTTCCTGTGAAGGAAGCGTGGGATTTTTTGCTTGAACCTGGAGCTGCACAGGAAGTTAAAAATGTTAGAAGTTAAAAATGTCAGAAGTTAAAAATGTTAGAAGTGGAGAAACAATAAAAGTTGGGGGCTGCCACATCTCACTTTTCCCCTGTGCAGATCACTCACTGCAGAGAGCACAGTTCAGTGTGTCTGTATGGAGCTGTGACTATGTCAGACGTCACTGCCAGCCCTACCCTGTGGGGCTCACTTTGGGCTGAGTCACTGCTGAAATTACAGTGGCCTCTGGACTGCTGGAGGAAGCACCTGCCTCCCACAGCCCAGACTGGCTCTGCAAAACAGAGCAAACCATGAGGCTGGAGGGCAGGACTCAAGGGTGAGAAGAGTTCCATGAAATAAGAAAGAGTTTTGAAATCACACAAATTAGGAGAGAAAGCAGAGAATAACACAAAGGAAGAAAAAGTGAAATTGAGATTTTCCCAGAGTTTAGTTCTCAAGTATCTATTCCTTGATTTTTTTTTTTAATGTCATGTGAACTTCTTTATACAAGTTTGTGTTACCTGAATGTTAACTGTATTGATTTGAATGTGCTTATATAAATCATGAAGATACCAGCAGGTTGGTTGGTCTGGCTCTCATGGAGGAGTCCACAAGAGAAGAGCCACCTCAGCAGGCTGTCACAATCCGCTAGTACAAGGGGCAGTTGTGATGGTTCCTTAACTGATCTCAGAGTGCAAAAAAACAGCACAGAGGGGATTTCAGTATTAATCAAAACAAATGCACCTTTATTGAGTGCCCACAGCAAATGCAAGAGAAGGATTTATAAAGGAGATAAAGGATAGAGAGAGAGAGAGAGAGAAAGAGGGGAGGGGTATAGCTACCAACGGAGAGACTAAATCCTCCTGGTCTGGCCAATAGATCCATCTTGTCACGCTGGGGAGAATCTCAAAGTCTTTGTTAACTCAGGGGTCTTTAATAGATTTCTGCTGAGGGGGGAACAGGTAAAAGACAATGGATTGAAATCACCGAGGGGAAACAGGTAAAGGACAGTGAAGAGTAAATGTATTTAAAATGGGTACAGTTTCTCAGCAGTGAGTGAGACCCATTGTTTTCTTGGTCCAGTGAACACAGCTGCAGGCAACACTTGGCAGACATCTTGCTTCAGTCCAGCCAGTGCTCCTGTATCAGAATTATTAGGGTCTCAGTCTCAGTTCTTGGGAGGGAGCTTCAATCTCCATCCATCATGGTGGTCATGAGGCAGATGAGGGATTTTCTGTGGGGGATCACCAAAGTTGCCCCAGAAAGTTCATGTGGCCAAGAGGTAGGGAAATTCATAGGCTGTTGTGATGAGAGGATATCAAGCTGCCCTTGCCAGGCCCTGCTGGAAGCAGTGTACCATGGCAGCACTGCAAACACAGCTGCAAACAATTGCTTGGCGAGCATCCACCTCAGCCAGGCCAGAACTCCAGTCAGGGTCTTCAGGATCTTGGTCTCTGTCTTTGCAACAATTGTGAGGCAAATGAGGCAAACTTCAGATCATCTCTTACACAGGCCCAGAGCAAACAACCTGAGAAGGGTGTAATCTTGCCTGCCTGATCAGAGGCTCAAGACAGAGGGTGTATACCAAAGGCTGTTGGTTGCAAGACTGTGATGAATGTATCTCTTGGCTTTCTCTGTGGAGCTTGATGAAGAGACATGTTGTAGCTCTTGATCCAGGAGTTGATAATAGTGAAATTATCTACATCAACTGGCTGCAAACCAGAAAAGGAGGGGAAAGGAAAAGATACTGTGATAATGTAGAAACCCTGTTTTGGTTTTGACTGGGATAGAGTTAATTTTCTTCCTACTAGACAGTACAGTGCTGTGGCTTGGATTTAGGATGAGAATAGTGATAATAACAGACTGATTTTTAGTTGTTGGTGAGTAGAATTTTCTCTAAGTCAAGGACTCTTCAGCTTCTCAGCTGACTCACACTGGCCAAAGAGATATTGCACACCATATAGAGTTGTGCTTGGTATATAGGAACAGAGAAAAACTGATACAACATAGACAACAAATGGTGTTTCAGTGGCTTCAAACTAAGATTTCAAATGAATGTGGAAATTTGTTTTTCCTTTTCTGGCTCTCTACAGGAAAGCTCCAGGGGACCTGTGCAAGAAATGTTTTTCTGATGGAGGTTTATTCAAGAGATTACATTGCCTGGGGTGGGATGAAAGACTCATAAAATCAAGACATTTTAGACCATGGAGAACCAAAGTGAAATTGACTCCATAGAGAGAGGGAAGGCTTCTTATGGACTTTGCAGGTTGTCTTGAAACACAGCCCTATTCGATTGGAGATATGAAGACATATGAAAGAAATGAGGTCCCTGCTGTGGATGAGAAGGCACAGTAGCAAAGAGAGTTTCAGAAGGGCAGTGGGACTATACAAGTGGATGCTTCTTCCTTTTTTGTAAGATTCCTTCCTGCAGTATGATGAATTAGACATAAGAGATGTTTAGAAATCAAAGTTTAGTAGAGACCTGAGATTTCCAGGTAATAGATTGCAGCAGAAACAATCTCTGTGAGGGACTGCCAGCACAAGCAAGACATCCACTGAGGTTATCAAGCCAAAGTTTACCCTGGTGTGCACACTGTTCCAGCAGATGCAGGGGAAGTTACACAAAGGCTGTCATTTACCCTGGCACAAGCAAAGTCCTCATTGTGCCTTATTCAGTAAACTTAAAATGTCTCAGGGGAGAGGAAAGAAAGGAAATTCCATGCTTTACTTTGCAGGTCAAAGAAATTACCATAGCTTGCCTTAAAGAAACTTGCAGCAAAGGCTTGGCTGCACTGAAATTAGTGCTAAACTCGCATGATTTTGTGCTTCTTCACATCTCATGTTTTTTTCTTGCCAATTAACCTCTCTGACTCCTGTCACACCTTGAATCTTGCTCATGACTGCGTGTCTGTTGCCTCCAAACTGGAAAAGTGCTTTTAGTGGGCCAATACATTCATTGCAACCACCTCCTTCCTCTTTCTTACTTATTCTTCTTGCCTCCTGTTATTTCCCTTTTCCCAGAGAGAAATTATAGCTGCACGTTGTGCTTTTCCCCTTTAACAAATATGTATGTATTTTCCAGATGTCAATCCCCAGTCACACATGGTAGTTCTAAGTGGGATCTGAAACTCTAAGAATGTGATACACCTCTTCTTGGAGTTGGGGTCTGACCTAAAAAAAGCCCTGAGACAGCTCTGGGACCCATTGTACAGTGGCTGTTGCTGTCATGGAAGAATTTTCTGGAAGTTTTTGTAAAAGATGATCTAGAGCCATTTTCAGATTTACTCCTTGCTTTCCAGCTCTGCAGCTCTGTGGCCTTTGTGAGATGGAATGGGGAGCAAAGGCTCACCCTAAAAGCCTGTTAATCTAAACCTCATCTGAAACAAATGCATTCTTTTGAAAAGGCTTGTCATTTTATATCCAGTCACTGGTGCTGGCTCTTCCTTTGCACACAACTGTCTCATCTTGTTATGCATGCCTATGTACATTTAAGAGGTCACCTACTAAGAACTGGCATAATTTGCTTTTGCATTTGACCTGCAAGGTGACACTCTTTGTTGCTCCCATAGGCATGTATTTCCTGGGATTTGGGAGGAATTTTGCAACAAAGTACTTACTGCAACTACAAACTTTCTGTGTGTCTTGCCATCCTCCTTTCCCAAGTACCTGTCCCATAGCTGCCTGGCAAGTGCTGTCCTTTGCCCTGCAGCAGTTTTCTCTCTGCCCTCACTCAGGGCAGTGTGTGTCTCACTGCTGCTTTTCTCCCTTCCCTCTTCCATTTTGCCAGGGGGTCTGATGTGTCCCAAACTGTCCAGTTGTCCCCTGTTCCAGTAGGCTTTTTGGGGTGCTTTTAAGGCTTGTCAGGAGACAAGCAGAGCTCAGGTAAGTAGGGTAGAACGGGACAGTTTGGGACACATCATGTGGCACACTGGAGTACTAAGGCTTGCAGTGCGATCTGTACAACTGCAGAAGTGGCCCAGGCTGCCAAAAAGGTGCTGGCCATTCTTTATCTCACTGTCTTGTCGGGAGAGGACATCAAACCCACTCCAGCTCACATCAATAGGTGCCTCTGGCTCTTCTTACTGTGTTTGAACTCATCACACTCAGCAGTGATGGAAGTTACAGAGTGCCCAAGAACATCAGCTTGATCATTGGAGAATTGCTTCTGTGAGGCCTTCTGCCTCAATAGCTCTCAGTCAGTCTCCATTACTCAAGGTATCCAGGGCCTTCCCAGACACCCTTTTGGTTTTAAAGGAGCAGTAAAGTGTTGGGAATTTAGCTGCTAGAGACTGGAAAATTACAAAGCCGTGGCTAATTCCAAGTCCTGCACCTGTGAGATAGCGTGTCCTTGGCCCTAGCTGTAGTATAATAGCAAATAGTGAAAGAGACATGAGAAATGTAACTCCTAAGGAATGAGGAAGAGTTCATGGTATAGTTTAACCAATAGATTGCTTGGCTTACAGAATATTCATAAGCTTATTATTTGCCGTATAAGTGTTTGATGTTTTCTTCAATAAACTGGACCTGTGATGAACCAGCTGGTGTCCTGGTCCCCTTCCTACAACAGTAAAGAACTTAATGTGCATGGATGATGAGTCTCAAAAGGACATGCTGGATGTATTAGAATAAATGCTTTCTGTTAGCAAAGTTTTCACAGAAGGCATTTGCTATGGTCTTCCTCTCGTATCCTACAACTAGACTGTCCTATACATGTTTGCAACAGAAGTATAGGATGTTCAGGCACTCAGAATGGCTTTTCCTTGGCTGTGTTAACCTCCCATGTCTTGTTTCTAGGAGTCATCTTTGTTCTACATTGTAAGCCCTGATGCTTGTTGCCATTACTAAATTCACCAAGGCCAGGTTTGCAGCTGATGGGTTTGCATCTCTGCAGCTTGCAGAACTTCCCAAAAGCAGTAGGCCCATATACAGCAGTACAAAGGGGTCTTTCTTAATTCTCTTCTTTGTTCCAATTCCCAAAACTATACACCAGCAAGCCCAGTGCACATTGCCTGGTATTTCCTAATAAAAAACAGCTTAGGCTTATAACTGCAAATGTCTTTACATGATGGTATAGTCATGGTGTCCCCTTACATGATGGTACAGTGATAATGTCTCCTACTATGAGACTTAGACTTTCAGAAGAGCTGACCTGTAAATAAGCTCGTTTTGGATGAAGTGCTCAGTGCTGAAAGCTAAGTCTGCCACTGTTGTAAGCCCCAGAGCACTAAGTGTCTTTGGTGGCAGCAAGCTCAAGTTGAAATACTAAAAGGTTGTTCTTAAAATCTCCAAACTTTCTGCATTATTTTATTATTATGTTGGTTTAAATTGTATGTTATGTGATGGCTGGCTAGGAATTATCTGAGTTGTGAGTATGAGCTTGTCAAAATGCATGAATTCATCTTTTGCTAGACAAGAAGGAAGTGACATAGCAGCCATCAAAAAAACTCCCAAACCTGTCCTTGCAGAGTGTCCTTAAAAGAACCCTTTTCAAAATACAAAAATGTGGTTTCTATACATGCAAAGAATTTCCTTTTCCTTTCTTTCTCACAAAGGTGATCATTATGTTTCAGTGTGCCCAGGTTGATTCTGTGCTGGGCTCCTGTTGTTGCCAGATAAATACCTCTCTTGTCCTCTGTAACAAAGATTCAATTTGAGAATATTTTTATTGATGTACGTGTTTCAAATCCCTTCACCCTACATGGGATGTTAATGCAATTACAGGGATAGATGGCTTTTCTCTGGATTTGCATTCATGAAGGAAAGGCTGAGCCTGACTTTGAAGATATTCCAGATTCATTTCTGATGGCAACCATCATGCTTGGCAAGAGTTAAATTACTACCTTGTTGATGAAGGCAGATATCACCCACTAATCTTGACTGAACACACACCAACCCATGAAATGTGGTTCCTTCAGTTAATTTTCTTGAAGAAAGAAGCAATGGAAAAAATTGAATTTTTCTTTTCTTATGGATCTGCTTCAGAAGAAGGCTACACCATGACTGAGAATGCCAAGTCTAAGTCTTGTGAACAGAAGCTACTTCTCTTAAGGCATTCTGCCAAATAAACTCTTCTAATTCTTTTGCTCTTATAGAATGCTGTCTGAAAATAGAATTAATTTTCTGCAAACATGAATAAAATCATGAAAGGAAATGAACAGGATATTAAAATGCTCTTGAAAGGCCTAGATTTCTAATGGAGAAGATAAAAGAGTCAGTGTATGTATGGGTTAAAGAGACCATTATTTCCTTTTTTATTCTTTTTTTTATATCTACTACAGTTCATGCTCTTTTCTCTGGAAAATATTTTGGATATGAAATTGAGGAGAAAAACTTTTGTCTAGTTTCAGAACAGCCAACCAAACAGACAAACTTGTTTCTCTGCTTCCTTTTGTAACACATCTTGAAATGAAAATGTAAGCAAATGAAAGCGAGACGAGTTTAAACAAAAATTAATTTTTAAACATTTTCCTTTGGATCTACAAAGAGAGAGGAGGCTGCTTCTTTGTAAGGAAAATGTTGCTTTTATCCTCCTTTCAGTTTTTGAAGGGGAAGGTCTTTGTAGCATTTACCACACAGGAGGGATTTATTGCCCAGAGCCGAGCACAACTGAAAAAATAATTTTGACCTGATACATAGAAGTAATGTCTAGACAGAGAGCATTGAAGTGCTCAAGGGGAAACTCAGAGTAGGAGCCAGTTATGACAAATTGAGCTTTTGAAGTGACAAATAGAAGCAAACATGTAAAAACCTGAAGATTTCATAAAGTAAATGTGAGGTTTGCTGCTGACCTAAATGAAACTGGAAGACAGGACAAGATAAATGAGAATGCATTTGTTCCTGCTGCCCTCCTCTTCCAAACAGGAGCCAGAGCAGTTGCTGGTGGGGCCATGCTATGCAACCAGAAAGGTGAAACCACCTTTTTCATTTGGGTTGGGTTTCTAAACAAAGCCAAGTCTTCCTTTTACCTAGTCCAGGTGGAAATCTGGATTGATCTCACAAGAATTTTCATTAGGATGACCTAGAGGTTAATGAGCTGCTTTGTGTGGGCAAGTATTGTAATTAACTGGGCTGAGCTCTGTAGGCAGCTGAAGGGAGCTGTATTTGTGAGGTCCTGAATATGTCATATTTGGGGGCATTTTGCCTCGGCAAAGCTAAATGCTTATTTGATGGTATTATGGGTTGTAAAGACAACAAGGTGTCACCTGCTTCTGCAGGAATAGAACTGAAGAGTGATTTCAGATTATCTGTGCTTCTGAAATGTTAGAAGTGGGAATCTGATATTGGGATGAAAATCTTGATTACAGAATAGAATTATCAAAGGGAAAGACCAATTGCCAATTGTCGTTTGCACCCCCACAAAATATCCTGGGTTCTTGATCTATATCAAAGCATTCAGCCTCTCTCTCTACTAATCCACTAAAGAGCCTGTGGCATTGAAATTGACTCCAGAGTCACAAACTAAAGAAAATTACTTAAATACTGGAGTTTTCTTGACTAAAGAAGGTCTAAAAAATGAGGAAAGAGCAGGGGGTTGTTTATATTTAAATAAGCACAGCAAATAGAAACTTTCTTTTCTTTCTTTCTCTAGCCTCTGATGGTTTTGTTGTTTGGTTTTTGTTGTTTTTGTTTTTGTTTTTTTTTTAACTAGGAAATCTGAATGTTTATCAAGGCAAATAATAAATCCTCACAATCTTAATTAAAATGGCAACAAGAAACATGCAATAGATGCTGTTCTTCTCAAATTTCTTTGAGACCACATTTTTCCTGCTGCTGTGTGGTACAAAAATGATTTAATTTTGAACAGCAATAAATTATTGAAGTTCTTGAGTTCTGATGCATTCTCAGATATCAGCTTTAAGACAGTGGATGTATCCTACATGGTGGAATATCGTGCACCAAAGGTTTTTGGCCCCTTTACCTTGGAGGGAACTGGAGCAGCAAAGGAAAAGCATGCGTCTGGAAGTGTTAGGTGATCCAGTGCAACGTCCTGTGATAACATCCTATTATGCTTGTCTGAAATGATTTGATCTCTCTTATTTTGGGGGTCTGGGGAGGTGGGGGGAGTGAAATAGATGTCAAGAAATGATCTTCCTTCATTTATTAGGCCAAATGACTCTGGAAGAGTTAGCTTAGTCCAAAACCTGGATTGACTAATACTTAAATGACTGCTATGATGCTTACAGTCAATGACCTTGAGTTACACATCACTTAAAGCATGGCAATAGTTTTAACAGAACCTGTTTCCTGCTCACACTCTCCCATGCTGACTTTCAAGAGAATGACTCCATCATGTATCACAGGACAGAAACTGGCCATAAACATGGCAGAAGATAAGATGGTGTTATTGCAGGCTTTCACATTTCTGGTATGTTTAATTTTCTTTGGCTGTTAAAAGGACACTTTAGGTTTAATCTATGAAAGTAGGTTTGTAGAAAGTAGAAAATGGAGGTATGGGGCATGAGAACTACACAAGGGGAATGTCTGAGAATAAATCTAAAATGGAAATGTTTGCAGTGTTTTGCTTAGGGTACAATCAACATAACCAGAACAGATATTGCCTGTTGCAAAAGTATGTAAATTACTTGGCAAGTGCAATGCACTATATTGATCTATTGGTGTTCTTGGGTTGTAGCTAGAGTCTTGTATCAGAAGTGATGAGAGATAAGAAGGAATGACCTGAGAGACTTTTAAAAAAGCTTTTCTAAAAGTGTGCTACTTTTGGACAGGTCTAGGTAACAATCCATGGCAGCTGATCTGATCCAACCAGAATTACAGGGTTACAAGCATGATAAAAACACAATTTGCAAGCAAGATATGAATGCCTAACAAAATATATGTGATAAGAATTGATAGCAATAGCCCTAAAGTATTCCTTGCTTCCTTTTGACCCGAGTGGTAAATGTTTATCACGTCTGAGATGCCTCACTGATCTTTAGTGTATGACAGAGCATGTCCACACAGCCACATGATGCTGCGTAGGCACAGCAATCCGTTGTCAGGAAGCATTGCTTGGGAAAGTGTTCACTTCAAGAATAATGAAAGTGAAATTGCTCCTAAATGCAGTTGTGAGCTGCTATTACTCTTTGGACTGTATGCCAGGAGTTGCCAGGAAATACACTGTAGGTTTTCTGCTTTCCACCAGGACAAGAAAATAATCTTCCTTTTTTTTTATTTCCTTTGTCTTCCTTTATATGCAATTTTTTTTTTTTTTCAGTGAAACACGATTTCACTTTCAAAATATTTTTTGGGTTTTTTGAGGTTTTTTTCTGTTGTTGATTGTTAGTAGGACCACCATAAATTCACACTGGAAACATTACAAGAAAGGGAAAAATTAAATCCTTCAAGTGCTAATAGTTCCTTCTTACATATGTGAGGATTTATACAATGTGAAAATACTGGTTTTAACTTTTGTCTTAGACAGTTGTTTGATAATTTGCCTTCTTTCCCATTATAACACTAGATTTGTTTCTGGCACATCTTTATTGCTGGCACATGTCTAGAAGGATATGTTGGAGACACATAGCACTCTCCTGAGAAGCATGCAGTCTGTATATATAATAAATTCTTCATCAGCCCCATTTATAACTTTTGTTATAGTGAATAATATCACATTTTCTCTGAAGTAAAAAGTTTAATTATCCTTCTGGTTTACAAGGAAAGCTTTGTAAACCTCGTGTAATTACAGGCTGCTAAATATTATCTAGCATTGAAATTTATTCTACTTGAACATACAAAAATTATTTTCATCTTTATTGAAAATTCCTGAATTATTTACTTAACTAAAGACTTGAATGTTTAAGTATGAGTGAAGCAAAGGAAAAGAAGACATTTTCACCCAAAGATTTTCCTTTTAAATGTGGGAATTGTGTATAATTTCACACTAACATTAAAACAAGGCCTACACTAGTATAAAGCCAGGTTCAAGCCCATGGAGTAGAATTCTAAGTGTGAAACCTTATAGTAGAGCCTTTGACAAATTCAGCAAAACTGGAATTTTATCCTGAGGCTTTACCATCTCTTTCATGGTCATGACCATTTCAACTTTAAAACTCACAGAAGCTTGAGCTTTTTACTCCCCTTTATTTTGAATGATGGAACATAATTACAGTCCCTGTGTTCCACATTCAATTTTTCCTATTTTGCAGAAGTGCTAAGACTTCAAAGCAGAGAAGACTCATGGGCAGGAGTTTTTACCACAGAACTGCTGAAGAAAATGCCAATTTTTGTAAAGCTGGTTTCTGAAAAGGCATTATAATTCTTCAATATTTTATTCTGCAGTTTGTAGCTAAAACTCTAATCCTCCTACAAATTCCCCAAAGCATTTTTCTTGCAGAGTGGAGGGGGATCATTCTGGAATGCTTTTTAAAATACAGATGTGTATGAAGGAGTATTTAAACTTGCATGACCCAAGCAGGAATGGGAGTTAATTTGAAAACAGAGTGTAGCATTTCAAAGCATGGAATGAGGTAAGTTTTCAGCACTGAACTTACTCATCAACCCTGTAAGTTGCCATATAGATGATCTTTCCAGATCCAAAACCTTTCAATGAGCCCAGGATCCAGTTAAAAACTCTTCTGAATGTGGCAGCTGATCCTGCACATCTTTTACAAGTTGGTCATCAGCAATCTAGGCCACTATGAAGAATAAAGCCAGGCCCATGGGTGTGGATGTTAAAGGAGCTCATGGAGCAGGATGAGCTGCATGAGCTGCATGTGGTTTCCGACTGCGTTCGTTTAGGTGGGAAGGTGGCACCGTGTTTGGCTCTTTGAGGGGACTCAGTAAGCACTCTGGACATCTAATGCACAACCCCATGCAGCTGAGAGGACTTCACAAGTCTTGGTGCAGGTGGTGGAAAGCAGCCTTTCCTGCTCAGGTTTCACAGCCCCTTTGGCCACCTGATGGGACGTATAAATCTAGGAGCTGAGAGTGTTATGGAGCTTCCTATATATGCCAACAAAGGGTGATACACACCACTTGTTTTCTTTTGCTGCCTTTTCATTCTTCTTAAGCATACATGAATTGACTGCTTGTTTTCCTTGTACAGTTGTTTATGCTGAGATCCAGCTATTCAACCTATAGTGTAGATTCAGAAAAATTTCTTTCTTGGGGAGTTGTTCAAACTTGGGCCAGTGTAAACAGGGTAAGAATCTCCCTGGACAACACTAGTGGATTTAGTCTGGTTTTATATTTGTAGAGCAGATGTTTCTTGGAAGAAACGGGCAGAAGTTCTATTTCAAAAGCTTCAACTGCAGTTAAGCTTTGATAATACACTCCCTTCTTTGCTTTGTTATGAACACCTGTGGGAAGAAAGGAAAGGGTTTCTTTTTTCTGAATCCCAAGTACATTAATCTCTGAAGTGACTGGTCAGGACAAAGTTGAAGTGTCAGATCATGATATCTGAAGTAGATTTTAGCATAATTGCTCAATATTACACATGGTTGAGGAAGATGGGGGAGGGTTGATTTTGTTTTTGCACATTGCATCTAAAAATACTGCTTCCTAAAGCTTTTCAGCTCTTTTGTGGCAAGGGGTGAGTTGTTTTATTTTAAACTTTTTTGGGTACATACCTTGCAAATGTTCTTGCTTGTTAATTTGTGGCAAAAACCATTTAGGTTACAAGGGACCTCAGAATGTCTGTAGTTCTCCTCCCTGCCCAAAGCAGGATTAGCAATGAGATCAGCCCACATTGCTCAGGGCTTTATGCAGCCAGGTCCTGAAATCCCCCAAGGACTGAGATTGCACAGCCTTTTGGAAACTGAGCCACTGCCTGACTGCCCCAATGGGGAGTTTCCCCCTTCTATCCCTGTTTCGATTTGTGGTCACCACATCTCTGCTATGTACCTCCCTTCTTATCTCTTCCCAAAAGTGCAGGATGTCCACTCTCAGGTACCCAAAGTTACCCCTTCTGGAGCCTGAACAAGTCATGGTCCACCAGTGTCTCCTCACAGACAGTGTGACAGCTTCTGGCTTTCCTGGACTAGTCCTATCTGACTCTACGTGTTTTCACCCCTGGGGCCAGAACTGGATGCCATATTCTAGGTGTAGTCTCATGAATGCCAAGTAAAAGGAAATAATTGGTGATCTGTTGCCCATGATGCTGCTGGCCACCTTGGCTATCAGGCAGGCTGTGGCTGGTGCCCGGGTCACTATTCATCACCACCCTGAGCTCCTTCTCAGCAGCACTGCTCCCCAGCCAGCACTGAAATCAGGGATTTTTACTCAGGCTATTCCACCCTGGTGCAGAAACAAGCCCTTGAGCTTTCTGAAGACTATCTCTTAATGAGTCAAAAGCTCAGGGACCCTTTCTGAGCACAAGAAACCTGCTAGCTAGTAACTGTGATGAATTCCTTCCAGAGGTCCTTCCTCTCCTTGGGAACAGAAAGTTGGTAATGATGTGTCTGTTAAACACAAGCACCCAGGTAATGATCTCTGTGTGAGACAGATATGCACAACAGGGGTTTCTACACCACACTGTTACTTGAATCCTACTAGGGAAAGCAAAGCAAAGCATTGCTTCTATTTCTAAAATCATCATTAGTTGTTAAAGCCATTGTTACTTTTCAGAAATACCATGGTGCTATTAAAAAGGCGAAAAGTACGGGAAAAAATGCCCTTTAATTAGTTATTCAGAGATGAACTCTTAATTCCGTAACTGCTGTCTGTGCTTTATTTTGAAGGAGAAGGAAGGCTGCCTGAAAAGGAATAAAGAAGAATGAAAGTCTGAATTCTGAGCTCAGTTATACCAGCTAATATGCAGTGCAGCTTGGATCCAAATCTGTTTTAGGAAAGACTTTAAGATTTAGCTTGTTAAATCTGTACAAAATGAATTACTGCAACAAAGGAAGAAAGCAAGCCTTGTGGTAGTAGGACAAAAAGGGTTTTATTCCTGTTTCTTCACAGAATTTCCTTGGTGATCTTGACATTTTTAGGCTGTGCAACTTGGTCAAGCTTGAGCACCCGTGGGTGGGCACCAGATGTGCATATGCAGGGATGCTTCCAGTAAGCAACCTGATTTTGAGAGAGTTTGATCATCAAACCTTCTACTTTGATGTGCTCTGCTTGGCCTCCCAATTTATCTGATGTGCTTACTGGATGTCCCCAAGTAAGCAGCTGATGCTTGCACAACCACATCTGTGCTTCATGCTTTCTTGCAGGAAAGAGGGACTGATTCAGTCCATGGTTCTACCTTAAAGCCAGGCACACAGGATTTGGCCCTCCAGTCCTGTTTGCTGTTTTGCAAATTGATTTTTTCAGTTTCTGAATCAGTGGACACAGCTGATATTTTGGATTATCTGAGTCCTGAGTGGGAGACTCAACTGAGTGTCAGTAATCTGAGAGAAAAATAAAAGATGGCACTTTATATTCTCAATGAGTTCAGCCTCAGATCTACTAATTTTTTTTATATCCCTTGGCATCTAAGGAAATTGAGCATGATTTGAAGAGGAAAACCTTTTCAGGAAAGTCTCATCACATGAAAAGGACTAAACTGGGAAGCATTATGTATTTTTAATAGTTTTGTACTGAAAATGGCGGGAAGGGAGTGGGATGCAATGGCAACCTTGTATGTTTTATAAATTCTTATGTTTATTTCTCTCAGTCACGTGCTGGGGTCTCTTGTCTGGTAGTGGCTACCATGTGCAGGGGTAGCTACTCGGGCTCAGTCTTTCTTGCTGGACAACTTTGTCATTGCTCCTGTAGGCAAAGAGTGGTTGCTTTTTCTGGGAAAATTAAGCCAAGCCGTTTGAGTACCAAATATTTGGCTTTGGAAAACTACTACGGGATAGATAACTTTTGGCCTTACACTGGAAGAAACTGCTTATCAGTTTTGAAGGTTGTAATATAGCATTGAGAGTGATGTTAAGAATAATTACTCTAAGGCCAGCCAGTTTTGCCCTCTGGGTGTTATGGCATCACCAACCCTTGGAACTAAATGGAGAATAAAAAATGCACTGTTGGAGAAAAATGAGCTCTTCTGTTTTAAAACACACTGTACTTGAGTTGTACTATGGTAAATTTCTCTGCAGACCTTCTATCCCTCTGGTTTGCTTTTTAGAGGAAGATAAATCCTGCTAGCAATTGCTAGAGAAGATAGAAGATAAATGAGTGTGTGATTTTCAGCACTTAGCACTACTAATACTTCTCTGCTGCAACAGTTATGTGTTCTGTGACATACTGGCACTTCTCAGTAGAAGACAGCAATGCAAGCACGTATTTTAACAAGTCTCTGCTGCAGCACCACTGATTGTAGCCAGCTATTGTTCTCCTGAATCCTGCCTTAGACAGGGAGTGAGAAGCTTCCTGAGATTTTAGGCCCAGACCTTTTTGACAGGAAGCCAGGGAAAAATTAAGAGGCATTGAATCTCTTCCCCCACACACATGCACTTTTTAAAATTGCAAATTGTGGAGAAGAGGAAGTCAGAAGAATTTCCCTTGCTTTACTCAGCGCTGTGCAAGGGGCTGGCTGTATGTAACATAGTTATGTTCTGAGCTGCTTTGGAGACAGGGCTTTTTCTGGCATGGGGTGATATGAAGCCATCTAAAGGGAGAAGTTGCTCAACTTCTCACTCAAAAGAAGGTGACATTTGTGAGCTGTGGCAAGGCAGGAACAAAAGCTTGCTGCTGTCCCACCTGCCAGGACAGGCTTGCATCCGTCCATCACCTATTGGAAAGCACAGGAGCGGCAGCTCCCCACAAGCAGATGGCTGATGCTTATGCTGTTTCTCCTTTGTGCTCTTTGCTTCCTTTCAGGACTGGAGGATGCAAGGCCCCAGTATTGATTTTCCTGTGCAGCTAAAAAGACATGAAAGCTGCTGTGCTTTTCAGGGCTTAGTCTGTCAGTTTTCTTATTCCCCGTAGGTCTTCCCAAGGTCTCTCATCTCTTTTTCATCTCTGCAGATGCCTCTGTCTTCACTAGATCCTTCCTGGTGACTCTTTTTAGAGAGGAATAAAAAACCTGAAATTCTGGTCCCATTGAAACATTTTGCTGTAAAGCTCCAATTCCATGCCTAATTCTGCATGGGCTTCATTGGCTTCTGTGTTGAATTGTGCTGACATATGCCTGTACATGGCAGTGATCAGAGCGCTCTGCTGCTTTGCACCAGTGACTCTGTGCTGGTGGAGATACATCAATACAAAATTTTCAGAAAAACTTTCAAGTTCATGGAGAATAATTTTTAGGGATGAGTGAAAAGATGTCCCTCACTGTGTTTAGTTCTAACAAAGACTGTTACCCCTCTATTCCCATCCATCCCCCCAAGCTGAATTATTAGAAATTTCTTGGAACATCCAACAAATGTTGCTTTGCATTTGGGACCCTGTCAACAAAGAGTATCCTTAAATTACTAATAGTGCCTTTAATTACAGATCTCTTTGTTCATTGCACAAGCAGCATTATGAGGTTTTGATCACAAGCATTAAAAGAAAACAATTTAAAAGCAAAAAAATCCCCAACAGTTCCTCACAGAACCATTACCTGTCCTAGTTGAGACAGAGATGGTACAAAGCAGCACACTCCATTTTTAGAATGCTTCAAATTTGTTATATTATTTCATGCATGCTTTTTATATATCCTTACAAAACTCATAAGTTTACACTTTACTCATTGGTCACAAAGATAAACAAAGTGCTTATTGGAATAGGCAGTTGCAGGTTTCACTTATTTATCCTTCTTTCTTTCTTGGTTGCTATGTCAATGATCTTGGTAGGAAATTCTTTCAGGGGTAAACATGGATCCTCTTATCAAACTTCTCTCTGGCTCACAGAAGTCACTGTAAAACCTCTTCCACAATTACCTGTTTTATTTTTTAATAAACAGAAGATGCACTGGAAATATACATTGGCAAATGAGTTTCCAAAAGCAAATACAAGTCAAAGAAAATGGCACATAATAGTGGCACTTAGCTAACTGTGCATACCTCTCATTTAATCCTATTTTTAGTAGCTCTAACTGCAGCAGTCACCACAAGATGACATAGGACTGGGATTTAGGTCAGACCTTTCTGACGGGAGGAATAGGATCCTCATTACACAGGAAGTTCACCAAAGGTTGGGAGGAAAAAAATAGTACTAGTTTAGCAGCTACAAGTAACCATTCTATGCAGTTTGTCACCTCATCTTGAGTTAGAGTGATAGAAAATAAGAAAACTGAGAAATCTAAGTGGTAGGAGTGGAAAAACAAGCCTTAATGTTTGTCAGGCAACAACTGAAGAGAAGCAACTTGATCAACAGGCTAGCTCACAGATGCATATTTTACCATATGTTTAAGATAAGGTTGTATTATCTTTGCCTTATATAATTAAATACTGGATGGTAGTGATGGCACTGTTAGATCTGGCATAAAAGAAGAGTTTGGCACCAAGATAGTGTTCCCACCCAAAGAACCCCTTCTTCATGCAGAGGTTCCCATCTGCAGAGTTTGTGAAAATGTATTTCATAATTAGACACTGAATTGAATAAAGTAAGGTTTTGAACCATCATGAGTAAATTTCCTATTAAACCTCTTCAGAAACCTTTTTCTTTTGTGTTTAGATTAAGATTTCTTCTTTTGTTAACTTTTTATTCCAGTCAGACAATATGCATTTTCCATCAGAAGTCTGCATTTCATCATTTGTTGCTTTCTCATTGTATTTAATCTTTAATTTATTTAGGTCAAATTGTTTTTAACTACTCCTATTAACACCTAGTTCTCCTCCAGGAGGGCTCCTTGAACTCTTTTCATGCCCACTTAATTTCTGAGATCACTGATTGTGCGTGCCACTGTCAACTTCTAATACAATTAATTTCTATTTGCAGAAGAGATGGTCTTGGACTAAGGGCTGTGTTGGGATCATGTAGTGATGACAAGGGGTAAATTTTGCTGGGAAGGCCTAAAGAAAACATGCATTTCATTTACAGTAATCCTGTAGTAGGACATTGCAGCAATTCCTGCTGCATAGCCCTCACTTTCAGCAGAAATTGAGAATTTGTACTTTTGAATTGACAGTGAAGACCCTCCCTCTCGCACAAGATGAATTGGATTGGTGCCCATGTTGCATTTTTGTTGGCTCTGACCCATGGGATATAACAGCATTGTGTGCTGAAAACTGGATGCTTCTGTAGATTTTTTAGCTGGTCTAATTTGGAGCTCACTGCACTTGAAAATTAAGTTGGTGTCCAGTGGGATTAGCGTTGGAATACAACAAGCCTTTACCTGCATGGTATGGAAATAAGAACAGGCACTGGCTTTGCATCCCATCTTCTCCCAAATAAAACAAGCAACCTATCATTAATGCTGAACCTGATAGGTTTTTGTACTTGAAACATCTATGCAGTCAAGTCCAGAGTCTTTTTAACATGGGCAGAAGGTTTTTTCCCAGCAATTTACACTACAACCACTGTATGTCTTTTGCTTCATTCTTCATGTTTATCTAAGGCTTCACAGTGGGTTCTGTTGAGAGTCCTTAGTTGAAGTTACAGAAGAATTAACAGTGTTCTATGCAAACACACAAATTTTCTAGGTTTTTTTTATTAATTTCATTATATTGAAAGTGACAAGAGTTGTCCATCAGATCTTGGCTTTATAAGGAGAGGGTGCTCTGCTACCCTTTGTGACCTTTTTCACTGTGTTTTAAGTGTACGTGATCCCAAACCATATGGATGTTTAAGATCTCTGGCCTCTATAAGGTGACAAATAATAATAAGGAATTTAGGGAAAATATTTCTCATATGTCTGCTTGGAAGGGGAAAAAACCCATAAGGCCAACACAGTATTTGATTTAGAATGCTATAAAGGGAAATATTTTTTCTCATAGAGATAAAAAGCCTCGATTCACACATGAGCTGCACCAAGTAGAACTGATCAATATAGCACAATAGTCCTAACCGATTCACTACAAGCCCTGTCCTGAATAACAAAAAAAAGAAACAAAGAGGAAGGGGGCAGGGAAATGGTTACCTTCTTGCTCTTGGGAAGAGTTAAAAAATAGAGTGCTAGCAATATAAGGAAAAAGGGCAAAATAGTCACATATTATTCATGCTTCACTTGTGTTTGGTACATTCACACAGGCATATTACGCATGAAAAGAACTCTGAAATGTAAATAGAGACATTCATTGTGTGGTTTTACTTTATTTTTTAAGAAGGAAGGGAATAGAACAAATGGACTCCCCACTCTGCTCTTTCTCAGAAGAAATCTCTTCTGCAACCATTCTGATGAAAGCGTAATTAACCTTGTTTTCATTAATGGGTCTTTCCTTTGTAGCTCAGATGACAAAAAATGGGAGAGAGCATGGGCCACCCTTGGTGATCAAGGAAACTTCATAAAAAGTGAGGCTGAGGTTGTTGTGCACAAACTGAACTATCAAAGGTATGATGGGCTTGAATTCAATTCCCGTAATTATACTAATGATGCAGAACATAGCCAGGCCAAAATAACTCAGGTAATTACTTAGCATATTGCTCCAGTTTCTACAGTGGCGGTTATTGTTTACATCTCTAATTATGCTGTGTAGACACATCAAATCACTCACGCTTGTTTTGACTTCAACTATTTGAAGCAGCAAACACCGATGAGCTGTGTCTTATGGATGCTGCCGTGTGAATGAATGCAGCTCAGCAGTACTTGTTCCTCAGGCTCAGGGTCCAATCCTGCATGTCTGTCATACTCAGAATTCCTGTTGCTGTGACTCCCTTATGTATTTCTTTCATTGAGAGCTTCTCCTTGCCTTAAGCAGATGTTGGAGGGCTCTTTGTTCACATAGCTGAGCACTTTGTGTGCCCTTAATTTTAAGAGCATGAATAGCCTATTGCAGGTCAGCAGGATGGCTCAAATGTTTACAAGAGAGTTATTGCTGGTTAAGACACAGAGTTTTCATCTAAAACAAGGGCAATTTCTTCTCCTGGGGTAGTGTAGCAAGAGCAAAGGAAGGACTTATTTCAATTGCTAACAACAGCAGCAAAAAAATACCTCGTTTGAAGTTGTTATCCACTGCCTGCCATTTTTAAACGGAGTGATTTTTCTTCACAAGAATGAGGGAAAAACAAAAGGAAGAACATTAGAACAGTTCATCCTTAAAAAAAAACCCAAAAAAGGATTTGTTAGTATGTGCAAATGGCTCTGTTGGACATGTACACCTCCAGTGGTCATATGCACTGTGATTGGTTTCCTTCCCCTGCAAAACAGTATGTTCTCTAAGGGCTGTATACAAACTCACATGCCAAATGCTACAAATACTTCAGACTTTAGGATGACCTCTTTCTGCAGTCCTAAGCAAGCTGCTTTCTCTTCTCTGTGTCTCAGTCTCCCCTTCTGCAGACACAGGGTAACAATGCTCATCTATTTTAACACTTTAGGGCTTCCTATTTCAAAATGCAATACAAATTTGCAGTGTTAAGACATCTGAAGGATCATTACAAACCATAGTGAAGGCCAGCATTGTGGACCTTTTTATTGCCCAGATGGCTGATTGCACTAGGCTAAGTGTCTGAAAACACAGATAAATTTTGTCTTGCATATTTTGATGCCAATGGTTTTCTTAGCAACCTACAGGTACATTTACTTTATTTTGCTCTGCTAGAAACATAGTGAAGACATATTTTCTGTGTTGTCTCCAGGAAAAGGGCTCATAAAGGGTAAATTGTCGCACTAGAAATATTCTCCTATTAGATGAAGTTAGTTTACCCTTTGGCAGGAATATACCTAGCTTTCAACTGCAGTTACAGCTCCTTGAGCATTTATAATACACTTTTTAATGGAAGGAATTTCAGGCTGTTCTATTAAATCCAATTCAATGTCAACTCTAAGGGAGAAGAAGGGGTCTTTCAAGTGCTTTTTTACCCAGAAAACATGTTACAGATTCTAAAAATAGGCTGTGCATACATTAATGCCTATATTATGAGGTAGCCAAAAGTGGAAAGATGTTGAGGACTTTTCAAACTCCCCTTGGCTCCAGGAGGGCTCAGTACTTCACAGAATCTGCCTGAGGGAGAGGGAAGGAGAACAAAATGAGAATACACAGTCCCAGCAGTGCCCTGGCTATGCATGCAAACATTTTGCAGTCAAAACTCCCCACAGGAGCATGAAAGGATGTTTCAGTCTGTAGCTCATTTAATCAAGGGCTCCCCCTCAACAGAGGTGTTCAGAAGGAATGGATCTTGTCCTGTGAACAACAGGCTAAAACAGGAGAGGCTGCTTTGACTTTGGCTTGTACATCAAAAAAAACCACCCTTTTAGCAGAATAGTGCATATTGGGGGAGAACAGAAAAAAACCCTATGCCCACCCACCCCATGTTGTTTGCAGGTATTACAGAGGAGAGGGCTGCTTTTTAAAGCCCATCATTTCCTTCCACTGCTTGAGTAAGTGTATAAAATTTAAATCCCTATAGCTTTACGAATTATTTTGTTGAGCAATTGATTAAGATTTTTGTTATTCCAGCACTGCACTGGCAACAGAGGCAAATGAGCTAACTGAGCTTCTTTGCAAAGACTTCAGTCTCCTGTTTTACCAAATCTGATAGCTGAGGATGGAAATGTTACCCTATTCTTCACCGCAGTGTTCAGGCCATCCACGTTCTCTGACAGAAAGATTTTAAAAAGGCACCAGACAAAAGCTGACAGATCACTCCAGACCTGGGACTTGTGGTGGCCTTTTGACTTAAATGACTTCAGGTATTGAATAGTAAGTGGCAATTATTAATGGAGCCAGGCAGCTTGGATATAATTTTTGCTTCCCTGTGCAAAGGAAACCTTGCACAACCAGAGAGCCTCTTAGCCCACGGCAGGCATTGTCACTCTCCTGCCCCTCCTGGACTCTTTCCAGGGTGATGCACCAGAAGTTATTTAGACTGATTTTTTAGATCAGCGTTTTGCAATCCTTGAGTTTTGGTGGCAGTAGCAGCTAAAGGAAAAATACTCCCTTGTCTTCCCTTGTCTGGTTGTTCCCGCTCTGTACCTCAGTAATGTGGTTTTAAGCATGGTCACCCGGCAGGGGTAATCACTGTGGTGCAGAAAACATAACTCTGACAAGGCCAGGCTGCCTGCAGTTCACAGCCTGCCTCCATCCTTGAATTCCAACTCAGCTTTTCCATGAGAAGCTTCACCTTTAGGTGTCCCTGTCCCAGAGACACTCACCTTGGTTTCAGGTGGAAATGCATGTTGGCTGGTTAGTGGCTGCCGCTGTTATAGTAATCTATTTCCTTTAAAGAGGTTAATGTCCAAACTGAAGTCATGAAACCTGCCAGTTTCACTGGTCAGGTCATGCTCACAAAAGATATGGCTCATTTATTCCTTATGGTGAAAATTTTCTTTATCCCTTGTTTGCAGTTCTCAACACTCCTTATTACTTAATATAAAGCCTGCCAAAATGCCAAAAATGAGGACTGTAATTATGAAAATAGTAGAAAAGCCTCTTCCTCCTCTGAGAAGTATATAGTTCATGGATGTGGACAGAAAGAGGATGAATCATCATGCCTCTCTGCTGAGGGTGTTGAAGCCACAATTGTAAAAAGTAGTTCTAAAATGACTGAACCAATGACAGGGAGAGATCTTCTTAGATATTTAGATGAAGTTCCTCCTAAATGTTGATGCAGTCTGGGAGACAGTAATTTTTGGGGACTATAGTGAGGGCAGAAGAAAATGCTGCAGTGGACTGTAGGCTGTAGGACATGTGAAGAAAAATGTAGATAGTACAGAAATTGCCTTTAGAAGTCTTCATCGCCTACTTTTATATGACAGAAGGTGAGTAGTCCTATAATTTCCACTACACTGATGAAGCAACCTGAAAAAGTAGGGCTAACATGTCACAGCACAAGGTTAGAGCTACAAGCTCATTTGACTTCATTTGTGTTTCTAGCCCCAGTTCATAACCCAATTATAAGAGCCAAGACTTACCTGCCCTTGAGCTTCTTAAGCACCATAATTTGGCCCTGGCATGTTTTCAAATCCAGGCAATTTTGCTGCATCACTTCGATTGTGTTTGCATTGGTTTGGTCAGAGCAACCTTTACAGGGCCTGAGTCCTTTCATCAAGGTTATTAAGAGTATGTGGAAGGTACCCTGCATGGATTTTAAAAGAATGAAATCCTTTACAAGTTTGTGAAAGTAAAAGGCAAGACCATAAAATTGATAGGTTAAAATCAATCTAATAAATGGCCAAGCAAATGCATGCATTCCCATAACATTTTATGACTCCAGTGAGACAGTAAGATCACAAAAATGCAAGTGGATAAAACATCGGTTGTTAGCTCTTTATTCTCTAAAGTGCAATTGCCAGTAATGGCTTTTGTCTCAAAATTTAAAAATGGAAAATAATAAAACTGTATGTCACACAAGAAGGAATAAAATGCATTTTAATAAAGCACATCTTTCTACTTTAAATAAAGTCAAATACATTTTCCCATTTTCTGCTGAGGAGAAACCATGGCACAGTGCCTCTGTCCATGCTGCATATATGTAAAAAACTTCTCAAATGTAAAGGCCCAGCCTCTCAGTATTTTTAAAAGCTCACAAGAGATACAAGTTGTACTCTGACAATAAAAAGAGCTAATAATAAAAGATACTTTCATCTGGAAGATGTCTATGTCCTTTGGGACTGTCAGGCCTTCCTGAACATCCATTTTACATTCCATGAAGCAGATAAGCTTGTGAATTCCACCATCCTCCTCAGCACACTGCTAGTCTAAAGCAAACTTTTCCACATGTAAGTGTGGAAGGAAAAAAAAAAAAAAGGAAAACATTTCTGGAGCCACAGAGTAATAGATGTTTATTACTAACCCAACTTTCATGAATATCCCTTGTGCTCATATTTAATGTGTGGTCAACATTACACTGCTGTAATAGGGGCTCTCCTGACCTAGGGGGAGACAGGACATATATATGTGCATGTCCTGCCACCTGAGCTGACAATGAGATTAGATTGTAGTGGGTTACCAACTTGGCCCCAGGCAACAAGTGCTAGAAATGCTCAGTGGCAGGATTAAAGCTGTGCAGAGTTCTATTTTTCACTCCAAAAGGGGATGTTGTACTTCTGGACTTACTGGATTAATGTTTTTCTGAAACAGGATCGTTCTCTTAGGGGAATAACAAACTGACCCTGCATGTTCAGCATTAGGCATAGGAGTACTTCTACCTTTCATACTTGTAAAATTCAGTAGGATCTGGCATCAGGATGACAGTTTCAAGCCCTTTAGGTATAGAATTTTCAGCTTAGGCTCATTTTCCGCGAGCATGCAGTGACAGGTACACCGGGGTTTGCGTGACTTGAATATTTTCAGTAAGTTGGAAGCATAGCACCAGTCAGACTAAAAGAGAAAAACAGAACCAATTACTTAATGCTTAAACCTACAGGATGGCACATGCCGACTTTAGCCCAAATTGAGAACCCCCAGTCACGACCTTGTGGAGTCCAACTGAAGCCAGAGCTGCTACTCAGTGCTGAGAGCCTCAGAGGTTTATTGAATGACACACAGGTCGTGGGAAGGCCAACAACAGCAAAAATCATTCTATTGCAAATGCAGAAAATATCAGTCAGAATGAGCAGAAGTCAAGTGCTTTCATTGCTTAAACAGAAGCAGTGCAAGGCTGGTATCTTTAAAAAAGGGGGGGTTACTCTCGTGGTTCTCTTCCTAGGAGTTTCACTTCCTTTGGGTGTGTGGTTATTTCAGGTTAGCACAAGTGCCAGAAGATAAGGCATTTTATATGCTTGGGTTTTTTTATATTGAAGAACAGGAAAGACCACCATGTAGCTGAACAAGAGGAGGGATTACAAAAGCCTACCCTGAACAAAAGGAGCTATGTGGAAATCTTTCTACAATACAAAGGTTCACAGTAATTCCTTTCCTGTAAAGCCACACTGAACTCTCTGAACAGCTAATATGTGGTACCTGGGACATGTCTAGCCTGACAGTGATGTGAAAACTCTTTTTCTGGTGATTCAAGGTGATTCTCTGCCACATGTTTTGCCCTGTGAAAGGCTACACACCTCTTTAGGGGAAACAAGTGCCTTCAGGTTGTTTGCTTTTTCTGGTTTTGTACAACAGCTCTGGGCCTGGTACTGTGCTCTGTGAAGTCAGTTTAGCAGGAATAGGATCTGCTCTGTCATCTTAAGTATCGCCCACCTGTTCTCAAAACCACAGATTTCTCTAAAGAAATGTCTGCAGGTGCAATAGAGCAAGGCTGCAGCAAACAGTCACGTGCCTTTCTGTTTGCAGAGATGAGGCTCAGTTGCTTGTTTGCATTCTTTATATATGACTGTGCTTCAGAGAGAGCTAAACTCGGTTTTATTATGTACAGGCAAAGCAGAAAATATACAATTGGGACATCATTACAACTGTTGGAGTTGCTTTAACGTAGGGGCATGTGGAACCTGAATGATGCAGGCAGCTTACCTGCAATGCTATCTATTGAAAAGAGTGTGGTTTAGTTATTAAATTATGCATTTTACAAAAACCTATTATCTTTCACCCTTGTGCCATCCCATCATGCTTATTTGTGCTACCCCAAGCTGATCCAGCCATGATGCTCTCCAAGCACTGCTTTTTGGCTGATCCTTGTAACAGTGGTCTTTCCTGTGGGCTCTGCTGACTTTTCTGAGAGATTAAACAGCACCTGAATTTTTACCATGTGAATTCTTGGTCTCCTGAGCCACAGATGTCACTCTGGCAGAAACTGGCTTAAATTTTGTAGTAGTGTGAGTGTATCGACCTCTGACCTCCCCAAATTATACAAACAGAAGGGTCTCTGGTGCCCTGGGCCATGGCATGACCCAGGGAAGTTCCTCCCGCTTCCCTAGGCCCTGCCGAGCCCCTCTGTCTCAGAAAGCCTAGTGCCGGAGGCCACTGCCTTCCAGCAGAATCCCGTTTTGGATGATGCATCCTACATCACTGCGCTGTCATTTGCTTCACCTTCAGTACGCATATCTTAACCCCGCAGCTCCAAGGCATTTGCAGGCATCCAGGCATCTCCCACACACTTCCTCGCTCTGCGGTGCTGCTCCGGTTTTGCCAGATGCCTGCTGCCGACTGCTGTGACCTCCGCCAGCTCTCCCCGTCCCCGCTCTCTGGGCGTTCGGGCACCGCATGGCATGTGGTCCCGGCGGGAAGGAGGGACTGTACTTGCAGCACAGACCTCCCCATCTCCCTGCCGTACGCGATGCTGCTGGGATCCTTCAGGGATGCCGTCCCGCCAGACTATTATTAAAGGGCCCAAGGAGTCCCAGGCACCAGCTGTGTACTCCCTTCCTCCTCCTTTCTCTCTCTGTGCTGGCGCCCCTTCCCGCTGGAGGGCAGGCTCGGCTGCCGGGGGCTCCACCGAGGGCACCGCGGGGGCGCTGATCCTCCCTGCCGGCTGACAGCCTGGCACTCTCCCTCTCCCTCCCTCAGCTGGCCGGGACGGAGGCTTAAGGAAAAAAATAAAAACCGCAAAAAACCTTCTGGGGTCACTGCGAGGAGAAAAAAAATGCCTCGTTACGTCTGCGGTGTCTACGAAAACGTCCCGAGAAGGAAGAGGAGGATCCCGCCCCGCGGGGACCGCAGGGTTCGGGGAAGGGGTGGGCGCTGCCTGCGGGGCCGGGACAGGGGCGTCCCCCCGCCTTTGGACGGGAGGGGCTGTGCCTTCCCGCGGAGCCGAGAAGAAGGGGCCGAGCCACCCTGCTCCCCGCCCCGCAGGGGGTGAGCGCCGTCCCGCTCGGCGCCGTGGGCTCGGCGGGGCAGGGTGCCCCGGCCGCCGTCTATGAGGCACTAGCGAGCCTCCCTCCAGCGCCGGGAGGCGACACAGCCCCGGCGGGCAGGGCCAGGCCGGGGGGGCGTGTGGCGGGTGTCACCCCCCTTCTCTCTTCCTCCTCCTCCTCTTCCTCCTCCTCCTCCTCTTAACTTGGCCACGGCGGCGCGGGGCGGTGCGCTTCGCCCTGCGCCGGCGGCGGGGGATGTGCGGGCGGCGGCGGGATGGCTTCGGCCGTGTTTGAGGGCACCTCGCTGGTGAACATGTACGTGCGGGGCTGCTGGGTGAACGGCATCCGGCGGCTCATCATCAGCCGGCGGGGCGACGAGGAGGAGTTCTACGAGATCCGCACCGAGTGGTCGGACCGCAACATCCTCTACCTGCACCGCAGCTACTCCGACCTCGGCCGCCTCTTCAAGCGGCTCCTCGACTCCTTCCCCGAGGACCGGCCCGAGCTGTCCCGCTCCCCCTTGCTCCAAGGTCTGAGCGGCTTCCGCGGCCCCGGCGCTCTGTGCTGGGCGGGCGGGCGGGTTTCGGCCGCCGCTTCCCCGGGGTGGCGGTGGCCGGGGAGGACGGGCGGGCCAGCGGTCCCTCTCGGCGGAAGGAAGGGGGAGAGGAGCTGGAGCCGCTGAGAACCGGACGGAGCGGGGGGGCAGAAAAACTGCGGGGGCGTTTTGCGGTCGGAAACTCCTCCCGGGATGTTGATTTGTGTTTCTCTTTTTTTTTTTTTTTTTTTGACTGTACATTTGGAGCCGAGGGCTCCACGCAGGACGGTGACCCCAGTATCGCTGCTGCTGTCTCCAGCTGCGCGGCTCCGGGCTAGGCTGGGCTGGGGGAGCAGAGGGATCCCCGTTGGCGCTGCCCCTCTCCGGTGCCTCCGGGCTCCCCGAGGAAGGGTTGGAGGAGGTTGGCAAGGAAAAGGGTGTAGCTGAAAAATCTCCGCATGTTGCTATGTTGTTTGCCACAAGGAGAGGGCAAAAAAAAGGGCTGCGGCGCTTGCCAGGGGACGGAGCAACTCTGGGAGCTGGCATAATTCCTCGCATAACTTCTGAGAAACGGGAATTGCAACAGCGCTCAGTAGAGACGTCTGTTCTCTTCCAGTTTCTGAAGTGGATTGACCAAACTCGAGGGATGTTGTCCATGCTCAGGCATTGCAGAAGCAGGATGTACCCTAGATGTCTTTGCGGGTTGGGTTTAGTTTGTTTAATTGTTGGGGTAATTTTTAGGTAGAGTTACGTGTTCTACTCTGACGTATTTCAAGTGTGTAGAGTGGTGAGGAGCATCCAGTCATCTGAAAATGGGTGTACACCTAGCCCTTCCAGTCCCCCCACTTGTTTGAGTTACGACGTAAATGATTTGGTTGACAGGAACGGGCAAAAGCCGATATTCTGTGCCGGATTTTCTCTGTGAGAGGGTGGGTAAGTTTTCCCAAGCTCTTACCTTGCTAGTGGGACCCCCTTGGAGAGGGTCTGCGTTTTGCTGTTCTCTGAACTTGGTCTCCACCGCTCGTAGAGGTGTAAACCCACCGGACTTCATTCCTGGGCCGCTCCTCTGTGACAGCGAGCTCTGTTCCCTGCCAGTGGCGATCTCTCCCGGGCTGCCTCCCCAAGGATGTTTTCTGACAGGTGTTTATAGTGACACAGGTCTTTTTCCATGCTCCTGCCAGATCCCTAACCTCTGGCGGTGGGCTTGGTTTGGGTTACTTTATGTGCCGTATATTAAAACCTTTCCCTGTCCAAGCTTCCCCGTGTGGCGGGAGCCGCAGCCCTCTCCCCGGCCGGTGTCCCCTGGCTCTGCTTTCCCGGCCCCGCCGCCCCGGGCGCTCGGCAGCGCTGGCGGGCCCCGAGTGCCCTCTGCAGACGGCGGCGATGGGCGCAGGGCAGCCGCGGCTCCGCAGCCCCGCTCGCTCCGGGCTGCCGGGGGAGATGTCCGCAGCGCTGGGTGCCGGAGGGGCTGGCTCGTCCCGCTTGGGTGCAGGCTGGGAATGGGGCTGTTCCTGCGGAAGCCAGACCCCACCTCTTAGCCCGGGTGCGATTTTTGCTAGTGCTGAGAGGCAGTAAATTCTCAGTAATAATGGCCTTCAAGTGTATGTGGCACCTGGGCCACGGCTTTTGAGGATGCTGGATAGGTTTGGAGCGAGCCTGCCTGTGGCCTGCAGGGCACAGCACCTACCGGAGTGACTGTGACTAGAAATTGACGTGCCAGGGTGCCCGTAGTCCTTCTTGCTGGCTTTACGGGCTCTGAAGAGTGGCTTGGCAGCTGGACTGGGGTGTGTGCTGCGTCTGGCTGTAAATGGACTCGATCCTTGGCCTGCTGCCCCTCCCAGTGCTCCTTCCCCATTGGTTACTCACAGGAGCTGCTGCTTGTCCTAAAGCCCTTCTCATTCCTCAGCGCCTCTCTCAAGCGAGCGTGGTTCCTCTCCTGTCTCAAAGCCTGCCTGAGCTTTTGCAAAGTGTTCAATTCGTTTCACTTCTCTCCGAAGCATTATTTGTGCGGTTTGAGCCAGATGGGATTATGGTCCCTTGCACTGGCTTTACTTGACAGTCCCAGGTAGATACACCATTCATGCATGAGCAGCTGGGAAAGATTAACCATCCTCAGCCTGTGTTGCTCAATCTCTGCCTAAAACCTGGAGCCTTGGCTTACCTTTATCTCAGGAAGAGGCACACTGCATTCAGTAGAATGGTGAATGAGCAAAGCATCAGTTCAGGATTTGAAAAATCGAAACCTAATATAAGTGGATTATGATCTGTTTAGCTTGTTGAAAGGGTGGGGGTTAACTTTGCAACAGAGGCAGAATAAAAATCAGGAGTAGTTTCTAAGCAATTACAGCGTGCATCACAATTTCAGCAATTCTCTCTTTAAAATTATGCTGCTCCTGCTCTAAAGAAAATTACTTTGCAGAGTATGCTTCTCTGCCTAAAGAACACTTCATCAAACCAACATTTTAAATTGGCTGGTCACAGCCTCTGATAAGTTGACAAAGTTGAAACATAAAAATCTCATTTAACTAAGTGACAGTGATGCAAAGCTTTGCATGTAAAAAGAGATTGCATGTGGCATGTCCAGTCTTTACAAAATTCATGGGGTAAGCATGGTTTCTTAATGCCATGTTTAAAAGCAGATGTCGTGCTGTCTACAGTGAAGCTCAATGTACTTTAACCAACAAAAACACCTGACAAAAGCCCATTCTTGTGTGTGTTAGCATTTAGTCATATACATTTGTGTGTATTTATATATATATATATACAAATGTATTTGCATATGTATGTGAGTTTATGTGTGTGTGTGTGTGTGTGTGTGTTTATCTTGGGCTTCCTGAAAGAAGGTGAATATCAGCTGTGCTTTTATCTGGAGGAAGTGATAAAGTGTTGCAAGCCAAATTTGCATTGCATTGAAGGACTCCAAAGTCCCTACAGATTTGCCTAAGGAGCATTAAAAGGACTAGCATTATCCTACAGCTCAGTCAAGCTGCAGTGTGTTATGTGTAAGGGATATTACTGAGAGGGGAAACTTGAGCTATTTGATGTTATTAACTTTTTAAACGAAGGTTGTAGTTATTTTAAAAACGTCAGCAATTTTAGAAAGAGTTGGTTGTTACCTCTATTGCTGGCTTCAGCAGACAGTTCATGCTGTGCAGGAGTGTGCTTCTTTTCTTGCTCAGCATGAGGAAACCATTCTCTCCATTCCTTCCTTGACCCCTCATCCTCCCGGATGAGCTTCCACAATGCTATCCCCTTCCTTATTTCTGGAGCTGCTGAGTGCTTTGAGATTGCAGGGGAGAGGATGGGAGGTGTAGCTGTCTGCAGTGGCTGTTCATCTTACCCTTTCTTAGATATGAGAGGAGGGGAAGTGCCAGGGGGGAGTAGGGCATTCCCACAGTTTTGTCTTGTCTTTGGTAACTAGTAGGAACGCATGGCAGAGTGCACTCTCTGGAATGTACACTGATGCTAAAGGCCAAGGACATTCAGCAGCACAAGGCATCTCACTGGGAAGCTGGTAAACAAGGTTAGATATGTGCGTACCTGCAGGGTGACTAAGTATGATTCACTGTGATGTTGCCAGTAACTTGCTAGTATTTTATTTGTCTTTGAAATCTGCCTGTCCCTTGCTCTAGGCAAATGTACAAAAGAGGATCACAGGAGAACACGGGTTTGTTCACTCCTGCAATGAACACAGCCTAATGTTACTAAACTGTTTCTCTATGCAAAGTCTACTTTTGAATTTAATCAGTTTTCTTGAGAAAGGCAGAGCTATGGACTTAGAAGCTGACTTAAAATTGATGGAAATAGTAATGGTTGCAGCAGACCAAACAGACACCAGAACTGAGGTAAACATCTGGAAAAGGACTCTTGCTTTCCCCGCCCCCCTCCTTTCCTATTTTCTCTAAATACCATTTGTGAGTAGGTCTCATCTAAGGTTTATCCTTGAACTTGAGCCAGCTTCAATACAGTCAGCAGTCACACACCTCCCTCACCTCTGACTTCAGTGCAGGCAGAATCAACCCCTTAAGGAAGCCAAAAGAGCACATTAGAAGCCTTTCAAAACTGGGATTTGTTTTGCCTTTGGAGTGCCAGCCAGGGTGGTTTCTGGCAATCCTCCTCTGCACTTGTTTGTTGCCTTTGTTACCAAGACAGAGGCTCAGATGCTTTTCCAATGTAACTGTTCACATTGTACATACCTGTAGTGCCTGGTCCTGCTTTGATACTCTGAGCTGCCAAATCAGAAGCCCTCTGACAGATTTATTTTATTACTAGATGGGCCTCCCTTCCCAAAGTTCTCATTTTCCTCCTTTCCATGCCTCCTCTGACTCATTCTTTGTCGTGTTTTTTTTTTTTTTTTTCCTTTGCTCTTCTTTCTGTTATTTTCTCTCTGTTCCTTTTCTTTTCCTCCAGGTTTCCCTCACCGGTGTGCTGCCATCCATGGTTATTTATGGCTCTGCAGAACTTCTCTGTTCCCTTCCACCCTGCAGGTGCTCAACCTCTGTCCATCCATATAAGTTTTCTAGTAGTGGTGGAGATTTCCTGTAGAAACCTTGCACCTTTATTTTGCCTCCTAGCGTAGAAGCAGTCACTTTATCTGCAGCAGAGCTGAGCAGTCCCTCACAGAGGCTAGGCTGAGCTCTAGCTCCAAGCCCTGTGCCTGCCTCTGGGGTGCCATCCTCCTGCAGGAAGCAGGTGATCAGCTGTTTTCCATGTCCCAGTGCCTGTGCAGGGAAGCTCCTCCAGGGCTGCCATTGGAGGGCTGTGCCCAACACAGAGGGCAGTTCCCAAGGAGCCTACCCAGGAACATTGTTTGCTTGCAAATGCTGTACTCACAACTTCGTTTTCTATATGCTGCATTTTTGTTGTTGTTGTTTACAAGACCATCTGGGAGTGTGATTTATGAGAAGAGGGAGCTCTACAGAAGCAGCATAGTGGTTTCCACAGACGGCAGCTGTTTCTCGGTGCTGTGACAATACAGATAAATACACTGCATCTATTGTGCTCATTTCATTGTTGACATTGTCAACAGTTCATTAGTGGAGCTTGCTCAGAGCTTCTGTCTGGCAGACAAAAGATGCAGCTCTTGGTTATCAGGCTCTAGCAGAACTGTATAACCAAAATTAAGTTTGTGGCTTCTGGGTTTGTTTTTTTATCAGCTGGATTTCATGGTTCATTTGTAATAATGGAGATAAATGGAGCTGACTGTGTTGTTATAAAGCTAGACACAAGTTGCCTTTTTGTGGTGAACCAAGGCAATGTGTCAGGGAAGGTTTTAGTGGAAAGGAATGGAAATGAGGTGTGTTTTTCATGACAGCTCTCACCTGATAAGAAACCAGCACTAAAAATGGTTGTAGGAGCTTGCATTTTTCAGCAGGTTTTGACTGCTTTGTTCACTCCTATCTCATGCTTCTTTGACATCTTTTTCTTTCTTGTGGTTCATCAAGCATCAAGACAGGGAGTTCTGTGGGGAAAGCCTGTCTGCTGTGTTCTGCCACCAAAACATGCCTTCTCCATTCCAGAGATCCTGGGAGATCCCATAACTAACAATACAATGTGTGGATAACCCATCATCTTGAGGGTCTGGGTTTCTCAGCTTTTGACTTGCCTCCTTTCTTTGCATGGGTATTCGAGAGTGCCAGTGTCCTCAGGTCATTGTCATTTTTGCTTTGGGGGGTTGTAGTCACAGTTGTTTGGACAGGACTTCTCCCCATCCTGAATCTGCTTCATATGAACTGCAAAAGAAGAAAGGTGTGGGCAGGCTTTTGAAAGCTCTCTCTCTTTCTGCATCAAACAGACTTATCTCAGTATCCTCAACATGTTTGCTGCTACCCTGTGGAACTTCTGAAAATATGGAGTGACTAAAATGAATTTTGTGTACTGATACCTCTTTAAAAATTTTGGTCCTCGTCATCAAGCTTAAGAAGGGCAGCACAATGTGATAAATGTCAAAAGTCCACCTCCCTACACCCACCCTTCTTTTCAGCTCTGCTGTGTTCTTTTAGTTGCTCCCTCAGTAATGCCACCAAGAGGGATCTTGTCAGCGATATTGCATTGATAGCAAATCCTTTGTAAAGGCTGTAGTGACTCCTGTCACATGAGATGGATGAACTCCCCCACAAGGGGAGGGGGCAAATGTGTCTGCCCCAAAAGAGATGAGCTGAAGAATTAGGAGAGAGGCATCAAAGAGGAGTTGCTAGAGCCACCAGACTTAAGTCAGACCAGTGCTGTAGCTAGCTCTAGGATCCTGTCCCTGGTGATGAGAACCAGATGCTGCAGAAGACAGCACAAATAAAAGGCAGAGAACAAAAAAATGACAGTCCTGGTCTCTAGTAATTGAAGATCTGACATCCCTGATTGCCTGTAATTATCTGCCCTTCTCTGGATCTTATCAAGTCTTTGGACGTAAGGGATTCCTGTGGTGTTATTTCTGCAGTTATTGAAGAAAAGTTGTGCGAAACAAGCTTTCCCATCTGCTGGGGTTTTTTTCATTTCCTGCCTTTACATACCCCTGAGTATCCCTTTGCCCTTCTAGCAATCTTTTATCCTTCTTTCCTTCATCAGAGAGGAGACAGCCATAAATGGGAGCTGGTTTGGCCTTTTCAGAATCCAGCCAGAGGTGGCTAATGCCATAGTTCCCAGGTGGCAAGGTTGAGGGAAGAGTGTTTGGGGTGAGGAGGGATCCTACCTGGCAGCTGCTAGGAGGAGTGAGATATGGTGGCCATGAAGCAGGGGAAAATGACAGCTGAAATGGTGTTGAGAAGACCCAGTTAAGCACATGGAAGAATTAGGAAGCAGGGCAAAGGAGCAAATCAGCAGGAAAAATGGGGCTGAGTTGTCTGTCATCTTTCAGCCCTGATCCATGTGCCAGATGAGTAGCTTCAGTTTCTGCATGTTTCTGTGGAATATCTGTCTGTGGGTCTGTTCAGAAGTCGACTAGATGTGGTTCCTAGCATCCTGATCTGAGTTTGGACCTGGTCCTTTTTTGGATGAATCAAATTAGACTCTAATTTAACATTATTCTCTAATGACTAGGACCTTCCTTCTATTGCTCCATCTACATCCTGGATTGTGTGTGTGCACAAAGCTTAGAACATATCTGTTGGGAAAGGGAATGAGGGAAAAAGGATAAAAAAGTTTTAGCACTGCAGTGGTAATGAATGAACTGGGGAAAAAGGTACATCTCCCTTTGAAGTCTGGTGAGGAGAGACAGCAAAGTAGCAGTGTCCTGTGCAAGGCAGCTTATATGTTTTCCCTAAAGATTTGAAATCCCTAACTGCTGCTTGGAGTCTTGTGCAAAGAGAGAAGAATGGACTCATGATTTAAATCTATAAGCCTCAAATCTTACTTGCAGTGTAGATTAGCAGAACACACTAGGATTTCTCTCTGGATTTATTTGTTACTCATTTTTTCCCCTTTGATACCTACTCTGCAGTCGCCCTATAGGGAATGGAAAGACAATTAAGTGAGAGGGGTTCAATGCAACTTTCATCTTCATGAAAAACACAGCATTTAGGACTATTGGCATTCTATCTTGCATGTATCTTAGAAAGTACACCTTGGCTTCTTGTTCAGCTTCCTGTAGGTATAGAACTGATTTTGAGAAAATAGGGTATCTCATGGACATTCTTTACTCCTGTCCTGACCGAAAACATGGGGTGTAGTCCTTCAGACTGGAGAGATGGGGTTTGCCCACAGTTTGGTATCACGTATACATAGTGACTTGTACATCTCCAGAGAAACAGACTTCTGTGTGTCATCATTGACATGACATTACAGATACATACTTGACTTGGGCATGAACTTACTCTTCCTTGGAGGCCACTAGAGGATTTTTGAGACAATGCTCATTGTGTATGCTGACTGTCAGGACTGCTCTGTGATTTCATTATGAGCACATGCTGCAATTCCTGTCCTGCTTCCTGTGGTACAAACATGGGGTGCATTATCTGTGGTTTTCAGAATGTCATTAGTTGCAGATTTGGTGGCTCACAGCAGTAATAGGACAGCCCTACCAAGGCTTGTGTGTTCACATCAGGAGTTGGCTCTCTGTTCGTTCTCCCCTGCTGCTGAGCTCGTTTCCTGCCTGTGTGCAGCTCTGGGCCCCTCTCCCACGCTGAGAACCAGCGTGCCAGGTACACAGCTGCTGGCCTGCTCTCCCAGCCTCCTGCAGCTGCCCCAGCACCAGGGAGCCAGGCCAGGAGGAAAGCTGCAGGCTTCTGGTGCTGCTTGTGCCATGCTTTTCCAGACACATGTTGCTTTGTGCGGAGTTGTTACTTACACTTAGTTTAAAACAGAAAGCAAATCCTTTTCAGTTTTAAGGACTCTGCCCAGGGCTCTTGGTCTGGAAACGGGCAGAGAAAATGTCAAAAGGATTGAATGAGATCCCTGATTATGTAATAAAAATAAAGCAGTCTCCCAGGCACAGGCAAGTGCCACACTGGGTTAGGCAGTGTCATCCCTCTTGTCACCCACCCAGCCTGTTGGCTCCCCTGTGTGCAGGGTGAAGGAATCTTACAAGTTTGGGGTATTTGGCAGCAGGGTTTGTGGCAAAAAAGGAGCCAGCAGGACCCCAGTTTATGTCAAACCCTATAAACATAGGTGTTTATAGCATTTCAATCACTTGGAATAACAGCTAATTGTCCAAGTACAGTGTAGGTAACAAGACAGCAAAGTTTTCCTGGGAGGAGTTTGTGCATGTTTTCCATTAGCAGTCCAGACAAGGGCCAGAGCTGAGAAAAAGGCATGAGAACAGCCTTTCACCATGACCTCACTAACAAATTTCCCAGCTCTGAGTTCAGCTCTGTTGCATGACTGAACAAGTGAAGAAAGCACAACTGGTTCCAAGATACTGGCTGCTTTACTGGTATCTTATTTTTATTTTATATCAAACAGAGTAAGGGTTTTGGATAGTAAATTCTATTTCCCAGATGGAAATACAGGCTAGACGTGTGTTCATGGCCCATGGGCAGAGACAATAGCCTCGGGACATGTTGTTGCTGCTGTATGGATGCTTCATATGTGGCCAGGGGGTCCCACACACTTCAGATACATCCACATTTTGGTGCATTTGTGTCAGGGTTAATGAATGGTGGGGGTGCTGGGCTCTGTCTGCAGTGTCAGCTAGCGTGTCTGTGTGTCTGTTTGTTCAGGCGTTTCCAGTGTCTGGAGATCCTACATCAGTCTCTGGCTTTTTTTTTCCTCTGTCTTTCTGCCTTGACAAATCTTCCAAACAGGAAAAAGAAGACAGGGGAGAAACCCCCACAAAGTGAAGGATAGGCCTGGAAACTTGGGTGAGGTTCTATGATCCTTCTTTACACAAATTCTGGCTCCTGCTCAAACCTAATATAGTGCCTGGGTGAGAAAGGAGCTTGGATGGGGCATCCTCGCCTGCAGTCTCTTGCTTCTCCTGTGGAGGCTGGGGTTTCCTGAGGTGAAGCCTCTGACAGGAGTGGTTTGAGGTATTGCCTGCTGCTCACCTAATTGTGCTGACAAAGCAGAAACAGCTCTGTGTTGTGGTGTGGGAGAGGAAATGAGATGCAGGGGAGGGTGGGAGCACCTTAAGCCAGTGTTGACACCAGAGACTTTACCTTGTGAAACCCCAGTGTTCCTCGTGCACGTGGGTGCTATGGAAGATAACAGCAGCCAGTTAGAGAGTGCTGAAAGGGATGGAAAGGAAGGACCAGGACCTCCACTCCTCCTGGCTGCTTGGGCAGGCAGTGCCTCACTCTGGTCAGCGTGGCTGTGTGGTTGGGAGCAGTCTCTGAGGTTGTGGGATCATGGTTTATGACTAACTGAAAACCACAAGAGCATCTGTTAGCTTTTACAAACCGAGACTTGTAGAATTAAGATAAATGAGGGCCTTGCAAACTTCATGACAATTGCAGAAGAAATTACAGGCTTAAATATATGTATATGAGGCCAGTCAAGGGGTTTCTGTTTGTTTGGGTTGCAGATGTATGAAAATAAAAGCTTTAGCCTGGCCAAACTGATCTCCCTGCATGGGGAATTCATTTAAGGTCAGCAGCCTTACGTCCCAAAGCTGCACATCTGCAATCACTGAGCACATATATAGGAAGCTGTCCAGGGGATTGTATCACCCTCCTTCCTACGCTGTCTGCTTTTTGGTTTAAAGCTTCAGTAAGAAACACTTCTATGGTGTCAGATGTTACAAGTTTTCTGTGCCAGTTTCCAGGTTGGAGTGTGGATTTGCATGGCTGGTGTCTTTCCAAGAGGTGGAAGGAGATAATATACCAGAGCTGGAAATTCCTTGTGAATGCAAGAAGCTGTAAAACCTCCCACGGGGCGATCTGTGACAGTGCAACAGGCTGACAGCCTTGTCTGACTTCTTGGTGAAGCATAAAAAGACCATGTGGAGCTGCAGATGCTTTCCCTGATTACTAATGAGAGAAGTCCTGACCACTTGGCTGCTTTTCCTCATGGGATGAATGCTCAGGGTTGTTGCCGAGGTGGTTTTGGGTTTTTTTTCTTTTTCTCCCCCTCCCAGTCTGAATATCTTCATTTGTTTAAAAGTGTCCCTCTTCCTGGTAAAATACTAGTTCCAACAGTGCATGCTTATCTGGGAATTGGTCCGAGATCAAGGGCAGATTTGGGAGGGAGCAGCTGAATGCTGAATCCCTGGTGGATTGGTGGTGAGGTGGCAGCCACAGCTGGGCAGTCTCTGCTCTGACTATATCAGTGTTTATGCACAATGGATCAAGACCAGCAGGAGAAGTGTAGCAGCACCCCATGGCAGCTGGCACCAGGGTGGCTGGCTCTGTTTTCTCTGGTTTTTTGAGGTGGACTGCAGCACGGTCAGCAGTGTGTTGCTAACATCATGGATGGGTGTCTGAGCTGTGGGGCCATTGGCAGCTTCTTCTTTCTTTTAGGGAAAATGACAGCCCTTTAACTGAAAAATCTGAACTCAGTCCAAATGTGGGATGGGAACTATTTGTGGAGGGGCCAAGCAAATCCACCCAGCCTGCACCCCATAGTTAGGATGATGAAGGGTGCTGGAATGCAATTCAGGTCTGTAATGTCAAGCACAGCCCAGCGACTATGCAGTCTGTGGACCCATGCAGATGAGTTTATTCACATTTACAGCCTTTCAGAGAATTTCCAAGGACAGCTACCCGACTGTAGTGTACACCAGCCAAAGCAAGACACACAGCATCTCCCTTATATGCCTGCTGGTGTGCATTGCTCAGCTGTCAGGAGAGGGGGCGAGTTGTACCTGGGTGAGGGGATAGCCATGCTGAAAAACAGGCAAAATGAAGCACTCTTGAGCAAGAGAAAGACTTGTACAAACAGGGGACTTTTGTGGGACAACTGTCAAGTAAACCTGGTTGCTTTGGAGACAATCTCTGTTTTATTTAGAGCTGTAACTGGAGGAGAGCTGAGAGCTTCCAAGTCACACTTTTGTCTGGAAAGTTTCTGCGGGATTGTATCTCGTTGGTAGCAAACAACAAGGACTGGTGCAGACTGAAACTGTTTGTGGATGCTGTTCCCACACTCTGCAAGTTTGATAGCTCTGTGTTTTAGGAAGATGCAGATACACTTACACAATGTAATATATTGAAGTGCTTTCTCACAGACTGCTTTGCAGATTTTTAATTTTGATGGTTCTAATTGATTGTGTCTTTTCCTGTTCCAGCTTTTTGTTCAGATTTTTTTTGTTTGTTTATTGTGGCTTCTTATATTTAATAATTTCTCTTAAAGATTTCATTTTCATGAGTACATCCTGCTGCTTGGAAAAGATGCACAAATGTAGAAGTTAAATTATGATTTGAGTAGAAAAAGTAGGTTGCAAACATCAGCAATAAAGGGCTCACTAGAGGGATGTGAGATTTTGGGATTTACTTCTCATATGCCCCATACATGCATCCAGCCTGTGCTGTATTTCCTTCAGTCTGTTGGAGGAGGGGAAAGTTAGAGATGTCCTGCAGGTTATACATACAAAATATGGTATCAGTGTTTGAGATCACCATACCAAGTAATTCCACATTGCATTGAAATGCATCATTCAGGACATTGGGCAGTGAAATTTTGGTCTTAATCCCTTCTGCAGCACTGTGGTAATTCAGTGACTGAATAGATGAAAAAAAAAAAAAACCTAACAGTTATCTTGCACTTGATACTGACAAACATGATACTGACAAATTTTCCTTGGGCCACTCACTGGGGCTTACAGTCAGAGAAATACAAAACTTCTCTCAAAGCCTTTTGTTTAGCCTGTGTTTATTTTTTCCCCCTCTTATCTGTAGGAAGTGTCTTTTGGTTTTCTTGGGTTTTCTTTTATTTTTTATTTACAGAAAAAAGGATGAATAATGGTTCTTGGAAGCAGAAAGTGGGCTGTTTAACTATCACTGCTGGGAATGCTGTGTAGTGAAACTGTGGGTGAGGGAGTAGGTGGTTCTACTTCTGCTTGTCTTGCAATTCCTACATATGGTTATAAACAGCTGAGTTTGTGTCAGGCTTGCAACTCTGCTTGTAAACTACACCCACCTCAGTTTGGGGTGCATGCTTTATCATCAGTTGGTTTAGAAGACATTTCTGGAAGGCATATTTGAGGTTGTTCCACATCTTCCTGAGGGGCTGCTTCTGGCTGCTAAAGTGTTCCAGCTTTTGTTTATGCTTATGATCTGTTCACTTTGTTTCTAGGGCTCATCACAATAAAAGAAGCCCATGATATAGAAGCCAGACTTAATGAAGTGGAAAAGCTTCTGAAGACTATTATAAACATGCCCTGGAAGGTGTGTAAGCCAAGTTCCAATTTAGCCCAGCTTGACTCCTCCTTCATGGTGACATGCACTCTCATGCAGATTAGAATGTGATGGGCTTTGCCAAACTCTGAAAGAAGCAGCAATTTATTGAGTAACTTGGAGGAATGCTGAGTGCCAGAACTGTGTAATGATGCCTCCAAGCTGTCGCTTATTATAAGTCCTTTTGTCATACTATGAAGGGGTGGGAATGGAGAAGAGGGACAAAGCAAATTACTGGTTAAAAATGGATGTTTGTTTTTATTTCTCTTTTTAAGTATTCAAGATCTGAAGTTGTCCTCACGTTCTTTGAGAGATCTCCTTTGGACCAAGTTCTAAAAAATGACAATGTCCATAAAATTCAGCCAAGTTTTCAAAGTCCAGTTAAAATATCAGGTAAGAATTGTTATCTACCTGCAGTTGACACAAGAATTGAAAAATGAAAATTACTTCCTTGCTGTTCCCATTATTATTTCTCTATCAACAATTCAAGATGTCGTTCTCAATAGTGCTTTGTGATACAGAGCATATAATTTTCCTTGTAATACTATGCAAGGTGCATTCAGACAATGAAGTGGCAGGTGACATGGGAGGCTGACAAATGTAAAGCAATGAATGTGAGGAAAATGCAGTCCTTACTGCACATCATCACATATGATAGTGCTGTTAGCACTTAGAAAGGAGATTTTGAAGCTACTCATACAGTTCTGTGAAAGGGTAAGCTTGGTGCCAAGCAATGGGCAATATCAGCAGTGAGAATATTAGGTATTATTGGGAAAGGAGAGGGAAACAGAGAAGAGAAGCACAGCTCCCTCTTGAATACAATATGCACAATTTTGGTTTCTTCATCTCAGGATATAATAGAATTTAAAATTATACAAATAAACAGAGAGGATTCAAGTTGTTGAACAGCTTGTCTAAGAAAGGGGTTAATTAAAGAAGGCACCTTCACCTGTGAGATGAGATGAGATGACAGACTGGTGTGATGGAAGTCTACAAAGCTGTGAATAAAGGAGGTCAATTACCCTGTACTTCTTCTGAAACAAGAGCTATAGGTTATCGAATATCATTGACAGACAACAGGCTTTAAACAAACAAAAGAAAAGTTATAATATTGTTTTGTTTCCATACAAAGCATAGTTAAGGAGTGGAACTCACTGTCATAGGATATGGTGGAACTGAAAGCAGAAGTGACTTCAAAAGGGAATTAGACAGGGAAGTGGAGGACAAGTGCATTGAAACCTGTCACAGGTGGAGACATAGGAAGTTCTAAACCACAGATTGCTAGTGGGTGAAGTGGAGAGCCTATCCTTGCCTATTCTTTTAGCCTTTCCCCTCTTCATCTGCTACTGACCATTGTCAAAAGGTCTGTGAGCTTCTGGTGTGCCTGGTTTTGTATTTCTATACTGAAACACTTTGTTTAAACCTAGTGCCAACTCCTGGTTTTGTGTCACCAGAAGAGCTTATTTACAGTTAATTGAAGTTAAATACTACATAGTCCTCCAAGGTTTATAATATTGTAAGGAGCTGGTATCAGTTTTCTTTGGTACTAACAAAACTATCTCAGCTGAATAATAATAGCATGTTTTAATTCTAAATTATTGTTGGTAGTGACGAGTCATACCTCATTAACTGGAGGAAGATTCTCCTACCTATGCAGCTATCCAGAAGCATCTTGTGGTAATTAATTTCATCATTCAAGTGATTGCTGCAATTAATGCTAAGAACATAGGTGGAAATTTGATGTTAATTGATATTTGCCTCATCTGGATGTTGCAAATGGAAATGTTTCAGTGTCTGGCAGCACTGTCAGTAGATGGCAGTAAATGATAATGGGTAAAGCAGTTCATGCAGCAGTGAAATGCTTTAACTCTTAGGTCAAGTCAAGGACACTAGGAAGATACTGACATTCCTGTTACTCATAGTACAGCTCTACCTGGCTTGCAGTCCTGGAAAAGTAGGCAAAAATGTTTTGTATTCTCTGAAAAATCAAGCTGTTCCCCAAAAGGTCCTGCTCAGAATGGTAGGTGGTGGAGAAGAGAGAGAGAAAGGGCTGCCCTCGAAGATGAAAGCTGAATTTGAATTTATGGTGGAAATCTTATTGTACACCATAAATTCACAATCACACAATGATGGCTCAAGATGAGTCATGTGAAATGTGATTCTGCTGGGGTTCAATGTTTTCACAACCCCCAAATGTATTCTGCTAAAGGGAGCTGCAGTAAAATACGGAATGAAAGTCAAAGATGAGTCTCAAAGTGAGTATTGGCTTTACCTTAATGAGGAGCATGTAATGTTAAAAAAAAATTACCTCCTCTCTCATGCCTCATCTCCTGTTCATTGCTTGAACTGTATATATAGGTGAAATTTGTTGGTGTGTTTTCTGCCTGCCATATTTTGTACCACAGGCTAATTTTTTTTTTGTTGTGCTGATAGTGCGAGGCTGTAACACAAGGTCATAGTGTCTTCAGGCAGGTCAAGAGTTATCCTACTTAAGTCAGTGCTGATTTTATTTGAAAAGTGCATTTATTCAAAAGAAATCCTTGTGACTTGCCTAGTTTGATTTTCCATAGAGCACAGATGTGGATAACTTCTCACATCAGATACTGTTCTTTAGTTATTAATTCTCCCCATGGTAGTAAGTCAGTGGAATTAGGTGTCAATTTTAGATATTCTGTATTGGAGGCTTCTAACACAGTTAGAAACAAATAAGCAGTATCAAGGGCAGTGTAAAACATGGTATTTCTTCCTGTGTCTTGGGGGTTAAATTAACTTCTATGGTCAAGTCTTGACCTTGTTATGCCTTTTTGATTTTTGCTTAAGCCTAGGACTGTCTAAGAAAAATACAATTATGATTTGGTAGTGGTAGTTGCTTCAGATGCTGTGTCATTAATTGGTTAGGTGAATAAAATTACTTGAGCACTGTCCGTTTGCAGATTTTAGAAGCTGTGAAACTAGTTCTTCATTCCTACTTTCCTGTGCAGATTTTCAATGTCATGTGCACATATCAGTTCATTGCCATGTCAATTACATACGATACACAGCTCTTTTCCAGCTTTTTTTTTTTTAATCTTGTTTTCTTTCTTCTCCCAACAGAAATCATGCGATCAAATGGATTCTGTTTAGCCAACACTGAAACAATAGTCATTGACCACAGTATACCTAATGGGAAAGAGAAGCACCTGGATGTAGATTCAGCAGAACATTTGTAAGTGGCGTTTGAGCAGGAGCAATGCTGTCACCTTCACTGTAGCTTTCCCACCCCCCTAGCAAAATGTTATTGTCTGCCTAAGAGCAAGACTGGTACAGCTGTCATCCTGACTGGTTAAAGGTTACTGGGCCTGATTGCTAACACTTCACAGTAATTTACTGTTAAAATGGGTAAAATGGGAGAATGATTGACCACAAAGTGATCAATCCTCTGTGTATGAAAAAAGAACTGAGGTTGCCATGGGGGTGCTGCGAAGGGAGAACAGAATTATTTCTTTCTCTCATGACTGTGATGAGAGCTGGTTTGAGCCCAAACTTGGAAACTCAAATAGCCTAACAAATGTCATATCCTGCTACAAAGGACAGTAGAATGTTTGGAAAGCAAAACACTGTTCTCAGAGGGGAAGGCATCCCTGAAAGGTCAAAAACTGAACAAAGGTCAACAGCTGCACAGCTGGGACTTGGTGTAGCATGTGTATATCCTTAGGGAAAAGGCAAGTTAGACTGATTTCATTGGAAAGTTCTGCTTCCAAGTGCATATAGGTATTCTGGGGTCAGAAACCTGTAACCAGGAGGGCGTCTGTGGCCATAAACTAAAGCACAAGGAGTTCCATTCAACACGAGGAAGAACTTTTTTACATTGAGGATGGCAGAGCATTGGAACAGACTGGCCAGGGAGGTCATGGAATCTCCCTCTCTTGAGACATTCCAAACCCACCTAGACATCTTCCTGTGTCACCTGCTCTGGGTGACCCTGCCTTGTCAGAGGGTTGGAGTGAATGATCTCCAGAGGTCCATTCTAACCCAACCATTCTGTGATACATGTAGGTTTTAAGCCAGTGACTGTACTCACAGATGGGTATTGATGGAAATATGCTCTTACAGATTTCTGTTATATCAGTTGATTGATATTTCAATGAGCTTCAGGTAGTGAACCATTTTAATATTTTTGATGAGAAATGTTGACCTACTTTTTCATTAGAGCAGTCGAATGAAGGAAAGAGAATAATGAAAGACTAATGGAGCCTTTCTCTTTGAATGCAATGATCTGTCTTGTCATATTTGAAATGCCAGTCTGTAAGAAGGTTTAGAGCTTGGCAACATTTTGTCAGAGGCTGGAGAGTATGTCTGGCTTGAGTGTAATTTCTTGAAGTCTTTTTATTAACTTATCACTTAGTGTTTTGAACCTTGACCTTGCTAACAGCATTTAAGCTTATAAGATAGTAATAATGAGGCTGAAATGGCACACTAGAGGTAATTCTGTAAGGCCAATACCCAGAAATTAAAATTTTTATAATTCACAGTGGATCATTCTTTGTACTGAGAATGACAAATTATAGAGGAAAATTACCAAAGAAAGCATTTTCCTGCCTTACTTTGATTCTTTAAAAAAATTTATTTAAAAAATATTTATAGCTAGTTTTGATTTTAAAAATGTGCTCCAGCCCAAGCAAAACTTACCAGCCTGAGATCAGAAACTACTATCATCTAACTGTCATCCCATTGGAGTCAGAGACTGTTAAGGTCAGAAAATACTAATGCGACAAAAACTGAATGGTAGGCATAGTTTCCCATAAACTGTGGTGGAAGAACTGAATCCAGGGTAACAGCCTGACTTTGTGCAGCCTGACTTAGTTTAACTTTCCAAAGGATGTGAAGTCAAGAGTCAAGAAGTTAATAAATTTCCAATGTGTGTTTGATACGGTGCCCTAAATTTTCCCATCCTGCAGCTGTATTTTATAGCCAAGACATAATAGCTAGGAGATAGTGGAACCAGTGCAGCACAGCTGTTTTGAAAAAATTGAACCTTTTACAAAAGCAGAGATTTTCTATACTGTTGGTTTAAAGGTATGTTATTAGCCCAGAAAGGAAACTTTAAAACCTTTCAAACCTTTCAATGCTGCTCCCTTTCAGTTTCAGTAAAACTGGATTTATGGTGTGTTCTACCCTGAAATCAGAGTTAATTCCTTGTGGACTTGATATCCTCAGATGGGAATTTTTTCCTTTCAGCTGCATTAAACTCTTTACGACTTCTGGGTTTTGGCTGCTGATGGACTTGAATGAGACATTTTGCAGAGCAAGCCTGGATTTTTTGGGAAAAAGTGCTTGAAGCTTCAGCAGGAAGTGCTCATGCCCTATACTGGTTAGCTGTGTAGCCTGCAGAGCTGCCTGACTAGTGATCCATCAGCTGAAAAGTCTCATACTTGTTGCAAAAGAAACCACGGCACTTTTCCAAATTGCAGTTGCTTACTCTGTTGTTCTGAAGTAGGTCTTTTCTGCTTCCTTCATTTTCTCTCTGATTTTAGTTGACACTACACCACACTGTTGTGAACTATAGTGAAGCCAGTGTGCTCAGCATCCATGTGGCATAACTAAAGGCATAGTCCTTTTGTGTGTGGCTCTTGGACTGTAGTCTAAAGTCCTTTTGAAAGAAAAAGGTGGTAAATAAATGCATTTGAATTCATGGTTTGGTTTTGTTACAGAGGTACCTTTCTCTTCTAGGCCGGCAGCAGAGTCTGAGGCATTGGATAAGCTGCCTTTTTGGCAAATTCACTCCAGTGCCTGAAGGAGGCCTGCAAGAGAGTTGTAGAGGGAATTTTCATGGGGGCATGTGATAGGATAAGGGGGGGGGTGGCCTTAAGCTGAAGGAGAGTAGGTTTAGATTAGCTGTTTGGAAGAAAATCTTTAGACAAGAGTTGTGAGATACTGAAACAAGTTCCCAAAGTTGTGGATTCCCCATCCCTGGAGGCATTCAGAATCAGGCTGGATGGGGTCTTAGTAAACTGACCTAGAGAAAGGTGTCCCTGCTCATGGCAGGGGCATTGAAAGTCCCTTCCAAAACAAACCATTCTATGATTCTGTGATACGTGCATCTTTTAAATACTTCCAGTGGCGGTGACTCAACCCCTTCCCTGGCAGCTTGTTCCAATACTTGATAACACTTTCAGTCAAGAAATTTTTCCTAATATCTAATCTAAACTTCCCCAGTAGAACTTGAGGCCCTTACTTCTTGCCCTGTCACTTGTTACCTGGAGAACAGTCCAACCCCACACCTGGCTACCTTCCTTTCAGGCAGCTGTGGAGAGTGATAAGGTCTCCCCTGAGCCTACTCTTCTCCAGGCTAAAATACCTCAGCTCCCTCTGGTATTTCTCATCAGACTTGTGCTGCAGACCCCTCAGCAGCTCTGTTGCCCTTCCCTGGATGTGCTCCAGCCCCTCAATGTCCTTCTTGCTGTGAGGGGCCCAGAACTGGACACAGGATTCAAGGTGCAGCCTCACCAGTACTGGGTACAGGTGGACTGTTGTATTCATGTTGTTGCATAATTATATTTCCTGAGTCTCATAGCTTCTCTCGATGGTCTTCTCACGGCAGATCTTCACAGCAGTGGTGTTGTTGCTTCTCGGTCAGGGCTCCTCTCCCCAGCTCTCCCTGACCACCCCGCCCCCTTTTATCTCAGCTACCTGCATGGGCTACAGCTGCTGCCCAATCAAGGACATCACAGCTGCAGCCCATTTACAATAACCAGAACCAGGGCAGGGTCACTAATACAATACAAACATCTTTAACTGCCACGCATATACTTACAATACATAAGTTAACTCAGGCCCCCACATTTCCCCCTTTACTTTTACCAATTTTACAATTACCATAGACATTTTTGTCCCAGCTCTCAGGCTGCCACAGCTCGCAGCTGTCTAGTCCCAGCTCTCTGGCTGCCACAGCTCATACATAGAATATATACATATCCTCCTTTTTTTTTTTTTTTTTTTTTTTTTCTTTTTTTTTTTTTTTTCTCTTTTTTTCTTTTTTCTCTTTTACTTCTAGCAACCCTACAACTACAATACACATATCTGCCCTAACTCTCAGGCTGCCATACACATATCTGTCCCAGCTCTCAGGCTGCCACACACACATATCTGTCCCAGCTCTCAGGCTGCCACGCACATATCTGTCCCAGCTCTCAGGCTGCCACAGCTCACAGCTATCTTTACTTCTATAGTCCCAGCTCTCAGGCTGCCACACACATACCTGTCCCAGCTCTCAGGCTGCCACAGCTCACAGCTATCTTTACTTCTATAGTCCCAGCTCTCAGGCTGCCACACACATACCTGTCCCAGCTCTCAGGCTGCCACAGCTCACAGCTATCTTTACTTCTATAGTCCCAGCTCTCAGGCTGCCACACACATACCTGTCCCAGCTCTCAGGCTGCCACAGCTCACAGCTATCTTTACTTCTATAGTCCCAGCTCTCAGGCTGCCACAGCTCGCAGCTGTCCGGGGGATTCCACACCTTCTTTCCTTGGCTGCATGTTCTTAATCACGTCGGGGTCACCAGATGTTGTATTCATGTTGTTGCATAATTATATTTCCTGAGTCTCATAGCTTCTCTCGATGGTCTTCTCACGGCAGATCTTCACAGCAGTGGTGTTGTTGCTTCTCGGTCAGGGCTCCTCTCCCCAGCTCTCCCTGACCACCCCGCCCCCTTTTATCTCAGCTACCTGCATGGGCTACAGCTGCTGCCCAATCAAGGACATCACAGCTGCAGCCCATTTACAATAACTAGAATCAGGGCAGGGTCACTAATACAATACAAAGATTTTTCACTGCCATACATATATTTACAATACATAAGTTAACTCAGGCCCCCACAGTGGACAATCCCTGCCCTGCTCCTGATGGCCACTATTTCTGATACAGGTTAGGATGCCATTGGCATTCTTGGCCACCTGGGCACATGCTGGCTCCTGTTCAGCCACTGCTGACCAGCACACCCAAGTCATTTTTTGCCAGGCAGTTTTACAGCCACTCTACCCCAAACCTGTAACTCTGCATGGGGTCACTTGTTGCGACACAAGTGCAGGACCCAGCATTTGGTCTTGTTGGAGCTCATGCAAGTGGCTTCAGCTGATCAATCCAGCCTGTCCAGATCCCTCTGGGAAAGCCTTCCTATCCTCCAGCACATTGGCACTCCCACTCAGCTTGGTGTCATCTGCAAACTGACAGAGGGTGCACTTGATCACCATGGTCAGACCATTAATAAAGATATTCAACAGGACTGGCCCCAAAACTGAGCCCAGGAAAACACTACTTGTGAAAGACTACCAAATAGATTAAAATGATAAAGAATTTTGTCTTACAACACAAGAAGTAGGCTCTTGCAAAAGACAGTGTGTCCATCAAGGTACTTAGAGGAAAAAAAAATAAGGGCAGCAGTTCAGTCATTTAGGAATCTGAAGAGACACAGTAGAGTTGCAGAATTTCTTTTGAGAGAAAGAGCTGTTGGTAACAGCACAAAAGCATTTTGACTATTGATGTCATACACAGCTTCTGACTGTGGTAAACAGTCCTGGTTTATTGAGTTTGGTTTTGTGTGAGCACTCCAGAGCAGTGCTTTGCAGACTGCTGTGCACACACTTCATTTTTGGTGGCAAGAAAAGCTTTCTGCTTAACCACAGCATCTAATGTCCGCTGCTTTGCTCCTCACATTCTGCTTGTAGTAACCTATCAGTGAGGCTGGAGAACTACAAAATCTGTGGGACCTTTCAGATGTAATAATGTGGTTTTATGCTGATAAGAGAAACAGAGCAGAATCTGAATAGCCTTCTTGACTCCTCTTCTGCTTTCTTCACTCTATCTGCCCCTCTGGTATTTCATAATCTGTTGTTTCTGGATCACTTGCAGTCCATAAGACAACACAATGTGATCTGTGAAGTATTTTCAAGATACCAAGTCAACTCCCTCGTGCACTCGTTCCCACACACACAGGCCAGTAAACAGCCTGGAGGGACTAGAGGAATGAGGGTAACAAACATTGAAAGTTCAGTCTCATTGCTGTTTCATTTAAAGTGAAGAGCAAAGCCACAGCACTGCAGGAGAAAATCTGTGAGTTTCTGCTCAAAAAAAGGTTCTCTATGTTGGCTCTCATTGTTGGAAAAAAAAGAGATGAGAAAGACCAGGAAGGAGTATGGAAAAGACAGAACTGTGGCTATATGTTGCAGGATGTATAGACCAGGCTATGCTATAACCCATGAGAGTTCTAAATAAAATTTTGGGAAGAGATGGGAGTGTGAGACTTATCTGTTTGTTTTCCCTGCCACCCTTTTTCAGGTCCTTTGAAATACTCAGCTCTTACATCCCCCTCTAGGGCGAGGTTAGAGGGATGTCCACAGTTGTTTCACTTATCTAAAGAGTCTAATTAGTTCATGTATAGATGAGATGCAGTTTTAAATACTAATTATTTTAAAGCTCATCTGTTTATCTGCCATTCAGAGAGCTTCAGTAGGCCAGCTGGGCTGATAAAGTATTAGAGACACATGTAAAAGTGAGAGCTAGGTTAGAATTTCTTTTTCCATCTTGTACAATTTTTCAGTTTCTACTTCCTTGTATTTCTCACTCTGTCATAGTGAATGAAATTTCTTTCAAAATATTAAAGAGAGAGTTTGAGAAAAAGAAACTTTACAGTTCTTCAAACCCCCTTTAGAACTGAGGTGAAATTTAGTCCTTGGCCTGCAGTGACTGCCTTTAACTGTTAGGCTATCTAGGAAGAAGATAATGTTTCTTACCACAGAAATTCAAGCCTTCTTGAAATGGGAACATGTGTAACAGTGAGAAGTGTAGGTTTTAACAGCTCAATGCCTTCTGGTTGAGAGTTGGTATGAGACAGTAGGTAATTCTTGCAAAAGTGCAGGTTATGAAACAGGTGTTGGGAAGTGGGGAGGAAAATACCAAAACAAGTGAAACTAAATTTGGGAATCTTTTTATATTTGTAGATCCTTTGATTGTCAAAATCTGAACCTTGTACCGTAGGAAGTACAGCTAGACTCTGGAAGAAGGACACTCTAGTCATTTTTTCCTACCTATGTTAGACACTTGGCCTATTAAAAAGCTAAATCCAGAGAAGGTACCTGTGAAGGGAAGGACTGAGAGTCCAAATTCAGATGTGAAACAAAGGCAGTTTCTTTTTCATTTTTATGTGAGAATTGAGGCATCATGTGTTGTTGACACATGCTGTGGGAACAAAATAGAAAGATGTGGACTTCAACAGCGTGATTCACTCTTACAAGACTCACTTGCTGCTTTCTTCCTTCCTTCCTCACTAGTAACTTTGAAAGTCAGGGGTGACAAGATTAATTGCTTACATTCACCATGGTTCTCACTGGCCCATGGTTTAGTCATAAACACATGAGTATATGAGATGAAGGAGGAGTGGATGAAATCAGCTCCAAGTGCTTCTCCCACTCCCTTAGTACTTTTTTCCCCAATTCCTTTGATTTTCTAAATGACTTAATGCCTTTTGGTGTTTTTTTTTTCATCTCTGCTTAGGTTTGAAAGTGTTAGTGACTTTACCTCAGAGCTGGAAGACAGTGATGATCCAACAGCTTATGTCACCAATTTGACATACTACCACCTGGTCCCATTTGAGACTGACATTCTGGACTGAGGCTGCTCAGGGGTGCAGCCAGCCAGCATCCAGCCAACCTCTTCATCCATAGGTTCTGCTATCTCTGGCATTGCATCTCTGTGAATGAGGCTGTGCAGACAACACCAACAGCAGGGAAGCTGCAGCAAGAGTGCCACAAAGCTGGTTTTGTAAGTGTGGTCCTCTGTTGTGTGTTATGGAGACATCTTATGAGGAGGTATCTGCTTTGCTGTTGACAACAAACCCACTTTCTGTGAAAGCAAGGCAGCAGAGACTTCCTGGGGATCAAGGAAATCTCTGCTATGTCTGTGGGAATTGCCACCCTTACACAGCTGTCAGAAACTTGTGCTGAAGCAGGCACAAGTCACCCCTGCCCCTTGTGGTGCAAGCTGAGTTCCCCTTTTAGGATACCACCAGAAACTTCCTCAGATGGCGTGACCACACTTTTTATGCTTTGTAAGCAAGAAGACAAGCAAACCAGCTGAACTTTGTCAGTTCCCTCTGCAGTTGCTTAATGGAGGTCTCGTGGGTCACTTTTTGCTCAGCTACCGGATGATTGGTGCCTTACACGAGATGTCAGAAATACCATTGAGTGCCTCCAGGACACAGAACACACGAGCTGACAGCTTTACTTCTTTTAATCGTGGGCTTTTGTATAATCATTGGAAGGGCAACTGCTCTTTCCTGGAATAGTAAAGCAGGCAGCAACTGGCAATGCAATGAGCTGTGCATGATGTTTGGGTACCCGGATGATTTTGGAAGTCTGGAAAGCCGATGGGAAAGCTGAGCTGCTCCACTAAGAAGGGTCAAGGCTGCAGCAGGCACTTTGATAATATTTTTTCTTTTCATGTGGACCAGCATATGTGAATGGTGCTTACAGATGTTTACATCAGAGAGATAATTCCCTATGCATATTTCTTCCCAGAGGATGGGAAGGAAGACACTGAGTTTTATGTTGTGTTTGGACCGAAAAAGAATGATAAGCTGCAGTGTGCCTACAGTGGTAGGAAAAACAGTCTCTCCACTGCCACCCTGTCTCAAGGAGTTTGTCCAGCTTTCTGAGATCTGCCTGGAGAGGTCACGTGCAGGCCTCCTTGTTGTGTAATGCCATGGATTTCAGCAGAGATGGGACAGTGGGAGCAGGAGTGGGATTGGACCCTGCAGCCTCTTGACTGTTGAGCAGTGCAATGTTAATGTCTCCTTGGAGTCTGTCCCTTGCAGAGCACCCTGAATTCCCGGCTCACTGTGAGTGCTCAACACTCACCAGCATGACCTTTCATTGAGCTTTTTGCCATCTGTTTGCAAATATTATTTCGAAGGGACTGAAATGGAAAGAAATGCAATTTTGGACATGTTTCTTGGACAAGAGGCTTGCTTGGTCCTGAAGAAGCTGATACAACTCCCTTCCGCAGACTCTTCATTTCTATCTATAGAATAACAGTCAAGCAGAATTTGTTAATGTAAATAATAAATTATTGAGAATCCTAATTCTTTTACACAGTATGTTTTTAAAATATATTTTAATGAAATAAAATAAAATATAACTCACCTTCAGTACACTTCTGCAACTTCAAACAGTGCCTTCTTTTTTTTTTGTCTTGTTTTGAGTATACTTTCCCAAATTTTTCGCATCCTCTTTCTTTTCCACGTAGTTTCTGAAACATGCTGAGAAATAGAAATTTCTGTGCTCCACGTGTTATTTATACTATAGACATGGTGTGTATCCACATGGAACCTCTGCCTAGCTGTTGATCTTAGGTCTAGGTGTATGTGGTTAAATGCCACTCAGCTTAGTGGAAGATTTCCGTATTTTCACTATCATGAGTGAAATCAAATTTGGACATGATTGTTTTTTAAGATGAAGCAGATCCTTACAAGGTAAATTTCTGTAGTGGAAAGGAATGTGTCATTACTCACTCAAAGACTTTCTGAGCAGCCTCTTCAATTAGAATTGGGAAGATTTTTTTTAAATTTTGTTTGTTTTACTCTCATTTGTGGAGGGATAGAATGTAAGAAAATAAAGATAGTGCAGAAGGTAATCTCACACCTGAGGAGTTGCAGCTGTACTAATCACCAAAGATTAGGAACAGGCCTGCCCTTAATAGGCCACAGCTGTGTCCAATAAGAAGAGTGCTACAAAAGAGTGGGGTAGGTGGGTGAGGAGTGGGTTGGAGTTTGTTGGCTGTGCTGTGAGGGGGGTGGGGTGGGGTGGGGTGGGGTGGGGTGGGGTGGGGTGGGGTGGGGTGGGGTGGGGTGGGGTGGGGTGGGGTGGGGTGGGGTGGGGTGGGGTGGGGTGGGGTGGGGTGGGGTGGGGTGGGGTGGGGTGGGGTCGGGTCGGGTCGGGTCGGGTCGGGTCGGTCAGTACTGCGAGGAGATGCCTGTGAGACATCACCAAGAAGGTATGAGAGCTTTGCAATATGATGACAATGCTCATTAGTTTTAATTCTTCTGCTAGTGTTCTTAGTTAACCATGATGAAGTAGAAATAGCATCTGGTAGACATGTGTATTGGACTATATACTGGAATATTTTATTTCAATTCCTGACCTTGCTGTCAGCCTACCACATTGCTTTGGGTAATTCTAGTTCATCTCCCTTCCACTGAGTTTTCCTTGACTGATATTTTGAAAAGCAGAGTTGTTGGCTTTTGATGCAATGTTGTCCCCTAATTCATTTGAATTTTCTGATGAATTATTGACCACATGATAACTACTTATCTTTTAAAACACTTTAAATTGCATGAATTAAAAAATAAATAGATAAGTATTGTTAGTTTTTAAATGTAAAAAATTAGTGTCGTTATTCATTAGTTAACCTGTTTGTGATTCTAAAGGAAGCAATTGGCGTAAGGATTTTGTCCCCAAACCCCTCTCCACACCATGCCAAGATACTTCCTGTGTAAGGCTTGTCCTTGAAAAGCTGGTCTATGTTTTCTCTGCAACTTTGGCTTCTGCCCTTGGCACACATCGTGGGGATCATGTGTACCAGTGCTTGCTATGAGCTGCCTGAGCAGGGCTGGAGTGTGCTGGTATCTAGGGAAGAGCAGGAGGTATGTGTCTCTTGGCAGGAGCAGCAATGACAAAATCTTTTGGGTTTTATTTTTTGAGTCATGAAATATGCTGATATTATAGTGTTGCCAAATCATAGGAGAATTAGGGAAGACAAAGTGTATCACACTATGCTGTGTTTTGTCCACCAGTCTCTTTTTTTTGGTTGCATCAACTACTATTTAAAAACTCAGTCTTGGATTCCATGTGCATTCTTCATACTTCATAACAGCAATAATCTGTAGCTCAGTATCAAACCCTAAAATAAAAAAGTGGGGAAAAAAGAACTTTTCCTAATTGCTTCCTGTAATATGCATTCCTGCTCTAGTCAGCTATCTCTGAACTCCCTTCCCCACACATACACAAATTATTCAGGCTATTTTACTGATCAGCTTTCATCAATGTAATTCCTTTCTTGTGGAAATATTCACACCCTGAAGTGCAGTTCTCAAGTTTTATAGCACACAAACTATTCCTGTTTTCAGTGCTGTCAGATAATTTCTTCTTGCTCTAAACTCATTCTCATTCTAATTAGCTCTGTTAGTAATACATACATTAGGGGATTTAGCTAAGGGCAAAATACCACGGTAATAAGCATACTATATCTAGATGTAAGAAATGGAGAATTCCTATTTACCTAAAAGCAGCTGTGAAGATTGGTGGGATGCATTTACAATTGAGCTGTATGAATCAGAGTTTCCTGGGCTTTCTCAAACCCTGTTATCATGCCTCTGTTTCTTACAGTTAATGTATATAACCCCACTGTGCTCTGTTGGGAGAAAGAACATCTTGAACTTTGGTATCACAGAAGGGAAGATGGAACACCAAGAGTTAGTTGAGACAGAATTTTGGAGTGCTTAGTTTTTGTCCAAGCAGGACATCTAGCATGCAGATGCCTTGCACTGCAAGATAGGAGTTGCTGCAGAGGTTTGGGTTGTCATTCTTCACAGAGTGCTGTTAAGGGAACCTGCTCAGGTAAGGATTTAGAGAAAAGCTCCTTATTTTCTGAAGATGCCTTGTCTAACTTTTCAGAGTAGTGAAGTTAATTTTCTCTTGTCCAGTGAGGCTACCTACATGTTTGAACTGAAGAACTGGCTGGTAGGAAATAATTTCTCAGCTGCACAAATGCCCGCTTCTGCCAAAAAGCATTGGATTAGAGCCCAGTCCTGGCCTGGGCTGTGGAGATGCCTTTAACCATCCTTCTTGTAGTCCTCAAATTCTGCTAAACAATTTTCAGAAGCTTTTAGATAGAAATGGCATCTGATACACTGGCAAGAAGAAAACCCAAATGTGAACAGGGATTCTTGATTAAAAGCATCCCAGCACCAGCTCTGTGTATGTATTTTCCAGTGAACTTCAAAAATGAGAAGGTTCTTCACGAAAATGTTTTACAGCATCTGTTGGCACTCTGTACAAGGCCTTGCATGTACCTCTGGTACAGCTGTTTCTGATGCAGCCTGGTAAAAATCAATGCTTGGCCACAGTTGCAGCAAGTGTGTTTGTAAGATCTGTGAAGTACTGAGCTTCCTTTGGATCCCCTGGCAACTCACAGGAGGTTCTCAATTCCTTGGAGGCACCTGTCAACTCTACAAATCTCTGTGCAGTCACATTAAAATTCCTCCAGCATTCTGGGGGTTCCAAGCAGCTTTGATAATTTCCATTAGAAGTTAGCTCCATTTAGCATTGCAGTTTGGAAACCATCTGCAAGTAATCTTGTTTAGCTGTATCACCTTGTACTGGGTAGGCTGGAAATAGAAATAATTACATGTACCAGAAGCCAACTTTGTTATGTAAAATGGGAAAAAAACCTCACCATCAGCACCACCACCAGCAAAACAGCCATTTCCTATTATTTTCCATTGTAGCCATTAAAATTAGGTTGAACAGATTCCATGACTTTTGAATGAACATGGGCTCATTTCAGAAGAGGAATATCCCAAATTTTGCCAAGTTTCCTTTTGTCTTATGGGAGCTGGCTTCAGTGGTTAAGCACGGTGATAGAACATGGTACGTCCAGCCATCTCACAGTGGCCTTCAGAGAGGAAAACAAGCTGTGGGTGTAGGTCAAAGGGAGGGCAGGAAGCACAGGCATGGCTTGGAAGGAGAAGGAATGAGAAATAAATGAAGGATTGTAATGCAAACAGAGAAACAGAGGAGGTCTCCAGGGATAGTTTCAGTCTTGAAGCTGAAGTAATTCATCTTTGTCAGAGAGCTCTGCTCTGGCACTGTCTGGGTGCTGAATCATACTGTTCCTCACCCAGTATCCTGCAAGGAATGTTGCCAGCCCTGGCTGCTTTTGTTGAGAGGAGATGTCCGTGTCTGATCAGGTGCCTTTGTATAAAGTGAATATGCTGAACTTTCTGGAAACAGATATTTTGCAGCAACAAAATTGGTTGTGGTTGCCACTTCAAAGCACTGCACAGCTCATGTAAATGGTTTAGGACTTCAGCTTCTGTTTTAATTATTCCCACATGCACCTTACTCTGCATGCCTTGTGCCCATGTGTTTAGGATTAAAAATGCAGATAGCTGCAGGTGATGGCCATGGGGGCCCTCACAGGCTTGGATTGCCCTGACCAGCATCAGCTGGGACCTCACTCACAACCTCCAACCAGGGGCTCTTATTCAGCTCCATCCTTTAGGACTTTTAGCATTTTTTAAGTGGACTACAAGGGTGGTTTCTTCTAGTCCTGCTCCTGAGTTGTTGGAGGGATTCCTTGGGCTGCTTTCTGATGTGAGCTGTGTCATGCTTGATGCGCACTTGGGTGACTGATGACCACCCTACTTTGTTCACAGTGAGTTCCCCTGTTTTGCTTATTATGAGAAGCCTCATCTTTACAAGCATTTCCTGATATTAGCATGATTTTTCCTGTTTTAGAGAAATGCTTTCCTGAAATGTCTATAGAGACTCTATGCCTGGGGATACATTCTTTGTGTAACACATGAGTTAAGAGTATAGTTAGTTTGTTCTGGAAAGTATAGCTGCTTGATGACTCAGCTGCTAGAAAGCACTGATGTAACATTGGTATTTATGATAAATTAATGTTGCCCTGAGTTTTAGAATAAAACAACAACTTCTATTCACGTGTAGTTTCCAAAAATAATCACGTTACAAGGCTTTGATGGCTGTGGGATTTTCTTGTGTTTCTTCTCAGATTCCAACCATTTTCAGAAGTCAGTGGGCAGTTTACTTGAAATTATTTATTGATGCCTTCCCTCTATAAAGCTAGTAAATATATATCCAATAAACAAATTGACATTATTATAACTACAAATTTGAACTGATCTTGGTCATATAACCTGTGGTTCCAGGGGGTAAATATGATCATTACCAGAGGATGAGTGGAGGTGTTCCCTGGCAGAAGACCCAGAGATGTCAGGGGTTTGATAGGTGTGGCATCACCATGGTGCCTGCACTGGTGCTGGGTGTGTTCAATGTGCAAGCAATCAGTTTCTCAGAAAGAAAAAATTCATCTCCTTTCTACTTAATATCATAATATCCTTGAGGTTAGTTGTGGACAGGTGAAGAGGGCTGGCAGTCCCATTCCTCAAGCTGAGGAGACAACAGGGACATTTACTCAATATGCACTGAAATGTGCAGAACTGCAGATTCTGAGCTGTGAGAAGACTTGTAATTCAATTTGTCTCCTTTGTGTTTAACAGCCTGAGCAATGATGAAGGTGGCAGGCCAGCTGTGGAGGGTGGGTGATTGGATGCATGACTGAGGGGAGGCAAGGCTGGCTGCTAATGGGAGTAAGCAGACATCAGCAGAACAGGAGCGAGAGTGCCAGTCAAGGGATACAGTAACTGGTACTGCAGCAATTTATTGTGAACCTACAGGGCTTTTGCTTAAGACCTTGCAGGCATTTAAGTGGAAAAGAGGTATTATTTTCCATAGGGCTACAGTGCCAGACAGGATTTTTATGAAGCATGCAACAGAGCTTCAACATTCATATCTCAGTGAGTCAGAGGAGAGGTGCAGAGCAGTTAAATGGACATAAGAAATAGAAAAGGTGGAATTACGCTTTAGGTGGCTCTGAGATTGCAGATACAGACTTGGTGTTTTAGCCTGATGAGGGAGTATCAAGCACTGTAGTGCCTAGTAGAAAAATAGAGGTTTTTCACCAATAGAGTGGTTCAGGTTAATGAAGGAAGCAGGAGGCTATTAGAATTTAATGTGCAAGTTTATTAGGCATCTAAATGGTGATTCATTAATAGCTGCAAAGGAAGATTAATATCTTTCATTCTATATGCAGTTAGATGCTCTCACTTGGAAGCCTCCCCTAATACACTTAATTAGCCTGAAGAGGGAAATTATGCTCCATGTGTACAGTCCTGTTGTCATTCCAGTCACTGAAGCAGCCTCCAATCTAACACACATCCTATGGGGCTGCTGTGCTAAAAATAGCCGCCCACTGCTTACTGCTACAGCAGAGGGCATGACTGCAGATTAGACACACAGGCTCCTACAGCACTCCTGGATGTGGAACTCTTGGTTAAAGCAGATGTGCACAGCACACAGCTGAAGAAGTGTGACTCTGAGCAATTAAAGCCTGTAGTGAGCTGTCTAGAGCATAGGAGTGGTTTCCCCAGGTGGGAAAAGCAGCTTCCCACCTGGCTGTTGCCACACTTCAAGAAGAGGTGAAATTGAATTTCTGCTTAGATCAGGACTTGAGATGACACTGCTGTGCATGGTGTTTATATACCAAGCTATTCCCGAGTAACTCACCTCTAAATTGGTGTCAGCACAAGTCCTGTAGCACAATCTGCTACTCATCCAATTTAAATGCATTACCTTTCATGCACCAGCCTGCAGATACAAGGTATGGATTTTGTATCTCTCCCTCTTTAGGTCCAGCACAACAATTAAAACCTTTTGAGTGGCAAGGACCTGGGAGAAAGGATATGATGTGCAATGAAAAATACTGACTCCTTAGGCTCTCTTCCTTTGACTGTGGCCTGTATCCTATGTTTATGTAGCCTGAGGCATTTATGTGAGCATAAGAAAAAGCCCTTTCTGAGAGCCTTTTAGACCAGGATTCCAAGTCCTTATTCCATTAAATATTCAAAGCTGAGGAGTGTCTTGTGATCCATTGTAACTATTACCATCAATAACCTTTCCTATCCTCTGCGTGGACACTATGAAATTCCCTGTTCAGAAGCCAAGTCAGGACATTCAAATCAGGATTAATGTTAAAAGCTGAAAGTGAGACAATTATTGTGTTTGTTTTCATCCTACCCTGTTAATACCAGTGCTGCTTAATCTTAGAGATGGCACTGGAATCTGATTTAAGATCAATATTTTAGGCAGCTGAGCTAAACATTAGTAGGCATGACAACTTTAGGAGCCAAAAGTTATACAGAGTTTAGTTATATTAATAGGAAATTATATGGATGGGAGGCAGGGTGAAATTTTAGATACAGTCTTCCTTCATAAGAATTACTATGTTCCTAAAATTATTGCCAACATAATGGTTTTAAAACAAAACAAGCCACAAATATTGTCTCAGCCTCCTGGTCTGGTTTTCCATATATTTCTATACATGCCGTTATAGCAAGGCTTTTCTTAGGGCAATTTTTACTCTGAACAGTTTCATTATAAGAAGATGTATTCTGATTTTTCTTTCCCCTGATGCTTGTATGGCTGTTTTTCTCCCTGCTGTTCTCCTGTCACTACCACCAAGAAGGCTGCAGCAAAACAGAGGAAGGAGAGAAGGGGGGAAAAACTAAATTTGAAATGCAGAGCACCATAAAACTGCATTAATTTCCTTGAATAGAATCAGGAGAAACTAGAAGATATTTTAGTATCGGGGTGAGTTTTATACCAATAAAACCTGCTGTTTTAAAAACCTGTCTTTCTGAGGTGCTCTTCCTGTTTCTGCTCCCCTTGCTGTTCACTTATACCTTGTTGAGATGTGGCTATAGAGCTTAGATTGACTTTTGGTTTTAACTTTTTGTGCCTCTGTATGTATTGCAACACAGAGTTATCAATACTGCATTAGCATTCTTTTTGAAAGCTATTTAATAATTAGTATTGTAGAGGAGAATTTTCTAAAGCATAGTCAGTGGAAGACTATATGCCATCTCCTTTGTAGATTGGCATAGTAAAATTGTTGCCAAAATAGAGATTTTTTAAAAAGGAAGATGTGCTAGCTGAGGCTACGAGCTGGCTACATTGACACAATATGATGTAATATATTCATGAGTAAATTTTAGGTGTTTCAGCATGAAAAGCTATTTTCAAGTTTCTGAGTATGTCTTGACAAGACTTAGGGATATCTGATGCCCAATGATGTGCTAGTTTATTTATACATGCTGAACACAGAGGAGGACCATTTTTGGTAGATTTTTCACAGAAAAGCTCATCTTGTCCCTGCTCTGTAAATGAAGCCTCTTTCTTGACTTGCTGAAGTTAATGGCAATCTTCCAAGTTTTCCTAGCTGCATTCAGGGCTGTTGCTGTTGACATTTGTTACAGGAAGGAAGGAAGGAGCATTCTTTTGTTCTTAGTAGCAAAGTTTAATCCCCTTTAAGAGCAAGAGGAACTGACAGGCAGCAGTTAAACAACCAGTCTGAGGTCACACACAGGGGTTGTGTGTGGTGTATGCAGTGGATGAGCCTCCTCTGGTAACACCAGAATAAACTGGAGGTCCCGTTTTCCCTTATCTCCACATCTATTTTCAAAACCACTCCTTAGGTTTGCTCGTCATGGGTTTGAAATTTATGATAATAATATAATAAAAATATGAGACTCAGATAGGAAAAGGACTTGGTTGTCCTTCCATCCTGTCTGCCAAGCAGAAATGGAGCTGAGGCTACTGGACAGGGCATAGAGCCAGGAGTGAAGGTGAAGCACAATAAGTGGGACAGTGCCCTCATGGTGGGTCCCAGGCAGAGAGAGCAGAATGGACTGGGTGATGGTGACCAGGGCCAGCCAGGAGTCCAGCTGGATACCCAAGTCTGTTGTGACAGGAAGGTGCAGGGTTGGGAAATTAAATTATTGGGTCAGATTTGGGTGCTCAGGGCCATCTACAGCATAGCTTGGGCAGGGACCAAGAGCAAGGGCTTGTGCTTAATACACTGGAAAGTGCAGAGAGCCCCAGCAAAGCGTCTTCCATCTCTGCTCCCAGCAGTCAGGTCACACAGTTGCACCATCTCAGAGCCAGCCTTGAGCAGTGGCCCTCTAAGGGGGAGGAGAGGCTGCAGTTTTGTTCTTCTTAACACTAAGAACAGAACTTTCACCAGAAGGTTGGTAGGGCCATCTGTTAACCATGTGGATAAGGCTGCTGCAGAGACAATAACTTGTGTCTGCTTACTGTAGGAGAAGCTGGGGAGATTGCCTATTCTGTTCTTTTTAGCAATGATTCAGCAAATCTCCAGCCTGAAATTTGAGATAATTCTGGAACAGGTTGAGGTACAAATAAACAACATGAAAATTAGCAGATTTGCCAGGGCTGGGACTAATCACCCAGGTGTTCTGGAGGAGCTCAAGGGTAGGCTGAAGAATGATCTCCTGAATTTGAGAAATGGATAGTAAAATAAGAAATGAAATTTGGTGCATGTCAATGTAACTCCTGGGTAAAATTAATCCTAACTTCACATATAATATTCTGAGCTAACACTTTGTTATTCTTATGTAAGAGTGAAACTGTGGATTTGTAATAGTTCCATGAAACCATCAGATAGTACACAGTAGCATTGGAATAAAAGATTAGATACTATTACTTTGTGGAAAGAGAACAGGCATAAAAGAGTCTGACCCCCCCCTGTCAATGCAGTTTTGATCCTCTCCTCTCAAATATATCACAGCAGAGGAAGTCTGAAGAAAGGTAATTCAATTGAGCAAAGGTATGAGATGATATCTTACAAGGAGCAGTTAAGTAGGAAATTTGCATTGTCCTTTCCCAAGGATGGGTGGATGCTGTGATAGAGATCTACAAAATCATGAGTGACAGAGGAGACAAGAACTTGATTTCTTGTTATTTCTTCTTGCATGTGAACTGTGGCCCATCAAGTGACACTAGTGGGAGGCAGGCTCAGTGCAAACAGGAGGTGGCTGTTCCTGGGAAGTGAATGAGGCTTGTTGTACTGGCTGCCAAAGGATGGTTTGGACAGGAGCCTGGAAAAGTGTTTGGAATAGAGCTTCTTTGAGTCTTACTATCTAGATAAACCACAACAGGCTAAAGTAGTCCCTTAAGGCTGGGGTGAATGTTAGTGTGAAAGTATCTGCCAAGTGGCACTTGTTTTTTACTTCATTTACAGACACTGTTGGAGACAGAAAACTGAACTAGATGGGCCAAGGTATACAATGCTACCTTTACTGTGATTTAGCTCCGATCTTTACTTTTTACTTTTGAAGTAAAAAGTCTAAGTTACTGTTTTAAATTCAAAGCACATCTGTCCTAGGCATGATGCAAGGTTGTCATATACTGCCATGAAAATTCACTATTTTGTCCTTTGATCTCCCAGATCTTCAGAAAAGGTTTGACACTGGGCAAATCTTCAGAGTATAATAGCAGTATTAGAGATGAAACAGAGGATTTTGTCTAATGCCAGCTGTCCAGTGAGGAAGGTCACCAATCCAATGGCAAGCCCTCCAGCATGAGAATACTGTGGTTTTATTCTGTCTTGCATCTATCAAGACAGAATGCTGTCTTCCTGTTCATGTGAAGCCTTCTTAAAATATTTGTTCCTTTCCATCCTTCTGCTTTTGCGTTTTGAGGGAATTTGCCATGAGTGGTTTCCATGGTTACGGGGATACGGCTGCTCTTGGAGTGGGAAATCTGCAGAGAGCAAATAGAAAAACCAATTGCATCTGGGACAGGGTAAATGTGCTTTGTATCCTTAATGGTCGTTCCGGCCCAGTTGGAAGCTGATATGAAATTGGAAAAAGAGATGTTATTCTTAACCCCCTTGTCTTACTGGGAAATGTAGCACTCTCCTTTACCATTAAGTCTTCTTAGATTGCTGAAAGCCCTCTGATTTCTGTGGTCCCTTGAGTACTAAAGGGCAGGAAACAGGCTATGTTGCAAAATAGCTACTAAACCAAGTTGTGCAATTTTCTTGTGTAAGAAGGAAAATGGGTTTTTCTCTCTTATTAGAGTTGTACTCTTCCATTTTGTTTTTCCTCCAAATAAAATGGAGGAAAATGCAGGAGCAATGGTTCTCCCCTTGTCTTTGCACTCTTTGTGTCAAATACTCGTGCCTCTGACCAGCTCTGTAGGACACTTGGATGAACCCAGGAATAATGCTGGGCACATCCGCAGGGGAGCAGGGCATGCACAAAGATCTTCTTATGAAGTAGCTGCATTGAGACAAAGTTTGTGGTAAACCTGAAGCCAGCCTTGTCCCATGACTGGCACTGAAGAACACACTGCCTCTGCTATAAAATGTGAGAAGGCCTTGCCCACAAATACAGAAGGTGAATTAGCATGTCTTTCTGAAAAAGTCAGTACAGAGCCTCTGCATATGCTTGTAGCCTGGTGGGAGGAGCTAGGAGATAACTGAGACACCCTTTAGGAAAACTTTTTATTCTGGAGTGGTAATTGCCAATCAGGTAACTTTGGTTAAGGCCTTCTTACAAGACCTGACTGTAGGGAAGAGAAGAAGCAATAAACAAAGCAAAATCCTACATTAGAAATTAAACTTGGTGGCTTCTCTTGCTCTCTTCCTCCACAGATTTTAACTGTAGTTCTTTGCCACTTTAATGCAGAATCACTTATCTGAACAAGCATCAACACAATTTTCAAGGTGAGTGCAGCTGCATCTCGTAGATGCTGATAGAAACACTCACGGGACAGACTAACTGATGTTCCAGACAAGACTATCAAAGGATTTATTCTAACTTGTTTTATTGTCATTAATTGATAGAAATCCTTCTGTTAACTACATTAGTAAAAAATGAGCCTTTTGGCAAAATACACACCAAAATCCACCCCATTTTTAAAATGTATTTTTCTCATAATGTCTAAGTTGCAGATACTTTGCAGTCTTTTTGTTTGCAACTTCTACAGTAGATTTCTGCAGTACTTAAGAAAAATAAAATGAGTTTTTGATAGAAGAAGCATCTAGCCATTTAGGGAAGCTTACCAAGCAATAGAACATTGCAAATGGCAATAAATATTCAAATCCCAAAGCAAGATATTTCCAGGCTTCCATATTCCAATAAAATGATTAAAATGAATGCCTTGCTATTTATAGAGGGTGCCAGCTTAACACCATAAGATATTCATATTTATTAGCATGCTCTTGTACTGCTGCCAGTGCTGAAGGGTTGAGGGACTGCTTGCCATGATGGATGGCTTTCTGCCGGGCAGAGCCTGCTGCTGATGCTCAGCCACCACAACAGCCACCTGCCAGCCATGAGGTTCTTCTGACAGGGCAGCAGCCCCTTGATGGGGAGAATTTGTGGCTGATATTTGTTGGTGTTCTGAATCCCCTGACAGATAAGCCCATGATATAACTTTTTAATGCTGCTGGCGGTCATAGGGCACAGCTGTAGCTACACTGAATTTGGAGAGAGTTTTGAGATGTGCAGTAGTAATTGTGTACCTCTGTCAACTAGCATTTGCCTGGCTCTGGGGTGTTCTATCGCTTTTACTTCAAAAAAATAACCTCTTGCATCTTTACCTTCTTTGATAGTCATGCAGCAGTCCCAGAAAAATGTGGGGCTCTTCTAGTTCCACAAAAATTAAGCGGGATCTTCAGGAAGTGATGGTGGAGGGTACAAAAAAACCCCAAAGGAGCAAGCCAGAAATACTTCTGCAAAGCACAGTTTATTGTAGCTGGTTCTTTTTCACCATAGTACTCTGTGAGAAGAAGTTCTGCCAGCTGTGTGTTAAATGAGATGAGTAACATCTGCCTCACGCTCATTAAACATCACATACATGATACCCTCTGCAGAATCTGGTGCTAATTAGGCTGTGTAATGAGAGTTATTCTCCTTTTAATTAATGTGAGCAGGGTAGATTTTCAGTAATATCTAAGTGAGTGAGGAACTTACATCTGCTTTGCCAAAAGCAGCTTAGAGAAGCATTTCACTGGACTGAAATGTCATGCAAGCAGCAGTAGCAGTGGCTGTTCTTTAAACTGGGCCACAGGCTGCACTGGAACTGTTGATTAGCTTAAATCTGTTAATTCTGCTGTAGGGAGCTTAGTTATCAGTAGGGTGATGTGGTGGAATTCCTTTCACTTTCCTTCCTTTCTTCTGTCTTGCTTTCTCCCCTGATACACAGGTGGCTATTCTTGAGAAGTGTTGCACTTGAAAACTGAGTCTTGGGCAACAGCCAAGGTCTTGATCCAGCTCTCAGTGCAGCAAGTGGAAAGATGCCCATTTATGTGAGAAAATCTTCAGATGGCCCATGACAAAAGATTTAATGGAGCCTTTTTTAGTAGTTAGGTTTGCTCTGACTTCTTGGTCTGTGTAATAACTTTGTCTTCTAATGTGTGCAGTTCATAGTCTGACACAGATAGCCTTTTGCAGGGGACAGGAAAAAGATGTTTTTAAAATAAATTCATGTAAGAGGATAGAACAAAAAAAAAAGATAGTGTAGAAAGTAATCTTACCCCTAAGGAGTTTCAGCTGGGCCAATATCAAAGATTAGGAACAGGCCTGACTTTACCAGGCCACAGCTGTAACCAATGAGAAGAGTGCTTAAAAGAGTGGGGTGGCTGGTTGAGAAGGGAACTGGAGTCAGTGGCTGCTTTGTGAAGAAAGAGTCAGTGCTCAGAGGAGCTGCCCACCAAGAAGGTATGAAAATTTTGCAATAAGGAGACAACAGTATGGAACCCCTGCAAACCCCTGCAATAAGATGACAACAAATCTGGATATGTGGAGGTCAAGACTTCTGTACAACCCATATAAATCAGTCTTTAGGAGAAGTAGTAGAGGCAGGCCTTCTAAAGGCAGGTCAAACACAGGCTCAAGGAGCAGTTATTAAATAATGATAAAAAATTGCTCCAATAGAGCCACAAAGGATCTGTACCATCCATGTAGCAACATTGTCAAGGATGCAGCTCAGCAGTGGGAGATAAAAAGGTCTGGCTTTGCCAGACACAAACTTGTCCCCACTTCCCTGCCAAAACCTATCCTATAACTCCATTTCTAATGCACGGCCCCCTTGTCATGGGAGCTGGGGAAAATTTGTGCATTCTTGAAGCTGGGGATCCCCACGAGGCACAATTTAGACCATTTAACCAGGAGCCAGTGAAGTCAAGACAAGCTCTAAGTCATAGCTGAGAGGTAAGATGGCATTTCTTGGGAGAGGCTGGCTTCAGCAGGAAGCAAGATCCCAGCTCCTGCAGAACCCCTGAAAGAAGACCTTGCGTTGCCCTACCCTGCTGCAAGCTTCTCCCAGGATCCTGCTGCTGCTGCTGTGGATCAGGCTGCCTCCTCCGCCCCTCACTGCTCCAGGCAGCAGCACCTGTCCCTGTGCAGGAGGGTTGGAATCTGCTCCTGCAGCTCCCATGGGTGCTCAGCAGCTCTCCTGCAGCGAACGGCAGCACAGCCCATGGGGCTCACCCCAAAGTGCTCTGATGGGGAGAACTCCTGGTCATCCCATAGTTCACACAGATGGATACACTTTGTGTGGGCTATGGGCTGCTGCTGGGCAATGAAGGTAAGTAATCTTTTGCAATAGGTTAAAGAGTCAAAAGGCTTTGAGCTGAAACCAGGTGCTGAAGCAGAGCTGAACATGTCTGGTGCTGAGCTGATGGGGAAAATTGCAAAGGCATTCCCTCCCTCTGGTTTCAGCTTTATCACTTAAGTTACTACATTGGGTGAGGCTTCAGAAGCAGCAAGCAAATCCACAGAGGTAGAGCAGTGGTGCAAATGTGTCAAAAATCAGCTCTGCAGTGCTATTTTCATCTGATTTTTATTGAATATTGTGGAACACGTGGCTATTGTGTAATAGATAGGAACTCAATTACTAGTAGAGGTAGTCCAACCTGTTTTGAAGAAAAAAAATGAGCTTCTGATGCTGTAATAAGGATAACTAATTTCCAGTTTAAGGTAGGCTTAGAAGAGCCTGGCTAAACAGATCTAGCACGTACATTTAGAAATAAATGCCAGAAAAAGCCCTGATGTGTTATGTTTCAAGTGAAAAGGATGTAACTCTGTTCAAAGGAATCATAGCTACAGTTTTGATTTGATCTACCAGCATTAGCTGAGTATATGTTCTCTAGAAAATAGGTCACAGCAAGAAAGGCAGTCAAATTTAAAGACAAGAAATATGAGTGGTAATGACTAGGGAGATTAAGGTGTTCAGTGGTAGAATGGCACTACATGACAAACAGCCCTCTTTCAGCTGGGCATAAATATTAATGCCTTCCACATTCATGGTAGACAGAGCCTTTTATTAAAACCTACTACATAAGAAAATTGGAATCTGCATTTCTTAGGTTGGAGGCTTTGAGCCTACTGTGGCTGCCTAGTAGGAAAAATGTAAAGCTTTTTTTGTAAATGGTCATTCTTTCATCAGTTGTGGGAGTGGGGAATTCCAAATCCAGTTTGACACATGGCTTTTCAGGACAATAGATTATTAAATAAATATAAAGTAAACACTTAGATCACTTCCTTGCTGCAGGTATCCATTTGTTCAGTAGTTGCTTGCCATTCTAGCTTGCCCTCCAGCTTTCTGTGCCCATGATGTGAGAATAGCCAGGGCTCTTGCTTGAATGTTCCCCTTTCCTAGCTAATATATTATCTCAGCTGTTTAAGAAATATAGTTTTGAACATTTTAGGTGATGTACTCAATATTGTGATTACACATTGTTCTTGTTTGCAATTATACCATCAAGATTACAATGTGGCAGTCTGGGAAGAATCCACCATGCCATTCTTAGTGGTGTAGTGCTGTTACTAGGGAAAATTTGTTTAGGATTGTCCTTTTCTAGTGTGATTAAAGGAATTAAATGCTTCATAAAGTCAGATACAAATATTTGAGATAAACATATGTATGCATACATGTATATTGGTGTGTATGTATATATATACAGACATTTATATTTGAATATTCACCAATGTTTCCATATGCTGAACAAGGCTTAGAATTTAAAGGAAGATTTTGAAAATTTGGATACAGTTTCTGGGCAAGTACTTAAATCAGTAATTTCATTACCTCTGTCCCTGTTTGTTTCTTGGCTGCTTTTCACTTTTCATTCTTCCCTGTGGAAGGGAGCTTAAGACTCAACCAATACACTTAACATCTTTCCTCAAACATGAGACATCAAGGCTGGGGCCTGATGGAATTTCTCAAAGGTATTGCTTTTGGTGAGGTTGTTTGTGCTCTAACATGAAGCAATAGCAGTGTGCATGAGGGCACTTAGCTATCAGGAACTAGCCTGGAATTTAACAGGGAAATTTAGAGAAAAATTGTAACCTTTCATCAAGAAGCAAGGCTGTTTTTGTAGTCTTCTACTGGCTGATGGCTCTTTATTAGATTAGATTGGTAATGTTATTATGGAAGGAACTGGCCTTCGTGATAGCTTTAGGATGCTGTGAATGTAATGGGAGTTGTAGGAGGAAAAGCAATCATCTCATTGATTCAAGTAATCAATGAAATAATCCTATTCATTCCAGGTGCTTCAGTGATAAATGTGACATTATTCTCTCCACAATCTACCAGAAACATGTATTTTTGTGAGCATTATTCAGTCAGAGGTTTTGCAGTATGTCATGCTTCTTATGTTGATTCCTGGTGCACTCCCAAATTCTGGTGTGCCTGTGCAATAGCTGATCTGGGATGGTCATGAGGAAATGCTTGCAGAAAATGCCTGTTCACTCTGTGCAGGACTAGAGCTTTGGTGTTTAAAATAATTTGAATAACAATGAAGATTAGTGTCAAACTGAGAGATGAAAAGGGATTTACAACCTCCAAAATGCAAGATGGCCTGGGGATGATGCAAAAGTGAGCTAAAAAGGAGACCTGTTCTGAGAAGTCCACTTCCAGCTCTCCAGGCAGAGAAGTCAGTGGCAATCTCTGTATGCTGGAATCTGTGACCAATTGCTTGTCCTCAAAGCAGCTGTCCTGAAGGTGGGGAAAGTAGGCATAGGAATGGTGATCTTGTATTCTGGTTTGCATCCAGCACACAAGCACTTTATAGGGAAGGCATAGGAGTGCTACAAGAAAATGCCTTCTTTCCCCTGAAATGTAAAGAAATCCCACTGGATTCCAGAGATAAGCCACTGTCATGGAGATATTTTACGAAAAATCCTTTTGACAGGATTTTTTTCTCCCGAGAAGCTGAGATGCCTCAGAGGAAAAGAAAAACAATTATCTGCTGCTGTAGAATGCAGCAGGTGCATCCTTGATTGGTCCATGTGAGTTGTTTGTACTGGATGACCAACCACAGGTCCAGCTGTGTTGGGACTCTGGTCAGTCTCACAATTTTATTATCATTCCATTCCCTTCCTTGCTAGCCTTCTGATGGCTCCTTTCTTTTTTTATAGTGTAGTTTTAATATATCATTTTCTTTAATATAATATACATAATAAAATAATAAATCAGCCTTCTGAAACATAGAGTCAAGGTTCTCATCTCTTCCTTCATCCTGAGACCCCTGTGAACACCACCACAAGCCACCCTCCTATAGAGGTCCTATATTGGACCGAGCCAGAACAGTTCTTTAGAAACAGTTTTCTCTCTTAATCTTACCAGCAATTTTAATTCATGCAGGCAAAAGTGTTGGCATTTGCTATTAACGTTGACAAGATATTTCATTTATTACACTGACTCTCAAAAGCAAAACCAAATAAGTCCCTTTCCCTGTGTTTTGGGTTTTTTGTTGTTGTGGGGTTTATTTTGGTTTTCTTGGTAGCCTATCTGTTCAATAATTTAATGACTCATTAAACATGTTGGAGGCAGAAACCATCATATTGTACTAAAGCTAATACAAGTCAGTCCTTCCTCTTGGCCAGGACATCATAAAAACTGCAAAATACCAATGGATTATTTGGAATACAAGTTTCCAAAGAACAACTCTGACATTTTCTGTATCCTCAGAATGACTCTTTTGTGCTAAGCAAAATGTTACAAACACACACTGAAACTCTCATTTCCTGATACCTACTTCTGAATGTTCTAAATACTTTCTCAGCTTTCCCTTCCCCTTAGCTGTTCTCATTTGCTGTTCCCTACTGAATGGCAGGTTAACAATAGAAGAAAGGACAGATGAATTGTCATAGGCTGTTGTCTAGAGAGTGTTTTTAAACAAAGCTTAGCTGAGAATTAAAATCCTCATATATCATGTCCACATCTATACAGATGTGTCCAGGAGGGTGGCTGCTGCTGCTGCGGTCTGAGACCACCTGGATTGTTTGGACATAGATAAAGTTGAAAATCACCTTTCAATCAATAGATCAAGCTGGATTCTTGATGGATATGTTAAACTGCCATTTTTGGGTATCTTATGAGACTATGGAGAGAACCAAAGTAAGGTACTTCAAAACTCTAGTGGTTTTGAAGGGGTGATCTTCATGGGGAAAGTTAAATGCTTGTGGTATTTTCTTTTTCAAAGCTAAGATATATTTACTCTGTGTGGGTTGTGTTTCACTGCTTTGTTGCTTTAAAAAAAGATTTCATCAGTGTATTTAACAATGTTATCTATAGCTCTCATTCAAGGATCCGTGCATAGACACAGAGCTGAGCCATACACTAATGTACTGAGGCAGTCTTTTGCTATTTCAAATATGTTTATAGATTGTGAGGAAGAAAAGTCTTGAAAAAAGAAGCTTCTAGGTTTTTATGGCTATAAACAAATGATCATATAACTAGGGTCTGAGTATGATGAAAAGGCTGCTAGTGTTTTAGGGGGAAAATAATTCATATTTGTAAAGAAAAAGCTCCTAAAATTAGTTTGACATTCACCTACAGTTTATGTGATTGACACAGAACAAAAATAAGGATGTAGTGCTGTTCAGGTGAGTTTTCTAGTTGACAGCAGTCTGGGGCGAATTGCAATTGCTTGAGACTTGAAGTAGCTTTATTTGAACTAACTTCTAGCTGTCATAGAAAATCAGTTTGGAAAACCCACTCTCCTGATCACTAACCCTGTATTTTGGGGTTTGGAATGGCTGTGTTTGGAGTACCCTCAGCCAGCACCAGGGTAAGGAGCTAATCTGGATCCAGGTGTGAATGGGAAGATAGACTGAGGGGTGGGGAGGGTCCCCAAGACCCCTGCAGCTTGTTCTTCTTGCTGTGTGGAGCAGATCGGACCTGCAGATCTGAAAGGAAACCCTCAAAGTGATCTTTGCTAACAGAGCCCAGTGCCCTGGCCAGAGGATATAGGAGTCATTTTCTTGAGGTGCCTTGATCCCTCAGTTCTGCTTTGGGATTAAACATTTGTAGCAACAGCCACAGCAGCTGCTGCAGCAACTCTTTCCAATACACCAAGCTGAACAGGGGGTATCCCCTCATACTGAAGAGGCTTGATCCTGTGGAGCTCTTGGGCCAAATGAAGCACATACATCACTCTGCTGCCTGTATGTCCAGCTGTCTAGTCAGAGCATGATGGTGTCTTCCCTGTCAAGGCCTGCTTAGAGAGGGGACAAGCCCATCAGCCCACCTGTGTGTCTTTTATGGCTCCAGATTGAAGGCTGGTGGCAATTTAACAGCTTGTGTGCCTGGACATGTTGTCCAGCATTACATGATTGGTTGGCAGAGTATATTCTCTGGATTTAATTTACAGGGAAACCAGAGCAGCAGATGAAATAATAAAGATAGTTGGGTAAATGGGGTTTCTATTTACACAGATTTCTTCCCCCCCACACTGAACCTTGGCACTTTCATGGAGTTGCTCTGCTTGGACTTGTCTGTGCCTAGATCTGGCTGCATGAGGCTGCCTGTGTCTCAGACCACAGCTCATTCCCTTCATCTTCCTCATCAATATAATTTGGCATCTGATTGGTGAAATCAGTCAGCCACTGGCTTGCACCAGTTGTGGTTTTGATGTAGTGGTGCATGAGGTTAAGTAGCTAGTACCAAGGGAGGCTTGTTGCTGCTGCACATTCCAGTCAGGGATTTACTTTTTTATGGAAACTGTTTTAAAATTCTCTCACACAGCACTAGAAAGTGTCATTTCTTCCAGAGGTATGATGAAAAGTTAAGTAGGTCATTTTTTATCCTGAAGATATAAAGCTTGAAAATGAAATCTCCTGAAATAGTATCCACTTGGTAAATCTAGCAAGGGGTGTTTTTGTCATTGCTTGATGATACCATCAAATAGATATAATGCTGCTGCAGTTTGGGATTACTCTGTGGCACTGGGTCACTGTTGGCTCTTGCTTTGAAGCAGGCTTTCAGTGATGTGAGCCTTCAGCAGCAAAGTGAAAATATTGTGAAACTACAGTTGGTCTTCAGTGACTTTAGAGATGAGCTGAACATGTGTGTTCACCTCCTGCTCTGTGTTTGCCTCACTCTTCCTTGTAAAAGGAGCGAAGGCAGAGCAAATTGCAAAGTGGATTGAAAAGGAAGCCTCTCATTTGACTAGGAATAGCCTGAGTTGCTGGCTGCTGAGCAGTCTCCCCTGGATCCCTTAAATCCCCATGGTCACATTTTTTGTGTTATGTGCTATCAAGATCTGAATGCCTGGGGATGTGCTGTTCAAATCCAGCTATTTAAGGAGCAACATGAAAGCTTATAGAAATGTTCTTTTTTTCTCACTCGTGGTACTCTTCTGCTGAGTGCTCTTCAGGAGCACACAGAAGGCACAAAGTGTTCCTCTTCTGAAAAACAACTTGTTTAAGTGTTTATCCTGACATTGTAATTCAGGTCAGAGAAGGTTGGGCTTCGCTTGTGCTTTCAGAATCTCTGTTGCTTGTAAATGTGACACCGTTTGTAATCTTTCAAGCTATATACATACACATATGCTAAAGTGTATGCATGCATACACTTTGTCTTTAGAAATAAATGCCTCCTCTCTCTGCCACTACCTATTTTTAGGGTACATTTTCCATACATTCCAGGCTATGGCATTTACCAGCTCTTGTCCCTGCTATGACAGAGCTGCAGCTCAGAGTTGTGCCTAGGATGGCAACAAAACATTCCAGCTGCTCCTAATTTTCTTTCACTGAAATAATTCATAGAGGCTTAAAGTTGATGGTAATTGTGGGTGGGCAGATGGGGGATTGTTGGTCACCAGGGTTCCCATGAGACCTGATAGGTGTGTTGTGTTCCCTTTGCATATTAAGTGGTCATAGCTTAAAGCAAGGACAATTCCTGTCTGCATTTTTGTTAGGGCTGTGCCTGCCTCTGTGTGGCACTTAGTCTGCATTCCTAGTACCTCTGGCTTTCTGGCTGACCACTTATTTCCAGGAGCTGCCCTCCAGATGTACAGACAGCTCTGTCTTTCACCTCTACATCCTACCATATGTTGAGGTTTGTGTTGCAGTAACCAGAGCATGTTCTCTTAGAGCGAAAGATAACTCATGACAGCTTGCAAAATCCTTGCAGACATCTCTTAAACCAGACTGCCTGCTCATTTCAGTTTAAGCAAACACACAACACCACAAAGAGAAGGGAACTGGTTTCTTCTATAAGGATCAGAGCAGGATAAGAACAGGATTCTTCTATAAGTGACAGGTTCAATCCCACCTCCAGCCTCCACTGTATTTTCATCTGCTCTCTCTGCTTAGCACTGTTGCTTCTGCTTCAGATCATGAATCCACAGGATCTTCTTTGGATTAGCACCCAGCCATGTTTAGGGCATCTTCATGAAAGGCATGGTCTATCCCAAATATAGTTCCTGGCCTGCAGTATGACCAGTAAGATCCCTTGGCTCTTGTGCCTCAGTTTCTCTTGTGAGAAATAGAAATGGTGATGTTTCTCTCAAGAGCTACATGAATCTATGGGCAGGGAACACTGCAGATTAATCAAATCTTATGGTTGGTCACTAAAATTTTGTAGACAAGTGTGAGAGGCAGCAGTAGGAGCTGCTGGTATAATGCAGAGATTTCTAATTCCACTGGGTGGCAGCTGAGACTGAGCTTAGGTGAGGAATAATGCTTTCTCCTTTGGGTTGAATGCAGTGACTTTTTGCTAGAGGAAAACAGATCCAGAGCCAAGCCTACTGCAAGGTCCCAATGCTGTAACCATCTACAATGGTAATTTACTTTGTGTTTACATTATTTGAATCCCCTATTTAATACAGACAATAAAACAAGATCTTTTGAACCCAAAACCCCAACAAACCTGCTGGGTTTGGATTGCCAGTCATTTACAATTATTTTAAAGGCTTATAAACCCATGTCATATCAGCAGAAGTCCATCCATTTTTCATTTGATCTATTTCCTACTGCAGTCTGTTTGAAAACCAAGCCATGAAAAATCATGTCTCAAAACTGTGTTTGTTGAGGAGGCAGATAGGCAAACAAACCCCTTCTGCTGTGCAGGGGAGATCATATTGCCTACAGCCTCCTTCTTCCAGCTGTGTCAGGCCCTGGCAGAAACCAGCCATTGTATAAAGAGCCTCTGGGCCTGAAATGGCATTCTGACAATCCTGTAGTGCTGCTGACAGAGTGTTGTGGTGGGTGCTGGCCTGAAGGCACAATTCAAAGCCCTGTGCTGTAAGGGAAGGCACTACACTTCATCCTGTGCCATCTGGCATTATCGACACCCTCCACCACTGCTGCCCCCAGCATGAAACAATCTCTCAGTGGTCTCTTCCCACTGTCCATCTCAATGCTGGTCCCCAGGGAGGGATCTTTCTGGTGTCTGTTTCTTTCTTGGTGCTTTTGTACTCTTTGGACCTAACAAATGGATACCAAGGAGAGCAGGGCACTGAGCCATTTAGCAGTTGGGTCTTGCTTTTCTGTTCAGGAGGCAAAGAAGGAGGCTGCCATCATTCACTCCTGTGAATGATGGCAACCTTATGAATTAGGCTACAAAGCTGTGGCAAGAACTGTTCAGAGCTGGTTAAATGCTGGATTGGTGCTTCAGGAATATCTGCTGTCTATGTCTCCAAGGGAAAATAAGTCTTATTATCCTTGCTTACTGGCTTTCATCCTGTTTCTTGAGCACCTTGTCCTTTCAAGGAATTCTTACACAAGCCAAAGATTTCTTTGCATTTGGGCTTTTGGAGGAAAAAATAACCCTTTCTCTTTTTCTCTCTGTCTTTGTGCTGCCTCAAAATGAATCACCACCATGGACTTTGACACAGCTTCTCATTTTTTACTGCACACTCACTTGAAGAACAAGTGCCTCACTTAAAGATTTTTTTTCTTATCTCTTCTTTTCTTACCTCTCCAGTTCATTCAGGGAATGCTGTTCATGTGGGTGCAGTGGGCAGCAAGGGGCTGCAGAAGTGCTCTAGGAAGAATCCCTGTTTCAGAAGAGCTAGCACAGCTGTGCAGGGCTGGCAAAGGCAGCTTTCATAGGAATTGCCTTCAGGCTGACAAGAGGGCATGACAGGAACAGCAAGGCTGTGGTTCACCTGCCCCTGGAGTATTACTTATTTATTCTCCTGCCATCAAAGAGCCATTCTCAGCCTAGGCTTAACAGAGAGATCTGACACCTGGGTTCTTCTTTGTCCAGCAGATTTGGGCTGCAGAGGAGAAGCAGGGTGCAGGAAGTCTCTGCAAAGGTGTAAAAGGCTGGCCTGGGTGTCAGTGTATTTGCTTACCAACATGGGAGGGTTTGGGTGTGAGAGGGAATGCCATGAACAATTAGAGAGTGAGAGAGCATGGAGGCTCATTCTTGGGGATTGAGTGTTAATGAGGTTTGACAAGAGTCACAGATGCAGGATGAAATGGTTGCAAAGCTAAGACAAGGCTGGCTTTAACCCTGAGACACCTTGTATGTTCCTGCTGAAGACATGCCAGTGAGCATGCAAAATGAGGGGCCCTTGTTTGTGTCTGAATTGATTTTTGAAAGGCGTTTGAAGGCTGGGGTGGATGGGCAAGGGACTCTCAGAATCTCTGCTGGTCAGAGTGACTCTGAGATAGGTACTTTTTTCTTAGCCTGGCAGCTGAAGGAGGAGTGAGGATTCTTCTGTTCTCAACGTTGTTTATTATTTTTTATCTGTCTGGCAGGTCAGGTTGAGGCACACTGACTGCCCTTGAAAGCGATGTTGCCTCTTATACTAAAAACTATGTGCACATTATTTACAATAAATTCCCAATACCTATCACCTATGTTACACAGTGAGTTTCTACCTTAAACCCATCCAAAAATGCCAACATCACTCAGAAGATGGAGGCTAGGCAGAAGAAAGAAGGACAGGGTATGCCCAAATTCCTCCATCTTGAGACCCCGAGCCCCCATTTTAAAAACTCCCTAAATCTATTTTTCACCCTGTGACAAACTATTACTTTACTTAAACTTTCTTGGCTTGTAATTCTTCATATAAAGGTGCAAATTTGCTCCATGAGTCAAAATCAAAGTCACAGGTGTGTCTTGGGCTCTGTGCCAAGGTCTCTGAGCCCCCTAGGACGGCCAGAGAGATGTCCATGGCTTCCAACATGGGGCCATCCATCAGCTGTCCTTCAGCAGCACAGCTCCAAGAGTGTGGAGAGCAGTGCAGGAGCAGGTGCCCTGAGAAAGGAGAGGGTTTAGCTTTAGCATCTCTTTCTTTAGTGCTCTGTGACACTGCCTTACACTAGGTGAGTAAGAAGCAATGCAGGTTCCAGCAGTGCAGGCTGACATTGTGTAGGAGACAATGAGAATGGTTTTACACTCTAAACTTTATAGACCACTTGTTGCTACTAGGTGGCACACTAAAAGCTAAAGAACAACAGAAGCAAGGTTGTTGGATTTACATCTGTTGCACTTATGACATTGTTGTGCCAAGCAGTAATAATACACTGGAAAGCAAACAGCAATGAAACTGAATTCTCTGCCTGGATAGCATAGACTGTCCAAAGGGAGCCCCTGATAAAGAAATTAACCCAGGAAAAACTGAGGCTAACTTCAACTCTTTAAAGAGACCTAGCTGAAACAAAATAATTCAACATAGCTTGGCATATAGCTGTGACACCTGGTGCCCTCCCAAAATAATAGAGGACTTTAAAAACTTTTGTCCATCAAATGGAAAAAATCCTCCACTGGGGATGAAATTGAGAAAGAACCTATCACATGTCCACTGAGCTGAAATACAGCAGAAGTGAAATATACACACTCTCTCCAAGAAGCTGTCAAACTCAGCCCGGTGCCCCATGAGGTACAAAAAAAAAGCCTAAAGCCCTTTCTAGGGAGAAGCAGAGCAGGTTGCAGTGGACAGCAGGTGGAGATATCACCCTACACAGCAGTGCTGCCTGGGGCAGGTGCAATTCAAGTGTGCTAGAACAACTGAGCAGAGCTGTTTGCCTCTTGAGAAGCTGTTTCTGTTTTCTTGTGAACATCAGCCCCTCCTGAGGCTGCGTCCACCCTGCTGGGAGCAGCACCATGCTGTCACTCAGCCTACTTCAACCCCTGCTCCTTGCTTTGTCCCTCTGCTAGCTAAGAACAGAGCTGCAAGGGAAAGCAGCTCTAGAAGCTCTTTGGCTCCCTGCCTCGACCCTGGCAGCAGCTGGGCAGTGTCAGGAGCCTGAGGTGTGCCAGCAGCAGGCTCTGCTCTGCCCCCCTGGCAGCGCAGGCTTGTCTGTCCCATGCACCCCAGCCCGACCCGAGGGCACCCTCCTCCCCAAGCTGGTTTGCCAGTGAGTTCCAGGCTGCTTCTTGCTGAGTCCGCAGCAGGTGGTGGTCTGATTGAACAACAGATAGATAAGCAAAAGGGCTTGATACCACTTGTTTTTGCACTGGCAGAACCATCAGGTAAGAGCATAGAGACTATCTTCCCTGGTGCTCCTCTCCCATCCTAAAAATCCTAGAGGAAACCTTTTTTCTTTGATGTTATTTAATTTTATTAAAATTAATTCTATTGACTGATTCAACTAGGTTTTATAGGTAATTAATCTGAAGTTGGTGGTTAGAAGTAAAACTAGTTTTACTAGTGGGATGCCTACCAGGAGCACTAGCATTTAGTGAACTGCTTCTTTTGTTTCAACTTGTTTTCAGCAATGCCAGCTCCAGGCTTCTGGAAACATGAACCAATTCCCTTGTGTATCATAAGAGTAGCCACACCACACAGACAAGGCCACAATTAGTGTCTGGGACAACCACAGGACAGAAATATGTACATGAAACCCAACACTGGACTTAAAGCTGGGGGTCTTTGAGGAGCTGTGGGATGATGGGCTGCAAGGCATATCTGTGTGTCAAATTCTTCACTGCTGTCATTTCACTCTGGTTCCTCAACGCATTTTCTGCATGTTGAGCTGTTCTAAAAACAGGGTCAAGTGCTGCCTGCCTTACCCTTTTGTTTACCACTGGAACAGATGGATCATTCACTTGTGCATTGCTCAACATTTGAAACCAAAAGCCATGTAATTGGAGCAGGGGATTTTGGACTGATCTGTACAAATAGTTGAACTGACTCAACTGTAATCAGTTATGGAAAACATCACTTGGAAACACAGTGTTTTGGCTGATAGCAGTTAGGTGTTAATTTTGTAGTTTATGAACCTGAAACAAAGTTTTAAATTGATATGACATCTTACCAACGGAAAGGTAAATTGTTTTAAGTCATTACTGATATAAATTATTACACCTGTGTCCCCAAAGGAGTTTCTGAGGGATTAAGTGAATCAGTTTAATAACTGATTGCAGTTAAACTGGCAGGAACTATTTTGTGTAAACCGGTCCTTGGGGCTGGGAGGTTTCACAGTGAATCAGGTGAAGAGTTGCACAGCAGCACCTGAGGAGAAATATCAACAGCTGTTTGGAGCTTCTCACATAGCTCTGCTCTGCAAGGACATTAATGTGTGTCAGCAGAGCACCAATTTTTTGGTATTGTTAGAAAGAACAAAGATCTTCCATAAACCATATCAAGAATGCTGACAACCAAGTGACAAAAACTGCTAGTACAGTATGGATAAATTGTGTTGCTTCCAGTTTCCTAGAAACATACCAATGTAGCATCTAATTTCCAGCAGGCTCTGGTAGAGCAATTATTGCTTATCTTTGCCATCTGGGAAGATGCTTCTGGCTCTGGTTATGATGTGAAGTGTATAAATTTTGCGTTGTGTGCACCAGCTCCTTCTGAAAGAAATGTGTTTCTGTGAGCATGTCGAATCTCCATCAGACTTGCTCTGGGCATGGATCAGTATTGATGATTTTTAGATGTTTACTTAAAAAATAGCAGCCAGGGTATGCATTATTCTACTCCACTGTCCCCTGACTGAGGTTGTGTAGGTTGTGCCACACACATACAGTGCTGTGGTGTAGTTTCCTTGGAAAGATAAGAGGATTTCAAAGAAACCTTTAAGTCAGTGACATGGAAGAGAAAAATGTCCTCAGTGCTCCTGCTGTGTATGGGCAGGAAAAGTTAGCAAATATTTTAAGGCAGTGGCAGTGAGAGCACAGATCATACAATTTGTGGCATTTTTGGAGAGTATTGGTCAGATAGCATTCCCTTAGGCATCCAGATGGATAGGGTTCAAAACTTCCTCTTGAATATTGATGGTAATGGGAACAATTGTTCACTATCATGTTCAGGTGTAAACAAGATGTGGCTTAATGGGCACAAAATCATCTGTTTGCAAAGAGCAGCTCGACCTTCCCCACCAGATGCAAGTTCCTAGGGCAGGCTCCAGCTGAGCCTGGCCCATGTACCAGACCCAGACTGGCTCTGACCCTGCACCCAGCCCTGTGCTTGGGAGGACCCAAAATTTGGCTCCACGGGCCTGACTTCCACATGTCAGGCTTGGGCTCTACAGCACTGTCTGTGCACCTTGAAGCTGAGTTTGCCATCACATCAGCTAGCACAAAATGCCATAATCTCTTTTTGATCGTGAAACACAGATCATACACTGATCACTGCTATCTGTCACCTTTGACAGCCCCCTTGGCAGGGAGCTTTGTGATAGATTTGACATAAAGATTCATTTCTGTTGAGTCAGGGAAGGAGTGAGAGAGAATCTGGACAGCTCATACTCATTTGGTCTATGGTGCAAGGATTTAGGGGCTTCTGACCTTCTCTGGTTTCATTGTTTTGTGGTTGGTTGGATTTTTTTTACAGTTAAACAATTTCAATGAGCAAGATTAACTTCACTGCAGTAAGTAGAAAACACCATGCCCTTGTTAACAGTCTGTCAGCCTGGGCCTTCTCCCTAAATTGATGTAGGACAGGATGGGTGTCAGTTTCTGAGGAGTCAGTGATGGAGGGTGGGAAGCAGTGTGATGTGCTCCCAGTCCATGCTCAGTAAATTCACTGAGCTATGCACACACTGCGCAGACAGAGACTATTCAAGGAAGGCATCAGGCTCCACTAACTCTCACCACAGAACCAAGCTCATCAGGAGCTTGCAAGCCTCCAAAGATAGTCCTTATCTTCTCCTTACTTTAACTGTGAAACACACAAGAAATACAAAACAATCCCTGGCTACAGAACACTGTCAGCATCTGGTGTTTTTAGGGGAAATGCCCTGGGTTTTTCTCCTGTACCCATGGTGGTACTGAAAATAATCTGAATTGCTAAGAATCAGAAGTAGTGTGTTCGTCATTGCATGTAACAAAGAATTTTAACGACATCCTATTTATATCATAAAAGGCACTGTGCATGTGTCACCCTTGTGTTTTGATGTAGCTGTCTCTCAAATATCTTCTGATAGACATCTCTGCCAGTCATTGAGAGGCAGTAGGAGTAAAATATGCTAGGACATTTAACACAATACTGAGTATTTTTATTTGCCTTGTATTCCTGGCTGTGTAGTACTCCAAACTACACTTCACTAGTCAGGTTTGGAAGGGGTTTCCTTGCCAAGGAAGGGCTATGCTACTGTGAGATTCTTATAGGTGTCTGTTATCACATGATGTGCTACAGCAGAGAGACCCCCACCCACACATAGAATACCAGCATTTGTGCTCTGCTTGGACCAGACACGGCAAAGAAATACCAAAAATATGAGGGACAACTGGGGCAGAAGGACAAGGGTAAGAGCAATAAGGGAAAGGGGTGCATGGCTGTGAACCCCTGCAGGGATAAATGCTGCATGAGTCATCTCATGCAGTCCTTTGGCTAATCTCAGTGCTCCCACCATGACTCAGGGTTTAGGAATGAAGATGCAAATGCAGGCAGCAAGTATAGGCCCCTTGTGGCTAGCCAGCAGTTGTGTTTTCAAATCATCAAAACAGACAGGAAAGACCTAGCCCTGCTATTAGTCTTTTGTTCCAGCTTCTAGCCTAAAGAACATAAATGAGGACAGGAGGTGATTGTTCTCAGCAGATCCCACCAAACTGGGAAAGTAGCAGATGAAACAGCTGCACAGATATCCAAGATCCAAAAGATGGTTCCTATCCCAGCAATTTTTAGGAAGGCCACACTTTCTTCTTGTATATCTTGAGATTTCTTTCAGTGACATCTCTGAGTATGAAATTTAATTCTGGTGGATGCAGACAATGGTTTTATTTGCTGGTGTTTTAAATAATTTTGTTTAAGAATAATGATATGTTATATTTATGCTGAAAATTCCAGGAGGAAAGTGACTTTGCTGTGATAAGAGATTCTGCTTGTAATAACCATCACAGAGATGGGGAAAGCTAACCCAATATCACACAAACACTCTCCATCACAGCTGGGAACAAAATAGCAATCTGTTGGTCCTTGGTTCCCAAAATGAGATCCTTCCCCAAAAGAAGTATTTGCAGAACTATTACATGGCTAACGACTGTTGTACATCTTTGTGCATTAGTAGCTGTCTTCTACACAATTTTTTTTAATAGATGAGTTTGCCTTGATAGAGAATTGAGACTGTTTCAGATGCACTATCCTCTGACATGGTTTTCATTGCTTTCATTACTGCCTTGCCCCAGTCTTCATTTTCGTCACACTTTGGGGTTTTTCTAGGTTTTATAAGAATAAATGTGATTTGCCCTGGGAAGAAAAGACACAAATTAAACCAAATCTTCACTGTGCAAATAATCTGAAATATCCTATCCAGTATCCAAGAATGATGGCCACCTTAAAGAAAGGTATCTGATTTTTCCCAACCCACTTATTTTTTGTTTTTGATTGCAGCTAATGCTCTTTATTTTACATTGCTGTGTAGACATTTAAAGCTGTGCAAAGTGAGTATTTTTTTTAAAACTCTTCCTATGTCACCCTGACAAAAGTGACCATACACAGAGTGGGGTGATACAGAATTTTTTTCTCTGAGCTGACTGGATCCATCAGTGTGGAAGATTGAACACGCTGGCATTCAGCTCTGTCAAAAGAGAAACTCCATAATGTGCTCTGTTTCAGCAAATACTGATCTCCTTTGTTGCAAGGCTTTCTGTATGCATCATTAGTCACTTGACATTCTGTGTACCCTAGAAACCCAGAAACAGCAGCATCAATGCTTATTTGTTTATATATTTTAAGAAATTTCATTTATGGTTTGACTTCAGTCACATCACAAATTATCTTTCAAGAGCCTGTCTCATCAGAGAATAGCTGGAGACTGGCCAACATGCCCATGGCCTTGCCATTTTTATTCCTTACTCCAATGACTCAACTGACCCACACCCCTAGGACCTCCATAGTACTCATGACCTCCCCGAGGAGTGCTACAACTATTCATAGCTACAATTCACAGGCTGGCTGGCACAGAGGACCACATTCACCAGACAGGGGTAGAGCTAAGCTGCTTTAGCTGGAGGCTTCATCCAGCAGATGGAGCAGCTGCCTGACTCTGTGGAGATGCCCGGATCTTTGTCCAGGGCAGCGTGATCTGGTGGCCTGGTAATTATTAACTAAAATGTGGTAATTATTATTTGCTAGTGTCCACAGGCATGAGAGAGAGCTCTGCCCCACTGGACATTTTGGAAAAATTTTACTACTTCCTGTGCTTGTGTGCTCCCATTAAAATAGTTTCCAACTTCAGAGTTTGTCATTAGGCTCTTAGAGCTGGCAAGGCAAATGGTGATCTCTGCTGTAAATCTAGAATGTCATCTGACACTGGCTTGACTGATGGAAACTGATCTTAGATGGAGCCCGCTGTAGGGCTCAAGAGAAACCTGCTCATGCTCTATAATTATCAGTGGCTGTAGTCAAAGGGAGCTGATGCACCTTGTGGAGTTAAAGACCCCCAAGTTGTAATGACAAGACCTGTGGGTGCCCTTTACCTTGCATATAAACTCCACATCATCCCATGGGAATGGGAACACAGGGCAAACCTAGCATTCCCAAGGTTTTATGTGCTGCTATTACATTTCCCCTATTCCATCCTGGAATACTTTTCAGCCTTACCTACTCTTTCTGCCAACCTCCTTAGCTGGTGTCACGTTCTGTCAGCTGGGTAAAGTGCTGGTGCATTTACTTCAATCTTGACATTGTGACATGTGCTTTAGAGATAATGACAATTTCAGACAGACCATGGCATGACAGGCCCTCATTCCCATGCTGTTTAAACGTGTACTTCTGTAGGAAACCAAGGAGGAGAGATAATGATGCCATCTGTACCCCAACTATCAATCTGGGCCTAAGAATGCAAAACCTGCAGCTGCCCTGAATGTGGGAGCTGCTCTTTGTCATGTCAGAGCTCCAGGCAGGGGGACTGCCTCCTCACACAGAGCTTAAGGGCCATATCTTTGCATCTTCTTAAGCTCAAGCAGAGCTGGAGGGGCAGTTCAGGTGTCACAAAGGCCATGTGCTGCCTTTCTCCACAGAGGCAAACTTGGCTACTCACCAATGTCTTGCCCACTTGTGCTGTTTAAAGCTGTTCCATGGACATGGAGGGTTGTTGCCAGGGCAATAACACCTTGCAGAGAGGCAAAATTACTCAGTGTTTTTCCTTTTTATGACATTTGAAAGTGGGCAGAAATCCTTGGAGTTGTCTCTATCTGCCAGCTTGGAATATTTCACTGCAGAACCAAGGGAAGATCTACCTGTCAAATCGTTCTGTTGTGGCATCTTTTCTACAAGAGTTTTTTCTATACATTTATACCTCTGTCAAACATAAAGGTCATGGAGACCATGAATTTGTTTTCAGTTACAAGTAACTGGTTGTAAATCTCCTTCTGATGCAGAAACTGCTTTTGGCAAAATCCTGGACCCATTTCCCACTGGTTTCCTTGCCATGGCTTAGTGATTGCTGCGGGTTGGCTGATGCTTCACCCAGAGTTTCCTTGCTGGAGTTCAGGCTAATGTCAGAAATGAGAGCACTTTCTGGGCTGCTTCTGCTCTTTCCAGGATTAGATTTGAGATTTCCAATATATCTGGAGGTAATGCCCATTTTCTCCTGCACAGAGCAGAGCTCTGCTTCCAAAGGCAGTCTGGCCCTTGGTGATTAATTCTTTGGTTAAAGCCTAGGTGCCTTTGATTTAGGCAGGTTTTCTTTTGCTTCTAAGACGTCTTCTCATGTTGCAATATTAAATATCTAAACCCCTCAGGGATTAATTAGCAATAAGTGATACAGGATGTGGTCTGAAAGCTAGAAAAGAGATCTATATTGACAATATGCAGAGACCATGTTTGAGACAAGAAGCCAGTGTTTGATGGAGCCCTGGCTCCTACTTGGCATTCCTGAACATCAAGATAAATTCTTCTTAAAATACATCCTCCTTTCTGATTTTCTGTAGTCTAACTGTGCTTTGTCTTGACTGGTCATAATAGAGAGTCTACTTTAAATCCCAATTTTCAAATTTCTTCTGTCTTCATACAGTAACATCTTAGAAAAGCAAAACTGAAGGTTACATTCAAAACAAGTATTGCACTTTGACTGTGTAGCTTCTGTTGCTTTGGTAATCTCAAAAAATAAATTCATAGCAGATCTAATTTCCTGATTTTCTAATTAGCTACCTTCCTTACACTTGGCAAGAGGAATATATCCCTTGTGGATAGATCAGTGATGTTTCTCTCTGACACCCCTAAAAGCTTCAGTATGATATCAGTACAAGCAGTACTAAAATCCAGTCTCTGAATTTTTTGTCAGCTATTGTCTAAGATCCAGAGTCAAGTTAAATACAGTGGACTGGACTTCTCAGGGGGAGCCTTTCCTGCCTCTTCATGTCTTTACTCACTTTTCTGACCAGCCAAGGTGCCAGTTAGTGCCAGTTGCCACTTGATGTTATGGAAACCTACCCAGCCAGAACCAAATGGAGACAAGACTGCCATGAGGTGACACTGATTGCTTTAGTGAGCCAAGCAGCTCCTGGAAAGGTGATCTTAACCAGGCCTGTGTGTGTCTCCCAGCCTTTCTGTGTGAATGCCCTCTTAACACAGCTTCTCTTTTTGATTTCACGTTAAAAAACCTGGCATTTTCCCCACAGCCAAGCTGTAAAAACATCAGCTGTTTGAAAAGTTTTCTTAAGGCAACAACAATGGCAAATGTCTTGTCTCCCCTTCCCCAAGAGATGCTCACACCATGAAAATTAACCCCTCGGAAGTGCAGAGCTTTTGTGCCCAAAGGAAATAGTGGAATCTTTACCAGGTTGACAAGCCCTGGCAAGCTCTATCTGACATCTTATATTGCTGTTTCTCTGTCCCTGTGCCAGGGTACGCAGATACCCAGTGGATATTCCTGGGAAAGGAGCCTGTCAAGCTGCACAGGAGCTGCTTCAGAGTTTGAGTTTGAGTGGCCAGAGCAAATTGATGCCATTTCCTACCCAGGTTGTGGCCTGGCAAGGTGAACTGACTCATTGCAAGAGAAGGAGGGCTAATTCTCTTGGAATGGGAAACAGGCATACAGATTTCCCCCCAGGATGAATGAGAGCTCTGTGGTGAGAATGAGAGCTCAGATGTTTAGGATGAGCTAATTTCCAGCCTGGTTTTATAATCTCTTAGCAGACTTTGACACGCATCTGCCTGTGCAGTGAATTGTTGCATTTCACTGGTGAGTAGGCATTTCTGAGACACTGGTTCTTGCCAGCTGAGATGACTTTGGTCATCCTGACAGGTCTTGCCCTTTCTTCTGGGGAGTATGGATCACTTTAATTCTGATTTATTTATTTTTAACATAAAGGAGACAAAACATTTCAACTTTATAATAGAAAGGGTTTGCAGACAGTTTGGCTGTATATATTTGTTGGTGGAGTTTTTTTGGGGTTGGACTTGCTGAATTTTGGTTGTTTGGGAGTGTTTTTTGGTACAATCCAAGCAGTGACATCTAGCTCTAGAAACCAGGTTATGGAAAGCAGAAAGATACATGGAAATGTTCATTGGCTTAAATTCTGCAATGGCTTAATTCTGGAATGGTCCTAATGGCCTTTCTGGATCTCTCCCACTAGAGCAGAATTGTTGATCATGCAAGACTTCTTCCATTCTTGCAGGGGGTGGAAAAATTAAAAAGCACAGTGAAAGCTGGGAGCTGGAGTAGACTATTTTTGTGGTGTCATGTATGTCTATGAGTTTTATGGCTCTATTTATCTATGTCAAGAGCCTGTCTTTGCCTCTTTTGTCTTTTGCCTGTGACTTGAACCCAAAACTTCCAAGGAGAAGAGCAAATTCCAGGCTGATATTCTTTTGTGTGTGCAGCAGGCTCAGATCAGACTGTGCTATCTGTGAATAGGCTGCAGAAAAATCTGTAGGGTAGAAAAGAGAGAGGTTATTAAAAGCCTTGGCAGGGGTCTATGAGTTCACAGCTCAGAAAGGGAGCTGTTGAGAGAAGAGACAGGACCCTCAAGCATGGGGCTTTTCTCACGAAATAATATGTAAGGCAGGAATGAAAGTGAAGAAGAGTGTTCCTGTGGAAGAGCTCTAGAGAGGAGGTGAACATGCTGACTGAAGGAGATTGAGAGAGGCTGAAAGGGCAGTCAGGTGAAACCGGGTTAGAAAGAATCCTGAGGGAAAATCTGATGCCTTGTAACACCTCACAAGCTCAGTCTTTGCTGGGCAGCTGATTTGGTTGTTCATGATCAGGCAGATGCCTCAGCTGCTGCTGGATCTCACACTGGTGGATGCTGCGTTTGTGGTGCCTCCCCTTTGACTTTGTGTTTGGAAAGAGTTTAGACTTGTCCAGTGGACTGACCTTCCTGCTGTGTTAGAGCCTGAGGGATGGAGAGAAGCTGAAGTAGGTGCTGGGCAGACACAAGCTGTGGCCTCTCCAGGGTCTGCTTACCTGCAGGCAAACTTTTGTTAGATTTGATTCAGAGTTCTTCTTTTCTCATATGATGAGCAGCAAATTTCTAAGTCCTCCGTTAAATCAGTGTGTTCAAAATACTCCCAGACCAACAGAAGTCTCAGAAAAAAATGTCATCTTCCATAAAATATGGCTGAAGTTAATGCAGGTGCTGTCTTGAGTCCATGATAGTGAACAGATCCTCAATCAAACAAATTGAAAGGAATTGCTCAGTTTAGGAGGAAAATGTTGATGGAAAGCAGCTGAGGTGAACATCCAGGAACATGCCCTCTTTCCAAAATGTAAACATTTCCGTCTACTGATTTTGAAGAATGCATTATCCAGATTGTTAGCATTGCAGGAGTGGTGCTCAGATATACTTGCACATGCTATCAAGTTTGAAATTACTTTTCCTCCACACAAATGTATCTACATGTAGAGTCTAGCTATAATCTGCTTCTTTAAAATCTCTATTGCCTTATAGTAAGCTGAAAATTAGATAAGTGAGTCTGGCTTTACAGTCTGAGCTCTTCCTGACTTCCCTATGATATAATGAATTATTAAGTACCTGGACCAGTTTTGCTGAACCAGTAAGTTCTGAAATATCTTCATTTTCTTGTGCTGCCTTAGAAACCTTTTGCTCCTGTGTGGAATTCAAAGATGCTTTAATTTTCTGGGATATCTTTAAGAGATACAGGCAGAGCAGATGGTAATATATTTGTGTACCTGACAGTGTCATCAGCATTCTAAGAATGGTTGAATATCTAATACTATATTCTAATACTATACATATTCTAGTTATAGCACATATTCTATACTATATACTATTCTAATACTAATGTTATAGTCCATAATGTAATTGTATATAATATTATACTATCTATTCTAATACTATACTCTGAGAAATTACTCTCAAAGTAAATGTTATATATGCTATGTTCTGCATGAATAAACCAAAATACATAATTAAGTTTTGAGATGTCCAAAGGCCAACCAATGATAGTTATCATTTACTTTCCATTCTAGATTTATTTTCTGAAAGCCTTTATCATACAAATTCCTTTGCAATTACTTACAAGACTTGCTGATGAGGAAGGGCAGCTAGTTTGAGTCCTCCTGACCATTTCTTACTGCTTTTTCTTATCTTTATCATACTGTGTGGCCAAGTGACAATCTTGACTCCTAGTGGAAAGAAGAGGGTGTTTGGTTTTGTCCCTTCAGGTTTAGTTTCTAGTTTGATCAGCTATGGTGCCACTTGAATGTGGTTGTATATAATTAAACCTCTGTGTGTGTTTTTGTTTTGCTTGGGTTTTGTATTTAATGTAAGACCAGTGCCTGTCTTGGCTGTGGCTTGGCTTACACTGGTTCTGCAGCTTTGTAGCAGAACCCTGAGAGCTACTCACTCAGAAGAGGAGAAGGAAAACCATTAAATTCGCAGGGTACCAAACTGCATGTGTTGTTAGCATTCTGCAACATCTTTATCTGGAATAAGGAAGCATCCAGGAGCCTTTCCCAGGATTAGCTGGCAATGTGAGAGTGAAGAGTGGTCTCACCTGCCCAGTGCAGAGCACTGATCATGGAAGCAGGTTAGGAATGGGATCATGAAGTCTGGCTGTGGTTATTGCCTTGGTTAATGAGGCAATCTCTCAAGCAGGATCTACTGCTTCAGTGCTTAGCCTATAGCTTGAAGTCAAGGCTGCACAGAAAGCCTAGAGGTGCAGAAATCTCCCTTGAATGTGTAGCAATATTGAAAAGATTTGATTCTTTTTTGTTAGGTTGGTCCTGAGAAAAGAAGCAATGCTACAGCTGAGTTAAGCTGTGAGGATCCTTGTAAGCAGTAGCGGGAGGCTGGAACATGCCATACTCCATACCAACATTTTTAATGGAAGTTATTATAGGTTTATTTATAAATTCTAAAATTATTTCCTGGAATGGATTGGAGTGGAACATTTTTCCAGGTGAAAAGAAGGTAACTGCCACTGAAAAAGGTGAAAAAGCTTATCTGGAGAGTAACTGAATAAAAATGGTCCGAGATGTGGATCTCAGCATAAGAGTTGCTGTTGAGATGTCAGACTGTAGTAGAGGCAAATGCAAGAAACCTTCTTGCTCGTTAGCTTTTAATGCTCTCCTCTGTCACTGGTTTGTAGGTACAGTGTTTTACTTATTTATGCCCAAGGTGATATATGTGAATGAGAGCTGGCAGCAGCTGCTGAATAATGGATGGAACACCCGAATTCTGCTGGTGGCAATTTCCGCAGAACGGGGAGTCGGACTGAGGGCTTGCTGAGCACTCTGCTATTGCTTCCCTGGCAATGGCAAGAAACTTCCAGCAAGTCCTGGGATGTCTCAGTGAAGAATGTCTTTCTGCAGAGTGTACCTTGACATCTTACATCACGGTCTGTTTAATTTTCTAGCTGATTGCTCCCATTTCTAATGAAGAGTCTGACCAGCACTGGTGTGCGAGAATAGCAATTTCCCCTTTCCACCACCTTTTGCAGAGCTTTCAAAGTGCATTCTTAAAGTCTTTATGCACAATTTCTAATGAATAAGCTTTGCTAAGAAAGACAGCAGAAATGTATTAATTAGAGTAACCTAATGGGCTGGCTGAGCTCTGAATACAGCAGTGGCAGGAGATCACTGAAAAGCTTCTGCCCTTATCTGGCCTTAATCATATATCTTGGTTTCCAGGGCACTTGAAGGCTTTATTTTGAATGCTTCACAGATTACACTGACTAATATGGGAACAGGGTCATTAGTGTAATAAATCTCAGGTAAGTGTAGAGGTACCCTTAGGAAACCTTTCTATATTTGGCTGCTGATAGCAGTTGTCGGACAAGTCTATAAAAAATAAGTGTTGACATAGGGTGTAGGGTACTGATACACACAAGTCAAATGGTAATGCTGCCATTTTTCCAGCAAAATGAGGCCTGGCAGTCTAAGCTTTGGCAACATGGCTCTGCAACATGCCTTGCTTGCCCTGGAGCAAGCCAAGCTCCTCCTTGCTGGGCAGTGGTGTTTGTCTATACACGACAAACACTAAAGGTCTGATTACAGTTCAGTGACTTGCTCACAAAATGTTGGATTTTTCTCTCCACTAACTGAGGAACTCGAGTCCATAGCCCAGCTGGCAAAATAGGTATTTTTAACCTCATTTGTAGGAGGGACAGGAGTTGGTTGGGCTACAGCAGCCTGGTTAAAAATATCTGACCATCCCACGAGCTGTGGTCCAGGATTCACTCTGCTTCCTGTTTTAGCCAAGCAGGGCTTGACTTCAGTGGGACTTCATTTGCCTCACCCTTTTGATGACCCTGGGCTTGCAGGGTGCGTGGGAGGGGTGCTGGCTGGCTCGATCTGTGTTTTGCTCTTCAGTCCTGAGGGCTTATCTAAAAGTTCACACCGGATAGGAGGGGCTGGAAAACGTGTGGAGAGGAAGAAGAGGAACCAGCCTGTTGTGGGACTATCAAAGGGACAACCCAGTGACATTTGCAGTAAACCAGCTGCCCTCCATCCGGAGCTGCTGTGCTAGGCAAATTGGTGGGGAAGGGATTTTAATCCTTACCTGCCTAATCCCAACCTGCTGGGGATATCCTGCAGTACAACAGTGATGGAGAAACAGTTACCCTGCCTCAAGTAAAGCTGTCAAATGATGCCCAAGGATGTTTGAAAGCACACCAGCAAGATTGTTTAGTGGGCCTGCCTTTGGACAGTGTGAATGAACTGCATCCTAATGAGTTTGTTGCTAATTCCACCCCAGCTTGCTCTGTTACTGTAAACTGATGGAGATATCTCTGCTGGCTCCCTTGCTCCGGCACACAAAGGCTGCTCTGTGTGCATGTCTGCAACAGTGTCACTGTTTTCTTTCTTGTTTTTAATCCTTCATTCCCAAGTGATTCTGGACAGATTGTTTTTCTTTCTGTATAGCTTTGTAAGGATAATGAAGTAGCAGAAGCTGTGGGGGGGCTGTGGGGGAGAGAATTAACACTCTGTTCTTAGCTTTAGGATGACCAGATGCATGAGGGGGACCAGACCCAGGGAGGGTTGTTCCCCCTGCAGTCCCTGCACAGCTCCTGCTCTTAGGCTGGGACACAGCTCCACTTTGATTAAAAACAAAAATGGCCAAAGAAAGCTGAAAAAGGAGAAGGGGGCAGTGCTAAATTGTGCATGTGTGCCATTGGGTAATCTCAGAGGGACAAATGCACGAAATCCAACACAATGGTCCTGGGACACAAGTGTTACCTCTTTGTGGCTCTGTGTGTGTCACTTTTGTCATTACTTTTCACAGGTCTGGAAGAGTCTCTGTTCATCTCTGGGTTTGACAGCAGCTGCTTTTTTGGCTCTGGCATGTGCCCAGCAGCTGAGGGGGATGGAGACTGGGGGTAGATCCTGTACAGTGAAGCAGCACCACAGGGTGCAGGGGGGTTCAGCACTGTGGATTGGAGAGCCTTTCTGTAGGACAAGGTGTAAGGGATGGCATCAAAGGGGCTGGGGAAAACAGCCATTTTCTGCAGAGCCATGGTGGCACTGCCCTGACCTGCTCTGCACTGCTGGGCAGGCAGGCAGTTTTGGTAGTGCAAAGTCATCTTCTGTGGAGGGTAAATGGGGCATTGGGTTTGGGGAGGGGTTGTCTGAGAAAATTGGCTTCCTTCTCCATTACATTATAGCGTGAATGAGGAAGGTAAAGGATGTGTTACCTAGAATGAAACCTTTGGTGCTGGAAATACCAGCCCCCTCAGACCACACAGAGGCTTTCATTTGGTTGCAAAGATGTGTCTTTCCTACTTACTCTGTATGAAATTTCTTACTGAATTCCTGACAGCTTTCAGAACATCATAGACCCACTCTCTTCCCCCTTACTGTGGAAAATGAGACTTTGGTGTCTTCTAGTCAAAACAAAACTAGTTAAAAGGTATGGGGAGTAAAACCTGCTTTCTAGTCCCTCTCTTGACCACCAGCCCTGGTGGCACAGGCTGCTGTGCTCTAAAGAGGGAAGCTGGCTGCTCACGGGTACCTGGCTCACACTAATAGGCCTGCCAGCAAATATTTAGCAAAATATTTAGCAAAAAAAAAAAAATAAAAATCTTTAAGCAAATATTTAGCAAATGTCCAGAGCTACCAGTAAGAAGGATGTTTTTGAAGCAGTTTAAACAATTCTGATCCTTTACAAGGTAGTGGTTGTAAGGGCTGGGGATGTATTCCAGCTCCTCCATTACAAAGAATTACTTTCATTGTTGTGCATTTTTCAGCAATATCCCACCGTGTGGGGCTTCCCTCTAACTTTAAAATTGTCCTGCTCACCTTTAACCCACAGTGAAAGTGCTGATTCAGCATATAACTTGTGCTGTGGTGTACCTTGCCCCCTTAAACTGAGTTAGAGAGAATGAAGAGCACTTTGGATTGCTTTGCCTTTTTAATCTCTCCAAATAATAATTTTGCTTTAATCTGGATTTCCCAGTTACCCAAAATATTTGTTTTTAACAGTAACTGGGGAATCCCACTTCTGAGTGAGAAGTTAGTGTTAATTACATTAAACATGATCAGTTTTTTTTTATTTTTGTATTTATGTTTTGGATTTTCTATTTATTTCTGCTTGTAGCCACCTACTTCAGCTTTCTGGAGGGAACTACAAAACTTGTTCAGCAAACAGTTGTCTCTAAAGCCCAACTGCAGGCTTGTCATGGGGCATTTTTGTGGGACTTTCCTCCATGGACTCCTTCCAAGCCTGCCTGTGCTGTTCCTCCCCAGTCTCATCTGTTTCACTGCAGAGTTTGCTTTTTATCTTTGGTATAAATGGTCATTGTTCAGCAGTAGAAAATAATCAGGCCAGAAAACCTGGCTTTGTTCCATCAAGTCAGGTGCTTTTTTTATCCTGCTTGGGAGTGGGGGTGGGGGGATGGAAATGAACCCCTCTAGCTCTGTGTTCCAAATGGCTTTTTCACCTTCTGTGGTGGTTCTTTTGCCTTGTGGATGCTGATAGTTGCGGCTGGAGGAGGAAAGCATCTTATCAGCGCCTCTCAGGGCTGCAGTGAGGGAGAGACAAGGCTGACCATGCTGGCAGCTGCCTGTGCCCGAAGGTACAAAAATCTGCTGCAACACTGCACATGTGCCACACCACAAAGGATGGCTACTTCTTCCCTTTGGGCAAAACACAAAAATGTTATTTCTGAAGTGAAGGGGAGGAGCTACAGCTTAGGGGAAGGGTGATGTTTTCAAAAAAACAGACAAACCCAAATGCATTCTTTTTTCCCTCCCTCTACCCTATTTGCTAATGATATGACTTCTCCTAAGCTGTAAACAATATTTGTAAGTCTTCCAGTCTCTAAGCTTGAGAATGTCAAGGGGAAAAAAAAGGGGGGGACAGTTTGGCAGGAATGCTATGGACCTCTTCCTTTACTTTCTGAAAGCAGTTCAGGCAGCCCCAGGGACACTCATGCTATAGTTATTAGTCACGCTGAGTGCTCAGTCTTTCAGAGCCTGTTTACTCTTGGTAAGAAAGGGAAAAGTCCAGCAACAGTAAATCTGCAACCATGAACACATGCCTTCATATTTCCTTGGGGTTTTATTCCCAGATTTGGCATTTCTGATGACATAATAATTAGAATGGAGTACTCTGCATAGTTAATCTGCTATTGTTTACTGACAGATGAGACCAAATTTAACAAAGATCTTCTTTTCTTCTTCCTTGTCCCTACGTGTATTTATCCTTTCCCTAGTTTTTAAGTGCCTAGGGTTGCTTTTTAACAAGTCTGACTATCACAGGAATTAGCAGTTGTTCACATTGAAATTAGCTGCTGCTTTTCCAAATGTTCTCTTTCCCTTCTTTATTTAAAATTTAAATATTTGTTCATAATGTCTCTGTTTAGTTATCTGGACTGCACAGATGTCTGGAGGGATGATACAGGTCTGAAGGTGTGGTATTCCTCCCAGTGGGACAAAAACTAATGCAAGCAATGCAGGCACTGATGACTCCCAGGGCTTGGAGGGTTACTAGAGTACAGCTAAAAGCCCTCTGAAAAGGAGCCAAGAGGTTGACCCTGCAACTTCAGTGTCATGTCAAAAGGAAGGTGCCAAGAGGATTAAACTGTCTTTAAAATAGAGAGTATTTTTAGAGAACCGGGCTTTTAAGTTACATCTGTTTTGCTCGTAAACTGACTCTGGTCTGATTTTGCAGAAACTCGACTGTTAATTTTCCTGCAAAGCAACTCTGAACCTCTTCACTTTGTAAGGTTTTAAAGCATTGCTGTGTTTGAACACGTCGTTCAAGTCTGATAGGTCCAAGCTGAAGTCATTTTGCAGGCTGGATGAATTTGACTATCCTGAATGTCCAGAAGGTGGGGTCAACCTGATCAAAGATTTTCAGTAGCAATAAGGAATTAATGGCAAAATGTGAAAATTCAGACCTTGCAAATGCTTGTTTTAGCAATTCATAGATATTGTGTGGAAAAAGCACTCTGAGCATTGCAGCTGCTAAGTTTTGTTTTATTCTGTGGAACAGAGTTATCCAGTGGACAAGGAGAATGTCTTTTAGTGTAGTCTTTTATTTGTGCTTTGTAAGATATTAGCAGAGGAATATCCAAATGAAGGGGAGGCAAAAATCAAGACCAGATCCTCACATGCCTCATTAGTCATGTGAGCAAACAAATTTCATTGAGGGGTAGGAATGGAACAAAAGCAATAATTGAACACTAATGTTACCATGATTTTTATATGGTTGTTACTGGAAACTATGTGATCTTGCTATGTAAGACTTTTTTCAGATCCTTAAGTTCTTCCACTTAAAAGAAAAAAAGAAAAAAACAGCATTAGGAAATGCTGACCTAGCTGGTATCTATGAATAGTCTTCTCGGTAAGCATTCCAACTTGTGAGCAAAGCTTTGAAATCTTCCCCTGCTTGTAATGGAGCTGAATGAGTTCAGCAGTAAATATGCAACAAGTGTAATGCCCGCTTCCTCTCTTTGTTCCCCCGAGAGTCATTCCAACGAAACAAATTCAGTGCACACTAATAAAGTGGGTAGGTAGCTATTGCAGCTTAATAGCTTCTGCTCAACCATTTTCCTTGGCAAGGAGCTTAAGGAATATTTCCAGTGAGGTCATGGTATCTTCATCATGGGCTCTTATCAGGAATTGCCTTTCCTGGTGTCAAGTCCCAGTGCTGCAGCTACGCTGCCCTTTGGAGCCCTGGGCTGCTCAGGAGACACAGAGTTAAACACACAGCTGATCCCCACAGCCTATTGTTATTGCTGCAGCCTTCTCCACTTGCACTCAAAATGTTTTCCAAATAGAATATTTACTGGGAATTGTTCTGCTTGATTTGCCCCCTTTTTTTTTTTTTTTAATATAGCTGGCAATTCCTTGCATCTTGCTAGAAAATTTTTAGCAATGATGCCTCCTTTCTTCAGCTTCATTTTAGTGAGGTGTAGGGTAAAAATATTCTACTTGTGCTACCTCCTGAATGTCGTGCTCCATCAGGTCCAGTGCAGATAGCTGAATAACACACCCAAGTGTTGAGCAAATTTACTGGGCTACAAAGGATGATGAGAACATATCTTCCTTTGGGTCATCTCCTGCCTGCAGGAACTTGCCCAGTTCTGCTGTAGGATACCAGATAAACAATGGGATCTTGGGGTGGGTTAATGCAGGAAGGTCTAAAAACTGTTTCTCACTGCCTGCCGGTAAAATAAGTGCAGACAGAGTAGAGGAAAATAAATTGTTAGTCAAGATATTTGCATTGTATCCATGCACCTTGAGCCATGAGCTTGTAGAACACTCCTCTGCAGAGGAGGACCTGGGCCATAATTTGGCCTGATCTTGTGCCAGTGTTGCTGCATCTGATCTGGGCAGTGCCCCAGCCTAGAGCTGTCACCTCCCTGCACAGTTCAGGGACTCCTTGGTGGAGGCTCCCTGTGCAGGCAGGGGGTGGGGACAGCAACTGTTTGAGCCAGAAATGCTGCTGGGTTTTACTCAGTGAGCTGTGCCGTGAGTTCCCCTACCCACCCCCTGAGCAGATCTTATGCTGAGTAAGTGTTAACAGTGTGAACCTCCTCAAAAGAGGAACGGAGTCATCCTTTGTCTGCAAAAGTGCGACTGCCTGTTCCCTCTTTGGTCTTCTAGGGATCTTTGGCAAATGGTGAAATAAACTAGAAATAAATGCTGTGGACTGAGGAGCTGGTAGTGCCTTACCTTCCAAAGGGTTTGCGTTCATAGCTTGGCATCTCTGAGATTTGTCCTTCTTTTGATGGTTCTCCATCCTCTAGCAAGGTGGGAGTCTGCATGGCACCATTCTCCATGGCAGGAGATTCATGTGGGTCTGCTTAGGGCATCTCCACCTGTTTGGACCCTTACTCTGATATTTTAGGTATAATAAGCATATTGAAAATACCCAAAGGAGTCCCTAACTACCAGAGGTTGAAAAGGAGGTAAATAATGTGACTATATATGCCCCTTGCTTAGAGAGACTATAATGCTGATAATTTGCTTGGTGTCCTCTAAGCTGATGCTCTCTGTTCAGTTCTGCATGATTTTCTTCCTAGCTTGGTACAAATGTGTGCTCTGCTCCTAGAAGATAGATTATCTAGAAATCATGCCTGAAAGACTTTTTTAATTTGGCTTCAACATCGAAAAGGAACTCAAGTTCAGATGCATAATATAATTAAGTGCAGTCCAGTTTCAATCAGAACCTGTTATTTTTGCCAGACAAACTCCAAATTGAAAAGGAGCAGGGCATTTCTGATGAGCAGCAGACTAACTGAAAAATTTGGAACATAGTTATTTAGTATCCTGGGTCAAAGTCAGTCAATGGCTGAGTAGAATAAAAAGATCTTGAAACACTTATATTTAGAATATATTTTAATGGTTAATTGCTTATTTCAGAAAGTTTCTCAAAATTGCTTAAGCTTTAGGAAATCAAGCCAACATAAAACCGGAATTTCTCCATTACTTTGTTCTTGGTTTTTTTTGTTAAGAAGTAAACATTTACATCTGCAAGTTTGGGCACGGAGGTCATGCTGACAGGCCTGTAGTTCCCCAGATTCTCCTTACAGCCCTTCTTGTGGATGGAAAATAATTAGCAATAATTGTGCCTCCAATTAACCTGGTTGGTTATAACTCTGACCCCGTGCAAGGCAAAGCCCGAACATGTTACACATCCAATGCCGCTACTAGTAACTTGTTCAAATTTTTACAAATGGGTGGCTACTATTTATAACAGTTTCTATAGCTGAACCCTCAAGAGTTACTTTTTGCCTCCCAGAACAACAAGGTCTAAAATGTTGTGCATCAAACTCTGCTTTGGAGGTTGGTTTTATGTGCTCTACCTTTTGAGAAGATTACTGATTTAAGGAGTTCTGCACAGTCCTTGCAGCTCCTGAAAACCTGGCCATTGTCATCAGTGCTCACTTGTGGATGCAGGGCCTGATTTTTTAAGCCAGGTAACTTAAATGTCTGCATCACATCTTAGAGCATATTTCACATAGTCCCTACATATATTTGGTGCATTCTGGTACTCTCCAGGCAAACACACAGCTACTCAGAACCCCTCCCCAGAGCCATCATGTTCATAGTTAATGGTCTTCAGCCACCTGAGAGCTATGACAAGAAGTTTCTACTGTTTACACTTGCCCTGTAGGCCACAAAGCGCTGCCTCTGGCATGGCTATCCACAAAAAGGGCTGGTCTTCCATCTGTGGGTGTACTGTGCTCCCTTTGTGGAGCACCTGATTCCACCAAACTGTAAAGGAGCAGGAAGCAGTGGTGGAGTGTGGATCTGGGTGCTGCACCCTTCAGGGTGCTGGCACTGTGACCACACGTGGTCTGGAGTGAGCAAGGAAGAAACAGGAATGGGTGCCCATGGTCTCAGCAGAGCAAAGTGCTGCAGAGGTCTGTAGCACCTCCTGCAAATTGCTGCAGTTGTGAGGACTCGCTGCTGTTGTGAGGCTGCTGCTTGGTGGTCTTCTGTCCTGTTAATGCAGGCAGCAATGGGCTGCCTGTTCCATCCTCATAAAGGGAGCCTGTTTTGTAGAGGACATGATGCAAAGAGCCTGCAAGCTTGAAATGTCTGGATGTCTTCCAATTTCTATTCCCAGAAGTCTTGTTCTAGCAAATGCTGTTGAATGTACACACAGTACAAAGGGGTGCAGGGAGAGGCTCAGCAGGAGATGGGATCATACAAAACATCATCAGTCTTGGACTGTCACAATTAAATAGTCTGCTCTAGATGTTTTTAAGTCAAGCTGGAATGATTAATTGTTTGTGGAATCCCATTACCTGACAAAGGCTCCAACCTGACTCAAATATATGATCAGCTACAGTTCTGCATTTAGGGGCTTGATTTCCAGTCTCGCTGTAGCCATGCTTTTGGACTTCAGGATGCAGCTAAGCAGGAATACCCAACTTGTGTGACAGCCATTGGGAAAAATCCAGATATTGGGAGAATCTTCACCCACTCCAGCAAATGGATAGTCTTCATTTGTTAGCCTATCACAAGGGAAAATAAACAAAGATTTCCCCCTTTCTCAAACACCCAAAATTTCTGCTTCCACTGTCTGAGTTCACAGCAGTTGATAGTCCCTAAATTGCCCAAGACTGTAATTGTTTCCTGTTTATTTAGGCTTAGATATTCATAGACCCAGTTTGAAAAATTACTATACCAGAGTCAAGTAATGAAGTTTGCTTAAGGAAGTCTTGCAGTCCAAGCAAAAACTGGAAAAATTTTCCCTCTTCTTTCACCTGCTAAGGGTGAACTATTGACAAGTACAACAGAGCCAGGCTCTCTCCAGCCTCATTTAATCTCTTTAAACCTCTGCATGAAAGAGCTAGGTTCCTTCCCCATATGCTCCTGGGAGCATGGGAACAAAAGAGGAATTAATGAACTACCTTGAAAAACCAGCAACTTGGAAAAAACAAACCATAGCAATATAAACGAGCAAAGGAAGAGCAAAAATGTATTAGTCATGTTTTAACTGCTCTCAGAACTCAGTACGCTTAACAGTTCAAGACAGAAACCCCAGCAGTTTCATGTTCAGTTCTAAACATTAGCAACTTACAAAGAAATGAAGTGAGGTCTCCTGAGAATGAAATTGTTTATGTATATTCATATGGTCAAACAAGGGTTTTTGCTGTTTGCAACCTCCCTGCTTACTCCTTCATACTTTATTGTGTTCAGGACTTCTAGGCAAATTCTTTTTTATAACAGTAGACAGTTTTGCCTGGGTTTCAAGAAAACTTATTTCATAGTGCGTGACCTGAGTGTGCCAATATGTTTTTAATTTACGAAAACTTTTGAGTGGATGAACTTGAGACCTGAACAAGAGCTCTCATGCTTGAATATTTTCTTGCTTGAAGAAACCATACATCAGAGGTGAAGACACTTAGAGAACCATTCAATCCAGCAAAGCTGCCAGGTTTCCATCAACAATTGGGCTCCCATCTTGAGAGTATTTTCATTTCTCAGCTGTCAACAAACTCTGTAATTTTTCATGCCATATCTTCACCACTTATCTAACTCCCTTTCTCCTCATGATGCAGTAAACATAAAGGAAATAGTCAAAGTGAGACTGTGTGCTTTGCATTTAATAGATGTTGTGATCTGACCACAGGCCCCCAGTGACTGTTCATTGTTCTCATTCCTTTGGCATATTGACTGTGCCAAAAAACATCATCCTCTGTCTGCTATCAAAGACATTTCCCCCTCCCTTTCCTTCCTCTCACCAACTCCTTTTTCTCTCATTCCTGCATTATGCTCTCGTAGTATTTCAGCTTTCAGGAGTGTTTGGTACAATTTTTGGGCATCCACTTTGATGGGCTCATTCTTTGCATCCAGTTCTGATTTGGAGGCATTAGACCCTTCGTGCATGATGTGCTGGGTTTTTGGGTTATTTTGTGGTAGTCTTTTTAAAATCAATACCTGTGTGTATTAATTGCAGGCACTGGGTTAATGCTGTGGGATCACAGGTGACCTTTAATTTTGCCGTGTTGCTTCAGAGCCTCAGAGCCTGCAATTCTAATCAAGCAGGTTTGCTGTCTTTACTGTGTTTCCCATAGGATGTTGCTTGCAGTGATATTTGGATGATGGAGAAAATTACATCTTGGGAAAACCTTTAGTGATTTTATATACGTGGCTGAATTAAGTGGTAGTGCATGAACAGCAGTTGCTATATGAAAATTACCAATGATGATGTTTTAAACTGAAGTGACATTTCACACTATTTTCTTTAAAATTAATGCCTAATGCCTCATTTAGCTATTTCACTAAGAATGTGTGGAAGAGGGTATTTCCATGAGTTTTGAAAGTACTTTTTAGCTGTAGATTCAGATGTTGTTTAAAAAGGGGCCAGAGTGACGGCCAAGCCTTTTGGATTTGTCTCTGTACATTAATCATAGCTTGGAGAAAGCTTGAGTGAACAGTATGTCTTGCTATACTAGTTCTAGAATGAAGCATAATTTCCTTCTGCAATGCTCCTAGTCTCAGTGCACTTCATTAGAGCCACCAGCCTGAGATTTGCTCAGTGGGAGCAGTGGCATTTCCAGCATCTGTTGAGCTGACTTTCAGCCCTCTGCTGCCAGTAGATTCTGTAGGTAACAGTGGAGACAGCAGAAATATCAGCATCAAAGAGAAGAAATTAAAAGAAAGAGTATGGGAAGTGGGATTTTAAATACAGTTAGTTTTCATATCTATTCACTAATCCTGTATTGCTGAGAGCTAGCACTTAAACCAAGGGTCACTGAAGCAGAATAAATGGGCAAAAGATTTTGAGCATCACCTGAGGAGTAGAATCCCCACTATCGACTTTGAACAGTGGGAGCAAAGGAAACTCTTTATTTTCTTGTATGTAACCGGTGTTACAGACCAGGAGCCTCCCCTTGTTATGTCAGAGCAACTGCTCTCAAGTTTAGCTGTGAGCAAGGGAAGCTGGGGAATAAACGTTTCTCTTAGAAACACAGTTCACAGTGTGCTGGACTTGACTTCTAATCTGGAGACATGATATTGGCAGCACTGACAAGCTACAGCTATGGAGGGAGTTCTGCCTTGCCCCAGAAGGGGACAGGTGGGCAGAGCATCACAGGTGGGAGCCTAAAAACTTCCCTTGGGCTTGAAAGGCTGAGCTCTACAATCACTCTGAGCAAAGCTCCAGACCCACATAACATAAGCTGTGTTTTACAGTCAGTGACTACGGAAAGCTTACAGCTTTTGAGTTGCTTTGGTCATTACCTGTGTCTGTCACATGGCCCTGCAGCTGAATGGCAAGATCACAGGACAAGCTAGCAGGGGAGAAAACTGACATTATTCCTGGTGGAATATCATGCTGAGACCCTGGCTTCCTGTTGGAAAAACAGGAAATATTGGGTTTTTTTTCTGGAAGGATGGACTAGTTTCAGTGCTGGGGCACATTCACAAAAGTCCCTCCGCCTTTACAACTGGGCAGTTTTTTGTTCCCACTGTCCTCAGAATAATAGCTAAAAAGAGAAAAAGCTTTTGAGTAGGTTCATTTTATCTTACCTGTAAAAGACTGAGACCATGGGAGTTTGTATGCTTTGGGGTTTTGGACAACCCACTCCTAAATGACACAGCTGGTTGGACTGCTACTAGCTGTTCAGAGACACCACTATATAAAGTGCTTCACTGTGAATTTTTTTTCAGTATTGAGCTTAAATTTTCCTTTTGGATTCTTGCTGCCTCTTCCTAGAGCACTTAAACAACAGCCAATCAATTGCAAAATTAGGAGTAGGGATGGACAGGTGGTCCTTTCCTTAGCTTCTCAGCACTGAACTGTCAAAGCTACTTGTCTAGTTTTCTGTTGTAAACACGCCTAGGTGTGAATTGCTAAAGAGCTTTTTTTATGAGCAGCAATGAAGTTGATTGTTTCAGGTGATTTGAAAAATTTACAAGGTACATTGTTGAAAGGCATATGCTTTTTTTCCTTCTTTGTGGTTTGTATCCTCAGTCTCTTTATTATTAACAGAATTTGTCTGTATTGATAAAATTTGAATATTATTCTTTGAATATTACTCTTCTAATTGAGGGAATCTGGAAGGTCAGCTGTTTTGCATTAGCGGTTTGCATTTGTGGGATGATGATGCAGAAGTGGAAAGGTTCTTTTGTAGGTATGTGCTGACAAGTTAAGTGTTTGGTACAACTCTGGGGCAATGAAATTACTGCTGCAAACTTTTGCAGCTGTATCACAGAACAGAAATACCTACAAAGATGGAATACAGTGTACACACAAGATCTAGAAGTTTTGTTTGCTTTATTTTTTGAGCCACACATTACTTCCTTTAAGCGTAGTGAATGACGTAAGTTATCTCTTTCTATACTATTAAACATTTTAAGTTCTCATCCCCACTCATCCTTAACATATATACATTCCTGCCTCAGAGGTGTTTTCAGCAAGCTGAAAGTACACCCTCTTACAAGTAAGTGTGGCTCTCCAGGCAAAAGTCCAACCCTCACAGTGAGCCTCATCCCCGGCAGGATGAAGCAATCAACATCAAGATCTCCACTGAGCAGAGACTCACAGAGGGAAACTTGTTGCTGTTTCACTCTGCAGCTGAAGAAACATACAGTAGTGGCAGGGAGCCTTGGGGCAGCTGGTTTAAGGATTGATTTTGCAAGCTGTTCCTTACTATCTGACATTCATAAAATTCATCTTGAACAACTGGTTTTCCTACTGAACTCTTCAACTCTGACCAGAAGAGGATCCTGCTGGCTGGACACATTCAGATCATTTCTGGAGCTACACAAAATGGTACCAGATGCACTGAGATTAGTGAGTAGAGTTTGAGGAGTTTTTTTTCCTGTCAGTTGTAAGAATTTGCTCTAATCCTTCCCTGGGAACTTAGCTAATGTGAACAGTAAAGGCTCTCCCTAGAGACAGCCTCCCATTGCATTCAGCTCTGTACTCAGAAAATGGGGCTGGATTAAAAGAGCATAATTGCTGCTGGGCAGTTGGTTTGTGGCCAGCCGTGTGGTAGAATAGCTTGGACATAAATTTTAATTTAATGCAGAGTTGCTAATCAACATCAAGCATGTGAATGTCAGTGGCTGATAAATTTAATTGGATGTTTGTTTAAGAGCATTAAAGGAAGTATGTGCTTGAAGCATCAAAGAGTAAGTCTTAGAACTTCAAACAATACTCTGGTTACATTTTTGGGAAGGGCTGTCACCAGATCTGTGCTCTCTGGTTGCTGCAGTGATACTCTATTGCATCAGTTTCTGAATTTGCATGGCACTTACTAAAATATGTGTGTACATAAATAGGTTATGAAGGACAATATACATGTACATAAATACACTTTGGAAGAATGATGTCAAAAGAACATTGTTGTGGTGGGCAGCAAAGACCTAGCTAGCATCAGGAATGCCTGCCAAATCCTGATTTGCTCCTCCTGTCATCCCACCACCATGTATTGTGGGCACAGTTCTTGTTTGATCACACACTGCATTCCTAGCAGGACCATGAATGCAGAGCATGGCTCTGGTGAGAAGCTGGGACTGTGGGAAGAAGCCAATTTCTCCAAAGGAGCACATGTGTGCTCTCTCTGTCCACAGTAGGTAGACCAAAGTTTTTAGCCATGCCAAGGAAATGTAGGTCAGGCTTCATGAAGAAAATGCAAACAGCAAAATGCTGACATAGAATTACCTGGAAAGATGGAAGAATTGCTGGTCCTGGAGCTCAAAGTAAGGCAGAGCAACCTCTTTCTGCATCATGGGAAACAAGCGGACTAAGTGGCTTCCACTTTCTTTCCCCACATTCCCATCCCATTGGCTCTGAATCCTTTTTTTGTGCCTCTTTTTCACTAAGAACTAAAGTTAGGAGATAGATGACAAATGGGGCAGGCATTGGTAGAAGGGGAAAGGAGCCTTTGGCAGCTGAATATGGTCCTAGAGAAAGGCATTCCTTCCCATCCTGCAAGGCACTGCAGAAATTTTGCAGCTCTCGGTTGCTTCCAGTTGGCATTCTGTGTGTGTCCACCTGCAGTCTCATGTGAAGGATTAAACCCTAAATGTTTAAACTGAAATAGCAGAATATGCACTCTGAATACATGATGTTGACCTTCCCAGAAAGCTGCATCCTTCTGTGCACCAGCAGCTTTCCTGTAAAGTGAGGGTAATACAGCATTTTCAGTGGCATTGCACAAGAGGGTTTGTTAATACTTCAGAGCACTTGGATGCTGTAGGGATGTGTGGTGAGGATGAGGCCATAAGGAAAGGATTAATTTTGTCCCTACAGTGGGGACTGAACAGTGCACCATAAAGAAAGCCAAGGGCTAGGAGCTGAGTGACAAGAAGACAAAACATTGAATGAGTTCTGATTAAGTGACAATCTTTCATTCATGTGTTGGATGATGCAGGAACACCAGGGGAAATGCTGTATGGAGTGTTTTACTGAAGATTGTACAATAATTCAGTTTCCAATCACATGAGTACTAAAGTGGGTGACTTGCCTCTTTGTGAGGAATGCAAAACCACTCCTAAAGCACACACAAGCATCTACCTTAAACGAAGAAATACAACCAAAAAGCTTCATCTTTGTAAATTTGAAGTCTGTGCCATTTGCCAGGTATTGGATCCCTCAGTCCTGCGCATAGACAAGATGACAGCAATGGCAAGCTGATGCTCTCCAGGCAAGTAAGTGCTAGAGGTCTGGAGCTCTTTTGCCAGCAGCTGTGTGTTGATAAATGTTGATGCATAGCAGGGGATTTGAGTAGCCTGACCTTATCCCAGATTTGGGAGGGGGCATACTGAAGAAGGCATAGACTTTTTTTGTTGCAGTCTTTGTCCTATGCTTGTTTTCACTGAAAAGATTTTGGTACCTTCTATTACTGTCTTGGGCTGCCCAACTACACTGGATCACCTTAGACATACATTTTAAAAATTATCATTTCTCATAACCCCATCCTGCATAAATGGCCAAACCATTGTGCATTTTTTGTGGGAAGTGTTGGGTATATTAAATGCAGTTTTGTCTACAAGACCCTGTCAGTCTGTATGTACTTGCAGAAATGGCTTGAGACTGCGAGGCAGAAACTGTAGGAAGCTTTAAAATCTCTTGCTGTAACAACCATGGCAATCAGCAAACCTAAGTCATGCTCTGACTCCCAAATTTTCTCTGAACTTAAGAAATAAATGTAGGGCTTTGTCAATCATCTAAGAATTGCTATGCATGGTGTAACTACATGCCAGAAGAAGGGAATATCAGCCTCTCCTACAAGATCATACTGCTCTACTTATTTTAATCACTCCATTAGTGGTTAAAATTCAGGGATAAATCTGAGTGTCCTAACAATGTCCCTGTGAATGTACATCTTTCTAGGGAGAGCATGAGGGCTTTGTTCTTCATTCCAACAACTTGTCTCCAAACACTCCTACATCTTTATTTTGCAGGACATAAACCAGGATGTCATAAAATGCCAGGCATGAGAAACACAGTGAGAAACACTGCGATTCCCCCAAAAAAGTAGACTGTGCAAGGGACAGAGTGTGAGGTACAGGTTCCCACAGGGATGCAGCTGGCATACAAGTATGACAAAGTATAATGATGGGCTCCTGACTGATCACAGCTAGGCTTTTGTCAGCCCCTTCAGGAAGAAGCTGAAAGAATGATGCAACCTCCAGTAAAACACATCTCATTCTTTCTTGCTGTCCATCTTAGGCAAATGATGCAACACCTGGGGCTGCTGACACATTGAGCTGATCTCACAGCTGACTAAGGAGAAGGCAGTCAATGAAATGTGAGACTATGCCCACAGCACGATTCAATGGGCTTGATTCTTTTGTACAGTTTCTTATGATCAAAAATTATTAGATCAGCAGAAAAGAAGACCAAAAGAGATTATATTCTCCTGGGACTCCCAAATTTTAGATTACAGAGTGAGTTAGTCAGATGAGACACATTTAGAATGAATAGGAGCATCTTTCTGTGCATGCTTGGGAATTCCTTGCTCCAATCACAAAAACCCACTAATAGAGCAGTAGCAAAGCAGGAGCTGAAATTCTCATTTCAGTCAATTTCTGCCCCCACTTACCCCAGTGCAGACACATTTCTGCCTGGTGCTCTGGCTTAGCTGCAGCCAAGGACTCGAGGTCACGCCTGGAAGATCTTTACTGATGCTCTTGATGCTTGTACTGCAGAGCTCCCTGCCCAATTAGAGATAGAAAAATCCATATTTTAAATATTTTTTTAACTTGAGTACATTGCATCTAGTGCTTGGGACAGTGTAATTACAACAATTTGTCACTGTCTGTAGTGTTGCTTCTCTGAAAAATAAACAGAGATCCTACAGTCTTTGAATATGTGCTGACATTAATCAGCTTTTCCCTGATTGTAACTATCATCCTCAGTAGGTATTCAGTTAATGGTCCCTCTTTCGTTGTGAAGCTTGAAATAACAATATTTGGAATATAATGCAATTAATTTCAAGGTTTCTTGCTAAACATATTGTAACCCTTTTTTAGTTCAAACAATGATATTAATGATACTTTAGAGGGAACATGGAGTTCTTTGACACTGTACTCCAAGACTTCCTGGTTAACAATAGTAAAACCTTTCTGCAGTGTGATACTAGCTAGACCTCTTGCAGAACATCTTCAGGAGTGGAATATTGCTCCACTGGGAGCATAACTCCAACTCTGTCAGCAGGGCAGGCCAAAGCCAGCACCTGCTCAGGGTGCTACCAAGGCAGCTTGCAGCACCATCAGCCATCTGTGGCTGCTGCACCACCAGTGAACAAGGAGTGAATCCTCAAGCACCAGCATACATTCAAAACCAAAATCCCCTAAATCAAGTAAGTGTCCACAAAAGAGGGAGAGAAGAAATGGCAAAGGTATTGAATTACCTCTGGGATATTGTCACCCAAATATTAATAGAAACCAAGAATTTCTAGGCCAGGTCTCTAAAGCAAGCCCTCAGAGTCACATTAGTGTGTATGTGAACTGCAAAGGCTTTCACAAAACCTCTCACCTGAAACAGCACACACAGGCTCCAGCATCTCCTCCCCAAGGATAATGCATGGAAGGATGTACAAGAGACACGTCCCATCTCAGTCCCACCCTGTTCTCTAGTAATTGTAGGTTGGCTAAAGATCTGAAGCGTAACACTTAATTTCTCTTCTTAGGTTTGTGTAATTATTTGTAGCTTTATTCCCAGTAGTCATAGAAATGGTTTGGTCTCTCTCTGAATTCTGCTGTGATCACTGACACCCTGAGGCACAGAAGTTCTTGCTCTTTGTGAAGTCCTTACCCTCCCAATTTTGTAGTCATCACCTTTTAGAGCCATCAGGCGTCTCCCGTGCCATTGTGTCTTGAGTTAGAGAGAACAGAGTTTCTACACCTTGGATCATTCATAATTTATTTTTCTTTTCCATCTCCCATTTCTAGCTCCTCCTTGGAACAAGAAATGCCACCTAAACTTGAGCCTTTCTAGGTCTTTGGCTGCCCCTCTTTTTCCTTTTTGAAATGTATTTGGTTATTCAACAGCCATTTTTTAAGATAAGCAGCACTGAGCATGCTGTTGCAAGAGGCTAGCCCATTCACTCATTCATTCCTTCATTCCTCTTAAACAATATGACCTTTTGGCATGATAATCTTAATCTCGTCACTTATTCTTGTTTCCTTTTGACAGGAGTTGGAGACTGAGCATAAAACTTAACTGAATTGTGTAGATTTTAAAAACGTGTCCATTTTTTCCTAATTTATCTATAAATTAGGTATTAAGAAATAAAAATCTGGGTAGAGGAAAAAAAACAGAATTTATTTCTCCTCTACCCACATGACAGTTTTTACTGTTCCATGCAAAGTTTAAGGATTTCAACCAGAGATGTGTTGTCTTGACCTGAGGTGTATGCTTGAGATAATTAGGAGCAGAAGTAGACTGTTGGAAAACCTACAGGTTTTTATATGAAATAAAATCCATACCAACCTAAAAGGCTAAGATAAACAGAAATGTTAATCTTATTTTCTTTTCTCATAGTATATTTTCCCCCAGACTTTAATTTCTGTAACTTTGCAATAGTGCAACAAATAAGGAAATCACAATTTGAGTCAAGCTATGGCCAAATATATAAGATGCAGAATCCTGGAGACATTTGACATCACAGCATTATTAACCTTTCATTTCATTAAGATCTAGTGGATAACTGTACTTCCAGGCTTTTGCATGCAGACAAGCATTTAGATTGCAGGACATGTGATTATAAATTTGTGCTTATACAAATGTTTCCAATGTATCAGCCATCCCCTGGATGCTGTTTTATAGTGTCAGCAAGTTTAATGTTTATTAACCATGGGGTGAAACAGAAATGTGAAAGCAATACTGCTTCTCTGTTTACTGTGCAGCACTCACAGGCTGAAATGCACCTGAAAGCAGAGGAAGGCTCATGCAGTATTCAGGACCCAGCACAGGTGAGAAATTACATGCATGACAAGCTTGATATTCTGCCTGGGTTTTGCACAGTGAGGCTTGGCTCACAAGAGCTGTGCCTGATGTAGGATTTAATAAGGCAAGGGAAAGGAGGGGGTGATGGGGAACCTCACCTAAAGCAGATTAGGATGCTGGGCTCATACTGCTCTGCAGGCTGGCACAAAGCAGAGCATTGACCAGAGCCAGCCAAAACTCTTGTTTCGTTGGTGGTTGCCAGGTAGCGTGAGCCTTCTGAAGGGTTTATTATCCAAGTAACAAAAGAGGAGGGTGAGTTTTCACTGACACAGAAAGATTACATTGCTGAGGTTCATCTCTGCACAACAATTTTTTCCCCTGTTGTTGCTTTTTTTCTGTCTTATTCCAAGTAAAAAGAGAGCATGTCGGAAGTGGGAGAGAAAAAGCAAAGCTCAGCCTGTAAAAAGAATGGAAACTCGATCTTAGAGTGATTTTAAGATATTGCAGAACTTTTCAGGGACCAGGAATCTGTAAGTTTGAGCTACTGCCTCACCCCAGGACTAAATTTAAGATTGCTGAAGTCAGTGAAGTTGTGGACTGGGCTCTTATCTGTGGAGAAATATGCATCCCAGAGTAATTGCTTAAATGAAGTAATCATTGGCATGTGGTCTCCCAGCTCAGGGTTTCCCAGGTTAAGGGACACAGCCAGCATCTGTATGTTTGGCAACAGCAGGACACACATTTTTACTGCTAGTGCCACCAGTGCTTACAAGGACATGAGCAGGTTTACCAGGGAAGGGAACAGATCAAAAGAGGTTTCTCTGTTTTTTTATCAACTCCTTGCATGACCTCTTGGCCCATCTATCTCAATTAAGAATCACGTTTAAACTTGCAATGCTTTATTTGAGCTGCCTACTCTCAAAATGCAGCCTCCAGCTCTCAGCTATTTTCACCTTCACATAGCTCAAAGCAAATATTGGAGGGGAGAGAGATGGGTATGATATTTAAACCTTACAAAAGGCTGGGAAAAGCCCAATTCTCTTTCAGTCTTGTTCCCCAGAACACCAATATCTCCAACTGATAGCTATTACACAGGCCACTTACTTTATCCTGACAGTCTCTGCTGGAGTTACTGACCACAGCTGGACTCCTGTATTTCAGAAATGCTCACTCCAGAGCTCAACTGTGTGTTGGGTGAGACAGGATCTGACTGCTGTAGGAAGCAGCAGGGCTGAGCAAGGCAGACACAGATGCTGAGGGCTGGAATGCAGAAAGTTTTGCCATCTCTGGTCTAGGAATGTAAATGAAATAGTTATAGCAGAAGAAATTACTATAGCAAGCTTAGTAATCATGATGCAAATCAGAAAATTTTTTTAAAAATTACTGCATCACCAGTTACTTTTACTTCTAGTTTCTTATCCTTCTGTGCTACACAAGAGTTTCCCATAAAGAATTATATTTACTGTTGTTATTGAAATTGTTAACAAGAGAGAGCTTAACTTACAAAATAATTGTCACTTCCTGCAGTGGTTTTTGTTATTTTTTTATTCCATTATGTGCAGCGCTCCAGCCTGGCCACAGGCTCCAGTATAAGTTTTCTGCTTGCAACAGGAATTTACTCTGCCTGGTAGCTTCTCTTTCTACCCCTCAGCAGCAAGCACAGGCACTGAATGGCCAAAAGTGGCCCATGTTGAAATTTGTTCTCCTGAATGGATCATACTTGTCCTGGAAATGGCCAAAGGATTTTTGTCTTCAAAGCCCTCAAACCAGCAAGTCCATTTTGAGCACAAGGCTCAGAGGGCAGGGCTGCCTCCTGCCCTGGTCAGATGGCACCCAGTGCCGTGTGAGCACACCTGGCTGAGGGCTTTTCTTCAGTATTGTGAGTCAGTCCTGGGAGGAGAAGAGCTTTTTGAGGGATGAGAGAAAGGACTTGGAATTGCCATGTCTTTTGTGGGATTTTTTGCCTGCTAACAATACTTCCTATGCAGACTGCTTTTCACATTGTGTTTTCTTCCTCCCCCTTGGGACAAACACTGCTTTTCTTTACCAAAAGGAAGGATGTAGTTGCTTACAGACCTGGGGGAGAGAGAGTTTGCCTCTGCTGTCTTTGTTGTATTCATTTGTGGGTTTCATAGCCTGTTTCTTAAGATAAGCAAAGCTTGAACAGTCATGTTTTCTGTCTGTCTTCCTACACAACTATTCTTGAATTTGTTGACAAATGCAATTTTAACTTGATAAATGTTCTTGAGATATCAATGATACTGTATTTCTGTAAGTTTTCAGGAAATAGATGGTAGTTCAGCAGGAAAGATTGTGCTAACATTCTAAGATACAAGGTAATGAATTGATTCTTTACAGCGGAGAATCCACATGGAAGAAAAAACAGGTGCCTGTAATTCTTCCATCTGGAAAGCTGCTATAGAAAACAGGAAGAGGGCATGCAAAAATTAAATATGGTATTGTCAAGACATGAGCAGCATTAATTATATATATATATATATATGTATATATGCAAGTGGAGCATACAGGGTATGCTTTGGAGTCAAGGTGATGGTGCAGCCACTTCACTCAATGGGCAAGAGGAAACTTGTTTAGGGGAAGGGTCAGGAGGTAGTTTAGTTAAAAATGCTGGCTTTGGGAGTTGAAGATGAGGGTTTGAGTTCTTTCTTCCTGAGATGGGGTAGTGGGTAACCCTAAGAAGGGGATTAGTCTTCAGTCGTTGGCTTACAAGACCAATGTTTTTATAAACTATTAGAGTTAATTAGAGTTTGAGTAGTTTATTTTCTAGGGCGGCCGCAAGGGGGAATAAAGCTAGAATGATTGTGAAGTAAGTGAATGAGGCTAGTTGGCCAATGATGATGGATGGGTGTTCTACTGGTTGGCCCTGTCCCCAAAGAAGGAGAGCATTCTGCAGCCCCATTTGTGCAGGCAGTGGCCAACAATCCTTCCTGGAAACAGGAAACCTGCTGAGGAATTTGGGCAATGGCTACTTACTAATCTAAATTAAGAGCCTTGGGGAGGACTCACCAGCTTTGTGCCTTAGTTTTCATATTTGAAAGTGAGCTGCTCTGAGCTCTGGTGAGGGTGGTGTCTGCAGCATCTGCGCTGTACCCAGGCTCTGTGTCACAAATGTTAATCAAGAGCAGCAGCATGAAGGGCAAAGGTACTGGTTGTAGAAAAGGACAGTGGGTCAAAATCACTTTTGTCATCCCCTATAAATCTCCCAGTTCTATCTCTAGGACTGAAACCTAAAATTGCTGAGTGTGCAACTTCTGTGTGTAGGAGCACAAACCTTAAATTGCTAGCACTGCATTACCCCGCACTTGAAAAGCCGCTGCCTGTATTTTTAACTGCACTTAGGTTGCACGCTGTCAAGGGAAGCTAAAAATTCTATCTCTTTGAATTCAATGATATTGATGATCCTTTAAATATCAGAGAGGTAATTTCTCTGCAGTGTGCCAGCTTCTGGACTTTTGTGATTTTCCAGCACATGCAGATGAGGAAGATCTGTGTGTGCTTGTCTATCACGGATTATCACCAGTCATAACAGAATTATTTCTCAATATTATTGCTCTAATTTGTGACAGTTAGCTAAGATAGCTGGAATGTTTTAAAAATTATTTTTTAAAAGAAAAAGGTTGTTCTGGTAGAATAATCTACCAGATGTCTGTAAATAACAGACAGCTACGATGAAGCCACTTGCGGGCTGAGATCAAGTTCTCCGCTGAGACGTGAGGAAAACAGGGGAACATCTGCCACTGCCCATGCAAATGGCAGGTCCCAGCTGTGTGTGACAGGGGAGGGAAGGGAAAGGAACCTTCAGAGGATGCACCTGGCTGGGGTGAACTATCATACTGTTGCAATTAATAAAAGAGCAGGCACACTTGTCCTGGAGTAAATGTACTGGGGTCTAAGATACCTTCTTTCGAAGAGTAAAATACCTGCCCTATTCTGATGCTCTTTGAATAAGGCTGTTAAAACCGCTGATGTAACTTAAATCTAGAATTCAAGGCTGTTTGGTGGCTTAATGCGTTGGGCCCCTTGCTGGCTTATGGAGGGACTGATATAGACTTTCATTCCCACCCTAAATCCCTGATCTTGCCCCCTCAGGGATATCAGTTCATGACCCCATTGGTCACTTCAAATGAGCTACTTGACCTGAGTGAGCAGAATAGCACTTGGCCCCATGGAAAATGCTGCACAGGCAACACAATGTCTGTCAGGGGAGGAAATAAATCATGTTGTTCCTAAATGATCGCTATAGTCAATTTAAGAAGGAGCGCTTATATTCTGAAAAGTAATTGCTGTCCAATGGGTTTTTTTGCCCAGCCATGACCAAGCACTTTCTCTCTAGGAGCAGCAGTGCAGGAGGAAGGGATTGTTTGTCAGACCTCCCATGGGAAACTGGAAGATTTGCAGAATAAATAACATCAAAAGCCTAATCAAAGTTGAGTTTTTCCTAGTAGCACTTCAGGGTCCTGCTTCACTTTTTGCTGTATCCAGCAGCACACAATTAGTGATCAAACCTGCCAGTCTCTGAGAGCTGGACCATTTTGATGGAATAATTGGGCTTTATTGGCTGTCTCTTGAGGGCTCATTATTATGCTTACAAAAATGGGCAGTTCAGCACAGTCCATATTCTCGGTATATTTTACTGTAGTTCCACCATAATTCCACCACCACTGCACCAATTACATGAGTGGTGTGTGAGGGGGGCATGGGAAAACGTTTTGCTCAAACACAATTCTTGGGTCTGGCAGCTCTTGACTTTCAGAGGGGAAATGAACTTAGGGAAGGTGGAGGGGTGAGGAGAGACTTGTCTGGTGTGCATTAGGCCCCCAGTAATGACAACCAAAATCTCTGCATCCTCATGCCAAACTTGAAATTGTCATGGGGTGGGACCTGTGCAAATCATTGCTCTGTGTGCCTCCCCCATTACTCCCTCTGTGAAATGACCCTGGTGAATATATTGACATGGCAAGCTGCAAAGAATAGGCTTTGAATGTGGGTTTATTATCTTGGAATGAAACTTGCAGTCCATGTAACATTTAATAGTAAGCAGAGTGGTGGTGTGCGGTTTATTTTATAGTTGTGTGTGTGGTCTAGCAGAGAAAGCTTTTATTAACGAGTTTTGCCTTGTGGTAATTTATCCATGCACTTAACTTTGTTGTTGAAATTTCACACCTTTAGCTGCTCTCTGTGTTAGACAGTGAATGTCACCCAACTATTCCCCAGCTCACTGCTATGCACTAATTAGTTCAGAATACAGCTCTGGTGAAACTAAAGCCTAGTCATATGTGGAGATGGCAAAAAGTAAACTGAGACAGAAGTCCAGGGGTGTGTCACAATGGGCTCTGCATCAAGGGACAAAACAGTCAGAGTTTGTTTACAAAGGACTAGAATTCAGCTATTGAGGATTTAAATTCTTACGTATTGTGTGACATATTACTGTGCCAATTACCTACCTGAAAGAGCTAACAACAGAATTCAGGGGCACAGAGACATACGCAGTTTTTCTGCTCTATCTTGAAGAAAATAATTTCATGTTTCACTCAGAAAAAAATATTTCATAAAAATAATTGTCTTCTATAATTAGAACTTAGAGCCAGACCACCGCTGGATCTACCATGTTATATTAATATTCATTTGATTGCATTTTCGAAATATTACATGGACCTTTTTTTACCCTCTTCTTTCAGGAGCTTTTCTCTATCTCCCCAGTATTCCAATTGAAGATGACAGCAATATTCAAAGTCTAATCTATTGAGTCCAATTTATCAGTTTACTTGGGCTGAACTGATAAGCTGCACTCATTGTTTAAGATAAGTTCTTATATTTCAAGGAGACAATATGAGCTCACTCATACAATTACATGAAACACCACTTGGCCTGTGGGGACACTCCTGCTGTGTATTGTTTTCATCTCATCTGTTTCAATGGTATCATCACCATTTGCAGACAGCTGATGACACCAGCTACTTATCAGTCCATTTCTGCTCTTGCTGACAGCTCAGTGTAAATTGCCTAAAAAGGGTTGTGCTGGTTTTCTTTGCATGTTGCACCTGCTGGAGAAGTTAAACTCAGCAATACAATTACAACACACAGCTACGTGCAGTTATGTGGTACATTTAAATATCGACAGTGCCTTCAGACTCAAACTCCAAAATGCATTTGTACCCATTCCTTAATTATTTCATAAAATGCCAGAAGCTTGAGTGAGCTATGAAAGCATGAGCTTGGGATCTGTGGGAAGCACTGCTGGCTTTCTCTTATTTTCAGCAAACAAACAAAACTTGGAGTGTAATTCACTCCTGCAAAGAGTATCAGCACAAAATATATGTATATTAAGCACCTATTTTGAGGACTCAGCTAGGACTTAACTGGTACATTTTGTGGTAGATCTTTACTAGTCACAAATTTCACTTCAAGTGGGTGCAGCTCCAAACTCACTATTTTGTTTGTTGGACTTAGTTTGTTTTGAGACTTTTACTTTTGCTTTCAAGAAGAAAAGGCTGCGTTCTTTTCTATGGCATAGCAGGAGAACTGTTCTCAAATTCCCAGTGAATTATGCTGTTTAAATCCTTAAAAAATCCCAAGGTTTCCATGGTGTCACTAAAAGGAAAGCATCATTAAAAGGAATGTCATTGCTCTTGCATAAACGAGGATGGAAATTACTCAAAGAAAATTAGTTTTTACCCTCTTCCACAAGGAGTGAAAAAAACCCAAGAAAATTCTCCCTTGTGTGCAGTCTGTGACCCCAGACTGCGTCTTTAGCAGGGGCAATTAGAGAAATTATCTTTTCATTTGCTGGGTTACACCATCCTGCTGCTATTTCTGCTGCAGAGTAGAATGATGCTTTCAGATGTGAGCTCCAAAAAGAGAGGTGGGTAGGATCCAGGGCATACTGAACTTTATCCAGCTAGCACAAATCCCAAGTGTCTCACTCACCTCAGGACAGCTGAGAGCACCTCTTTTTCCAGGCTATGAATGTGTTGGTCCTCACAGGTTGGCACTGAACCTCACAGGTGAGATAACACAAGAAAAGTGCTACTCCAGCCCAGCACAGCTCCTTGGAAAACCTGTAAATTCATTACTTTTTTTTTTTTTTTTTCCCCAAGGATGCCTGGAAGGCATCACTGCTAAAGGCAGTGGCTGTCATGACTAGTTTAATTAGTACTTTTGCACTCTAATTCTACTAAATTTAGCACCTCTGTCTGCTAATTTACAGTGCAGCTGGAAGGCATTGGATATAGATGGAAAATGAAAAATAATTGCCCTGGCCTTCGGGACTATAATGATGACAGAATTTAGTAAATAGCTACATTTTTTCCCTCTCAGGAAAAAAAAGCCAAAGACATGATCACAAATACCTGGAAACAACCAATGTGTTAAATAATTGCATTCCATGTACAACCAGCAGAGTGTACAGGGTATTATTGACTCCTTTTCAGATCAAGTCCCAAACAGGATTGTACAGACTGATCCTATTAATTACCACCTATTTGTTATCTGGAAGTAAGAAAAAGGTGGGGTTTGTATGTGGACTCTGGTGGGAAGTCAAGGTCTTTTAGTCCTTATTATCTTCCCCTGCTGTGCATAGGGACTGACAATTCACTGCCAGAAGGTTCCTGTGAGCAGGAGGAGAGACACATCCTCTTCCTCTACTCCCAGGGAGAACAATAGGGTTAAATAGTTCCATGTTATTTTTCACACTCTCTCCAGAGACTCATAAAACTTTTCCTCCTCATGCCCAAAGGAGCACAGCCTCCTAACAGCCTCGGAGGAATTTCAGACAGATCGTCTCTCCCCAGGGTATCAGCCAAGCCTTACCAGCACAGTCTAAGCTGAAGATCCCTGGGATGTGTTGTGATACCTCTCACCCCTCCTTGAAAAGTGAAGAGGAAAAAGAAATTAAAAGCTGGAAGTGGATGCCACATTAGCTCTCAAAAAGAGCTAGTCTCTCCTCGCTGCATCCTCGCCTCCTGGACCAAGTCCCTAAGGGAGGAGATGTGGTCACTTTTCTCCTCACAGATCCAAGGCAAAATGAAAGGACTTTGCACATTCCCAGCTCTCCTGCGGCTGGGTGGGAGCCCTCATCTCACCAAGGAGAGTGGGGGAGGCAGGTAGGGTGGGAGCCCTGCTTCCCTGAGGCTTGGTTTTGCAGATCATTACTGAAGACTCCCCGTGCCAAGACACAAGGGATGGAGGGTGTCACCTCACTCTGCCTCCTAGGTCTTTGGGGAGTTCATTTTGTAAGAAACTACAGAAGTCACCTTTCCAGTACAATCCATAGCTAAGGAACATGATTTTTGTGCCTCACTATATCTTAGACCTTGGGAAAAACATAATGTGTGTCTGTGCATGCACACAAAGCCAACAAAACAATTCATACTAGCTGGATATTGCAGATGTTTATGAAAATGCATTTTCCTTAAGATCCTGAAATCCTACAATATTCCTACTGTTTAAAGAATATAGAGGAAAGCACATGCTTTATTGTGCCCTGTGCTAGCGTGGCTGACTGAAAGGATTGGGGTGGATAGACATGTAACAACCAATGTAAGGTAGCTTTGTGCACTCAGTGTCGCTCTCTGGAGGCATCCAACCCTGACCTTCAGCTGTAAAAGCATGCTAGGCTCCTACCTTCAGGTATCTGTGTTGGATTTAAACTAGATGCTGCAAGGGCAAGGGAGATTGGATAGTGATCAAAATTTCCCCCACCACCAGCAATTACAAATGCCAATTGCCTGTTGGGGAATTTGAGGTGCTTCATGGTACTTTAGTGGTACTTTGTCAGACATAATTTATGCTTTGCTTAATCTATAGTTCTGGAAGACAACTTTTCTCTGTTTGCTCTGGGGTTTTTTGTTTGGTTTGTTTGGAGTTTTTTGGTTTGTTTTGTTTTGGGTTTTTTGTTTGTTTTTGTTTTGTTTTTATCCAGCAGTGATTCTACTATTCAGAAACCCAGTGACAACAGATTTAGTTTCTCTAACTGCAAAATTCAGATGCAAATTACTTGTAACTTAATGTCCAGAAAAAGCTTTTGTATTATTTCTGTCTTCTCTTTCTGGGGGGAAAAGAAAAATTGCTTGAGGCAAATTCTAGAGGTGTTGGGCTTTTGTATATCCCTACAAAATAGATGAGATTCTTCAAAGTAAACAAACAAGTCAGTGATTCATTAAGTTTTCTGAATTCCAGAAAGGAAAAGGGAAATGGGAATGTCCTAATTGAAATACAATGCACTTTATCTTGGGGGGAAAAAAATCTTACTGGCACTGTCATTATATGCTGAGCAAGATGAAAATACATCCTTAAGTGGAGATGTAGACTTGAAACTCTGTTCAGCAGCCTTATGTGCAAGCTGTGACCCTGGTGTTTCAGAGAATCTCAACAAATGCCCAACCTCGCTTGTATAGAATGAGATAATGGAAACCATGGCTCTTAAAACCACAAGGGAAGTTTTCCAAAAAAAGAGAAAGGACTAAACTGTGGTGGGGAAAATTATAGCACTTTATAAGAAAGTACAAGTGGTTCTGGGCCCGCTATGTGAGGGTAACAGCATGAGTGCTCCCAGATCATTCACTGGGTATAGGTGTTTTCAGGATCTGGATTATTCCCACAAACACTAAGGTTTACCAAATTATTGAGAATAATATCATGGTAAAGCCTTTGCAGTCAGGGAGGGCTGTAAGCTGGGAATTTGGCACACAAGGAAACTGTTGCAGAATGTATTTATCCAGGGGGTACTTTTGAAACTGTTAATAAAATCTGAAAACAGAACGGATTTAAAGCTCCTCCTCAAGGAGAGGCTACAAATTGGGACATGAAATGTAAAATGTTACAGTTTGTTCCCCTCTACACAATACAACATCCTGCCAGCAACAAAGAAGTTCCTCTTCTGAAAACTTTGTTGCATACTACTTGTTGTGGGAGGTGGAAGGAGGTTCGGAAGTTCAGTAAATACCTACGGTCAAATCAGCGATGGAGTCCTTACACTCCCATCCTGGAAGAACTTAAATTTCCCCAGGATATTGGATGCATTTGAAAAGGGGTTGCAAGTACTATGGACTTCATCAAAACCGTGTGAAATACCCTGAAAGGAATAGGCACATAAATAAAAGTGAGTGAATTCACTTGTTTCAATCAGTGACCTGATGGAACACATCCCACCAGAACAGTGGGAATCCCAGAATTTCCCTCCTTCTGAGGAACTGGAAATTTCCCAGGAAAATGCCTACAGAACAGGATACTCCCAAATACCCTGACTTTACAGAGCATATGCCTAAATTCATACACATATCTCCTCCCAGAGATATGTGTAGCATACAGTTTCCCATTAAAATCTGATCAGAGGCTCTCAAGGTTCTTTTGAAGCCTGAGAACGTCACAATGTCAATTACAAGACGTGCTACAAATGTATGGGTTGTATTTCAACCTCGTGCAACTGGTGACTCAGCTTTGCCTGTTTCAGGCCAGCTATCAATTTGCAGAAGGTCACTGAGGTCCATTCCAAAATATTTTTTCTTCAGCCAAACCAAATGCTGACTGTTTTGCAAAAAGGTGAAGCTGACATTAATGTTTTCCATTACAGTAGTGGCCAGTCCTTAAAATGGAAGGAATAGAGATGCCTAGTATCAGTCACAACTCAGGAGCTTGCAGCTTATGCAATGAAAAGTCTGATTTAGAGCTCACTGGAGTTTTAGGTAAATTCACTTAAAGAAAACAACAGCCCCTGAACTTTGTCCAACTTGGACTCTGTTCCTCTTTTTCTGTTTTTAAAAGAAGTAATTATTAGCTTTGTACCATCCCTACTTTGTCCACTTTTAAGATGGTGAGGAAAAGAAAATTTTGTCCTAAATTTTAAAACTTACTATCTGTAGTTTTCTTCACTTTTTAGTAAGGTCAATGCTCATTAAGCACTGCACTGGTTTGCCTGGAGGTTTTGGAGCTGGTTGGATGCTTCATTCCCAACAGAGCGAACAACATCCTTTACATCTACATTCATCAGCTGGATAAAGGTTTGCCCTCAAATCTGAAAATAGTGGAAGGATGTGTTTAAGTATCTAAGAAGAAAGTTTTAAAATAACTGGCTTCAGAAGCATTTTCCCATAGCAACATGCTTTTAAAAATAATTGAGGGAGGTTAACAGAGAATTCCTGCATAATTACACAAATACATCTTCATCTTTTACCAGGGGGTTCTTAATCACAAAAGCATGTTGTAGAGGAGAAGCTGAATGGAGCACCAGTTAATCATCTGCTCCAGGTGGGCTTATGGAACTAAGCAGGAGCCAGAGAGGTGCCTGGTCAGGATAACAGTCTGACACTGAATAAGGAGACCATGAGTAGGTCAACACAACCAGCCTAACAATCTCCCTCCTGCCTAAAGCCCAGGAATAGTGTTACAGCTAATTACCACACAGAGCCTTTTGTCAAAAACCAAATTACCAGGAACACTTGATCCTTATGGAATAGAACTGGAGATAAGAAATGTCCTGCTTAAGACAGCTGGCAGGACAGCTGAAAGAACACAGAAGGCTTTTGCCAAGGTAGGTTTGGGCTCCCTGCCTATCTCATTCCAAACCACCACGAAACTGGTGGAAGCCTTTGATGTTCTCCTATGACGCCATCACAAGCAGGAACAATTTGCAACATTTGCCATCACTAGTGCAGGCTTTTTACTTTGTAAGTAAAACTCTTAAAACTCATTGCCCAGCTGATGTCTTCCTGAGGAAAATGGCTGGACTCCTGGCATGGCTGAAAAGAATGTTTACTTGACACCAGGTACAGGTTTGCCAGCAAGACTCGGCCTCCTCCTTGCCAATTGTGGCCATCAGGATTTCCTGTTCTGCTGGTTGACCATCCATTGACCACCTGAGTGGGCAGTGGGAGGCAGGGAAAGGCCACAGCAAAAACTGCTCATGAATAATCCCTTGTTATCTCTTAATTACAAACAGAAATCTTGTATGGATGAAAGTCTAATTACTTTTTCCAACATCATCCTGTACCAGGTCTGCTTCTTCATGCAATTGTTTACAATCTGCTGTTTTCTTTGGGGTTTTTTAAGCCTGTGGAGGTTTTGTTGTGTTTGTTCCTTTTTTAAGCCAAACCTCTCCAACTCCAGATGACTCATCCCTTGTAGCATTTCTTCTTGATCCAGGTGTAACATCTCATTCTCTGCTTATTGCTGGCAGCTTTTCCATCCTAGCAAAACTTTTCTAACTAGATGTCTGCAGCTGCAAGGGAACTTGAGTTTCCAGACTGTCTTCTGTATTTTCAGACTTATCAGACACAGCATCCTCACTGGACAGCAGAAGGAAAAAAAAGCTGGGACAAGTCTGCAGTGGGTTATTTGTTGAAGTATACATGGTATGACTAATGCTCCTTACCTTTCCTCAGCTAGCTGGGTGTGTGCTGAGCAAACATCCTGGCAAGCTCCACGTGACAGCCAGACCCTACTGGTCCAGAACAAAGCTAGCTGGAATTTCACCCTTCAGCTCAGATGCACCAGGTCCTGGGGTTCTAGTAGTGTAAATATAGAGCTCATTGGATGAATAATGGGGCCTACCTCTCTCCTTCTCTCCCTTTCTCCCTTTTTCTCTCTCTTTGTTTTATTGTTATTTATTTATTTATTTATTTATTTATTTCAGGAGTCCAGAGACTCCTTGATTTCAAGCTGCATAAATTCAAGTAAAAAAAAAACTCCATTATGATAGAAATGCTTGGCATTTCCAGGGTAGTGGTTAACAGCACAAGACAACCATTGCTAGCATGCTGGAAAGTGGGTTTTGACCTTTATGAGGTAAGATAGAAATCAGTGGTTATGCCTGAAGAGACAAAGTCTGCCAGACTGACCACACTGCAGAGCTGTATTTGCACAAGCTGCCTTGGCTTCCAGATAATTACAAACTATTTAACTGTAGCAGTGCAAGCCTCTTATCTCTCAAATCTTCAAATGTTTATAGGAAATACAACCAAAATGTTAAATTTTGTATGATGATTTTTCCCCCAACTTCTTTTTTTTCTCTTTTGTTCCTAAGATCATTATTTTGTTTAATAGGAGAATCAACATGCTCTTTCCACAACTGGAACTAATTAATGCTCTTATTTTCCTCTTAAGCCTTTTGTGTGCTGCCATACTTGGTTTGTATGTAGACAAGAGAGAACATGCTCTTCTCCTTGACATTTTGGAAAGGATTTATCAGGAGAACAATGAGTTGAGCTGTGAGCCACAGGTGTAGGTACCCACTGTGGATGGGCAGTGGCAGAGTATCAAGGGCTGTGCTTGTTCAGATCAAATGAGGAGAGGAGAGAGAAGGAGAGAAGGAGAAGGGACCTACAATGGCCAGCCTGTCTATCTGCAATCAGGTCTTGGAGGCTGCAAGCAGCAGTGAGTGCCAGATAACACACAAATAGATGGGTATAGAAATGTCAACATCATGTGGCTACACAACCTCCTTTAACTGAGACTTTGCTCCTTCTCAGCCTCTCCATGTGTAACATCCTGCTGGGCCTGCATTGAAGGATAGAAGAAAAGGCTAAAGTCCTTCTGTTGTACCTTGAAGCCAGCTCCCAGCCCATGTCTGACCCCATCATGGACTTGGGAAAAAAACATTTGGGTGCTAGGTGAGTCTGAGCTTGCATATACAATATAGGAGCAAGCAGGGAAGGAAAAACTCCCCATCAAGAATGCTTCTTAATCAGGTGTAAAGGGGAGAAAAAAATCAAAGGCAAATATTTGATGTGCAAATAAGGTTCTTGATTATAGGTTCCATTTTTATTAGATATTCCAGTTAGGTCCTGCAAGATTGGAAAACTTGGTGATTCATACATTTTAGACTTTGAGTTCCTATCCTTATATTTGTTCAGTTACTTTCTGTAGCATATACATGTGCTTGCAGAGTTAATCTGCAAGCAAGGTGTAATTTATCTGTCTGAGGACTGCACTCTGAGTCACTGAGTTCCCTCAGGGTGTCCTGGTTCCTTTCCTTCAATAATCCTTAAGGAATGTCCTAGGTGCTGTCTGGTTTTTTCTTTCCCTTTAGAAACTGAGTTACACAGTGAAAGTGACAGTAAGCATCTGCATGAGGCCGGCTGTGACTCCCATTATAGGTGAAAATGTGCCCATCTTGCTCCTGAAATAAGTATTACTATTTCAGCCTCGGTATTTCTGTTAAGAATCTGTCAGCAGCCTTAGAGGAGGATGCAGAAAATATACACATATTTTTGCACTAAGTGGTTTTTCAGCATCAGATGTTCAGCTACCATGTTATGACCAAGGGAATGTAAAATGAATGCTGCTAGAGACTTTGGTCTTTTGAAGCAGAAATCCAGCTCAAAGCCTATTTAATTTAATTTAATTGTTCACTTAATTTCATTTATTTAATTCTACTATTTGAAGTCTGTTTGAAATAAAAAGGCACTGGACTGACTTAATTCCTACTTGATTTCACTGCAGTCCATTGAGGCATTCAAACAAGCTGTGTCTAAAATTATGTACACTGTAGAACTTGTGTAAGCATAAAACAATGTTTTGCATTGTTTTAATGTATACACACAGACAAAAAGCCCTACATCTAAACACCATGAAGAATGCAAAATTAGGCACTTGAAAGCCAAAAATTACTAAAATAGCTTGTGTAAGTCTAATTTGGCTTCTCTGTGTGTTCACATAATGTCTGTGTGTTATACACATACATATATATATATAAAGTATATAATACTTGTGTACATACAGTGAGAAAAGCCTTTAATTATGTGACTACTTTTTTGTCTACAGAGTGTTTGCTTTATGGAGTGAACAGGATAGACCTGCTTTGCATGTGGGTCACCTTACTGAGAAGCCAGCTGTTCCCAGCACAGCAGTGACTCGTTAATTGCAGAGACAGGTGATTCACAAATGAGGTGGGAGACTGGATGAAGCGTCACTGCTTCTCCAGAAAATGAAATTCATCACTTAAAAAGTCAACTGGCTGGCTGCTGACAGGTATAGAGGTATCTGAGAGAGCTCCTAAACTGCCCTCACGGAAAATTATCAGGACAAGGTTATGCAATTCAAGTTGAACCTCATTGATCTACATGACTGTGGGGCAGAGGATCCATGTAGGAGCTGCCCTGAAGGCAGGTTGCAAGGGGAACCAATTTCTAGCTAGGAAATGGTCAGAGCAGCTGATGGAGGTAAATTCTTCTGGTGGCAACAGTGGGAACAGCTTGGTCCAGGTTGTGAATCTCTATCTTGCTGTACAGTCGTTAAGAGTCCACATCAGTACCATTGTTTTTAGTATTAGACAAATACATAAACTTTAAAAAAGCAAAAAAAAAGTAGTAGAACCAAGTTTACTTTCCTTAAACTTAAACCTTAAGTCAGATTAACTGACTCTAATTATCTTACCTAGTTTTAATTCTTTATTAATCCTGTGCTATATCAGCTGCTCCATCACTTGGCCCAGGAGTGATCTCAGGCTTCTCTCTCTTCCTCAAAGGACTGTATGATGCTATTCCGGTTGCATTTGTCTAATTTGTGAGTCCATGCCTTGAGACTCTGGAATTTGTTTTGCAAAACCACTGCACAATCACAGTTGCGAACAGGATCTGGGCTTCAAAAATGCAAAATGCTGCACTGTACTCTAGAATGTTAAACTGCTGCAAGCTGCAAGCATCCAAAACATCGAGGTTTTTACCTTAACCTGTCTGCCTCTGAGATTACCAATATCAAAAGAAGGTAATAAACCTTTCCCTTACAGAGACACCATGAAAATAAATGCATCAATATTTGTGAAATATTTGGATACTTCAAAGGGGAGAATTATAAGTCCCATGATGGCATTAATCATTAGGTTTTGAGAGCAGGGTGGAAGATAGTAAATTAAATAAGTCATGGGACTCATACCAAACATGGAGAAAACAAAGTATTGAAATGCTTCTCATTAAGACACAGATACTCAAAGGTATTTTAAGTGCTGAGAATCAAGCTTCTTAGATGAGCATCTATTGGATTTTTATTTACTTTTATTTTTAACTGAACAAAACAAGAGATCTGCAAGAAAAATTTTCAGTGATTATGTTATTATAGGTTGTAGCATAATGCACTATTCAATAAAGTTTGCATCAGAATGCATGTGCACCAGATCTAGGGCACAAATTGACATTGCCCAAGCAATCTTAGTTTCAGCATTTACCAATGTCACATTGCTTGACTTTGCAACACATACGGTTTTTTCTCAATAATTAGTGTACAAATAATTTTCTCTGGTTTTAGGATAATACCCAAAGTCATCCACATTCCTCCATGTGCCCACATCAGGAGGAGACAGGGGATGGGAACCCTTCTCTTGCTTCATCCCTCCCTATATGGGGTACATACCTCTGGCAGCAGAGTAAATGACACAAATAATTGGTTGTCATCTTTTTTGAATCAGCATAGGAGGGACAGAACATTTTGCCAGTAAGTTGCACCAATGTTTGCTGACATCAAAACAACAGTGGAAGTCAGGCATTGTTGGTTCAATCAGGATCATAAGAGGGCACACTGAAATAAGCACAGGCTTTTCTAGCTGCTCCTCAGGTGGCCTCGCCCCTTTTACCACTTTCAACTCATTCTTCTTTCTTTTTATTTATCTTACCTCATATCCAGCTTTGACAATACTCAACTGACCCTCCTGAGCTGAAAAATCCCTTGCAGCATTTTGATAAAGCACTGCACGTCCAGATCCAACCCCACAGCTAATCCTATTTCAAGAGCAGGGGAGACAAGAGACCTCCTGATCTTTTTCAAATTGAATTTTCATATGATCTTATGAAGACACCATGCTTTCCTCTAGTATTTAAATAGTCTTCATTCCAATAGGTAAGTTTATTAATCAAACTTTGTACCAAGTAGCTTTGGTTTATTACATTGTCATAATTCCACCTCTACGGTACAAGATTCCTTTAGACAAAAAAGGCAATGAAGCATGCATCTCATAAAACAATAAAATACAGCTAAGGTTGTTGCTATGGAATGAAGTTGCTGCAAATTCCACATAAACCAGGAATTTATGCCAGGAGTTCTTCAAAGTACTGTGGCTGGCCTTCCAACAATGTGAAAATGTTAACACCAGGGCTAAGGGAACTTGATTTTTTTTTTCCTTCCCTTGTGTAAACATGATAATATTTCTCTGTGTCCTGGTTTGAAACCCTCTTGAGCTGCAGTGGGTGCCAATAGACAGGATGTTTGTTCTGCAACAGGAGGCTTGTTCTGCAGCAGGGCAATCAAACTGCTCCTGTCAGAGTAGGTCATAGTCACCTTCTGTGTTCCTCCACTGCAAACTGTTGATGACCCAGGTCATAATGGTGCACAAATTTTCTAATATAACTCAGTGAAGGTGGATAAAATAAACAATAACACATTGATTTGTTTTCTTCTTGAATACAGCTTATCTTTTAAACTGTATCTTTTTGTATTTCTGTGAAGGATTACCCCACTCCTGGTTCTTCTCTCTCACGTCAAGAAGGCACTGCTGGAGAAACCTTACTTGACCACAAAATGTAGCTCCTCACGAAGCCTTGCTCAGGAGAGAGAGTTTTGATGCTTAACTTCAGCATTTACTCCTATGTAGGGTCTACCACCCATCTGAAATATTCCTTTAAAACAATTTTCATTTCCTCATTTAAACCAAAAAACAGTTTTCACAGGAGTATGTGAAGGCATTTCTCTTTTTTGAAAGATTTTTTTCCCATAACGTTCTGCTTCAGTAGTACTTATTCATCAAAAATTTATTTCTTAGCTCCTAGAAATGTGTTTTCTTTCCTCTTTTGTCTGCAACCTTCTTCTACTCAGAAACAGTCTCTTGAGGATCACTGTTTCAAGGGCAGAACTTCTACTATGCAAAATATGTAACCCTCAGGAAAATGCTACCTTTGAAATTTTTCCATTCCAAACAAAAACTCAGGATGTAGAAGCAGCCCAGAAAAGGTGTTTGGGATGAAAATGTTTGATCAGTTTGAGTAAGGGTTGTAACCTCTCATTACACGTTTTTCATTGTACTGTATGACTTTATTCTCTTTCTACAGCTCTACTACACCTACTTGCTTCTCTCTAATGGTTCTTTTCCTTCCCGTTTCTCCCCAGTTTTCAGTTCTTTGCTTTCTTCAGTCAAATTTCTCTATCCTCAGAACTTGCACTTGAGACCTCCACTCCTAAAATTCTCTTCCCCTCAACATTTTGATCGAAGCCATGATGAGGCCTTTTTCCCTTAGTGGGAAAAGACAGTGAGTGGTAGCTGGGAGTTTCTAGAAGACCTGTCACAAATGATCACATTGCAGAAGAAATGTAGGTATGTTAGGAAGGAGGCAATTGGGCTAATCATGAGCTCACAAAAAAACAAGCACAGAGAAAGCAGATCTTTTGATGGGATGAATGCAGAAATGCTGCTCGGCAAGAATGGGTAAGAACAGACACAAAAAAAGCCAATACAACAAATAAAACTTAACTAGAAAGAGCATCCCAAGTAGTGGGAAACCATTTGATAAGTACATCAGTGGTAAGAGAAAGTCAAAAGCAAGTGGATTACTCATCAGAGAGAGAAAGATATTGACTGATGCCAGAGAGGGCTCAGACTGCCTCAGGTCTTCTTTGCACCAGCTAAAAGAGGTCACATTTGATCAGGGGACTGATGTGATACACATTAATGACAAGGGAATAAGGTTTCAGCCCAGGCTGGGGCAGAACAAGAATACTTAGGTAACATCAAGATGTTCAAAGCAACAGTCTGGCTGCACTTTATGCCAGGGTAGTGAAGGAAGTGGCTCAAACAGCATTGGAAACACTCATGTTTATCTCTGAGAATCCAGGGAATAAATAAGGGCAAGAAATAAGCAAACTGATGCCTGTCTTTAAAAGTAGCATTTGAAAATAAATAAATAAGCCAGTTTTTCACCCAAGAAAGCATCTAGTACAAATAGACACACGATTTGTAGACAGGTAGAAGGAAACAATAGGGTAAGCAACTATTAATATGAACTTGTCAACTAGAAACTGGGACAATATGGGCAAATTTCCCTTAGCAATGGGGAGCAGAGAATGTTATGGAAGAGGGGATAGTGGACTCCACTCATCTGTGCCTTGATTAGCCTCTATGCACATGCTTATGAGGAAGGGAGTTCAGCTTATCTGAAAAATTTAGGCAGGGGGTACAGAAGTTTGGAAACAGCAGTTGTCAGTGTTTTACAAGCAAGAGGGTGGATTTCAAATGCAGTTCCAAAGGGGGTGTTTCGTTAGCAGCCTTCAGAGATGGCACTAACTGGGGAGCAACTGTAAACACATTGGAGGATGACATAAGAATTCAAAATAACCCTAAGAAGTTACTGGGAAAGCAAAGAACATGACTGAGAAGCACTGTGATGAATTGTTTTTGCAGGCAGGGTTACCCCCTGTGCACACAGAGGCTGGGGCACTGCTCAGCACGGGCTGCAGACAGCAGCTGAGGAGAGAGCAGAGAGCTGCAGGCAGTCCCTGGCCAAAGAGACTGCAGCAGAGGCAGACAAATTGCAGCTGGTCATCTTAAAGAAAACGTGGCACAGGGACGTGATAGCAGCCGTCAGATGTAAAAGGACACTGCAACACAGAAAGAGGAGACTTCCCTTGGCAGGGACCACCACATTCACATTTCAGCAAGGAATATTCAGAGAGGAGGATAAAGTGTCACCTGGAGAGGCTGTAGGGCCTCTGAAGTACTGGGTGTTCCTCAGAGCAGAATCCAGGGAAGCCCCACAAAAGGAACACAGAGACACACTGAAGTGGTGTAGATGTGAAACCTTTCTGGTGTCCTCTGCAAGACAAAGGGCTAAAGGGAGGGAAATCTAAGGCATTAATGGTGTACAATAATTTGCTAGCAGAGAGGAGATCAAGTACATGAAATTCCATCAACAACTTGCTCTTCCATTTATATTTGGCAATGACACCCATCCTCTTCTAATGCACACAAGCCTTTTCTGCTCACTAGCTGTGTTCACGTGTACAAGCGTATATTGATCTGTTTTCTCTCCTTCCCCTCTTACAAAGGAAAAAATAACTGCAGAGTTCAGTAATGCACGGGCTGTGCTCTACGATGAAAATAGTCTGAGGCACTTACACGCTGAAGTAAATTTAGCTTAACATAAAAATAACCTTCACAAATTTGAAATGCCTATTTTACAATTAACGTCAGGTGCTAACAGGATATAATTTTCTTCCAAGTGTGTGCTGATGTGACAGGCTGACTGAAGAGATGCAGGCACGTCTCCTCGCCGCCCTCTGTGTCTCAGAGATGCTCCCTTCACCTTTCGGCTCTTCCCTCCGAGTCTCGTCCTTTGCCCGGCCACACAGGGTGCTCCTGCGGCTCGGCGATGCGGTGCGCTCCCGCCCAGCCCGCTGCAGCCGCGCCGCGCTGTTAAAGGCGCACACACCGTGTAAATAATTGATACGGAGCGGGCGCGCTGCGGAGCCCGAGCGCCTCCTCCTCGCGTTCCCCAGCCCCGGCGCTGCCCGCCCCGCAGCCCCACCTGCCCCGGCCGCGGAGCGCGGCGCTGCCGCGGGGCGGCGCGGAGCCCCCGCCGAGCCCCGCCGAGCCCTCCCCGCCCCGCGGCGCCGTCCCGCCCCCGGCGGCAGCGGGTCCCTGGCGGGGGCCGGGCCGGGCCGGCGGCGCGGCGGGAGCAGGTGCGGCCGCCCGGCACGGCGGGGGCGGAGCGGGCCCGGCAGGTGGGGGCTGCCGGGGGGCGGAGGGCGAGCAGCCGGCAGGGTTCGTCCGCCCGCCTCCGGAGGCGCGGCCGGCGGCACGGCGCGGAGAGCGGGCTGCCGCGGGAGGCGCACGGCGGTGGCGGCGGCGGTGGCGGTGACCGCGTCCGCAGCCCGGGCCGCGGAGGGGCCGGCGGGGCCCCTTGCTGCAGAGCCAGATGTACGGGACGCAGGGCTGCCAAGGGTCGGCGGGGAGGTGCTGGGGGCTGCCGCCGCCGCTGCTGCCGCGGCCGGGAGGGAGCCCTTAGCTGTGCGGGAAGCGGGGAAGCCGCGTCGGGAGCTGTTATTTTCCCCTCCTTCCTTTGCCTTCCCTCTTGTCTCTCCTCCCCCTCCTCACCAAAACCGGGAGAGGAGGCGTGTTCGGTGCCTTGCTGCACCGGTTTTGCTTGGTTTGTTGTTGCAGGGCTTGGTTCTCAGGGCGGCTGGGTTTTTTCTTTTTTTCTCTTTTCTCTTCCAACCTCCCCGCCTTCTCCCTTCCTCTCCTTTGGCCCATCGCATGCTCGGATCCGGCTGGATCCTTCCTTCGCTTTTCGGCGGTGCCTCTCGGAAGGGGGAAGGGAGAGCTGGGATGAGTGCAGCTTGACGCACAGACGAGGAGCGGGGGGGCACCGCCGGCAGCTGCAGCGGTTCGTGGCCGCGGGCTGCGGGTGAGGAACGGAGAGAGCGAGGGGCTCCCTCGGTGCCTCCCCTTTCTTCGCCCCTGTCCTTCCTCCCTTCCTCCCTCTCTCCCTCCCCCATCCGTCTCCTGCCGGTCCGGCTGGGAGCGTGTGTGCAATACCTTACGCTGCAAGGTGCGCGAGTGCGTGCGCGGAGCGGAGGGAGGGAAGGACTCGCGAGGGAGCCGGGTCTGCCCCGGCCCCCCCTATGTGAGCCTCCCCGGGCGGCTGCATGGCGATAGAGCGGCGCCGTGAGGCGGGCGGCGGGGGCCGGCCGCTGCCCGAGGAGAACGGCTCCGTGCCGGGGGCCGTGGGGGGGGGCGCCGCCGCCCCCCCGGGGCCTCCCCCCGCCAACGCCGCTGGGGCCGAGATCCAGGCGCTGCCGGTGCCGCCGCCCGCCGCCGCCTGCAGCCCGCTGCTCCTCGACTACGACGGCTCGGTGCTACCCTTCCTCGGGGGGCTGGGCGGCCGCTACCAGCGGACCCTGGTGCTGCTCACCTGGGTCCCGGCGCTCGTCATCGGCTTCAGCAAGTTTTCGGACTCCTTCCTCCTGGACCAGCCCGACTTCTGGTGCCGGGAGGCGGACGGGCAGGGCAACTGGAGCGGGACCCTGGCGCCGATCCACGCCAACCACAGCGGCAACGGGAGCATCTTCCCCCCGCCCGGGCTGCCCACCCCCGCGGGGGGCAACGCCAGCGAGTGCGGCTGCCGCGAGTGGCACTACCGCATCCGAGCCGGCCTCGTCCAAAACGTCGTGAGCAAGGTGAGAAAGGCGACTTCCCTCGGCCCCCCTCCCTGTCCAGCCCTCGCGGACCCTCTCGGCTCTTTCCAAGGCGAGGGGAGCAGCTGGGCACGATGCGGATCTGTCCTTGCACGCTGTAGTTGGGTCAGTCAAGTCCCCGTGGGTGAGCCTCCCAGCCGGGGAAAGCCAGTCCCACAGCCGCGCAGCCCTTTGCCTGCCGGGGTGTCGCACCAGGTGTCCAGCCTGTGGATTTGTACCCGCACACTGGTTGCAGCGCTAAGCTGCAAAGTTATGTCCTGAAACGGAATCCTGTGTGTCTCTTCGAACTCCTGATAGTGTCCTGCTGTCTCTCGGTGTCTGTGGGAAAGATGCTGGAGGCAAGTGCCCCAGCTGATAAGGGGAAAGGGTTGCGGAGAGGGCTCCGGTTGATCTTTGTGCATGTATACTGAAGCAGCTCTACACGCCAAAAACCAGGTTGATTTTTGGGGAAACTGAAGAAATGGTGACTGTTGTGTGTAAAATAAGTCAAAAGTTCTCTTGAATTTTTCTGGTTATGTACTTATTCTCTTGAAACCTGTCTTGGCAGAGGAATTGAAGAAATGTCTCACTCTAGTTTACTCCAGAAGCAAAAAGTGCATGCTGCTGTGTTTTGTGTTTCCCCATGTAATGACTAAAGTGGAAAATTTCTAGTGAAGAGACTGTGCCGCTTTCTGCTCTTGCTTTGTATTTGCTGAGTAGTGCATATCAAAAAATCACCTTCCCTTTTAACCTGAAAGCTTTTGCTTGTTTATATTATCAGTCCTGCAAAAGCCCTGCTGGCTGCAGATGGGCCTTATTGATACTAACAGGCAGCTGGTGCTCCTGGAAATGTAAAATGAAGTGGTTACACTGGGGAAGAAGTTCCCTTAATCTCAAGACCCCCCTCCTAAGATCAGCAAAAATTACTTCCTGCCTGGGAGCAGTGTTTTAGCTTAACTGTGTTTATCTAATTGGGATAAAGAAACGAGGCAACAGTCAGATGAGCAACATAATTGTGCTTTGGTCAGCCAGCATGCACTTATATTGAATCATTGAAAATCATTTCGGTTTCTCTTTGTGTCCCTTGAAAGAGTGTGCAACAGGGGAAAAGCAAATCCCTCAATACCTTGAACCCAGAATTAAAAAGGAAGGTAGCTCAGCTACATTCCTTTCATGAGAGAAGCATAGGCACACGTTGGATCTGATTGGGTTGTGATACAGAAATGCGTAAGAAAATTAGATATTTAAGAAGGTCAGATTTTCTTCTGTTTATATACAGAGACTGAGCTATTCATATATTTGGGGGTTTAACACTAAAGTTTTAGCATGAAAAATTATCTTGAAATGTTTTTTTTAGGCTAAACTTAAAAAAAAATTTTTTTTAAATGATTGAATCTTTTGAAGGTCATCGTCAAGTTGGCCACAAAAAGGTCAAGGGAGAGTTAGTTTGCTGTCTTGCATGCTTCTTTAGAGATAATAAAAAAAGTGTTCTTTGGAAGAACTTGCTGTAAAGGGCAGATCAATTTTAAGGGATAAACAAACATCTGTGGCCCCTGCTGTCTTGTTTTCTATTAGAAAGAATAATAATCATCTTTTGAGACTGTGGGTTTTTCCAGTGTGGAGTTATTTTTTTGTATGCTCACTTCCAAAAGCCTGGCAGCTTTTTTGCTTTGATTTGTAATCCCATGTAATTATAATTAGATTGTTTTCTTGAGGTCAGGATTCCTCTTTAGTTTGTGCTTTGTTTTTGTTTTGGGGGTTTTCTGGGTGGGGGTGCTGCCTGTTTTTATTCTAATGGAGAAAGAGAGGAAAAACCCAGACAGAACATCATCACAGCTTGATTTGGACTTCATTTCTTATCAATCCCCAGGAGCTCTGATACTGTGGGAGTAATTCTTGTAACTGCTGACTCCTCTTACGTGCATCTCACTGTCCTTTGTGAGAAAGAGCTGCTCTGGATGAATTCAAGAGACTGGATGTTCAGATCACCCTTAACTCTCCTCAAAAATACATTTATTTCTGTAATGTATTATGCAATGTTCTCATCTTTCTAAATAGAGTTTTATTAAATCTTAGTCTAATATATGCTCATCTGTGTGGTAGCCAGGGGTTATATTGAAATATCATAAAGAGAGCCAAAAGTATATTAATAAAAAATGTACTTTTGTTTGGCAAGTAAATCCTCTCGTACTTACCTTCAGTGGTCTGAGCTAACAGCTGCTGGATGCTCCATCATTGCCTTGTATTCAGAAACAATGAAACAATTCTGGTTCTTTAGCACAAAGCACATTTGAAGTACATACATATGAGACATCACTGCTCCCCCCATTCCTCAGGGGTTGGATAGCTGTCCTTAAACTGTGTTAAGTTCCACTGTCTCCACAGCCTGTCTTCTAATGGTACACCCCTCATCAGATGCTGTATCCCTGTCCAGGCTTTCTCAGCTCTCCCTTCCCTGGTGCCTATTTTCGCCCACCCTATGTCATGCTTGGGATTGATGGAGATCTTTCTATTTCCAGCCCTGCTTGGTGCTTTGTTTAGCCCCACTTCTCTGAGTGTTTGCTGGAGCCAGCAGTGGCCTTGCACCTTTCTTGAAGACTGGCATTGCTGTGTCAGACACTGTCATTATCCTGACCTGCTTGACTGAGTCACTGGGAGCGGTGCTTTTTATAGTGCTGCCAGTCATTAGAACTGGAAATGGTAATAAAGGACATAGTGCTTATTATTTAACACTGCTGAGATACATGTAGTGAAGAGGTCAGATGCATAATTTAACCACAGGGATTCCCGTGGCCATGTTAAATCACCCTTCTGAGCTAATGTCCTGACTTGGCACATAAATCTTGGTCTTTAACTCGGATTGTACATAAATATCTTCCCTTAGCACAATTCACTTGCAAGGCTTTTTCACTGCTACATGATTCCTTGAAGATTTTCATCTCTTCCTTATCACAACATCAACACCACCATACTGTTATAAACGGAGTACACATGTATTTCTTGAGAGGTACACCCTAAACCAGCCCTTAGTCAAAAGGCTAGAAAAAAGCCTTTTTAATGGTCCATGTATCATCTCACCTGTGTCCAAAGGAAGGACGCTAAGAAACACTCTCTATTTTATTTTTTTTTTTTTTTTTTTTTTTCTTTTTTTATGGGGAAGCCTGAGATCTCCTTTTAGGCATTTGCAAAGTGGTGCTTCAAGTAAATTATTAGCATTAACACAGTGAGCAACATTGTGATAACTAAATGTATGTAGTCATGAAGTTTAGCAGGGCTGGAGTGTGTGTTCAGCAGGGACTTTTCTAAGTCTCCCACCAGTGCCTGCATCTTCTGACCATCTGCAAAGCCAGTTGTTATCTTGGGACAATGTTTTCATGGAAGCTCTTAGTTACAGGATTGATGGTTGTTGGTTTTTTCACTCCGTTTCTAGGATGAGCCATCCTCTGTGTTTGATTGCACTAAGTGGTGAGGTTGTTTGCTGTTCTGCACGCTGATTTGTATAATGGAGACCAAAAGCTGGTGATGGACAGGGACTGGGTTTTATTAAATTGCAGAGGTTGATGGCACAGCATCCCTCTGTGCGCGCTTGCAATGTTCCAGATCATTCCACCTCTTGGGGCTGGCGTAAGAGGGAAGTGGTTAGTTTAGTGGCTGCATTTTAATCACTTGGAGCAATTATGTAATAATATTTCATGTCTAGTCACAAGGGAATTCCTGTTGTGACTGCTTTTGTGCTCCAGATGCCTTGTTTCCCTGCAATGCTGTTCACTTGGCTCTCAACTTCCCACTTGATTTGGGTTGAGTCATTCTTCTTTCCAAAGTGATATGGCAATGGGTTTACCTATTTGCCACTGGTTCAAACATTCTCATGCCAATTTGGCTGAGCCTCTAGCAAATTGTCCCTGCCAAAAAAAAGTGGAGTTGAAGTCAGAAGAGCCAAATGATCCAGGGGCAAGGATGTCTGAACTTGAATTGGTTTGGTCTATGATTGGTGCTCTTTGCTCCTGCAAGGGGAGATGTCTGTGCTTAACTGGTCTTCCTTCTCCTTGCTCATATTGCAGTTCTGGCACTTTTCTGGGCACACCTTCATATGATTCAGCTTGTTAGCCTGGTAGAAAACTTCCTCTTAAAAGAAACTTTTTCTTCTTTTCCTGGGTGTTCTACTGGGTTAATCAAAACTAAATTGTTTGGTGCAGTAACGTGTGCTTTAGTCTCTGGTATTGCCTTGTGGGATTATTGCTGGTATCTGCAAGTAGCCAGAAATGATAAAACAAATAAATTTCTTCGTGATAACAGTGATGATGAATTTGGCACATTTTGCAGAATAATATTTCTTGGGGTAGAGGATAGGTGTACATTTTAAATGGACTTTCAGAATACAGTTATTAATTACTTTGAAGGGATCCCTCTGACAAGGTCCTTCCCAAAATAAGAACTATGCCACCCTTATCTACTCCCATTTGTGCCTGTAATCTCATTTGTTTCTGCATATTCTCTAGTTGGCTGGCCTCTGCAAAGAGACTTAGAAATGCTGATGCTTCTTTTTTTTTCTCTGCAACTGACAGGATTTCTCTTGTCAGTGTTAGTTTCTGGCTGACTGGCTTCTACCTAGTCCCAAATCAATGAAAACCTTGAGTTATTGTACCCACTGCAGTAGTTAGGTCAGAAGTGGCAATAATGAAGCTACTGCATCATTTTGCTTCCACTGAACAGATTGAAGGGGGTGTAGGGACCTGCAAGGCCTAACTTCCAGAGGGCAGAAAGTCTGTTCTAAATTTCTCTCAGCCTAGGCTTTGGAATGACTCTCAGCTTCTAATGGGTACTGAAGGTCTCAACAAGACCCTATGCTCAGAGGTATCCAGAAATACTGCCAGACCAGAGCAAACATCTTCTACTATTTTATTTCATGGCTTCCTCAGCTATGTGAGAGATCCCAAACTATTTTTTCCCCTTCTTCCCTCTGCAAATTAGCTGATAAAGAATCAGTGGTTACTGCTCTGAGCCTTCACAGACTTGAAAAATCTTTCTGTTAAGGAGGAGGCAAAGGGGAGCTGTTGGCTTGTCCTGCTTGCACACACACTGAGTGTGGTGATGGAGTCTCCTGATTATCAGACACAAGTGAGCCCCAAAAGAACAGGGCGAGTTTCTGGGTCAGTGGCATCAAGGAAGGGGATGAGTCTTTTGGGAACAGCACCTGCAACTTCCCATGTGAAGAACTGTCCTCTGCCTGCAAACAGTAAATAATTGGATGTTTGGAATAATCAAGTGTGATGTCACAAGGCTTCTTGTTTAGTGAGCCTAGATACTGGTTTTGCTGATTTGGGGGTGTTATGTAGTGGCCAAAGCCTTTTAAAGCGGTTGGTTTAGAAAACAGAGACTGGATTAAGACTGATACTGACATGGGAACTCAGGTAGTTTTGAGTTTTTGTCTGGCATGGATTCTTTTTCACTACAGGAAATGTACATGCAGTTCATGTTTATTATCACTCTTAAGATAAAGCCTCTCAGTTACAGGAATCTGATTTCAGCTTACCATAAATAGTTTGTAGCGTTGCTCGAACTAACAATGATCCTTCAGGAAGGTAATTCCGTATTGAAATCTCTTTAAGATGTTCTTAGCTTTAAGACTTGCTATTGAGCTTTTCATATCAGTAATTTTTTGTGTATATGTCAAACAACTGCCTTTTTTTTTTTTTAACCTCCTGGATGGACGTGATGTTTGAAATGCTTGGGGTTCTGTTTGTTTTTGTTTCCACTCCCTAACACATCCTGTATCTCTGTCATGTAATTTAAATATACCGACCCTGCCCATGTTGTGACAGAAATTGCTGGCTGTGGTGAATGTTTACCAGCTGTGCAGGCAGTCTAACCCCAAATTTCTGAAGTGCACTAACAGTTTTAGCTCTTCTTACCCTGGCTACAAGACTGCAGTACTAAAAGGTGACCTCGTGTTTTTTTTAAAGCATTTGTCAAAGAAAGGAACTGGCACTCAGGAGGGCATGTAATTTGGAGCCAGTTCTGATGGTAATGTGAGATGAGGCTTACAGGACAGCCAAACTTCAGGGGTTCATTTCTTAATGAAACAACATCTGGAATAGCACAAGATTTATGATTTTCTTGAGCTTCAAGACCTCGGCCATACTAATGGTGAAAAGTCTTAAATTAAACCTTAATAAATCAGTTCTAGAGAGCTGCTAGATTTAGAAAATGCTAAAAGAGATACAGAGCTTTTTTTGATATCTCTTTGTGTATCTTTTGTTTTTTCTGCCAGTCTATTTGTTCCTGCCCACCCGTCATCCCTGCTCAGGACAGCTACTCTCGCTCCCTCCCTTTCATATTCCTTCCTCTTCCCGCTCTTCTGCAGCGCAGCCAGGCTGGCGCTGGCTTACCCGCAAGTGGCTGTGGAATTAATTAGGCTGAGATCTTGCTACAGAACAAAGGACTGGGGCTTGCTGCAGACAATGGGTAGAAGATCAGAGTAGCCTGTTGTAGGAATATGCTGCAGCTTTGCAGCAGTGCTGAGTGTTCAGTTCTTGCATGGAATTCCATCAAAACAGCCTTTTTCAGATTTTGGTCACCTCAGCTCAAACGTGTACTTAGTTGTTGTAATGTAATTTATTTTTTATATATTTTACCAGCTGATTTTGACAGCAGATGACTTTGTGTGCGTTCTGAATTCCCTTTTAAAGTCAAAGGGAAAGGAAGGCACTTGAAGGAGGAAAAAAGGAGTTTCAACACCCTTTCAATCCATGTCATCTGGGGTGTGTTGCAGAGGTTTCCAGGCAAACCCCATTTCTGTGTTTGATAACTGCTCGGCATTACTGGAGTTGCTCTGGTCCACACCCAGTGTTGGTGCTGGGAAGCCTGCCCCCACACCAGCCTGTAAAAACTGGCAGGCAACAGGGATTATTGTGTGGGTTGAGTTATTCCTGCTGATCCATGCCGTGTCATACCTGCTGGGAACATGCAATAGGTTTGTAGCTATTCCCACAAAGAAGGATCAGTGCTGTGCTCGGTGTGACTGGCATGCTTGGGGTGGAACCTCCTGCCTGTCCTGTTGGCTGATGAGGAGAGGCTAAATGTGCTCTGGGCATGATGGGCTGGGTAGGAAATTTCAGTGGGTAGTACAAGACCTTGTTAGCATTTTTTATTTTTCTTATAATCTGGGAGAGGCCCAATTGCCGGTTGTTAACACTGAACAACAAGAACAAAAGATTAGGTAAGTGGACGTATCCTGATCCTCATTTCTGGGATGCCTATCTGGATTCCCCAGGAGCAAAGCTGTGAGAATCAGGAATGCTGCCTGTGAGATGCATGAAGTGGTATGTTCGCCTTCTCCAGTGATTTATTGTTAACCTTGTGCATTGTTTTCGGAGCAGGCTTGTCTGGTTCCCTAAAAAAGGTTCTTTGCCTCCAAACAGTGGTGAAGGAATTCGTTTTGGCCCAAGTACTGTCTCCCTGCTCCTCTGCAGCACTCTGGAGCTGCCTGCTTTCCTCCTGGCCTTCAGGCCAAAGTCCATGATCATGCAGACAGTGTTGCAATGTCCACCCTACAAATATTATTTGGATTAAAGGATAGGGACTGTAAATTAAATTGTTAGACCTTTTCCCTACTGTGTCTTCCATGGCTGTATAAAATGTTGTCTGCTTGAACAATACAAGCTTGACAGACCAGTTTCACCTTCTGATTTGTAAACCAAGTGGAATATTTTTCTCCCTTCTTCCCTACCCTTAATATTTATTTAGGTCTGAATTCATACCAGACCCTGAGGGTTTTTTCCTCTCTCCTTTTATTCTTGCCTGGGTTGCAATAGCCATAGTTTGCAAATGATGAGAGGGCAAGGTCATGGCAGCAATAATTGCATGTCAGAGTTAAGGTGTCTGATCTTTTTATCTAAGGTGGCAAATTTTTGTCATGAGGAATGTCTTTCTCCTCTTGTCTACCACTTCACCCTTTTCCATTTCAGAGTTTTATGCCATGCTTGAATTTGTAGGTTTTTTTTCCCCTGGATTTAAAAAAGGCCAACAAGATAGTAAACTAGATTTTGCTGTGTCAGCCTTGTCAAGTCTGCAACATATTTTGAGCATGCATGTTTTGGCAACCTGAAAAATACAAGTCCACAAAGCATGAACTTATTTTTGATAATGAGATGATAGTGAAAGTTAATATTTAACCACAACGTTGCAGGGTTTTCTTACGTGTGGCTTCTATTTTCGGTGCTTAGACCAGTTCTAAATACAAATTTGATGGCTAGTTTGTCTTTTTTAGTTTGGTTGCAAAGTCAGTCCCAGCAGCACACACCTTGTCCAGAATACGCGTGGTCGTCAGCTGGAAACTGAGGAATGGTACTCAAATGTCACTTTTCGGTGTCTGTGTGTCTCGGTCCTCGGGATGGGCGTGGTTGTTCACGGTCTTTTCATGCAGCCAGAGGGAGGCTAGCAGCTACAAGGTCTTACAGCAAAAACTAGACTGAAAATTGAAGCCATTTTTGTGGTGAAATCTTCTAATCGTGTCAGGATACATATAGAAAAGTTACTTACTTGAAGCACAGAGATGTAAAAGAGATGTTGAAACATCCTTGCTGCTGCTCTGAGGAAAATTATTAATATAGTATTATGAATACTGTGCAGGAAAGCTGCAAGCAAGATTTTGTATCTCCCAACTCTTTGATGTTAGATGACATTATGGAGTTGGGAAAAATTAGGTAGATCTCATCATCTGAGAAACAAGTTAGTTGACTAATCTGTGGATGGCGAAGGCTGGAAAAGATCTAAATGTCTCAGAATAAAGGGAACTCCTACTGAAAATAAAAGTAGTAGTGATGGAGAAGTGGGTGGTACGTGGATGCTACAAAAGTTGATTTAATCATGTTGAGTATTCAGAAGATTGTCATATGATTAACAAATCATATTTTAATTATTAGCATATTAACAATTATTATTTACTTAGCAAACTTCCTTCTTCCCTCTCCTAATGGGGAAAAAACCAAATCTGTCATGAAAGCAAGTTTGGGAATAAAAGAGCTAATTGTTCCTGACTAAAGTGTGAAGTTGAAGGATAGATGAAATTTTTCAGCTCTGCATTGTCTCAGGGGGCATTGTCTTAGGAGTCTCTTGATGTGCCCAGAGGAGAGCTTGAGAGCTATGGCATAGGCTAAGGAACGATTTAGTGCAGAACACTAAATTTAAAATCTTTTCCAAGTTAGTTTACTGGCATTGAAATGGAGTCAATATGTGTCCTTTTGCATATTTGAAATTCCAGGCTTGTTTTGTGACTGCAGTGTTGCTTGAGCCTTCTCTTCAAGCTGGAGATATGTCCCTTAAAGGTGAGCCATGACTGAAAGGCTTTTAAAAAGGCCTTTCAGCTGCCTGGGGGGGGAATGGAGCCCCACACATGCTGCTTGTGAGCAGGACAGCATCTTCCTGTGGGGCACAGTGGGCACAGCCTGCTTAAGCTGAGGTAATTCATATAAGAGGCACTGTGTCTCTGCCTCTCCAGTTTCAAGCAGCTTGAGGAAACCTGTGCCTTAGCTTTCCCATTATGATGGCAGAGTCAAAGTTTTCACACCAGGAGGAAGTGCTGCTGTGCTCTGTATCAGTGCTCACACACTAATGCGTGGCACCGAGCCTTTGTGCTTTATTTTTAAGGCTGAAATATCTGATTAAAAAAATATGCACTTAAAAATTAATGCAGAAATTACAGAGCTAAGACATGCATATCAGAAAATTGTGGTTTTGAAGGAGATGTATTTCAGCAACTTAAACTATGATAAACTTCAGAAACCATTCAGGAAACTTGTGGAGTCCATGGCTATGCAGTCCTGTGCTATTTTGTAGGGATAGAAGCTGTTTTCATGGTTCATATTATGCTGCACAATCTAATTATATCTTTCTTGGAAGACAGCTAAGCACATGTCCCCTGGCTCGTGTGCCACCCCCTCTTTTTCTCCCCACTCATCTCCCTCCCCATGTCCTCAAAACCTTTGTCCCTGTGGTAGTATCAAAAGTTGTTTCTTTGTTTTACTTTTCAAATGGTGCATTGCCCAGGTGGTCAGCCATATCCGTAGTTAAAGCAATCTGACAATTTCTGTGTACATGACCTTGTGTGCACTGTTCACAAGTCATTTTTCTGGGCTGCAGTTTTCCTTGCCAGGTGTCTGCTGTGGTCAAAAATGGTTTACTGGTTTCTGAGAGTGAAAAGTACAGAAAACGTTGTTTCCACTGTAAAGAAAAACAAATTGGGAAAGAAGCTGAAGGAAACAAGCCCTTGCATCTGTTGAGTTAGCAAGCTCCAGTGTATGGTGATAGGGACCCCAGGTTTGTTAGGAGTAGGAAGAAGGCAGATGTTGGGCTAAAACTCATACTGTGGTACCAGCAATATTCCTCTTGCCACCTGAGTAAAAGTTCTTGCAAATCTGGATGATTATGAACTTCTCAAAATACCAGTGAGTACTTGCTCAGTAAAAATTTTGTTTCGAAGTATTGAGGTTCTGAGAGCTTAGGCACTGTTCAAAGATCTCAGCAAAAGCATCCACTTATGATAAAGCTGGGCAATGTTAGATGTACTTGGCTTTCAGAGCTCTAGCATCATAGGAGAGGAAGTAGCTTGAAAGTCAGGTGTTGACTGTGTCTTGGGTTGAGGCGTTCCAGCGTAGGTGTGGTGTGGGCTTATTTGAGTGGCTGTTCCAAGAAAACAAACAACAAAACCTCTCAATAACTGGTTTGTTGTTTTTCTTGTGTGTTGTGTTTTTAATGACTCTTCTGGTTTCCAGTCCATTTGTGTCTGATGAAAAACATAAGAAAGTTGTTGTTTGGGGAGATTTGGTTCTGAATGTGGCTGGCAAAAAAAAAGATAAAATTATTAATTTTTATACCTTCTTCTCAATTCTTCCAGGATTAATTCTATTAGTGTTTTACTCTACCTAATTTTCTTATTTTCAAATGTGATCTTGATATTTCCACTCAGCTGATTGTACTGATGGTCACAAAAATGCCATGTATTCTCAAGAACACTTTATTGACACTTAAAATACAGATCAGGAGTACTTTTCCCAGCTGTGAACTCCAAGGAGAGGCACCCTTACTCTGAACCCTGAAGGTTAAATAGTTTAAATGCTCTCATGTTGCCATGGCTGAGAAGGAGATACAGAGATGCCTATGGCACTAAACCCCCCCCCCCAGCTTTTGGTGTTGCAGTTGGAGCATCCCTCTGGGAGGCTTCTTCTCCAACCTCCCTTGTGTGTTTTTACTGCACACTTATTTCCTGTAGAGTTGAGCATCACACCACTTTCTGGGTCTCATGCACTTTCTTTAGGATTAAATGCTGACAGAGTGTAATTTTTGCAGGGGGCTGAGAAAGGGAAGAGGGAAATTATGTCCTTTAGCAGTCTAGAGGGAAATCTTGGTACAGTGCTGTCCTGTGGCTGTAATTATGAGTACTACTCAGATTATTCAGTTCTGTGGAAAGGAATTACTGGTAGGTATATTGTATTAGAACTACTGACTGCTTTGCTTTCCTATTTGTTTTGGGTTTTTTTTTAAATAGCACTTGGTCTGCTGACTTGGAGCTTTTCCTCCAGGAATAAGTACTCGGAGACTGTTCTGCCTTTTTTAATGTATACTGTATGTGAAACAGAACAGTATTTTTTATTATTTTATTATTTTAAAACTAACTTTGGTTCAGATTGTTGAGGAAAAAAACACTGTAAGATAGTTTTTTCAGGAAAAAGAACACTGTAAGATAACATGAAGGCACCACAAATTTAAAGTCTCACTGGGTAAGGTGTTTGCATACAAGATGGATTCTAGTTCTAGTGCAGAGTAAATTGACAGGGTTTGGTTATAAAAGATGGAACAGTAAGGAGAGGAACAAAGGAACGTGAGACCCAGCATACCTCATTGATGAAGAATTGATTCTTATTTTCATTTATTGGTCCTAAAATCTTTCCCGGATGAGCAGGCAAGCTGGTGGCTTTTCCCCAGGCCGGGTTTGATGGTGCTGTGACATACATGATAGATAGAGGACAGGGTTCCCCAAGTGTGACCTTCACTCAGGGCATTGGGAGGTCACAAGGGGCGTGTGAGGCATCAAGATGGGGAGTATGAAGGCTGGCACAGCAGCCAGGGGAAGGAGCAAGGCTGCGGCTTCATTCCTGCTGACAGGCTTAGGGCCTTCCAAGGCAGCAGCTCTGATGATCCTCTGGTGTCTTCTTGCTGAAAACACTGCAGAGAGCAGTCACAGCAGAGCTGCCATCCGCCTGTTTGGGAAAGGGGATGCTTTCTTTCAGCAGCAACCTGGGCATTGAGCAGTGGAAGTAAACTCTGAAACCACAGAGTGGGAAGTGGGGATGTGTGTCCAGTGCCCCTCTCGTGGCATTTTTGTGCCACACTCTGGGTTAGTGTTGTACCAGAGAATCTCTCCTGCTTTCTCGTTGCTCCTTTTTAGGACAGAAGAGTCTGCCTTTGTCTGGTTCTATATTCACCACCTTATCATATCTAATGAAGGTAGAATCATCTAAATCCTCAACAGGGATTACCTGTTAGCAGGGGGTATTCAGTGTGCTTGGGTACTACAGACAGCATTATGGTCACTGGAGTGCAAGGGCTTTTGAGACTAGAGTGCTTAATTCACACAGCTTGTGTTTGTAGTTACAAGCATGCAGCAGACTTCACTTTTATAACTTATAGCAGTGCAAATAGTGATGCACCACGGGAGCCCTGTCCAGATTTTCACCCTTTGTAAAGAAGTTACAAGATGGTTCCTATTTGGGTGTGTTACCTTTTGCCAGGTGCCTTCCCAAGCATCCCATGTTTTAAATAGTCCTCCATCTTGCCATGAATTATAGTGAGTCAGAGCATGGGTGGTGACTCACTGATACCAGTTGAACATTAGGCTCCTGAAGGTGTGACTCCTTCAGCTTTGACCAAAACACCCTGCCACAACATGAAAAAATCACTTGCAATACATTGCACATCTGCATAAGTGGCAAATTCTCTATGTTGCTGTACTGTTATGAAAAGGAAGCTTTTGCTCTTTAATGTTCCTTTTCCACCAACATATTTTACATATAGTTATTTTTGTTTTGGCATAACAATGCAGTTCTTTTTGTGTAGCAAGTCACTTTATCTGATCTCTTTCTTGTATTGGGAGGACAGAAAGACTTGGAAAACTCAGGGGCACAGAGAAATCCCAGGAAAGGTTAGAAGCATTCTTTCATCAGGCTTGACACTGTCAGCTCCCAAGTGGGACACCAGGGGATTCAGCCAGAGCAGTTATAGGATTTAATGGTTTCCCTGCTTGTAACAGATTAATCTACCCTTTACAAGTGGTGGTAGAGGATTACTGTCCAGTCTCCTGCCAAAACAATCTCCCAGTGCAGATTTACTTGGAGTGCCACTTGAAATATCACCAGCTCTGCCCATCCCAGTGTTTTGTTCTACATGGGAACTTGTCACTCCTTTCTCCTTGGAGCAAATCTAAATGTCATCTTTGCAGGATGAAACTACTGGTGCTGGGAGCAGGACCTGCCGTGTCTCTGGGCACAGCTGTGCCATGTGGGCATGTGCCAGCTCTGTTCTGCTCTGCTGAGCCCAGGTGTGTGAGGGGAGGGGCAGCACTAATGTTGTATAAAGGTTCCTGCTTTATTTCTAGCTCTTCAAAGATGGGGCTTTTCCATGGGGAATGAAAGGGGGAACACAGGTCTCTGGCAAAATCTCTGTGCTTTCAGCATGACAAAGCTCTGCTGGTTTGCTCTGCCGCTGTGTTAAGATATGTGGGGATGATATGCTTGCCATTAAATATGTATTTTGTCCTATTAATGTCATCTTTACCTGAGGCTGCTCTTGACTCCAGCATCCATTTTTCTTCTTTCTCCTTATTCTCATCTCCCTTTGCAAGCTGAATGCTCTGGTGGCACCGACAACTGTCCTGCCAAATTTATTTTGGGTAACTGCTTCATGGTGACCTCTCTCTGGTTTGTGACAGCTGCCAGAGGAGAACCCAGGATATAATTCAGGTCTTAGTACTGAGCAAATAATTTGGGGCCATGGCAGGTTCTCCAGAATTGTGTGTTAAAGCAACTGTTGATATGTTTCCCTATTTGTGTATTTACAAGCTTGGAGGGTTTTGCAGAGGGAGGTGTTTTGGGAAGGTCAGGGCTGCCTGGTCTGTCAGGAGTCTGCCCGTGTGGAGGAGAATCAGCTCCGATTTCTGCTGGCCTGCAGTGAGGTTTAGCAGAGGGCAGGAAAGGGCCAGATGCAGGGCTTGCAAGGAAATAGATGTTTTGTTTTCAGAGCAGCTGGAGAGTTGGACAATAGCCTCAAAAACAAACAAACAAGGGATGACTTGCAGATAAGTAATCAGAGGAGTGGGTGTGTTTTGGGCACCACTGAAGGACAAGCTGATAGACTGACTTTTCTCCTGCTTCTAAACTCTTGCTCTCTGTGCCAGTGTGCCAGAGGGGTTTGACATCTGTTGTCCTGGACTGAAATTTCACAACAGCCCTTGATGAGATTTTGGCTCTTCCAGCCAGGAGCCTTTGCCTCTGTGTAATCTGGTCCTGCACATTCCCTGCCTGGGACTTGTGTAAGGGCCAGCTAGCACTGGCTAGCAGCAGCAAGCTGTGAAAATGGAAAGGCACCATGATATCTCCCTTTTCTTTTTGCACTTGGAGGACACTACTGTTCCTCTGACATCAACTAATATAAAAACAAATGTTTGAATTTTTAAATCTGTTCTTGTATAAATATGAATATTTTTTTAAAACTTAATTTTTTTATCTACCAAAAAATGAATTTATCAATTTTAAGCAGCATATACACCTTCTGGATTGTGAAAATGAATCTGGAGAATTTTAAAGCCTACCTCTGCCTCAGATGTACCTTCTGAATTTTGTTTTGTTTGTAACTTGTCTGGGCAGATATTTTTGTTTGCTAGCTGGAGATTGGTTCTAGAATTGCTAGTATTAGTAATTGCATATCCTCTACTTGCTTCTGAAAAGTCAACATTTTTGGAGAGCAATCCACAGTGCCTTGCTGAGTTCTTTACTGCAAATTATTCATAGCTATCTGGTGGAAAAAATCCTTTCTCATACTATGGTTCTTTAGTGCCTCCAGTCTGTAAGGTGAAAGATGAGACATATATGTCCCAACTTTTACAAATCATGAGTGGGGAACTCAAAGTACATTTAGTTTAAACAAAAAGCCTGAGCCTGAGTGCTGGCACATTTCTTTCAGCCACAAAATTGCTATACCTCTTGGAGAGGTGTATATTGTAGCAAGGACATCTGTGGCGTTGGACAGAGGGCTGAGTCTTGCCTTGTTTGTGGAAGGGCTGTGCATCATGGAAATGCTTAAAAGTGCAGTGCACCTAATTGAACTCTTTTGAGGGGAGTTTTTTTTGAAGTTGCATCTGACTTAAAAATAAATTGCATAGTTTTACTTTGTGTTTTTGGCTATGAAACCTCAGTTACTGGTGTCAGAAGAGCTGCTACTATTACATTACACACAAACAGCCATTTATTCTGCAAAGTTTCAGTTCTGGAGGATCTGACTCTCCAAAGTTAGCTGTACTTATTTGTCATGAAAAGTGTGTGGCTGCCATTACCATCAATATTTGAACACTTCACAAACCACGGGCAAACATATCCTCTTACACTTATTCAAGGGTATAAGAGTAACTATCCACACTTTACACATAAGAAAGATTACATTTCATGTCTGAGGGCAATGAGGATGTTGGGCTAAAGCCAGGAATGCAGTCTGGTTCTTCTGGTTTCCTCTGCCTCAAAGGAAAATGACTTGGAGTTTAGGGAAGCCTCACTAGAAACCTTGCTGTTCCTACCTTTCTCATGGGGATGAGGCAGTGCCCTAGTGCCAGGTTGCCTGAAATGGTCCATTTCCCCTTTCTTTGGACAGAAGAGTTAATCTCAGTATTAGCACAGCTTTATGGTGGAGGTTCAGATCCTGTCTGGTCTCTGAGCTGTGAAAAGTCCCTGTGGGGCTGCTGTCCCAAGAAGTTGCACTGGGACTTCCAGCTGCTCTGCCAGGCCCCATACCAGAGTTTGTCCTGACAAGCTGTGCCTTTATTCAGTCTTCATCTCCCTTCCACCACCTAGGGAAATCAAGATGCTTTTCTGCAAGCGAAAGCACTGTGACACTGAGAGCCTGGAGCAAAGGGCCATTAGGGCTCTGTGGCAAAGGAGCTGCTTTTCCCCATGTTTCCAAGCAGCCCTGAGAAGGTTAATTGGAGCACTTGGTCTTAAATTGTCGGGTTTGCTGCTGGTGGGCTGTGTGGGGCTCTGGTAACAGCTGTCTGGGGCTGGGATGGAGAGATGCTCCAGCAGCACCAGTACAGGTCTGATGGAGATTTCCCCTGAGGCTAACCTCCTGTGGCCTGGAGAGGGGAACCCTTGAGTGCTGGATATTGCCATCTTATGATTAAGGATCTGATAAAACTCACTGAGGTAAATGAGTCTCTGCATTGCTTCTTGGGGTCTGGGGTTAGACTTGACAGGGAAAGCTTTCCTCTGCCTTTTCCTTGCACTTGGATTTACCTTTGGAAAAAACTCTACACTGTATTAGTATGTTTAAACACATCTGAGGTACTAATTTATTTCAATTTATTTATATCTTTTTTTTTTCTTCCAGTGGGATCTTGTTTGTGATTCTGCCTGGAAAGTCCACATTGCTAAGTTCTCCCTGCTTGTAGGATTAATCTTTGGCCACTTGATAACAGGATGTATAGCCGACTGGTAAGTGAAAAATCTTTTAATGCGATGCAACTATAAATAAATAACAGTATTAAATATTGTTTTGAGTGCCTTCTGCTTGATATTCATTAGGAACCTTTGCATAATGGTTTTTAAGGCTCTGAAAGAATCATGATGGACAAACAGTGTAAAAGTGTGTTAACTGTTCCTGAGTAATTTAAATCAAGCTCAGTAGCACAAACTATTTGATATTTGGCTTACTTGTTTCCCACCGACACAATTTATTGCAGCCGTAAAGCTAGTCTAGAATTAAGTATTTTCTAATTATACAAGCAAAGCCTTTAGTTTAGGGTTGGGTTTCGTTTTCTTAATGAAGCAAGAGGACCAAAAGAAATTGGAAGCTGCATTGACTTCACTGAATGCATGACTAATGTCAATCCTGTGCTTGCACAGTACATTTTGGTGAGTTGAAGGCCATTTTTTGCAAACCTTTCAATTGTTCTTTTTCTAGAGTTCTTGTCAGGCAAACATTGTGATGTAGTGTTAAGGATTTAACGCTGACTTACGTGCTGCTAGTTTTGGGGTATTAAGCTTTAAAAGAGTAAATCATAATTCCTTGAATTGAGGCAGTTAAAACATTATTGGATACCCCAATGATGCTGAGGATTCAGCTTTAATTTCAAAAGGTGGTCTTGTACTGCTGAAGATTGGAGGAAAAATTACATGGATGACTCAAGTGATTTCAGTGGAAACTTGAAGCACCTGAAACAATAGCTCTGCAGTGCTGTCCCAGTCACTTCAGTGCCTTCCAGCACAGTTGCCAGTGCTGGTGCTTTTAATGGCCCCAAGTTAACTCTTTTGCCATTCATTAAAACAGGAAAAGAAGAAGAGTTGTCTGTTAGGGAAATCTTATAAAACCTCAGCAACTCGCCAGCCAGCTGGGAGAGAAAAGGCCCCCTGCAGCACTGCAGTAATTTGGATCAAGCATTCCTAGCAAAATTGCATCTTAATTCCTGAATAGTCACTGAAAATTTTTGGGGAAGACACAAATCATGACTTTTCAGTGAAGTAGGGAGCATGCATGAAATACAGTTGAATTTGATTAAAATACCCCAGTAAAATGGGGCTCCAAGAATCCATAGAAAGTATAGAGGGGAAATGAATGAGGGATCTTGCTTGGCTTTCCTAAAATGGAATCAGTGAAGAGAAAGCAGACTTATTACCAAGTTAGGAAAGTGCTGCTATAATTGACAAATAAGCCACAAATAAGTGAACAACTTGTTGCCTAAGGCACTGGCTTGGAGAGAGAACTGCAGTAAGCAGATTTAATAGCTCTGTGCCACCAAAAGGAGCATCCTGTGCTTCCATCCATTTCTGTCCCCAGTGTGTACTTTGTGCTGCCCCATGAGCTTGTTGGACCCCTCTGCAAGCTGCTTAGCTGAGCTAATGCAGCATAAAATTACCCTGATTTTCAAATATCTAGAAATGCCTAGTGAATGTAGGAGAATGGGTTTCCAGCTGTGGTGCAAAGGAGAAAAAGGGTAACTTGGTGGCTGGAGGGAACAGTGACCCTTTTGTGGATGACTAGAATGGACATGGTTTGCTGCCACCAAAGCTGGTCCTCATACTCCTGTTTAGTCCACATTGCCAGCTGATGCCCCTGACACAGCAGAACTCCTGTGCTCAATAAGTTTTTTGCTGTTTAGCAGTAGCATTTGGGGCTGGTAAAAGTAGACCCAAATGGAATTTAATTTGCTATTTAATCACAGCTTGAATTTTTGCTAAAGTGTGGGGTTGTACAGATTGTACCTGATAGAAAGAGAAAATTAAGGAAAAAAGATGTCACTCCCAAGCAAGAACCAGGGAGAGTAAACAGAGTAATGCATAAAATGTGTTATAAAAATTCAAATTCTGTTTTCATCTCATTTATATAGCACTCTCCAGTTCAGATAATTAGAAGATGTTTTGGGGTTTTTGTGCCATTAGGGGCTTTGTTTTCCTCTTTGAAAGAAGCTTTTAAAGCTGAATGAGGCCAAAGCATAGAGTGTATTAAGGCAATTTGCTAAGTAAACTGAGTGCTCCATGCTCAAAACACAGTAGGTGTGCACACTGGGACAGCTCTGTGAGGAAAATCTATAGGAGGAAGGTCTGCAAACATGCTCAGCTGTGGGAAGGCCAGCTGTGTCCAGTGCCTGAATAAGTCACTTGTTCCACAGGCAGAGAGTGCTGCTGGCAATTCTGCCTGCTCTGGACAGAGCCTGTTGAGGTTTGTGCGGAAAGTTTCCTCCTGGAGCAGGTGGGCACGGTGTTCATGTAGCACCAAGACAGACAGTAGGTCTGTACCTCTCATTGCCCTGTAGTGCCCCTGCTTTGCTCCTGCTCTGACACTTTTTGGAGCCTCTGAGTAGTTCCAGTCCCAACGGCAAGAGAGGGCCTGCAAAGAATGGCATGGGAAGGGCAACTTGACCAGCAGTGAGAGCAAAGCTTGGTTATCTCAGGGTGACATGTGTAGGAGTGTGGGAAGAGCAGCTCTTCTCCTCAGCCCAGTCACTCTCCCCCTGCAGGGCAACTCCGACATCAGGAATATCTTTTTGATGTATTTGCTTATCATACCGTGTGGGGGCTGCAGATTCTTCAAAAGCCTGGGGTTGCTTTGTATCCCTGGTTATTTACCTGTGCAGGCAGCATTTAGCATTTGATCTAGATAGCAGCGTGCACTGTAGGTGGAGACTTCTATGCTACAGTAATCTCTCTCTGGAACAGTTTGGATGGCAGCAGATAGCATCCTGGGGCTGTTTTTCCAGGGAAATTGTGTATAGTTTAATTTCTCACAAGCATTTCCATGTACTGTTAGACAGATAATTCTGTCTGCATATAAAAGGCGCTTTTTTATGCTCTGAGACACCATCCTGTCAAAACACTGCTGGATCACCAAATATATGGCTGATAGCTGCCCTGAAGCTTCAGTTTTTTGAGAAGTGTGCTGCATGCCTTGGTGAAGAAGATGACTAGTTTTGTGCTTGTGAGGAAATGCCTCTTTTTAGAGGGACTTTCTGGCCTCAGTTGGTTTTTATGGGCTCAAGAGGCGCTTGGATTTTGATTTTTTTTTCATTAGCAGCAACCATTCATTTGTGTCACTTGTATAATGGTAGAAGAACTTCTGTGTCCTAATGATGGGTAACCTTGAGTACAAGGGGTGGGAGGAGGGGAAGAAGGGAACTGAAGTATGCCAAGCATGAGGTCTTTTTCAATCAACATCAGGGAATGGCAGGTCAGGCTTGTGATGAGAATTAAGTTCCTAATTCTGAGTGTTTGCATAATGCCTTTCATCTGCAAAACACTTCCACAAATACTAATTGGTATGAATTACAGCTTGGCATAACAAAAATGGGGCTGCAAAAGTCTGTGCAAATAGCTGATAACACTAAGTTCACAGGGGTTTTTTTTTCTGTATTCAAGGTTTTACATGAGGTATTTCCCCTCCCTGCCCAAGGGCTGTGTTCCATAAATGCAAAATCTGAAGCACAGGCAGCAGCCACTCCCTATGTCCAGCATGCCCCCAGTGTGCTGTGCATCACAGAGTCAGTGGTGCTGTGTTCCCACCCTCAGCCCCACTGCAGCTCACCTGCCAGTGGGCTGTGCTTGTTCCCTGAAGGAGAGCAGCCTGATTTGACCTTGCTTCCTTCAGCTTCATGTTGGTTGTGTTTTAAAAGCTTTGAATGACTAATGCCAGCCAGTTAAATCTTTGAGGGGCCTCACAGGTGATACTATAGCTGAAAATAATAATAAGCCTGTTTTCATCCAAGGAGTCATGACAACTCCAATTTTCTCAGGTGTGACTTTGGAAAAGCCTGACTGATGACTGGTCCACTCTTCCAGTTCCCAAAATGCAAAAAATTATAATGATGTCTCTTTTTCAGCCCTTCACTCCTTATTTTATTTTAAGTACTGCAAAATCCAAAGTTCTAATTGTGAATGCATATGTATAATGTATTTTATAACTGCTGGTGACAATCTGCTGAAATAATTGAATAGAAATGCTACAGCATGTGAAACTGGACTGAGTTGTGAGATTTAAATGCTCTTTATTGTGCTGACATTCAACCTGATGGCTGGCTTGCAGCTGACAGTCTGCTTTGAATGGGTCTGTGAAAGCTGCCTACGAAAAGCAAGTTCATGTATTCTTTGTGAAAATGGCATATGGAGCTGACTAAAAGGGATCCTCAGTTCCACTGGAAAACTTGTGGGAGTTGACAAGTTGAAAAATTTTGGAAATCTCCACATAATGATCCGATTCTTGCTTAAAAATAGCCATGTGCTCTGGTGCTTCATATCATTCTCCTTGCATAGAAAGAGGGGAGAGAAAAGGGAATTATAAACACTAAACATATGAAAAAGAGATGTTAAAAATGTCATATTCCTTGGACATGAAAGAGCCAAATTCTGCAGTGGCTGCCCCCACATCCAGTGGTAGCATAACTCTTCCTCCTCGTCAGCACTGTACCAATACATGCAACTACAGCTTGCAGCTGCAAAGGAGGGCTGCAAGTCCTCTGCCCCTGTTACCTCTAATGGTTTTTGAAGTGATTTATTCCTCACCCTACCCTCCAGTCAGGCTGGTTTTGTGGGTCTCTCCAACGGCTATGAGGGCACAAAGTGGAGGGACTTGGAGCTCACAATTTTCCTGTGAGTTATATTATTGACTCTCTGAGGCTCAGTGGAGTGACCTGAGCCCTGTTTTGTGTTCAGTCCATGTTTGTTAGGCTTCTCCTCAACAAATGAGACCAAGAAAAGTAGTTTTCTGAGCTGGCTGCTCTTGTAGATGAGACTGAAAGGCACATGTCTCTTGGGAAGAGGAAACCTCTGCAGCAAAAACTATATTATGCCACGAAATATATAATATATCCTTCTGTGCTACTACAGAGAACTCTGAGAAGTTGATTTCCCTCTCCAAAGGACTTATTTCTGGGCTTACAGTAGTTCCTAGATTTATCTTTGTTGTTCGAAAAGGCTGGTTAAATCAAGCACCAATACAACGTGCTGTCTCTGTTTAATCCTTTCTGAGATGGACTTGTCAATGCAAAGCTGGCAGAGAAATCTGGGATTTAGTAAGAAAAAAAGGAGAAGAATGGAACAAATGTTAAAAATGGGTAGCAATATTTGGAAGGGATTGCCTGACTTGTTCCCCTCTTTGCCAGTTTTAATGATCCAGCATTATTATCCTGGCTTTTAACACTGTTTCTCCATACTTCCTTACTTTCAGGGTTGGTCGACGGCCTGTACTGCTCTTCTCTGTCATATTCATTTTGATATTTGGACTGACTGTGGCACTCTCAGTGAATGTGACCATGTTCAGCACACTCAGGTTTTTCGAGGGATTTTGCCTGGCTGGAATAGTCCTCTCCCTGTACGCGCTGCGTGAGTATTCCTTCACCGCCCATACAAATGGGTTTTATCGAGTATGGACTTTGCTGCTCTCTGGCTTCCTGCTTTTGTTCAAGCAGATCAAACCTGAGTCATATTGATTGCAAAAACTTTAGCCCACATTTTTCTAAGGAGGATTTTTGCAGCTGTCTATTTAGGTTGCTACAAAGCAGTCTGTGAAGCTGTCTCAGAGTTCATTTTAGAAGTTATAAGGTGGTTTGGGTTTGTCTGCTGTTTTTTAAACCTAGAAGTTACCTGGGTCATAGCCATAATGTATAATGGGAGTAGATTTCACCCTGCAGTATTGAGCTCTGTGGGAGACCACTTTGTCTGCCTCTAGCAGTTTGTACTCTGGCACTTTTTCAGAACTTCCTCTATTACTTGCAGAAATATCCTGTGTCCCTGCATCAGGATTGTAAAGTTACAGCAAAAATATGTTAGAAGACTCTGAAATCCTTTTATCAGCTCTCTTTATTTTTTGGTTGGGCAATTTTGGGTTTTGTTTGGATGTTGCTGTTGTTGTTTTTGTCTGTTTCATGAGGAGGAAAGCAATCTCTGAGAGAAACTTGAGGGAAAGCTTGTAAGAAATACCTACATGCTCCTGTCTGAACTGAGTAGTAAACTTGTGGCCAGAACACTTGAAAACCCCCTCTGGAGGCCTTGCCTTTGGAGAGTGCATCCACAATGCCACCAGCCTATCTATGTCCCTTGGATATGTTCCAGAGAGCATCTTCTGCTTCCTTGGCTGTTTGTAATTAACAGGTAGCACCACATCAACCAAAGAAAACACAAAATTTTCTCCTCCTTATTATGGCTCTGGAAAAGTATTATCTAATTATATCCTGGAAGTTGTTGTACGGATCTTCATAAAATTTTATTTACTTCCTATTGTGGATGGTATCTAACCCATCGAGATTTAGCACAGTATCCTACTTTGCACAGAGTATTTTGTAGTGTTAAGTTCCACAGTTTTTGTTTTATTTTTGGTCTGTGCCATGGGGAAAGAGGCCTGACTGCAACAGACAAGAGTTGGTTCTGTATTGCACTTCACTGTTATACCTGATATGGTACCCAAGATACTTGGTTTTTTAAATTCTCTTGCGTTTGTTCATATAATCTATAGTGAGAATCTTACACCAAAAAATGAAACTACCACTGAAGACATTACACTTTTATTCAGAAGTAATTTAACCTGTGTGGTTCCCATGGGCTTCAGCGATTACCAGTGTGATGTTGAGCTGGATAATCAGCTTGTCAGGATTTTTCACAGCCCAGATGGAGCATGTTAGTTTGTCTTACTTGATTAGGGTTTTTTTTTTCTAACTTTTAAGAGATTGCTACTGATGATTTTCATGGGGAAATGCTGACTAAGTAGAAGTTTGATTCTGGACATTTTTATGATTGAAGTGAAAAAGCGTATGTGTTGCTTTAGACCAGACAATAGCTTATCAGCCCAGGCTTTCATTCAGAAAATGGCATATTCTGGTTGCTTCATGCACTACTTGGTCCAAAGCAATGATTTGAGTCTGCTCTTTTATCCCCACCCCCTCTAAAATTCAGGTGTTTGCTATAACCACTGCTGTCTGGATAGACAATGCCTAAACAGAGCTAGTAGGTGTTAGGAGAGATCTGTGTGAAATTAGCTGCAGGCTGAACATCAGCACACTTCTGTGGGGGTGAGAAAATGTGAAAGATGCAGCACCTGCGCCTCTGATAAATCTTCTGACCTTCTGTTTCGAGAGATGAGGGGAGTGAGTTTTTACTGTATTAAATAATGTAAACAAAAAGGAAGTTTTCACCTTGGTATAGAGTGCTTGGAGAGAAGTAACCCCTAAAGTCTCAAGAGAATGGGAGTTGTAGGGTTTTCTGTTTGGTGGTGGTTTTGGTTTTAGTTATCATATAATCTCTTAGGCTTCCTCTCAGTCTTTACTTACTACTATCTTTCCTGCTGGTATCAGAAAAGTGTGTGAAGTACTCTTACGATTCATAGCTTCTCTTCCCTTTCCCTTAATGGCCTTGATTTCTTCCCCTGGAGATTTGTTGCCCCTGAACTCCCAGCTGGCTGCCCTGAACAGAACAATAGAAAGTGGCAAGTTTGACCTGTTAGTGGCAGCCATTAGCCAAAATTTCCAAAGCTACTGTGCAGAAGAAAACTGCATAGGCTTGCATAGCCTGCAATGGTAATTAGTCTGCCTCTGGGATCCTTTTACACTGTGTTGAGCTTGCTAGTTGTGCTTGGATTTATGGCCTGCCTGGGGGAAATTGTAAATAACAGTTCAGGATGCTTTGGGAGTGAGAAGAGCACCAAAGTGCTGTCTTTAAAACACAGAGCTGCTGAGATTGACTTGCCTTCACCATCCAAACCACACACTTCTTCATAGCCTAGTGTGTTATCCATGGTGCAGAGTGTGCCAGGGACGAGCCCTGCCTTCCATGGAGGGACAGCACGGAGCTGCTGTGCTCCTCTATGGGTTTTCCTCAGTGCTGTGCTGAGCTCACCTCTCATGGCCTGCAAGTACAGCCTCCTCTTGCCTGGAGCTGCTCAGGGCTTATCTGAGGGAACTACCTTGGGATGTTGATTTGTTAAACTGAAATTTTGCCTGCAGCTGCCAAAGTTTTGTTGGAAGAGGTGTTTCAGGTGAAATTTTCAGTGAAGCTGCAGGAAGAGACAGGCTTTGTGCAGGTGATGGTGCTTGCTGTGAGAGGGGGAAGCAGAGGAGCAATGAGCCCAGGACTTTCCCCTCCTGGCTGCTGTGAGTCCTTGCATCATCCAGGAGAATGAAATGCATTCTTTCATGCTGATGTGGAACAGGAGGAGCATTTACTGTCTTCCAGAAGTGTTTTCCTGCCTGGAAACGGGTTTTCCTACCAGTCTTCATGGGTTCCTGTGCTTCTCAGCAGTTAGCACACACCTTGTATGGCCAGGGACCAAGAAGAATCCTTAGTGAGCTCTTCCCAGGAGGGTACAGTGCAGTAATGGGCCACCTCTTGCTGGAGGAGGGTGCTGGGACCATTGGCAAAATATCCTGGAGAGAGAAATGGAGAAGGGATGAAGAGGAGTGCTCTGGCCATGTGGCTTGGGGGGCATGTATGGCCTGCCCAGCAGCTAAACGTAGAAGAGAGTACAGACTGGAGGAAGACAGGTTAAGAGAAGGCAGGAGAAAAGTTGCTTTCTTCTCGGGGTGCCTTCTATCTGGTATTTGTTGCTGTGTGCATATCCAGAGGGGAAGGATGGGCATTGTGCCCCTGTTAGCTCAGATGGATGCATGGTGCCACAGCCTGCTGCCCAGCCAAAGGACAGGAGGTTTGACTTTACCCATTGAGGGGAAAGCTCTAAGATGGCCCTGAGAAGAATTGTCCTTTGGACAGGCTGAGAGGGAGAGGAAGAGGTGTGGGAGCCCTGAGCAGGGTCACGGGTGCCTGAGTAATGGCTCTGCTGGAATCTGTGTATTTGCAGCAGCAGCCAGCCATGCCAGTCTTACTGCAGATAGCTCTGCTTGCTGCTGCAACTCACGTGGGTCCAAGTACACTCAGCAAATGTGGAAGTCATGGGAGAGAGCAAATCTGATTACTTTGAGGGTGGGGAGGGTGTTGCATCTGGGTCACTTTCCTCTCACTGGGTCACTGCCCTGAGCACAGAGCAGCCCTTTCCTGGGTGCCTGTGGAGAAGGGCAGATGTTTTGGCTGGCTCAGCACAGCTCCCTTCCTTAGGGCTCCTTGCCATCAGCTGACACCAGAGCTCTCATGGCTGAGGACAGGAGTTCCCCCTTCACCCCCTCTCCTCTCACATGCTGCTGCCCAAGTCAGGCTGGTGCCAGCATCTGCCTGAGCCCTCTGCCAGGCAAGCCATCCACCTTCCCTTCAGAGACCACCAAGGGTGCCAATGTCAGTGGATTGTGCCCTCTGGTCTCGTCCCCTGCTTCCTTTGGGAGATCTGCTGGGCACAGTGTCTCTGGTGCTGCCTGAGCCTGGGGGATAGAGTGGGACTGGGGACTCACACTGGGCAGGGCCATTAAATGAGCAAAGACAAAAGCCTTTCCTTCCAGCTGTTGGTGTCCTAAGCTGTATCTGTTTCACGGCCAGGATCCCTGATTTTGTCACTTTCTGGAGCCAAAGCTAGGACTTTGGTATTAATTAAACTATTTAAGGGGAAGGAGGGGAAGTGAAGAGATATTTTTCAGGCAAATGCTCCTGGCAGGTTTAAAGAGCTTCCCACTGAAGAGCTGTATGCTGTCGCTAATGACTGTACCTGAGCTCAGGCAGCACCAGCCCCGGTGTGGATTTGCACACAATTGCAGGCTGTTCAGCAGTTTCATGGGTGACTGAGCTACAGATTATGCTGCAAAATTAGAAAGTCTAGACTTGAATGAACTGGTAAATAAGCTCTGGAAATAGCTTTGCTAGAAAGAAGACGACATCTAAGGTTGGAGCAAGGAAGCAGGGATGTCCCTCTGATGCATAGTAGCAGAATGAGTGGGCATGTTTCTTCTCTTTCACTGTTGGGAGAAGAAAGGTAGAAACACTGTTGAAAATCATAGGTTGTGTTTCAAAAGCCTGTGGAAGCTTGGCAAAAGCTTTCAGACCAGTGAGGATGTCCAGCGCTGATGCATCTTTCTCATTTATAGCTAGGTCATTCTAACCTGTTACTCCTGCAGATTGCACAGGCAGTGATCTGAAAGGCTAAATGTGGCTTCTTAAGATTTTTTTTTTTTTAAACGTGTGTCCTGGAAAGCTAAAGCAGAGTGCTAGAAAGTTTACCACTGACTGAAGAATGAGCAAGTGCCAAAAGGGAGCAGCTCTGAGTGTTGAGCTGCAGTGATGTCAGATTTTTAAAATACTTTTGCTTCCAGTCAGGTGTTAATAGAAAGAGTGAGATTTATGTGTGTTTTTTTTTTTCTTCCTTTATTTTTCAAAAGTATATAGGCTCTGAAATCCTGAAGCATTCCAAGTTTATAATTGATTTCATTCTCTGTTTTCCTCTCATGACTCTTCAGTAGCAAGCATGGCCTTGGCAAGGCAGGTGAAGCACTGGAAACAGCAGGCTCTGAAGCTGTTCTGTGTAACCTGAACTGGCTCAATAAATAACCCTGCAAAGCATTCCCAAATTGTAGGATGTGGAAAACATCTGATTCCTTTCCAGTGTATTGACATGTGAGTTAGCTCTGCAGTAACGTGCAGTTCTCTCCACTGACAGGTCTGTGATAAGATCAAGGTTGTTAAGCCACCTACCTTCTGTTTATGTAACCAGCCTGCCTTTGTCTGAGTCACTCGAGGCAGATCTGGTAGGAGTGATCACAGAGGGATCCACTGAACGAAACATTTTAACTGGCTCACCTTAAAGTGACCATTAATTGTTAAATGATACAGAACCACTTTGTTTGTAGAGCCACCACGGGCTGTTCTATCACTGAGCCGGGATGTGATTTTCTGGAAACAGCACTGCTACAATTTTCGATAGCTCTGTGGGAGAGCTGTTAAAAAAAAAAAATAGTATGCAATAGGAGCTCTCCAGCTGCTCAAAAAAAGTGCTGTGCATGCCTTTTATCAAGTGCCTGGAGGCTCAATTTATGCAAGAGTGGAAAAGGTTATTGGAATTACAGCACTCTCCTTATAAGTATAAATCTTCCTGTTCTACACTGCTTCCCTCGCTGTAGTCAAATCACAACTCATAATGGTCTGTTTGTCTGTTTTTCCTCAGTACTTCTGCTGAATTTCCTTCCCTTTCTGATGGTCAGAGTGGGTATAGGCCCTTCAAGGGACACAGTGTCTGCCATTAGGGCAGAGCGGACCCTCATCCTTATTTTAACCCCTACACACTGTCTTCTGGAGCGGAGGTGCCCTTGAAGCATTGCTAACATGTTATCCTGAATCCTTGAAAAAGTGTAGCATTGAAGGCAGCCCACTTAGAATTAATTTATACAAATTCTCCAAGTATGCCAAAGGAGAATAAAAGTGGGCTCTTTCTAAAGCTCCTTGGAAGGTTAGAGCATGTTTTCTTGATGCAGATATTGCAGCAAAAGTAATTTTAATCAATTTTTCCATTTCAGTTGCTGAAACTCTTGTGTGTTGTCAATGTGACAAAAAGCCTAAGGAATTAATTTTATTTGAGGTTCTTTTTGTATGACTGGTCAATTGTGAATGCAATTAAGATAGAACACTGCAGTTGTTACACTTGTGATGATGACAATCAGATGAGATTAGAGTACACTTGCAATTTCCCCGGCTCAGAACACAGCTTGCATTTTTACCATTTAAAGTGTCTGTCTTCTAATTGTTCCAGAGCAGCTCCAACACTCTGGGTATGCTCAGTCTGCAAAATCTTACCTTCTGTCATGCCACTTGTAACTGTTCAGAACTATAATTACACTTCTAGGGATTTTTAAATTTTTTTCTTTTTTATTCTGAGCAATGTCAAATAGATTCATAAAGCTGAAAGCTTGCTGCCACTGAAAGGAAATGAGAGAGGCTTTTCTCTTCCTCTTCCAAATTCCTTTGCATTGTCTCATCTGCTCACACAACTAATGACTACACTTTAAGGGAGTGTTTAAAATGGATCGTTAAATCCAAAAAGTTTCCTTTTACTTGCAGCTCTTTGACCCAGCTGAAGTGGTGTTATTCACTGTAAGAAAAAATTGTGAAGTGTCTGTTCCCTCTACTGGTTTGTTGGGTTTTTTCCCCTCTTGCTGTAAGACAGCTGCTAAATGGCTTTTTCTTGCTACATGGATCCAAGCTCATGTTCTGTGTTGTGTAGGGTAGCTAGTAGTAAAATCTTCCTGTAACACATATGCATCCATCCATGCAGGCCATGTCCAGGTGACTTTGGCTTTTCAAATCTTACTAATTTTTCCTACCAAGAAACTAAAATTTTTGCAGAGAGTATCAGAGAGAAGTTGTACGTATAAAGCCCGTTGTGCTGGGACTGTTGGCTTATGGAGTTTTAGTTGCCCTGTTCCTCATCTGTGTCCTGGCATTTGGCAGCACTTGAAAACAGGATGGGCTGGTGTTGGAAATGAGAGGAGCAGTGACATTCTCAGGAGCTGTACTTAAGACAGGCAGCATTCAGGGTTGGATTTGTTTTTCCCCCAGATGCTTCTTCCAGTGAGAGCACAGACACACACACATTTTTTTTGTGTGTGCGTGTGCCAACTTTCTGCTGCAGAAGGAAGGATGCATAGGTTCATAAATCACCTAGGAATGAACACTGCTTTCCTTCCCTTTCCTGCCTACCCCTACAGGTTATCTTGTCAGGAAAAAAAGCCAAGTTATAGCAACAGGATGTGCATAGAGGAAAAGCCGTGTCTATGTAGAAGGTGCATTTAGAAGTTATCTGTAGTGACTTTGCTCAAATCCAGCAACAAATGTCAGTGCACAAATTCACATAAATATTTATGTGTCTTTCAAGGGGAACCATAATTAAACAAGGCTAGCCAAATTCCCATCCCTAGTCATGCAGACATGACTCCTATTTTCTCACTTACAAATAATATAACCCTGTGGGATTTTTACTAGTTCAAGTTAATTAAATTTCACTCAAAGCATGAAATTTGCAGGCAGTGCTCATTGCAGTAATTCTGCAAGTGTGTATTATTTAGTCAGATACAATAAAAAGTTCACTTTTGTTTTAATTCTTCATTTTATTTGTTGACAGTGTACAGAATTTAATCATACAGACCACACCATACCAGTCCTTGTATCACTCATTTTTCCTTTTTTTTTAAAGAAAACTCCTTGATGTAGCATTGTGAATGAATTTGTTCATAAGTTATATGCTGCAATTATTGATGGACCTAACAGTATGAGCTATGTTTTTGTCTTTTGAGAACATCTGGTCCCTTCTTAAATGACTTGTACAGACACTTTTGTAGTTTTTAGAGATAAGTTAAGACCTAAGTGCTTGCTAATATCTTGGAAACTTGTTTGTTCACATTCTTTGAATTCTGGTTATGGTATGAATTGTGAGAGAAGAAATCAGTTTACTGAAGTCTAATGGATGATGTGCAAATCTTTGCACTACTCCAGTTTTAGATATATCAGCTGTTTGTCTGCTTTAGTCACCTATACATTCAGTATGAAATCTTTCAACTTTTCTTGCAACAATTATTGAATTTAGGCCTGGTAAAAAAGCCCAGACAGTATACTAGAGAAAAAGGGTGTTTGAAGAAAGTTCAGTGGCTTGGAAGTATAGCTGTCCTTGATGAAGTGCCTGTACTGAACTGTGAAAGAAAGCACAATCCAGTACTTGCATCAGAAATGGATCCGTTTGGATCCGTGTTCTTGCACCTCTCTGGGTGATGTCTCCAGCTCCTGGATGTCCCAGCATTTCTCTCTGGCTAGTGCTTGGAGGAATTCTTGGCAGGCTGACAATTCTTGTGGTCTCTCCTTCCAGCTTTCTGCCCTAGTCCCACGGCAGAGACCACTCTCTTGTACAGTGATGCCTCAGCCCCCTCCCTTGCAGTCAGGATTTAAGTGCAAATACATCTCTATCAGTGCTTAGCTCACACAATCAATGCACTAGGTTAAGGACATACATTTCATTCTGCTGTTGTTTATTCTCTGAGGAGAATAATCTCTGGCAGAAGCAGCAGGGGAGAGCAGTGTTTGCGCATGCCTCGGCTCGACTGGGACATGCGAAGTGCCGTGGTGCAGTGGAGGAAGGCAAGCTCTGCTGGAGCACTGTGCACTGGAATTGTGATTTTGTTAAAAATGCAGACTGGAGAGCCTGTGTGCCCTGGTACTAAGACATAGATAGGTTATTTAATGTTATCCAGACACTTGAGATCAATTCCCTGGGGAAGCGAGGAGGGCATTTTCTCTATGAGGCGCTGAGTTCAACAGATATTTAACGACCAGCGTTGTTGTCCAAAATAAATAAGTAAATGGTTCCCTAGAGATTTCTGCTTGATGTGAAACTGCTGTCCAGAAGGAACAAAGTGTCAGCCTGCCAGCTCTGCAGGGACTTTTTCCAGTTCCACTGCTGCTTCCACTCAGATTTCAGTTCTTGTACTTGTGGGCACTGTAGCTGTCTCCTGGATATGGAGCACTCGATTAACAGAGTCAGAAGAAAGTAAAGTAACAAAAAAAGCACAGGAAGCAGGATTAATAATGTGGTGAGGCAAAAAGCAATATAAAGGAAGAATTTCTGTGGGGTTTTATGCTATTATTATAGCAAACAAAAATGGATTGAAGGCAGGAAGGAAAAATAAGAGCAGCTTAAAAACTGTGTAATGCTGGAAGTAGTTTATGTGGTAAAATTGCAACCAGTATTCCTAATAGCTTCCCATTTTTGTTTCATTTATAGCTTTGACTTTGAAAGGTTTGGTTGGGGTTCTTTGCCTAGAACTTGACTGACTTGTTTTTCAATGTAGAAAGCCAAATCTGTCTTTCTAGGAAGCTTGAGGAAAATTAATTAAAGAGCTTTTGAATTATAGATCCATTAAAAATGACTCTGCTTTGAAAGTTAAATAAATAAATAAAACTGTCAGTGTTTGTCATCTGTTGAAAAAAAATTGTTTCTCTTGTATCTGTGCAATGGAGAAACCCAATTACTGAGCTCCAATGCTTTGGAATGTGGGCAGGAGAAGCTTTGATTACATCAATCTTGACTGTACTCATATGAGTCTTTTCAGGTGTCATTTGTGAGTTTAGAATAATGGATCAGCCGTTGTCCCATTCTGTCCAATCAGTTTTCCCATTCTGCTTTTTTTTTTTTCCTTTTGTGTCTGTGCTAAGTCTGGAAGAAAATATGCAAAATCCACTCTGCATCTTGCAAACCTTTAACCTGATAGATTTGAATTCTGCAGGAGACAGACTTCATCCTTTTTAACTGAGTGTTTTATTTCAATAAAAAAAGCCTTCATGCAGGTGCCTTTCCTCCCTTCCTGACCTTTTCTTTAATGGTGGTCTTTCCCTGAGGATAAGTGTTTCATGTGGGTCTAGGGTTAGTAACATGTGCCAAAGCAGAGGGGAATAGCTAATGCATGACCCAAAGAGGAGAATAAACCCCAGACTATACAGAATGTACCACAACTGCCTCCTCTCTCATGCTGTGATAAAAGACAATGTGACAGATATTTTTCTAAAATAAGGAATCTGCTCCAATCCAATGAAGAAAATAGCAGCAATTAAATATTTTGTGCCCTAGTTGTTTTGGAAACAAAAAAAAAAAAATGGCCAGACAAAGCTGGCAGCACGTCATGCTGGCATGTGTGAATGTGAGCAGCACTGCTGCCTTGGTGCTGTCCTTTGCTGGGATCCTGGTTTTCAGTACCTGGTGGGACTTGCATTGGGCATACCATTGCTTTTTCCTGCCAGGACAGCTTTGGATTTGACTTCTGACTAGGATACTTGTATTTGCCTACAATCTCCATCCCTCCTTCAGGTCACAGAAGCATGTCCTGCTTGCCCAGTGCTGCCCAGGTGCCAGCCAGCAGCTGCAGTGTGGCTCTGCCCACAGCAGTGCTGTGCAGGTGGAATACCTCAGGAGTGAGAGGCTTCTGGGAGAAATAACACACCTGCCTGTCCAAGCAGGACAGGGCCTTTTGTTTATGTGTCTGATCCTTTCTGCCCTGATTCTGGGAGTAGTTAAAATCTCAAAATGACAGTGCAGGAGGAGCAGCCTGGAGCTGTTGCCCTGCAGGAGAACCTGGCGGCTGCTCAGGGACAGCCCAAGCTGACCTGGCTCTGTTCTGGGAATGTCCATCCTGTCCTGGCTGGTCTTCCCACCTACTGCTGGTCCTACTGATTCAGCAGTGTAAAGAAGCAGAAAACACCTGATTTTGGTTGTTTTGCTTGGTTTTAAGTCAGTTTTCCCCTGGTCTTTCTCATCCCAAAAGCTCACTGCAGGGTGGAATAAGCATAGGCAAAGGTGGAGAGAAGGACCAAGTGCCTGGGGAGTCAAGGAGAGAGGAGAGACTGCAAGTGCCATGGCATAAATTTGCCTTGCCATAATGCCCTCCTGTAGAAGCAGTTTAAGAGCCCTTGTGGCTTGCTTGAAGTGCAAATGAATCAATTCCTGCAAGCTTACTGCAGCAACCTCGGGTCAGGAAATTCCCTTGGTGTAAACAGATTAGTCTGTTGCAAGTCATGGTGAAGCTTGACTTAATTCAGTGGGGGTCATTCTCAAATGTGGGATTTAAAACTTATTTCTTGCGGGCTTCTCGAAGATTAGACATAGTTTAATTGCATCTTGGCAGAGACAGCAGGTCTAATACATTGAGAAACATATGTCTTGGACAGGTTGATGTTCCTTTCAGGATAGCTGTCTTTGAAGGGGTAGCAGATGGAAGTCCTTCCACCTTTTCTAAGCACTGACTAAATTCGAGAAGAGCAGATAAACTGGCAGCAGAGAAAAGCAATTCTGAAAAATAATTTACAGAGATCTCTATGGCTTTAACTTTATTTATTTAAGCTTTCACAGTGAGAAGCCTGGCTTTGGATTTATTGAAAACTTCTGAAGCTCAGTTGGAGAACCAAATATGATCAGGCCCTAGTTATGAGATTTCCACTTTTCTGGCTGGCTTTTCTTAGCAACATCCAAATTAGTGAATTAATAAAACCCTTCAGTCTACTGATGACAATGAAAAATCTGTGATTCAGACCAAAACATCTTGATCATGAACTTGGCAGTGCTAACCTTGGAGAGCAGAAATGCAGACCATCAATCTCATATTTCAGTACTCTAAAGAGTTGCTTGAAAAGGTCATTTTGTTGCTGTCCCATCTGTTTTACTCAGTAAATTTCACCCTTCAATGAGACTAAATTTTATTTTTTTGCTTTGGGATTAGAAAGGTTAGGTCTTGAACTGGGGGGGCCGAGATGATGATGTTTGTGTCTAGAATAAAGATGCTGAAAGATGTTCTCTGTACTGAATTATCTGTCAAGCTCCTATAACCTTGGTCTTTTACTTAGAACATTTTCAAAGTCTTTGGGATTGTAAAAGTTTGCAATGGTTTTGTTTTTGCTTGTTTAGTTTGGTTTTGGTTTTTGTGGTTTGGGGGTTTTGTTGTTTTCTATTGTTTTTTTAATTTATTATTTCTGTCTTCTGAATTAATTTTTGATTGCTAGTTAGGTGGCTGCCTGAGAATGTCATGCAGCATGCTCATTTCTATTTTAAAATGTACTGTGTGAAGTAGGAAATACAAAAGGAAGTTTCTGGATTTATGTGTTTAGGCTTCAGATGTGTCTCCTGGTTTTTTTTATAAATGGCAGTACTGAAAACTGTACTCACTGAAAAGTGAGTTTCACTTTCTCAACAGTGGAATGAAATAGTGCTTATTCTTTGGAGAAGACATCTATGAGAAAGGTATACTGCACCACTTGTTATGATGTATTAGGAGTATTCACTAAGATTTATCTGAAAACAAGTTTTTCCTGATGATTTTGAATTGTAATACTGGTCTGCAAAATGTTATGCACAATTCTAATTTCAAACAGAATTTTAGTGACTTAAATTAAAGCTACTACTGCAAGAAGGCTAAATGCCAAAGCAAACAATATTTAAGCTGATTTTTGTAATAGACTGCAGGCAGTCACACTTGTACAATGTGAAATTGGTATGAAATTTGGTACTTTTGAAATCTAAACCTTGAGACAATTTCAAGACAGGCCCTCAGTGTAAAATTCATTAGGTTTCATTTCACTTAACAGTAAATGTAAAATTATCACACATTTAGATAACCTAATCATACAATTTGTTGCAAGTTCCATTTCCTGTTTGTTCTGCAAACTGGTGAATGAGGATGGGAGCAGGATGCGGTTGGCAAAGCCATTGCATCTTGTCTGTACCTGGAGATCCTGGCAGCAGCACAGGTGCCTCTGGAACAGCCCAGTCCTGCCTCAGCACAGGCACCTGTGCAGAGAGGTGCTGTCACTGTGCTGTGGCTCTGGGTGGCCATGGGCCCATTCCTCAGAGTACTGGTGTTCCCCTGAAGGTCCTTAAGGAAAAGTCTTACTGCACAGGAACTGTGATGCTCTTAAGATACCAATGCTCAGTAATTATTGGATCTAGCTGTTAACAGGATATTCCTGTTAATGTGCTCACCCTGTAGGAGAAATGTGTCTGCATTCCTATCACTGCTCCTAAACTCCCAGCCTGGGGGAATCCCAGCAGCTGCTGGTGCAGGGAGCAGCAGCCTTGCTCACCTGCATTCCCCTCTGCGTCTGCTCCCTCTCTGCTGGCTTAGTTCAGCCACATAATCCAGCCAACAAATTAACAAAAATTCAATTTGTGGAGCAGATTTCCTGCTCTTTTGTTGAAATATCCATTTAGGCAGCAAACATATGCAAATGTTGGAGGTAAATGTCAGGGGAGGTGAGAGTGCTGGGAGGTGAACTTTTGTGATGGGGTGACAAACTGCATCCTGACCAGCATTATCTCCTGAGGCTAAATCTGAAAATTGAACAATAGTGTAGCCATACATTACAGCTCTCAAAAAACACTGCCAGTGTCAGAATTTTCTGCCACGTGTTGACACCTCCTGAATTTTGCCAATTTGGCTGGTTCTGTAGCTGCACTCAAAATCAACTGTGCAAGGTGATGTGGCTTAATCAAAATAAATCAAAAATACTTCTCGAAATATTACTCCCACACTGTCTGTTTCTGTGTTTTTTTGACAGATCCACCCTAGGATTATTGTGTGTTTGCAATAGCAGTGGAATTGGGAATAAGGGAACCATAACCAGTAGCATGCTCTTTCCTTCTCATACCACAATGTCCCTGTGTTCAGGATGAGCTATACTTCGAGTTTCTGGTGTACTGCAGAGTACACTTCAGGTGGAGCAAAATCAAAAGGGAAAAAATCAGAGCACCCTTCTGTGAGGAAAATTGAATTCTTGAAGTGTAAAATTTTCTATTGGCATCACACAACCTTGTCTGACATGGCTACAGTCTTTGGACGCCCGTAAAGGAAGTTAAAGAAATGATGGCTGAGGAATAGTGCATGTATGGATTGCAGCTGAGCTGACCACCCTCCCATGGAAAGGTCAGGGAGAGGAAGAGACTCTCACTGAACTGTTTTTAGTGGCAAGTTATGGTCTTTTTTTCATTTGGAATTCTGGAACACTAGGAGCAGACCTAGCAAAGATAGATGAGTGAGTGAATGGCAGCAAACAGGTCAAAGGCGCATGATGAAGCACTAAAAGGAAATATGGGAGGATGTGTCATAGAGGAAGGAAAGATTGCATATATATGTACATGTGTGTGTGTATGTATACACTTATAACACACATTTCTTCTTTGAAAACTGTACTCTATTGTGATAAAAACTTTCTACAGAAAATATTTGGCTTCTCTAGCATCTCCCTGTGCTGGAAAAACCATGGATGTTTTGTTTTGGATCACATTTAATGTCTGTGGTCTCTGGAGATAATGTGTTATTTTCAAATGCAATAATGTGTTGCTTTTAAATGCTATGTGCATTTTATTCCTCGTGTCTGGATTCCTGGATCACGTTTTCATTGCAGATTCTTTCCTTGCCAAACTAGTCTGTTGTGTCATGGGAATCCTTAAGCAACAAGGACAGGTTCGGTAAAAGCAGATGTCAAAATATTAAAATTTCTCATGGGATAGAAACTCCCTGTCCCAGACAGACAGCAGATATGATCTATTGTTGGCATAGTCTCCCAGGCAATTCCTTCATATCTCTTCCTCTTCATCAAGTCCTTAGTGACCAGAGTGGCTTTCAGAAGACACTGCAATCCCGACTGGCCTGGGACAGACACAAGATCTGACTCTGGGGGATGTCCTGTACAGGGCTGAGTTGGGCTCTATCCTTGTGGGTGATTTCCAGCTCAGTATGTTGTGATTTGATACTTGTGTGCAGCATGGACATTTGGTGGGAGAGGCAGCTGCTCCCCAAATCTGCAGGCATCACTCCTGGTGTCCTACACACCCCTGGAATTTACTGAAAATAAATTCCCAAGTGCTGGCGTTGGCATTTTCTTCATTTCTATTCTGTCTTTTTGCCAGGAGTTGGAAGCATTTAGTCTTTTTATGTACCTTATCCCCTTAAAATAGTGTGGTGAAAAAGCACAGCGCAAACTTAGTTATTCATGTGATGATAAAATTGATATGAGATCAGGCAGGTCAATTGACAAGCAGTAAACACAGGCTTTTAATTCTAGAACGGTTGAGTGCTTGGTTCCTTTTGTAATGTTAATGTATTGCATGTGACATAGGAGGAGATTTTGTGTATGTGCATGATCTCTTAGGCTTGTCTGGAGTGATGGAAATTCCTTATGGTGGCACAAAGCTGCTTTGCTGTGAACCTGGAGCCTTTGGCATTAAAACCTTGGCCATCTCTGCACTGTCACTTGCATTGCCTCAAGCACCTTGACACTGCTCTTGGAGCTGTGGTGAGGGACACAGAGGGAGCTACCCATGCTCCTGGGAATGCCTGCTTGCCAGATAACTGCAAAAACTGGGCTGGTACTCCAAAACTGTGAGTAAAGATGCATGCTGTGCAGTGCCTGGCCAGCGAGTACACAGGCATGTGTGACACAAGAATGTTTCCTTGTATGATAGCCACAGACTAATGGAATGTGGCTGGAAAGCACAGGGAGCATGTGGGTGGGTTGTGGAGGTGGTGTTTTGACCTCTAGTCCAGACTGGTCTGTCTTATGCTTTCCTAAAGCAGTAGAAATTTTTGGTTTCTGGTTTATGTTAGCAAAGGGTCACATAAATTATGCATGTGTGGATGTTCTGTCATAAAATCATAAAAAAGCACAATGGTAAAATCAAAAGTCCTGGATTCTCTTTTAATGCTTTTACATTCTAACTCGTAATTTCCAAATTAGAATGTAAAACTGAATTATTTCTCAGCTTAGGGAAGTTTTCTTGTTTAAAAAAGAAGCGGAAAAAAAGGTGAAGTCCCAAATGATGCTATTGCCTTTAAATGTTGGTATGGAAAAAGATTATGGGATGCCCTGCAGCCAGCAAGTCCGTTTTGATCTGGTTTGAATGCTCCTCACTTGACCAAAAGCACAAAATGTGTAAGTGTGTTTCTGCATTACTGTTGATCCTAATTTCCAGGCAGTGCCACTTAATGGCTTTTGCTGTTTGGAGACGGGCCTGGGCTGACTTTCCCAGCCGTGCCAGTGTTGTCTGTCCCTGAAATGTCCTCCACCCCAGCAGCCACCACTTCTCCCCAGGGCGTTAGCATTGCTCACTGCAGTCTTGGTTTCTTCCTTGACACAGCTCCTTAATGAAACACCTGATGAGTCAGTGTTAACTAATCTCACTTGGGTGTATGGCTGTCACCTCCCTGGAGAAGTTCTGTCTGTGTCTTGAGAACCAAGGAGAGGTGGTTTGCATTCAGCTGCAGCTTCTTTCTCCACATCATTTTAGAACTTGGTACCTGTCGGGATAGCAAATTGGAAATGAAACTGGCCCAAGCAGAAGGAAATGTATGTGTCTCTTACTCCCTCAGGCAGCACTTTTACATAAGAGGGACACTTTAGAGATGCATATTGAAATTTATTTCATCCTTCTGCCCCATTAAACAAGCAATTGGTTTTCAACAGCAGCTCACAGATGAATCTGAGTCAAAGCGGGATGATTAACTGGAGGACAGCCAGCTTGGCCATTGTTTGTCCTCTCCTGTTTAATACTCAGCGTATAGTGATACACGCATTAGAGACTTCAAGCTCCTCCCTTTGAGAGACAATAAGTAAATTAATCTGTTGAGAAATTGCTGAGTGTCCAGCTTCCCTACCAACATTTCCATTTAACCATGTTGAATACTGCTAGCTGGAGTTGCTCAACTCAATGACTCACAGCCAAACACGGTAAAACATTATTTTTGCTTTTCTGCATTTCCTATCTATAAATGGGTGGTTTGGAGTTCAGTTGCATTGAATACACTGAGGTGAAACTTACTTCCTGTCAGCTGATAACAACTATTCTTCATTCAAACCCAGAATATGCTCTTTCTTTCACAATACTGGGTGATCTTTGCATGTACATATCAGCAACCCCAAAACTACCTTGTCTTGAGGGCACGTGTGCCCATCCCTCTTCTGAATATCTGAGTTTTGGGTGTTCTAGTGACTAACCTGACTTTAGAAAGGCAAGGATGATAAGGAGTGTCTCTTCAAACTCCAACAGGCTTAATCTCTTATATCCCAGTATTTGCCATCCCAATTATTTTAAAGGAAAAATAGGTGTACTTTAAAGCCCTTAATCATGTTCATGGTCCCTCTTTTGGTTTGTTGGTCAGGGAAGCAAACATACTCTATACTTATGGATGCTGACAGGAGAGAAGATAGAAAGATGCAAGAAAATGCTACTGCTGTGTACACGGTGCCTCTTAGCCAATTTAAACCACCATTTTCATCAATTTCCCTTTGTAAGAACAATTTAGAAAATATAACTGTTGCTATCCACAGGGAAGGGGAAGTGAATCTACAAATTGAAGTTCAAGGTTATTGCCACTCTTATCTGTCTATAATATAGGTATATGTCTCTGAGCTGCTGAATATTTTTATTGCTGCTGGTTTAATAATTAATCTGCCCTTTGGAAGCTGCAGGCTTTCTGCCTGGGATTAATGCACTCTTAACATCCCCATGTCTACCACCTTGTCCTGAAAGCTAAGTGGTGCCACAAGAATCTGCTGCAGGGGGCTTGTTCCATCTTTGATCGTGTGTTCCTATGTCTTCATAGAAAGCATTTTAATCCCTCTCTGCTGCCAGGTTCAGACATAAAATCTGCAGTGCTGTTCTACAAATCTCTTCTACATTAGCTTGGAGGGCTGGTGCATTAGCAACTAGCAATGGTAAATGGCAGGTTTCTCTGAACTAGGCAATGAAAGACGGCATGTGCGTGACTGAAAGGGCTGTTGAATGTCTGTCCCCAGCCAGGAGTGGGGAAATGTGTGCCTTTAAACTCAAATCTTGCTGCCTATGGGATAAACTCCTTCCCCCATGCCAATGACTGGGTCAGTTCAGGGCCTTTCTGTGCTTTCTTGGGAGAGACCTTGCTTGGTGAGATGTTACAAGGACCTGTCAGCAGGCACTGCAGTTTTTTGGTGCCTGTGTACTTTGTGTTTTTCCTCTCCTGTCTCATTGGTGCAGAATTAGTATATAATGTCTGTTACAGTGAAAGTGGGATGAAGCAGGATGCTCAGCTGCTCCCATTTGCTTGTGAAGATCCCATTAGGTTTCCTGATGGAATTCTCTGAAATGAGGAGCTCTTGCTTCTGTTAATTGGGGAATCAGTACTGTGTGCCATGCTCTGCCCAGTTCACCATTCTGATTTCCATCAAATGTAAATTATGCCTGCCATGGATTGCATGTTGTACATGCTGCAATGTGTCATTCAGGGGGAAGAATATCCCTCCATCTGTGTGTTGACCATCCTGCTAGGCAAGATGGGATGAAGGAAAACATCTTTTATCCTTTAAGGTATGCTTGATGTATTTCTGATCCCTGTGATAATGGGAAGAAGAGAAGTGAGGCTGGGATGTGGGATAACAGAAGTGTGGAGAGCGACAGAGGCAGCACACTCATCTCAAGGTTGCTTTTTTGCTTCTAAGAAGGAAGTGTTTTGTTGAAGGCAATTGCTTTGGGGCAGCCAGTTATGCAAGCCCTCCTAACTATGAATAGAGGGATATCTCTGTGGGAGAGTGCATGAAGCAGAAGAAATTAAAATAGGAGCTGCTGAAGCTGCATCTGTGCACTGGGGAGAGGGAAGGACAAGGAAACTTAGGATAGACACAAGTAATAACAGGATTCTGACTCTGTCATGTATTTCTGAAACACTGGAAAGAGAGATGAAAATGTGGAGTCCTGATTTTTAACAAGACTTGTTTTCAGCTAGTATGTGGAGTGACTTAGTGGCCCATATAAGCCTTTTGAATAGATCCCTTTCCTGTTGTGTTTGCACTTGATTTTTTTTTCTATATACAGAGCTTGAATTCTGAAGGTCTCTTCAGCTCTTCCAATTGCATCTGAGCAGAATCTTCCTTGGTGGATTGTGTTTTTTCCCTATTTGTACCAGCAGGCCATGATGTTTACCTTCATGGCTGAAGCCATGGTTTTAATCCAGGTTTCCAGAGGCAAAATGTTATGGTTTTCTGCCTCATTGAACTGTTTTTAATTCAGTTAGGGCATTCTTCAGTCTCCAAATGATGATGTACAGGCTGTCTAGAAGTAATGGAACAACATGGTTGTACAGGTTGTACAGCCTCACCGGTGGGCAAGTTTTCCCTTAAAGCAGACCTGTGCTGCTTTGTTCCCTGTGGAGCTGCTGTAGCTGCACACACAAGGAGCACTGGCTGCAGCTGATGGCTGGGAGGAACACTGGTGCTGTTTTTCAATCTGAAGTGCTTCTTTCCTCGTTTCTGTCAGTCACCAGCAGAATATCTGCCTCTAATGCAAGGGTGCCCCATCAGAACAAAGTCATTGCCATTCCCATGGCAGTCATAGAAATACAACATTACTAATTTTATTTTAACTGTGGTTGAGCACACAAATTTCTAAATTTGCAATGTTATACAATTTAGCTGGGTCGGTTGCTGTAGCAGTGACATTTTAAACCATCAGAAATACTGGGTTTTTGTTGTAAAGCCATGTGGATTTTACATTATAAACAGTGATTACTAATTTCATTCTCTGAAATTTAGCTTTCTGTAAGGAATAGTTGTATAAAATGAGAACAAAGCCCTAATAGCTCACAGGTTAGTTGTGTTGGTGATGTGAGTTGGTTAGCACAGGCTCAAGTACTCGTCCTCCCAGGGGCTGAAGAGGATGACTTTGTGCTGGGATTCGACACAGCTTCTCTCAGCGAGCCAGTTCTGTGTACAGTATCCATGGATTCTCAAGATGTTTGTTTTGAAACAACAAACTATTATTTTTATGCTGCCCTGGCTGTAGTCCATCTGCATTGTAGGGGTAATAGGGTGTCCCCTCTTGCTTCCCTTCGCATTAGGGACTTTATCCATTCCCCCTGTCTACTCCACATGCACCACACAACTTGCTATTGTCTGTAATTAGTATTTGAGCTGTTCTCAGCTTATAACTATTTATTTGTCTTGGAAACTGGCCAGTGTTTTCCATGGGATTACCTCTCTTTGTTATAGTCAGGATGGTTTAGGCAAAGCAATACAGCAGTTGGTTTTGGGGCACCAAAGGCTAATTGAGGTCTCAGAAACCTTGGTTTGCAGCCCAGAAGTGCACTCTGCCCCATCCATGGCAGATAGTAAGGGCTATCTCTTGCACATATGCAATTAATATTTTGTCTTCCTGCAAAACATGAGGGTTTTACTTGCAGGGATCAATGCTGGTTTGTGATAGCAGAGTGTGCTGTAGGAGATGATTGTACTAATTTTTGCTTAACAGACAGCAGAACAAAGTAAAGCAAGTTTTGGGTTGGTGGAAGGGCAGAGCTAGCACTGAAGGATTACCATTTCAGTGGTCTGGAAATGCTTACTTTATGGACGTGGGACAACATTTTCTCAGTAAGAGTGTGGATAGACCTAATTAAGCAGTTCTCTCTGGACAGTGTTTGTTTCTCAGGTCACTGCAGTGGTTGTTTCAATCAGGTTTCTCACTTGTATTGAAACTGCCCTGGAGTGCCACGAGTGCAGGTGTCAAACTTTGTCCCTAGGCAACGATTTTGTTTATTTGAAGCCAAAGGAGTCCAAGAAGCCAAGATAATTTAATGTGGGCTTCACCCATGAGGTTTCTGCTGCTTTTATTTTTTTTCCCCCATAGCAAAAGCTGGTGAAGTGTAGAAAGAAATCTCCATGACCTCATAATTGAATAAAATGAGACTGCTAGTTATGTCTGGGAGGATTGTAGGTTGTCATCAATATTTCTTGTTGCATTTAGGCCCACAGACTTTCTTTTTTAAGAAGAGAAGGATTCAGGGTGGATGTTACTGCAGTCTATAGACTTTACTCTTTTTTCTTTTTTTTTTTTTTTTTTTTTTTTTGCTGTATTTTTTCTGCATGGATTTATTTGGGAAGGTTAATTGCTGGGTGAAACTATCTGCCTTGACTATCAATGGTCCTGGGCAAACAGAGGGTTATAATTTTATTACCCTACAAATGAGACTTGAAAGGTTTGCTTTATCTTTGCCTCCCTTGCCCTCTGGACAGAAGCAGGAAGAGATGCTGCTCTTTGGTTGCTGCCTGCTTGTTCCCTGGCCCTGGAGGAGTGGGAGATCTCTTAGGAGGAGCACCACAGAGCCCGTGGTACTGTGAAGGCCCTTCTAGCTGTGTTACAGCTTTTCAGGAATGCAGAGAGGGGAGGAAGCTGCTGTGCTTTGTGGGTATTTCACTCAAACCAAGCTGTCAGGAGGAGAAGGAGGCAGCTCGATCCAGGTTGCCTGTTGTTCCCCCTCATCTGGCTGCATTCCTCTGCTTTCCTACCCCCTTATGCCTCTCCCTAACTTCCTGGCATGCTCTTGTCACCTCATTTCCTGGCATATTGCATGGCATGCTCTTTTCACCCCATTTCAGGCCATGCAGCAGCAGCACAAGAGAGCCTTTGTTTAGCTGGAGTGCTGTATCTGAATGCTGTGAAAAGCATTGTGCAGCTGCCTGTGTTTGAGACTGTGCTTGGGGACGTCTCCGAGGGGATCTGTGTGGCCAGCACCCTCTGAGCTGAGCGGCTGAGCTGTGGGGAGGCTTTAGGGCTACAGGAAGGATGCTGTAATGTGACCTGCATGGAAACACACTGGCTGTCAGTGCCATGGAAGTGTTTCTGCAGAGCAGCTTCTCTGTGTTGGTGTCTCAGCAAAGCAAGTCTAAGGATATCCATGATATAGGAAAAACTGGGACATCTGACCAGTGGTACAGAGGCCAGAGAGAGCCGTGGTGGCAGTTCCATCACCCACTTGCAGAAGGAATACCAGTTCTTGGGGAGCTTCTCAGGGCTTCCAGCAAGGTGTTTTCCTTCACTGCCCAGCTCCTGGCCATGCTGTGCCCCAGAGCCAGCCCGTGTCTGTATTGTTGTGGGCCACCATTCTGTACCAAAAGCCATGGAGCAGGGCTGCCCTGGGGAGGCCGCTCACACTACAAGAAGCCCTATTTTGACTCAGTGTGTTGATGCTGTGCTGCAAGTGCATCTTGTTCAAAGGCTGTACTAATTATAAATTGGTCTTGGGAGCTGAGGATAAAAATATCTTTAGTCAGCCTGTCTCTGTAAACAACCTGTGATGCTATTTGGAAATGTGGTGTAGTTTTCATGTTGCAGGGGGTGTGTGTGTGTGTGTGTATGTGAAGGACTTCAGCAGCCTGTGAGTGCTGAGCTTACTTGTGGTCAGGCTGACAAAGAAAGCAGTGAAGGAATTTTTTTGCATGCTAGAGATGGCAAAGTGGGTATTCACGACATTCTTTTCCACGTACTTAGGAGAGAAATTCAAGTTTACCTCAGGATTGTAGGAGGAAGGGTGTTTATTATACCAAGCATATGCTGTAATAGTACCTTCTTTTTTATAAATAAAAAAATGCTTTTGTAACACCACCTCTGTTCTGGCCATATGAATTTGGGTAGACTCTCCCCTGTACATTGCAGGAGAGGATTTGCTTCTGTGGTGGAAGAAATCAGCTGGTTCACTGCTAAATCAAATGCTGATGTGTACTGTCATCTGCAAGGTAAGTTTTCCTACTGGGAAGGGGATGCCAGAGGCAAGAGGAAGAGCTGGGTGCCAGCTGCCAGCGGCAGACACCCAGGGGAGCACCCATGAGAGGAAGTGATGCTGGATCTGTCACAGGAGCTCTCTGCACAGCTGGAAGCTGCTGCAAAGGCGGTGAGAGGAAACCCCTCAGCCTCCTTTGGCTGTCCTGGGGCTGATCCTGACAGATCTGCCCCTTGGCTCCTAGTGGAGCTGAGTCCCTGTGAACACCCCCTGACCATGTTTCAGGAAAACTTTCAAGTGCATGCTGGCTGTTTGGGAAGATGAATTATGCGAGCATAGTTTTCAGGGAGGTAAAGCACTTTGCTTTTCCTTTGTTCTTCAGCTCCACTGTGACTCAAACCAGGATGGTGCAATGTTTGCAGTTTCCTTAGGGTAATGCAACTTGCTATAGGTCCTGGGCTGTCCTGTGTTGTGCATTCTGCTTTTTACAGAACAGGGGAAATACAGGGAGAGGAGGGAGAACCAGATACAGCCCCTTTCGGGTGTCTTCCAGTTCAATACTTTGGAACCACATCCACAGGCTTGAGGAAAAAATGCCTGTATGTGAAAGGGCTTGCCATCGGAACTAAATTATTCATCAGAATATTAAAAGAAGAGTGTGCAAAGATGTAAACTGAGCACACCCCAATGCAGGCTGTAATGAGCTAAAATTATAGTTGTGGTCTTGGGAAAAGACCACACTCTCAATTAGCTCAGTGCTGGCAGCTGCCTGAGTGCATACAGCACCTTCTGCATAAGGATGATGCCAGGCATTCATCAACTTTGTACTCGTTTTTCAGTAGCTTAAATAAAATGGGATTCAGTCTGTATCAGCAATAGATTACAGCACTGCCAGTTAAGAGGGTGCAGTAAATCTGGAACCTCTTTGCACCTGCTGTCTTATAACTCTCCCAGCTTTTCTCATTTGTTTTTCTCCTTGCTGTTTGTCCTGTAAATGTGTGTATCAAGGTTTCTTGTAATGTCGGCCTCCTCTGTGTCCCCTTCTTGCATCAGCTCTGTTTCCAGCTGTTAAAAGTATGTGCTTGAATCTGTCTCCATCAGTGTTTTAAAAATTGATGGCTTCCTCTTTTAGTTCACAGCCTCTCTCTTTTTGATCATCTCTATTCAACAGTCTGTTTTCTGACTCTGTTTTAGAGGAGGTGACCGCCTTGCCTCTCTTGCTGGAGTGTGATGATTGGCATGCATCTTCTGCATTTCAGAGCAAGGGTGAAGGATGTGTTGAGAGCTTTAGAATGACTGAGTGACAGGGTTTTCCTCCTGTTTATTTTGGTCTTTTTTAATGTTGTTGTGGAAAGGATGGGTTCAAGAACCAGGTCTTTGCAAGGTTTTTAAAATCCTGTTAAGTCTGTTTTCTCTGTTTGTCACTAGTAGTGCTTCAGGCAATATATTTCTCCTCAGGAACATGAAGGTCTTGCCTTAACTGATGACAAGCTCAGATGTTACAGCAGTGTGATTTAATTCTGAGAAATGCCAGGGCTTTGAGTGGAAGTCAGTCTGCATTCAGGGTAGTAGTTAATATGCTTGAAGCTGTAAGGGGACGTGTTTGCCAGGATGATGCTGCTCCTCTGTGCCTTTCTCTGTTCACCCCTCCCCCTGACCCCACTTGTCTCTCTGTTTCTCTCTTGTATCAATTAATAATAATCACTGTGTGGGTGGGCATTTCTAGAACCAGAAACTGAATGAACTAGAAATGACCCAGGAAACTTCTGCCATTGTGGATGTATATATAGCTCCTAGACAGCCACAACAAAGAAGATACTGCTAATTATTTTCCAAGTAACTTTGACAGAGACATGAATAGAAAAATGTATGTGAATATTTTTGGAAGATCATCTGAGCTAAAACTCTAAATTTAGAATTTGCTTGATCTGTTCTTAAAATATGTGCAAGAAGTCTTTAACAGAAACTTTAAAAAATGAGAGGGAACTTTTCTCTGAGGAATGACAATCAATTTAAGTTTTAAATGAAAACCCAAACAATTTGGACAGGATTTGTATTAGATATACTTGGGAAGGTTGGGGGAAGTGTGAAAGAAGTATTTTCCTGATAAGTTGTTCTGTGTGTACTTGGTAGAAATATCTCATATGACACAGAGCTCATCTGAAGCAATAACAGGAAAAGAAAGCTGTACAGAGAGCTGTAAAACATGCTGATTCAGGGATAAGAAATTCTTATTTGGAACATTCAGGTTATGATAGTATTTTAGGCTTCCTTCAGTTTTGATAAATTCATTTATATTCAGTGATGCTGCTTGGCAGTATCTTGATTTCCACGCTGCAGGAGAGACTGATTGTCAACCAGAAAAATAACAGTGGAGGAGGGAGAGCAGGGAGGTGTAGGTAGGTGTACAAATAAAGTGTGAATGCCTTTCTGCAAAGGGGAAGACTATCATCCAGGGCCTACAGTAGAAGCCACTGTTTTTTCTGTATATTATCTGTAGCCTGGGAGATATTGCAGAGACTCCATGTGAAAATGGGAAAGCAGATGCACATTCCTTTTCCCAAAATGATTGTCCCTACCTACTTCTTCTGAGAAAATATGCCTGACTGTCAATAACTAAATAGTTATCCCCATCATCCTGTGTTGCTGCAGCTCTGAAGTATACTGGTTTTGGTGGATCACCTCCTGTTTGTGTCCTTTGAACATCTTTCTGGTCCTTCTGAATTTTCATATTGTCTTGGGACAATACTCTAGTTGATTGCCCTAGCCTGGTCCACTTCTTGTATCTTTCAAGTCACAGGAGGCTTCATATACCTCTGTTCACCATCTGCTGAGTTCAGGCACTTCTTTATCTAATGTAGTTTTGGCTTCTTGCTCTTAGTTTGTGTTCCAGCTAATTTAGAAATGCTCTGGTTTTCTGTCACTTTTGGCTCTTCTGCACAGGAGCCCATTACTGTTCATGGCCCAAAGGAGTGGGGTGAAAGAGAAGGGTCTCTTTCATCCACAGAAGCTCTCTGTGGATGTAGGGCTGTGACACAGTGGCTGAAGAGGTGTATTTTCTGCCAGGATCTAAACTGTTTATGTCCACTTCCTCTTGTAGAAGGATAATGTTCTGAACTGTAGTGTCACTCAGATCTTTGTTTTTTAAGTGAGAATCAGTGAGATGTTGACCAAACTGTTGTAGTTCTGTTTAATTTTCACCTGTTCTTTGGGATTATTCCACTCCTTCTTCAGAAAGATGAGCTTCTGAGGGAAGACTCATCTCAAACATAAAGACTTTCCTTAAAGGTATGGACTTTTTGTATGGACTACCATTCAGAAGAGCAAACATTTTTTCTTCAGGTTTTTTTTACCTTCCTTCAGTCCAGCCTGTAGTCCAAGATGACGTGGGCAGGTTGACTGTGGGAAGAGTTAATAGCATTTATTCTTGTAACTTTGACATTTCCAGTGTTCTGACGCTAGAGCTGATGTGCTAGCCTGTAAGCAGTGATCTGATGGGGTGTGTGAAATCCCTCACTCCCTGCAGCTCGGGCACTCTTTGGCAAGTAGGAGAGCCATGTGAAGGAACTGGATGCACACTAGCTGTTTGCTTCATGCAGACCTGAGCTGCACATGAACTGCAGTTTCTTCATGCTCAGGGTGAGATTCTCTGCCCACTGGAAGTTTTACATATGGGGAGGACAAGTCGCTCTGCATGAAAATTGAGAGGCATCAGCAAATCTTAATCTTCAAATCCATTTACTTGCAAATGAGAAAGAAAAAACTCTTTAAAAAAAAAAAAAAAAAAAAAAAAACCACAACAACCCAACCAAACAAAAATAAAACCTACAAAAAACCCACACAAACCCTACAAAAATACAGAAAAGCTTCCCGAACAGAGATTCCCACTGCATGTGGGTTGGCTGTGTGTTTGTGGGTTTTTCCTTGTTGTTGCAATATATATTTCTCTCTGTTTATTGTTATACAGTTTGCCTTGTGAAAGACCAGCAAGTTGCATACTGAGCCTCTGTTATTTAACGGAATTTCCCATGTATTTTTTATTAGTATCATCATGTGCCTGTGAACAGGGAGGTGACACATAGGAATAGGTGAAGTAAAAGTAACTGCAGTGAAATCAGATAATTGACAGGAAGGTGGGAGTGCAGGGAAGACAGCTTGCTTGGCTGCCAGCTTGACAAAGCATGTTAGTTCACTGGAGTTTTCTTTTATTTGTTCTTGATTTTGATTCCCTACTTGAGCTCTGTTTCCACCTGAAGTGTTCATTATTTATGCACGGCAGCACTGTTATTCCTTCAGGGCAAATGCTTATAGCTGCTTGTGCCAGTAGAAGGACTGGGCCTGACAGACTTGATGCAGAAATACAGATATCAGACTGGATTTGTCTAGTGCTGTAGGTTCTCCATACTCTTCTGGGCATTGTCACACCCAGCTTACTGCAAAGAGCATTGCTTCTCCAGTGTGTTATTGTAAAGTGTTTTCTCTAAGCTGCTTCTCAGGTGCTGAAGTGAAATCCAGTTTGCTAACTTATCTGTACCACTAAGCCTTTGGAAAGAATGGGGAGAATACCTTGTTTTGCCTTTGTTTTGCCCTGTGCCAGACAGAGCTGATAGAGTGTGACCACATTGAACAAACCCTGGGGAAGGCAGAGAACCCCTGCAGAAATGGGGAGGAAAAAAGTTCTTCCTGGCGTTGTGTTTGCAGTGCTGAGAGTGTTGAGCAAACATGTTTGCAGAGATTTAGCAGTTTGCAGGTAGTAATTTAAAGGGTTGGGTTTGGGTTTTTTTCCCAGGTATTAAGTACTGCATAACTAAATCTTTGTTAAATTGTTGAACCAATTTATATATCACTCTCAAAAGCAGGGGTCAAGCTTTCTTGGCACAGGCAAACATTCAACACTTCTTTTTATTTAATCCAAACAATCTTTCCTGCTGTCAACCAAATTGCCTATATCATTTCATGTTCTGTGCTGCCAACACATTCTCCCTTCTCCATAGTACATATGATCTCATATTGTGCATAATAACTCCAGATTTTTAATGAAATATCCAACCAGCTTGACCTGAAGGAAAGACAATTTTCTTTTTGCTATATTGATGCTTTCTATACATTTTCTATATTAACTGATTCTATACTCTTAGGATAAAATCTGCCAGTAGAAAACAAGTAGAGAATGTAAGGAAAGAGTCATGAGCAGCTTATGGTAACTGCTAAGATTAGGTGGACATCAGAGCATAATATCCACCCTTACTGCACCAAGGCTAAATTATGGGTATTTTTAATGGGTTGGTAGCTAATTTTAGCAGCACAGCTCTTCAACTGAACTTTTTCATGTGGTTATTTCAGGCAAGTTTTGCAGCTTACTTAAGCTGGTAACAGAGTAAATTATTGTTAATCAGAATCAAGCCATTTTAAATGCTCTGACAGGTCTCCATATGCCAAGAAGGGCAGAGCACTCAGTCCTGAAGGTGTGACAGCTCCCACAAAAGCAATGAGCATTTCCTCTAGCAATATCCTTTCTCTGGCTTTGTAGTTTAAAAGCAGCTTTGTAACTTGTCTTCTGTGGCTGCATCAGGTGGGGACTTGCCTTGTAAAGTAAATATCCTGAACAAAATCTTGCTCTATGCTTCTACCACAGGCCACAGTCTAAAACTGTACTTCAAATTTTGCGTCTTTGCCCTAAATTTTCTGTGTCTCTAGGCCAAGGTGCTTGTTGTTCCATTGAACTTAACTTTTTAAAAACTTGTTGTCCTAAGAAAAATCAACTCATGCAGCCCATTAACCCACAGTGTATCTTCCTCCTTGCCCCACTACTTTCTCCTTTTCCCTGTGCCTGCATCACTTTTGAGCCTGTTGACCAGATTGAGTCACACAAAAGCAAAACAAAATCCTCAAGGTTTTTTCTCAGGGTGGAGGAAGGACCTGGCATGGTTCAGGCTTTTTAGTGGCTCTGCTTCCAGGTAGCTCCTTTGGTCATCAGAAGCCATCCAGAGAGAAGGACAGAACTAGATGACCAGCACAGTTAGGAAGAAGATGCTTGCCTTCTTCTAAGCCCTCACTTGGAGTGGAAGCTGAATTTACAAGCAAGAAAACGTGGGCTGCCCCAAGTACCATATATACCATGGTGAATCATGGATCCTTTCTGGGGATTTGGTTTATCCTCCTTTATTTACAAGGATCTCTGCCAGCAACACACCACAGACTTGGCATGCAGCTCCTCCTCGTTACCTTGGCCTTCTTTCTGAAGCCAGGCTTGACAACTGGGGAGTCAGAAGGAGAAATCAAAGAGGAGCTTCATCTGGAATTGGAGAGGTCAGCTGACCTACAGAGCAAGATATATTGGCCCAGCTTTGTGTTTTGTTTCAGGGCAATACCATCCCACCAACTCCAACACTGTTGGCATTTGACACCTTCAGAGGGCTCTCAGCTTCAGCTGAAGGGCAGGAGAAGGCATTTGCACGTGCTTTAAAAGTAGCTAGCTAAATAGGTAAAAGCTCATAAGGCATTTAAGCTTTGCTCACCATTGCCAAGTTTCCACATGTTTAGAACATTGAGTGCTCCTGTAAACAAGATCTCAGCCCATACCCTCCTCCTGTGTAGGTGGCCATTGAGGTTTCCTGTGTCCAGGCCCGTGTGTGACCAAGGCAGTGACTGACCTAATGACTCTGTGGACTGGACTCTAGTGATCGAGCCTTGTTACATGGCTGGCAAGGCTGCAAAACACTTGAGTGTCTCAGAGCTTCCTGGACAAACTGCTGTGATGTGAAATATTTCCCTCTGCTGGAACAGAGGAGTCCCCTAAAGGCAGCTGAATAAAAGAAGCTGCACAGCCTGGAGATGAAAGGAAGTGGCCTCTCCTTTTGGGTTAAATAAGTAGGTGTGGAGCTCTGAGGCTGGTGGCTGTTCTGACTTGTTTCACAGGAGACTCAAACCCATGCTGGGCAGGGCCTGGGGTACCTGGCTCGTATGAAGGCTTTTAGAGGTCTGATGAGGGGTGCAGGGGGAGGTAATCTGCTGGTCAGAGGTGGCTGATGCCTGTTGAAAAAATACATTCAAGCGTGGCAGCTGAGTTGAGCCAGGGGCAGCACAGCATTCACAGTGAGGTGTCTCCATCCTCCAAGCAAAAACCACTGTCTGACATTGTCTCCACATTTTTCCTGCCTGAGCAGGCTGTTTGTGAGGATATGTAAACTCTGGACTTCCCCTTAAACAAGAGGATGAGAAAAATGAAATGTGTGTCATGATCATCAAACTGAGCTGAATTTGTGTGTCTGGCAGTAAGACTCTGTCTTGGGAAATGGAATGGATCTGCTTAGGGATATATTTAAAGAGTGTTTCAATTCACTTCCATATGCAAGTGAATTTAAATTTTATTTAGTGTATTTAAATATGTTTGTCTAATCTCTCTGAGAAAAGTATAATTTGCTGTATAAATGCATTTTACCTGTTAGCTTGGTTTTGTGTGGGTTTATATGTGCGCTGTCAATTTTTGCCCCTGAGATATGAGCCTGTTTCTTTTTTTTTTCCTTTAATGCACATTTAAAGCTTCACACAGAGTTGTTTCTGAACATTGTCTTTCTTATATCTCCAAACATAAAAAGTTAGACCAGTAAAATAAGCAGCCCTCCTCACTCCCCTCTCCAATCTAATTGAGGGAAAAGTTTCTAGTGTTAAAAAATTTCAAGAAATTGTAGCAGTGGTCAGGTCTCCTCTTGCTGCCCCATAGCTGCACAGCTCTTTGTCTCAACAAAACTCATATCTGTAAAATATAGTTACAGTGGCCTAGAATATTAAGGTTGTATGTTTATGATTCAGTAAATCTGGATTTAAGATGGGATCAGAGGCACCCTGCAACCGTATGGTCTTGATGGGTTTATTCAGGACAATTTCACGCTGACAAATCTCTTTTGCTTGCATTAGAGTATATGAACTCTATTTTAATTTTTTTAATACTCCACCTCCTCCTCAGAAGATGATTTTGATCCATCCTCATCTGTCTACCACTGTAACTCTGCCTGTCAGATATTGCAGTCCTGCCTTGGACAATGTTACTCAAGCCTGTCCAGCACCAAACTCGGCTGCTTGTTGTAAGAGAACCATGAGTGGTTTTGCACACTTGACTGTGATGTTGATGCTTCTTAATTTGTTTTTAAAACTTAGTCCTAAGACTAAGGCTTTGCTGGCTATATGAAGCAAGGTCTAAAGCTTCACTTGACTGGTTTTTAGCATGGCTGGTGACAACCATCTGAGCCAGAAAACCTTCTTTTGTCTGTAATGAAAGTTTTAAAATGGAAAGGTCTTGAATGTTTTTTGTGTCAGCCAGAATTCAAGAAGAAATTGGTGATTAAGGGAGGAAATGAAGAAGGCAGAGTTCTTCATGTAATACCAAAAATTGCAGAGTGTCTGCTAGTTGGTGCATGAGGTGGTTCCTATTCCTCCAAAATCCCAATTTTGGAGCTTAAAGTAATCAAGGTATTTAGTATGCAGAAAGTTAGGGATTTGGCTATAGATTTTATATTCTTGCCTTCAGACAACAAGGCTGAAACTTTAAGGTAAAGCCAGAATTTCATTATTTAAGATGCTTTTCGAGAGGAAGCAGGTGGTCACTGGCTGGTAGTAATTCAAATGTGTTGACTTGTAATTAAATATGGTTGTCACATTCATTTGGCACTATTCCTGGAGAACTGGATGGGTGCTGCATGTGTGCATGTGCTCACTGAAGTTGTTGTAAGGCTCAGCTTGCACTTGCTCAGATCCCTGATTAATGGTTGTTTTCCCTTGTGGTTTTTGCCAAGATGAGTTTGGATGGAAAATGGAATTAAAAAGCACTTCATTTAAAGACTAATTATTAGTGAAACAAAAGCTTGTTCAAATGATCTTCTCTTTGAGCAAAACAGAAGTTTACAAAAATATGGTTTTGCTCTTTCAAGTTAATATGTCATTAAACAAAGGAAGAATTGTGGTTTTTTGTTTCTGGTCATCACATCCTTCAGAGTTGAGATACAGTAGATAATATAATGGATACCGGAGGGAAGAGAAGCATAAGCTTTCCACATCCTGAAACTTCCCAATTCCCATAGTTTGCTTTCAGTGGCAAGTTCAAAGCCCATAGAAGTATGTTAATTTAAACAAACTTATATTTTCAAACTGTGTTTTGGCCATTTGGGGGAAGTTTAGCTGCCAAGAGCTGAGTTAGACCTTCTGCAAACTCTTGTTTCAGAGCATTGGTCCATGGCTTTTGCAAGCTCAGTGCCTGCCTTGCTTGAAATCTTTGAGAAGCAAACCATTGTTTCCTTGAAAAGTGTTTTGAATTAATATAGTTTTATTTTTTTTAGAATTAATTTAATTTATGGTAAGGGTACTGCTTTTCAAATATAGAATTAAAAACCAATTTTAATTTGAGATAGAGCTAATATAATTCCAGCTTTAAAAGTGCAGAAAGGTGTGATTTGTATTTAAAGGGTTCCCACTCACTTCCTAAACCCCCACCCACCCCAGCAGCTCTTGCTTTGCTTGTTAAGGCTTTCTGAAAATAAGAATCAGCCAGCTGTCATACCTGAACTATCTCCAGATGAAAAACCACACACATGAACGAGTTTTCTAGAAAGGAAAACTAGTCCAACATATTGCAGTGCAGAGTTGGAGATAAAAAGTGAGAGGCAGGGGGGTATGTCTGAAAATAAGGTGAGGTTTTCTTGGGCTGTCTGGTATTTCTGCAGTGCACTTAACTTGTCAGCAGGTTAGAACTGAAGCCTGTCATCAGCTGCTGCTTGTGTAAGAAGGAGCATCACTCACCCCATCTCAGGAATGCCCGGGTCACCTCAGGGTGTGCGAGAGCAACAACAAAAATGTCATTCAATGGATTTGACTTTCTAAATTTACCTTTGTACTTCATCTGACTCCCGTGCTGTGCGGTGGTTCTTGCATCAGGGAAGGCTATTTGAGTGGTGTTTGCAGGGAGATTGGCACAAATCCTCTGTCAGGAGTTTGGGATGAGAAAGGTCAGTGTTTATGTGAGTGGGTGGGTGGGTGTGTGCCCAGTGGGGAAAGGAGAAGCACTGGTTTAAGAAGAAATGATAAGGATATTTTATTTTATACATTGAATTTCTCTGGAGGAAAAAACCCAAGTGGTCTCAGTCTAAAATGTTGTTTCCATTCTTTAAAACAACAAAATTAAACTCAAGGAACAGTTAATTTTTCTTTTGTCTGAATGAAATTGCCAAGTCAAAGGTCACCAGCTTACTTCAGTGCACTTTAGGATTTCAGCAAGCTTTAGACACGATTTAAAAGCATCTGTATCAAAGCCAACCTTGAAGATGCAAGAGAATAGAAAGTGTTCTCAGGTGGTGGAAACAACTTAGCTATAGCTATAAAAATTGGTAAAAAGGATGATAAGTCTGTACCAGAAGCAAGGAATGTCTGGGATATATGGTATTTGGCTATGGGAAGGGATTGGGTGCCAGGATGCTTGGGATATAGTTCTTTTGGAAGAGAGAACCAGGATCTCTGAAAAATTATGCTTCCCTTTGGTCACTCCATATCTCTACTCAGTGCACAGACCTGATAATGCTGCCTGGGTGTGGAAATAAGCAGGACTGCGCCAATGAAATAGGCAAATTTTGTTTGCTAGTATCTCCAAGGAAGAGAAATGTCTTAATTCCTTCACATCACCACTTGTGCTCCTTGATTTCCCATGCAGAATACATTCTCCATCTTTCTCTTGAGAAAGAAATTACTGTTCTCCAAATTCTCACTTCTTCAGACACTTGCATTCGTGTGCTTATGATATGTAGGAGAGGAAGATCTTACTCTTTGAAAGAGCTATCCCAGAGGAGACTCTGGCCTCTCTCAAAGAGGCATCTGACGGCTCCTGCTGAAGCATTTGCAATGCATGTATTGGCAAGGCTAGATTTGGGAAAAAACACCATCAAGCATCTAACACAGAAGCAAATAGGAAGAGGGAAAGAGGGCAGGTCAGGCTGCTTGTTTTGGGGGATTTGTTAAGACTCAGATCTATGCCTTTGGATTAGGAGCAGATTTGGCCCACGACACTGAGTCTGTAACACCACAGATTGGTATGCCTTTGTTTTCTAATATAAGATACAGAAATCTGCTGTGTTGCCAGCATTGTGAATGTACCAAGGTTTTTCTCTCTTGCCTCTCTTTGTTTCATTCCAAAGATGTTAAGCCCCTTAGTGTTCCAGGCTGTTATGTTCACTCCAAGAGACATTCACATTTGGAGCTCATACAGCGCTTTGTACTGAGCTTCTCATGGGGAATGCAGTCACAGAGAACTTAATTTTTTCAGCCATGGCTTTGCTTTTTTCTAATCCTATATAAAGTGCATTAGATTTGGGCTTTGAATCTTCATATCCTTCAGTGTGTAACTTATTAAAGAGATCAGTTGGTTCAAGGAGTAGTATGTGTGGGAAATGCTGGTAATATTAGACTTTTGTGATTTCTTCTGTGAAGTACTTCATCTAAAAATCTATAGCACTTGCAGACATCACTGGTTATCTTAAAGCATTATGGAAACGAGACTTTACCCACCCCATTTCATCTGTATTTGCACATGTATTTGGGAATTCAGTGCTTTGGTTGCTCACTTGACAAGGAATGTGATGAGGATCATATCTCATGAACAGAAGGTACTCCTCTGCTATGCCTGTGGTGCTTTGGTGACAAACATCATTCCCCAGGGCTACACAAGCAGCAGTCTTTCTGACATAACAGCTTGCTGCTGAGACACTAGTGACATGTGGTGTGGTAGGGTTAGCCCCAAATTTGGGCTTTTGTTTTCCTCTTTATATTTAGAGAAGGTGCCTCTGGTTGCTGCCATCCCTGCTCCCCCGTTTCATCTCCTGCTCCCACTCCCGTGATGTGCTCTGTTCCCCACGTGCCCTGCACCATTGTCTGGTGTCAAAGCAGCCCCAGGACCTCGGGCAGGCACGATAGTGGGTTGGCATTTGTGCAAATACCCAAAAACTCCTGTGCTGGAGGGATGCTGCTCATTGCACCACGGCCGTGCATGGCTTCTTCCAGACAACCTGTGGCCAGATCAGTGTGCACAAGGTGTTCTCAGATATATTTGCATTTGCAGAAAGGTCTGCCACCCCCCTGCTGGAGACTGCCCACTCCTGCTCTTGCTTATCACTGCTTAATGCTTGCAGTAGTTTTGTGTTTGTTTTTATTAAGAAAAGACAGCAGCAAAACCAACCTAACAAAAACCCCTCTTTAATGCCAAAACAATTTTCTGTTCTCACTGCAAAAAAAAAAAAAAAAAAAAATTGAAAGAGGGGAGAAGTTCACTTAAGTGGAAGAACTGCAGTCCAATTTCCAGAAAAGAGGATCAAATAGTCTGAGTGTCCCAGCAGCAAACAGCACCCCAGAGAATTTTGCAGTTAGCTGTTTTCAAACATGGTTTTAATTAATACGATATCTTAGTCCTGTTGAATTCAGAATGAAATCATGTCTCAAATATTGCCTGTTGCTCTCAACTTGTAGCCATCTGAACTTCAGAAAACCTGCTTCAGCTATTGTGGGGCCCAGCTTGTGAATCTTTAGGAGACTCAATATTTTGAATTACCTGGTTTATGGAGAATGCAATATAAGTCACCTGCATTCTGATGCTTACTAATACTGAAGCATGTGTAGTTTCCCTTTCTTCTGAAGCATTATGAATTGTTTCCAAAATCCATGGGCCAGTAGAAGTTGCCCTACTTGAGTCAGAAAAGTCAGGACATGAAGATGAAATACTTTTCCCTCAGCCCACCACCTTTCTGGCAAGATGTGAAAGAGAAATCCAGACTACTTCATAGTGAAGATGTGTTACAAACCACATTCATACCTAGGTAAATTCACTATCTCATTTCAGATAATGGTTTTTTATTATTATTTTTGTGTTTGTTCGTTTTGGGGTTTTGTTTGTTTTGGTTTGGTTTTGGGGGTTTCTTGTTGTTTTTTAATTTGCTGCTATTCTGAGCTGGAAAGGAAGTATTGCAGTGGATTTGTACAAAGCTGCTCTACCCTGTCCCAGGAGCTGGCAGCCCCTAAGCAAAAAGACTGATGCATATTTTGAGAGTCATTAGTTTTTGTGTCAGGCTCCTTTGGTGATACAAGGTAGGTAGTGGAAGTGTGGATAAATATTAAGTGACTGCCTGTGCTGCAGCACATAGTCATTAAGTGGTTTATGTGTGAAACCATGGAAGGAAGGGGTTGGAACAGAGACACTTTCTCCTTCCTGTTTGATCTGAAGTACCTGATGGTGAGAGATACAAACAAGAGAAACATGTTCGTAGGGTGGTTGGATATACACTGTACTGTTGTTTTAATTAAGACTTGTCTGTTGCATTTGGTGATGCTTGCAGTGGTACAAATATCTGTTTGGCTCCTTTAGCATCCAACATGTTTTGTTGAAGCAGAAATAGTGTGTTCAGTCACTAAGTGGAAGCATAATTGAAGCATTGGGTCCAGGTCCTTTTTTCACAGGCTGCAGGAGTGGTTTTAGTGTAAGACTACTTCTGGGTGTACTTTCATTAGCTAAAAATGTTTGCAGATGTTGTGATCATATGTGTCTTTCAATATAAAAAATCATGCCCAAAGTTATTTTTTATGGAGCTCACTCTGCTGTTGGCCAGTTAGGTGTCTTGTTGCCTCATGTTTTGTTTTAGTCATTAAAAAAAAATTAAATTCATATATCTTTATAATTACAAATTCCTGTCTGTCTCTGAAATAAATTGTGCCTTGTTTGAATGTTTCTAGGAGGTTAATGAATAATTGGCTTCTGAGTAAAAGGGAAAATCATTTTAACAGGCAATTGAATCTGGTGTGATATATGAAAATTAACGGTTAGGCTTAGAGCTTTAAATGTGATATAAATATTTTTCATATTTAGACATGAAGATGTCCTTATTACCAAAAATTTCAAACACTGTTATTTATTTTGTATGCCTCTCAATGAATTCAATTTCACAAAAAATGAAAGCTACAGTTTGTGTATTTAGGACCTGTACCTGAATGCAAGGACCCTTTTTATGTTATTTGTGATTAGGTGAGGGAGAGCAAGTCTGGATTTGTGGTTTTTTTTCTTCCTCCTTAACATTTTTTCCCTCTTTGTTATGATTGTGGAGGCACTTAGTCAAATTGAAAAGTCACCTCTTAGTCTTTGTACCTTCTAGGAAGGAAAAGTGTACAGTGATTTTTAAAATAGAAAATATTTTACATCTGTTGCTTTTATAGTTGGTTTTATATGTTAGCAGCTGATAAGCCAGTAATAAATCAGTGCAAGCCCTGCACGCCTACACTTTTCCTTCTTTGAACACAGCTTGGATATTTTTTGCTCCCTGCTCTCCTCTGGGTGGTGAACTGCACAGGGAGTTTTCCTCTGTTGCAGAAGGATTTGGAGATGAAGTTGCTGCCACACTTCAGATCTTAATCTTCCTTACTGTTTGCAGAGGATTCTTTGCCAGTCAGCTGGGTCAATATTAAAACCAAGCTATGCTGCCTAAAACCTATCAGTGCATCCAATTTCTCATATCTGGAGTTCTGAAATTGGCTGTAAATTGAGTTCCCTTAAAGGGAGGAAGGCCACAAGTGACAAGGCTCAGCCATCTCAAGCCTGCCAGTGAGCTGTGCTGCCAGCCTGGGGCAAGGCAGGGCTGATCATTTGCTTTGTTCCATTTTTGTTTACCAGTGTTTCTCTTCTCCTTTTAGGGGCTTGCATGCCACTTTCTGCCAGTGATAACTGCATATATTTACGTGGCTAGGTTGTCCCTGGGTAGTGGTGGTATTGTTGCTGTTATATTGATGTCTTGTTCTCAATTCTACACCCTCTAAAAATTTAGAATTTTCTTTCTGTTTTGCTTTTTGTTTATGTGATTATGCAGAAATGTTGCTGGTGATACCAGACCAGCAATGGAGATGGCAGCCTGACAGTAACTAGCTCAGAAATTCTGTCTTTCAACCTCTCAGCCCTTCTGTATCCATTTGTTTCCATTTCAAAGGTGGTCTGCCTTTTAGTTGACTTTATTTTAATCAAATGCATGTGAGTACAAGGCTGTGTTGTGGATGTGATATTTATAGCCCTACAGCAGTCAGGTGCAAAGTGATCTGAGCAACAGCTCCTGGTCAGGTTAAAAGAAAAACCACCTCCAGATGAAGGTTATACAAATGACTTAACTCTGTGTAGACAAAGGTGCAGATGTGTGATGTCTGGATTTTGGGGTGAGGGAAACTCATTCCTGGTAGTGAAGCTGTTGGAGGCTGGTTGTGTGTTTTTGGAGTACCCATCCTCTGTGTTTACTGGCAATTCACCCTCGGGCAGTGAGTGCTGGAACATACAGGCAGGGAGGGAGGGCAGGGAGTGAGCTTTACTGTGTGACAGCACATGCTGGTGCCCTGGCAGCTCAGTGTCTCTTGCTGCAGAGTAAACAGAGGGCAACAGCTAATTAGCTGCTTTGCAACTTTTTTCTTGATGAAAAGGTAATTTTTTATTTCACTCCCAGTGCACTGGTTCTGCATAATGGCTGCAAGAGGCAGAGCAAGCAAAATAACAGGACCTTCCCTGCTTGCTGCTCCAGGATAAGGTGGTACCTGTGCCCCCTCCTGGCACCGTGCTGAGATTGGATACAAGGCTGGGCAGCTTCTGGGTGCCTTGGGCTGCTCCCATATTTGTGATTTCTGCTGCAGATATCTGGCACCTCACTCATCTGGAGCAAGTCAGGGTGTTATGTCACCCAGCCTTTGTGCATGCCTGACATTTCCTCTCCTTTGGGCAAGAGCTGCAAAGGAAGTTGGTTAATTTAGAAAAGGGGTTTTTTTTGTTTACTTCTGTCTATTCATACTCTTGGTAGAAAAGATATTCCTGCTTCCGTGTGAAACATCTGGCTAAATTATAAATGTGAGGAAGTGGCTGAAGAAATGGCTTAACTGAATTGTTATTTATTTGTTAATTTTGTAGCTCTAATTTCTAAATCCTGTATTTCATTGTGACATAGCCATATATAGCCTCATATTGCTGTTAAAATAAGCGAACAGTGATAATAACTGAGCTTAAATCTGGTGTCCTGCATTGAGGCAGGCAATGCTGAAGGAAGGTTCTTCCCCATGCAAAGCCCTCAGGAGCCACCTGGAGCAGACCAAGTGCCTAGTGGTTCCAGCCTGAATTCCAGGTTTTCCACTTCCTCTGGCTGTGGCCTTGTTTTTAGATGAGAAAATGGTGATTAATGCTTCTCTGTGTCTGGGAATGTCATGCAAGTGGGCAGGGATGTGTGAAGAGACCTGCTTACTGTCCAGTGCTGGACAGCCTCCTGCAGCAGCTTTCTCTAGGGGTCTGGAGAAATTCTAATTATGATTAGAAACAGGGCTCAGCAAGATGGGAGAGCAGTTTTTGTCTTCTCTGCTTCCATAAACATAAACAAATATAAGAGAACATTAATTTTATTTTTTCAAATTACGTGTTCACAGACTTTGTTTCAGCAAAAACAGATCTTTAAGATTTAGTTATGCTTACTTCCCATGTAACCCAGAATACATTTTGGATAAAGTTTTTTAGCTGCTAACTTGGTAAAATCTGGACATAAGCCACAAGGTGGTTTTCCTAATTGGACTGTGCAACTTTTCTGATAGGTTTGTAGCCAGGAATCAGTTCCTTCTTGTTCCCACAAGTGTTTGAGAAAGTAGTTTGTAGGTTTGTGGTGTGAATGGTCTGGCAAAGGGCTCTGCCCTCCTTTCCTGGGGATGCTTTGCCCTTGAGCCATGTGCCTGGTGCTGCGCTGGAGCTGTGGAGAGTGTTTCCTGTCCTGCTGGATGTGTGGTTCCCTGATCTGGGAAACATTCAAGCCCTAAGACATTCCTGTGTTGTTTATGGCAGGAGGAACCCATGCCCACAGTGTGCTCGGGTTTGCTGTGTGCCTGCAGGTACAGGGACCTGCCCTGGGAGGTGCTGGTGTCTGAGCCCTGCATGGGGCTGCTGAGGATCCACCATCACACCAGGAAAGGCAGGATCAGCCACAAAGGCTTTTTTCCTCCCATTTTTCTCATGGATAGGAATTCTCATGTAGTTTCCCACGTTCCTTTATGTGATTGAATACAGTTAGGAAGCAAACCAGTGTTTGAGTTGAGAATTGTATCTCACCTCCTGTACTTTTCCAGCTCAGCCCTTTTTTATTCCCTTGCTGGCTCTGCAAGAAGATACAAAGGAAAATTTGGAAACAGTAACTGAATTATTTCTGTTGTGTCAAGCAGTGGAATGATATATTCAAAGCTGAGTGTGGGAAGGAAATCTGGTATGATGAGCCAGGGGCACTCCTTCTGTTAGTTATGTCTCTCCCCTCCCATGACCATAATCTTCTTTTTGTCATTCTCTCTCACTCTCCCACCTTCTATACTTTTTTTCTCTTACTACAAAAGGGTGGTAAATATGGGAGGTTTATTTGAAGTACCTGAAACTCTTCCCTTAGCAGGGATGATCTAACACCACAAACAACGCAACCCTTGCATAGGAAACAGCACATAAGATTCATGCTGCCATTTATGTACTACAAGCAATCAAAGTATTGATGCACAAATAAAAATACGAATAATGGACAAAGTGCTTGCAGTATGTATTTGTTTTCAAAGTCAGTAGCAGAACTAACTGCAGGGAGAACCTTTCTAAGATCCTATGACCTTAAGAGTACAGCTTGACTGTCCCTAGGCAAGGTGAAGTCTACACCAGGCTCTGCTGGGTGATCTCCTGGACAGCATTACCTCTATGCACAGCTCTTATCTTTGGCTTTGTACCTCCACAGGTACAGCAAAGCACCATTTGAAACAGAAAATCACGTAGAGAAATAGTTTGGTGATGCTTAGAGAAGTTTGAGAGTAATTCATTTCTCCAGGTGTGGATATGGGCAAATATCTTCACAATTTTAGCCATAGCTGTGATGTGTACAAAGTCTACTGCTGTTGCAATCAAAACAAGTGAAATCCGCTTTCATGAATTGCAGCTGGATTCTTTCCAAGGAGCTGAGTTTCCTTTTAATGTTGGGCTATTAATTAGCTCAGCAATTCATTCTAGTTTTATTTGGAACAACTCAGCAAGTGTTGCCATATTTGAACTCTTCTGTAAGTGGCAGGAGTTTTCTTGAAAGAAGTCTTTCACCGCAGAAAAGTGAACATACCCATGGGAGGATGGCTTCTACTTGGGAAGATCCATCTATTCCCAGCCTACTTGCCAGCTTCCATGGAAGGAAGATGTGAAGAAACATTGTCTTTCTCTTTTCCAAAGTTATTGCAAAGCAAGAGGAGGCTTTCTATCCATTCAGCAAAAACATTTATTTCTTACCCCAGGTTTAACAAGATATTACTATTTAAAACTAATGAAGTTGCATATTCATCTTGGCTGTGAGCAACTCTCCAATAAACTCACACATTTTTCTGGGTTGAGTCTGGATAAACTTTGAATCCCAGTGGATGTTTCTGGGTGGTCTGGTTTGCAATTTACATGAGATGCTGGAGGTGCTGTAATGCCAATTCCCTTTTTATTGTTCTTCACTGTCTAATCAGGTTTTACCAAATCAAAGAATTCTGGTACTTAACAGGAAAACAGCTTTCACAAAAGCTATTGTCTGGTATTTTTAATGATAGCAAGGAAGAAATTTAAGGAATATTTAAGCTTTGGCAGTGCTAAGGTCATTTAATTTGTATGTGACAGCAGCACAGTGAGGGATGTTCCACTGTGCTCACCTCTATGTGCGTGCACCTGCAGGTACTAACGTGCTGAGTTACCCTTGGCTTGAAAAGATGTGCTTGGAGAGGGCTGGAAAGGGAATGCTCTTTCCCTGACAGGTTTTGTGCACCATCACTGAGCCCATTGGATCACACTGTGCTGCAGAACTGCCCACAAACCAGCCACGAGCAGACCCCACGGTACAGAGCCCTCTGTGTGCACAGAGTGGCGGAGAGTGTTCTCTACAGTACAGACATCATGCATTTAACATAAGGAATAAAAGCCTGTAACCAGATACTGAGGACTTGATTTTGAATGAAAAATAGAATTGTCATTGCTTCAGGAAGCAGGTTTTCTTCCAAGGTTGGATGTCATATCTTTTTCACTTTAAAATCAATTGACCAAAAGGAAATCTTCGCTGGTCTTTCCTCTTCTTTTCCTAGAATATATTTTTTCTTTCCTTATGGTAATGTTACTTGGAAGATAAAAGCTCGCTGGGAAATGGAAGAGGAAAAACAATATCTGTACTACTTCTAACTGTGCACCATTTGCTTTTATATCAGGAGAAGTTTCCTCACCATCTCTGCATTACCACAGCCTCATTTTTCTTTTTGTGTCCTCATCCTCATGGGATTAAAATTAGAGGTCTGACCAGGGGCTGTCCTGCCTGCTCTTATTCAGGCACAGTGGCTGTGTGCAGTGTTTGGCATGGCTCTCTCTTGTTGGGTGGGTGTCCCAATTCTGTCTGCCTGCCTTTGCCTTCCCCAGACCTGTGTCAGGGTTAATGCTGAGCCCTGGAGACAGAATTATTAATGCAAAAGTCACCCCTTAGTCTGAGTGGCACCTCCTTCTGCAGTGAATGCATGTGCTGCTTAGAGCACCCAAAACACAGCAGCTCATTGGCTCTGCATCCCTGCACTTCCCCTTTCACAGTGTTCATTAAATATCCATCCAGAGTGCCTGGCATAAATCTTTAAAAACAAGGCTGCCCTGGGGGCCAAATGTGTGACAGCCCTTCACAAAGAGGCTCACTAATTGCCTTTGATTAAATTGCCTGCACTTCTGCTGGCCCTTGTGCTCTCAGCCAGCTCTGTGTGTTCTGGGCTCTCTCTGACATGGTGGTGCCACCTGAGCAATTGAGGTCCCCTGAGATGGGATGGGTTATTCAGGACATCACCCTAATTTCCACTGATTGCTTCTGGCATTGCAGGGGGACCAGGGGAGGAAAAGGAGCTGGGGGCTTTTGCCTTTACATTTATATCAGTGTGTGTATGTTTATGTATCTGCACACGTGAATGGGGTTACAATTGTATTTATGAGAGTTTAATAAACAGCACCCAGTGTTTGCTCAGACTCTGTATGTAATCCCATTCAGGGCTTGTTATGAAGTTGACACAAGAGAAAGGAGCAAGGTGCTTTTCAGGGATTGAGCCTCTGGATGTGAGGAGCTTCAGACAAGCTGTCTCCCTTTGATCTGAGGGAGTGGGTGCAGGGCAGTCAAAGCTTTATTATGACCTAAAAAAGCACCAAGTACTTTTCTTGGTCCTCCATTTAGTTTTCTTCCATGCTTGTCTCTTCTGTTTGATAAGCCAGGCTGCAACCAACTCAAGTCTCCTGTTGTCAAACTCTTGTTAGCAATGTGCGGTTCTGCTGACAATGTGCTCAAATCCAGGGCTCAGTGCATCTATTCATTCATCCAACAGCATGCTGGTAATGGTGAAAAAATCCTCCTTGGAGGAGCACACCATGAGGGATCAGTGCTTGCAGAGACAGGGGCTGCCCTGCTGTCTCAGTGAGCTGGGAAGCGTTTAATAGACCTGAAACAAGGTGTTATGTTGTTATTTCTTTGTTCCTGCTTCTTTGAGGACCATTATCCATCTAGAGATTGCAAACTGAGCTTTTGAAACAGCTGCTGTTGAAATGTTGTTAGTCAGTTGATAAATTAAGAGAAGTGCAGATTTCCAGCTATTGAATTTCTTCTCTCTTCTTATTTTAAGTAGCTACAATGTTGTTAAAAATTCGCTAACAAATACAGATGCAGATCCCTTTCAACTAAAGCATCAAAGTAAATGAGCTCCTCTGATACATCTCACATCAGTTTTTGTTTCAGCTCCTCTCATACACATTCCTGTCAAAAAGATGTCAATAATGATTTAGATCCTGCTAAGAGAAAAGGCACCAGCTGTTGTGAACAGCAGAGGTGTTAGGTTTGCAAAACATTGCTGTGACCAATTGTGCATTTCCTTTAGAGAAAGCCACATTTTTGGAACAAGAAAGAGTCCCATATATTTCTGTGCAATCTCAGTTTTTTGCAGAAATAATCAAACATTTATATGGGTTTGGAGAGTATCTTAAGGGGGATAGGAAATTTTAGACTGGAGGCGGGAGAGAATTTTTTTTATAGATGGCAATTAACATGCATAAAAACATATGTCATGGTAAAACTTTTTAATCACTTTTTAATTGCATTTAATTTAAGCCATCTTTATACTGAAATTAGTGTGTTCTCTATCTACCCATTTCTCATGCTCCTTGTCCCTGCTGTTTAGGTTTCCAGGGGCATTCTCTCTGTGTTGTTTCAGAATGCTGTTACTCACATCCAGGAGCTGTCACCAAAAGTCAGTGTTGGCTGGGAGCTGCGGAGATGCTGCTGCTGCTGCTTTCCTCTGGAAGTAGGAGAGATGGCAACTGCAGCACCTCAAATGTGATTTAACATTTCTTTGGGTTTATTACTTTGTATATGGCAGGCAGCATGGTGTATTAAAGGTTTCTTATGCAGTCAGCCATCTGTTTTGTAAGATGTTGTTTGTCTTGTGTAATGTAAAACTTGGCAAATGCAGATGCCATGGGATGAACAGGGGAATGACACGTGCTTCTTTCCCTGCCACTGATGCTCCCTGGGCAGCAGCTTGCATCCAGGGCATGCTTGCAGACATCTCTGCATCCACACACTGGTCAGGCAGCTTCTGCTCAGGGTCTCCTGTCCCTGCAGGAGCTGGGATCAGCCTTGTCCTGCCCTGCCCGGCTGCATATACATTGTGCCTGGGAAGTCCACAGCTCCTGCAACCGAGTTAATGAGTAAACACCCTGCATTGAATCCAACCTGGCTCTGTGCTGGTGGTCCAAACCCTCCACTTGTGGGTAGCTACAGACTGTCTGCAGCTCAGAGAGCTCCTCCTAAGATACTGTGACACAGCTGAGCAGTATCAGGCCTGGAATAGGGATGGTGTGTTACTCAGTTGTGCCTTACAGGAGCAAGTCAGGCATGTGGAAAGTAAAGAGAGGGAAGGTTGCACCTTGTTTTTTAATTGGATTTTGCATGAGAGGTATAGCTATCTTTATTTTTTTTTCATGCTATGCCTCTCTGTGAGGCTCCACAGTGCATCTAAAGGGTATTTTGCCTGGCATTAATTTTGGCACTATCCTGGTCTTTGTATACCAGTTGGTCACCTGAATTAGTTTTGATAAAAAAGAATTCTGTTCTGATTAGATATTTCCTTATCAAGACAGCTCCTTGCAGTAGATCCAGGCAATCTATTGAGGTCAGGAATTAAGTGTGCTGCTGCACATCTGGTGAGGTGTCGTGCTGGCTGCCTGCCCTGGTGCCAGCCTGACGGCTCCGTCAGCTCAGCTTATGTCAGTGCTCAGGGACTGATTTGACACATATTAAATGTGTTAATTAAATGGTGGGCTAGCATCTGTTCAAAAGAACTCTCACCAAATTGATGATGTGTGGAAAAGTACCTTTGAAGGAGCACCTGTGTCAGCTCACAGGTGTATTTTAGAATAACTTCTGTCCTGATGTGCTGTTAGGGGAAAATAATACTATTACTCAGCCATTGGAGTTTGAGTCTATTACTGTTCCCTTTTCGTGGCAGTGGATTGGATTTCTCCAGAGAGGAAATTAGATTTTTCCTTCCCTTTCACTCTGTCTCTGTCCTGTGCTTACATCAATTGGTGGCTGTCTGTGCACGGCAGTGTGTGTGATAACCTTTACTTCCACAAGTTACTTCATTTGCGGTTCCCTAATAAACTGTGTTTACACATGATGCTTCTTTACTTGTGGTGACAGCAAAGGTAATCAAGATGATGTGCTCCTTGTCTGAATTCATGCAGGAGTGAGTGTTGTCTTAGCCTGGGCCATTTCAGCCAGGACTGAATCAGAAGTGTGCTAACTGAGAGATGGAAGTGTACATAGCCCATGGGTAGGGCTTGCAGCTCTTAGAAGTTTGTGTCTGGTAACCAAGGGGAAATTTGTGTATATAAGCAGATATGTTGGATTTTATTTTCCTGTCCCCCTAGCAGCCAGCTGTAATCTAGTCTGGGAGTTATTGATAGTTTTTTGCTGCAATTTTATCTGGTCAGCTAGCCAATAACATGGGGGCCATGTTATTCCAGGAGAATCCAGTGAGACGATTTGTTTACAGCAGAGGGCAAATCCCACAGAGAGTGTTGGAGGAAGACAAGGTCCCAGAGGTTTGAGAGAGCTTGGTGGGAATTAGGAAACACAGCAGCAGCAGGGACAGGGTCACCTCCCAGCAGTCTTCAAGATCACTGTGACGGAGGTGGCGGAGCTCACCGTGCCAAAAGGGTGACCTCAGGGAGCACAGAGGTGGTGGGACGTGCTGGAGGTGCTGAACAGCTTGGGAAACTGCATACTCTTCGAGGCTTTTTCCTTTCCTTTTGTGCTCTGATGAAAAGCAGAGTCCAAATGCAAAATTCTTTCTCAAGGTCACATCCTGCGCTTGACTTTTGGCTGAGCAGGGCTGAGGCAAACACAGCCTTGGTGCTGTAGGCTGTTACTTCCTCTGGGAATTTCCGGTGTCCCACATTTTACACCTAAAGCTATGTTGCCAGGGAATCCTTCTCAAATTATGAGTGTTTTTCACCTGAGTCTTATCTTTTTCCTCCCTTTTGAAGAGGAGGAATGTCTCAGAGCAGTGCTAAGATGGAAGGAATTGAGAGTATTCGGTGTGCAGTAATATGGGGGAAATTGACAGAAACTGGGGGGTTTTGTCTGGTTCTTTTTTTAATATAATGTGCAACTGTGAGTGTGAATCTAGAATCAGACTGTCACTGTCTCCTTGGGGATTTTTTTCAGTGTGAATGCTGTTGGCCAGCAGGTGCTTCATCTTGGCCATTTTCTCCAAGGGATACTCCTATATAATTACAGTCTTGGTGGCTTACAGATGGAAACTGGGCAGGGAGAGAACACTGGAAAGGCACAAAAAGCTGCTACCTTGTGGTTTCAGATGGAGCTAAAACTTGGGCTGCAGAACAAGGATTGCTTTGTGTTTTGGGTCTGGAGATGGGAAGGTGAATGCTAGAGAGTTGTTCAAGCAGTGCAGTGTAGCCTCTTTTTCCTCTTGATATGCTATTTGCAAATGACTTAACTTCTTTATTTTTTTTTAAATAGAAGTATTTGCCTTTCATCCTTGAGCAAATATTCTGAGAATAAATGTCAGCCTTCTAAGAAAAACGAGAGGGTTTCTGAAATCTGAAACAGATTGTTAGCAGTGTGCAAGTGCAAGATGGAGTGAGAAGGGACAGGATGTGGATCTTAGTCCCTCCATGGCAGTGACAGCTTGCCTGGTGGGATTTGGAGGAGATGGGCCATGCAGGGCCATGCTCTGTGGCTACATGAGCTGATGTGAACCCAGTAATACTGCAGTTCTTCCCGGTGTCCTGTCTGTGTGTTCCCAGACTGTTCCTTCCACAGCTGCAGATGGAGAGAATGGGAGGAAAAAAAACAGTTGGAAAGGGGAGAGGACAGCATTTCAGATATCAGGCTGTGGCATACTTAGGGTGATTTTGTCTGACTTTGCCATCTTCTTTTCAGAAGAGGTTGCCTGAAAAACTGTTGTAAAGGATACCAGCCTAGTTTGTCCATCCCAGTGCCAGGGAGAGAAGCTGTTAGCAAAGACATTTTGCCCTTTCTGATGTAAAGTCCTTGTACCTATTGTCAGCAGTGCCTGTTCCATTTGCCTGGTTAAGCTGTTGTCCAACCTGTGGTTTTCACTGCCCAGAGCAGTGACATCCTGCACAGGGCAGTGGGGCTGAGCCCCAGGGTGCTGCAGAGCTGCTTCAGTAGCTCCCTCTACTCACACCCCAGCAAACCTGAGTGCTCGTGGACATAACACATCTGGCCCCAGGAAATCCACATTTCCCAGCCAGAGGTGCAGTATGCTGTGCATGTCTCATGTGTTCAGTGCCCTGTGCCTGGGATGCCCGTGGGGCCCAGGTCTGGATCACCCCTGAGGTAAGACAGCTGCCCTCAGGCTGGGAGCAGTTTTGCCTTAGGGGGTGTCTGGGTCTGGGTTGTTTGTCCACTGTTGCTGAGTGCTTATTGCCTGTGAGAGAGTGAGTCCCATGTGTCCTGAGCATGATAGACATTGTGAGAGAGTGTGTCCCACATGTCCTGAGCATGCCTGATCTCACTGCCCATGTACTGCAAGACAGCTTGGCATGCAGGTTTCAACTTGCCCATACAATCACTTGCCTGGGCCTTAGGGAAATTAGGTCTCTGAGTTGGATGTGCTGCTCTGACTGAGTAGGAATGCTAGGAAAGGAAGCAAAATCCTTCCTATGCATATCTCCTTGCTCACACAAAATTTTCCAAATGGAGCAAATGTATGTATCTGGGATTTTTTGGATTGATGATGATTTCCATGATTAGTGTGTATGATGAGGGTTTGCTCCATGCTCCACCAAGTAACTGAGATGGAAACTTTCTCATTGATTTGGGGAGCTGGAGCTTGCTTGCTCGATTTGCCATGGGTGGGTAAAGCTGATCTCAGTCTTGGAGTAATTTGATCTGAGCTGGTATTTTTGTCATGTGAGCTGGGTGGAAATGGTTGCAGCCACAGAGGCCTCCTGGTGCCTGGGTGCATGGAGCCCCAGTGTGAGCATCAGCTGGCTGCCTTCCCTGCTGCCAGGGCAAGGCTGCTGCCGAGGGTGGCTCTGCTGCAGGGGTGGGAAAGGGTTCACTGAGAGATGCCTGCTGAAAACTGCAGTGCTGAATCTTTTATCATATGAAATTGAAGCTAGATATGTTGGAAAGTCAGTAGACTGTCCTCATATGTAAAGCATTTCAACAGAGATGTGGTATTTCATATGCTGCTGGTGTTGCCTAAAAGTCACACTCACCCAGCTAGAGCAGAGATTATTTTCTTGTCATCTCCAGCTTTTTTAGAGGAAAGGGCAGAAACTGATCATATGCATGTGATAATCCAGAGAAGAAAATAGATGCTAAACAATCTCTGAAGCTATTTCCTTTCTATACAATGAGTAACTGCTGCATGCAGAGTTTTTTACTGTGCACCAGTGACTTAATAAAATATACTTTTATTATTTGGTCACTGCTTCCTGACTTTATATAGAAGTTGATATCTCGGTTATTTTTATTTTTACCTGATACTAACCTGAGCAATGCAATTGAAATGCTAAAGCCTTACATATCTAATGCAGACTTCCTGTTTCTATGGCAACAAAACTCGACCTTGTACTTAATGAAGGAATATTGAAGTGTGAGTAACTGTTACTTTAAGGTTTAGAAAAACAAACAGAAGCACTTTATATCTGGAGATTAGAGAAATAAAACGGAAATGACCTCTTTGCATAGAACAACAAAAATTTCCTAGGCTTGGGATACTTCATTAGTAAGAATGAAACCATATTAATGTCTTAAGGAGCTCTGTGTTTTAATCTTTTTTACCAAATTAAAATATAAAAGCTTTTTATAGCATGTGACAGTCTTTGAGAGCTTTTTCTCCCCTTTTTGTTTCCAAAGCTGCTGTGTTTGTGGTTAGGCTAATGAAAATTTGGGCTGCCTGACAACAGATACAGTTTCTTTTTTTATTGGCAAAAATCCATTGGTAGTTTTTATATTGGCTGAAAAGAAAGGGAACAAAATGTGTGGTGTTTAATCCTACATTTGATATACAAGCTAGTTCCTGGTCAGTTAGTTTAAATCTGTGTTACAGTGATAAATGCAAATTGCAGGTCAGAGAGTGAATGAAGGAGCAGCTGTCATCTCTTCCTATTTTCTTAGGGCTTTTCAGTTAAAATTTTAATAACCATTAAATTCTAATTTAAAGCCACCACAGAAAACATCCCATAGAAAAGCAACAATGCTGACAGCAACACATCACGAATGTTTACAGGCCTCTTTCTGTATCAGCATTTCAATAAGTGCTACACAACATTTGTGGCAGGTTTATTGAGCTAAAGTATTAGTCTGTGCAAGTGAATGTGGGCAAATGGGAAATATGATATAGAGGCTTCCATTACAATCTTACTGGTGAAAAGATTTCCACAAGCCAGTCCCATTTTTGTGTTTGCTATTTCTTCTGTGACTTTTTTAAAATTTTGTTGTTAGGCTGTGATTCTGACAGATTCATCTTCTGACTGAATAAAGCTAGCCAGGGTTCAGGGTTTAAGGAAACATTTGATCTAGTGAACTGAGTTTTATCTACTCACTTGTCACAAGACAGCTGAGGCAACCAGAGAGACCAGTGATGGTGGTAAATTGTCCCACAGCAAAAGGAAGGATGGAGGGCAGGATAAGACAGATGGGAGGTTGGCCTGTTTGAAAGTTGATCAAGATAAGCTATTGGGAAAAGCAAACCCAGAAACAACACACTCAGCAAAATCCATCTTGGAATTGGCTGAGTCAGAGCATATTAAGTGTGGGCAGGTGGCATCCCATTTGAGCTGGGTGCCTGAATCCTGCTGAGAGCTGTGCTCTTCCAGCTCCCAGCAAACTGTTTGGAAAGGCAGGTGGTGTCTCTGAGATGTGTGAAAAGCCATGACCCAAGATCTTTGGCTTGTGTTTGACCATACATTCTCTTTTAAAAATAAACACCTTGTTGTTAAGTAAAATGCTTCTCTAGGCAGAGACTGAAGGAAATCTGGCAGTGAGGATGCAGCAGGTAAATGGAAGTTTCACCACAGACAGCCTAAATATGGGAGGAAGCAAAACTTATTTGGTTCTGCAGAGCTTTGACCAAAGCTCCTGCAGGACATCACCTCCCTTAAAGTTTCCTGGAGATGCTCTGGGGGTGTCTTTGCTGGTGGGGCTGACTGTCTGTGTGCTCTGTGTTTCAGGGATAGAGCTCTGTCCTCCCGGGCACCGGTTCATGATCACCATGGTGGCGAGCTTCATCGAGATGGCAGGGCAGTTCCTCATGCCAGGGCTGGCTGCCCTCTGCAGGGACTGGCAGGTCCTCCAGGCAGTCATCATCTGTCCCTTCCTGCTGATGCTGTTTTACTGGGTGTAAGTATTTCTTCCTCCTGCCAACGAGCCCCTGATGTTGGACTTGGGAGATGCTCCACTCTCAGGAAGAGTGTGTGCTTCACAATACAAGTTCCTTTCCCCTTGTTCTTCCATCCACCTTGTGCAAAGCTTGACTTTCAAAAAAATAATAACTTTATAATCTGCTGTAACATGCAGATGTGCTACACCCTGCAACACGCTGGGCGCTTGGGAGACAGTCCCCTTTCACTGAGGTGAAGCTGTACTTTGTTATTATTCTGGCTTTCACGTCCCCTTTAAGGACTAAAATAGTTCTTGAGAAGATGCATCCCAGCCTGGCTGTTGTCAGATTGTGACTGCATGGCTATATTTTCCCTTAATACCTATGTTGTGGTTCTGGACTGACACTGTTGGTTTCTTTGATCCAAGAAAAGTTACAAATAACATCTGTCAGCCCTGGAACAAGCACGCTGGGATGTTTTGTATGCCTGAGGTAGTCAGCCCTGAACTAGACTTGATTTTGCCCAAATTAGCACATGCTATGCTGAAGTCGGGTGGCTGGTCTGTGCCAGGCATTGGCTTGGGATTGTTCCTACAAGGAATTCCCCACTCCCAACCAGTCCCACTCCTCTGTGCCTGTGGCACTGTGGTGTTGGTACAGCTGTCTGAGAGAAGTAGGATGGCTTTCACCTTGGGAATAGTGCCAGGTCCATCTCCATCATGACTTTATAAACATTCAAAAAAAAATCTTTCTTTGTTGCTCTGTCTTAATAGTGACACGCAGTGGCAGCATAAGACAACAGAGGCTTATGAGAGTAGTGTTGTACAAAACCATAACAATAAGAACACTAACAAGTCTAAAATATTTCATTATTGTACACTGAGAAGAGTGCACCACTCTGTGCAGGACCAAGCTTGTTAGGTACCATGGCAAGCTAGGCTGCTAGTTGTAATGCCTGACAAGTTACAACATGTAAAAACATGTTGCACTATATAACAGTTATATTTTTGTATTAACTTCTTACAGACCCCTCCTGTGTTGATGGTGGTAACCCTCAGTGGGGATTTCACTGCTTATTCCCAAGGCAGATATGCCTCAGCATGGGCAAAATGTGCACTCAGGAGAGTTAAAAATCCCTTGAAAATAATGACAGCAGGGGCAGGGGGTTACCCCTGTATTCCAACATATAGAACTTAAATAGCCTCATCTTGACAGCCTCATCTACCTCTTTGATGAATAATGAAGAGTGTTTTTGTTAATCTGTGATGCTGTTCTTCTCTCCCTCACCTGCTGTATGCTATACGCGTGCTGGTCTGCTCCAAAGCTTCATGTAGTAATGCCTGCCAGCTGAAATACTTCATGTCCACCACTGGATAAAACACAATATCAAACAGAGTATTTACAGACATTTGCGTCCAAAAGGATGGTGCAGTAGTATGGAGATGCCTAATGAGCATGGGGGATGGCATGAAGAACAGGCATCCCTCAGCAGTCTTCTGGAGGCCACACATTTTTCGGGTGGCTTTGGCAGGGTCTCACACATTCCTGTTGAGAGGTCATTCCTGAGTGACATTGAAAGGGATAGGAAATGCCAAAAATTATGCTGTAATCTGCAAGAACTCTGTGGCTTTTTAGCTGGACAGGGCAGGCAAACCAAGCAAATAAGTCCCCCTTATATATTGTGGAGCATAGCAACTTGAGAAGTAGTGGTAATAGCCAGAGGATGGGGATTTGTGTTGCCCAAGGTTTTTGCATTTGCAGAAATGAACCTTGGTTGGGATGCCTCTTTAATTATATTGTCAGTACAGTATGTACTTTTCTCTTAGGCTCTTTGCTTCCATCTGTTGCATATTCTCTGGGAAGTGTTACCATTCCATTACCTCTTTCTTTCCTTCCAAATGGAACGTGGACCCACAGCGGGTGTTACAGATAAAGGAAGAAAGCTAACTGATTGGTAATAAAAGAAGAACTGGAAAACTACACTGCTTGCTAATTCCCCATCATGTACCCAAAGCAGTGAGTCAACAGATGCTGCAAATAGCCCCTGCACTGCCTCCTCCTTTTCTGTACTCTCTTTAATTCCATCTCCTGCTGTGAGAGTGCTGTTTGCCCCTCCAGGCTGGGGCTTGGCCCTCTTCCCACCCATGGTTTTGCTCTTCTGTTGGCCACATGCACATGGCAGGCTATGCAGTCCCCAGGAGGTGCATGGCTGAGTGGATTGGGAAGCTGGGCCCAGATGGGAGAAAAGGGGAAGGCAGCATTTTTGTCTAGGAGGGTTGGGGAGATGGGCTTGGATACATAAGTATGGAGCAGATACCCCTACTGGGCTCTTAGGTCATTCTGGAAGGGCAGAAAGGCACCCATGTACGTCAGACATGGGCACAGGGCGTTGTGACAGGGGTATAAAGATAATTTAATAGAAGTTAGACTCCTTTCAAATGTGTGTATGTATTAGAGCCATAAGGGAAGTGGAACTCTAACTATACAGAGACCTTATTTCTTCTCAAAGGAAGCTCCAGACAGGATGATGAATGTCAGTAAAGGCATCAATAATTTGAAATAAACTGCTTCCCTCTAACCAAAACTGAAGAAATGGAAAGAGGTGGCTGGTTCTTTTCTGGTGCTTTTAGAGAGGATTTACTCGCACCAAGACACAAAGTTGCAATGACTGTGTTTGTTGACCTGAGGCAGCCCCCTAATTGACAATACCTTGCAGCCTTTCCATGGGCATCCATTTTCCATCCATCTGTGCAGAATCACAGTTCTCCTTCCAGCTACATGTGGTACCTTCCTGGTCTTTATCAAGGATTCTTTCCTCTTAGGATTTCTCCCATCCCCAGTTCTTTCCTTGCCTGTGAAAGCATGGCCCTTTGCTTACTGATGGAGGAGGTAGCAGACTATCAGCCAGCTATATGAGGAAAATACTGAAAACCAAAGGTCAGCAGGAAGGAGCGCATGCATTGGCTGTGGTTCACCAGGGACAAGCTGTGCACACCTTGGAGCAGGAGCACTGAGGGAGTGTGATGTACTGCTCTAGGGGAGGCAGGAAACAAAGGATGGAGTGGCACAAAGGGCTTGTGGTCATGCTCTGTTTAAAACAATGGAGCTGGTGGGAACTGTAAGCCAAAGGAATTACCCAAAAGGTGACCAAAAGCTGAACTTTGTGACATTAGCTCAAAAATATGTATTATTTTTTACCCCCTCATATGCTAATGACTGAAGTCACAAATATTCCAACCTAAACATGAAATGACATCACCTGTAACTTTACCTTTCCCTTCCCTCAAAGAAAACATTATAATTGTAGCTTAATTGAGGAAGGAGGTCAGAGGAGGCTGCACCTTTGTATCCTTGGGCCATCGATGGGCTATACCTATCTCCTCTCTCACCACCTGTTGTGTGAGACTCGAACACTCACAAATACTGAGTGCTTCTTCAGGAAATTCAAAAAGCAAGCTTGTGTTTGTGATCATACTTTTAGTGCTACTTAGTCATCTCACAATTTAATGCATTTGTCAATGGCTGTGTCATTCATACTGTAAGTATTATTGGTGTGTGCTTCCACAGACAGTGTATTTATCACCAGCAACCCAAGAACAATTCCTGTTGCTCAGTAAGTGATACTTGCATCTGGCCATGAGATTTATTGAATGTGACCGGACTTCTACTCTGGCCATGAGAGTCCATTGGGTGCAACCAGACTTAGTGTGTCACACTGTTGGAGAATTTGTGACCATGGGAGTTCTTATTGAATGTTACTGAATTGATGGCCTGGACTCAAGGCAGCCCATGGACTTTTAAGTGTCCCTAAGGAATCTCTCGCTGCTCACACTGAGAGATGGAGCACCTGAAAGATGCTAGGCTTCAGCACTTCCAGTCTGAGCAACCTGCAGGACCCAGAAGATAAGAGACATGTTTGTGCCCAGCCTGTGAAGCCCATCCTTGTGGCTCCTTTCCTTTCCCTCTGTGTGGGTGGTCATCACAGGACTTGTTGTTTGGAACCTGTGAGCAGACTGCTGAAAATCTAAAACTTACAGGCTGGTGACTGAGGCTGTACCCTCACCACGGCCAAGCATGCAGAGATTTTGCATTCAAAAAATTCTTAGTACTTTAAAAAAAAAATGCTTTTTCTTTATAAGACTTTCTGCTGAAAGATGTGCTAAATCATCTGTGCAGCACAAGGAGTAGTAAATAAGCTGCCAAGCTGAATGGCTGTCATCATAGTTGTTACATGTTTTTATTGGCTGATATAATTTAGATTGCAGTCTGCCTGATTTCTCTCCTTTTTATTTCTTCTTCCAAAAATAATTTCTGTGTCTCAGTTGGAGGCTTTGCTAAGGTGTTTTCCAAATTGTATCAGCCCTCAGAGATAGTACGATAATGGTGCAATTGGCAGCTTAGAAGGACAAGAACTGGGCAGCATCCACAGCAAAGATCAGTGTTTTGTGAAGGAAATTTGAGGGTTTATTATGTATTTGAAGTTAAAAGTAGTTGTTAAATTTGTTTTTAATATGGTCTTTTGGAAGAACAGTAAAAACAAAGTCTCAACATGAAAAAAACCAGAGTGAGATCTGAAAATTTTCACGTCTTTTGTATTATTGAAAAAAAAAAAAAAGGAGAGTGACCAGTTAAGCTCATTGATCTGGTTAATATCAGCACTTGTAAGAAACAATTGGATGGAAAGTGGAGTTTTTTAACTGTATGCATATATATGTTTTTAAGGCAGCTAACAAAACATTATCTTTAGTCAGGGAAGCTTATGATCCTAAGAAGTAATTCTTCTCTTTCATCTGTCATTAAAAGAGAACCCAAATTACTTCTGTCAGCTGTTTTCTTTCTTTGGTCTGAATTACCATGTGTGAACTGCTCATCTCATTCACTCCCTTTTTGGCATCAAATGTCTATTGCAGACAGCGCTGCCTCTTCCTCTCATTCCTTTCAAGTTATATTAATGGATAGAGCACCTGTAATATGTTATAAAATTCCAATGTGCCGTATTTCCATGTGATAGGATACTTGCTCTATGATTTGTGAATCAGGGTAAAAGAAAATATCATAAAATTGCACATTCTAAATCTGTTTTCTCTCTTTTTTGTTTCATAAATTATTCTTCTGTATTTTGAAATAATCACATAGCTTCTGAGTGGTTAAATGAGCAACCAAAACTCTACCTGTTCGTCCTCTGACAGAAAACTGGAAGCAGCCCTAACCTGTTTTCCCTCTTTAAAGTATTTTCCCAGAGTCTCTTCGGTGGTTGATGGCTACACAACAGTTTGAGGCATCCAAGGAGCTGATCCTTCAGCTCACGCACAAGAACAGGATGAGCACAGAAAGCGACATCAAAGGAGTGGTACCTGGTGAGTTGGACAGACAACTGCAAACCCCCCAGCTCTTCTCCAATGGCTGCACGTGGCATCACTGCCCAGAATTAAATTGTCCATTTATTGCCTGTAAATCATCTCATTCATTCGTTCATTCATTCATTCTGCTCTTGAAAACCCATTCCAAACTCCAGCACTGTGTTAAAAGCTCCATGGCCTGTTGAACAGTCCTAGTAATTATAGTCTTGTCTTGCAGTGCCGTGTGTCTTTAGAGACATCTCTTGAAGAATTTTACCATGGCTACAAGAGTGCGCCTTCAGCTCTGTGTGCCTCTGGAAACTGGGTTTTAAGGAAGCTGCTTGCTGGGATCCTGCCCATCACCCAGCACTTACTCTGTTGGTTTGGAGAAGCAGCAGCACCCAAACCCCCTATTCTAAAGTGCCAGCCCCATGGGAAACTTAAACTACGTTAGAGTTTCTCTTTAAAGCTTTGCTCCAAGAGCTGTTTTGCTCTCCTCTCCTGCATCATCTGAGTGATGCTGCTTTAGGGATGGAGGGTTGCTGCAAGTGACAGTGGTAGGGTGCAGTTTTTGCTTGAGAGTCTGAAGTATCAATTCCTTGGTTTACTGATGCTTTTAGAAAGAGCTGGCTTCCCTCATCACCAAAATTGTCACTGAAAAAGCCAAGATCCTGTCTTGTAGATTGCTGTGCAGAAGAGACTCTGTGCGTGTGTGTATGCGTGTTTGTCTAATTACAACAAAGGCAAAGAGCTTCTGGATCTTTATCTCCCCAGTGCACCTGTCAGATTTGGTTCAGGCTCCCCTTTTTCTTCTCACAGGCTTGATTCTGCCCATAAACACCCATTTTGCACTGTCATTTGCAATCTGTATCACACTACCCACTTGTCAAATGGTGGAAACATTTCCCCTGCTTTTCCAACACTAGCTGCTCAGACTTCAGGGGCTGCAGGGGAGCCTCAGCCAGTAGCTCTGCCAGAGGGCAGAAGTGATGGTTCTGTGTTTGTCTGATCCTTATTGAGGATCTCTGGGGTAACTGTGGTTTCTGTCAGTCAGTGTTAAAGGCGTCATTCAGCGCTGGAACAGGCTTAATCCAAGATAGAAAACTGTCGCCATTAACATCAGTGCCTAATGAATAAATCAATCTCCATCAGTGAGGGGTGGAAAGCCCAGTTCAGGATCTCTGGTACACATTCCCAGGTCATTGGTGTGGTTTGTGGTGCAGTGAGCACACTGGTGTTAATTAGCTGGCTTGCATGTAATTGTGTGTCTGGGGTTACAGTTCCTGGATCTGCATCACACAACGTGGCTTTGCAGTGTAAATACCATTTTTCTGGTAAAGTTTTGGAAAGCGTTAGGGGTGTGAGAGCTGTCATTAACCTGTTGATATCCTCCCCACCTCATGTTTGCAGGTCTTCCTCAGGATAAATTATGGATCTTGAGAAATGATGGGTCCCTAAGCCAACAATTGGCCTTGGAGTTTCCCAACCAATTCCTAAATTTGGCTTTTGTCAGTAAGCTTCTTGAATTTGCAGATGAAATAAAACATATTTTAGGGGAAAGAAAAAACTAATTACCTATGTTTCCTTTGAGGAAAATAATAAAGACAACTGTGTGCTGGAGGGATTTATTTAAGCTATGTATAATGATATTGCCCATGGAGGAATGCTAAATTTCAAAATGGCTTTGTGACTATTATTTGTGACTGATTACTTTTCTCAGCAGCTTCATGGTTAGGAGCACACTCTTGTTTAAGGAAGGGACTCCCTTTCATGTGGAAAAACAGAACATTTTTGCACACCTTGATACTATGGATCCTCTGACTGCAAATACATTTAGATATAGCAGTTGTCAGTGCAGCACCATTTGCAATTTATAAATGATTCAGCACATGGTAATTTCTGCCTCCTTGTTGATGATGAGATTGTTGGGGTATTTTATTATTTCTTCCCTCACTTTTTCTCTTTAAACTCTTTCTGCAGCCCCACACTTAAAGGCTTTTCTGATGCAGCCCTGGAGGGAAGCTGCGTTTCTGTAGGAAGAGTAAGAGAGGAGCAGTATCAAAAGAATTAAATAAGATTAACTACAAACTGCTGAAGGAAGTATCACCTCTCTCATTCTGGGTGCATAGGGGCGTTGATGGTCTGAGCGAGGACAGGAATACAGTAGGATTGTTGAATTAAGAATGTGATCAAGCTGCAGGCCTTCAGTGGGTCAGGAAGGAGAAGGAACCCTTTCTCTGCTCTTGTGTGCTGCAATAACATGTCCACAGCTGCTCTAGCATGGATGGGTAAAAAACTGGTACTTGTCTGGGAGAAAGGATGCATTGAGACTGATGCAGATATCCCTTGTTTTCCCTTTATTCCATTGTTGAGCTTTCCTATCTGTGTGGAGGGATTTTTGTTTTGTGATTTGTTTGATTCTTTGTTTTCCATCTGAAAAGGCTGGAAAATGTTTTGCTTTAGTTAGGGGCCATTGTGTTGCTGTTGATTATTGCTCACTGCATTGTTGTAACAGGCTCCTGTGATTTAATTACTCCCAATGTATTTAAATGACAAACTGCTCACTTGCAGTCCCTTCCAGCTGAAAATCCCACTGTAATTTTACTCATACATACCAATCAAATTAGTGTATCCGATATAACAGATCATTACAGGAGTTACAGGAGTTTCATATATACCTATTTTGGCACTTGATATGAATCCCATAGTAAAAAGAAGCAGTGTTCAAGAGGACAAAATTATTCTGGGATGCAAGAAAATTTAATTTTCAATTGTTCTCCAAGCAGTGAGCGGGCTGATATTCCTTTCTGAAGAATTACACCATTTCCATTGCCTTCTGAAGGCTTTTGCTCATTCATTGGCTACACTGCCTGTAGTGTGAGTGCCACTAACCATCTGTAGGGCCTCTGCTCCATGGGGAGGTGGCCCATGTGTAAGGTGGGGCAGGGGGGAAAGGAAGCAAAATTTATCTGCTGTTTTTGACAGTCCTTTGGGCTGGAGTGGTTGCCAGTGCTCTCCTGGGAGATGTCTCTAAAGACAAGAGCTAGAAGTGCAGACAGTGATCCAGCTGCAGCTGGCAGGTCCAGCAGCTGCCACAACAACCCCTGCCAGGGGAAGATGAGGGTGGGCAGCTGATGGGCAATGCCCAGCCAGCAAGATGGAGTGGGAGTGTGCTTACATGGGAAACAAATTAGAGTGACACAAGGGGTGTTGATAGCACTCTAGAGTGCTGTAAATTTACATTGCCCTTATCTTCAGTAGCCTGTCCCAGGGCTGATGTTGGTTGCATAAAGGGATCTTTTTCCTCAGAAGCTTTAAGTGGCTTTATTTTTGAGTCCTTGGTGTACCTTGTGATTTTGGGCAGGAATAATTTGCCTTTATAATGAGATTTTTGGATTTATGTGGTTGCGTTTTCTTCCTTAATGCTTAAGGAACATAGGAGAATTAGACCTGGTTAAATTACCCCGGTATGTTTTCACTCAAAATTTCACCAGTTGGCTTTAAATTTTGCCCTCTTTTAGAAATAAAAGTTTAAATCTGTTTTTGCATCAAGGAAATTATTTTTATTCAACTGTGTATTGAAATGTCATTTTTTAAACAGGCTTGTTGAATTTTGTTGACATATGTTTCAAAGCATTACCCAAAAAAGTCAGCTTCAATCATGAGCAAATTAAATATTTTTATAATATTAATTCAGTACAGGTTTTTCACTACCAGTTTCTCCAGAAACTTTACCATCTCTCCCTTGTTTCACTGTAGAATGAGAAGCAAACATAAAATTCAGTGCAGCTGTGGGACAGTCATTTTGACCTTAGTGTCATAAATGATAAGGAAGTATGAAGATTGTTTAAGAAAATGGAGAAAAGAATGTTCAGGGGAATTGGAAATCCTAGAGCACCAACCATAACCTTACACCTTTTAAAGGTGTGTTGCACTTTAGGTGGCTTTCATTACTTTTATGGAATGCATTCTCTTTCTTTGTGTGGGGTTGAAGGGTCTGTTTGTTGCCTGGAGCAGATTGTCTGCTGCAAGCTGGCCTTGGCTGCACCAGCACCCAGCCCTGCTGTGTTTGGGTGTCCTGGGAAATGCTCCACTGGAGACACTGCTGTATCAGCAGCTACCCAAGTGTCACACATGGTGCTTCCATGGAAACCCACCCCTGGGCAGCTCTCTTTGGCTTCCCCTGTGTGGGGAGACATTTCAGGTGGTCCTTAACATGAAAATAACTGCTTGGCCAGCTTTGAAAAAACAAAGCTCCCTTTTTGATAATCTCTGGATGGAAACACAAACCAGTGGTGCTCCTGTGGGCAGAGAGCTTATAGCTGTTCCTTCCCAAAATTCCTTTCTAAGCTTAGAGAAAATAATATTGATGTAATCACCAAAGGTGGACAGCAAAGGTAAAGCAGTCAAATAGATGCCAGTACTTTTGCATGCAGGACACAACATGGAGAAGATGCAGGGGTAGGTGGTTATAAGTACTCTGTGTGTGTATGTGTGTGGATTGCAGTTAGGAAAACTGTGGTTTTCAGGGGGTTTCCCTTTGAAGAAAAAAAATTAATACTCTTTCATCTTTCTTGCTGCTGAACAACATGCTCCCATCACTTTTCTTTAAACATAAGCTATTTTTCTGTTTTGTTTTGCTATGTATATTTTTTTCCTAAGCATGAGGCTTGAATCTATGTAATTATATGCATTTTCCTTTTCCACTGGGTAAATAGCAGAGGGAAGGGTGAAAATGCCTGATGTCTGAAAGTCAATTTCCCTGCAAAGCTTTACTCATATCCTTAGACCATCGCACCATCACTGCACTACTGGCTTAAAGCTTGTGATAGATGAAGAGTGCACTATCTGGAGAAGAAAAGCAAGTTTCCTGGTTCCACAATATAGGTGATTCCATGTGATAGTGAAGTACAAACCTGCCAGATGTCCTTCTTTGCCAGATCCTGTTTCTTGGGTGTTTAATGGTGCTAAACTTAAATGCTCCATGCAGCTCCCAGAGCGTGGTCAGGTAAATGTGGGAAATGTAACCAAAACAATTCAAGGTGCTGCTTGAAGGCTGTGTGTCAGCCACAGAGATTTCTATCTCAAAATTAAAAAAAAAAATACCCAGCCAGTGATTTCTGTTGTCCTCTTATATGTTAAATCAGTTTCAGGAGGGTCTGGGTTTCTCCTGCTGGGCCCCTGTTGTCCAGTAGCTGTCGTGGAGTTTGTGCAACTCATTCAGGATGTGCTGCACATGATAGTGATGAACAAGAGCAAAACTGGTCAGTTAGGTCCTCTTCTACTGGCTGGGTCTACAGCAATGAAAGAGGAGAGCCCATGCATGCCCTGAATGTGTCCTCAGCAAAGGTAGCAGTGATATCTGACAGTCACAGATTTTGGAGGGATCAGGGGGAAAAGGGTGAGAACGTGCCTACTGAGAATGTGCCTTTTGATGCCACTGGGAGAAGCCAAATATGCTAGAAAATTTAAAGGGGAAAAAAAGAAAAAAGAGAAGGAAGAGGGGGCTGTCAGCCTCTGTTTCAATTTGAATGATTCTTTCTCACTAGTTGAGTCCTCTGCTGGCTGCACTCCCGCCTGTTGATTTGTGCCCCGCTGGCACACTGGCTCTTTGTGCACAGGGCTACCTATGCTCCCAGAGGAGCCAGCTTTACAGGCCAGGAACCATGTGCAGAGGGCTGGCAGCAAGCCCTGGTGCTGCTGGCATTTCCCCAGGCCACAGGCACCAGAGGGGAGAGGGCTGGTGAGGCTGGATGTGGATGTGAAGGGTAGGAGGGAGACCTCGAGAACCAAGTGGAAGTGGAGAGCAGTAAGAGGGGACCAGTGGCCGGAGAAGAGAGGAAATAAGACACTTTAAGAAGTGTGGGACCAAAGAATAAAGATAGCTGGAGGGGACTTAGAGAGGCAAGGGCAACAAGGGACTGGGGGAAAGCAATGAAGGAAGAGCAGAGGAGAGCTAGAGCGTGGAGACCAAAGGGGCTGCAATCATATGCATTCCCCTCCTTCCAGAGCAAGCTGTCAAGCCCAAGGATTCATTCTTAGAGCTCTTCTTTTGCAAAATCCTCTCCTAAAATATTTGCTTCACCCCTCCCTGCTGCCCAACTTGCTTGCTCAGCTTGCTGATGTTCCCTCCATAGTTTCAACAACATAGAGCAGCAATGCATGTGTGGATGCCTGCAACCTCCTGATGGCCACAGCTCCACACAAGGACATTGGAGGTGCTCTTTGTGTTGTTGTTGGTTTTTTTTTTTTAATACTGGTGATGCTAGAAAGCATTGACAAGTCATGCTCTGGGAAATGCAAGAAGTCAGGTTGCCTGGGCAACCCCTGCTTGGCCTCCTGGCATGAAGGCATGATGATCCAGCCTTTAATAACATGATTACAACCTATTTTTTCCACAGGGCATAGGATGGACGAATCAGTGCATAGGATGGACGATGATGTGGGAATGAAGCTGTTGTCTGTTCCTCATTTGTTGCAGAATTTGGAAGGTGTGTAGTGAATGAGGCAGAGGCTTGCAGAAAGAAAAAAGACAGCGCTGGGGAAATGAAGCTGAATACCTCCTGAAGAGCTGTACTCATTCTCTGGGTCTGTCAGGGATGTTCTTGTACCATGATGGAGATTTCCCTGGAATCAGGCCCTTTCAGTGCTGTCACTAACCACAATTTCTTCAGTGTCTGTCTCTAGCGTGTAATTCTGGGGCTTGTTCTGCGGAAAGATGGGAGCATTTATATCAACACCTAAAGGGGTATTGCTGCATGATTTTTTTCTCATTATGGACACAATTCCTCTCAATTTTATCTCCCTGCTTCCAAACAGGAGTAATCTTTGCTATTACTCTTACAAGAAGTTGATAGAGATTTGCATTTATGAAGTACATATATATTCTGACAGCACTGTAGGAATGTCTCTAAGGAAATCTATGATTTTTTGTACTCACTGGGAAGTTTGGCTAATGAGGCTGAGGGGTACATGCTGAATGGGAAAGGCAGAGATGTCTTTAATAGCTGCTCCTTGGATAACTGCAGTGAACATTCTGGGGGAAAAACTAATGTGTGGTCATCTAAATGCTGTGTCATAATGCACATGAGCAACTGAAGATTGCAACAGCAACCTTATGTCTGACTTTTCAATCTTATTTGAATGTAATTAGAAATAGAGGATTCAAATAAATCCTTGCAATCAGTCCATAGCTGTTAGAGTCCTGGAGTTACAGAGTTGCTCTCATGAAAGGAGGTTCATCTTAAGTGTTGTTAGTTTTTATGTCCAGTGCTTTGGTTAGAAAGCCATTCCAGTCTCCATATTCCTCTTGCACTGCAGGTGCATTTTAGCATTCAATTCAAATACACTATTGCTGTCTGGGTTTGCTCTTTTTTCACTTTCACTCCTGTCTGTGCCTATCTTAAACCTCTTTCCTCATGCTATATGAGAAGAGAGCAGCCCTGTTCCTGTACTGAGATGAAGTTCTCTATCTCCTCTCCTTTTATAAATACAATACTCTGGCTTGCCAGAGCTTTAGTTTCTCAAATATTGTAAGAGAATTCCAGTATTTCATTGTCTGAATTGCAAATGCCTCATGGCTGCATTAAACTGGTGCCATATAGTCACTTGTGTTCAAGTAGTACATAAACAAGTCCAACACAGGTTTTGCTTATCTTCCACCAGGGACATTTCCCCTTAATCACTGAGAACTTCGCATTGAATTTCATATTTTCACTTGCTTTTGCCACATGCTGGATCTCAAGCTCACCCAGTTCCTCCAATGGCCCATTTGCATTGTACTTACCTTTGACAGTAAGATAGTGCCTCACTTTGTCACCAGCAGACCTTGCTGGTACCTTTCTGAGGTTTTTGCCAAGCTCCCCACTCAGATTATTAAACAAGATTTTTTTTCTAAATAAGATGAGTCATCCCACTACTAATGTCCTGCCATCCGCTCATGATTTCTGTTTTTCTGTCCCTTATCTCTCTCTGCCCATCAGTCAATATTTTACCTATCTCATAATTTCTGTATATGGCTTGAGAGCTGGACAAAAGTCCTGGAAGGTATAAATAAACCTGTGTACCCGTAACTCTGCCTGCCTGAGAATAGATTGCTTCACCTCTGTGTTTCAGACCGGTCCATCTCCTGCTGCAGAGTTGTCATGCTCCAGGGATTTATTGAGTCTCTGTGCTCGGCTTCCATAGATCTTTTCATGTTCAAAGAGCTACTGACAGTATCGTTTAGCAGCCAGAAAAACCCAGCAAAAGTTCATCACCACAGGGCACTCGTCATTTTGGACATAATTTTTCTGTGGCTTGATTTGGGCTTTTGTCTGTTTTGTCTATGCCAAGTGGTGCAGAGATGGGTGGCTTCATCTGAAGGCTCTAAAGATACTTTCTGATTTTGAAAGGCATGCTCCTGAGATGCAGAGGGTCTCTTGAGAATTCAGCAGCTTTGAGAGCTGGGAGCTGGTAGGGTTCCCCTTCCCATGAGACTTTCAAAGTCTGCCAGTGAATAGTTCTATTTCCACTAAGATGTAAAGAGTTAGCTTGTTGACAGTTTTCCTACTGAGTCTCTGAATAGGAAGCCTAGAGTGTGTGTGGGCTCTGGAGTATGGGAAAACTTATTAGGGGCCTCTGAATAAATGGATAGATATAAATATTCTTATATTCCACACTCTACTTTTTGGTAAATCAAAACTGAAACATTTAATGCTAATTTCTCTGTACTGGTGACTTCGGTGTAAAATCAAAGAGTAAGCTGGGGGTACAAGGAGTTTTTCTGGTGTTAGTTCTGAAAGAAAATAGTTTGCTTCCATGAGGCTTTAATAGGCTTTGGCTTGCCTTTTAATATCTTAACTTTGACCTATGAAGTCAGCCTGAGAGCTGCCACTCTCCTGATGCTCATCAAAGTCAGTGGAGCAGCTCCTTTCACGCAGGCAGGCTCCCTCCAAAGACAGCAGGTCACTTACATGATAGCCAGTTCTGTCTTTGATGACTTTTTTGCAAGTCACATTGCTTATTTTTTCTTATTAGAATGATATTTTGGTTATTGCAGGCCATTAATTTTGCAGTGGGGATTTTTGGTGAATATCTCACTAGTATTCATAGAAGCAAAGGAGGGAGAAAGCCATCAGAAAGATAAATTGTGTTGGAGACTTGGAGGCAAGTCATTCTTCTAAAGCAGGTGACTTAGATTTGGAGTTTTAACAACATCATAGAGAGATGGAGGTGTAAGTAGCTGGTGGAGTCATAAGGCTCTCAATAAAATGCTAGGTTCTGTTTGCATTCTTTGATGAAAGATTTGAGACTAGATTCTTTTTTTCCCCCTTTTTTTTTCTTTTTTTCTCCTTTTTTTTTTTTTTGTGGATTTTTTTGTTTGTTTGTTTGGGGTTTTTGTTTGTTTTTTGTTTGTTTATTTTTTTAATGCTTATAATGCTGTTACATCTGGAATCCAGACATTTTTGTATGATGCTGTGATGTGTCCATGGAGTGTAACCCCCGCGAAAGCAGATGAAGGGTCCACTGCAGAAAGACTGCTGCATGAGTAGGGTAGAGAAGGGGTGAGCTCCCCTGTCATGTGTGATCCTCACTGCAGCTGACACAGGAGCTGTTGGACAGTTCACATCACCAAGTGAGCCCTTACCTGAGGGCAGAACAGCAGCTCAGTGAAAAACACTGGTGGGAACAGGTTCAGAAGCACTGACTTGTGAGAAAGGTTAAAAGGGGGGCCTGAGTGCAGGTGAGAAGGATGCATGACAATAAACAAAGTACACATGGATTATAGGAAGACCTAATGTATGAACAAAGCAGGAGTGGAGGGCATAATAATGGTTGGTTGCAAATGAAAGTGTAGCCAAGTTGATCATTGCTTCTCTTGATTTTATTGAGTTGTGGCTCAATACAGCATGTGTTTACAAGTAAGTCTACTCTCTGTCTTGAAAGAAAAAAGTAAAAATTTCGCTGAGAAACAAACAAACAAAAATCCCTATCAGATTAAGAAAATCTGAAGAATATGGCATATTTACCTTCTGCTGACAGAGGATGAGATGTTTTACTTTAGAGGCCAGATCTGGTCATTCTTAGTTTGAGAGTGAACCCTTTTGAAATCTGTGCAATATGTGTTGTTTGGGTAGTGATTTTCATTGTTGCCCTTCAGCTGAAATAGTAAACACCCACCAACAGCTTTTCAAAACCTTGTGCTTCTCCTAGTGTTTGCTTTGACTTTTTTTGCTGTAGAAAGTTTGGCCTGGGCTCAATCATTGCCTTTACAATTATATTTTATGTAACTGCTTCAGTTGTTCTGAATTATTTTGTTCCCGCTTATTCCTTCCTAGAATTTTGCTATAGAAATTATTTTGACCTTGTTCTTTGAGATTAGGCTCCAATTTTTTATTGCTTATATTTTAATATGGCCCCGATCCATTACTGAGTCTGAAGAGGGTTTCTATAATACAAATATTAATTTTACTATTTTTTTTCTTTTGCTCCACCTTAGTTTTTCCGCTTTTGTGAGCTTCATGCTGCATAAGTTCAGGGGAGAAATGGCCATTATCAGGTTGTTAGAAAAGTAGTGTAGCCATATTCTGCCTAAATACAATCACTGGTGTAAAATACACTTTTCTGCTTTTGTCAGAAGCCTTCCCAGTAATTACTCTAGAGAGAAGACCAGGAGTGACCTGTGAGCAGTTAATAGATCAAGCATTTGCATGTAAATAGTGTTTGCTTGATTTATTATTTTTGTGATGCACTTTTCAAATAATAGCTGGCAAATGTGGCTTTTGTTTCGTTTGTAAATTCAGGTGACCTTTTTTTTTAAATCCCCCCCCTCCCCCCCAGCTTGCTTTTATTTTCTCCTGCATCTCTTTAGGAAGTTGCTATTCAGCAGAGTAAAGCAGAGGTCAGGCCAGGCCAGGCCAGTGTGGGCAGCTGAGGACACCGAAGCTCATTGTGTATGCACCAAGAGAACTCATGCACCCTTCACAACAGGGCCATGCTGCTGCCTTAAAAAAAAAAAAAAAAAAAAAAAAAAGCAGTAGTGAAAGCCTTTACCCCAGAAAACAGACCTAGTCTGTGCTCTTGGTGGGCATTATTTTTGTGATGCTTCTTTATAGCTACAGCTTCTCCTGCTTTTATTGGACTTGTTGCCCACTGATCCGGTAGCTTGGAAACAGTGGCTGCTTTGGCACGCTTAGGTAGGTGTTCAAACTCCAACTTAAGGATAATTGGGAAATAAACAGTGCCCTTCATTATTGTCCTGTGCCAACAAGGGTATCAGAGGCAGCATTTGTAAGGCTTGTGAGTTATTTCAGCATTGAAAAGAAAAGTTCACTTGAAGCTGCCCAGAACTGGAAGGACATGGTGGGGCTTTAGTTCTGAAATGCAGACTCCACAGCTGCTGATGCCCAATGATTTTTCTTTAAGAAAATGTCTTAACGTTTAGGACATCCATCAGAAAAATCTTAAATATTTGAAAAGGGAGTGGAGTTGAAGATGGATGAGCTGACATAATGTCCTAGCCACTGCATTCTCAAACTTGCATTTGAACAAACTACAAAAGATGACCCATGAAAAATGAGTTTGAGCTCCAGTCCTTTCCATGGCTTTTTAGGTATGCATTGCACAATGGGAGCAGAGCCTGTAGCTGCACGAGTGCAGTCCTCCCTGTGGAGGGTTCTAAAAATTAACAGAATCCTGAAGTTCTTCGAGAAATTTGCTATCATTCTTGTTGGGGTCAAGCTCCATGTTGCTCCCACTTTACATACACATTTTTATCTGGGAGAATGTTTGGAGTATGGAGTTCTTAGTTCTTTTACCCCAAGAAGACGAAGGGAAGCCTGGAAGAAAAGGAGGAACCTGGACTTTAGGCAGGTAGTTCAGCATTTTCATAGCTCCCATAAATGTAATTAATAGTGTTCTGCTCTCCAGAACATCCCTCAGAATATCTTAGTTCACAAGTAAATCTTCTCATTCTCTTCAGTGAAATGCTAATTCTGATTTGATTTGTTTCAGAGCTGGAAAAGGAAATCACGAGGAGACCAAAGAAAGTCTGCATTGTTAAAGTGGTGGGAACAAGGAACCTGTGGAAAAACATCGTAGTGTTGTGTGTGAATTCGTAAGTGCAATCTCTTTGTTTAAATATCTGTGTGGTCAGATATTTACTGGAGCAGCAATGGGAAGTGATGAGGGAGCTCCACTATTTCCTACTGTGGGACCCTTCACTAACATCTTTGATAAATGATCCTGGGAAAATACCAGCTGTTGCAGGGAACCAAATTTTTATGGCAAACATGGAGGAGCTCAGTGGCTCTCTCAGGCAGCAGAACTGCATCTTCTCAGGTGCCATGCTGCAGTTGTGTTGCTGTCACCAGTGGTCTGGTGTGGCCATGTGCTGATAAGTGCTCATGCATACTCACATGTGCTTTGCATCCCAGGTGGGAGTTTGGAAACCATTCCTGCCCCAGGAGCATGGGTTCAAGTTGTGTACATCTGACAGGGCTGTGGTGCAGAGGAAGATGGTGCTTGCCAGTAAATACAAGTTGCTCCCTCGTATAACAGCTGTGCGTGGTGGGTCTTCAAAGGCAGATTACAAAGTGCCTCAGCACTCCCAAATTATGTGCAGGGGGTCACAGGGGGAATGTGCAGTCTCCAACAGGACAATGTGATGCTCACCTCCCAAGGCTTCAGTTTGGACATGCTCATGTGGGCAAAAACAAGCATCAGCCTGAGGGTTTTGCAGGTTACAGGTTCTGAGATCTTCTGTCCAGAACTGACACCTTGTAAAGAGGAAATACATTGGCTTGCAAATTCTGGAAGGGCACCAGCAGTGCATTTTCTAATTTTTCCATCTTGTAAAATGCCCACTTGAATTTTTCATGGTTTTCTTTTCAAATGGGAGGTGGGGCTGGAGAAGGCTGGGAATCACCTTCCTCTGCTAGGTTTCAAAGTATGTAGTTCTCTTGTGGCTTTTTCTTCCTCACTTCAGGGCACTGCTCTGCAGCCCTCACTGCTGTTAGCAGGCTTGTGGATCAGTCAGCACCCAGAGGGGACAGCCCTCATGCTGGGCAAGTAGCACACAGACTTCAGGGGTCAGTCTCCAGCATAATTTATTGCAGAATCCACTCTGGTTTTATGAGTTTTGTGTCTCTCTTCCACCCACCAGTGAGGGACTACCTCTGTTCTGAAAGAGTTCTTTCCTCTTAGGCTCACCAAGTACATTTGGTAGACAGTGTTAAATGTATTTGTGAAAACTGTTTGCATGGGCAATTCTCCCCTCCTCCCTCACCCACATTAATTTGCATATTTGGAAATTCCTTAAATCAGATCTAGGCAGTCAAAAAAATAATTTCTGGCATTAGCACATGAAGGCTGTTTGCATTCAAGCAGAGCATGAAGCAGATGTACATCTGAGGAAATAGATTTCATGTTTGTTTTTAAGGAGTGGAAAAAAAAATAATTTTACTTCTGTTACTCCTGTTAGACAGGGCTGTGCTAAATTTTTAGTTCATATAGAAGGAACCTTCTGCAGGGAACAAAAAGAAATTTGGAAAGACAAGGATTCAATTTTAAAAGTAACTATTCTGAACTGCTCACCAAGTGAAGAGAATAGATTCTTAGGGAACAGCCTAGAAAGCAAAGTCCAAATGATTAAATAATTTACTTTATAAGTCATGGTCTCAATAGCAACTTCTGCAACTGTATTTGCATGCATAGAAGAGAAAGACAGAAGTAAAGCTGGTTAACTCTGCCCTTTTATTACTACTGTTTTGCTGATTAATATTTCTCTTAGGGGAGGAGTCAGCTATAATCTAGTTATTCAAAGCAAATGTCAATTTTGTGTAACAGGAAGCACTTGTATTAGGTTTTTATCAGGGGCAAGGTGTTTGGTGTTAAGGATGGGGTTTTGAACTAGAACATTGATTCACAAGTTTGCAAGAAAAGCTCCTCAGGCCACGGACTGTCATGCACTCAAGGTCTGCACAGCCCCACAGCTGTTTCTATGCTTATTTGGATACTCAATTTATACTGACAGAGCTTCAAATTCCTGAACTTCAGAAGTATAGAAGTGTATCAGTGTAATGCACCTGCCTTTTTTTTTTCTTTTTTTTTTTTTTTTTTTTTTTTTCTTTTTTTTTTTTGGAGACCTGGATCTGTGCCTCCCACTCTCTCAAGCACTGTTAATTTGTGCCATGACATTTGTCTTGTGTTAGTGCCAGGGACAGGAGGTTCTTCCTGGCAGAGGAACTTGAGCTGTGATGGTGCAGTTGAGAGATTGACCTCTCCTGTTGCATCCCTGCTGCTATTTTGTGTTTTGTACCACATCAGGGGTGAAGCTGGGGCTTCTCATCAGACTTTTGTACCTTCAGCCCCTTTCTCTTTCTTCCTTTTTTTCTTTTCTATTTTTTGGAGGCACAGGGTGAGACAGGAGAAGGATGTGTGAAATGTGATGGTAAGATGTTGATCAGTGGCATTTCAAAGACATTTTTTAATGAATCTTTGAGGAGACACATTGTTTTGAAGGGTGGTGTAAATGTGTAGACTGAATTAGATCTTGTTGTTTCATGATTGTAATAATCATTGCAGCACATACAACTTCAAACACTCCTTTCTCAGGGGTTTTCAGTTTTAATGGGCTAGCTTGGGAAGTGAGCTGTAATGCTTGTATTTAGTATGACCAAATGTCACAGGCAGGTGGGTATTCCTGGTGTTTTGCTGTCCAAGCACAGAGGCTACTTCATCACAGCAGTGCTGGCTCTGTACTCTCCGCAGGTGCACCGGGAACGGAGAGATGTGCTCCTCTGGGAATGAGATTTCTCAAATACAATGGGAAAACCTACCATGCACTAGGAGTTCTAAAGTTCCCCATGCCTTGATCATACCATGAGCAGCAGCTAAATGAATAAAGCCAGCAAATATTTGGCTGAATGGAGATTTTTTTTCTTTTGCTTCTTTTTATCAATGCTTATTTTCACAGTAGCACCTAGAGATAGGTCTCTTAACTTAGGGTGTTGTATTCCCGCATCAATTCCTCCCCACACTGAATAACACTGCAGTGTGTGTTCTGCCCTCTCAGCAGTGGTCTCTCTTGCCCTCTCCTGTTTCCCCCAGGCTGACTGGTTATGGCATACACCACTGTTTTGCAAAGAGTATGATGGGGCACGAGGCGAAGATGGCGATTACCCACAACTTCTACGCGGACTACTACACCATGGCCGGGATCGCGCTGGCATCCTGCCTGGCCATGTGCCCCGTGGTCGGCTTTCTGGGCAGGAGAGGAGGACTCCTGCTCTTCATGATACTCACAGCTCTGGCATCGCTCCTGCAGCTGGGCCTTCTCAACTGTGAGTTGGAGATGAGAGCTTTTCAGTACCATGCAAGCTTGACATGCAAATAAGGGACCAGGAAATACTGGCATTTCCTTTTCCTGTCCTGGATTTGTCATGTGATACACCTGCATAGTTTTAGAATCTGAGTTTGTTTGAAGGTTTCCCCAAACGCTTGTTTCTCAGGCTCATTAACAAAAGGCATTATATTGTGGATGATTCCCATGGTGAAGCTTATTGAGCTTTGGTGCTGTATCTGGGGTAGTCTCCAAGAAAACAAGCAAGGAAACAAGAAACGCTTTCAATTTTATTTTGGTGAAACATCTGCCAGGGAAAGAGCTGTATTGAGATTGGGAAGGCAAAATTTCCCACTCAAGTCTGCTTCCCAAGTGGCCTCCAAACCATGCAGAAGTTAAAGCAGTAGGTGTATGTCCTCTGCCTGCTCTTAGCATCTTGCTATGAACAAGTAGTAAAAAGGTAGCACAGAAATCATGCAGCTGAAAGACCCCGCTTTTAACATACTGTATGTATAGTCCATGTGAATGTATACCCATGATTTTGGAAAGTGACACATTTCAGATGCACACAAGCATTTCAGATGGCTGTTCCTGCAAAAAGTTAGTGTTCCACCTCTTCCTTTGCAAGCAGTAACTTTTGTGTGGCCCTTTGGAGCTGTTTCAGCTATTAAAACTGCTATAGAAATATTCCCTTTCCTTTTTCCATTTTATTTCATTCACTTCATTTTTTGTTCCTTGAGGAGGTTGAACTTGATCAATCAGAGAGGTGTTGAAGCAGAGGGAATCTGGGATGTGCTTTGCCTCTCTCACAGTGTCCAATCATTAGACTCCTGTCCCATAAAACCCCACCCCAAGGAAGGGGGAAGAGGGTTGAGACATACTTTGGACAAACTGGATGTGTGACAAATACCAGAACACTGGCTATTGCTGGTTTTAATTTCTTTGTTTAGAAATAATTGAGGGCCTTAATAAGAAAGAGCTTTTTGCATTGAGGATGGAAATCTTTCACATTCTTGCATACTGAGGGCAGCTCCAAGCCAGCAGGAATTGTTCATATTTACAAATGCCTCTGTTACCCAGAGGCATTTACTAAGTTCGCCTTTAGCAAACAAGCTATTTGTAGGAGTATAGGAGGGAAACAGGGAACCTCTTTCATGACATGGAGGAAACTCCAGCATCATGTGTGTTTGCTCCCAGCCTGGCACAAATGTTTACATTTCCTTTGAGCATATATTTACCAGGTCCAGCAATGCCAGCTGAGAGTGGGAGAAGCCCTGTGACTGCACCCTCACCATGTCTGTTGATGGACTGAGACCATTCACATGCAGATTCACACTGTGCATGTGTGCAACCTCCCAAAGCTCCATGTTCTTCTGGGGGTGTCCATCAGGGTGTCTCTACACTGAACTTGCCCATTTTAATTTTTGTTTTCAGGATGGGAGATGTTTGTTGAGGCTGTCAAGGCAATAAACACACTCTGCTTAGCTGAGAGACGGTGTGTCAGAGCCCTTAGTCTGCTCCAGAGCCACGAAAATCTAGTTGCATTTTTTCAAAATAAATTTATGAGGGAGGTGGGAGGCAACACGCTGTAGGACTCATTACAACCTTTTCCATAACAGGTTTAGGTGGTTTTGTGAGCCAAGTTGCCAGAACTAAGATCAGGCATGGCTTTAGGTGCTTTGTGCTACACTGGCACTCTCAATGCAGTGCCCTTGTCAGCCTTTCTGACTCCACTCTTTTCTTTGTGAGAAGAGGAGGGAAAGGCAACCTCAAACTTCAGAGCAGCTCACCCCACTCTTGACCATGGCCACCTCTTCCTTAGAAGAACTAGACATTGTTTAAAGAGAAGTAGTGACCTTTGTTTATTATGAAATCTGTCACAGCATCTTGCATGCTTTAATTTAGCATAATTTGGGCGTAATAGGAAAATGAAATCAGAATTTGAGAATGGTGAGAAAGAGAGAAAGGGAGATATTCTGCACCAGCCACAAACCTGCAGCAGACCATGAAGCTCTCCTTGTTTGACTCCTGCTCTGAGCTCTGGAGTGTCACCTGGAAAGTCACAGAATCAGGATGGGAAATGAGCAGCAGAGCTGTGCCCAGCTCGTGCTGATGCCCTTCTCCTTGCTGCCCAGGCTGCCATATGCTCCTGTGTGGTTAGTGTGACAGAGGGACCATCAGCTCATGCTTTTGGAGAGGGATAGGTCTCCCACCAGTCTGACAGCACTGATGCCCAGATTTTGCTCTCTAACCCAAGCTTCTCTTGGCCATTCCCTCAGGGCTGCAGCAGGAGGGCATTTTCTCTTCTCCCCCTTCATTAACAACAAAAAGGCCTTTGTGTTAGTCCCAGTGGTAATTCTGGGGCTTTTAAATATGCTTTACTGCTGGTTTGTTATCACTGTCTCATTAGCATGCTGTCCTCCAGCTGAGATGTGCCTGGAAACAGCATGTCCTATCTGGTGGCCAGGGAAAGATGTGAAGGTTTTGGCATGGGAAAGAATTGGGAGTCAGAGGGTGGGGCTAGGGTAGCATGTGGGATTTACCCTTGTTTTTCAGATAAATAAACATATAAAAACTGTATGTTCTTGTTTCCTCTCCCTTTCTCTTTTTTATCTTTCTTTGACTTCCATGGTCTTGGATCCAGTGATTGGAAAATACAGTCAACTTCCAGACTCAGGTATGGTTTACAGACAAATCTGTATCATGTGGGAAGCACCCCCCCAGGAACAGGTAGATCCAAAAGGCCACAGCCAAAGCACCCAGAGCAGAGCTGCTGCCACAAACGGGTGCAGGGGGAAAGTCCACTTCTGTGCATGCCCTGAGACCCCACTGACAGGCAGGCCTGCTCATCTGTGCTCAGCCTCTTTGTTTAGCATCCCCTCCACATAGGCTGCATGTCAAGAGAAGGTGCAGAGGTCCCCCAAAGTCTGACATACAGGGTGAGGCTTTCTCAGAAAGTCTCCTTCTGAGATGCAGCATTCCCAGTTCAAGAATCTCAGATTTTCTTTTTTTTTTTTTTTTTTTTTCCCAGAAAAGAAAAGGGGACTAAAACACCTTTAGGACTCTTTAAATAAGGGGAGTTAAACACCTTAAAAGATGCTTTCCCAAGATGAGGTTCTGTAGGAGCAATGCAGTAACAAACCTCAGGGGAACAAAATGTACCTTTGTGTTTCAGATTTGATGGACCTGTCCTTGCCCAGTTTTTCCAAGGTCTGCTCTGCTGAGCAGCCACAATTCCCTGAGGGGATCAATGGTGTAGCCTCACTTGCTGTGCAAGAGTGGCCTGAGACCCGTGGTTTGCAAGATGCTGTGCCCACATCCTCATCAGCTGGCAGAATTTGCTCTCTCACCCAGACTTGGTGTGCGTTGCAGAAAGAGCTTAGCCCTGAGCAAGCTGTAGCACATTTCAGAAGATGTAACCAAAGAGCTCCCAAATACCCTTTGCTCTCTTGACAGCTGATATATTCAGCAAGAACAAAAGCAGGTGTTAATTTTCACTGGATCCCAGCCAGACAGTCCCTGCCTGGGACTGCACAAAGCAGTTCTTTCTTCAGGCAGGGCTTGGGACGTGTGCGTGGAAAGGTGAGAGAGCACTGGCTGCAAAGTTGCAGTCCTTTCCCCAGTGCTCCTGTCAGGCATAATGTGTCCCCTTGTGTGGTGCAATGGTGTCTATGAGTGATGTGGCCTCCTTGCTGGCCAGGACAGGCCACGTGAGCTTGTGCAACCCTGGTCAGAGATGCCAGCCCTGCCCACAGGAGGAGGCGAGCAGGGATCCAGTGAGAGATGTGCTGTCATCATGGCCAGAAACAGTTTCCTTGAGCTTTGTTTAGATTTACTGGGCTTTCTGCAAGTGCTTGATAGACACTGTTTGCTCCTGGAACCCTTGCTGCCATCCAGCTGTGAGAGGATTGAGCAAACAGCCCTGGCTTAAGGAGTGCCTCGCCATCCTTGGCATCAGCTGTTCTCGCCTACAGTTGTCAAGCTGGGAGTTACAACAGAGGTTGCAGAGTGATCTCATGCAGAGGCTTAGCACAGAGATGGGAGCACTTCTAGTTCTTTCCTCTCTTGTCCTGGAAGCCTCTTCAGTGCCCAAGCCCCACGGCACAAGATGTTTGGCAGCTTGAGGAACACTGCCTGCCTCTACTTGTCTGTCAAACATGAGAGGAAAGAGGCTGGTGCCTAAAAGACTGACCAAAGGTTTTGGTTTTTTCATGGGTTTTGCCTTTTCTGTGGTATCTGAGCATAAAAAAATCAGAGATCACTGCCATTTATTGGCATGACATTATGGGTTTTTTCATATGTGTTTTTATCTCAGGTGCTTGGAGAATGGATTTTATAAATACCACTTTTAAATTAGTATTACAAAATTACTCTAATTTCTATTGAGGGAGAAGAGTAATATAAATTTCTCTGATTGTTTTCTTCCTTAGAAGTTTGACTTCATTCTTACTTTTTGTGAACACACTTGTCTTGCCAGGTATGAGTGACAGTGTCAAAGACAAATTCTCTGTTGCGTTTTCCATCGTGGGTATGTTCTCTTCGCATGCTGTTGGAAGCCTCAGCGTGTTCTTCTGTGCTGAAATCACACCCACAGTAATCAGGTGAGACTTTGGAACCCCCTTCAAGAGATGGGGACAAAATTATCCTCATTTAATTGATAATGGGCTGTGTAACTTAACACATTGTATGGGAGCACGTTATTGGAGACCTCACAGCAACTTGGGGGCTGCTTTTTGCGGTGGCTGCAGTCAGTCTGTGCAAGTAAATGCATATCTGTGTATAGAGAGGCTTTGTTTTCCATGGCTCCACCTTGTGTCTTGTCGTGGTGATGATCAGCAGGCCTGGCAGCACATGAATTGCAGCTTGGTAGGGTCTTAAATACTCAGCTGAAGCAGTTTTTGTGGTTGAGCATTGTCATTGCTTCACTAACGCTGCAGGGTTTGTTCATGCAGCAGTTGGGTGAGTCTGCATCTTGGTATTAAAGGAGGAATTCCATGACTCTGCAGAGGTGCCAGCAATACCTGCCGGCATAGGACAGGTTAACCAGGACAGCTGCAGGGTGCTTCAGTGGAGGGAAGGTGTTGAAACATGTGGTTTAAATGCTTTTGGTGCCTAGAGGTTCTCTGCAAGCCTGCCTCACTGCCTTAATTGCAGACAAAGCTGTCTTTCTCTTCACAATCAGACCTATCTTAGCAGAGGCTCAAAGTTTTTCTAAAGAGGAGCACTTTCATCCCGGGAAATAGGAGAAATCAGACAAATTATCTTTGTTGGAGAGTTTCTCACAACACATCTTTGTATGGTCAGGGGTTTGTATAATTTTGTACATGCACTGTTATCTTTCACAGCACAAAGGTTGTGCTTCTGTGTTCTGGATTATGCTTTCAGCAATGCCACAGCAATTCAGGAGTTTGCTCTGATTTCACTGAATTTCCCAGGAATGTAGATCATATGGGTGGGAGGGAAAGAGAGAGAGTAGAGGAAAGAGGATACTTTTATTTTGTCCCCTCCAAATTATATGCCTTTTCAACTACTTTGCAAAAGTATTATTGCAAAACTGTCATCTGAGTAGCCAGAGTCTCCTTGCTTCATGGTCTTTTTTTTTCAGGCTATCTACATTTGTGAAAGTATTTTGTGGATAACATTAATTCCACTGGAAAAGGCAGTGTGAGGAGTGAGATTATACAGCAGCCTGAAACACTAACAGCTATTTATTTATGTGTGTGTCAATCAGTTTGGTGGTTTTATGCCTTTTTAATTTTCTCCTTGGCTCTGTTTGAAAGACACACAGATAAGGAATTGACCATGTCAGCCAGAATAGAATCTGCCAAGTAGGGTCAGATGTGCAGTCTGAACTTAGCAAGCTTTTTTCCCTTAAATCACTTATGTTGCTACAGGCAGGGGGACAAAATCCTGGCTGGGAGCCAAAATTCTGCTTCCCCTGACTCTGCTGGGTGACACCACAGCTAGATATGCCTCAGGGTCCCTGTTTATTTATAGAAATGATGACACTCTGCACTGCTTTGTGATCCTACCACCACAATAAGATCCCCTCAGGACTGTAATTAGGAGGTGTAACTCAGGACAGTGCATAAACCTGTCTCATGCAGAGGTGGGTTTAAGCTGCCTTCTGTCTTGCCTTTTGGTGGGATCTGGCTACTCCCTCATAATCTGCTTTCCAAAATGCCACCCTGGATGCCTTTGGGAGTTGGAACTAAATGATCTTTAAGGTCCCTTCCAACCCAAACCATTATATGATACTAATATGGTTTTGGTTACATCTCAAGGAACCTTAAGGAGTAGGAAGGCAAAGAGAGCACTGAGACTGTCTCTGGGATTTCCCTGATCAAATCCATTGTCTGCAAATCCCTGAGAGTAGAAAATAGCACTGCCATTACCTGGGGTAGCCGTGGCATGATAGCAAACCCACAGCACTCATCCATCTCTGCTGCTGTGGTGCTGAGATGAACAATTCCAGGAGGAGAACAGCCAGACCCTCATCACTAAGAGGTGACACCTGCTCCAGCAACATGAACATTCCACACTGTCATGTGTCACAGAGGGGTCCTTGGGATCTGTGCACTGCCCCCCAGTCTCTTGGCAGTAGGCAGGAGGGCTTTATCAGGAACTATCCTTATTTGTACCTGGGACTTCAGTGCAGACCTCCATGCAAATGCTGAATTAAAGCACCAAGTGTCACTGATAATCCACATGGAATAATCTTCACACCCTACAGCCTGCATGTCTACTAAATAGGAATAGGCTGAACAAAACACAGCATGTCCTCTCCTCATCCTCCACATTCTCAGTTATTATCAAGTGGAAGATGGTTCTGGCTTTTTCTCCCAGTGCCCTGCTTTTGTGCCCACCCAGCCAAAGAGTGGGCGGGATGGCTGAATTAGGGCTTTTTCCCCATCAATAGCTGCCTCAAGCTGAATTTCCAGTTGTTGAGGAAACTTTCCTTTGTGACCACCCGGGAGCCACTTGGCACAGTCACATTCACACAGAGGTCTGCACCAGCTCACAGCCTCTCCTCTTGGGGTCCCATCCCCCAGGGATCAATCTGCAGCTGACACCACACCTTGCCCACCCAGCTACCAGCACTGAGTGTATTTCTCAATGCAGTGGGATGCAGGGCTGTTTACTGGGACCGGAATAAGGCCTGGCTTCTCAAAGGTGGTGCTTGCTCCATGAGGCCAAGGGTATGCTGGTGTATTACTTGAATCTCTGGCCTAGGACTGAGTGCACAAAATATCCCTTATGGCTGAGAAGGTTTCCAGGGACTGACTTTAAGAAGAGGCTGAGCTGGAAAACCTGGTCTGATTTCAGTTCACCTGATTCCTGCTTTGTGCAGGAGGCTGGACTAGGTGCTCTCCCAAAGCCTCCTTTAGCCTGAGCATCTCTCTGGCTCGCTTGTACTCTGAGCCATGTTGTGTGTTGACCCATTTGCTCTATGCAGATATGGCTGTCTGAAGACAGGGGTAACAAACCTCTGCTCTCCTGAGGAGCGCTGAGAAGGACAAGACCCTTCCCTTAGAATGCCAGCGTGGATGTCTTGCTGCTCTCTGGCAAAACACTGAGGTAGCAAGCAAGAAAATTCTACCCTATGAGCAAGCAGGACCTTTCTGAGGACAGAATTTTGAATTTTGTGATTTGCCCATGTTAGTACCATAAACCCCATGCAAACCATTCTCCCCAGTGTCAGTGGGGGAGCAGGAGTTGGGAACGTGGTCCTGATTGATCATCCATGGGGCCATGCCATAGGAAAGCCCCCCCAGAGCAGGCACTGGCAGGCAGAGGTGCAAGGGAGAAGGCTGGGATCACTGTGGGCGCCAGCAGCCCTCGCACTCCCTCTCCAGGCTCCACTCTGCATCTGGAGAGTGTCTCAAGTGCAGACGCTGGCCCCTGCCATGGAATTCCTTGTGCTGAGGAGGAGCAATGCCCCAAAGCACTCAGAATGTTTTTCTTTTCCACTTACTGCCCCTTGTCACCTGCAAAAATGGTGTGAATCATGAGCTTGCTGCCTCTTTTATCCTATAGCTGTTTTCCTGATGTGCACGGAAACAACACAAAGTTCCTGAGAGTATTTTCAATTTTCTCTTTTTTTTTCCCCTTCACATTTCACATCTGCAGTGTAGTTAAACCTTAAAGAAACCCCTTTTAAGACACACACTGAAATGCACTTTCAAGCCTTCCTCTGCCAGGTTTTGATGGCACTGGAAAAAGTAATGCCTACTCTAATTACTGACGTCATACGGAAAAACTTTCCCCCCCCCCGTAAATCTGAAGCCACTTGACCCATAAATGACAGAGCCGTCTTTGTTGCTGCCTTTTCCCGTTTTCTTTCAGCTTGCTTGGTGTCCTCCTACAGCAGCATTTAAAACTCACCTCAGGTCCTTCTCAGGGGGGTTGAGATACAATTTAGCCATTGCAATCACTGATGTAAATGAGCCAGGCTTTTGTTGCTCTAGAGCCAGCTTGGAGAGAGATCTGCCATGCATTTGGGACTGGTTGTGTCAATTACTCATGTGAGTGTATTAATGAAGTTGCAGGGAGGCCAGTTGCACAATAGTTGCATTCAGCTGGGTTTCTAAATTGCCATCGGAAAGCTGGCAAGTTTTTAATAAGGGCTTTTGCAGCATTTGGGGAAGTCACTGTTGTCTCTGAAAGATGCTTTGCTGAGTCTGAAGAATTGGAACATACATATGTGAATTTTTGATCCAGTCAGTGTCCCAAGAGCATCTTTTGAAACCCATGTTTGCTGTCCTTCAGCTGTCAAGCAAGCAGCAGTGGATTTTGAAAAGGATTGAGTGAAGATTAGCTTTAACACTGTGGTTGGCTGAGTGAATTTGGCATTTGTAGGTTTATTTGTACAGCGATTTCCAGGATGCTTAATAGTCAGGGAAGCTGGTTTTATGCCAAATATTTGACATAAAGCAGTCCATTTGCCCTCTGCAAGCCATCTTCTGTAAGGGCCAGTTGTTGTTGATAGTAACAGTTCTGCACTGGACCAGGAACTGAACCCCTCTGATCTGCAGAGGGTTTGGGAATAGAGGGCATCTCCCAGAGGAAGTGTAGGAAGTGTGCTGCCCTCACAGGCTTGGTAGGGAAGCAGGGTGCCAGTGATTAAACTCACAGGGAGGTCTCCCTCTGCAGGCAGCAGTCTTTGGAAAATGAAGGAGGAGCTGCCACTCTCACAGATTTTGTTAAAATGAGTCATTTAAGGACGGCCCTCTGCTGGCAGGAGACCTCAGTCGTGTCACAGCAGGAGGGTATGGCCTGCCCCAAAGAAACACCTGCAGTGCCGCTTCTGTGTGGGGACACCCAGCAGAGACACCTGTGAGGTGTGCCAGGCCTCCTGCACCAGCCTCTGGAGAGATGCTGATGAGCAAGACAAGGAATTGCAAGAGTTTGCTTGCTTAGCCAAGCATCAGGAGAGAGCACTGAACTGGCCTTTCACAAGCAGCGTCTGTGCCTCTAGCTGGAGGAAGATGAGTCTATTTTCACACTTTTTCCCCCCCTGAAAATTATGCATTTTGTTACATCTCCAGAGTGCTGAGAAGTTCCAGCCATAACATGATCTTTTGTAGAAAATATTCCAGCAGTCCGTGTTTGGTATAATGGATTTTAAAGTCTAATCTCCTGCCTCCGCTGCTGAGTGGTGCCAGGTACTTAGAGGCAGCCAAAATTGACTTCTGCACTTACTGCTCCTTGGTGTGTCTGGTCTAAGTGGAGAAGGGTGGCATGCTAAGCAAAATCTGGTTTTCCCTCACTGAATGTGAGAATACTTAGAACTGGGAGTACTTTAGAGTGCTGTCTACACACCCACATGGTAAAGCCTCTCTTTTTCCTATGTGGGGCAGCTAAAGGGGTGTGAAATGATACTTGAGTGTGATTATTTCCCCCTCGTGCTTGCAGGGGCGGCGGGCTGGGGCTGGTGCTGGCCAGCGCGGGCTTCGGCCGCCTGACCGCCCCCATCATGGAGCTGCACAACCAGAAAGGTTACTTCCTCCACCACGTCATCTTCGCCTGCTGCACACTCATCTGCATCATCTGCATCCTGCTGCTGCCCGAGAGCAAGAACCAGCACCTGCCTGAGAACATCCCAGACGGGGAACACTACACGCGGCAGCCGCTGCTGCCGCACAAGAAGGGCGAGCAGCCCCTGCTCCTGACAAACTCTGAACTCAAGGATTACTCTGGCCTCCACGACTCAGCAGCTGTGAGCGACGGCATCTCCGAGAACACCACTGCCAACGGCATGAAGTAGATGTAACTGGGTGGATTTTTTCCCTTCTCCTTTTTTTTTTTTTTTAATTATTTTATTTCCCCGTCTTATATTTCTTCTCTTCCTTTTGTATTTTATTTGATGCTGTTGTGCGGGAGGAGTTGCACTTTGGGCAAAGGTGTTTTGCACAGATTTTACAAACCAGTGATGGAGCAGACACAAACTTAAGAGGAATTCAACTCTGCTACTAAAGCAAATTTTGGCATCTTCAACAGTCATGCAGATTACTTTTGAAAAGTTTTGGGGGAAAAGACTCATTTGAGAAAAGACCTGGCTGGCAGTAGCCCTTCAGAACTCTTTTTTTCCTGCCATTAAATATGTATATTTATTTTGATTTATTCTCAAGAAGCACTTTATTTCCTTTTCCCTTCATAGATCACAAAAATGAAGCCATCTTTTAAGAGGTGCAGCCATTCCAAGAAAGAAACCATGGGGGGAGGGGGAGTGTTGTTTTCTGTTTTGTTTTTGTGTTTCTTTAAAGGAAAGAGGGATTCACTGCAAAGTTGAATTGACTTAAACTTAGACTTGTGCAACATTCTTCTGCCTGTCTAGAAAGTCCAAGTGCCCAGATTGCCTGCTGTGTTTGTATACAGTAAAAAAAAGAAAAAAAAAAAAAGAAGAAAAAACAAAGCAAAACCTGTTGTGACTCAAACTCTGACTGCATTTTAGGCAGCTTATATTTGTCTTTATAACCCATGTGCACTTAAAATTACTTTCTACATTAGTCCTTTTTTGTTTTCACTGAATGCATTGGAGAAAATCCTACCCCACCAAGCTGATTTTTCAATGAGAATCAGCTTTCTGCATTTTAAGAATATATTAATCTATTTTAGGTGGTTGCCACCAGTCCTTAATTGTAATGTAGATGATGCAAATAATTTGACTAATGATGCAAAAATGAGTTTTGTCTAGAATGGTTGTAATTATCAGGAGGCCTAGGATCTCTGACTGCTCCAGGAAAAAAGCATAGACCAGCAGTGATAAATAATAAGGAGCATGGGAAATTATCTATATATATAATTATCTACCTTTATTCCAAAAGGCAGCATTCCAAAAGGGATATCTGCTCCTGGGAAATGAGTGTCCTGGTATTTATTGTCCTAAATGTTTTTAGAGCCAGGGTTTGGGTTTTCAATTTAAGTGGGAAAACTGCTTAAATAACTGTTGGAAAGGAATTAATTGATAGTCTGTGAATAATGACTTACTGAGCTCTCTTGCGCTCTTAGAGATGTGTTCTGGTTCTGACCCAAGAATATACAATGAATTCATCCTTATTTCCTCACTTTCCTGACTGCTCTTGTAAGATTTTAGTTCAGGAAAAAAAAGTTCAGGAAAAATTTGATTAATTCTACACAAAGCAAACATCCAGTTTACCTCCTGCTGTGCAGTGTGCACTTTGATAGTGGCCACTTGACTTCTCTCCTCCAGCCCCCAAATTATTTCCTTTGGCCATTGGCTTTTGGTTCTCACTCAAGAGAATATTGTGAGGATCTAGTTCAATGCAAGGACTCTGTAAACAGCTTTCTTGCATTGTAGTTAACTCTCCCCTCTCTCCCTCCCTGTTCTCCTTCCTCACTCAGGCCATCCATTTGTGATTGCTCGGTAGTGCAGACGTTCAAGCAGAGCAGCAGGATGTCAATGTTGTACTGACTGTCTGTATGATTGCCACTTTGTTTGATGTACATCTTGCATTCAGAGGCAGGAAAAGTGCTCGTTTGCACTCTCCTCCTGTACCTTCCCTCCCCCTTCCTCCCTTGCTGTATATATTGTCGATTAACTACTGTACCTAACAATTTCCATCCTCCATTAGGCTGCCAATGTCCTCTTACAGCTCCCAATAAATCAGAGATCCACGCTCCCCAGCAGGCCATGCAGTAAGGTAGCACAGCCTCAGATGCTGACGGATGCAAGGGGACAGGCAGACCTGCAGAAGCAACAGAGGTGGTTGCATCCAGAGTAACAATGTTGTCCTAAAGCTGCTAATTTTTACAGAGGATGATGTGGACATTTGGGTTCTTCTTGAGCCTGGTAAGAAACACTGGACCAGTTGATGGTAGTTTCGCCCAGAGTTACACTACTGTGTTTTTTTCACCCTTACTAAACTTGCTGTGACAGCAAGAGCCTGATCTTCCTTATACTCAAGTTTTATTGTCAGGCTTGAGTGCGGCTGCTTCTTTTTGTTCTGTGCTGAGACCTTTGCAGTCTGTGTTTACCCGAGGAAAGAACCCAGCCCTTCCCCACTCGTGCAGTATTCTCACACCAAATTTGTGCAATACCTTTTGCCTTTGATGCGAGATGCTTGTTGCAAGCCACACACATTCGGGGATGAAAGAAATGGGTTCATGACAAAAAGCTGAAGAAGCAAAACAAGGCTTCAGGGAAGAGAGAAAGGGCCTGGGAGAGGAGAAGGTGTGAGCACAGAGGCAGAAAGCAGCACCTGCCATCCATCGTGCTGTGGAGCCAGGGGCTCCTTCCCTCATGGTCTCCTTGGTGGCCCGTGTGCTCAAGCTGCAGTACAGCTCTTGCAGAGCATCCAGGCCTGTGAACCCGGCTGCTTCCAGCCCTGCCAGTGCTCCTGGCGAGCTCACCGCTGCTGTCCACAGCGCTTCAGCGGTTCCTACTCTGGTGGGTGCTCTCCGATGACAGGCACAGGGAAAAGAATGCTTGTTTAAACATATCAGCATTTAGACAGTAAATACATTAGGTGACAGGAACATGCAGCAATTTTTTTTGTTGTTTTTTTTTTTTTGGTTAAGAAAAAAATCTTAGGAAGTTGACTTGATTTGCTGCTTTTTTGCTTGAAACCAGGTAGTCGGTACTGATCTGCAATGAAGGGAGCCCCAGCTTCTCTAGTCAGTCTGGCCCTCTGCCTCTGTCACAATAAAGCAAAAACTAACTTCCTGCCTTGGCAGTTCCAGTTTTGCTCCTTTTCCTGAAAACATGAACACTTCTGTGATGATTATGTTCTTCCACACATGCTCATGGAGTTGGAAAGCTTTCACTAAACCTATCCTGTGTGGAGGAGCCAAGAACCAGGTGATGTAGCAGGGCAGAAAGGAAGCGTGGGGATGCTTGCCCTGCCTTGTCTAGTCCTGCAGCAGGACAGGGCTCTCTGCTGGAGTCCCAGCCTGCTGCACTACTGGCTCCTTGGCCACGTCTCCTCTGCAGCCACCAGGAAAGGCTTTTCTCAGGCGGCTCTTTCTGGCCACCACAACAGGGGAAGCAGTCCAAAACTGTCCTGTCCATTTTTGGCCTTTTTCTGTGAACCTTCAGTAACCTCTAAGCCCATGAGTAGATTTTTCTTTGGGTTTATCATTTAAGGGCTTTCTCCATCTTTGTAAGTTCAAACAAAAATGTGAAGTGACATTATGCTTGATCTTGGGGGTTTTGTCCCCCTTTGTAAGATTTCAGTACCGCTTTTGTTGCCAGACACACTGCAAACAGATAACACCTGTTTGCAAGTGGTTTGTGGCCACTCTGAAAGAGGGTTGTGTGATTTACTTTTGGGTTTCACTGAGCAGGCTTTTTTTGTTGTCGTCCTTTTTAGTGGAAGTATTTTACCTAACTGTTGCCACTTCCTGGAGACAAACACTTTATTGGTCACCAAATTGGAAGCAGAAGTGCCATTAACTGAACTCTGTGAATGTCAAGTTGCGCCTGTAGCTGGCACATAAGACAACACTATTGAGTGGGGGGATGATCGCCCCCCTGTAACTTTTTTTTTATTTTATTTTTTAAGAAAAAAATGAAATTACAAACCTCATTTTAAATGTGTTGTGTAAAATGTTTTGGGAAAGGAGTACGGTGTGTTTTGTCTAGTGGGCGAGATCTCCCTCCCCATTTCAGTTTCTGATGAAGTTTTAAAGAATCGTGTTACTGTATGTTTTGATCATGAATAGTCTGGTGGTGCTTCCTCATAGCACAAGCTTAAATCAAGTACTGAAAACAGTCTTACAAGCTAAATGTCTGCATGATGTTACATCTGTTGTACCTACTGAGAAGAACTTTGTATGTAAATGTACAGAATAAAATGATGTTGTCCCATCAGTTTGCTCTCCCTGGTCTGGCTCCCTTGCAGTGACTTCTCAAATACCCAGCAGCAGCTGATGCCTCAGCAAATAGCCCTACCCTGCTCTACAAACAGAATGAGCTGTTTGTAAATCAGGCTAATTAAAACAGCACATTGATTTGCAAGTAATTATCCTTTACAGTCAATTACAGAAGCATAGTTGACTCTGTTTCCTCAGTGGTGTAAATTGAAAAGAAAATAACCTTCAACAGTTGCTTTTTCCTATTCTCATCTTGAACTGCAGCCAAGGACAGGCAGCTGTTCCTACCAGGTAAGGAGGGGCCCTCTGCACCCACACCAAATCTGAGACATTGAAGCCACTGGGTGTTCAAACTCTTTTGGACAAGAGACTCAGCAGCTGTGCCTCCTACAGCAGCAGCCTCTCAGTTACACGTTTTAATTGCTGATTGTGGCACCACAGCAAGGTAAATCCATCACTTTTCTGTAGGTGCTTAGGACAGCTGTCTGGAAGCAGCACCAGCAGTTTAGTTTAGGTTTGTATCAGAAGCTGATGCTTTAGCACTAGTCAGGGCTCAATGCAGAATGAAAGAAAAAAACCACCAAAACCCAGATAGTTAACTCCTGGCTGCCATCTCATAAACAGAGCAGCCAATGCCCTATTAAAAGATACCCATCCTACCTGAAAGTAAGCCCAGAGATGTAGCAGCAGGATGCTTTCACTGGTGGTCACAGTAGTAGACCTCTCTGATTTTATGTATATGCTCAATTTACATGTGATGCTCTTCTAGCAGCCTGACAGTTTATCTATTGCTCCAGAACTTGGCTTGTGCTTTTTCCTTCTATGTAGTCCTCAGAGATGCATAAATAACCCTTTGTGAAATCCTTCTCGTGTTCTGAGTGCCCAAGGGATGGGAGGAAATCCACTCTTTAGCACCAGTACTATAATCAAGAGAGGCTAAAAGGACAAAAGTAACACTCATGTCACAGCTTTACCATACAAAAATGTGGGGGTTCTTTATTTGAACACTAAAAGTTGCTATACTATGTTCAGTGCTAGTACACAATAGATTAATTGTACAGATAGCATTTGGAACTGATTTGCCATCAGATCCCAGTACTGTGTGGAGGCCACACACCACATGCACTTTTTCAGTCATGTTCATCCATTGCAGCATCCATTCACTATCCTACTTTGCAGGGTAGCAAAAAAAAATTTTGCTTTGAAAATTCAAATTCTATTTGAAAAAAAAGAAAATCCTAGTCAAGTGTATATATATTTAATAACAACCACAAATTCAATCAAAACAATACAAAAGAAATATACTAACTTAATGTCAGTGTGAAAATTGCAATAAGATTTTCTGAAACAAAACCTTCATCTTCTTTTACAATGATGCACAATCAGAACTTGTCTGGAAAAGCTGTCATTTCTTCTTTGATCCTGTTTTCTATGAGTAAGGTGAAATTGCTGTCTGTGTTTTGAAGATTGTAGCTGACAAATATCTGCTTTTTGGTCTTGCTGGCTAAAACACAAAACAGAGTAGTCAGCCAGAGTTTACTCTTATATAAAAGTGATTATGGTATTTGAGCAAGCCTCTAAAAAAGCCACATCATGCAGATTTCTAAGATGTTCTCCATTCTTGCTGTGCTGGGTGCAGTTATAAACGAAAAGCAGAAAAGTCAATGACCACTGGGGAGTTGGGCAAGATTTTGCACATCACAGAAGTGAGCAATATAAGACTGCTGACTGTCAACTAGTTTTTGACCTGACACAAGACACCACTAGCCACTGGAGAGCCTTGCAGAGCTTGTAGTGGATTTTTGGACACATCTTAAATATCTTACATTGTAAGTGATACCACAGACTGTACTGGACTCTTAGCACTGAAATTCAGCGTTTGTAAATCTGTGCTGTGTAAAACATTACAGGGAAAGTGCTCAAGAAAGTCATTGGGCCTAAATTAATTAAGTTCTGGTTTTTTAATGAACCTTAAAAGGTTCATAAGCCTTAAAAGGCCCCAAAAAGCTATGCACCAGCTCTGTCTAAGCTTGCTATCAATTTTGTTTCCATTAACCTTTTTTATACAGAGTCCACGAATGCTCCTAGAGGCTGGAGAGCCTTTGCTGAACATGATGAAGCCAAGCAAAAGTTCCAGGCTACTGGAATGACAAGTACCTAGAGAGAGGTGCTACAAAATTAAGAGCTGCCTTCCATGACAGAGCTAATTAACAGTGACAAAAAAAAACTGTCCAGTGGGACAAGAAGACTTAATTATCAGAGTAGAAGAGATAACACCAAGAACTGTTTTATAAATAAAATACTTAGATTTTACCACAGTAATATAGAAAATTTGTGGCTCTTCTTATATATTACTGAAGCTAAACTTTTTGAAAAATGTAAGCACTATACAGGGAAAATAGGCACTAAATTTAAATTGAGTTGTGTAAAATAGAAGACAAAAAATTGTATTTGGGTCACGAGATATTCTTGTCCAGGAATGAGCTGGGAGCTAATGACCCCAGACACAAATCAGACTGTTCTGCTGAATATTCAAAAATGTCATCTGAATTTTCAACACTTCAAAATAGAGACACTCGGACTTCTAAGATTTTAATCTTTTCTAAATAGGAAATGAAATAGTTAAATATAGAAACCCATACAATGTATAAAATGTAGTTAAACAACTCCTTTAAGGCATTTTCATTATGCAAATGATTTTTTTATTATTTTCTATCCTAACAGGTTACCAGCTTCCTGACTCAGTAAGTAAAGCTGCTTCTGAAATGCAAGGATTCATTTGCCTTTTAAGACTTGGCACTACAAAATGCTGAGATAATGCAGCGTGGTGCTCTGATTGCAAAAATTAGCACCTGGCAGTAGATTTCTGTGGTACAAAGCAGCATGTTTTGTAAGCACTAGTGCTTCATCATCTTGCCCTAAATGAATGCAATGCTAATTCTGAACTAATTAATGCCGTTATCTGAGCTAACAAAACTACAGAGTGCACTGCGGTGTCAAAACTCAACTTGTTAATTATGTTTGCCTATAGAGTCTCTGGGATGCTGCTCCAGTTCCCAGGAACAGTGTGAATCTGGGAGTCTCACTGGGCTGCCTGTGCCAAGGACCGCTGCTCCCAGGGCTCTGGCCCAGCTCTGAGGGGCAGGGGGACCTTTTCTGTCCCTGCCTCCTGAGGATTCAGCTGGACATGTGCACTCCTGCGGAAAGGACAAAAGAGGGCACATCTCATGCCTCTGTGGAAGACCATCTGCAGCTTCAGAGTAAAGCAGAAAACTGCAAAGGACAAGGCTTACCTAAAAAGCCCTCCAGCAGGTCTGCTTCCCATGCAGCCTGGGTAATAACCCCTGTTCCACTGGCTCCTCAAAGTGGAGGAAAATCATCCTTGACAGCCATCGGCCGGGATGTGCTGAGTGCCAGGAGAAACTACAGCAGCACAGATCTGCTCCTACAACTTCATGTACTGAGCAAAGGCCCAAACCAAAGCTTGAAGAGGAGCCCAGCAGGAGCAGAAGAGGCAGGACAAATGTTAGACATGAGTTTGTAGACTATTTATGCTGGAAAAGAGGCGATCAAAGTGATCAGTGCCCAGCTGAGAAATACTGAGAGAAAAGATTGAGGTGATTTTCACCAAGAGTCTGCCAGTCCCTACAAAAGGAAGATTGAAGACATGGCACTAATCAGTACTGCAGCCCAAAGCACTGTGATTTCAGGATATGCACATGAGGGAGGCACTAATGGGCAAGGACTTCTTCAAGAATTGGCCTCCAGTATCCTACAGGAAACTTTCTCAGGATTTGGGTTTAGTGAGACACATCTTGTGCCAAAGCAATCAGGCAGGGTGGTGGGAAACAGTCCCTGCACCTCACAAAAGCAGATATAGATATATGTAGAAAGAGGACTAAGAATGAAGTACATGTGTCTTCAGCAACAGAAAAAACTCAGAAATAAGGAAGGAGATAGAGCCAACACACAAAATGCAGCTGTTGTGGCTAGGACCCCTATCAAACTGTCCAGAAAGCAAAAGGAGAATGTGTGCAATGTGATGCACAGCAGCACTGAAACTCCTGCTCCAGGGCAGGAAACCTGGCATTGCAGAAATAGTTATGGGCAAATGGCACTGCATGCTGCTCCTGCGAGTGCCTGTGGAGACAAGAAACTGCACAGAAAAAATGATGGGGGAGAAAAAGTGAGAAAAACTGGCTGCCTGAAGGTTACCACATGTCAGGATGGTTAAAAAGGCTACCTTTTTTTTATCTTGGAAGTACAACTACAAGTTAGACTTGGCTGTGAATAGCATCTCTGCTATTACAGATTGTGTAACAGGGATTTAAATTCCCAGAGAAAAACTAAACACCAATGACAGCAAAGATGGGTATTTCTAGCTGAGGTGGAGCACAGATTTCCTTAACATTATCTTTGTGAAACAAAGATAAGGGATGCTTGTTGATGACCTTGCAGATCCACTGGCCTCAGGGTAAATAAATTTTAAAAAATAGATAAATAAATAAATAAATTTGGACTAAGTGACCATGAGTTGACCTAAATTGCTGGACTGTCAAAGCCAGCCTAAAGACTATGATGTGAGATTTCAAAAAGATGTATTTCTTTTCCCTGAAGCTCAGGTAAAGAGCAAGCACAGTTATTCAAAGCCCTAAGTGTATGATAGACTTATAGACCTTTTTTACCTTTGGTTCAAAGGGGAAAGTAATTTTCAAAATAATATACCTTAACCAGGATCACACAAGCAAGAACAGTACATAAAAATAATATGAAAGGAGCTGACTGGCAAGGAAACCTGTACCCTGTGGGTAGATGTCATGGATACAGAGGAACATGGACCAAAAGCCTAGCTGGGCCACATCTGGCTCAGAAGTTTAAGATGAAATAACAAGGGACACCTAAAGCACTCAAAGAAAAAGAAAATAGGAAGGTGCATTATAGTCCAAGGATAAAGAGTAACCTATAGACCAGTACCAAGCAACAGTATCAGCTCTCAGTAACAAAGTATGGGAAATTAGGAATACAAATAATAAAAGCGCTTTAAGAAAAAAATAAAAAAGGGTAAGAAAAAAAGGCAGCAAAACTCAGACAACTCACTAGGAATTGTCAGAAAAGTCAGGTGACTCAGGCAGCCTCTGTCCTAGAACACTGAAAGAGCTAATGGAAGAAATGGCAACGCCAGCTTATGACCTTCAGCTAAGAGACATGTAATAAATCCTTTAAGAGAGATAGCAAGCACATGTACAAAAAGAAAAAACCCAAAAGAAGCATGGCAATCACTAAGATAATTCAGAGCTGTCAGCCAGGCTGCAATGCTACACAGAAAATTAGAGCAAGATTCAGAAGAAATGAGTGACAAGGAGACCAAATGGAAAGAGGAATAAACTCTTATACTTTATCCCACATAAATCCTCTCTAACTACATTTTTACTGACTTCCTAAGCATAAGGCACTAATTACACATAAAGAAGCTGTGTTATATAGTACCCCATAAAATTATTACTTGAGGTGGAATGGATTGAACTCGGTGTGTACAGAAAATTGTGCCACCAGGGTCGACTAAAACAGTCTCTTACTTTCATACAGAAGTTATTGTGAAGAAGAAAAGATGCTAAGACCATTTTTCAAAGATTAGTCTTGTGAGCAACCCTTTTTTATATGAGGCCATGGAGAAGAAGGTGTTGCAGACTCATGAAAGTGCCTGACAATACAAACTCAGGACATACTGTCTGAAATGGAGATCAGCACACAGATCATTAATAATTCTGTGGCCTTTCCATCTGAAACAGAGGAAGTAAGGTGACACTGATGTTGCTTTTAAAGCTTGGTAACAAGCACCGCAGCAGTTCACCAGTAGGAGCTGCATCAGCCACTGGTGGGTGATGATGAGTAACCAGCATGACACAGCTCTCAGAGCTGAGAAGGTGCTAGGATGTACCAGGCCGTGTATTTTTCATCCTTTTAGTACGGACATGGGAGTTTGCAAGCTGTCATTAAGATGCAGGATTTCAGCTACTGCACATGAGAGAAAAGGAAGCATCCTGAGCGGAGCCCATGTGGGTCAGTCAGATCAAGGCCGAGCATCTGTGAGACAACCCTGGGCTTCCCAGGCCAGAACTTCTTGCAGTGTGGGGGCTAAAAGGTGCGAGATGTGATGCGGGTTGGCTTCATCCTCAGGTGAAATGCACATGCCTGGCATGACAGCCACCTCGCCCACCAGCTCAGCAGTGTCACAGCTTTACAGAGAGCAGGTCACTTGAAACCCCACTCGACAGGTGCAGCATGTGCTGCCCCTGCCTCGCACCCAAAGCCAGGAAAAGGACAGCAAATAATTCACTTCTGGTAGTGCACAGCCTGCCCAAGGCCGCTGACTCAGGTACCGCAGACTCGTACACGGATGGGAAAACTAAAGCGACCCGGTGGATTGCATGGAAGCTGCCGGAGCCCGCAGCAGTGCCGGCCCTGCGGCCGGGGCAGCGAGCACCGCGTCCCTGCGTCCCCCGGGCCGGGCTGGCGGCTCAGGGACCCCAGAGAGGCCGGGCGCGCTCCCGCCCCGCGCGTTCCGGGCGGGAGGCGGCCCCCGCAGCGCGCCCCCGCAGCGCGCCCCCGCACCTACCCAAGCGCTGCGCCAGGCAGGAGGAGGCGGTGTCCGAGGGGTCCCCCAGGAGCGAGGCGGCCACCGGGATGCTGTCCTGCAAGCGGAGCACAGCACAGGGCACGGCTTAGTCCCGGCGGCGCGGGGTGCAGGCGGCGGGGCCGGCCCTCAGCGCCGCGGGGCTCCGGGGGCGGGCGACACTCACACGGGGGCTGCACATGGCGACGGCCAGGCTGGCCAGGGCGGGCGCGGCGCCCACCCAGAGGAAGAGCGAGTCCCGCAGCCGCATGGCGTGGAAGTGCACCCGCTGCTCGCCCAGCTGCCCGCTGAAGTCGTGCAGGGCGATGCCGCCCGCCGCTCCGCCGCCGCCCGCCGCCTCCATCGCCGCTTCTCCCGCCGCGGCCAGGCCCGAGCACGCAAGGCCCGAGCGGGAGGCCCGGCCCGCCCCGCGGCCTCGGGGAGGCGGTGCTCGCTCCGCTCCGCCCGCCCCGCCGGGAGACACCGCCCTCGGCACCGGCCCTGCGCGGCCGCCCGCCCCGTCCGGCTCCTGGGGCTGCGCCGTTCCCACTCCCCCCGGGAATACCCGCACACGGACGCGCACGCCGGTGCCCGCACCCCGCTCCGTGCTCGCCGCTCCCCGAGCCTCCCCTCCGTCCGTGCGCAGACCCCGCCAGCACGAACACGCCCGGGTACAGCGCCCCGGGAGCGCGCCCCCTCCGTGCCCCCTACCCCCTGAACTTGCACTCTCCTCGGTCGGTGCACACCCTCTCCGTTTCCCACTATTCCCCTCCCATCCCAAAAGACACAGCCCCCTCCCGGTGCGCCTGCTCACCCCCCTGTGTGGGAACACAGCCGCAGCCCCGGTGGGCGCCCGCTCCGAGCGCGGCTTCCCGCGGCTCACGCCTCCCCGGGCTCTGCCGCCCGCCCGCCGGGCAGAGGGATAACGCGAGGCAGCCGCAGCGATGGGGAAACCCCGCTAGGTGGCAGGTGAACCCCGGCGTGCGCGCCTGGAACACCGACGGCTCCGGGGAGCCACCCGAGAGGAGCCCCGGGGTTCCAGACGAAGGGGAAAGGGTTCAGCCTTCCCTGTGCAGCCTCGGGAAGGGAGAGGAAGGTCACAGCGACCTTGGTTTCATCCATCTATAGAGGTTTTCGGCATCGGGGATCACAAAGCAAGTGATTCGGGTTTGCATAGCTCTGGAGAATATGGAGCCGTGAATAATTAAAAGCCCTACTTTGGGTGTGAATTCTGTGCTCATCGCTCTTTCGGCCGCAGCACAGCAAAGTCGGTCGTTACTGGAGAGGATTTTCAGTAACTGTACCGTCTGTTGCTGATAAGAGTATTGTCGGGTCCCCGATGGCCGTGGGCCCTTTACAATTGGAAACATGGATCTTCACGCCACCGGCAGGGCAATCATCGCTGCACAAAGAACAAGCACGTTAAGGGTGCAGGCTGGCTTTTTATGAGCATTTCCTCTGCCTCCGGTTTCCTATATATCGCTGGAAATCAAAATTCCCATTTCTAAATGGTAAGACTTCATTTTCCCATTGAAGAAATGGGTGGAGAGGAAAGAACCCTTCATCACTTTTCTTCACTGAGCCACTCCAGTTCTCCTGGCATCTGCCAAAAGAAAATCCTCATCCCTGTGCTAATTTCTGGCCATGCTGCTGCATTGACACTAAATCCCGGGAGGCAGCTAAGCCCGGCTCAGCTGCCATACGCCGACATCCCATGGCACAGGATCAGCTTGGAAAGAGGGGGGGTGTCGCACGCCCCACCCCCCCCGCCCTACATTTGTCACTTGATTCTTCTTGCACAAAGCATTATGGGATGTATGGTGTCAGCCCCCCACTATGTCTGTCCCCTGCCTCGCTGCTGAAACAGCATCAGGCTTGTGCTGGTCCCCCATGCCCCCCACTCTACAGCCAGTCCCGACCCCTTCCCTCCATGTGGGCTGGCCTCCCACAAGGTGAGGTGCTGCAGAAGCTGGGAATTGTGTTGGGGCTCAAAAACCTGTCCCCACAGCCTGTTGCAAACTGACACTTTGCCTGTGGCAGCTGTGAAATCAGACAGGCAAATAGGTGACAAAAGCCACCTTGGAAGGGAGAGAGTGTTGGCTGCATGCACTGTGCTCATTGCACCTGCAGGTTCACTCTGCAGCTGGGAAGGCAGGCCTGGCAACTAAAACAGCCAGGAGCCAGGAGCATTGCAGAAATAAAATTCTAGGAACAGGATAAAATGTCTGCTGGGAGCCACACAGGTGGTGGTGATGAGATTCCTGTGGTTAGACACCTGCAGGTGATGGAGGAATCTGCCCCAGGCTTGTTTGATCAGTAGAGGGAAGAGGGAATATTAGGGCACGGTTCAGCTGAGCTGCTTTAGGTCTCTCTTTTGAGAGAGAAGGAATCTCTCTTGACTGGTTTCCACTGACTTGAAAGGAGATGAGGGTGAAAGGTAAGGCATTGCACAGCTTTGCAGACAGATTTATTCATGCAGGTAAATCCTTCTCTAAGTGTTCAGAGCTGGTTTCTTTGCTATGCTGGGTCAGAGTTGACTTCTGCAATGTAGTCCTAGTGGAGGATCTGTTCTAACAAAGTTCCAGCTCAGGGTGTCTTCCCACAAAGTAGAAGTTTGGGCCTCCCTTGTGTGCTGAGCCTTTGTTAAAGTCATCTGCTGGACTGAAGTAAGAGTTTTCTTCACTGCTCTTTCCACGTCAGGTGCAAATGTCTGGTATTGCTTCTGAGGCTGTCTCCTGACTTGTTTCTCCCTACAGGGAACTGCCCCTATTTCATCATGCTGTGATCTGTTCCTCTTCTCACCAGGAGTCTTCTCCAAAGTGCCTGTAACTTCCCTTATACTAAACCCTGCAGACCTCTAAAATTAAGTCACAGGGCTCCTCTCCTTGTTAGCAGTTCTGCGTATTCAATGCTTTTCTGTGAAATGCAGCTGCTCTCTCTAAATCATGGTAAATCCTTGTTTAAACTCAGAAAAGGAAAAACATTCATCTAGTGACTAAAATGCTGGTTAAGCATTTTTATTTGCAGTGCAGGTGTGTGAGTAGAGCTGTGCAGAACCAGACCATCAAGTGTGAAATGAATTTCTCTATTACAGCACTGCAAGGTCATGAGAATCCCTACAAAATAAGAGGGGAAAGCACTCTATATGTGTATGGGCCTTCTTGCATTTCTTTTAAAATGCTCATTTTTTTTTCCCTGTGGCCTTGAAAGCAGCACCCATAAGTCTGCCTTGTTTGTCAGGGATGAGGCTGCAATGAGCCTCAGGTGTAGTGACACACTCTGGAGAGAAAAACAATGATAAAGCAAACGCACCTTGGCAAAAGCACTGCCTGTTTATATGGATGTGTATGTGTTCCTGCTCAGGTAAGATCCAAGCTCTGGGAAGGGTGATATAAAGGTATTTAGGATTTAGAGGTACTCCTATCTACCTTGTTCTTCTCCAAAAGTTAGGTTGCCCTTAAGAGTCATTAGATCCTAAACCTTGATTTTTCTAGATCATCATCTCCCCTCCAGTACAGTTTTAAGTGAGGAGTAAATCTTCTTCCTGGTAACTGTGAAGTCAAGACCCATAAAGCATAGTTATGAACTGGGATATCACTGAGAGAAGCAATTGTTTCTGATTCCAAAATGTATTCTGTGCTTTGGCTCCTGCATGAATAAAGAGTGAATCTGACGTGCAGGAAGGCAGGTGACAATTAGTGTGTGTCAGTGAACCTCCTGTTGATGCCTAGGATGTTCCAGTTTTCTTGATTTGCCATCCTTCTGCAGAGGAGTAAATCACTCTTGATAAAGCCAAGCAAAACCTTCCAACTGCTCTGCTAAGGCTCCATGACACCAGGCTGCTGCTGTGGTAGCTGTGCTGCAGTCCCAGGCTTCCAGGGATCTACTCTGTTTGAGGCTTGGATGCTCATTGTGTGTAGACTTCCATCAGTGGCATCAGATGGCTGAGGGGCTCTTTGCTCTACCTCTACATCAAGGCACCTTGAGGATCTGGAAAAAAAATACTTCCTTCTTTGTTTTTGGGGTTTTTTTTTTCTGTCATTGAATGGTTTTTCTCAGCTGGATCTATCCTCTGATGTAGATTGTTGTCCCACTGCTCAAAAACTTGTGCTGTCATCATTGAGGGCAGAATCAGGCAAGCAAGAAAGGCAGAAGTGTTTCTGCTTACACTTTAGTGTTACCATGGTTGTGAGGCTGTGGCCATCTAAACCAGTTTAAGCTGGGGCTGGCCCAGTGCATCTAATATGATGATGAGTCAGCATCCTGGCATGGGTTGTTGGTTAGCTGTGATAGGAAGTTGCTCCTGAATCATCTAACCACGGCCATAGGGGTAACCTGAGGACTCAAAACCCTTTGTCAAGTGTTGATCAGCCTGAATTGTAGTCCCAGAAAAAGCAATGGAAAGAGAATCCAGGCTGGAACTTCTGAAAAAGTTGCAGAAAATGGAGGAATCTGACTTGTGAACTTGTATGAAAATCAGTTTAAGAGGTCTGCAAGGGGACTGCACCAAGTTCATGCTATGAATCTCACAATCCAAAGCACTATCAAAGCCAGCCCTCTCTGAAAAACACTAGTAAGCAGATGCAAAATATACACATACAAGCAATTCCATACCTGCAGTAGCTGCTATGACAGTGTTAGCAGAACTGCTACAACAACTCCTCATCATACACATTGGTACCTAGGCAGGCACTGCTGCAAGAAAATTAAGTTCCTGATTTCCAGAAGACTTAAGGTAATGGATTTGGGGTTTTTTCTGGGGTTTGTAACCTCAGCTGCTAGGATTTCCATACATGTGGGATGAAGCCTCGAATGCAGGCGGCACAGCAATTCTCTGTCAGTTGGATCCTCTGCACAGTGTGTTTGATTAGAAATCGTGTCTGTTAGGTTTTGTGCTTGACTGACCCAGTGGCCTCCTGCAAATCCCTTCCACCCTGTTTTATTTCACTCCTCTGCAGACTAGAAGAGTACAGTAATTGTTGCCTATCTCCCTGCAGCTGAACACAGCTCCGTGTGACACACAGCTTGTAAGGACCTTTGTGAGCCCAGACTACATTTCTGCTGATATCAAATCAGACAGTTTCCTTTCATTGTCATATGAGTCATTGGAGGACCTTGCCTTTGATCTGCTGGAGCATTTCAGACTCGTGGTGTCGTAGCTGCTGGACGGGAGGCACTAACACAGAGTGACTCATTGCTCCCCTTGGGGACAGGAGGTTTATGCAGTCAACTGGAAATCATATTTTGTATGCAGATAGACCACTTCATGGTGGAGAATCCCAAAGAATCTCACCCACACCCCTACATAGATGTCAGCAGCTGTAGTGAGATCTGCAGGAGCAGTGGGTTATTACACACCTGTGACCTGACAGGGAAGGGCACAGGTGGGAAAGGCTAATGGAACTGACTTTTTGAAAGGCTGAGAAGGGAAGGAAAAAACCCCATGAGATAGTACTGAAAAATATTTTCCTTTATATTCATCAATTCAGTTTCTAGATCTTATGTGACATACAAGACACCTGGTGGATCCTGATATTCTTCTGTCCCTGGGTCACCTAGACCAGTGCCAAGCCAGGGCAGAGAGTATGTAGTGTTCCTGAACCAGAGGGAACATCAGTCTGCTGCAGACTCAGGAGCTCACTTGTCTGCTCAGCCTGAACGTGACAGAGAATCACGTTCAAAGCCATGGAAATTACTGATTCAACATGCAGCACTGGCAGCCACATAAACAAAGGTTTGACCGAGATTCAGGCTGCTTTGGGAGTGGAATGAAATTCCTTTTTTTGATAGATAGTTTGCTGTTGCCATGGTTATGGAACTTGCTGCACTTCTGGTCTCTTCCCCACCCCTCTGGGTACCTTCCTTCTGCTGATGCCAGGATTTCCATTTTCCATTTTTCCTTAACCTGCAGGTCCGACTGGGCATGCCTGTGTGTGGCTTGTCCCATTCTCCAGCATGCCAGCAAGGGCCTGCCTCTCAGTCTGGTTCTCCAAACAGCCACTCTCTTTCATTACTCTTTTAAGTGATGCCATGGCTTTTTCATTTTTCCATTTGCAAGCAAGAAAAACTAGCAGTACAAAACCAGCCTTGATTATTTTCCATCCTCTTCCCTGAGCAAGGCAGGAAGCTAACAGACCTGGCATTGTCCCTTAGCAGCCTCCCAGTCTTCACTCAGAAGTTCCTCAGCTCGATTCAGTTTTTTCTCTTGGCTTTTCCTTCCTGCTCTGTTGAACACAATGTTTTAGCCAAAAGAGTAAATATCTCAAACAATCATTTGTGCATTACTAGAGAGCAGCAAATGTCACCTGCTCCATAAGAATATGGTTGCTTTGGCCAGGATCTCCAAGTTCCTAGTACAGTTCTTGAAAATCATGACTTAGATCTGGTGTGTATTTTATTTTCTATCACAAGTATATCAAACAGCTACTGTTTGCCCCCTCATCGGTGTATCTGGTATTATTGGTGATTACACGGCTTTCCCAAACATCACTTCAGTGACCTGTTTCCAAATTTCTGAGTTAAAAACATTTAAAATATTAATTCCCATTAGTAGCCAAAGATAGGGGTGTTCCCTATCTGCATGACAACAGAACAGACAGAATAGTTTGGCTGTCAGAACACATCACCCTAGGAAAATGTTATAAATTCCTTTACTGCATTTTCTAAGTACAATCCCAAGAGGCTGAAACTGCATCTTCAAAAAGTCTGTGTCCTACCCTTGAACAGCAGCTGAAAAATATCCTTCACTGCTGCCTCTCAGAAAGCATGAGAAATTATGTCCCTTTTCTGCTTTTGTGTTTGAAAAAGCTGGTGCCAGGCACTGTTGCTGCTATTTCAGTGTCCTGGTGTGGATTCTTCCTCAGGATTGAAAGATCTGTGTACATGAAGTTAAATGTTTCTTGTGAAGCAAACACAAATTGGTGAAAAGTATCCCTAAATCCTGTGAAGACCCGTAAAAGGGAAAATGGGAGGAGAGAGCAGGACAAAGGAATTAATGCCATTTGGAAGTGATGCCTTTTTTTAATGCGTTCAGAATCTGAGCCAGCCTCCACACAAATCAATTGAAAAAATACCTGCTCCTGTGAGCAGAAGATAAACCTTGTAATGATGAGCCTCACTTAGCCATTGTGCGCAATGCTGCAGCGTGTGCTCAGAGGCAGTGTTGGATGCTTTGCTTACCTACCTGCATCCCCACCTGTGCCAAGGTGAGGCCTCAGCCCATAAACCCAGGCAACTCTGCAGGCACAGGTTGACACCCCCCTAAAAGTGCCTGTCAGTCACCTACACAGATGCTCCCGAGTGACAATGTCAGTACTGGCGCTGCTGTCCTCTGCCACCACACCCCAATTTTGCTGCCTTTTCCTCATCACTGCAGCTCCAGCGCAGGGATTCCGTAAAGCACAAGGGGAAGGAAGGGATGGAAACGGTGCGGTCTTGATGAGGATGCTTCCAGCTTTAATAAGCCAGACGATCAAAGCCTTTGTGTAAATCCTGCCACCAGGAGAATGGCTCTGCTGCTGCACTGACAGCACAGCCCAGCCCTGCACAGTTCCCTCAAACCCTGCTTTTGTCAGCTGTGAGCTCCTCACACCCTGATCATCTCCCTCCAGCCCAGCACCGGACGGCAACTGGTGCCAGGGACAGAGACATGGCTCAGTCATTTTCTTTGCCAGTAAGACTGATATCTAATGCACATATGAGTAGTCTGGGGACCAATCTTTTTCAGCCTTCAAAATCACATTTCTTTTCTTTCCACTCTTCTGAAAATGCTTATCAGAGGCACCTGAGAGGCCAACGCAGCTGCTTGATGAGGTCTCTGCGATTAATTTGCACGATCATGTCTTTAGCAAAGGCAAAAAGAAAAGTGTTAACGAGTTGACGAGCACACTCTTCCGTACAACAAGCAGCGCTGCCAGCCGCAATGTAACTGCAGGGAGGAGAGAGCAGGGTGGTGGCAGAAGACCTTGAAAAAAATTTCTTTGTTCAAACCGGTTACAAAGGCTCCTGCTTCCCTAACATACCAAATCCGAGCTGGTAGAGGGAGGCAAGGGATTCAGTAGAAATTAGACTTAGTACTGATGCAGGGCAGCGTGTTGCTATCGGGGTTTCAAGGATGAGTCTTTGGGGTGGAAAGAAATTTTTTTTTAACTGAGGAGAGTCGAAACAAATAAGGAATATTTGCTGAGCATGTGGCTCCTGTGTGCTGCACTGCCAGATTCTGACCTGATGGCTGCAAATGACGGTCATGCCAGCGTTTCTACCCTCTGACAATGCCATTTGCAACAAGACCTTCAAATTGTGCAAATTTGGCCAATTACTTGAGCCCGAACATACACACACACACACACACACACACAAAATCCTGCTTATGAAAGAAAGGAACAAGACCAGATTTCAAGAATAACTCAGACAAGCAAGTGAATATTTTCTTTCATGCCCTGCTCTTTTGCATTTACTGAATTTGTTCCACATGAATGTAGAAACAGCTGCATCAGCAACAGTACTGAGGCTGGAACCTTATTAATATTTATGCCTGGCAAGCAGAGCACACAGGAATCAAAATGCTTTCCCATCATTGGTTCAGGGACCCCAGCATCCATTCAACATCTTGCCACGTTTGGGGCCAGGGCAAGCGGATTTATTAGAGAGCAGATCAATTTCTCATCAACACTCTCACCCAGTAGCAGGCAAACTGCCCTTTGCCTCTTCTTACCTGCTCTTTGCTTTTCATCATTTAGTAATTTCCTAATTAGAGAAACCATTTTTCATCTCTCTTTTGCACTTCTGTAGTTTATATTCCCACATATTATATGTTCTTGAAGACTTTATAGATGCTTGAATTATTATTATTAATATTGTAATTTCCTTATATGGGGGCATACCCATCAGCCTTATTGTGAATGAGATGAACCAGGAAATAACATCGACACAGGTTCATTATGTGCTATGGGAAACCAAGTGCACAATATGTGGCACTATGCACATGAAAGGTGTCATGTGGTCCTGGGATGTCCTTTAGAGCCTCCTTTGGGGCTTTTTACTGCTGTAATTTTTGCTGACAAAGTGCTGCACTGAGAGTCCTTAAGCTGAGACTGGGGGGTTTCCTTTCTGAGAGCACTGAGTGGGGTTCTGGCTGACAGCCTTGCTCCACCTTTTGTTTTGTGAAAGCAACCCTTACTTTGTGTAATAAAGAGGAACTGGTGAGCACACAGGTGCTCTCAGAAAAAATTTAACAGTCACAGAGTTTTAACTATTTGCTAGGAACAATGATTTGTAGCAGCAGTAAAAGAGAAAGAAATTATCTTGCAATCTGGCTGAAGCCCATTGTGGGGAGGATGCACCAGAAGTTCCTGGCCTTAGCAGGGATGAGGCCAGGATGGGCAGCACTGGCAGGGGCTATGGGGCAGCTGCCCTGGCCCTGGGCCCTGCTGGCAAGCATGGCAGCACTGTGGGGGTGACCCTGTTCCCCTGGGGGGCTGCCTGGAGGACATGGGGGCTGTGAATACGGCCCAGACCTCACCCACTGGGTTTGTTGGGTGACCAGAGCCCACCCAGCAGACAGGATGGTGTGGGGCCACTGCTGACAGTGTAACCGCCCCTCACTGTCCAGTCCTGGGTCACTGTGTGGATGTCTCATTGGGACACATTGGCATTAACCCTGGGTACTGAAGCCTGAGGCAGCTTGGCATTGAGCTGTGGGGTTTAAGCATTGCACTGATGGGCAGAGACAGACTCTGGTGTGCTGGCCAGGCAGCTGCAGGCAGAGGGAGGAGGGCTGGACTTTGCTGCTCCCATGAACAGTGTTGATGCGTTGCAGTTTTCTGCTGCCTTTCTGCTTTCTTCCTTTAGAGCCTCACAGCTTTCCATGCTGGTGTTGATTCTACCCTGTCCTTCAGCCACTGATGGTCATGTTCCTATAATCTTCTCTCTGCCTGCATTTGTACCTTTTCTTGTCAGGCAGGGGGCTGTGCTGCTGGCTTTCCCACAGCTTAGCAATTTTCTCAGGAGTTTGGGTCCAGGCAGTGCTGTTGGGCTATGTTACAGCCAGGGGTTTTGTTGGGAGCAAGGGTAATGAGGGTCACAGCACAGAGCTGTGGCTACTACCAGCCTTGTCCTTTCCCAGCAGCTGGCATGGGTGGCTCCAGCCACTGACACAGACTGCAGGCAACCTGTAAGCAAAACCATGAAGACATGTGGAAACAGAGATACTCAACAACATTTTGTTTGCCAAATGTTCCTTCTCCACCTGCACCATCCTGAATTCCTCTCAAATGTACCCAGGGTCCTCCCAGCCCACCCCTCACTGACCCTCTGCTGAGCTACAATGATTCATGCTGAGGAGCAAAATATTGGTTTGCCCTAAATGAACTAATGAGCCACCCTAGATGTCCAGCTTGGTCGATGGCCTAAGACTTCAACTCATGAGAGTCCAAACTTCTAATTTTTGTATAATGCAGCATCCTTTCTCTCAATATACAGAAGGTCTTGGCACTTCTCTTGGGGGTTTGGGCATAACTTCAAGGTCTGTAAGGAATTTCCATCCTTCTGAGAGGAGCCACAGACAAGGAGTGGGATCTCCATGAAATGTGATGCTCAGCCATGGGACAGGTCCAAGTTTCATTTTAGAAAACATGTTCTAATGACCCACAAACTATGCTGCAGCACGTCCCACAAAAGCACGTATTTTCTATTATAAATTAAAATTACTAAGTCTTTCCCTTGGGCTTTTGTTAGCTGGCTTTTGCAACCTTCTGCATCTAGCAAGGAAACCAGGACTTACTTTAATCAGTGCCCCCTTCAAGAGCGTAAGACAGAGGCTCTGACAGTGATCACACCCAATCTTGTAGTGGGAGGATGGGAACCGCAAAAGGGAGTTTGGAGAGCACGTTAGACAAAACTGGGTTGATCTTCTGAGTTTCATTACAGGAGCTCTTGACTGCGATTGTCTCATTCCTCCTCTAATTCGAGAACGACTGTGAACAACCTTGCAAGCTGACATTTCATCCGCCCTGCCGCCGTTCCCGCAGTCCCCTACCCACAGCGCTTTTACACCCTGGGAAATCAGCCTGGCGAGTGAAAATGTTGCAGCTCTTTTTTTGTTGTTCCTTTTTTTCCTGCCGGGCGGGGGGGCGGTTGCCGGGGAGATGGGGATGGAGCAGCGCAGCCAGGGCCGGCCCCGGGGCTGGGGCAGGGGCTGCGCTGACAGACACAGCAGTGTGAGGCAGAGCCAGAGGGGGGAGAGGGGCACGGGCAGCCAACAGCTGAACACTTCATTTCCCCGCGAGTCATTCACAACAAGCTGTGCCGAACCTTTGAGGAACCCTCCGTGCCAAACACTCACCTTAGAGTTAAAGTGGACTCTGTCTGAAGTCTCCCGAAGTGACTTGAACGGCTGCATCCACCTCTAAGGAGTCTGGTCTGGGGGCTGCAGAAAAGCTGACCTGGGTTGCCTCTCTCAACCCTCTGAAAAGCAGCTATTTATTTTTAAAATAAACATTTCACCTATTTTTCTTTTAGTTTCAACAAGTTCTATATAGTAGATATACTTGAATCCTCCCTGATTCGAAGAGGTGTATTAATTTATTTTAAGGCAAAGCTGTTGGGGTGGGTTTCTTTCCTCCACTGTTAATAATCTGTTTTCCTTGAATTGGATTTTAAAATGGCTTCCTTTGAAGCCTCAAGCTGTTAGGAATGAGCTTAGCGTAGGTATGGAGCATGTGTAAAATCAGCTACTCCCCTTCACACCGAAATGTCTGTTATTCTCCTCTTAAAAAACTAATCTGCAGTGTACAACAGGCAGGATACTTGGAAATAATAGTAGCAAAGAGTCAGAGTACCTGTATTTTGCACCAGCTCTGCTGTGACAGGGTTTTCAGGAGCACACCCGCCGCAGCCATGGGAAAGGCTGGTATTAATTTGAATCATTACCTGGAGCGGTCAGTGGTCCCCTGGAGCTGCTAATCTGCAAGCTATTCTTGAACAAATAATTATAGATGAGGATGTTGATTATTAAGTTAACATGCCACAAAAAATGTACGCTTGGAATTACAGCTACATATTGTTTGTGAAGTGTAGTCAACCAAATAATTAAATTGTTCTTGGCTTGGGCCAGTAAAAACAGATTTCACAGGGACTGCAAATGATAGGATTAATTTTTCTCAAATTCACTACTAAAGAGACAAACGTGAGGCTGTATTTTCTAGCACGCGTTTTGGAGATGGGATGCCTTCTCACCGTAAAGCAAACAAAAGAAAGGTGTGGATGCGTTGGCATATCAATCAGAGGAAACCGGGTTGTGCTGAAGATTGCCTTGGAAGAAGGTAAAATCAGATCTGGAGTAATCCACATGCAAGGTTATCGATCGGCATAAACCAGGTTAGAGAGATTAGGGACATCGGCACGTGTGTAGAACAAAGGAGGGGGAAAGAAGAAGAAATATACCGAAGAGATATGGGTGGAAAATGGTGATGTGCTTTAATTTGCACGTCTAGAGTAGCCAAGTGTAGAATAGACGAAGTAGCCTACATCTAGTGGGTCACTAAAACGGGGTTTAGTGGAGTCCCGCCCGGCGCTGGCTACGGGGAGCCCGCCTGGGCAATCGGTGGCTCGGAGCAGCCCCCCGAGGGAGCCGCGCCCTCCCTCCGCTGCACACGCACACCGAGACCGTGGTGAGAACCAGGCGATGCCGAGGGGGAGAGGGCACGCCGGGCTGACCGCCCCGAAGGGTACCGGGCACGGCGGGAACCGTGCCGCCCTGCCCGTGCTCTTCCTCCCCGCCACCTCCTCCTCCTCCGGCGGCGCGGGCAAGTGCCGTGCCCTGCCCGCTGCCGCGGCCCCCGCCCCGCCACCGCTGTAATGCCCGCGGTGACCTACGGGCTGCTCAAAAATAAAGTGAGGGACAAGAAATCATCTCTGGGGACCACATGTTCAACCCTCTCCTGCTCCCCCCTCCCCTCCTTTCTTAATCCCTCAGCATCTGTAATTCCGCAAGGAAGCGCCGAGGAGCGAGAGCCGCTTGCTGCAGAGCTGAGGGAGCCTCCCCCCTCAGCCCCCGGCCCCGGCCTGCAGCCCCCGCGCCATTGTCTGTCTGCCGCCGGGTCGCGGGTGGCTGCGGCCGGACGGGGCACAGCGCGGAGCAGCGCGCTTGGCTGGAGAGCGGCTCCTGGCTCAGCTTCGCACCAAATCCGACCTTTTTAGGCATAGAGAGAGAAGCCGAGCTCGGCACCGAGGCGAGGCAGGCGGGGACCGCTCGAGGGCAGGCAGGGCTGGCGGACTGGATCAGCGCACAGCCCGTGCTGGAGGGAAGCCCACCCGCGTCGTGCCGAGGGTGGATAAACCGGGTCAGGGCGCGGGGCTCCTGACCGCCGGTGCGGGCTTGTGCGGGCACACGGGCGGCGACCACGAGCGCCTGGTGATGCCGCCCGGTGCACGGTGCCTCCACGGGGGAGGGAGTCTCCCGCCGGCACCGTGTGAACGGAGACAGCGGCGGGGGGGCGGGGGCAGCCGCGAGGTTCCCCCTCCCACCCCCCCGACGGCAACGCCCGCTGCTGCGGCAGGGAAGGCTGCGCTTCACGGGGAACAAAAGGCTGCGGCGGCGGCGGCCGCGGGAGGGCCAAGCGTGGGACGGCGGCCGCAGGGAGGTTCCGCGGTTCACACGTGGGCGGCCCGGCCCGGCTCGGCCGCCCCATCGCGGCGCTCGGCGCCTTTGTCCCCGCTGTCACGCCGGACCGGGGCGGTGGCGGCGCGCCCCGACCGCTCCCGCCGGCCACGCCCCGGCCGCGCCCCCCGCACCCGGCCACGCCCCCCGCGCGGGACACAATGCCCGGGCCCGCCCCGCCCCCGCGCGCTCATTGGCTCCGCGCTGTTCCCGCATGACGTCACCGGCGGGGCGGGACGCGGCGCCCGATTTAAGGGGCGGCGAGGGGCGCGGCCGCCGCAGCGGCGAGTGCGGGAGCGGGCGGAGCAGGCGGTGAAGGCGGTGAAGGCGGCAGGAGTAGCGGGGCGGCACCTTCGGACACCGGCACCATGCGTGAGATCGTGCACATCCAAGCCGGGCAGTGCGGCAACCAGATTGGCGCTAAGGTACGGACCGGCCACCCGCTCGTCCGCCCGGGATTCCGCGCGTGGGGCGGTGCCCGCTCAGCCGAGCTCCGCGTGTCCCGGGGATAGCGCTGCCGAGCGGGCGGGACCGCGACTTCCCGCTACGGAGCACCCTCGGGCTCCCCCATCCCTGCGAGGGTCCGCGCGGGACGGTTCCCGGCTATTCCCCCTTAGGGGGAAGCGCGGTGGGGCATCCGCGCCGTGGGTACGACGCGCCTTGGGGAAGGAGGGTAGGGCGGGGGACATCGGCTGCTGTCCATCAGCCCCTCGCGGGCTGCAGGGGTCCCGGGCGGGCGGGGGAAGGGGCGGCGGAGCGGTGCCACACCCCTCCCGTCGGTGGGGGGAGTGCAGGGCGCGGTGGCGGTTCGGTCTGGCCGGGGGGCCGCACCCACGCGCGGCGAATCCCCGCGCGCCACGTGGCGGGGACTTGGCCGGGGGGCGAGAGAGGGGCGTGGCGGCACTGACCACCCGTCTGTCCCCTCAGTTCTGGGAGGTCATCAGCGATGAGCACGGCATCGACCCCACGGGCAGCTACCACGGGGACAGCGACCTGCAGCTGGAGAGGATCAACGTGTACTACAATGAAGCCACTGGTAATGCCCGTCTGTAATGAGCTTCCCGGGGGAGGGGGAGTAGGGTGTGCAGGCAGGGGTCCCCCAGCCCTCTCCGCAATGGGTGACGCCCCAGCACAGCTTAAATGGCTGCTTTGTTTTCCCATCCCTGGATTTTTGCAAATTCCCACACCCTCCATGCCCTCAGCAGCGAATCCTAGGGAAGCGGAAGGGAGCCCAGCAGGGCTCCTGTGACACCGGCTGCCTGCTGCAGGGCTGTAACCCTGCTGCTGCTGCTGCTGGTTCCTCCCACAGGTAACAAGTATGTCCCCCGTGCCATCCTCGTGGACCTGGAACCCGGCACCATGGACTCCGTGCGCTCCGGCCCCTTTGGACAGATCTTCCGTCCTGACAACTTTGTCTTTGGTGAGTGACTGTGGCACGGAGGAGTTCCCAGAACTCCACACACAGAAAAGGCTCAGAGCGAGTATGCGAGTGACCCTGGGGAGCCCGAATCCCCATGGCAGAGTGGGGATGGAGAGAGGGGAGGGGCCCAGAGGGAAGGGGCAGTGGCATCACCTGTGTCTGTCCCCGGGGCGCTGATGTGGCACGTGGCTTGTGGTCTGGCCCGCAGGTCAGAGCGGGGCTGGCAACAACTGGGCCAAGGGGCACTACACGGAAGGCGCCGAGCTGGTGGACTCTGTGCTGGACGTGGTGAGGAAGGAGTCGGAGAGCTGCGACTGCCTCCAGGGCTTCCAGCTGACCCACTCGCTGGGCGGAGGCACGGGCTCCGGCATGGGCACCCTCCTGATCAGCAAGATCCGCGAGGAGTACCCCGACCGCATCATGAACACCTTCAGCGTGATGCCCTCGCCCAAGGTGTCGGACACGGTGGTGGAGCCCTACAACGCCACCCTCTCCGTGCACCAGCTGGTGGAGAACACGGACGAGACCTACTGCATCGACAACGAGGCCCTGTATGACATTTGCTTCCGCACCCTGAAGCTGACCACTCCCACCTACGGGGACCTCAACCACCTGGTGTCGGCCACCATGAGCGGCGTGACCACCTGCCTTCGCTTCCCCGGCCAGCTGAACGCCGACCTGCGCAAGCTGGCCGTCAACATGGTGCCTTTCCCGCGGCTGCACTTCTTCATGCCGGGCTTCGCCCCGCTGACCAGCCGCGGCAGCCAGCAGTACCGCGCCCTGACGGTGCCCGAGCTGACGCAGCAGATGTTCGACTCCAAGAACATGATGGCCGCCTGCGACCCCCGCCACGGCCGCTACCTGACGGTGGCCGCCATCTTCCGGGGCCGCATGTCCATGAAGGAGGTGGACGAGCAGATGCTCAACGTGCAGAACAAGAACAGCAGCTACTTTGTGGAGTGGATCCCCAACAACGTCAAGACGGCCGTCTGCGACATCCCCCCGCGCGGCCTCAAGATGTCGGCCACCTTCATCGGCAACAGCACGGCCATCCAGGAGCTCTTCAAGAGGATCTCGGAGCAGTTCACGGCCATGTTCCGCCGCAAGGCCTTCTTGCACTGGTACACCGGCGAGGGCATGGATGAAATGGAGTTCACGGAGGCCGAGAGCAACATGAACGACCTGGTCTCCGAGTACCAGCAATACCAGGATGCCACTGCTGATGAGCAGGGCGAGTTTGAAGAGGAAGGAGAGGAGGATGAGGCATGAAGTTGAGATGGGTAGGAGTTAAGTATAGTCTGAGCAGGCAAGTATTCATTGAGAGAAGGAATCTGTGCAGTTGTGCTGAAGCATGCATTTTTTAATTTGGTGCTCTCCACTGTTGCTTCTGTCAGCAGTTTTGTATCCTTGACTGTCCAATGTAACAGTAGTTGCAAAATACTTCAGAGTCTTCTGTTGAAATGGTTAACTTCTCAAACATAAAGGCTTTTTGTGTCCTAAACTGTCTCCTCTACTTTATTTCTCTCTAGATTAAGCAAGTAATTCTTGTGCAGTTTTCTGTAGCTTTGCTTCTCAGTTTATTCCTGAACTTCAGTGCAAGGTTAAGCTCAATAAAACAAGAATTCTCAGGCTGTGAACTTTGCAGCACATGGGAGCTATAGTAGCTCAGCTGAAGATGCCAGGTATTTCTTAGGAACTCCTGTGTTTAACAGTGTGGCTAATTGTTGAGGCAAAAGCTGCTTTATCTGATAAAAACAAGTTGCTGCACTTGAATAATGTAATTCCTCTTTATGGACATACATGGTAGAGAGGTCAGAGAGAAGGTATTGAATTCCACATTGCAGGCTCTCAAAACTGATTTGACAGGATAGCTGCAGGCTTCCCTTCCCAGGCTGCCATTCAGCAGTTTATTTAACTTGTTCCAGGGACTATAGTCCAGGCATATGGGTGGCTGATTGGGATTTGACTTGATGCTGAGCTCACTTGTCTTCCCCTCAACTCTCCTCTCTAAATACAAAAGTTCTATGCAGAGAAGCATAGGTTTGTACTAACAGGCAACTTGAGAGCTCAAGTAGAAACCCAGGCTTTTTCTCTTCAAGAATAAAATGTGTTTCCCAAAAATAGCCACTAACCTGTCCTTAACTGTAAAGGGATTGATTCTACAGGGCAATCAATTCCCTCTAGGAGACAGGAGATGCTGGACAGATTTCTAGGCTCAAAGGTACCATATGGTACCAGAGCATACCATGCAATCTTAGTCACCTGTAGATCCCCTGACAACAGCTGTGTCCAAGTTACATGTTTACAGGGCAATTGTTTGCTCCTGGTCCCTGCAGGAGGAGATGAACCTCTACCCAGGCAGGGGGGAGCAGTGCTGCTGCACCCTGCTGTGCAGCTTTGCAAAGGTAAGTGTCATTTCTTTACAGTGAGGGAGGGAGGGGGGATTGATGTTCCTATCTTCTTATAGGATGCAAGAACCCTGAATGAATCTACGACGTTCTTAACAGCAGTTAGCAAAGTTTCATAGATCCTAATCCTCCCACAGAGCAAGAGTGAAATCCCTCGTGGAGTTTAGCAGTTGCCCAGCATGTAAGCTTAGTCCTTAGTTGATTCAAACACTGCTTAGGGGAGTGGTCCTGCACTAGAAAATGTGTTGCTAAGAGAACTGCTACCAATGCTACAACTGCTGCAGTCCTTGCTGCTCTGAAAGAGCTGGTATTCACATGTGTGCAGCCTCTATTGTGGTCCTTTGCTGAAATGCTTGCAAGGCATTACTGGAATAAAGAATGAAAAGGGAGCTGCTGTGCATAACTAATATCTTGCCTGTTTTGAGTCCTCTGCCTGTGGACACTGCTCTGAATGTATGCTGTTCTTTGCAGATGGGCCTGGCCACGCTGGTGTGTGCAGGACAACAGGCACTTGCTAAAGCTTTTCTCTCATCTGTAGGTTTGGTTTCTGGTGTGCAGAGGAGTGAGAAGCTCTTAAACTGCCTGGACTGTCAGTAAACAAACACAGTCCTGTATACCTACAACATACTTGTGTTTCTTAACACTTGAGCCATTCTAGGATTAAACATTAGACAAATTGAAGTTGTTTTTAGTAACTGAGTCAATACATGCTGCCTCAGGCCCTTTGGGGAAATAACACTGTATCTGGTTGCCACAGTAACCTTGCCTTGAAATTACCTAGCTGGGTTGCACTTGAAGCTGTTGATCATATAGGTTTGAGTCAGCAAATGAATCTAAACAGTTTCACTAAAAGAGAAGGCTTTGGTCTTTGATAGTAGAGATCTTCCTTTCAGCTGTGACACTGTAGCAGTTTTCACTAGTATTCAACATGTCTAGCATCTAATTCTTAGTGTAATTACACTCTGTCTCTAGCTAATCCTTAAATATAGCTACCCAAGTGACACATTTCACTACAGCTCCCTTACTAGAAAGTAGGACACCATCCTACATTGCTTGCCTGTTGTTTCTAGTCTGGCTTTTTTTTTTTTTTTTTTTTTTTTTTTTTTTTTTTTTTTTTGTTCTAGAGGAAGAAAGCCCAGAAATAGAAATACTCTATAAAGAAACATGTCCTTTCATAAATTCTACATGTCTTATTTGCCAATCATAATCATTAAAAATTAAAAATCAAGCCATCATTTCAGTGGGAGTTGAGAAATATAGAAAAAGGGGATACTGAAAGATTTGAAGGGAAGGTTCAAAGCCTGGTAGGAACAGTAAGTCAAATATAAGGGAGGTTGAGTCTCATTCTGGGCCTGGGACTGCAGTACCTATTTTTGTCTGTCTTTGATCTTTAGCTGTATTTATTGCCCAGGAGACCTTTCATTATAAAAACTGGAGCTGACTGCTATATGCAAAACAACAAAGAGGTGTATTCACAGGTCTTTGTGGTTGCAGTATTTCTGTTTCACAAAGAAAGCAGAACCACTGGAAGGATTTCAGATGAGGTTATCTGACTGCCTTAACCTCTCCTGGGTGAAGATTTGTTTTTGTTCATGTAATGAACATTTAGGGCTAAAGGTCTTGCATGAGGCACCCTGTTTGGAAGAAATGGGGATAGATAATATAAATTTAGTGGTCTGCAGATTAAGCCACTTATAATGACTGATTTGTGTTGAGATATAAGTTAATAGTATAAAGCAATCTATTCTCATTTCAATAGATCAGTTGTGGCCTGAAGGGAAGCATTCTCTGTTGACAATTAGAGCTGATAGTGTTGGAGATGGTAACAATCTCTATTTTTTTTTTAATTCCCTCTGTTAAATGTGTGGAATTTTTAAGCACATTAGTAGAGTGTCTTGACCAAGGGAAACAATCAGTGCTTGATTGCTGTTAAGTGCAAGAGGGTAAAGATAAATAAGGCTGTAAAAACAAGGCAGCATGCAGGTTTAATTTAAATAGAAATGGCAGGAGTCATGGTAGTACTGGGATGCCCTCTCTCCTAATTTCTCTTCCCTGGTTATTTCTAGAACCTCAGTCTAAACCATTGTAGCAACAGTGTTGTGGAAATATAATCCAGTATGTGGTCTGATATTTGAAAACTTGTAATGGGATTGTAAGCTTACATCTGTTTTCCAACATATGCTTTCCAGCCTTTCAATTAGGAGCAATAATGATTCTCCTCTTCCCAAGATACATGAAGCGCCCTATATAAATCAAAAATTGGGTTGCATTAAGTATAAAATGACATGACAGATAGACTAACAATCAAACCAGAGGCCCATTCTGTTGACAGGTGTATCCTTCCAGAAGGTATGAGGTGATGAACAGAATAAACAAAAGTAGCAATAGGATTTAAAACCTGAAGAAAAAATCCAGATATTTGGGGTTTCTCTCCAGTGAATTCCATGCAAAAACAGGGCAGACCTCTAATCTGTGCAGGGAAATTTGCTCATGGATGATGCTATCACATGCTACATAGCTCAAAAGTGTGTGGTGCTAGTAGGTTTCTCTAGATATGCAAGTTCTGTGGGCTTAAAGAAAGTGTGATGGACTGACAGAGTCCTTATGGGATGGTGCTGCCATGCACTACTGCAAAGCACAGCTCTGGTGCCTGGAGCGACTCTGGCAAAGTGGGGCAAGAGGGACAAGTTTTCTTGCCTCACTTGAAAAATTTGGGGTCTCTTTCTAATGCAGGGAGTATTGTTAGAGTTCTCCTCTTGTTTCCTTTGCTCTCCCTGCAATCCCCATAGCCAAGTTCTGTCTAAGATCAGGATGAAACCCAGTAATGGCTTTCAGAAGGGCAAGTTACATGGCTATTGCACTGAAATCACTTTCCAAATACCCTCCTCTCTCCCACCCAAAAGAACCCAAACCCAACCCCCCACATCTCATTGTTTTATTGCTATTTTTTTCAAAGAAGGGCTGTTAATCTATATTAGATTCTGCCTCACAGTGGGAGGTGCTTTAACTACTGCTTTCTGTTTAATGAATCCTAATATTTTTCTTTGCTATAGTAGCTATGAGGAGGTAAAATCTTCTCAGGAGAAATCGTGTGACTATCCCTTATTATTTGATACACAACTTTTCTCCCAAAGGATGCTATTCTGCTTTTCCTCTCCACATCAAAGCATAATGAAGAAACATGTTTTAGAAATGGTAGCCTGCATGGGAGTTATAGGTTACATTATTCTCCAAGCCTGTTCATTGTAGGGAAGGCACTGTTTTTTGCTTACAAATAATCCCCTTCTCAATCTTCCCATTTGTTTTTTCAGCTGCTTCTACATTTCCACAGAACAAAGCTTGTGACACTTTTGATGCTTTGTGTGCCTGGGGTAATCTGAGTAAGGTTATTTTTTTCCCCTTTTCTTCAGCTGAAAATAAATCTCCACAGAGAAGGAACTGATTTTGTATCAGGCATAAAAAGGAAAAAAATTTTTTTGAGAATTTTTCACCTTCCATTCTAAAATCCATTCATATTAAGCACCTGCCTTTTGATACTTCAGCAATCACCTATCCGGGGCTGTTTGTTTTTATTAAAATGGGAAAGAGCAGACTATTTATTCTCAGATAAGACCCGTTTAAATGGGAGTATCTTTAGCTTGCCTACAAGAAAATTCAAAATCAAAGCATTTGGTCAAAGAAAAGTGCCTCAGGACATGATGCATTTTGGAAAACGACATTTCTTGGCCCTGAATCTCCTGGACAGCTGTCCAGCTGGAGCCCTCTGAGCCATGGAAACCAAAGCAGAGGGAGGATGTGGGGTTTGCTGTGAAAGCCTGCTCATCCCCAGACATTCTGTCAGCAAAGGACACAGTGCAGGTGACAACTCCTCTCCCTGGGAAGCTTAACAAGAAATGAACTGTTTCCCTGCTCCTAGCTTCCCTCCTATTTTCAATATTTTACTTGTGAATCTGCCAGAAAGAAAAATTGTGTCTCTTTGAAGTGTGTGTATAAGAAGGCTATCTATTTACAGTATCTAGGTAAAAAAGGAAATAATTTAAGAGTAGGTCATTCCCTCCTCCCCAGTCAAAGTAATTTTTCCCTTACGAGCAGAATTCCACTTGTAAGGGAAGAAATCAAGCTAACTCTGTTAAATTCTTGTTTATTAACATTTGATTCTTCTAGTGTAGAGATTTTCCAACTGGTCTCAATTTATCCATATGTCATCCTTTATAATCAGGTTATTTTTCTCACTAGGCCTCTTTGGAAAGCTTAAGGCATAGGTTTTTGTTGTTTTTTATTTTTTTATTTTTAGTTAGGTTTTTTTTTTTTTTTCATTTCTGGCAAGAATCCCTCTATCTTTGGAAAAAAAAATTTTAAAAAGTTCAGTTTAAGACGAATGTGAAAAACCCACACTTGCTCCAGAGTGGCTGAAGTGAAGTGGCTACCCTGGCAGCAGCTGTGTAGCTGATTCAGTAAAAGGTTCTGTGTTGTTTTGCAGTGAAAAATGTTTTCACATTTTCCATGAATGTAATAGAAAGATATTGCCTGTCTCCATAGTGAATAATTAAATGAGGTTTCAAGCAGAATTCAAATGGTCTCACAACAAGCTTTACAAACACTTAATGAAATTCAAGCACTGACTTCTTATAGCAGCTTCACTGCATCCAGCCTATTGCTGGTCTTATAATTAATAAATTAATTGTGTGGCTCTTTTTTTTTGAAATTTCAGCCAAGAAATTTCCAGCTCCACCCTAGCAGGCAGGGATTAGAGATCTTATTGGCATTGAGAAAACTGCCACTTCCATAGGTGGGGCTGATTCGGTATCCTCCAGCTGCCAAAAAAGGATGGTCCTATTCCCCTTGTCCCTCTTCGGGTGTTACCTCTGTGTCATTTCCTCTACCAGCTTCAGGGCATGTCTGACCTTTTCACGAGTCTTTTCCTTAGCTCCGCAGTTAAGGACAGAAAATTGAGGGGATGGAAGAAAGTTTTTCTTCAATTAGGTGGTGTGCCAGAGGGAGAACATGTGCAAAGAAGGAGGGAAACGTGGGCAGCTGGAAGCAGGAGAGAGCAAAACAAAGTATTGTTTGTTGATTCAGCCACCTAGTGCAACATCACCCCGAACTCCCCTGCAGAGAACCCGGGCAATTTTAAACAATGTACACTGAAACCCACCACAAACTACTGCATCTCTTAGCAGACCTCACAAGATGTAGTTCACAGTTTGCCCAGTGTCAGTTTGAGTTACTTGTAACTATCAGATTGCAAGACAGCAAGGAGGCTAAGGAACAAAAGAAACAGTAACTAGCAGATCAAAGTCTCTATCTGTACCTAGTTCTCGATGACGTGCAGGAAGTGAACTGCCCTGGAAAACATGAGAGCAGCATTTCATTTCTATTGGTGCTAGATCTTAGGCATCTTTTGACTGGAGGACCCAGTTCATAGGGATATCAGATGTGTTTGATCTACTGAGCAGCCTAAAAAAGGTATATGCAGCCTGGATGGGGGCAGGAGCCATCTGGCTGCTACCCCATCACATCTGGTGTGCCAAGAGGAAATAATGAGAGGCTGCATTGTTTTGCTTTTCTTCTCAGTAAATCGCTGCCTGATGATGATCACCACATTTTCCCCTTTTGGAATTGTTTTGTGACATGTGATCATGTTTATTATGGTAACTTTGGAAGCCAGAGAAGCAGGGTTCTGTTTGCTATGTCCTGTAGAAGCACATGCACAGAAATGCCTGAGTCTCAGAGGATATAATCTAAATTCACAAAAGGAACCATATGGTATGGAAGAAATATTAGATTCACTGAGAAGCTGTTCTCCCCTCTAAAGGTGCATGGGTTATTTCAGAATTGACTGTGTCCCGAATTGCTCTGTAATGTGATTTTCGCTCACATGCTTATCCTCTCTCCTCTTTTGTTCTTTGCCAAACACACAGACCCTCAGGTATAATAAACAAAAGTTCAGAGGACTCTACAATGAAGCTGCATTTGTTCATTCATAAAAACATGCTCAGCATTGCTATATCTAACACATTGAGTTAAATGCCTACAGTGAGTTGTAATATTGAAATAAAAATAGATTTCCCTTTTAGATATTTTATTACTAGCATTAAAATCACGTTCACAATAATTTCATCTTCTTGCTGGCAGAATATTCTTTTATCTTAATGCATATTGCAAATGATTAAGCATTGTGTTCCAAAGGTGGCCTCATACAGTCCTCATCAGTGGGAACGTCATAGTTACCAGGTAGAAAGCAAACAATAAGGTAACAAACAGAGCCTGCTCATTTGAGTACCAACAGAAAGCCTCAAAAAGCCATGTATTCTCTGATAGACGTAGCTGAGCAACACATGACATCAGCCAACACAAATGACTGAGACTAAAGCTGTGGGCAGACATTTTGTGTGCTTGAGAAGCTTTCCTATGTGTATGCTCATGATTCTTTCTCAAACAATGGGAAATCACAGACAGACATGAAAAGGTTGTGGGATCCCTGTTGCCTCCCTTGAGCATCCATCGCCAGGCTCCTTGTTGCCTTGGAAACTGGGTAGGCAGGGCTTGATGCAGGCAGGGAGGAGGCTGTGGCAGAGTTTCGGCTGCCGAGGGGTCCAAGGGTGTTCCTGAGCACATGCCCTGCCTTTGTATGAACAGGAGAATTTTGGCTTTCATTTGCAATTCTGACAACTTAGAATTTATAGAGCTATATTTTAAAAAACCAAAACAATAGGGAACTCCCATATCTAAGTATCCTTGATGGCTAAGATTTGTTAAAGTGTTTGCCATAATGAAACGCTGTGAATTGACATTCAAGTAGTTGACATTTAGTTCGGTTCACTGTGTGTTCCTGGATGTTCAGCATTGTTGAAGATGAAGGAATTTGTACACATAAACATGTACTTCCCTTTAGGTACTCAGAATAAAACCTGGAGCTACACCCTCACCCTGAAAGAAACAGTGGGAATCTACAAAGAGACCAGTACTACAGTATCTAAGAATTAGTTTCCTAATAAAAGAATTCTTAGTGGAATAACTCTAAAGGAGGTCACCATGTGCATGTGGGAAGACGAAATCTCAGGGAGTGTCCAGGTGTCTTCAAGAGAAGAATCATAATGCTTCAAGCCAGGACTTTGTGGATTGCCAGGAATATTCTGGACCCAAAAAGCTCTTCAGTGTTTGTGTGGATCTCTCAGAGATGCAGTTGTGTTGCAGTCCCACCAGTAGTTAGAAGATGTAACTTCCTGCTGCTGCCCAGAAACGTGGGTTATGCCTAGAGCAAGCACACATGTATATGCCTAAGTGGTGTGAAAAATAACAAAGGCTGCCTGTGATTAAGTGTTGCTGAAATATGTCAAAGGAAAATACTGACGACAGCTGGGCTATAAAGAACACAAACTCCTAAAGAATTTGGTGAAAATATCTCAGTGCCAGCACAGTCCTGAATATTTTGTGATTGCAAAAGCCACATGGAATAACACCACACTTAATTCCCTGTGTTGCAAAGCTTAAGCCAATCTCTGCTCATGACATTTCACAGCAGCTGAGGTTTCTGCACTAGGGAAGAAAATGAGCTACAGTTGATAAAGTCAATTCACTGGAGCAAACTGAGAGCTACTTTTGAAAATACAGTCAAAGCACTATTTCAAGGTCACAGCAGCCAAATTCCAGGCAAAGATATGGTAGTTGTTTAGCCACTAGTATTTCCTGCTGTTGATGGAAAAAAAAAAAAGAGTGAAAGTGGTGACATTGTGCATTGATTTATATTGTATTAAGCACAGCTAACCTGAGTATTATGTAAACTATTCTGATCATTCTGACTTTATTCTTGATAGAGGTAATGATTTCCCACATCAATTATTACCTCACCTTTGCAAAAATCTTCATGTTTTGAAGGTGTTATAATTGCAATATAATGTTATACTGCAGTGAGAAACTGAGATTAATAAACTGTCAGTCTGGTGTTGCTGATCACACATAGCCTGCCCCTCCTTTCTTTCCCTTTCATACAACCACACAATTGTGGAGGTTGGACAGAACCTCTGGGATCATTTAGTCTAGTCCTTTATTTTGCCTGACAAGGTCAGCTAGAACAGGTTAATCAGGGTTGTCCCCACTAGGGTTTTGACTGTCTCCAAGACTGGCACACCACAATCTCTCTGGGCAACATGTACCAGAGCAAAGTGATTTTGGTTTTGTTTTTAGGGTTTTTTTATGTTCAGATTTCTGTATTTCAGTCTGTGTCCACTGATATCATGTGATATCATGTGTTGCTCAGACATGTCCACTGCCTCTCCTCCTGTCACTGCACACCTCTGAGAGGAGCCCGGTTCCATCTTTTTTACTGCTTCCCATCAAGTATTTATACACACTGATAAGAATCCCCTGAGCCCTCTCTAGGAAATCTGGTCCCAGCTCTCAGCCACTGTGTGTGACAGATGCTCCACTTCCTTAACTGCCTTCATGGCCTTTCATTGGACTCATTTCAAATTGGCCATCTCTCTCTTATATTAGGGAGCCCAGAACTGGATGTAAAACTCCAGATGCATCTCACCACAGTTTATCCCCTTCCATGACCTGCTGGTAACAGTCCTCCTTAAACAAGGGTGCTGCTGGACAACCCTTGCTGTTAGGGCACACTGCTCACTCATGTTCAACTTGGTGTCCACCAGGATCTCCAGGCTGGTTTTGGCCTGGAGGAAAGCTCCTTTCCATCTGCGTGGTCCCCAGCATGTACTGGTTCAGTGAGTGGGTTGTTCCTTTCCAGCTACAGGACTTTGCACTTCCCTTTGTTAAACTGCATGAGGTTCCTGTCAGCCATCCATTTCTCCATTTCTCTGGCCTACTGTGGTCACTCTGGCTTGGCAGCACAATCCCCTGGTGTGTCAGACCTTCCTCCCAGTTTTGTATCATCAGCAGACTTGCTGAGGGTGCACTCTCTTGCCATTAAACTCATGAATGAAGCAGTTAAATGGTGTTGGCCAAGGATCAGCCACTGGAGTACAGCACCAGTGCCTGGCTTCAACATGAATTTCATGTTGCTGATGTCAAGCCCTTCAGCTTGGCAGCTCAGCCAGTTTTCACTCCATCTCACTGTCCATTTATCTAGGCCATACCTCATCAACTGGCCTACAGGGATGTCATAGGAGACATTTCAAAAGCCTGCACAAAATAAACAATGTAAACTATGCTGAGCCTGTTGATACTTGGGAAAGTTTTAGAGCTTGCATTACCAGGCTGTCCCCTTGGTGCTTTTATGTTGTTCTTAAGGTGAACTCTCTCCATTATGCTGAACACAAGGCACATTGTTTTGCTTCCTCTTTACCAACCTATTCCTTGCTTCACTGTGGGCTGTCATCTCCCTTCCCTGGTGCTAGAGTAAAGCTGTCCTCAACAGGGTGGCCAGATGGGGAGCAAAGCTACTTTCACTTCTGAAAAAAAATTAGAATTGTGAATCAAGTACTATTTTACAATCAAGTTCAATAGTTTCTGCACAATCAGTTATAGACCCTGCTGAAATTTGTTTCTCTCCTTGGCAGCAGTGCAGATATCATTGTGCATCACAGTTGGCTAGTTGGTTCAATTATATTCTCCTTGTTGTCCTTGAACTGCTCCTCCTTCCTTGGTCATCCACCATGTACTTTTCTCAGTTTTTGTTGTTTTTTTTTTGTTTTGGTTTGGGTTTTTTTTTTTTTTTTTTGTTTTTGGGTTTTGGTGGGGGTTTTTTTGTGGGTTTTTTTTTGTTTGTTTGTTTTGTTTTGTTTTTTTGTTTTTTGTTTTTTGTTTCCTACAAGAGATCAAGCAGAGATGCTACTAGCAGGATTCAAAGTTTTCCAAAATGAGATGCGGCAGGTGTCTGGTAACAAAGAAGACAACTTCACTTTCAAAAAAAAAGACATATTCCATTCCTGTATGTGGTAAACTGCTATCTCTGCTGGACAACTCCCAGAAAAAGCCATTCTTTAGCAGCAGCATAAAATTTTATGCCAGCCCTCTGTGTTCCTGAAATTAGAGCCTCTTGTATACAGGTTTAGCAGCACTACCTAAAACAGAGTTCTCTGCTTGAAACAGGCTGTGGGCTTGAACATCACCACCCAATCTTTGCTTGTTTCAGGTGCCTGAGCTATGGAAAAATTATGCTTGGGCTTCAAACATATTGAAACATGATTAAGCAGGCCTGAGCTAGAAATACAGGCTTGAGGGTACTAATAAAACATAGCAGCACGTGCTTTGCTGCTGTGGCGTAGTAGAGGCGAAGGAAGCAAGGGTACGAGTTCCAACAGGTGTGCAAAGACGAGTTAGGCGGTTTTGTTTTCTTTTTCACTTTTTCACTCCAAGATAAGCCACGTCGTATGCGATCTCGGCCTTTTCCCCGACGGCTGAAGGCGAAGTTCCCCCGGCACGCCAAGGCAGCGGCGCTCAGCATGCGGACGAGCCCGCAGCCTGCCCCTCCCAGAGCGGACCGGACCCGGAGGCGGACCCGGAGGCGGACGCGGAGCCCGAGCGGGGCGCGGGAGACAATGCCGGGCCCGCCCCGCACCCCGCCATTCCCGCCGCACGTCACCGGCGGGGCGGAGCGCGCCGCCCCATTTAAGGGGCAGCGAGGGGCGCGGCCGCCGCAGCTGCGAGTGTGGGAGCGGCGTGGAACGAGGCGGTAACAGCAGCGGGGGCAGCTTCTGACACCGGCACCATGCGTGAGATCGTGCACATCCAGGCCGGGCAGTGCGGCAACCAGATCGGCGCCAAGGTACGGACGGGCGCGGAAGCGGGGCGCTCCCACAGGTCGCACCCGCGGGTGGCGCTTCCCGAAATGAAAAGCGACCCGGGCTTTGCTGAGGCGTCGTGGCTCCTGCCCCTGTGCCGGTCCGTGCCGCTCGGAGCTGCCGCGGGGCCGGGCGGGGCAGGGATATGCCCGCGCTGCCGACCGGCGTGCCCGGCCTGCTCGCGCTGCCTCGCCCTCTGCGGCCACGGCGCCGGCTGCCGAGGGAGGGAACGGGAGTGTTCCAGTGCCACACACTGTCACCGCTGAACGTGCGCGGGTGTTGCCATCTTGTAGTGGCTACAGGGTCTTAAGCCAATGCTAGACAATGGGAGGATGACAAATTGATATAGCCAGAGATGGCTACCCTTTGGATACAAGCTACAAAGGAATTAACTTGCACTTCAGGGCTATGGCTGCTCGTCAGCCTCTTGCTAGTTCAGCTGCTGCGGCCAGCGAAGCCCTTATGCACTGACTCACCTTCCCACCCGGCAGCTGCTCTGCCATGCGAGGGAGTGGTCAGGGCCGCGGAATGCATGGGGTGCAACGAGGGTGTGTGATTGGCACTGGCCAGCTGTTTCCACTGGCACTGGAAATGGCTAATTGCCATTTTTCAAAAATTTCCTTTAGTTCTGGGAGGTCATCAGCGATGAGCACGGCATTGATCCCACGGGCAGCTACCACGGGGACAGTGAGCTGCAGCTGGAGAGGATCAACGTGTACTACAATGAAGCTGCTGGTAAGTGCCTGCTTGCTCAGATGTCCTCAAATAAATGGGGCAGCCATGACAGCTCATTGAGGCTGGAAATATCCCTGAACAAGTGCTGTCATCTGCCAGCGACTCCTCTAAGAGACCTTTGTTCTCAGAAAGGCTCTGATAACACCGTAGTCTTGATTGTGACAGTGTCTCTCCAGAGAAATGCAGGGAGGTGGAAGGGAGCCCAGCAGGGCTCCTGTGACACCGGCTGCCTGCTGCAGGGCTGTAACCCTGCTGCTGCTGCTGCTGGTTCCCCCCACAGGTAACAAGTATGTCCCCCGTGCCATCCTCGTGGACCTGGAACCCGGCACCATGGACTCCGTGCGCTCCGGCCCCTTTGGACAGATCTTCCGTCCTGACAACTTTGTCTTTGGTGAGTGACTGTGGCACGGAGGAGTTCCCAGAACTCCACACACAGAAAAGGCTCAGAGCGAGTATGCAAGTGACCCTGGGGAGCCCGAATCCCCATGGCAGAGTGGGGATGGAGAGAGGGGAGGGGCCCAGAGGGAAGGGGCAGTGGCATCACCTGTGTCTGTCCCCGAGGCGCTGATGTGGCACGTGGCTTGTGGTCTGGCCCGCAGGTCAGAGCGGGGCTGGCAACAACTGGGCCAAGGGGCACTACACGGAAGGCGCCGAGCTGGTGGACTCTGTGCTGGACGTGGTGAGGAAGGAGTCGGAGAGCTGCGACTGCCTCCAGGGCTTCCAGCTGACCCACTCGCTGGGCGGAGGCACGGGCTCCGGCATGGGCACCCTCCTGATCAGCAAGATCCGCGAGGAGTACCCCGACCGCATCATGAACACCTTCAGCGTGATGCCCTCGCCCAAGGTGTCGGACACGGTGGTGGAGCCCTACAACGCCACCCTCTCCGTGCACCAGCTGGTGGAGAACACGGACGAGACCTACTGCATCGACAACGAGGCCCTGTATGACATTTGCTTCCGCACCCTGAAGCTGACCACTCCCACCTACGGGGACCTCAACCACCTGGTGTCGGCCACCATGAGCGGCGTGACCACCTGCCTTCGCTTCCCCGGCCAGCTGAACGCCGACCTGCGCAAGCTGGCCGTCAACATGGTGCCTTTCCCGCGGCTGCACTTCTTCATGCCGGGCTTCGCCCCGCTGACCAGCCGCGGCAGCCAGCAGTACCGCGCCCTGACGGTGCCCGAGCTGACGCAGCAGATGTTCGACTCCAAGAACATGATGGCCGCCTGCGACCCCCGCCACGGCCGCTACCTGACGGTGGCCGCCATCTTCCGGGGCCGCATGTCCATGAAGGAGGTGGACGAGCAGATGCTCAACGTGCAGAACAAGAACAGCAGCTACTTTGTGGAGTGGATCCCCAACAACGTCAAGACGGCCGTCTGCGACATCCCCCCGCGCGGCCTCAAGATGTCGGCCACCTTCATCGGCAACAGCACGGCCATCCAGGAGCTCTTCAAGAGGATCTCGGAGCAGTTCACGGCCATGTTCCGCCGCAAGGCCTTCTTGCACTGGTACACCGGCGAGGGCATGGATGAAATGGAGTTCACGGAGGCCGAGAGCAACATGAACGACCTGGTCTCCGAGTACCAGCAATACCAGGATGCCACTGCTGATGAGCAGGGCGAGTTTGAAGAGGAAGGAGAGGAGGATGAGGCTTAAGCTGCCCGGTATCAAAGGAACTTCTGTAAAGCAGGCATGCATCTGAATGACTTCTGATAGTGGTGGTGAAGCATGTTTTCTAGAAACTATGTACCCAATTATCCTCTCAGCTTTTGTGACTTTGCCAGATTTCTCAGTGTAACAGTTCTGAATCCTAATTCTTACAATGTTTTTTGTCCTTTAATATTAAGAGCACATAAAGGCATGTATTCAAGGTCACGGTTTCTGTCTTTCTTAACACCTCATTTGGACAAAGAACAGCTGTTTAGCCTGGGTGGCAACAAGTAAGTTTACAGAAATCTTGCACTACAGTGGTATGCTCTGATTGCTGAGGCTTACATGTTCTTAAAACATATGCTTCTCATGCAAATATGTTTAATGTTTTTCTTACATGACACAAACCTACCTATAATTCCATTACAACGGAAATTCCAACCAAAATTCCCAAACAAGGCAAAGGCTAAGCACCTCTGACTTGCTTTACAGTTCATGTCAGCGTAGGAAATTTTCCACTTCTCTGTTGAAGTCCTTTGCAAAACGCAGGTGTAAATTATGCTTTCCTTCTGGCATCAGAAGCAACCTTAACAGAGAAAAAAAACCCCGCTGATTATGCATTTTATTCTGTGAGGATAGGTAATTAAAATGCTTGTTGCATTTTCCTTGCCCTTGGTTACCCAGTAAGGAATTGTAGTAACTCATTTTAAGTACTGTCCTTATGTGTGTGGTTGGAATGTGAACCACAGCAACAGTTGGGACAGCAAGCATACCACTTGTCCCACTCTGGGGAGGATAAAATAAGCCTAAACCAAATTTTTGTGCCCTAGACCCAGTTTCTAGAAAACCTTCAGGTGATCTTCAGAGAAGATAAGTTCCAAAACTTATGTAAGATGCATCTTTGAAAGGTATGTAAAGTACCTGAGCACTTTTGCTTCTTTCAGAGAACAGTAATTGTGACAGGCAGTGAAACATAGAGTTCTTGTCATTACCCAAACTTGGTTAGTATTTGTACTTTGTCTAATCTTTCTGCAAAAAGACAATTGTAATCTAAAACCATTCATCCATTAAAATAAAAAGGTAAGTCTGAACTTCTCTGGCTATGCCAAAAGCTTAGAAGTAGTACCTGTGAATAAGGTTAAATTTTTATAATACAAGTATGAGTTTGACATGCCTAAAATTCTGCTTACTTTTGCTTTCTATCTGAGACAAACTTTATATATCAGGGATGAACACTTCTTTATATGGAGGTGGGAAATTCTTTAAATTGTCTTGTTTTGCCACATACCAAGCAGTTCCTATAGAGCTAAAACCATTTTGACTTATACTATGCTGCCTTCACATCCAAGTCCTGCTACAGCAAGAGGGATCACCTCCTTTTGGTGGTGCCAAGTGCTGTTTTGTTTTGGGAAAAGCGCAGCAGCATGTGAACGTACCCAGCTTCTCTAGTGAATTTCATGAAGCCTGTTTCTTGTAAGGTAAGCAGCACACAGATGCACAAACTAAAGCACTGTGCATGCAATTTCCTATTGCCATTAATGTTTCTGACTATTGTAATGCTACCAGACTCCAGCCATGCCATTCAAATGCAGAATGATGGCACACTCTTTCACCATGAGAGAAACTAGCAATGTATCTACACTGTAATCAGAAGAAGCTTTTTCTACTTTACTACTACATAAAAGTCAAGGCAAGAAAAACTGATGGTGGAAGCATGTGTTACTGAAAACATACTGAATATAAGATTTTCTTTCTGCTTCACAATGAAAAATTGGCACCTCTAATGCAACCAGGAAAGAATAGGACCATGTGCCCAAGCATTAATTTCTGAGAACACCATTAGTCTGGTTTCTTTTCTGACAAATAAGCATAAAGGGGAGCACTTCAGGACAAAGGCATGGAAAGAATCACTGTTGAACATTTTATTAGATGGCAATTTCTAACAGTGTTTTCTCTTTAACTTGTCTTCCAAAGGGAAGCTATCAGATTCTTGTCTATTTTCTTGGGATGATTTGCCTTAGTCAGCAACTAGAGTATTTTGGAGCTCAGTGAAATGAAGCAGGATGATAAGTGTTCTGAACAGGGCATGTAGGAGTGACAAATCAGCAGACATGAAATCAAACACCTGCATGAAATTGTGAGGAAGATGTCTTGTTCTCATCTTTCCTGTAGCAGAATGTATTACTATGATCAGCAGGGCTGACTTAGAGGTATCATTCATTTTTGCACTGAGATGACACCAGCAAAACAGTTCCCTACACTTTGCATTCATAAAAATGCTTTCCCCCCCTCCACTACTTCTGTTCTCCATTGCTAATCATCACAGTCTGTTAAGTAGTAATAGAATGCTTGCAGTTGTGTGCAAATTCATGAAGAAAATTCAGATAGTAAAATCCCAGCTTTTTATAGGAAGCCTTTCTGGAATTTTCACGTTGTGCTGGATTTTGGCTGGGATAGAGTAAATTTTCTTCACAGTAGCTGTTATGGGGCTGTTTTAGGTTTGTGCTGGAAACAGTGTTGATAACACAGAGATGTTTCTGTTATTGCTGAGCAGGGCTTGGACAGCATCAAGGCCTTCTTGTACTGCCCCGCTAGGGAGGAGACTGAGGGTGCACAAAGAGCTGGGAGGGGACAGCTGACCCCAACTGACCAAAGGAATATTCCATGCCTATGGCATCCTGCTGAGCATACAGAGCTGGGGGAAGAAGGAAGGGGGATGTTTGGAGGGATGACATTTGTCTTCCCAAGTAACTGCTATGTGTGATGGAACCTGGCTCTCCTGGGAATGGCTGAACACCAGCCTGCCTGTGGGAGGAGTGAGTTAAGTCCTTGTTTTACTTTGCTGGCATTATTGGCTTTAGCTATTAATCTGTCTTTATCTCAACACATGAGTTTGGTTTTTTAACATTTTTACTCATCTGATTCTGTCCCTGATCCCGTGAGTGAGGGAGTGAGTAGTACTGAGTTGCCATCTGAGGTTAAACCACAACACACATGAAGCAGATTTTTCTTGTTTATATAGTAATGTTTCTGAGCACACTTGCACATTTTTTTTCCTCATTCTGCTTTTCTTAAAAACATGGAAAATTCATGGGACAGGTAGAAACAGAACTCTGAGGTTGTTCACATTATTAGGGCAGAGCAAACAGAAGTGAACTGTGCTTCTCTCTCTAATAACTGGGAATCTCTCTCCATTCATAGCATCTAAATTCCTTGTTCTGCTGAATAGGACAGAAATGAGGTCTCTTATAGCAAAAGGAATGCAATGGTCATAACAACAACTTTGCTTGCTTTGATAAAGCTTAGGGAGTAGTAGTTTGTGTAGTGGAAAGAGAAAAAGGAACTTGGTTTCACTCAGAGGGCTTTAGGAAGGAGCTCATTAAAATACTTTACATTTTATACTGCAAGGAAAGTCCAGCTACCCAATTTGCATTGTAACTTGCTAGGGAAGTTTAGAATAGCTCTCTGTGTGGCAGAGAGAACCTGTCCAAATACTTTTTCTTAAACAGTGAGTTTGAACTACATTTCTTCAACAAGGGTTTATAAAAATTCCATCATTTAACTTACCGAGAGCCTTTGATGTGCTTATGAATGTATTCTGCATGAGCTTGTGGGACCAAAGGGTCCTTCTCACCATGAATTATAAATGTGGGACATTTAATATCTGGCAGCAACTGCTGGCAGATACTACCTAGGGAGAAAACAAACGAAGGTCACACTTTGGTTTAAAATTGTATGAAAGATGAAACTGCTTCCATAAAGGGCTCTGAACTCCATTGGGCTCTAGCTATTGCCTCTCCTTGTGGATTGTGTGTGATTAATCTACAGAACTATGTAAGCAGGACTATAATTAACATCTCTTTCTCCAAAATCTCACTTCACTGCAATTTGCTCTATTAATGGATACTAGCACAAAAGGATACAGAGAATTAAGTACTTCTGTTCCACATTTCCCCCAGGCTCCCTTTGACTCTTCAAAGCCAATACATGAATCTCATTCCCAGCTTTGTTCTTCTCAGCCTTAGAGTTTTATGGCCCTCACCTTAACCTACATTTTGATACAGCAGTTGTCAGGTTACAAGATTTGCTACTTTTTTAGAACAAATTAACTTACGCTGCACTCACACCTGTTGCACCTCCCAGGCCCATTGCTGTCTGCAATGTTCTAATGGACTGATCCCAGCTGGATGCCAAGCAACTACCTGAGTCTCCCATCACTCCCTCCACAAGTGGACAGGGGAGAGAAAACAGAGTAAAAGGTTCCCAAGCTGAGATAAGGACTAGGAGAGAGCACCCACTGAATACCATTGTGGGCAAAACAGACTCAGCTCAGGGATATTAACTGAATTTTTTACTAACAAAATCTAAGCAGGATCATGAGAAGTAAAATAAATCTTAGAAGCTTCTTCCTGGGTTCTACCTTCTGGCTCTCTGTGGTGCAGGGAGATGGGGAGTGGGGGTTGAGGTCAGTTCATGACAGGTTGTTCCTGCTGCTCCTCAGGGAGTCCTTCCACTGCTCCAGTGTGGGGTCCCTCCCACTGGAAGCAGTTCTCCATGAACTTCTCCAACATGAATCCATCCCACAAACAGTGTTTCCCCACAAATTGCTGCAAGGTGAGTCATCTTTCCACAGGGTGCAGTCCTTCAGGCACAGCCTGCTCCAGCCTAAGTTCCCCACTGGGTCACAAGTCCTACCAGGAAACCTGCTCCTGTGTGGGCGCCTCTCTCCATGGCTCTGCAGGTGCCAGCAGGAGCCTGCTCCAGCATGGATTTCCCACAGGTACACAGCCCTTTCTTGGGCATCCACCTGCTCTGGTGTGGGCTCCTCCAAGAGCTGCAGCTGGATCCCTGTGGACCTCCATGGGCTGCAGGGGCACAGCTGTCTCACCAGGGTCTGCACCATGGGCTGTAGGGAAATCTCAGGTCCTGGAGCACCTCCTTCCCTTCCTTCTTCACTGACCTTGGTGGCTGCATAGTTGTTCCTCTCACTTATTCTCACCCTGCTCTTCTCTGGCTGCAGTAACATCTGTGCAGTAACTCTTTTTTTCCTTCTTAAGTCAGTTTTCACAGAGCTGTTACTGCCATCACGCCTTGGCCAGTGGTATGTCCATCTTGGAGCAGGCTGCCATTGGCCCTGCCAGACACAGAGGAAGCTTCTAGGCACCCTGCAGCCCCCCTGGTACCAAAACCTGGCCATGCAAACTCAGCACAAATGCATAACCGTTTGATATGAATTGTACTAAAGCTATTCAAAAGTTATTTTCCCCACCCATTCATAATTTTGTTTTCTAGTCATTAATCTCATTAGAAGGAATTTTAATGGTTTTACTTAGAGACTTTTCTGAATTTTCTCCCCTTTTTCCCCTGATTTCTTAGTAACCCAGTTTTCAAACTCACTGCCTAACTTCCCACATTCTGGCAAAGCAATCTTTGGGCAAAACATCCTCAAGGGGTTTTATTTTCTGTTTTTCCTTGGGATAACTTAGTCTATTTGCAATTGTCACCTTGCAGCTACCAATAGCTGCAAGATTAATGCTCATACATTCACATTTTCCTTAGCTCTAAAGTCAGAAGCTGTCTCACAGTTTTTCCAATTATTTGGTTATTTATGCAGCCTTTGTTTGGAATTCTACTGGTTAAATATTTTCATTTAGAATATTTTACCCATAGTCCTCTAATACCTGCAGAAATGTTGACTATTTTTCAGAACAAGCTCCAAGTAAATTTAGGTTATTTATCTAGGAACATAGTTCGCAGTCAAACTATTATTTCCTCGTTTTCAGTCCTAAAACTATATTGTACTAAAACCATTAAATTATATTTATTCTAAAAGCATGGGAACAGCAAGAAGAATCTTGGATGTTGCAACTTTATGCAACTTACTCAGTTTCACAAATTGTTAGCTCCTTCTAAAAGTTCATTTCTTATGGTATTTTACACTAAGAGCTGTCTCATTCAGGGAAAACAGTCTAGTTTTAAAAAAGCTTGAGGTTTTGGCCAACATTGGGTTTGCTGTCCTCCCTTTATCTCTGATGGGTTTTATTAACAGCTTTTCTTATATCTGCTGTATCTGTGCCTTTGTTACAGTGTTTTAAGTTTAATTGCAAAGTGGCCTGTCTGTAATCTAAGTTGGAAAACTGGTTTTCCCCTGGAAAAAATCCTGCAGTCTGATAGCTGCTCATCTCTCGAAGCAAACATTAGGCTTCTCCCAATATCTGACCCAGTTTCAGCATCTAGATAATTCAGCTCCTTGTTACATGTTTCTTGGTGGCTTCTTTTTCACAGTCACTTTATCTCAGTGTCTGAGGCATGTGCAGGCAGTGAAGTAATGTCACAGCCACAGATTCACCAGCCTGGGCTTTGCACTTCAGAAAAAAATAGTTTTAAGGAGATTCCAGAAAAGCTAAAATAAAATTGCAACATAATTTGTTACATCACATTACTAGGAAAAGTCCTAGTCCTGTGTTGATCCTGTACAAAATTTTATGGAAAAAATATGACATGAAGGAATATTTTCCCTGTAGTACCTGCTGCCTGTTAATGTACATTACCTTCTATCTTTCATTATCAGAGTTACAGAAAAATGTGTATATGAGTTACAAACTCCTTTTTTTTAATACATTATGAATTACTGCTTTAGGCAAATTAAAAGCAAATTCACTCTGAATCAAAATAGAACTGCAAATTATTATTCATAGTATCCTTGGCTGAAAAGGTCTATAAAGAGTAACTGCAGAAATCTTCAGGGATAAAAAGCTATATTGTGTAGTTTTGTTTTTGTTTTATTTTTAAACACCTGAGCTGCTTCAATAGTGTTTTTAAAATGTGCTTTTAAAATTTTGAGTTATCAAAATCTGAAGTCCCTTCTTTTTTAACTCACATGCTACAAGGTTTGAAAGAGTTCTTCAGCTCTGTTTCGCAACAAGTGAAAGGAGCATGCCTTAATTTTGGTACATCTTAACTATGTCACCAAGAGACACAGAGACAGAAGAGGAGAGAAAGATTCTGCTTGAGCAGAACCCTTCCTATTTAATCTGCACAAAAGCAATGACTTAATAGTGCAGATTTGTGGTGGAACAGGAGGAGAACCTCAGCAGCTAATGTTTTCCAGAAATGTTTTCCTTTGTACCTTTCTGGTTCTGTGAACCATCTACAGAGTAATTGTGTTATTCCTGAGTGTGAGTCAGACCCAGCTTTTAATGCCATATGCAGAGTCCTTCTTTTACTGGCTGCTAGAAGTACTGTTACATTTTTTTTATCCAGAACTGCCTGCTCCTCTACTTGCCTCAGTTCAATATTGTGAAAGCCTTACCATCTGAATTTTCAGCAAAGCGTGATATTCCATCTACCCAAGCCTCGCAGGTTTCTGCAAAGTACTTATGGCCATACAGCTCTTCCAGTGGTTTCCTGACCTTTTCACTCCATTTTGAAACATCTCGGATGCCTGCACAAAATAAAGTTGAAATATGTTATGTCCTTTCCAGCAAAAAGGTCCAAACCACACCTAATATGGAGAAGTTCTCAAACCAGACTGCAAATATGTATTTCAAACTTGAAACTGCAATGAATATTTCAAATAATTCATAGTATGGAAAGAGTGTAAAAAAGACAGTAGTACAACCTCTGCTGTGGTCTTCTCAGTTGTAGAGGAACATCTTGTTATTATTTTCCTTGTCACAAGGAAAACCAGAAAAAACATCCTATTCAAAGGACTCAGTCCTAAAACTTCTGATGCTTCTTTCTGGAGGGCTTTCACAAGAGAAGTTCAAGGGCTACCTTGTGTACCAAAATAGGATTTTTTCATAACAGTGTTCTAGACCTGGCAGTTCTTTTTCATATCCTCCAGCCTTTTGCATCAACTCATGGATGGAAGTTCTTCCATGGCTCCTACTAACTCTTAGAGGAAGGAAGCTCTTACTAAGGCATTCCAGCAAGCTGACATCATGGTACATTTGCCATAGTTTTACACAAAAACAAGTGACTCAATAGAGATCTGTGACTCATGGCAGGCTGGCTAAAACTGTACAAATAATCTGACATTTTAGTTATTTATTTATCAGATTTTTCTATTTTTTTCCTCTAAAATTTTTGGTACTGCTCACAAACTTGCTATTCAAAAGGGTTCTTTTCACTAAACTACATTCCAGCTGTACAGCTTTGTACTGACAAAATCTGAAAAAGTTGGCACAGCAGAGAACAGCACAGTACTGAGTCATCAAACTGCAAAATATGCCACTAGCAAAGGTTTTAATTGGTTTCAAAAGGGAATTAAGGGAAGAAAGGAGTGAGGTGTTAATTAACAAAGAGAACCTGTCCAGCCAAATGACAGAGGTAGCAGTGACTGAGAGTATTTTATAACAACATCTGGTTGGAAATGAGTCTGCTCACCCAGGCTAGGTGCTACTGAGCAATGGCTTCTCATATAGAACCTACTGTTTTATCCTTGTGGCTGGCATTAATTTAAAAAGAGAAGGGAGAAGCCAATGTTGAAAGGACACGGATACCAAATCAACACCTTTCTTTCCTGCCAAACCCTCCAATGCAGCTGACATGCACTGACGAGCCAGTTGTAGAAGACTTCTGCTGCTAATCTCTGAGCTCTATCAGCCAGGGAGAGATGTTGAAAGCAACAATTTACAAAGGACAAAGGCCAATATTGCAGTGGGTGCTCCATGTAAATAGGGCACTTTTTGTTGTTGTTTTTGGGGTTTTTTTAAATTTTTCTTTTACATTTTAGCCTGTTGTGTAGGGAGGAGATGTGCATTTCATAGTTATACAACAAAAAATCATAACTATAAAAGCATGTAAAGAAATAAAGCATTTTACAGAGCTAAAAAGCATTTTGCTTTCTGAACTAAAAAATATATTACTACTGCTACTACCAATTTTAGTTTTAGTTTAGGTGAGGTAAATACAGATGTGCAATACATACACTTGTAATTTTGCTGAAGCGAGACAGATTGAACAGCTGGTATAAGTCAAACTCCAGTCACTAAAATGAAATTATACTGTGTTACATTTGTTGAGAGCTGACATGGTTAACTCTTTTCATTTCTATGTTCAACAGGAAATATGGCCCCTTTCTGAGTTCACCAGCCATTTCTTCCTAATTTTCTTTATAGTGAGCAGTGATCTCAGATTCTATTTCACGTGAGTGGAATAAGGATCAGAAGTCCCCTATTTCTTTACTTTGCAAAGGTTTTCTAATGATAATAATTAACTCTGAAGGAATGCAAATGGTAAAGACACCTTGGGACATTTACTTGAATGATTCATTTATTTCCTGAACTTAAAAGGTAAGTTATGAACTTATTTTCTTACTGTCTATATTATATAGCCCCTTGAGGCAAAAGCTGTAATGAGCTAGCCCAGTAATTATCTGTGGACCTGGTTTTAAAAAGGTTATGCAAGATGTGAGATAAGAAATTTGATAGCACTATTTGGAATTTATTTTTAGAAATTTATTACAACAACAAAACTCTGACTTCCTGAAAACTACTGATAAGCTATTGTAACTTCGGCTTTTCATCAGGCTAAGTTGGTAAGGACTTGTTAAAAATCTATTATATTACCCTTAGAGTAATTGTTAGAGAGTTTCTCATTATAACTTAAATCTATCCCTATACCTCACAATGCAGTGAATTTTGTGTCATATTTCTTTAGGTTTGTTGTGTCCTCAGCTCTGTCTTCACTTAGCTGTCACATGACTAAGATCCTTGGGTCAAGTAGAAAGTAAATGAATTCATTTACGTACCATTGTAAATTCTCACATCCTCTTGAGTAACGCTGGCATTTGCTCCCCAGACAACCAACTTGTGGATAAGATTTGGGTATTTTGCAGCAGCAATGAGAGCTGTAATTCCACCATCACTCCACCCCAGCAAGGAGAACTTCTTAAACTTCAGTGCCTTGATTCATACAAGAAAGTTACATGCAAATCATCAGCTGGATTTACAGCCAAATGTCAAATATTTCTTGAAAATGAACTGTAACGTTTTAGGCACAACACCACGTAGTTGAACTATAGTTAGTTTTTATAATTAGAAAACATAATTTTCTTGCTATACATAAAAACGCTTTTAAAAAGTCAAATTTAGAAAACAAGAAATTACCCATGCCATTTCAATTTTCTATAACTCTAATGAAATGGACAGTAGTCCTATTAGATTCTTGCTGTGTTTTAAAAAGCCCTTCAAAAAAAGAAAAGCTGATTTAAAATGGAGAGTAAAGACCTTTTCAGAGAGCCTGATGATTTGAAGAATCTGTGTAAAAGTTGGCAAAGACTATCACAGTGTGGATGGTAAGATTAAGCTAAACTTAAGAAAAAGAAAAGTGTAAGATTTGAAAAATGGAAGCCAGTGATCTGGTTTATTGATGCTATCTGAGCTTAAAAAAACCCTGCTTTTTGGTAACAACCAAAAATGCTTCAAGTATTTTCTAAAGGATTGTATCAAATTTTAGTTGCTTATTCACATTTTCTGAAGTTTGTATGTTTGAAATGTTACTTCACGGCCAGTTGCGATTTGAAACATTAACATCTAAATTCCTCTTTCTTCAAAAGGAAGGCTTAAGGCAAAAAATATGACAACCAAGACCTTAATTCATTCTGACCAGTGATAGGACCCAAGGGAATGGCATGGGAAGAGTTGGGGGAGGTTTAGCTTGGATATCAGGAAAAGGTTTTTCACCCAGAGGGTGGCTGGGCACTGGAACAGGCTCCCCAGGCAGTGGTCATAGCACCAGCCTGACAGAGTACAAGAAGCATTTGGACAATGCTCTCAGGCACATGGTGTGGCTGCTGGGGTGTCCTACACAGGGCCAGGAGTTGGACTCGATGATCCTGATGTGTCCCTTCCAACGCCAGTTCTGTGATTCCATGATAATGATTTCTACTAGAATTTGAAAACCTTGTTTCCTCATAATCACTATAGGTCATAGGGAGTACTGACAGTCACAGGTGAGAGAATTTTGTGTGTGTTATGTGCAGTGGAGAAAGAGTGGGGAAGGTAAAGGCACTCATCTGAAGGTTGTAGACAGATGATGGTGAACCAATGGTTCAATGGTTAAGCAGTACTTGAAGTTTTGCATATAGGAACTGCGGTTTGTGAACTCATTCACAAGAGAATATATTTTGCAGTGTTTTTGCTTTTGTTCTGCAGAAATTAGAACCTTTTAGATGTAATCAAGGAGTGTATTGTACTTTTGGAGGATAAACGAGCAAGTTAGTTGAATGAGTTGCTTTGCTGCTTGGTGATGTCGGAAGTCCAGGCCCGCTTTGTTGTGACAGAAGAAAGCAAAAATCCAGGCAATGAGAGAAACAACTACAGAGGGAGAAAAAGAAGTTTCTACTTTGCTTGTAAACTTAATGCTCAAGTGAGTCACAACTTTACTAATCAACTCAATATTTAGCAGACTTCTATCCCTATAAGGCTTTTATGGTTTCGGTTTTATCCTCATTAATTCTGCTCACTGTAGTTTTCACCCATTTTAGATTTCACTCTGCGAAGTTGTAATTACTAAACAGAAAAAGAAATAAGGTAGAGGAAAGAAAGGGACATGTAAAGTGAGAGCTCAATAGCAAGAAAAGAGAACTTTGAATTTTTGCAGTTGATCAGAAGTTGGCCCTGGTCTGATGAAGAAGTAGTTCATCTTAGTCCAACTTTCACTATTGTGCTGCTCAAGGGCTCCTGGTGTCTTGGCAGATTTTGGGGGTTGGCAGCAGTGCTTGTAAAGGTTAAATTTTGATGTTGCTACTGTTCCTCTACTGCCAATAACAAATGATGGAGCTCAAAGCTGGCTGAAGGATGGAATAGCTGATTAAATTTTTGTTCTTCATGCTAGGTTATTTGAGATCTATTTGCCTCCAGTATTTCTCATATTTACAAGCCTTTATCTTGATGCATTCTTTGGGGTATCTCAGGATGCCTTTCCAGCAGGAGGAATTTAATTTATCCTTTGCAGCCTTCAGAAAAACAATGTGATGTAACAGATGTGCTGAATAAGGTGTGCACTTTTGCTTGCTTTAATTTTTAACTATTTACAGTACAGGTTGCTAATGTAGCATGGGCAATAACCTGAAAAAATAACTGATTGCACAGCAGAGTTTTATGGGTGATTTTGTGCTGCCTTTACTAAGTGAGTGAAAAAAAAATCTCTTTAGAAGTCACCTCCTCCATCCAGGCCTCTGTGAAATGCAATCCAATGAGCACATACAGCAGTGAGCTGCAATACAACATCACTCTGCACTGCATGTATGTTTTCACTGCACCACAGGGAGTGTAGCAGAAGCAAAAGTTGCAGTTGATCTACAAAAACGTACAAAAGCTCAAGGCCATCCTTTTGCTAGGACAGTGGCTCTGAAGAGTAAGAACTTCTTAAATATCAACACTAATTATTTCCCTAATGATTGTTTTAACGCTATTGACTTTGCTAGCACTAAACATTGGGGTGGAGGGCAGCAAAGTGGGCGCAGGTGCATTATACTCTTTTTATTTAAAGTAAAGTCCTTCACAGAACACACACACAGATACAGAACAGAGCCTTCTGCATAAAGGTCCTAAATACTCTGCAGAATTTCAGCTTTTGTTATTTCACAGAAACCTTGCATCACTCACAGTTCCAGCAGAGACACCAGAATCTGAAGGAGACTAGAAAAAAGTTCTGAAGGCTCACTCATATGGATGTGCTTTTTGGCTGATTGTAGGCTAGATGATGTATATAAACCATTATATTCTTGAAATCATAGTTGGAATGATTCCTTGGGATTTGTGCTATCCTTTGTAATATCCTAAAATAGCAGCTAGTCTCCCACGCTTGGAAACACTTTAGTAAGTTGTTATTATATGCTTATATTGAGAAACATCTTCAAAAAAACAGGATGCTATGCCTCATTTGCTTTGGCAGCTCTAGAGACTGGTAGGCTGCTGTTCTGTTTGGCTGGAAGCTACATGGTTACATTCCCTTTAGGGAAAGCTCCATTTAATATTTTGCATTTATTAGTATTTGATCAGAGACAAGAAAGGGGGACAACCATTTAGACTGCAAGTTTGTCACCTATTCATGGCAGCATCTTTATTTTCTTTGCTAGTGTAGCAGAAGAAATTGAAGATTTACAGTACAGAGAGATAGCTTTTATGGTTGGAGGGCAAATCTGTGTCTTAATCCTGATTCTGCTGTCAGACTTACTTTGTTTCACTATGCAGAATCCACCTGGAAGGCCACATTTCCAGTTTCAGATGGGTTTTCAGAAAGGTTATTGTTTATTATAGAAATACAGTTGGACTGACTGTCAGAATCTTGCCTCATATTTTTGGAATTTTAATGCTTCGCCAATTTTCTTAACATCACCAAAGAGACTGTATATCCTAATATAAAAATGCCAGAATATTAGCTAAAGCTAAACCAGAAAATAGTGTCAGCAGTTATAGGACAGAATAAAAGAGAAACACAGATTTGAAAAAAAAATCTGAAGGATTTTTCAAGAAGGATAAATAATAACAGCTTTAGGCCATATTATTTATAACCACAATAGCTGTATTAAATAGTAAGATTTGGTATGGTCACAGGAAGCCTTTGATTTCCCACAAAAATTACTTCAGTAATATGCTGTAAAATGCAAAGCATCAAGTTAATTTTTAGAATCAAATGTTGCTTATAATGGGCTGCTCAAGGCAAAATGCCAAGATTCTATTTGATAGAAAATTTTCTAAGAGCCTTCAGTATGGTAATCCCTTCAATTGAATTACTTTGCATAGATTTTGTTTCTTATACACACATTTAACTACACTTATATGGTTCTTGGCTGCAAACCTCTTAGGGCTGGGTCTTAGAATAAAATCATATTGCTCTATATTAATTCCTACTGCTGAACCTCTATGCATCCTGCAGAATAGGTGGAAGAAGAAAATATTTTCTGGAATAGTGTGTATATGCTCACTTTTAAGCCTACATTTGTATGGTCTTTTCATAATTGCTGTCTGCTGGAAACAACATTCCTCCTTCTTAACATTTAAGGAAAACAGCTTAAAAAAAAAAAAAGAAATAATAAAAATTTCATAATAAATTTACCTGCATAAGATCCACAGCATCTTTTGCATCCCTCTCAAAGAAATCTGGAGGAAAGTCCCGAGATGGAGGAATGGACTTTCCATAACCCCGAGGATCCCAAGCAACAACTGTGAAAAGTTGCTTATTCATAGACTTAAGCTGCGGTCCAAAATCAGTTTGACCACTCCCTGAAACATTGTAATTTTTCAATTTTATTAACCACCATACTGCAAACATAGTATACATACTCTAAAGGGAAACTGGGGAAATCTTGTAACTTTATTCCAAATAAGAGATTACCCAACAAGTGTACTCTTTGATTGTCAGTATTCGTTGCCACTCTTAGACAGGAAGTGCCACAGCTAAAATCTTTAGAAGCATCTGCAGTACTTTCAGAGCAAACCCTTTCTGGTAGGTATGAAAGGTTATTCAAGAACAGCATTCTCACATATGATTAAATACAGTATCTGAAACTGAAGTACCTGAGTAGGGATTTATATCAGACAGATTTAAATGTGGGCATTTAATTGCCCATGTTACCTGGGTAATACAAGGGAAACTGAGAGAGCAGGAATATTTTGCTATAAATTTGTAAGTGAAAAGCACTGTGCCACACAGTTATGATTTGATAAAGCATCTCTATTGGTGCTTAAAGCTGGCCTTTAAATACTTTGCTGCCTGAGGAGACTGTGGTGACACAGAAGCATAAAATGATATAATTTTATTTTTCTAGTATGTAGAAATAAGCCAAATACAGCCATTTTTCTGATGCAGAAACATTTCTTTCATTAATTACTCAGACCTTCAAAGCGTTTAAACATGAAGTACTCCTGTCTATTGCACTAAGCTATCTATGAATGAAGGTAACCTAGCATGAAGGTAAGACTGCAGTCTGTGCTGTTTGTATTGTGGTCATGTGGTAATAGTATCAAATGCTATTTGATTAAAACTTGTTCAAATTTAATGTGCTGAAATATGAAATACATCCATTGCTATATTAAAAAGGTCATTTAAAGGCATGTAAAAGGTTATTGTTTCTGTTTACTTGGACAAATCAGTCCTCAGATACCCTCAACAGGTCTAAGTTATAAAAAAGGCTTTATATAGCCTGCTATGATGATAGCAATGTATACAAAATAATAATAAATAATCATCAATAACAATAATATTGCTCACAAGTGAAGAAATATATTATTTCTGTTTAAAGAGTTTGTATTGGCAATAGTATTGCTAGTTTAAAAAGCTGCTTAAAATCAATAGATTGAAATATATTTTTCATATTTTGAAATACTTGAAGGATGACTAGTATTAAATTTTTTCCACTCTCCCCTTGAGAATTCTTTGAAAGAAAGAACCACTCCATGAAGACCTGAAAACGTTGCTGCCAAGAAGAACAAATGTTTCCTGCTCTTCAGTTCTTGACATGTTATCATCTTATCCAGCAATTCAATTAATCATTTGCCCAACTCTGAGCACAGTAACAGTCCTACTGACAGCCTGCCATGAACTGTTGGTAAGTCTGATGGATCCTTTAAAACTGCAAGAACCCAGAAAAAATAGGCTGTGTTAATTTTAAAAGGCTGATATCAAAAACAGCATTTTCAATGGACAGACGCCACTTAGCCAGCAGAACCTGTTGTCCATCTCAAAAAACCACTGAGAATCTTAATGATGTGAAAATACATCTTTAAGCAAAAAATTAATGTTAACAGTGAATTTTTCACAATAAACTGTAAGGGTTACATTATGTCTATAAATTCAGTTGAAATCCATCCAGCTTCTAAAGAGGAATGCATAATTCAGTCTGTGTAACAAATATAGCTGACCTGATTTTTTTCTCCCCCTTCTGCTATTTTCCACTTTGTGTAGCTATTTGCCACCTCTCCTGGACACCATCTTTACACAGTTAAATCCAAAAGTGCAAGTGACCGCTAGGTAAGTCAAGACATTGTATAAAAGGTGACTGGTAAGATAAATGAAACCTTCTAAAAACTGTTAACTGATGGCAACAACTCTGCATTTCCCCTTCTGTTTTAAGTGTAGCAATTTTTTTTAATGGCAATGCTCCATTAATCAGGTGTTGAATACATTACAAAATAGTTTTGTGCATTCTTGCTGGAGACCAATGGATAACGAAGTGATTGCTCTACAAAGAAGATAAAATCTCCAAACCTAGCATTCCTGGAAGCAGAAGAACTGCATGGCTTCCTTCTCCTGTTTGCTGATAATGCAGGTGGACTCCATTCACTTGGATTTTGGCAGATGTTATTGAAGTACTAGGTATAGGGAAAAAGGAGAGAAATAGGAAAAGATTCAGAAAGTTAATTTTTATTACTTCCCAGTCACTCCAGGAATACAGAATAAATACTTTTCCTAGATATTAATGACAGCACTGTGAGATTTTAATGGGTTGCTTGCCTTTCATGGGTGCATAGAAGATTAAAAAAAGCTTCTCAGGAGCAGAGAATTATTCAGTTGTGACCACTATGACCACTATGATATATATTCACACCTAGGCTAAAGGCTTAATATACTTAATATACCTAGGTATATTCCTACCTAGGCTAAAGGCTTGGGGGTGGGAAAACAATCTTGATGGTACAACCAGGAATATACAGAAGCAGCTTTACATGGCTACAGAAACATTGAAATAAATACATTAGAGGGGAGAAACCTCATTCTGTCACAGCGTAACTTTCAACATGGCTCATGTTCACCTTGCTATTACTAAACCGAGCCTCTTCATCTGCCAGAGAAACCACAATCTATTGTTGCTGTTCCTCATGAACCACAGGATCTGGAATGAAAACCACTTTGCACTGAGATGAGAGCAGAGAAGAAGAATGTGATAATAATATTTCTGTCAGTGTAATCTCACCAGGATATAACACTTAATTGGAAAATACCACATGAGCAATAAATCCACACACAAAAAAACCACCACAGAAACTGACTGCACAGGCCATCTCTCAGCCCCAACACTAATCTTGAGTACAAAGCAAGACATATCTGTAAATGCAAATAAGTGACCCAAGAAACCATGTCCAGATACAAGCCCCCAGTGAGAAGCAGAAGTAGCACAGATTCAAAGTATCTTCTTAACAGTATAAACTATTACATCTGTTCTCCCAGGCAAATTTGTGCCCTGATGGTTGCAAAACATCTTTTCAACAGCCTAATTCATTTTATTTAAAGCTAATATGATAAAAATCTTGCAATTTGGTTACCTGTTGAGTAGCCATAATTTTACCTAGATTAAATACTGATGTCCCATGAGTTCAATCACTGTGAATTTCATGTGCATAGAGACATGTTGTTTTCCAGTTTTAGATACAATAACAATCTCTATTCCTTGATATGCACTGAGCAATTCATTAACAATTTAATTTAAATATATAAAGTCTGAACTAGTTACAGTATGTATAGAGTTGAAAGTGGTGGATTACAGGTAAAAACAATCCCAATAATTTACACCCTTTTTAGAAGAAAAATGAACAATAGCTTGCAGACTCATGTTCCCAATACATAGGTGGCAGTTAAACCACAGAACCTCTTCAACACAAAGCCAATTCTGATTTTACATAAAACTTGGGTCTATGTAACCCATCATGCCACATGCCTCAATAAAAGCTGTGACTGTGCAGAATAGTATCAGCTCCTCATGTGCAGATCCAATTTGAGAACTGGAGTACAAATCTGTGGCAAGAGTACAGCACAAAGAAATTCATTGTGTAATTATCACTTTGGTGAGTTTTGCTGAATTGCTATGCTAATGGGATCCAAATGATAGTTTGCTTGTAATGCTAAACTTCCTTATAGTCCATGTATCATATTTGATGTGGTTTATACACCTCACAATTCAAATTTTGCATGTAGCACTCATATGGCTGCCTTAGCCCCTTTTTGAATCCTAACTTCCACTTTTTTCTTTATATGTTTTTTTTTTTATTTTTCATATGCCATCTTTTAGTTTGTCATTAATTTTAACAGGTATTTTATTCTAGTACTTGCCACAGTATATCAGCACATTGTTCTTATAAAATTTTAATAATTATGTGTTGAGGTTTTATGCTTATGAGGTTTTTTGCTTATGTTGAGGTTTTTTGCTTATAATTGCCAAGCCAGTTTCAGTTCCTAACAAAACAGAAATAATCAACATCTTGTTACTTTTTTAAAAACAGGAACATACAGTTTAATAGACAGAGTTATATATTCTGCTTTCCTGATTCAAATTTTTTTTCACATAGTTCTACGTTTTTAGGATTAATTATTAACATCACGGCCTTGAGAATTTTGCTGAGTCTGTGATGCTTTTCCATTCTTGGATTATGCCTCGGTGTGAAGTCCACTGAAATGCAGGAGGATATTTTCAATACTTTTTGGACTATCAACAAATGAGTTGGGCTTTTTATGCACTGAGAAATTGTATTGGAACTGGCAACACCTCAGGTGTACTTAGTCCTCCCAGTACCAAACTTCTGTGAGTTTGAAATCACTTCATCAGTTTGCTTGTCATCAGGATGACTTCACTTCTGTTAAGTTTTCATAAAGAATGTTTCTTTTGTTGGTTGACAGAATTGGAAACGCTGGTAAAACAAAAAACCCACCGTGATATTTCGAATCAGTAACGTTAAGGCGTATAACTCTTTGAGGAGCATTGGATACACACTGCCTATGTTTACCAAGGCAGCACAGATGCAGAGTGGGCAGATCTTGTGCTTCACCTCGTACTCTGCAGGAGCGCAGCTTAATCTGGGAACTAGCCCTGTTCCAGCTGTGCTACAATACGACCTGCTCTTTATCTGTGCAAGGGAAACAGGCAGCACTATGTCAGTTTTCCTCTGCGGAACAAGCAGCATGATCTAGATTACATCCATGTGCTCTCTTGGCCACCCTTACCAGCAGCAGGTGCCCGAGGGCAGGCGGTCAGGGCACGTCCTGCCCTACGGGGCCCTGGTACGGATCCTTGGGGATCCTGCAGGGAAAGCAGGAGCAGGCTTCTCAGGACACGGCCCGAGTCCCCGCTTTGTCACCTTGTCACCCTCCCGATCCGCTGCGCCACCCCCTCTGCTAACACGCCTCGTCCATCCCGCCGCCTGGCTGACAAACACCCCCTTCCCCAAGCCGCGGGAAGCGAGGAGGGAGCTGGGGAAAGGGAGAAGGAGGCGGCTGTGGATTTTACCCGTAGCAGGCGGCCGGTCCCTGGGCCGTGAGCGGCGCTGCCCGGGCGGGCGGCTGCAACTGCAGCAGCGCCAGAGCCCGGAGGGCCCGGCCCGCGCTCCGGCAAAACATTGCACACAGTGAGGCCGGCCTGGAGGGGAGGGAAGGAGAACGCGGGCCAGCCTGGCGGGGAGGGCGGACCTGCCCCCCTCCCGTCCCGTGTCCCGCCTCCCTTCCCCTCCCCGCCGGGCGGGAGACGGGGCCACCACCGGGGCTTGTGCAGGGAGCGGGGCGGTGCGCTGTCCGCGCTCTGATTGGTGGTTGCTGCTGTCACTCAGGGCAGGACGAGAAGGGTTTGGCTTCTATGCTGTGGCCCCGCCCCCCGTGGCGCTGATTGGCCACCCGGCGGGAGTTGGGGGGCCGGAGCAGGTCTGTTGGTCCCTCCCGCCGGGTCGTTCCCCTGTTCCTGATCCCGCCTTGGAGCCCGGGCAGGGATAGTGCTGCCCCCGCTTGAGAGCACGAAGCGAGGGTTGAGGGGTTTGCTCTCTCCAGCCGCCTCCAAGGACAGAGCAGCGCCCAGCGCCGTGCAGGTGCTTGGCTGCACCGTCGGGGAGCGGCGCGCTGTGAGCGCCTCCCTCCTCTTCAAGAGACGGAGACGCGGCAGCGGCCGGAGTGCCAGCGGGGAGCAGAGATCCCAGCCCCGGGAGATAACGGGGGCTGAAGCCATGCACTGCCCCTCCAGCACTGCCCGTGATGCGGAAGCTCCTGTGAGATACATAGGGGACACGGGGTCGTGTGTGGCTCCAGGTGTGCCGGGGAACGGCTCCCTGGGTGCAGGGACACTGAGGGCAGCTCTGGGCGGTGCAGCCTCCCCGACGGCCGTGCCTTCAGCCTCTCAGAGTCCAGACACTCCCAGCCCCGGGCAGGAATCATTAACCCTGCCTCGCCAATGCTATTTGTAGGGCCTGCTTGTGGTGAATAGGCTTTGCCCTGGCAAGTGCCCGTACTGATCGGGACTGGGCACTTCTGGAGCAGCCTGGCTGCTTTCGTTTAACGCAGCACTTGGCCTGGCTTTCCTTTGCACATTCTCACAACTTGCACATAAAACACCAAGGAGACCAGCTGCTTTCCTTGGTGTCCAGCTGTGTTCATTGTTGTCTGTTTTCCAAGCATGGAGGAGAATGGATGAGTCTAAGTCACAGCCAGCCAGGGTGATGATGGAGAAGATGGTGAGGAAAATAGCAGAAAGCTGCAGAGCTGATACAAAGCTTGGAACAGACCTAAAGATCTCCTGCCTTATACCTGGATGAGGGGAGTTTCCTCAGGACAGGTCAGTGTCACGTATTCCAGTCCGGCAGAAGCTCAGAGACTGCCCTGAGAGTGAATAGTTATCAGCTTTCCCACCCCACTGCCATATGTGTGCATGGAACTAAAAAGTCTTAGAGACGAATGACAGTCATAAAAAATCCCAGTGCATAAAGAGATTAACTCAACTGTGTAAGCATACTGGTTCAGTTTATCCCCTGAGCAGATCAAACCATTTAAGATTAAAGTCTTTAGTAGGGATAATTACAAGATATCCTTCATCAGGACAAGCTGCCTTCACTCTTGCCTGGTGACATTTACAAGCCCCTGCAGTTTCCTCAGTTCTTAGGCTACTTGCAGAGGCTCATCTTTGTTGTGAGTCTCACTGTCTAAGTTTCTTTCTAGTGGAAAATGACTGGAGGGAATGGCTGACTATTCTGTAGGACAAAGAAGTAGCTTGGTCTACTGCTGTAAAAATGTAAATTTTTTTCTGAATTCTGCATTTTCTTGCAGAATTCAGAAAGGAGCTCCTAGCTCGTGTGTCACTATGAGCTTTCAGAGGGAAAGGTCTCCAACTTGTATGCAATTTCATGCTGGTTAAAATGCCTTCCAATCTATTCTTCCTCCATATCCACTACTTACTAAAGCTGAAGTAAACATAAATTCTCAGAATGTTTGCTGAAGGATGAGGTAGAAAGGGTTTGTCATACAGTATAAGGGTGGGGGAAGAGGTAAGTAGAAAGGTAAATCCAAATGCCCTTCCTAGATGAGAGAAAAGGGAGATGGGGAGATGTATGTACCACCTAGACCTGGGAAAGTTTCAGGTGGGTTAACTCCATTGTCAGAGTGACAGGAATTGGGAGGTCCCTCTGGAAAAAGGCTGTCACAGTGGAGCTGTTGCACTGTGTGTCATCTCCAGCTGCAGTCACAGCTCTGGAGCATTGGAGGCCTGTGAAGTGCACATTCCTCTCCCAAGTGCCTGCACCATGCAACCCCTTCCACAGGCAGTGTCCTGTCTGAAGAGAGAAAAATAGTGTGGCATTTGGGCAGAAATGGCATTGGCAAAAGACCCTTGTCTGTGTGTATGTTGAAGGACTGGCTTTGTGACAGGAGCAGCTCAAGGAGAATTGCTGTCTGGGCCTGAGGGAAATGGCCCCAGGAAGAGCTGTGAAAGCAGGACACTGCCAAGGCTAAATGCAGGTGGTGGATGATCTGAGGACAAACAGGGTAAACTCACAGATTCAAACTGTGTTCAACCTACTCAGTTCACCAGAACATCCAGTCTTGTTAATAAAGCAGATTTGCACATAATGATGGGCACCTGGGAGAATAAAGTATTTCAGTTCAACTATGTCCTCAAATATGTTTTCATAAATTACTGGCTGAAAGGAGAGGAAAAGCTTTGAGCAACTCAGACACAGGCTGCTCAAAGCTTTTTGCATTTTGGCTTGCTTTTACACACATGAAAGAGTTGAGAACTGGAGCACTAGTTTTCCTGACCACTCCCATAAAATATTTTTTTTTGTCCAATTACTTCTGATGGTTCAGGCTGGAAACTACCCGTTTCTGGAAGAGAAGAGAAGAGAAGAGAAGAGAAGAGAAGAGAAGAGAAGAGAAGAGAAGAGAAGAGAAGAGAAGAGAAGAGAAGAGAAGAGAAGAGAAGAGAAGAGAAGAGAAGAGAAGAGAAGAGAAGAGAAGAGAAGAGAAGAGAAGAGAAGAGGTAGCAGATGCTCAGCAGGTGATGTGTTCCTGAGGACAGATTTCCCTTTTAACCACCCTGTCATTTTTTGACCCCCTTGGTGTTGCACCACTCTTCACTGTGGTCACCTACTACTGGCAGGTTTCCCCTCATATCCAGGTAATGCTCTGCAGGACATCACTGCTGCACAGTGGCACTTTGTCACCTCTGATGAACCATCACAGTCCCTGCAGCCAGGCTGCACTGTTGGTGCTGCATGGATTTGTTCCTTATAGACCCGAACACCAGGGGAAGAGTTTTTCACAACTTCTTGTAAGGGACAAAACTGCACAACATTGAGAATTTCAGTATGCCTATTAAATTACAAGGAGGAGTCTTCTGACTCATGATTGGATAGAAAAAATGTGTCTACTATTTTTGAATTTCTGCAGGTTGTAGAAAATCTAGAAAAGACCTAGTCAGTTATTGACATAGTGGGTCCCTTGAGATCTGCTGGATCATCAGGCAGAAAGACTAATTCCAGTTCTCAAGAGGCATTATTTTCACCCACACAGGTGATTCTTCTATCAGGAGCTGCGATCCCATACAAGACACTGGAATCATCAACATTAGCAGGGATTTAACTCTGGAGTTTTCAAGAAGGAGCTCATTTGTCAGGGCCCTTGGGGCACTAATTGGCTTTAATGGCCACAATCAGCCTCAGCTGGGGTCTCCCCACACCCTGGCTCATGGAGCCTAATTTCAGCTCAGAACAGTGCTATCACTCCCTGCTCTAGCTGTGCTGCAGCCATCTCTGTGACTTGGGGTCTCCTGTGATCCAGGTACTGTTGTAGACTTTGGTTCCTGAGTCTGTGAACACACTGACTGTTTGTTTTTGCTTAATTTATTTTAGCTGCTTCTATGAGGGGAAATGTCTTGCTGCTTCAGGACTGTTTTGTTGCTTGGGCTCTTGTGCCTCTTGGATGTTGATTGTTATGTTTTCACCTTAGGATAAAAATCTTGTTGCTTCAGCTCCACAAAGAGGTCCGATTTGGGTAGTGGGGAATTGCCAAATTCAGAACAAAGATGTGAAAATACTGATACTTCTGTGATTTGATATTGACCTTCCAAACAAGAAAGACTGAATATGACATGACTTTTGAAGCTGTGAGGTGTGGGGAGTGGCAGTATGTGGTTTTGTAGCAGGAGGCCTGTTTAGTTAGAATATTAACCAAGCACAAAGGAAAGGATGCTTTGTCATAAGCAGAACAGATAATAGAAAAGATCCCAGATACCTTGGCTCAAAGAACATTTCAGACTGATGAAGAAACTAAAACACAATATGTAATGATTTTCTTTGCTTGCCTGCAGTTTTCTTATTCTAGCAAAGGCTAGTGTCTGCCAACTGAAGCAGTGTCTGTATATCTTTTGTATGTTCATGAATAACTGCATTATAAATCTGACACACCTGTACTTGGGCACTTCAGTGGGAGGTGGTTTCATAATTTCAAAGTTGAATATAATCTCAATCTTGTAAATCCAAGCATTATCTTGGTATAATTTCTGACCATATTTAGGACATTCTAGACACAGAGACTTGAAATTACTCCAGATACTCAGCTATGAAGGAAGAAACAGCTTGTCCCTTGGAGAAGGCAAGAATATAATTTAGAAGATAGTTCTTTATTGGTTAATGGAAGGGGTTGTGCGAATCTATTTTGATGAACTTGGTGACCAAGATATCCTTTCCAGGGCTGCATTTAGGTTTCTCAGCTAAAGAGAGAGGGGTGTGTGTGGGGTGCACAGGAGTTGCAACCCATCATTCAAAATCCATCAGTATTACTGGTTTATGAAGGAAATTAGTGTGGGTTTTTGTTTCAAGCAGCTCTTATCTCTCAAGTGTCTCTCTGAGCTCTATAGGCTGCAATGCTTATTATCAGATCACATCTTAGTTCTGGCAGAAGTTAGTATCTGTACCAAAAAGATGAGGAAACTGTGCTAAAGAGAAAGGAAGTGACCTACTTTAGAGTTGTAGAGGAGGGGGAAACCCAGCATAAGTCAGAATTCTGGTCTGCTGTGTTTCACTCATAGGCAATACTTCCTCCAGCACAAAGATCACTTCTAGTCTCTGCAGCCTATTCTGACCCTGCCTCCCCCCTTCCCTTTTCCCCAGGGGCTGTGTTAAGGGGATGCACTTTCACTAGCTGCTCATGTGCATTGAGGAACAAATGAGCATGGTCGGCTGACTCCTATTGCTAATTGGTATGCTAGAAGGGAAACCTAGCATGCTGCAAGGAGCACTTTCTCTAGCCTGTAGAGACTGCAATCAGGAAAGGGTAGGAAAAATGCTTGGAGGACACTAGGATGCTGTAAAGAAAACTCTCCCAAGTGCTACTTGGCTGTAACGTGTCCCTGCTTGTACTGGATGATCCTTCCTACTTTGTTTCCCTGTAGCTCCTTCTCACTGTGTACATGGCTGAGTTTGCCTAAGCCTCTGAAACATCTCAATTTCCTATGTGCCTCCATGCTGAAAGATGGTTTTCATTTGTTATTGAGCAGTGCTGAAAAATCCATCAGACAAAAGTGGCATAGTTTACTTAAAGCTGTTTGATTAGTCAGAGGTTAAGTGCTGAGTGTTGCCTCTCCTTGGAAACTGGCCTCTGAGGAAGAGGAGCTGTATGTAGCCAGCTCAGCTCAGCGGTCACATATCAAATACTTGCAACAGTATCTGAGTTTTTAATGCAGCATTATTAATTGGTATTATTTAGCAACTCTTTTGGAAGGAGTAAAAATTCCTCATATTCCTTAGCTGCTTGTACACTGTTAGTGGTGGCATAGTAACAAAATTAAACAAATTAATTGCTCTGAATTACATGGACTCAGTCCTCTCTGCATTTAAGCGTTTCAGCACAGATTGAGTGTTGTGTGATAAGGGTAGCTACTGGGCAGGGGTTGTACTTGACTTGTATTTGATCTAAAGTCTCCAAGCACTTAGTCTCCTAAGATGGGAAAACATAATGTCCTTGTGCATAACTGGATGAGTTCACCTCCTGCTCTTCAAGGAGAGACCATAAGGAGGGCTGCTGCAACCCACAGCCTTTTCCTCCCTTCTTGCACCTCACCAGTCTTAAGAAAAATCTCTGTAAGGCTGCTGCTGCCTCTGCCCTTGAGGCTGATGGCTTGCCAGTTTGATGTGAAATCACTCTTCTGTCCTTTCTCACCTTTGTTTTGCCATGAAAGGTATCAGATCTATCCCATAATACATCACTCTTTTTTCATCCTTGTCCCCATTATTTTCCTGCACCTTTTATCTCTCATGAAAGGTTGCTTTTCAAAACTCAGCTCCATCCTTAATTTTTTTCCTTGGTTTTTTCGAGCAGTGGGAGAGGCATAGGGGGTGGTGAATGAAATGCGTAATCCAGTAAGCTAGTATTAGCTTCTCTCTCTTCCATACTTAATGTTTCTGTAAATTTTTAGGTCAAGGAGAGCACCAACTTTTCCTTGGACCTCCTGTACACCATTTGCTTTTACGTGTCACTTAGTTAACCTTGTATTGAGACTTAAAGCTTTGATTTCAATTATAGCTGCCTTAAGAAACAAGAGCAGTCTTAATTAAGAGGTAGTAAGAAGATCCACAGACTCCCTAGGTAGTTTATCCCAGTAGTTCATCATCCTTATTATTGAATATGTATTCTAATTTGGCATGCCTGGCTGCTGCTTTCAGGCATTGTGTCCTATTACGTGTTTTTCCACAATATGCTAAAGGACTTGTGGTATTTTAGCCCTTCTGCCCAGGAAGCTGAATGCTCTCTATGATTGAGTTCTGCAAGGGCTGTAGTGGAGGAGTTTGTCTCCAGGTGAGTTCAGCTGTGTTCTGTACCATCTACAATGTCACATGAACTATGAGCACTACTCTAGAACCAGACTTGACAAGGACCAAAGCTAAAGTGACCTTCATCTCCCACGTCCTGCATTAAATATCTAGGACTGCCCCATGTCTAAGTCTTGTTCTAAAATGCTTCATGTTTGTGCTCTACATCTCTGTTCTTCTTGTTTCAGAGAGTAAGGTCCAGATTTGCTTTAATAAAGAGGAAATGAAGCATTTAATGTAGGCCCATTAAATGATCACCATTCATTCTGTGTATCAAATAAGAAATCAAAGATCTTATGATTGAAAAATTGCATATTGTTTAAATAAAGACTGCAGATATGGGAGACTTTAAAAACCAATGGAGGCTCAGGAATTCATGTAGCAATACAGTGCAACCAGCATTAACAGGACATAAATGGACTTTGTGATCTGTCCAGGGATCTGTTTAATGAATTATCACAGTAACTGCTGGCTGTAGCTCTATGGACTGATGTAGAGAAGACACCCTATACCCCATCTCTCTATTTGCTTAAAGAATATTTTTTCTTTTTCTGGGAAGTGTATGCTTATTACATTAGACAGATAAACCACATCATTATATTGTACTCAAGAGTTTATAGAAAATTTAGCATGTTGCTAAGTCAAAACTGTAAGGCAATGCACTATATTTTAAGTAGGTTTGAAGATGACAATTATGGTGATGCTTGCTTTGATTACAGTTTCATTTTGCTTCCACTGAAATGGTGGGTATCAATGTATCAAGGAGCAGAAATCCATTCTAACTGCACTCCATTAAGTTATTAGCTTTTTATTTTTGACAATTAAAATGAATAGTTATGAGCACTGATGAACACCTAGTGCTCTATGCACAGCTTAAAAAATTACCAGCTCCAAAACATCTGCTTGAAATATCTGTAAATCTGATGGAACAGGAGGCGTTGTCCCTCATAAGAAGAATTTGGCATAAATCTTCAGACAAAAAACTTGCAGTAATTCTTCTTTCACAGATACTGCACAGTGAGATTACGTCAATATTAGGAAGTCAGAGTGACAAGGAACATTTCCAGGCACTGGGATACCATCATGAAAACTACAGATCTGTTCCAGTGTTCTCCAGAAACAACCTGAGTGCTGTGAAATAGTCTTTGCACAGCATTTTGGAGGTTTAAAGAACATGCTACTCTGGCCAGCAGGCTGTAGCCTGTTTACCCTTGGCATCCAGTAACATTTCCAGGCACATTTAACCAACTGATATAAATGCAGCCTGAGAGATCCAGAATGTAGTGACACTGAGTCTCCAGAGCAGATAGGAGAATGGGTCTTCAGTCAAGAGGTAATAAGGCACCTTTCACTTCTCAAAGCTCTTGTATTCTTGAGATTTTAATACGGATTGCATACTGATTTAACGTATTTTTTCATTATTTCATAAAGCTGATGAGACTCTTACCCTGTAAAATCTTTTCTACCAAACAATGTAAAAATATAACGCAACATTATAACTATAAAATATCAATTACAGAGTTTTAAAGCCAGAAATAGGTTTTGCTTTTATTTATGCTGGTGTTGTGCATAATTCTATACATCTATATTTAATTAAAATTATAAAAAGATTTGAAAAATATTATTGACGTCAACCAGTCAAATATTGGCATGATAAATATTGGCACTTTTAGCAAAATGTAAGGGTTGATTTTAGTTTCTATACAAGTTTTTCAACCAATAGGTCAATCTTCAGAACTGAATGAGACTACCAACATGTTTCAGAATGTAGAAATTTTGAGTAATGCATTCTCCTTGAATTGATACTTGTCTTGTATTTTGTTGTTATCATCTTTGGACAATCGTTCTATTTGAAAGGAAGATGCTTTTTTTTTATCCTTTGGAAGACCAAAATAATGTGATGTGCATTTTTTGATTTATTGGAGGTATTAACTGGTTGGTAAAAAAATAGGTTCCGAAAGTGTGCAAAAGGAGAGCTCTGGAAAGTCTGTTCTCAGTAAACTTACTCTTCTTGGATTTGCATCAAACTACTAAGCAGATCCAGTCTTTGGCAGCCAAAGAGGGCCTTGGCCAGTTTTCCAACTGTAGCACCTTTGGCACCTTCCCTCATCACCCACTTGAGCAGCATTTGGTAAACTTTTTCCTTTAGTCCATCTCGTTCGTAGTCATGATCGATTTCGTCAATCTCGGGATCACTGAAGCCCAGTTTCCGAGCACAGTGCTTCCACTGCTTAGCCAGCTTTTCCCGCACTAGATTCAGATGCTTTTCTGTCAGGACAGTAGTATTGTCTGCAAAAAGAAGATGAGTGTAACAAAATTGCATCTTTCAACAGTTCTTCTGTTCCTTTCACTCCCTCTCTCCTGTCCTCCCCAAATACTTATTGGTAATATCTACAGACAGAATCTTAGTGATGCAATCAGAAGTGGATTTCATGAAGGCAGCATAACCTAATGATGGCAGGCAAGAAATGTCCAGACAGAACATGTGTATTCACAGGTCAGTTGCTGGATTTGCTCTTTGATCTGAAGCTATCATAGGCTGTCACTTAAACCTGCAAGATTGAAAAAGCCTTTTCTAGAATTCCTAAAGAGTTGTATATGTTTTATATTCTGACACATAAATGTTACTTAGGAATACACTGAGATAGTTTAATTCAGCATTGACCAATGAAAATAAATTACACTTCAAATTTGTCCAACTTCTATCTGAATGAAGTTGTTGTGGCTCTTGCTTACATGGTTTAACTTTTAGTTTTCCATGTATCATGTCAGGCACTGGATTCTGTGATCTGCATGAGTCCATTCCACCTCGGGATATTCTATGATTTAAACTATAAGTCAGGTGAGGATCTCCAACCCTAGCCTTGCTTCTGCCTGTGTGTGTTTTATACATTCCAAACCAAATGATTCTCAGGTAATTATGAGGTGAATACATGAAAACTAGGGAGGTATTTCTCTTACCAAATACACCCACTGCTTCATAATGAGAATAAATATCTTCCATAGCAACAGAACAAGTGCTGAAATGCGGATTCTGATCTTCAATTTTCATGTGATTGTAGGATCCAATTTGAATTCCAGAGCTGTTAGTTATGTTGTACTTGACTGAATCATCTGTATAGGGAACGTTAACACAAATTTACAAACAACAGCATAAGGTTCAAATGTCAAGAAGTAACATAAAGAGGAAAAAGTTCCACTAATAAGGGGAGTGATATTCATTGCACTTGATGTAGAAATAATTATTTACTGGCAACTGTGCTGTGAGTGTATTTTCACTGTGCAGTGATACAGAAGTGTACTTTAGTGAAAGCCCAGTCTATTTTATGACAGAGTGCCACAACCAAGCTGATAGTTACTAGACTGTAAATAATGTTCTCTGTGCCTTGGGAATGCATCGTAGCAGTCTTGTTTTCTGCTGCCTAACAGCTTCAGGAGGTCAGCCTTGACTCAAATGCTCTTTTTGCTTACATTTTAAAGGCTCACCTCTGCCTCTCAGCTTTATTTTTCATAGATGTAAGTGCAAGTTTACAGTTATGACTTCTGAGTTCTGTGAGACGACAGCAAATGTAGTTTCACGTTGCTCATAAAATATGATTAGTACAACACATAATTTGATCTTTGGTTTACTGTTGTCTGATTTCCACATGCAGCATGAAGCTAAGTCACTATTCAGTTTAGGAGAGGGCAGTTTTCTGTTCTCTTGACAGTGTTGTCTGAACTCTGCTTGGATAATTCTCCACTAAACATTCTAACTCTAGCTTAACTGGTGAATCTCATAACCTGGGTCTAAAATTGAAGTACAGACACTTAAAATGATACACCAAGCTCTGTATTTAATCACCTGGAATCATGGTTACATCCTTGCTACACACTCAGTTGCAATGTGAAGTGTGAGCATCTATAGTTATGTATGAAAATCTGATTAAGAATACTTAATATATGCTAGCCTGGGACTGCAGGGCAGAAAGATCATATGTATGCATTATTAGATGAGGTTGAAAAAAAGGAATTAATTTTATCATGTCTCATAACATTATTACTTCTACTCATAACATTATGATTCCTGTAATTTTTTTTTTTTTAAGAGCCAGAGGACTCAGGAAACACATCATATTTGTAGTTAAAAATAGAAAGAAATCTCATGTTTGCTATGTTCTTATCTGGCAACAAAATGAATTTAGCATAACATATGAAAATATATACACATACTTTGTCAATATTACAGTATTAACAGGAAAAATTACTACACTTATAAATCTCCTTTCCCAAGCCTTTGCAGCTTCTCAGGTTTGGGTCATCATTTAAAGGGGGCAGAATCAAGAAGACAGAAACCTCCTCTTTCAATTTTTCTTTGTAGTGTAGACCATTAGAAACTGGACAAGCCTTTGAAAGGGTTAATGAAAGAATTCAGAGTGCCCCAAGCAACACAACTTTAAAGGAGCATATATAAATAACTCCTGAAGGATATTACATGACTTGAGGGGTTCAAGCCAGTAGACCTATAGAGACCTGTGCCCCAATGAAGACTGATCAGCATGAAGCCTGTAGCTAGAAATTTGTACTAAAATGCAAACTAAGATAGGACAAAGTGTTCCAAATGTGTGTATGGTTCCAGAGCTGGGCAGAGTGACAGCAACTTGAAGTTTAATCTAAGGAAGTGACTAGGTTAGGTGTACAGGAGATCTTGCACTGCTCTCATATTTTTAAAGTTCTTGCATTAAAGAATATGTTGTCCATGATTTATCAAATACACATTTAATGGTGTGTTTAGGTCCTGACAGAGACAGGACTAAGTTTTACCTATTGATACTGAAAACTTCAGCTACAGTTAGAGGTATTAAGCAATAACAGAAATTATTTCAAGTTCCTGAAGTCTTTTGTTTTACTGGTCAGGATGCAATGCACAGCCTGTTGGCTACCAGGGCAGATGAAGGCCACTGCACTTACCTGAGCTTACTCTGGATACACTAGGATAGTATGCAAATGTTCCCCTTGGGAAAGAAGTGGAATCCCTGTAACCTGTAGAAAGAAAAAACCTCAAAGAAATGCCAAAAGCATTATGTAAATAGAAAAGTAGATATACTTAACAATGGCTGCCATATTTGTGACAATGTGAGTATACAGTGCTCTTAAATACAGAAATGAGAAGCTTTTTAATTAGCAGGATTGTGTCTCCTTGAATAACTCTAGTTTAAGCACTGATCTTATGAGGTTTTGCTGAGTTACTAATAGCCTTAAACATCCTTGGATCTCAGAGAGGACAATGGGATTCCATGTGGGTGTAGGAATACCTGGCAGTGTGGGATCAGAGCACACTGAAGTCACAGACTGAGCTGCATGTATGAGGTATTCAAACTGGCAAATTCCAAGCTCCCAAGTGTGAGTTTTTGGATGCTCACAGATGGGCGCTGCAACTCATACTGGGGCAGCAAGAGCATATGGGTTAGAGTCACTCAACCAGTCAGTGAGGAACTGAAATGCAGCTCTTGTGCACCTCAGTCTGGTATCTGCTACACTATTTCACACAGTCTTCCTATAATAAATGTTTTCTTTATTTCTTTCAAACAGAAGGTTTTCCTTTATTAGTGATGTTGGAAATTCTAATGCATGCCTTCTGACATGACAGCCCTCGGATTCATGTCAGTAAATAAATTCACATAAACAACTAATCACAGCCTCTGCATTAATAATTCAACAGAAAAACACTTTTGTGGCATTCTGCTTGTAAAAAGCTAGGCATTTTCTTGTGAGATGACCTGGAAAATAACACCATGCTAAAAATACTCAAGAGTAGGAGCAGGCATCTCATGCTGTCTCTAGTTCCTCAAAGTTTTATCTTGTAGGTCTCCAGTTACCACTTATTTATATGCTTTGTTAATGCCCAACATTCTCTTCCTTCTTTGTCTCCATACCTTTCTACTCCATGGCTTACCAGCAAACACCAACAGCAGCTCTCCCTCAGCACCAGGCAGAGCTCTCTGGAGAAACCAGTTCCAAACCTCAGCTCCTTGCTGGCTCCCTAGGTTCAGGATCTCTCACCTTGCTGCAAGCCAAGCTAAAAAATAGCCATCTATTTTTTGAAATGCTACAAGTGTTTCTTCATGAGTAGAACCTATGGTATGAATGTTACAGTTTTGAGAGTCAAAGTTCTCCTCAGCTTTCCCAGAATGACTGGTAGCAGCTCCTGGTTTTTGGGAGCTGCTTTAGCAGTACTTGCTGTCTGCTCTTCCTTGGCTGTTGAGTCAGCTGTTGGGTCTCATACTCTTTTGTTACACTGATGCTTTAGAAATGGTTTGTTTGCAATTGGCAGCCTGACATCAGTGAAAGCAGCATAATGAAGTCAAAGCTGCAGTGTTTTAACTTTGAGTCAACAAAAATAACTTAATGAAAAGAATTCACCCTTTCTATATTACACATCAGCCTGCAATAAGCAGGTTGTTCCCTGAGCTACAAAACTCTCTTGACCACTTCACTAAATAGAGGAAAAGTGTGTTTTCAGAAACATAAGTGTTGCAGAAGGAGGAATCTCACCTGTATCTGTGTCTGAATTCTTTGAATACCAGTTTACATTGGCCGGTGACGTCAGGTTTTGTCCAGATTCTGGCACAGGATGTTTACTTAGGCTAAAGTTACTGGCTGAACACAATCCATAGGGATCCACCAGGTTTTCTGTTGAAAGACTGTTGGGACTGGGCCCATAATAAACATCTACATTCTGTTTTGGTGTTGTTGCAGCTGCCAGTGGCCAGAAATATGGATTAGTGTTTGATCCTATTTTTTCAGCTCTTGGATACAGTTCACTCAGTTGAGAAGTAGGGGATGGCTTTGCAAACGGATCGCAGGAAACTCTCCTCCTCCTCTCCTCCTCTATCATTTCAGGGCTGTACAGCACAGGTGGAACTGCTTTATCCATCCGGCTCCCAAAGGCGTGGTAGTTGTATTCATGCTCAAGTTTTCTTTCCAGATTATCAGGAGGTACAAATGAGGTCTCACAGCTCTCAACAGGCTGGTTCTCAGGGGAGGCAGCAAACAGGGCTTCGTTAACCTCGCTGGTCATGGGACCCTGGGAGCTGTGCAGAGAATTAGGCTGATCTGAAAGGAAAGCACATTAAATGTTTGAAAACATTCAAATGCAAGTATTGAACTTGTTGCAATGATCTATTAACCCACTTTATTATTATTGTATATCTAAAAGGTTTCAATAAAACATTACTTCCAGCGTAAGACATTCTATAAAATAAAACATAGCTTTACTGACAAATAGAACAGATTTTTATCTAGGAAGTACAGGTTTGCTTAAGCTATCAGTGTTAAAATCTCACTAGCTCGAGTAGTGTGAGAATTCACTGTGTACTCTACTTGTATTTATATCAAGTTTTCAACCACTGAAACAAACATTCCTGGAGGCATTTGTAGGATCTGCTTTACTGGTGTGTCTCCTCTGGCATTAACTGGAGTTTGATCAGTTCAAAACTAAGGTGTAACAGGATGCAAAATAATGTCACTGTAATAACAGGTGTAATTTCATACAGCACATATAATTTGTCATTAAAATCTTATTTAAAATGATTATGTAAAATGTTCTGTCTGGGTATGTCATGATATGAATACTCTTCCAAAGAATACATTTTTACAAGTAATGTCTACCACATAAAATAGTCTGTGTCATCTATACCTTTCAACCTAATTCTCAGTATCAAAGGAAGCTCTACTTCAGAACTGAGCTAGATGGAGTATAATCTGTATGATGCTGTAGCATTCTGAGACTAAATAAGAAACATAAAAATATGTTTGTTGCTACTTGTAATTATTTTTTTAAGGGTAGGACTACAGATGCTTTCTTAAAGTTCTGAAAGCTTCACACTTTTCTAGAAAATATCATACACTGCTTGAAGCAAGGGACACTTACAGAGCACTGTAAAACTGGAATGAAGTGTACGTATGTGCTTCTATTTAGCTCAGATAATGCTACTGAACTGGGGTCCCCCCCAAATTACATTATTTCAGCCCGTATTAGGCAGGACCAAAACTGGTTCCTTTGCGTGGCTGCATATTAGAGCACCTTCAGTAGGACTTCTCTGCTTGTTTTGCTATCACTGCTAGAGAGGAAGTGGGAGGAATGGTTAATACAGAAATAACCCCATCCAAAGTGACAGCTCTTAGCAATTCAGTATTAGCATAAACTATGTGGCATCTGCTCTCCAGGGCAAGCTTGAGATAGATGTATGGACAGATCCTGTGGGATGCCTTCAGTGCCACTGTCTGAGTGATGCCCACTGACTAGAGAGAAACCCCTGCCTTTGACTGACAGGCTGGCAAGATAGCATCTTTCTGCAGTGGAGATTCACAACAAAGTCTTTGGACTTAAAACTTGAGAGCATCTGCAAACTGCAGCAGTCATACATGATTCTTTCTGCACAGGAAATGTAACTACACTCACTTAAAAATAGAGCAGTGGGGCTGCCCTGAGTCCATCAGTTCTACTGAGGAACAGTTGTGGGAGACCTGGCTTTGGGGAAGATTTATTAGTTGCATGTTACAGTTTAACATTACTAATTTAATCGTGATAACTCAGCAGAATTTTATTTTTACTGGATTGTTTTATTATTTCTTGTAAATCAGTGTTGCAAATAAGATCCTGTGTCCCTTGACATTAAGAAACTTTGGTAAGAGAATTCCAGATACACTACTACAAAACTCTAACTTTATCATATTAGATATATTATCACATATTAGAGAGCCAGCTCTATAAAATGGAGCTCATCCAAGATTTGATGAAAGTATGACAGAAAAGAGAAAAAAACCTGTCTACCAGCGTTCCTCAGATTCCTTAGAGAGCAAAGTCCTAAACAAAGGAATAATTTACAATTATGGTCATATTCAAAGCATTCATAAGAAAGGATGGAGGGGGAAAAAGAAAGGTCTTAATGAAATGAAAGCCTACAAACCAAGCAGTTGGCATGACTAAAAGATGAGAAGAAAGATCAAGTATGAAAAGTAATTAACAAAGTGACCACTGTAAAGCTGAATGTTGAACAAGATTTTTGGCATGGAAGAGGAAAGCATAAGAGCGTAAAAGGAGATAGAAATTGTAAGTGTAACTTCTGGGAGCAAATAACATCATCTCAGTGATTACAATTCTTTGAGGTGCTGAATAATTGAGTCTCTTCATAACCCTTAATGGTAAAGTTACTTGCTTTGTACACAACTTTATCTTTGGCAAATAGACAGAGTAATTATGTGCTGGTGACTTACCTACTTGACCATTGCTGCTATCTGCTGGTGCAGCATCTATTTGAAGGGATTCCATGCTATGCAGCAGTTCATTTGATTCAGGCTGTATTTTCTGCACATGAGAACAAATGATCAAATTATAGGCAAAGGCTTAAAGAAAGGGAGTACCTGTAGAATATGAAACAGTACAGCTTCACTGTGAAGTGACCTGGATGAATAGACTCTATCAGTCTCTGGGAAAAGATCCCATCTCTTTCAGAGAGCACAGCCTGACAGGAAATACCCATTGCTTTGCTACAGGTGGGCAAAATCTTTTCTTCAATGAAGGGAAAGAGGACTGCAGTATAACAGCAGTATATAATACTCTGACTTGACCAAACAACATCTTTGCCTACATGAATGTGACCTTAATCCAGAGTGGCTCTGGATTGTCTGACTTGTATTTAATTGCCAGACTTTTGGCAAGCAATCTCAGTGAGGGGATGCTGCTGAGGTAAAGGTAGTAAACATGCATCCTGATCTGTGGATCTATATTTAATAAGCTCATTCATCAACAGGGAAGAAGAGGTGAGAAATCATTAACATTCAGGTTTAGGCACATTGACTTTTATGAAGATTATTAGAAATTAGGGGTTCAGAGTAAATTTTCAGAAAGAAGCAGTGCAATTTCCTTTCTATAACCCTCATCCTCACTTAACTAGAGTGAAGGCAAAATCTACTCTTTTGATGTTCCCATTATTCTGGCTTTGCTGGAAGTAGTTTTTTATTAACCTGCAAAAATTATTTCTCAACTTCCCCAAGTGCTGCTTACTCATAAAATAATTTCCAAAAGCAGAGTTTATGTTAGTATTTTTTAATTAAACCAAATAAGTATTTTCTCAGATTAAAAATCAACAATTCCTACCTATCTCTTCCCAAAAAATACACTTCCCTCCAAAAGCAAAAGGTAGCATTCCAACACACATTACCACAGGACCATAGGTCCTTAGATTTTACTTCAGTAATGGAATTGTTTGAACAGAGGGGTTAAACCAAATGACTTCTGGTTGCTTTCATCCTCAACCATTCTGTGATTCTGTGATCCTTTTAGTTAGGAGGCTTCCATGATTGCTGGGCAGGCAGCAGAAAGGCTATGCCCAAACTCTCTAAGCCAGGTTGCTACTGAAGCTGAACTTGTAATTCACATAATGACTTGCCCAGGATCCACTTTTCACAATCTTTGCCTTGATTGTAATGGATGCTTTCCTTCCTGAGAAAGTAATAAACTCACAGCCCATTTCCTAAATAGTCATTTTGTCCCTATGATACGAGAGGTGCATCTGCAGAGAGCTAATGCATGTAGTAAAATTTGCCATGGTGCTGATTTGGGGTTGCTGTCATAAATTAGACATATATATATATATAGTTCATATTGGGAGTTTGATCAAATCAGTCCAAGAGATCTGCTTTATCAGTTTCACTTTGCAAAACTCTCTTGCTTTTTTGAACAGTTACTGGTGCTTCATAAACATCACATGAAATGAGTAATTTTTATTTCCACAATTGAAGACTTGGTGATAAGGAAGCATTTAAAAAAAAGTGAAAGAATGGTTTCACAAGGAAGTTTGTTTTGTTTTGTTTTTTTCTCAGATAAGAATACTCTCTGTATTGTCTGTGAGTGAAGTCTATACAGTCAAGTGATGAAACTCATAATATCCGTGATAAAAAGGTTCCATTATCAGCCCATTTTTCAAGAAGTTATGATTCTCTTATTTTCAGTCAGGAAATTATTATTTTAATCATAATTTTAAAACTTACAGCCAGAAAAGTAAGACAAACCAACTTGGACACAGGAAAACGATCTGATTTTAACTTTTACCTGTTAATATTACTGTGGAATACCTTCCTGGTCTCAAGCAGGCTGAGACTCATGAGACACTGCCTGAAGACAGGGCAAAAATTACCAAGAATTTATGAAGTTACTTTAAATTAGATTCTGCCACTTTTTAATTTATATGAATAACATTTTGTGAGTGAGACTTAGTGGATATATGAGGAGCTTTTGCAAAATATCATCATAGAATCAGTGTGCCCCTCAGGTGGAAATAGACCTTGAGCCCACCTCCTGCTCAAAGCAGGGTCACTTACGGGACTGGAGTTGGTAGCTCAGAGCTTTGTGCAGTCAGGTTTAAAAACCTCCAATGATGATGACTGGACAACCTCTGTAGGTAACTTGTGCCACTGCTCTGCTCTCCTCAGAGGGAAACGTTTTGGGTTTTTTTAATTTCACTCTTACATCCAAGTTTGAGTCTCTATTGTTTCTGTATTTGTCTTTTTTCTCTAGTCCTCACACAATGTGCTGCTGTGAAGAGCTCGGCTCTCTCTTCTCAGACTCCTCACACACAGGGGCAGGCTGCTATTTCTTTGTCCTCCAAAGCCATTGCATGTCTGGGCTGCATTCCCATCTCCTACAAGGACTAACAAGGTCTGAGCAGACCTGCTGCCTGTGACACTGCTGGTGCCAGGCAGGCTGTGGCTGGTGCCCAGGTCGCTGCTCTCCACCACCCTGAGCTGCTTCTTGGCAGTGCTGCTCCCTGGCTGGGCAGCCCCTGGGTGGCACTGAAGCCAGGGGTTATTTAATCCCAGCATTCCTCCTGTGCCTTCTGAATTTCACAAGGTTTCTGTCACCACATTCCTCCAGCCTGCAGCTATCAGCCTTGTCCTTGTGACTGTCTTGATTAGCCCTTCTAGTTTGGTGCACACCTTATGTGTGTTCATTGTTTCTGTCAGGTCACTGACAGAGGAGTAAACCAGGTCAGGTCCCAGCCCCCTGCACTCCTGCAGCTGCTTTTGGCCTGCAGGTGAAGTAGGACTCATCAACTGCTCTGGGACTCACCATCCAACCTGTTTTCATCTGCTCATCCAGACAGCAGCCTCTGAACTTGGATACAAGCGTAGTTTGGGAGAGAGTGCTGAAAACCTTCTGAAGGTTGAGATAAATGCCATGCATTGCTCTGCCCTCATTCACAAATCCAGCTATTTTATCACAGCAGGAAATTGTATCAATCAAGCATGATCAGTGTTGAAGTGGCAGAATCTGGCCATAACTGGGGTTGGGAAGAAGGAATGTGGGGAACTTTAAAATGCTTAGAAAGCTACTCACTTTTAAATTCTTCAGATCTTCTTCAATATTTTTTCCTAGCTCCTCATAGTAAAATGGCGTGTATCTTTCACTGATTTCTGCAAAAATAAAAGAATTAAGTGAAAATGGTTTTCAAAGGAAATTAAAAGTGAATTGTACTGTTAACAATCTTGATGGAAAAGGAATGAAGACTTTGACGATGTCAGAAACAAGAAAGGTATACATACATTTATAATTTGTTCACATGGTACATTTAGTCTCAAAAAGTAACAAGAACAGGATGACTTCTATGGATTTGTTGTTGTTGTATTGTTTTTTATGGTGAAATCTGTCTATGATCAGTGGCTGAGAGAATCTTTCCTTGGCTTGCATATGGGGAAATCAGAAGCTAAGATCCAACATAAGCATAAACTTAATCTATTAGCACTAGATTATATATGTTTAATATGGAGATAGTAGGTGGGTTCCTCATGAGATACACATTTCCTCTGAGCATTTAAATACATGCCTGTATATGAAGTTGTTGGTGCCCCAGTCTAAATACAAACCTCAGTTTCCTGTTATTTGTTGGGGTCTTTTTTGTGGGTTGGGGGTTTTTTTTTCCCTCTTTTTGTTGTTTTGGGGTTTTCTGGGTTGTTGAGGTGTTTTTGGTTTTTTGGTTTGTTTGGGGTTTTTTTGGCACTATGTATTGAGGCAGAAAGGAGAGACAATGAGATACAGAATTTTTACTTATTTGCTCTTAGCCTCCTTCCCAGACCATTCAGCCAAGACTTCTACTGACTGGAAGTGTTTTGCCATCTGACCATATGAAAGGATGATTAGCTATCAAAGTCAGTCACGTTGCTTATGGAAGGATAACTAGGAAGCTTTTGAATCTGGAGTATTTTGAATAGGGTATTTTCTCAGTCGTGGTCAAGATATACTATATCCCTTGATGTTAGTTTTTATGTAAGTTTCAGCAATAAGGTTATACTATGCTGAAAAGAAATTATCAAGGATAAAGTGCCTTAATCAGCTCCATTCACTTACTAGGATTTTTCAAACCTGCAAATGCTGGATCAGATCCCATTTTTTGTCATAGTACAAAGAGCATACTTTGTACTATGACCAAAGAGAAGATTATGTGCATGGCTATTTCAGTTTTCAAAAAACACCCCATCTTATTTCAAGAGAAAAATACTCTTGAAATGTTTTGCTGCATTATAAGCTATCAATGGACACAAACAAATACAAGTCCTAAAGTAATGCCTTACCTGCAAAGGTCGGACGTTTCTCTGAATCTTCATCCCAGCATTGCTTCATTAAGTCAATAACTTGCACTGGACATTTATCAGTGATCTCCTTTATGTCTGGTCTGTTTCCATTCATAATGCCAAAGCAAATCTGAGTTTCATTTATACCATCTGAAAAATAAAATTTCCTATCAGGTTCTGCTCATGGGTTTTGCTACCTTTCCATAGGTAAAAGAAACAATGAAATAGCTCCCTGTCTGTTTGTGGGTATGTAAAACAGGATTTCAAAGAGGTCCAGGTTACAGTTAAAAATCTTTTACATTAGTGAATTTGAATCCACTGCCCTGACTTCCAAGGATTAGAGATTTATTTTAAGATCAATGGATTTACTTTTATATGTATGACATGCACAGTGTGAGTAAGGGTGACAGAGGTACCTCTCTAGAACCTGCTTTTCAGGTGCATCAGCTCTGCACTAGATATGAACACAAAGATGGCCACGCAGGCAACATTTAGCCATTTAAATAGCAAAAATCCATTCTAAATTATAAACGTGTTACTCTGGAATTCCACAGCTGGCTCCTATTGTTCTACATAAGCCCATTGGTACACATTGAGAAATCAGCACCACACAGCTGAGAATCAGTAACTGATTGTGAGATCATTCTCATTTCCACGTGTAACTAGTCCATCTCAGGAAATAGTGTCCATCAAAATTTCCATCCGGCCCACCTGAGGTTTGCTTAATTTCTGCCACCAAGTCTGGTTTGTACCCACACCATGTAGATGTGAGTAGATTCAGCTTATGGCTGCATTTCATTCAGATGTTCTTGTCCATGCTGAGAAGTCAGGAATGATGCAACTAATTCCTCTGACTGGCCATGAGGTGCCAAACCAGTGCTATTCTAGGCCATGGCTGATGCAATCTACTAATCTTAATTTTATAACATTAAATGCTTAATATTTGTAACTTATTTTTCTGATAGCATCGTTTGGGAAATAACGTACTTTCGTATGGCTCTTTGTTAGCAAAAATTGCCCAGATCACAATGCCAAAGCTGTAAACGTCTGATTTCTCCACTGGTTTAGCATTAACACAGCGTAAATGCTCTGGGGCCATATAGAAAAGAGTCCCAGCATTGTTCTGGTACGTGCTCTTCATTTGCTTCTGTCGGACAGTTTCTTCTTGGGTCAGCCTGCTCCAGCTCTTAAAGGAGGCAACACCGAGATCTGCAATCTGAAAAATGGGACACATCAGAGCTGTAATGAAGAGGAGATAAACAAGCATTGCATTCAGTGTCAAATTTATCAAGTCTTAATACAAATCTAATAACTTATCTAAAAACTAAATAGTGAAAAAAATACAACTTAAAAAGGAAACAAACTATTTGATTTTCTTCTTGTTTTCCTTTGGTTGGTTGGTTTGGTTTTTGTTCTAAATAAAGCATCACTGCCAATTGGGAGCCATAAGGCTGAACTTTTATTTCTTCTATCCTCATATTGTGTAAGTGTAGAACATTTGCACAATGTGAGGATAGAAGAAATTTGGTTTCACTCACATTAGCAAACTTATTTGAACTCTGCTTGCAGTGCTCACAGGAGAACAGAAGATTCATAGGAGAAGAATCTAAGATTCAAACCTAGAATCAATCTATGAGACAGGCAGATATGCCTCCTCTCTCACTGCCCTTCCATTCAGATTCCATTTAACTCAACCACCTTAGATCTTCCCTCAGAAGAGGGAAAGAAGAGAATCTAAAATGATGGGATATGTATGACAAAGAGACGTGGAAAAGAATAGCATGGAATAGATTAAAGCAGAGATACCTGGGTACTGTGTGTTGACAGTGTGATATTATTGAAACTTTAGGGTGCAGTTTTGCAACTAGATTAATGGCTGGTGATGAAGAAAGTAATCCTTCCCTTCTCTCCCATTTCCTATTATGTGCTTCCTCTGCTCCTCTTGTTCCAGGACTGACACCTACCTGGGAAGACCTGGTGCAAGGCAGTCAAGCAGCCTGCTGAACCAAGTGCTCCCCAACAGAAGGATAGCACTGCCAACAAGGTAAATGGTAATCTGCTGCTTTGGCTTCCTAAATCAAGACAGGCTGTTCTCATTAGCACCAGTGCTAACACAAGGGAACAGGAGGTCAACAGGAGAAGAAAGCTGAAAGAAAATGGGCATGTCTCTCTTGGCCACAGGCAGCTGTCAAACAGAGTTCAGTAACTCAATTACTTCAGATAAAATCAAGATGACACCTTGCCTCACTTCTAACTCACTTATTGCCTCTAACTAGCTTATTGTTCCTCTTGAGTTTCTGCAGCCCTGGGCTATGTTTAGAGGTTGTGTATTCAGTGGAAAATCTGGGCAACAATTCTGCTGAGGAAGTAGGAGTCCAGGTTCATGTGTAGTGATAGAGAAGGATATGACAAATCTTTCTACACTTACAATTTCCTAGAACCGCTATTTCCCTTTCTAATGATTGACAATGTTAGACACATTCAAGCAGATAGATAATACAACAGCTGCCTTAAATTATATTTTTGATCAAGTTACTTAAGGAAGTCTTATCTGATTCTGAATTTGATCCTGTGTTCCAGGTCAGTTTGTCATGAAATGTGATGATAGCCTAGTTGGGTCCTGTCTATATAAGAGAGATGAAACCAAACTCCCCATACAATTTACATTTAAAGCGGATCATGATGAGTTTTTATTTTTGGAAAGGAAATTAATTTATAATTCTTATTGCAGCCTGCTCATACTACACTTGCTACTATATTAACCTTGTGGAAGAACTACTTACTAATTTATGTGTGAGAAATAGAAAATGACAGAGTTCTCTTCACAGAAATTTAATCTATAGTTTCAAACTGTAATGGGGTCATTATTTCAACAACTCACCTTGGCCAGAAACAGGATATTTGATGAGGACTGCTGCAAATTCCCCTCAGGTTTATTCTGCAGTAGCCTCTATATTTATGTGTCTTGATCCAAAACCCCACTGAAGTTAATAGAAGGGCTTTGGAATAGGCTTATAAACCATTCTTTGAAGTAGTGTCCTGATGGGGTTTTTTTGTAGCTCCTGGATGTCATTTTAAAATGGTGACTAAGGGAAAAGAGGGATACAAAAGAGGAGAAGATAACAGAAGAAAGAAAGAAAGGAATAAAAAAAGGAAGTGAAGGCAGGAGGAGAAATTACAGCAATAAAGGACAAAAGACACCATCCATAAAACATTCTATTTTGTTTCAAACTCCGTATTAACATTTTTTAATGTAATTGTTATGTTATTTACAGCTTGTTATTTACATTATTTTTTTAATGCCCTCAGTGATTTTTTTTTTCCCACAGTTGGTGGAATACTGTGCAAATCTCACACTCAGAGGTTGTATAGGCCACCATAATTCAGCAATCCAGGGAACACTCTCTCAGTGATAACTCACTAAACTACAGAGGCATTCATCTACCAATTCCGCCAAATTAGGAACTCTAACCAGCACGGCTATGATGGGTTCTTCAACCCAAATCACCAACCTTCTCCATTCACATTTTAACAATTACCTTAATGTGGAAGTCTCTGTCCACAAGGATGTTTTCTGGTTTTAGGTCTTTGTGTACAAAGCCTTGCTCATGCAAATAAAGCATTCCTTCTGTGATTTCCAGCACGAAACGCCCTTTCACTGACAAAGGTAGTGAGAGCTAAAAGAAAGAACAAGAAGTGCCATCTGTTAAAAAATGCAACTACAACAATCAACTTAAAACTCAGTCTTTAAAAAAATTCCTCAGTCCCAAGGGTACCTCTGCTTAAGCTATGGTAAGAAAAACCTGCATCTCCAGTTTTTCAATGAGGGAGGTGATTGTCGCACTCTACTCCACACTGGTATGGCTTGACCTTCAATACTATGTGCAGTTTTGGCCACAACTTAAGAAAGATGTAAAGCCATTAGAGAGCCTCCAAAGGAAGGCACAAAGATGGTGAAAAATCTGGGGGGAAGCCATATGAGGAAGGGCAGAGGCCACTTGGTCTGTTCAGCCTGGAGGAGACTGAGGGAATACCCCATCATGGTCTACAGCTTCCTCATGATGGGAAGGGGAGGGATCGGCACAGATCTCTTCTCTCTGGTGGTCAGAAACAGGAATGGTACAAAGCTGGATTAGGCAAGGTTTAGGCTGGATATTAGGGGAAGATTCCTCACCCAGAGGGTGGTTGTGATTTTTGGGGTTGTCCTGTGCAAGTTGGACTTGATGATCTATCAAGGTCCCTTCCAACTAGTGATATTCTATGGCTCTAAGGTCCTTCTTGGATTGAAATTTTGGCATTAAAATAATTCTAGAGTCACTCCATATTTAAAAATATTTGCTACATATTTAGCAAACTCTTCACTTATCTCTACAGCCCTTCTAGAACTTTTTAATCTGTAATTGATCTGCTCCTCTGTGATGCACAGGAAAGCCACCGCCTGCTGTCTCTAGAGAAAGCAGTGCTGCCACTGGATTTTTAATACAAAAAGAAGAAGAAATTCAAGACTGTTCTCTGACTATAGCAGTAACATCCTGTCCCTTTCAGACAGCTCACCAACCCTAAGGGAAGAAGTAATTGACTGCTCACATTTTGTAGCACTTTCATCATGTTTCCCCGGTCCACATACTCCATCACAAGTGAGTAGTTTCCATCTTCCAAAATGACACCGAGCAGCTTTACCACACGGTCATGCTGCAGTCTGCGCATAATCCTGCCCTCTTCAAGAAGGGAAACATTGTACCTGTAAAACAGAAATTACACTCAATTTAGGTGCCAGCCCAGAAAGAACAAAGTGATGAAAATCACACTGATTCAGGCTGAAAACCATGGCCAAAAATGTCAACAACCCTAGAACCCCTGAAAGATTAACCATACTTCAGCTGTTTTTAATTGATACAGATTTGTTCATGCCAGGTTATATTCTCTAAGACTCTGCTCAAATGCCTAAAACAGAGACTGTCTGTTCAGTCTGATTTCAAGGCCTGCTTTTCAGAAACTGCAAAAGCATTCTTCTTGTAGGTAGCTGTGGATGTCCAAATCTTTTAACTGGGGTGAGAACTGGGCAGAGCTGAAAGAGCCTTGGAACAAGAAGGATCAAGATCCACTCCACTACTTCTTGTACAGGTAACTTACAGAGGTCTTGTTTCCAAAGGGCTTCATGTTCAAAATGGATTTCTTACAAGGGAGCCACACACATACTAATGATGACACCTACTAAATGATGACAGCATTTGCTAACAATTACTGGTTTAACAATTACCTTGGCCTCAGTACAATCCATCAATAATCATAGGTACATAGCTGGGAGCTCACTAAGGGTCTTAAAAAAGGATAATATCCATTATATAATGAATAGAAAAGATGGTATTTTTATTATTGTTCCTGTTCTAGGAACAGGAAGGATGTAAGAAAATATTGAAACTATACTGCTTGCTAATGCTTTCCTACTCTCTGACTTAAAAGGAAACTGCTTTCTCCATCTGTGTTCCCCTGTATTACTAGGGAAGAAACCAGTTGTTTTGTTTGCATTAGGCTCAGTTTAAAAAATTTGCTAAAGACTTACCATTCCATATTTTAAGAAATAAGAGAATTATGAACCTGTGTAATGAAAAAATAAAAACACAAACCCAAAAATACACTTGACAGTCTAGTCCATTCTAACTGTGGTCATCCCAAACTGTCATTGCAGGCTGCAAACTACTAGAATCTCTTAATTTGCTTCCTACCAGCAAAATAAAAATTCAGTTAATTTATTTATCACAACCCAAAGGAGAAAAAACATGAAATTTTGTCTCTCTCTAGTGGATGACTCATGGGAGAGTTTTAGGATTGTTATGGCTGTGAGGGAGTAGAGCTGCAATGTGACCTGAATACACTGAAATAGACATTCAATCTTTGAATGAAATCAGTGGGCTTGGCTCACTCTGCTCTTTCTCAAGGGAGACAGGTTTACATTTGTGGTATTAATACATATGAGGCTGGAGTCCTGCTGATAATTTATGTGCATTTAGTTCCTAGTGGACATCTACAGTTGGATAATTTCATTGAAAACATATCTGCAAGTTTGAAAATATCATGTGGCCACTGAGTTTCTGCATTTCCTTAAGTGTGCAGGAGTCCTCCTGATTCTTAACAAGAGGGGGAAAAAAAAGAGAAAATTTGCAGGACAGCTGTTAGTATTATTTTCTTTTCCCCACATAAAGTATTTCCAGAAGCCAAAGACCTGAAATTATTACACTCCATTTAGGTTTGTCTTAACTGAATTTAGAGGACCTAGACCAACTGAAAATCAGAACTGAGATCTGGAACTTACTCAGTGCGCTGTGGTCCTGTATACACTTTTTTTAATACTACAAATCCATATTTTTTGTGCAAGCATAAAGAAATTGTTCCAAATCCTCCAGCATCTAGATGCTTTTTCTCAAGCAAATCCTTGGTGTTCATGTGGATATCTTCCAGAGACATGGCTGCAGTCTTTGTGGCTTAGCAATTAAAACAAAATCAAGCACCCTCGTGCTCCTGGACCTGCAGTATAAAGGAGGGAAAATGAAGTGTCATTGAAAGCATTCAGCTGTTCCACTAAATAAGTGTACATTGAAGGAGTGGGACAGAAACATAAACTCTCATGACCCTTATGAATGCTCAGTTAGAAACCAAAAATGCTGCAGTTCTCACAGAATCAGACCTAAAGATTTATCCTGTCAACCCACTACTGTTATATTCAGTTGTTGTAGAATCATTTCTTCACCTGAAGATTTCAAAGTGCTGCTGATAAATAGTTTTTATCTATTCAATATACAATAGATCAGTCCCTACACTCCATATGTGCAAAATCCAAACCCCACAAAAACCAAAAAAAAAAGCCACGGTCCCAAAGGCAGGTAGTGCCTAATGATTCTGATAGGTGTCTTGTTTTCTGAATTGCCTGAACATGGGCTCTCAGGTGCCCAGATTCCTACATAACCCTAAGCTACCTTTTAGGCATCTTTGCAAACCTAGGTTTAAAGGATTTGCTTAAAGCTTAAACCAAGCAACTGAATGGAGGGTGAAATGAAGGACTCAGCTTCTGAGGGAAACTTATTTGCACATGATCTCAAGGTGACAAGTGCTAGGAAAGAATATGTATGGCAACTTCTCCTCTGCCCATTAAAAAGAAGAGGAACAAAGAAGTTATGAAGGCTTGTAGTAACTCCTAAGTGCATCAAGACAAAAAAAGAGTTTGGGGGATCCTATGAAATGGGTAAGTAACAGATAAGTAATAGGTAAGTAAGCACAAGTGGATGCCAGAATAATTTTAATCATTTGATAAGGCTGCAGTACTCTCTTGCCTAATGCTTCCCAGTCTAGACAGCCCCTGCCTTCAGCACATGCCAGCAAGCTGCTTTGCTAGCACTGGTGCAAGGCAACAAGCTCTGCCTTTCCCCCCCTCACTAAGTTTTTAACTTAAGCACCTTACATCAGGTAAAGAAAGAGTTTGCTGAGAAAAGACAAAGTGCAAGAGACTGGCAGGGCTGTTCATTTTCCACTCATCTTGGGTAACTACAGCACAGATAGATGGAGCTGGGAGAAAGGCACCACCTCTAAGTGCCACTACCAGCAACAGTACATTGGCTTCTTTGGGTAACTAAGAGCTCTAAATTGTGTAGCAAAGGGACTCCCAAGTTTTTTCCAGACCAACAAACGACTGCCAATTCCTGTAAACTATTGTGCACTTGTATCATCCAATCTCTAATTGAAAAGATTGCTTAATGTTGTTGTGAATACCAGCTGCAGCCTAATTTTGACTGCCTCATGACCACACCCTCTTTGGGAAGTCTGGGATCTGAGGACTTAGTGTGTGTGGAAAGTAGGTACCTGAGGAAGACAGACATTTCAATGCTAAGCTGGAAATGGTCTGATCAGTTCAATACCGACAAACCAAAACAGGGAAGAATAAATTAAATTTTTAAAAAATTATGAATTGTGCCTGTAGAAGAGATAGAGCAAGAGCTTTCTTTTCAAAGTACATACAGAGACTCTACGGGCTGCTGTAGCACAGATAGGGAACAACCTCCCTACACCCAGAGCTAATGCAGGGAGGATACTTCCTCTCTTCAGAGTTTTCTGCTTTGGCTTTATGGACTTCAAAATGATGCAGGCTTTGTTTTGCTGCAGTGCTAGCCTGCATTATGAGCACAGGCCTTAGGATATGGCTGCATTCATTTAGTAAGAAGGTAAGTCTTACTATGCCTAATAATGATTAGAGGAAATTGTTCTTATTTTGTTTGTTGTGGTAGGGGTTTTTTTTGGTGAAGATTTTTGTTTGTTTGTTTTTGGGGTTTTGTTTTGGTTTGTTTTTTGTTTTTGTTTTTCCTTTACAGCCAATCAAATAGCAGGCAACAAATAACTCATAGCCGTGCCCATTGCTGCTTTCATAGCTGAGCTTTCATCTCCCTGGAAGTTTCTGGTGATGGTTCTCTGGATTTGTTGGTGTGGTCATACTGACTTTTGTGCAGATGGGGTGGATGTCACATATACAAGAGCCTAAATTCAGTCATCAGAGTCAAACATGGCATAAACTAATATCTTGCTTCTTTATCTGGGTCTCCCTTCCAAGAATAAGTTTGAAGTCACTTATGTATGTTAATTTTTCCATGCTAACAGCAATTATGCAGCTAGGTAGTAGTTGTAAGACTTGCACGTGCTTTTCTTGTGAATGCAAAGTAGATGTGCATTTTTGAACGGCGAATCTCCGAAGTTGCATTAATACCACTGATAGCTTGGGACTGGCATTTGATACCATATAACCTGGTAAAAAATATCTCTGCCCAAAACTGCAACAGATGCAGAACTTTGTTCTTATTTACAATGTTAATTACCTGTTCCTTCCTAGCAAGCCACATGTAGTCACTATGACCAAAAGTCTTGGAAATTCAAAGGAAGTAGTAACTTCTAAAATCTTAAGGTGTCTGTTGAAGTGAGCTGGGTAACATTTAAGAAGAGGGAATTTTCTTATTGGATGGGAGGGAACCTTCCCCTTTGGGCATGGTAAGATGCCACTGCTTTTTTTTGTGCTCTTATTAAGTAATGAGGTACTCTGAATAGAAGCTGTCTGATCTAATGACTTATTTCAAACCCAGAGTTTTGCTTTGTTTTTGTAGAATGAATATCACAGGAAAACAATGTCTAGCTAGGCTTTGAAGAGCTTGAAATATCAAATTATAAAAAACCAAGGATAGAACCTCAAAGGCTCAGGTTCACTCCAACCTTACTGCTTCTTATTGAAATACAGGGTAATTTATATGTACTTAGGACACACCAATTCATGAATTAAGTATCTGTGGTTAAGAGAACAGAAATTTTGTAGCTTAATTCAGCCAACCCTTACAGAAGCTATGCGTACTTTAGTGGTTAATTTATGTTCTGGAAAGTAGCTGTCATCTGTGTACTTGATTCATTATAAAGCAGTTTTTTCTGTATACTATTCTGAACATTTGTATTCAGTTGGGTTCATATATACCAAGTACCAACATGTGTTATGAAAATTTTTAATACCAGTTGGTAGAAGAGAGGAATTTCAGTCCACCATTATGGCTGGTGTTCTCTAGAAGAGGATAGTACAGAAAATTATGAATTTTTAATTTTTAATACCAGTTGGTAGAAGAGAGGAATTTCAGCCCACCATTATGGCTGGTGTTCTCTAGAAGAGGATAGTACAGAAAATTATGAATTTTTAATTTTTAATACCAGTTGGTAGAAGAGAGGAATTTCAGTCCACCATTATGGCTGGTGTTCTCTAGAAGAGGACAGTGCAGCTCTAAGTGGCTTTGTGGCATTTTTCTTTTTAACACCATGGTTATGTCCTCTCCTTTAATGCCTAAAGGGCATATAAATTCACAAGGATCATAACCTGGACATTAGCTCATCATGTCATATTCCTAATCACTGTTCAAAAGTGCTTTGCTCAGTTCTAACGATTTGTAACTGATCTGATGCAGTTACAAATCTGTAATGATGTGACCTGCATGGTTAAGGAGGGCTGAGCACATTAGCACAGTAATATGAAAAAACATGGAGCCTTTGTAGTCTAATGATGCTCCCAGCACCTAAGTTCTTAAGAGGTGCTATAAACTTTAATTGGAGAAAATTAGCACCTTTACAAGTAGCAAAATTCGTGGCCACTGAGTTATCAGTCAGTAATGGAAAGGAATAAAGAACAGAAGCCAAAGCTGGTATACCCAAAGGACCAACAGGAGACAAGCAGAAGGGCTGCTACAGGTGATAACAAAAATATTGCCTGTGTCAATGATGATTCAAAACAGGGTATCTCAGATCTGTTGCTGTAAATGTCATAACCCACTCCATCTAAACCTTTCCCTTCTGCTCAGATTTTTCACCGGATGCATCTTTTCACTAAGGAAGGGTTTTTTTCCCCCTTTTTTCTCTTGGAAATAGCAAAGAAAATACCTGTGTCAGGCCGCCAGCAGTTAACAGAAAGGATTCCACGGGAAGGGGAGGAGAAGCCAGTTCAAGGGAAACAAAGGTGTTTTGCAACAGAAGTTTCCACAGGAGCAGAGGCAGCGTGGGAAGAGGAAAGGATGGGATCTGTGCAGTAGCCAGTACCGGCGCAAAGCTGCTCCAGTCGGTTCTGGTCACAGAAGCGATTCCGTACGGCAATCGGGAAGGGCTGTCTGGCTGCGGCGCCACACCGGGCCGCAGCTGTCGGAGACGGGCGCTCCCGCTCGGCCCCGCGCGGCCTGGCCGCAGCCAGAGGCGCCTACTCCCCGAGGAGCCGGGAAGCCCTAAAGCACATCTGCTCTGGCCTAGTTCCTCGTTGGCCGATTTGCCATATCGCCTTTCTCCTCCCGGCGGCTTCCTGCTGCCGCCTCCTCTCGTCCGCACCGCTCCCCCGCCCGGCGCTTCCCCTTCCCCGTGAGCCCCTCCAAGCGGTGCGGGATGGGACGGAGCGCTACACCGACACCGAGCCACCTCACCTCGGAACCGTCAGCCCCCCGGATCACACCGCGGCGACGCCTTCGCACCCCCCTTGGCGGGGTCGCCGCCGTGGTTTCGGTTTCGGTGCAGCAGCGCGGCCTTTCCAGCTGCTCCCGCTCCGGGCTCCTGCCCTACCGCGCGCTGGCCTCGGAGGCCCCGACAGCTTCCCGGGGCGCCGCCGGCAATGGGGTTAGCCCCTAATGCACCCAAAGTAATGCCTCCGTCCCGGGGAGGCGGAGCGAGGGAGGCGGCTTGGAAGGTTCTGAGAGGCGCGGGGACCGCCCAGTCAGTGACTGAGTCATCGCCCGAGCTGTACGAGCCCTGCCATCGCTGCCGGCAGAGAATCTGTCACTGTCACTGCCTGAGCCACTGGGCACCACGATCGTGGCCACGCCGTGACTTTGTCACCTGTCGAGCTCTATGGGAACTACGATCGGTGCAACACCCTGGCCCTGTCACCTGTCGAGCTGTCTGGGCACTGCAATCTCTGCCACAAAATGGCTCTGTCGTCTGTCGACCCCTTTGGGCACTGCGATCGGTGGCACACGGAACTGTGGCACTAGCTCGAGCCTCTATGCATTCAGATCCGTGGCACACCCTGACTCTGCACTGCCCCAGCCCCCTGAGCACACCTTGACTCTGTCACTGCCCCCGCAATCTGGGCACTGCAGTCGATACCACACGGTGGTCCTGTCGCTGCTTTCTGGGCGCTGAGATGGGTGCCACATCGTGGCTTTGTCGCTGCCTGTACTCTAAGGAGCTTCTCCCCCTCTAGCGCCCCTGACTTACCGTGCTCTGGGAACCCTGCCGCTTCCCCGGGCACCGCTGGCAGTGGGGCTCGCCCCCACCGCGCCACCACTTAAATAATCTCTCAGTCCGGAGCGGGAGGCGGAGCAAAAGAGGCAGCTCGGAAGGCTAGAAGCAGCACCCAGTGGCCGAGTGCTCTCGGAGCACTGCGATCGGTGCCACCAAAGAATCTGTCACTCCTGAGCTCTGTGAGCACTGCGATCTGTGCCACACTGTGCCTTGGTCACTGTCTGAACTCTCTGGGAACTACCATCGGAGCCACACGGTGAATGTGGCACTGCTCGAGCTCTCTATGCAATAGAATCGTTGGCAGATGAGGACTCTGTCGGTGCCCCAGCCCTCTGGGCACTGAAACTGGTGCCACACGGTGGTTCGATCACTGCCTCAGCTCTCTGGCCGCTATGCTAATTCCCAGAGAAGCGACTTTGTCGCTTCCTGAGCTCTCTGGGCGCTCCAGTTGCTCCCCCACTGTGGCCCTCTCGTTGCCACAGTGCCTCTCTTCTAGCACTACGATTGGTGTCACACCTTCACTCTGCTGCTGCTCCATCTCTTTGGGGGCTGCAAACAGTGCCACACTGTAACTCTGTCACCTGTCGAGCTATCTGGGCAGTGTGATCTGTGCCACACGGTGACTCTGTCACTTGAGGTCCCTGGACATTATGATCTGTGGCACAGGGTGACTCTGTTACTGCTCCAGCCCTCTGGGCACTGCGATTGGTGCTGGTAGAGAATCTGTCACTCCTGAGCTCTGTGAGCACTGCAAACGGTGCCACACGATGGTTCCATCACTGCCTCAGCTCTCGGAGCACTACGATCGGTGTCACACCCTGACTTTGCTGCTGCTCCATCTCTTTGGGGGCTGCAATAGATGCCACGCTGTAATTCTGTCACCTGTCTGAGCTCTCTGAGAACTACGATGAGTGCCACACTGCAGCTCTGTCACTGCCTGAGCTCTCTGGGCACTACTATCGGAGCCACAGGATGACTGTGGCACTGATCAAGCTCTCTGTGCAATAGGATTGGTGCCAGATGTTGACTCTGTCACTGCCTCAGCTCACTGGCCACTATGATAATTCCCAAGAAGGGGTTTTGTCACTTCCTGAGCTCTCTGAGCACTCCAGTCTCTCCCACACTGTGGCCCTCAGTTCTCTGGGCACCATGATTGATGCCACACTTGACTCTGCCACTGCTCCATCTCCCTGGGGCTGTGATCGATGCCTCACTGTAACTCTGTCACCTGTTGAGCTATCTGGGCAGTCCCATCAGTGCCACACCATAACTCTGTCACTGCCTTAGCTCTCTAGGCATTATGAGCCTTGAAAATGTGGCAATGTTATTGAGACTGGGAGCAGGTTGGGAGTTCAAGGCATGTTGGAAATGCCTTTGTCTATGGAAGATTTGGAGCTGGATATCAGGCAATTTTTTTGTTCAGGAAGGCCTGAAGTAGGCTTTTGTTTGCCAACAGAGTTACTATCACACGTAACAGTCCTGGGACAGTTGCAGGAATACATAACCAAAAGAATTACCATAAGCCAAGTAGTTCAGCCTCTGGATGTCGTGTGTGTAGTTGATACAGGTTCTTTACATAAGGGCCATTGCTTTGCCATTCATCTGTGAAAAGGATGGTGATGACAAGTGTCTAATGTCTTTACTGTGATCTTTCCCATTCTGGAGAACTGTTGCATTCCCTATGGTGCTTTCAAGCGGCAATGATAGAAGAGCAGTGGCATATCAGTGGGGTAGGGCAGTAGCAGCCCACAATTATGTTTTTAATTTCTTCCTTTGATGGTCAGCAATGCAGTATGAATGTTCCTAAATCACCCATCTACCCTTATCTGCTCTTCCAGGGATGGCACTGTCTGCTTTGTGCCTCGTGCTGGCACACACGTGCATCTGCCGGGAGCAGGGGCTCCTCCCTTCCCGCCTTCTGGAAGGTGTCCCATGGGAAAGACAGGCAGGACACAGAAGGATGCGGGCGGCTGTGGCTTTGCAGAGATAGGACAGCCTTGGTGATCACTTCCAAGATGAAGTTTTATCTCTGAGTATCAAAACTACCCTATGATGGACAAACTGAATAAACATCTCGTTTCTAAGATTTTGCAAAAATAAAAGGAAAAAGAAGAAAAATAGAAGTTGACAGTGGAACGAGCGGAACTGATGCAGGACCAGCACATTCCTGTTTTCCATTCATTCTGGATCAGCTGGGATTGAGAGAACAGGAGTTGAATGCTCTGACAGCTCCTGATGCAAGGGCTGATACCACTTACTGTAAAGAGGAGACTCGGGACCAAATGTTGAATTGTGACACTGAGTTCACTGTAGTTTAAATGCAGCGATTTTGTGTCCATCCACACTGTGAGGTGTCACAAGGAGAGCATTATTGAACTTGCAGTCCAGAGAGACTGGGACATTTGTCAGGTAAATAAAGCAAATGCAAATACAGATGTGCTATCTCTGGTGGGCCAATTGTTCAGTTTTGGTCTTCTGCAAACCCAAACATTACAGAAATCTTTTGATAACACTTGACCTCTGAGGGTTTTTTTCCTTTCTTTGGTTGGTTGGTTTCTCTGGTTTGGTTCTTCTGCTGTTTAGCTTTGCATTGTGTATGGGGGCAAAGGTGTGGTCTAAAGGCAGGAAGAGAGATGGCTGAATTTATTTTAATTGCTTGGTTAAAAAACCTGACAGTCTCATTCTGTGGTGATTTGCCAACAAGCACTACACAAAGAAAGAAACTGTAATTTATATGTATGTATGCTTAGAGGTTAGTCTTGCCAGTTATGACATTCCTTTATTAAATGAATAGCAAAAATAAACTGATCCAGAAATGCAAGCTGAATTTACAGAGAAATGTCTTAATTCTTATTGAGGAGAAGGAAAGATTATCTTGAAATTGACAAAAAGTTTGGTACATTTTTAGTGCTTTTCTCCATAATGAATTGATCTGAGCAGAAGTCTTCAATTTTAGCATTAATGAGAATTTAATAAGGCTGTTAGTTTTCTTTTAATTGTAACTGAACTTGCATTAACCTCAGCCATTTACATACTTTGTACTAAAAATCTCAGCCATCTTATTAAAATTTAGTGCTACCATATGTAGGGGAGCTGGCATGTGTCTGCCACATAGTGTCAAGCACAGTATCCTCAAAATACAGGTCAGTCTGGCATTCTTCATCTAATAGTTAACCCCACTAAGCTCTGCAATTGATCTAAAGCACTAATGTTGACATTGGAACTTCTGCTTTTACCTCAATTTCCTTCTTTCCTGAATAGTCTGCTAATTGAACAAAGTGAGAAGGATGATTTCTCTTCTATGCAATTTTAAAATTTGTCCTCAGATTTGTCTCAGTAACTTTGTTGTTCTCCTTAAGTTTTTAAGGTGTGAATCTGCTTTCCCCACAACTTAGATGAGTAACACTTTCTTCCTTATTCCCTTTCACTTTCCTTTTCCTATAACAGAGCTGTTGAGCCAAAGCAAATTTCCTGCTTCTGCAACCTAAAGACTTTGGCTCACATGCCCCACAGCAGACATCTGCAACAGCTTGGGGCACCTCTGCTTCCTGGGAAACGTCTCTGCTGGATGTGGCCCTTCACTTCATATGGGAGCAAACAGGAACACTGCCCCTTTCCCTGTGTGGCATTTCCCAGTCTGGTGTATCAGCTTACACTGAGCCTCCAGAACCTCAGCATGTTTATTACCCAGTTAGTCCCCAAGGAACTGTAAGGCTGGGGTGTGACAAGACTGCCACAAAGCAGGTATGGCAGATGCACAGAGGCCTAGGTGTCATTTGACAGTGACTCAGGGGACGAGCTCTCATAGAGGCCACATTCTTTTAATATCAAAGTGCAAAGGCAGCATTTAGGTGAGCTGGTCAGAACAAGAAATTTCAGTAGCTAAGTGAGAAACCCCCTCTCCCCCCCCCCCTTGCCATATGCACAAACAGGTTAACAACTCTAAAGCACAAAAATAATCCTGCTACAGTTCCAGGTAAAAATATTAAGAGCCAGACAATTCATTTGTCCCATAGATCCTGACCAACAGACAGACAGCTGCAGTCTACAAAGGTAGGCAATTCATGCACTTATCACTACATTCATATTTAATTTTTCCCTTTTCTGATATCTGTCCTAGCTTTAATATTGCTATATAGATAGGATCTGGAGAAGCCTAGGGCTGCCCACAAGGCTTTCCAGCTGTTTAAGACACTTTGCAATGGTACATCCTTTTGCAACACTACTCATGGTTTTGTTGCTCCAAGGCACAAGTGTAGCGCTATCACAATCCATCTTGGGCTTTTAAAGGTTGAGTATGGACAACATGTTTCCTGGCAAAGGAAAAAAAAAAGTGGCAACTGGTACAAAAAGTGTTAAAATAAACTTGGCCACATAGTGTTTCACAAGCAGCAATGGTACAATCTGCCATGAAATATCACATGTGTTATCAAGCACGGGAAGCAGGATGACACCATTTATGTGAACAAGGAGAACAAAACAAAGAATTTTGCACCCATCCTTGAAGGGAATCTCTTGGGAATCAGTGAAGATAAATGCCATATTGTCAGTTAAACTGCTAGATGTAGTATTCAACATTCTTAAAATATATTGGAGTTAGGAGATTAGTGTTCAGGTATTTAGAGCATCAAAAAGAATGGAGAAAAAGGAAAGCTTCTCTCTGTAGTCTTGCACCTGAACATTACTTGAAATACCACTCAGGAGAGCAGTCTATGGGTTCTTCCTTCCAAAGAGTCTTCAGGCGCTGGCTCCAGGCAGCCAGCATCTCCTTCCTCTTCTCCTCAGAGACATTCTCTGGAGCATAACAGATGTGAGGTTCAAGCACTTTGACACCACAGAAGTGCATAATTCCATGCTGGATGCAAAAAAAAAAAAAAAAAAGAAAAAAAGAAAAAAAGTAAAGAAATGCCTCAGGAAATATTTCAATATTTCCTCTTACTTTCATTTGAAGAAAATGCAAGATTCAAGTCTGTTCTGTTTCTTTGACCCAATATCAGTCAGGTTCTCTAAACCTGTGCATTTGTCAGGAGAAGGAAAATAAATTGCAGAAGTTCGCTACTTATCCAGGCAGTCACTACTGAAGGCATACAGCAGAATGGCCTACAAGATACTGAAAGGTAAGGGCAACTTCATTTATTCTGCTCTGGAGAATTTATTTTTAACTGCTGTTAATCCCACAGAATTGGGGATTCTGTCCTCTTTGGCAGCTGTTGACTGTTCACTTTGCAAGGATCACAGGAGGCCAAAAGTTCATTGTTCAGTTTGAAACTCCTCAGATGGGTGTCTAACTGCAGTGTTCCACATCTACTTCTAAGATGGGGTTTTTTTAGCCTTTTGCCTCTGGCTCAGCCAAAGGTTCCTATAGAAAGGCTAGTACCTGTGGAATCCGCTCAACTTGCCATTTTCCCTCGTTGTGTTTCTGAATTTAGAGTTGTGTTTCACGTTTTTGCCATGCTGACCTGCGAGCTCTGCAGTTGGACAGCTCCACAGGAGCAGGCAGCTGGTAACTGCACGGGGAGGAGACCATGGAATTTCAGATCATCTCCTCTATTGTATCAAGAAGAAGCTGGCTAAACTTGCCTTACTACCTGCATTTCCAAACCACGCTGGGTACTTCTGTAAAAAGAGTAGCAATTAAAAGAGGAATGCTAATTTAGTGTTGACTGTTACTGCCAGGGTAATGTGTGGCTCCCCTCCTACCCTGCACCCTACATGAATTGGGAAACCACGGGAAACAGAAATCCTGCATGGCTGAGCTCAAGGAAACCCTGTAACAGCAGGGAAGCTGAAAAGGCTGGCAGTGTTAAGCTTTCTCTACATTTTAATCTGGAGGATAGGGGGACAAAACAATTTTAAAAGTCAGTAGACTTGTAAAGTAGTCCCAGGATTTTAGGTAACAGTCTACAATCTGCAGATCATTGGAACTGACAACTTGATTAAAAATTATTATATTTCATTTAAAAACCTCAATAAAACAATTGTTAAAAATAGATGGAAAAATAAAAAATTATGAAGACAACAACCAAATGTTCATATATTATACCTGCATGGGCCACAGGACATAGCGAATATCACCACCGATACCTTCTTTTGAATACATCTCTTGGCCTCCTCCCGTGGTGAACGAAAAGAGGGATAATTTGCCCTAGAATTAGGAAAGTAGTGGTTAATTAAGACATATTTAAAGAAGAGCGTCTGCACGGTGCAAGAGATATTCAGGTAAACCTGGACAGCCTGGATTTCTAGGGGAGAGGGTGACTTCTTCTTTCCCAGACCTTACATGAAGTGGCAGTTCTGAGGCCAAGATTGATGCCATACAATTAGACAGTGGACTGTGTGTCTTTGGGAAGAGATAGGTTAAGGAAAAGGAATTATGTGTCTGACACACTTGTGTGAAGCAGGGCTGATACATTACTTCAACATAGTGGAAAGTGAGAGCTCTGAACAACTACAATGGAAAAGAATGAACAAGCCCCCATAGAAAATGGTGCAAGCCTTGACCTTAATAAAAAAATTCCAAAAACATACCTGGAGCAAACCACCATCATAAACCTTTGACAAATCGTAAGCAAAGCCTTGGACCAAGACTCTGTCCATCCAGCCCTTCAGGATTGCAGGCATGTTGAACCAAAACAAGGGAAACTAGGCAAAGAGAAAATTACCTGGTTAGCACAGAGAGTCTGGGCCACCCTTAGGCCTGGTTTACAGGACTAATCCTGTCCTCTGAACCTGCTCAGATCCTGCATGTACCTCCTCCAGCTCTCTGTCAGTAGAGGCAGTAACTGTGCCTGGCAAAAGAAGCTGAAGTGCTTTCTGTTTGTAGTAACATCAGGGCCAGATCTGAGCATCTACAGCACACCAACACTGTGGTGCATGTGAGGACTTCCATCCAGAATAAAGTTGGAATAGGATGAAGTAGGAGAGTGCCATTGAATTCAGATTTAAGACTGTACAGAATCATGTCTCCTATGGCTGAAATGCAAAAGAATCAAAAATCTTAAATATCTGGTGATCAGCTCTGATCTGACAGTCTGGTGACAGAGGCCAGGAGATCATAGGAAAGACTTCTTTTCAAACCCTGCTGACATCATAACCCCAAATCCAATACTGAGAAGAAAAAGACTTCTTTAAGATTTGGACCTTTGATTTCTAGATTTTCCAGTTAGCCCATGGGATTGCATCCAAAGCTGTCATATCCATGGCATGAATGGGCTCTTTCTTATACTTGGCTGCATCACTACCTCTAAACCTTTGTACACACTGCACACAGAGGAAGAAATTCTATAAACATGTAACGACATGTGGCTTAATGGTGAAATGGTGAAAACAAAATGGAAACTAGGCAACCACCACAGTAACTACAAGTGGTGAGTTTAGTCTGTAGCAAATTTTGAATTCCTTCATGATGTCCTTAAGAGGCTTTTTAAAATTCTTTTTTATTTTCTCCAGCAGAACACACTCAACTCTTCATAGCATTTTACACATGGAAAGTAGAAGGCAACCACTTCCTTCAGGGGATGTCTTATGGTTTTTATTTGGGAAGTGATAGTCTGAAAATGACAATGACTTACAGTGAAATGCTTAATTGAGATATGGCCCCATCCTAAATTCAATCAAACCTTGTAGAGAAGAACATATAAAGAGATGTCTAAGGCCAACAGGGACACAAAGAAATGTAAGGCTACTACTTCCCTTCACAGTACTTTGGGATTTGCAAACAGGGATAGAGCTGGCATAGTGGAGAATGGACATGGGCTGTGAAGCTCTATTATCAATTGCCAGTAGTGCTTCTGCAAACCAGCAACAAATGAGAACAGTCTACTTGGGAAAACCCAATTCCCTGACTTCACTGGCTACTCTAGCTCCTTGACCAGGAAATAATCCTTCCCCTGCTTTCTGCCAGCCTGCCTGACATCCATGGTCACATATATCACAGAATCACAGAATCACAGAAATTCTAGGTTGGAAGAGACCTTTAAGATCATCGAGTCCAACCCATGTTCTAACACCTCAACTAGATCATGGCACCAAGTGCCACATCCAGTCTTTTTTTAAACTCTTCGAGGGATGGTGACTCTACCACCTCCCTTGGTAGATGATTCCAGTATTTGACCACTCTTTCTGTAAAATACTTCCTCCTTAATTCTAGCCTGTATCTCCCTTGGCGCAACTTGAGACTGTGTCCTCTTGTTCTGTCTGTTGTCGCCCGGAGAAAGAGAACGACCCCCAGCTCACCACAGCCACCCTTCAGGAAGTTGAAGAGAGTGATGAGGTCACCCCTTAGTCTCCTTTTCTCCAGGCTGAACAACCTCAGCTCCCTCAGTCGTTCTTCATATGGCTTGTGCTCCAAGCCCCTCACCAGCCTCGTTGCTCTCCTTTGGACACGCTCAAGCATCTCAACATCCCTCCTAAAGTGAGGGGCCCAGAACTGGACGCAGTACTCCAGGTGAGGCCTCACCAGTGCTGAGTACAGGGGAAGAATGACCTCCCTGCTCCTGCTGGCCACACTGTTCCTGATACTGGCCAGGATGCCATTGGCCCTCTTGGCCACCTGGGCACACTGCTGGCTCATGTTCAGCCGACTGTCAACCAGCACCCCCAGGTCCCCTTCCACCTGAGCACTGTCCAGCCACACCATCCCCAGCTTATATTGGTGCAGGGGGTTATAGTGGCCAAAGTGCAGGACTCGGCACTTGGACTTATTGAACTTCATCCCATTAGATTCTGCCCATCCATCCAACCGTTCCAAGTCCCTCTGCAAAGCCCTCTGTCCCTCTAACAGATCAACACATGTTCCCAGCTTAGTGTCATCTGCAAATTTGCTAATAAAGGACTCTAAACCCTCATCCATGTCATCAATAAAACTATTAAACAGAACTGGCCCCAGCACAGACACCTGAGGGACACCACTGGTGACTGGTTGCCAGCTGGATGCGGCACCATTCACCACCACTCTCTGGGCCCGGCAATCCAGCCAGTTCTGAATCCAGCAAAGAGTGCTCCCGTCCAAGCCACGGCCTGCGAGTTTGAGAAAAAAAACATTGCAATGCCATAATTCAGAGGGGTTGGTAGAGCACCGGCTGACCTGCACCAGCCGGGAATCAAACACGGGTCGCAAGAATGGGAAGCTTGCATGATGCCACTACACCACTGGTACGCTATATCTTTGTGCATCCATTGGGAAGTTTGGCCCAGTGTTGGGGAGCTCATGGCATTGCTGTTGTTTCAACCTGCATCATTGTGCTACTCAGTTACTGGATTTGCTGTAATAATGATCCAGCTAATTGTACTACTGATCTGTAGTTTTTACTGTGCCATTACCTAAAGTCAGCATCACAACTGAATTCTGTTTAAACTAATGACCTGGAAAATCAGCAGGTCTGCTTCCTGCACTTTCTTCTGCTCTTCAAGCAGGTCTTTGGACAAAGCTCCTCTCTTGTAAGCTTCCCAGGTTTCCACACCATAATTGAAGGCTTCTGAGTTGTGCAGGTGACCTGTGGGTAGAAATGAACAGTCGTTCCTTGCCCCCTGTGCAGTATCAGTGCCAGATAACAGCTGAGTGCAGGTTGCCATTCACAATTCTGAACTGGGTTACTGCTTTCCATTTTTCCTACGTTCTTGTCTTTGCTGGATATTCAGCACCATCCCAGCTGATGGTCACTTGATTTTAAAAAGGAGAGGAATGTAGGGTCTCAGAGTTCTGAAACTTCACCTTCCTGTAGCAACACAGGAAGTGCAATATGAGGACCTAAGCTTGCCTCAGGACTCTGGGCATGCAGGTGGAAGATTTAAGAGAATGTTGTGAATTGTTCTGCCTCTGCCTTAGGGCTCCCTGAGGCCATCCTGCACTTGTAAGCACTATGGAGCTGCTGTCCAGCCTCTAAAACTGGGAAATTCATCAAGGGACGGGGGACCAGTACTGGCCAGCTCTACTGACTCCATGAGCAGGTCATCAGTCTCCAGCAGAAGACAGGGGCAGTTGTAGCCTCATGAACTCAACTCTAGCAAGCACCAGAGAGGTATCTGAAGGCATTTCCTCTCCATGAGAAATGGACTTTAGAGGCTGATTATGGACACGTGCTAATGTGTTTCCTCCTGTCAGTAGTCTCACTGTGATACAAAGGTCATGTTCAGGAGTGGCTTGTAAAAATGCAGATGTCGGGTCATGAATAAGTTTCTTATTAATGAAAGAAGTTTCTCATTAATCTCTTGATGATCTGAGGGCTGGAGCACCTCTCCTATCAAGACAGACTGAGAGTTGGGGTTGTTTAGCATGGGGAAGATTTCAGGAGACTTTTTTCAGCCTTCTGAGGGGGGCCTTACAAGTCACTGTTTTTTGAGAGAGGCATATTTTGGCTGGGCTCACCAACAATGTCGTTCCTTGTTGCTCTGGGCTCAAACTGCATGGCGTACAAATCCGACACGGTGACGCTGCAGCCCTGCTTGGTCAGCTCTTCCACAGCAATCTTCAGCAAAGATCCATTGAAGGACTTGGGCTCTTGGTGTGCATAGACTATCAGGACTTTTTTCCCTGGAGGCAGAAAGGAAACCAGGAGACCATTTGGAATGTAGGAGGCAGGTTCAGAACAGCTGGTAGAGTTGGGGCTCGTTCCTGGCTCTTTCTGTAGTGTCTTTTCCCAAGGACACAGAAGCAGTGAAAGCAGAGTGGCAGTGGCAGCATTTGACTGCTGCTCAGCAGCACTGAGCGACTCCTGAGGCCCTGATTGCTGCCTGTGCCCAGCCCAGCAGTTCTGTGCTACACTGGGCTTTCCTAGGCGGAACTCAGTGGACAGAGGGGCTGTTCCATAGCAGGTCACGCTGCCCTGCATCAGCAAAACCCAGCCCCTTCTCCTGAGACAACATTTCTGTTGCTCTGATTCCACTACCACCCAAAAAGTAGTGCTGGCTAGATTGCCCACAAGGGTCAAGGAAACAACTTCTTAGAGGTCAGAACACCTTTTTATCGCAGTGATGGACCCCCTCCTGCTCTTTCATTTCAGTGCAAGTTACAACACTGGGGTAGACATTAAAGATGGTCCTGTCCCGCTTCAGCACAATCACAGTAACTTCTGTAGAGAGCAACAGGTTTTTATATTCTCAGAGAATAGATTGCCATGTGTATCTCAAACTGTTGTCAAAGTGGATTCAAGGTAAGCTAAGCGGCCAAGCAGGTGTGCAGGAATGGAATATCTTGGAGGCATGTAACAAGGCTCTGCTCAAAGAGCTCCATGGTGTGCTCAAAGTTTTATTGAACATAGGCCTTACAATTTTAATAATTCTCATAAAAATCACTCATCAGTGAAACAAAAGAAAGATTCTGTATGGGGTTGTTGTTGTTTATAGATAACCAGAAAGGGAAATTTATAGGGACTATTGGAAATGACAGGCTGTGCAAAACATGCAGTTCCTGCTTCCTGACTGCCAAGACAAAAACTCAGGCATCTCCTGAACTCAGTTTCTCTGCAGCACAGCTTCTGGACGTGGGTACATAGCGTCCATGAAACTAGAGCTATGCAAAAAAGACTATTAAAACTTGCAGGTCAAATGCTATCAGAAATTCAGCGTGTCTATAAGCCCTTGAAATCCCTGCTCCATACTGTATTCTGGAAATTTCAGTAGCAGTTACAACTTTGCTGTTCCTGCCAGATCTCAACAAATGGAGCTCACTGACTGGACGTTATCACATACTCCAAAAGGTGCTAAGGTTGATTCTGCAAAAATGCTGATTTCTTTCCATTTCGGTGGAGCTGGAGGCACTTGCGCACAGGGTTTGGAGAGACTGGAGTTTTCCAATCACTCAGTGAGGTAATTCCAGTCGTTTGGAAAAGTAAGACCTCAGTGTCCCAAAGGCCCAGAGGCCTCATCCCTGAGGTGCCCATCGGCCACTCTGGAGCGAGCAGCGTTTTCACCCGCGTTTGCTCTTACCTGCCATTGCTGGGGAGCGCTGGGGAGCTTCACTCTTGGTCATCGGGTACTGCCTGAAAACTCAAGTGAGAGATTTGCGGGTGAGAAACATCAGGACCAGGAGCGGGGAGAATCGCTGTCTCAGCGGGAACTCAGGGCACTCAGCACAGCCGGGCACTGGCCGAACGCGGCCCGCCGGAGCGGGAGGGAAGCGCCCGGCTCCCAGCCCGGGCCCTGGAGCAGGAATTCTCCTCCGGCCGCCGGACCGGCGCTTGGCGGCAGCGGCACGGCCGCCTCGGCCCGGGGCTGCGCCGGGTGCATGGCACCGCTCCCGGTCCCGTGCCGCCCTCTGGAAAACGGCTTCGGAGAAGCCCCCGGAGTTCCGAAGCCCAGCGCAAGCCGGGCTGCCCTTACCTGCTGCCGGGGCCCAGAGCACATCTGCGAGGGCCGGGAGCGGCCCTTCCCGGCGGTCCCGCTGCCCGCCCTTCCCGGGGCAGCGCCAGCGCGGGGCGGGATCGGGATCGGCGCCGCCCGCGGCTCCCGCTCCGCTCGAGGCCGCGCTCGGCCGGCAGCGCGCCCCCGCCGCTGTGACAACGTGGGACACCTGCAGCATCTCTGGATATTATTTTTATTCTGGGTTTCTGCTCTTCTCCAAGTACAGAGCTCGTCCTTCATTTCTGCCAGCAATGCAGTATGGGCGCTCCTAAATCACCCATCTACCCTTATCTGCTCTTCCAGGGATGGCACTGTCTGCTTTGTGCCTCGTGCTGGCACACACGTGCATCTGCCGGGAGCAGGGGCTCCTCCCTTCCCGCCTTCTGGAAGGTGTCCCATGGGAAAGACAGGCGGGACACAGAAGGATGCGGGCGTCTGTGGCTTTGCAGAGATAGGACAGCCTTGGTGATCACTTCCAAGATGAAGTTTTCTCTCTGAGTATCAAAACTGCCCTATGATGGACAAACTGAATAGACAGCTTCATTCCAAGACCTTGGGGAAAAAAAACCAAAACAACTGAGTGCAATCGTTTCCCCTGGACAAAGTTGACAATGGAACGAGTGGAACTGATGCAGGACCAGCACATTCCTGTTTTCCATTCATTCTGGATCAGCTGGGATTGAGAGAACAGGAGTTGAATGCTCTGACAGCTCCTGATGCACTTACTGTAAAGAGGAGACTCAGGACCAAATGTTGAATTGTGACACTGAGTTCACTGTAGTTTAAATGCAGCGATTTTGTGTCCATCCACACTGTGAGGTGTCACAAGGAGAGCATTATTGAACTTGCAGGCCAGAGAGACTGGGACACTTGTCAGGTAAATAAAGGAAATGCAAATACAGATATGGAATCTCTGGTGGGCCAATTGTTTGGTTTCGATCTTCTCCTGCAATCCAAAACAATAATAGGAAGCTTTTGATAGCATTTAACTGCTGAGATTTGTTTTGGTTTGGTTTTTCTAATTTATAGCTTTGCATTATTTATGGGGCTGAAGGCTGAAAGAGAGATGGCTGAATTTATAAGAATTGCTTGGTTCAAAAGGTATATGTCTCGTTCAGTGTGGTTTTGCCAGCATGTACTAGGCAAAGTGAGGGAGATATTGCCATCTATTTGCATGTGCTTCAAGGTCACATCTTTGACATATAGCTGATTTTTTTTTTTTTTTTTTTTTTTTTTTTTTTTTTTTTGCCAGCAGGATGAAAACTGCTGTGTGTGAAATTTGCAGGTTTCTTTGCACTATTGGAAAAATTGTATGGTCTGATGAATAAAAAGCAACAAATCTCCACAGTGCTAGACCAAGGCTATCTGAAGTGCTTACCTCATTCCTTAATCTTAACTAAAAAGTAAGCTTGTGCCAGAATGGGAATGTGTCATTGTATCTGTTTTCCTGGTATTAACTTTATGGGCTGTACAATAGTAGTAAACTTTGCCAACAAAGGTTTCATTATTAAGTCTCCTTCCTCTCCTCTTGTAGTTTGCGATCAGGTATCTCTTTAGAGACTTTTCCCTCTCCGTTTCTCTGATGAATTTCAAGTTCTGTAGGGACCTGAGCATAATTATTCTCTGGCTGTCCCTGGCTTAACACTCTGCTGGGCCCAGCAAGGATAAGCATTCTCTGACACAGGAGATTTCCAGCTCTGGAAATGACTCAATGCTGGAATATTAATTCTGGGCTCTATACCCTGTCCAGAACTCTGAGGGGGATGATTTGTGGGCAAAACTCCGAGAAAATACTTGTCTATAATCTTTCTGTAAAGTGCCTTTTAATATAACAGTAAAGCATTATCTGGTCTGGTTGATCCCCCTGCTGTCCAAAAGCCATGAATATTATTCTGTAGAGCTGATTTTAGAGAAAGAAGCTGTGATCTTAGTTAATTTTGCATCATTTGTGCACCAAAACTCATATTTCTCTAAACCCTCAGAGGGCTTAGGTGGGTGAAACTGCAGTACCTAACAGAGCAGATGCTTATGGAGAAGGGTTGCATCCCCTTGGGGAGTATGAATGCAGAATGGGAGGCTCCTAGGGCCTTTGGAACCACTGTGACTGGCTGCAGCCACAACTTTTCACTGCAGTTAAGTTCAAAAGAGCACTCCCTGACATTTCCCATGGATGCTGAGCTGTGGCCTAGCAAGAGATGGCAGAAATATAAGGGTGTATGCATAGAGTACATTGAGAGGATTTAATTTCCTCTTGGAATCTTGTGGAGGGATAGAATATAGGAAAATAGTGCATAAGGTAGTCTCACACCGAAGGAGTTCCAGCTGCACTAATTACCAAAGATTAGGAACAGGCCTGCCCTTAGTAAGCCACAGCTGTGTTCAATAAGAAGATGAGTGCTACAAAAGAGAGTTGGAGTTTGTTGGCTGTGCTGTGAAGAAGAAGGAGTCAGTGCTGCAAGGAGATGCCCATGAGCAATCACTGAGAAGGTATGGAACTTTGCAATAAGACAAAAACAGATTCTTATTGAATTCCATTGAAGAACCACCTTTGATCTGTATGTTTTGCTGGCATATGATTGTATTTGCAGTTTTGGCAATCTGTTATGTGGACAAGATTGTTGGGTCTTGGTTTATTTCTCTGTTGCATGTCAATAGAATGCTTCCTCATTTCATCAAGGGCAATGCAGAGAAAGCTATGGGGTATTTTGGCTCCACAGTCCTTGGGAAGAAACTGGTCTTTTCTCTCCTTCCTGAGTTTTTCAAACATATCAGACTTCCTGTGTATTCAAGCTGCATGAAACTGAGCATTGTAATACTCCTAGCATGATGAGACAGTTATCCAGCACTGACTTGAGTGTAGCGTCAGCTTAAATTTGTTGCATCTTTTCAGTAGAATATAGCCTCTTTAGGCTTTAAGATATCCAATGACACAGTAGGGTTTTTCTTTAAAAAAAAAAGAAAGAAAGAAAATAATACTTGCATTGTGCATGGTATTAGTTATTGGCTGTTTCTCTCTTCAGCACAAATTTTTGATGAATAGTTTATTACAAACTATATTCCTCTGCAAGCAGGCAGTTCACCTTAGTGATGCTGCTTCAGGAACACAATATTAAATGACAGACTGAACTACACCTGGCTTTAAATGTCAGGTTTTTTGAAACCTGAATTGAAGGCACCTTGCACTGCAAGACATCAGTCTTGGTTTCTGTAGGCTATGAGGCTTCTTGGTAACATAGTTCCAAGGGGTATCTGTTTGTTTTCCTCTGTTGTTCTGCAATTGCAAGCATGTTTGACCTGCCACTTCAGAACACCAAATAAAAGAAATACTATTGTGATTTCCAGAAAAAAGTGTCCTAGGAAAAGATCAGACCACTGCCTAGACATCTGTGGAAGAGCAGGACCACCAGCAACAAAAAACAAATCCCTGGACTAAATGTGGAAAAGCATATTCCTTTACATCCCTTTCCCCAGCCTGAAGTACAGCTACAAGTTACTCACCCAATTCTAGTTCCATTCTCATGCAATCAATGCTGGTTTGGCAGGGTGGCATTTGACTTTTAGCATAATGTGATTTAGGAGGTCAATTATTCTTTAGTTCAAAATGGCTGTAACATTTCCAGTGCTGCGAAGACAGCAATACTGCCACTTCTTTTCTCTCTCCTTACTAACGACAGATGAGTGTGTGTTGGTTTTCTGTGCAGTAAAACTCTGCTGAGGTTTGGAAAGGCATGTGTCAGAACACATGTGCAGCCCAGCCAATGCCCTGCAGAGCACACGCTGCAGGAACATCAGGACAAGGGCAAGAACCCTTGGCTCACCACCCACTATCACTGCACAATTGATGGCTTCCAAAGGATTGCAACAGCAGCACCCTTTTGGAACCTGGAAAATTTGGCTCACATGCCCAACATGCAGACATGTGCAGCAGCTTGGGGCAGCTCTGCTTCCTGGGAAATGTCTCTGCTGGAGACACTTGTGGCCCTTCACTTCCTGTGGGAGCAAACTGGAACACATGACTGGTGTGAAAAGGCAGGAAAAAAAAGTATTCCATATGTCTCTACAAAGGTGAATCAAAATAGAGAAGTCCCTTTGATTTTAGGAAGCTGCATACTTTACAAATGGAAGTTTGTCTACCAAGGAAGACAATTCATGCACATACCAATATATGAAATCTGCTTTTTTTTTCCCTTTTCTGGTATCTGTTATGGCTTTAACATTGGTTTTTAAATATATCTAAAAGCCTAGGCCCGCACACAAGGCTTTCCAGCTGTTTAAGACACTTTGCAACAGTACATCCTTTTGCAGCACTACTCATGATCTGGTTTTCTTGCTCCAAGGTGCAAGAGTGGACCTCTCACAACCAATGGCAATTGGCTTTCAAATGACAAGTTGGGTATGGGCAAGATATTCCCTGGCAAAGGAAAAAAAAAGTGTTAAAATAAACTTTGCCATGTAAGGTACTGTTTCACAAGCAGCAATGATATAATATGCCATGAAATATCACGTGTTATCAACCACAAGGAGGCAGAATGATACCATTTATGTGAACAAGGAGAACAACACAAAGAGTTTTGCACCCATCCTTGAAGGGAATCCCTGAGGATAAATGCCATGTTGTCAGTTAAACTGCTAGATGTAGTATTCAACATTCTTAAAATATATTTGAATTAGGAGATTAGTGTTCAGGTATTTAGAGCATCAAAAAGAATGGAGAAAAAGGAAATCTTCTCTGTAGTCTTGCACTGAACATTACTTGAAATACCACTCAGGAGAGCAGTCTATGGGTTCTTCCTTCCAAAGAGTCTTCAGGCGCTGGCTCCAGGCAGCCAGCATCTCCTTCCTCTTCTCCTCAGAGACATTCTCTGGAGCATAACAGATGTGAGGTTCAAGCACTTTGACACCACAGAAGTGCATGATTCCATGCTGGATGCAAAACAAAGAAAGAAATGCCTCAGGAAATATTTCCTCTTACTTTCATTTGAAGAACATGCAAGATTCAAGTCTGTTCTGTTTCTTTGACCCAATATCAGTCAGGTTCTCTAAACCTGTGCAGTTGTCAGGAGAAGGGAAGTAAATTGCTGTTAAACACGTAGGTTTGTCCTCTGTGGATGCTGTATGCTGTTCAATTTGCAAGGATAAGGGACAGTCTAAAGTTCATTGTTTGGTTTGAACCTCCTCAGTTTGTTCCTGAACTGCAGTGTGTTTCACATCTACTTCCATGTTGGTTTCTTGGATTTTTGTTTTGGTTTGGTTTTAAGCTTTTGCCTCTGGCTCAGCCATATGATCCTGCATGAAGGCTAGTGCCTGTGGAAGTTCAGCTTGCCCTTTTCTCTCTGTGTGTTTCTGAATTCAGAGTTGTTTCATGTTTTGCTGCATTTACTTGTGAGCTGTGCAGCTGGACAGCTCCTCAGGGGTGAGGAGCTGGTAACTGCAGTGGGGAGGAGATCATGGCATCCTTCACAAATTGGGTAACCATGGGGAAGAGAAATCCTGCATACTAGGGCTAAAGGAAATCCTGTAACACCAGAGACACTGGAAAAGCTGACAGCAAAAGCTTTACGCAGATTGCAAACTGGAGGAAGGGGGACAAAACAACTTTAAAACTCTATGGACTTTTGAAGTAATCTCAAGATTTTAGATCCCAGTTTATAACCTGCAGATGCTTGGAATGGGCAACTTAATTATTTCTTATTATGTTTTGTATAAAATAATCACTAAAACAATTGTTTATAAATAGCTGGAATAGTAAAATTAAAGCAAGCAGTAATCAAATATTGATATATTGTACCTGCATGGGCCATAGGAGATAGCGAATATCACCCCTGATTGCATACTTCTCTTTGCTTCCTCCCGTAGTGAAAGAAAACAAGGATAATTTGTCCTAGAATTAGGAAAGTAGTGCTTGAGTTAGACATGTTTAAAGAAGAGTGGCTATATAGTTACCAAGATATTTGGGGGAACCTGGACAGCATGAATTTCTAAGGGAGGGGTGTCCACTTCCTTCCCAGATGTTCTAAGGACTGGCAGTTCTGTCATACAATGTCATACAATTACATCAATGGACTGAGTGTCTATGCTTTGGGCAGAGATGGGTTAAAAAGAAAACCAATTGTGTGTCTGACACCCTTGTTTGAAGTAGGGCTGATCCTTTTTCTTCCTTATGCAATATTTGGCAAACTGTAGCTGGAAAGCCCTCTGTTACTGTGAAAATCTCTATTCCTGTCCTCTCTGACTGCAGATGCTTTTTGCTAAAGTCCCCCTTCAAACCTGGGTTTGCTTAACCACCCTGTTTCTTCTGCTCCTGTGATTATGGTATTAGCCATGTGTTCAGCTTCTCTCATCTCAGCTTTAGCTTCTGTAATTGAACTAACATTTTTCGAGTGCAGTATCCAAAACGTCCTGAGCCTGTACTCCATCTGAAGCTGTGATCATTGGGGATTATGCCTATTTCTGTTAGCAAGGCAGCCATTTCTGAAACTTAAAGAAACTGAAATGTTTGAAATTGTTAAGAACATCAGAACAAACAGAGATTAACATGCAGTGAAATAAATGTGAAACTAATATTGATTGCTTTTTGGTCCTACATTTGTTACCAAATAAGATCTATCAGAGATAGTGGGCCAGAATTTTCCAGAGATATTCCCAGTGCAGTGAGGAATCAAAAATGTATGATTTGACATACATTTTGCGTCTTGCCAAATTAAAGGCTACAGAGAGGAAAAGGGTCAAAGTAGATAGTTGTGACAGAGGCTCATACTCTGAGTATTTCAGATCTCAGATTGAGTTTTATAGTTCTACTCCAACCTTTGACATCTAATCCCAAAGCAGGACTGACACATCTAGTGTGTCAGGCATTATAGATAAGAAGAGTCCTATAGTGGTGGGAAGAGAGTAATTATTGGAAATGAATTGATTTAAACTGTTTGCAAGCTGTATGCTACCAGAGTACACTCTGATACTTCTAATAAATTATAAACCCCATAGAGCAGGCCAAGAAAGATCTCTAGGGGATCACTTAAATATTTAGGAAATGCTGCAGTCTCCTTATTTTCTTACCCTCCAGACAGTGTGAACAACCCAGAAAATAACTCAACATCTTACCAAAGCATTATTTCAGAGTAGTGAAAAGTGAGAGCTCTAAACAACTACAATTGAAAAGAAAAAAAAAAAAAAAAAGAGAGAATGAACAAGCCCCCACAGAACATGGTGCAAGCCTTGATCTTAATAAAAAAATTCCAAAAGCATACCTGGAGCAAACCACCATCGTAAGCCTTTGACAAATCGTAAGCAAAGCCTTGGACCAAGACTCTGTCCATCCAGCCCTTCAGGATTGCAGGCATGTTGAACCAAAACAAGGGAAACTAGGCAAAGAGAAAATTACCTGGTTAGCACAGCGAGTCTGGGCCACCCTTAGGCCTGGTTTACAGGACTAATCCTGTCCTCTGAACCTGCTCAGATCCTGCATGTACCTCCTCCAGCTCTCTGTCAGTAGAGGCAGTAACTGTGCCTGGCAAAAGAAGCTGAAGTGCTTTCTGTTTGTGGTAACCTCAGGGCCAGATCTGAGCATCTACAGCACACCAACTCACTGTGGTGCATGTGAGGGCTTCCATCCAGAATAAAGTTGGAATAGGATGAAGTAGGAGGGTGCCATTGAATTCAGATTTAAGACTGTACAGAATCATGTCTCCTATGGCTGAAATGCAAAAGAATCAAAAATCTTAAATATCTGGTGATCAGCTCTGATCTGACAGTCTGGTGACAGAGGCCAGGAGATCATAGGAAAGACTTCTTTTCACACCCTGCTGACATTATGCCACCAAGCCATGTCTAAGGCCAACAGGGACACAAAGAAATGTAAGGCTACTACTTCCCTTCACAGTACTTTGGGATTTGCAAACAGGGACAGAGCTGGCATAGTGGAGAATGGACATGGGCTATGAAGCTCTGTTATCAATTGCCAGTAGTGCTTCTGCAAACCAGCAACAAATGAGAACAGTCTACTTGGGAAAACCCAATTCCCTGACTTCACTGGCTACTCTAGCTCCTTGACCAGGAAATAATCCTTCCCCTGCTTTCTGCCAGCCTGCCTGACATCCATGGTCACATATATCTTTGTGCATCTGCTAATTGTACTACTGATGTGTAGTTTTTACTGTGCCATTACCTAAAGTCAGCATCACAACTGAATTCTGTTTAAACTAATGACCTGGAAAATCAGCAGGTCTGCTTCCTGCACTTTCTTCTGCTCTTCAAGCAGGTCTTTGGACAAAGCTCCTCTCTTGTAAGCTTCCCAGGTTTCCACACCATAATTGAAGGCTTCTGAGTTGTGCAGGTGACCTGTGGGTAGAAATGAACAGTCATTCCTTGCCCCCTGTGCAGTATCAGTGCCAGATAACAGCTGAGTGCAGGTTGCCATTCACAATTCTGAACTGGGTTACTGCTTTCCATTTTTCCTACGTTCTTGTCTTTGCTGGATATTCAGCACCATCCCAGCTGATGGTCACTTGATTTTAAAAAGGAGAGGAATGTAGGGTCTCAGAGTTCTGAAACTTCACCTTCCTGTAGCAACACAGGAAGTGCAATATGAGGACCTAAGCTTGCCTCAGGACTCTGGGCATGCAGGTGGAAGATTTAAGAGAATGTTGTGAATTGTTCTGCCGCTGCCTTAGGGCTTCCTGAGGCCATCCTGCACTTGTAAGCACTATGGAGCTGCTGTCCAGCCTCTAAAACTGGGAAATTCATCAAGGGATGGGGGACCAGTACTGGCCAGCTCTACTGACTCCATGAGCAGGTCATCAGTCTCCAGCAGAAGACAGGGGCAGTTGTAGCCTCATGAACTCAACTCTAGCAAGCACCAGAGAGGTATCTGAAGGCATTTCCTCTCCATGAGAAATGGACTTTAGAGGCTGATTATGGACACGTGCTAATGTGTTTCCTCCTGTCAGTAGTCTCACTGTGATACAAAGGTCATGTTCAGGAGTGGCTTGTAAAAATGCAGATGTCTGGTCATGAATAAGTTTCTTATTAATGAAAGAAGTTTCTCATTAATCTCTTGATGATCTGAGGGCTGGAGCACCTCTCCTATCAAGACAGACTGAGAGTTGGGGTTGTTTAGCATGGGGAAGATTTCAGGAGAATTTTTTCAGCCTTCTGAGGGGGGCCTTACAAGTCACTGTTTTTTGAGAGAGGCATATTTTGGCTGGGCTCACCAACAATGTCGTTCCTTGTTGCTCTGGGCTCAAACTGCATGGCGTACAAATCCGACACGGTGACGCTGCAGCCCTGCTTGGTCAGCTCTTCCACAGCAATCTTCAGCAAAGATCCATTGAAGGACTTGGGCTCTTGGTGTGCATAGACTATCAGGACTTTTTTCCCTGGAGGCAGAAAGGAAACCAGGAGACCATTTGGAATGTAGGAGGCAGGTTCAGAACAGCTGGTAGAGTTGGGGCTCGTTCCTGGCTCTTTCTGTAGTGTCTTTTCCCAAGGACACAGAAGCAGTGAAAGCAGAGTGGCAGTGGCAGCATTTGACTGCTGCTCAGCAGCACTGAGCGACTCCTGAGGCCCTGATTGCTGCCTGTGCCCAGCCCAGCAGTTCTGTGCTACACTGGGCTTTCCTAGGCGGAACTCAGTGGACAGAGGGGCTGTTCCATAGCAGGTCACGCTGCCCTGCATCAGCAAAACACTGTCCCTCCTTTTGAGTCAACAAAGAAATACTTTCTATGCTGTAGAAGTTGTTTATAGTTAACCAGAGAGCAAAATTTATAGGGATTATTAAAAATGACAGGGTCTGCAAAACATGCAGCTCCTGTTTCCTGTCTGCCAAGGCAAAAATTCAGGCATATCCTGAGGTCAGTTTCTCTGGTGCACAGCGTCAGCCCGGAGCAACACCTGTCGAGTGACAGGCAAGTTTATGGTGTCACAGAAAACTAGTAGAAATTGAACTGTATATTTGATGAAACAACAGCTCATTTTCAACGTAAATATTAAGGGGCAATTATTTGGCGAGGGTGCACAGTGTCCATGAAATACAAGCTATGTAAAGAAGACCATTCAAACTTGAGGGTTGAAATGCCATCATAAATTCAACGTGTGTACAAACTTTTAAAATCTTTGTCTATATGTTATTCTGGAATATAAGAAGCAGTCATGTCTTTGCTGGTCCTACCAGCTCCCAGCAAGCAGGGAGCTCTAGGGAGTGCCTGGAGATGGACAAGCTCCTCAAAGTGCTAAGTTTGATTCTGCAAAGCTGCCAGATTTCTTCCCTTTTGATAGAGCTGAGGGTGCTTGCGCAGAGTGTTTACAGACACTGGAGTTTTCCAAGGCATCACTTACTGAAGTAAATTCAGTCGTTTTGAAAAGTAAGACCTCAGTGTCCCAACTAAACACGGCGGAGGCACCATCCTTGAGATGCCAAGCGGCCATCCTGGAGCCAGCAGCATTTTCATGTGGATTTGCTCTTACCTGCCATTGCTGGGGAGCTTCACTCTTGATAATCGGGTACTGCCTGAGAACTCAAGTGAGAGATTTGCTGGTGAGAAACATCAGGACCAGGTGCGAGGGGAATCGCTGGGTTTCTCCCGCCGCTCCCGGTCCCGTGCCGCCCTCTGGAAAGCGGCTCCAGAACGGCCCCAGCGCCCGCCTTGCTGCCCTTACCTGCTCCTCGGGGCCCGGAGCACACCTGCTGCAGGGCTAGGAGCCGCCCTTCATAAAATCACTGAATATCCGGAGCTGGAGGGCACCCACAAGGATCACCGAGTCCAACTCTTCCCGGCGGCCCGGCCCTAGGGCAGCGCCAGCGCGGGGCGGGATCGGGATCGGCGCCGCCCGCAGCCACGGCTTCTTTTCCCTCTGCATCTGGTTTCGTTTGACACCCCAGAGTTGTAGCTCTTGTACTGTGAGTGGCAGCCAAGTCCGTGCTCTTCTCCCCTGTCCGCTGGTGATTTTGTGGACTGGCAGCGTGTGCCGGCTGAACCACCCCTTTCCTGGACTGTTCTTCGGGAGCGATCTGTTTTCCGAAACCGCTCTGCACTTTCAATCCTTCCCAGCACTCTTCTCTGCCCCCGTATCGTTTCTTGAAGCGAGGGAACCAGCTCTATGCATAGTTTTCACACTGTGGACCTGCCTTGCATATACCCAATGGTCTGATGATTTTCTGCTCTGTGGTGCATATAATTCCTGATGTAAAATTTGTACTTTTTCGACTGCTGTGGAGCATTGAGCTGGTGAGTGTGTGAAATTATCTGTCATAATTAGAAGATTTACTCCTGTGTGGTGATAGACAGCTCAAAGCCCTTTATTTTAAAAGTAAAGCCAATCTAGTTGTTTTGTCTTCCATAAGCATCTCTTAAGGTTCACAGGGAGTAAAAATAACTTTCACTTGTCTAACCTCCTGAGCAGCATTCAGAGCACTGTGCTGGTCTTAGTTCTCATAGAGGTTAGAAACAACCCTTATGCTCTATGAACGACTTACCTATTGGAGGAATTTGGCACAGGTTTGTAGCCTAAAGACTATTCTTCAGATATATTGTAGGTACACTTCCCTACTGCTATCTAAATACTTTTACTCTTTATTTGTAGCCTCAAACTCTCTAAAGATTAATAACTTTCATTCCCTGAAAATCTAATCAAGAAACTGGATAAAAATTGATTTTCTATTGATTTTCTTGGGGCAGGCATTGGGTGCATAACAAAGGAGGTTGGAAATATTTTTTTTTTCTTGAGAGCTGCAGCAGTTGCTTATTGGTCTACTTATTTAGAAAGTTTATGAGTTGGACTTAATTCTGTCTTCAGATTGAGGGGAACCAAACACCCATTCTTAAAGAATGACCCCACATCTTTGATTGTTTATTCTGCTAGTTGTTTATTCTGCAGTGGGTACATCATCAGTTCTTGTTGAAGCTGTTTCACTGCAGAAAAATACTTTATGTTTTGGCGAAGGGAAAAGAGAAAAAGTGGTTATCATTTTATTACTTAGGCACTGGGATGACCTTGGAACAGGAAAGCTTCAGTCTTTATGTCAAGAATTGCTGAAACATTTAACATGCAACAGCAGATGAGTGCTGTAGTGATGGATTGCAGAAGGTGAGGGTCATCCAAGTTCTTGTTCATAAATCCCTTGGGGAGGATTAGAGGGGAAGAACACTGAATGATTGGTAAAGGATTGCTTCCTAATGTCCAGTCTGAACCTGCCCTGGTGCAACTTTGGACCATTCCCACTGCCGTTGGATCCGGGTGGGGAGAGCTCAGCACTTTCATTTAAACCACTCTGAAAATGGCCTGGTTTGTTGTTTCAAGGCAGCAAAGAGTTGAGTCATAAACACAAATTTCTTCAGCAATTGAACTAGATGAAAGTTTCCGCCTTCCACTTTATCAGATGACACAGCACACAATGTTGTGATGCACAATAGCTGTTGTATAAATTCATGTGGAAATGCTAATACTGTATTTGTGTGTGTACGTGTGCATTTTCTTCTATACAAATTCCATACTTTGGGTTAGAGTGCAAGGGATGGCATCTTAGAAAAAAATTCATTAGGATAAATGAAATATATTAGGATATAACTGTGCAGGAACTGTTCTTACGCCTTTTCCTAGGATTGATACGAAGTTTACAGTATATCAGTGCTGTAAGACACAGTGCATCTAAAGGATATTTGTTGTGCCCTCTACCGCCCAGTGTGAGGATTTACCCTCACAGCAGAAGTGAAGCCTCCGCCACGGGACGAGCATTTAATCCCTAAAGCAAATTCCGCCCCAGACAAAATGTTTTAAGAACCTTTGCTGCCAGTGATAATAAACAGCAAGGAAATCGATGCTAAAAAACCATTAGTGTGAGAGAAATCCTATTTCAGATTTGTTTTCTGTGACTTTTGCAGAGAACACAGCCACTGCAGGAACAGTTCTAAGTGGTCAGTACTGTGGTTCTGCACTGAAAAGGAAGAAAAAAGGAGAAACTGAGAAATAATATCCAACAGAAAATAGGTCTTGCCCCCCATACCCATCACAATGACAGTGTAGCTATTCCTAGGCTTGTTTTGTCATGTAATAAAGATGACAGTCACCCTTGTATTGATCTTTCTCCTTACAGCAGAAAGGTTGATGGGCTTGTGCAAGAGGGAGGAAGGAAGGATGGACAGATGGACAGACTGTGGGACTAAGAGCCTCTCACTGTGACCTGTTTCTTCTCAGCCTGTCTGTATGGTGATGAGCAACAGAAATTGAAAATGGTAACCTCTGGGGTTAAATCTGTAATACACTCTCTAAATCAAAAGCAAACCAGGAACAGGGATAATGTCCCAGAAAACATCTCTTATCAGTTGTTTAGCTTATTTTTAAACTTCGTGATGTTAAATATTTAACACTATGAAATGCTATAAATTAAATATCTATCTAAGGCTTTTACCTGTTTGAAACTGAATTGCAGCTTTTGCTAGCAGATCTTTGCCAGGGTGTAAGAGGACTAGTTCAGCCAAATACGAATTTGTTGCTTTCAAATTTTTAAACCCTTCTGTAATTTTTGATTGATGAGTCTGGCCTGAGACGCTCTTTTGAAGAGAGGCAGAAGTTTCAAATCTGACTATGAATTCAGTCTTTGTCTGTAAAGCACAGCATATCTAGGATTTGTCTTTGCATCTGAATAATAAGAATCTTTGTGTAATGTGACTGTCTTTATTTGCCCCATTTGTGATAACAAAAGGCAATAGGAAGTGTCTGCACTCTCCCTCAACTACTTCTGGAATATTCAATGTAAATATAGAGTGAAATTAATATTGACTGGTACTTAGAGGCAATAAATAAGCAGTTTAAGTTCAGGGCAAGGTACTTCGTAGTGTATTTGAACTGAGAATGACAATGCACTAGCTATGATATTAAAGAACTTTAATACATTTGAGCATTGTTTTTTGAGAAGGTATTTTAAAATCTGCTGATATTTTACAACTCTACCTATCTGACTTTGAGCAAGTTTGAAACACAGTTTTAAAGATTGTGGGCTTTTTCGGGAGAGAGGTGAAGAAGGGACTAAGCAGATTTTCTATGCCAATAATTCTTCCCTTATATGAAACAAAAACTGGGAGACCTGTTTCAATAGTCATTGCACTTCAAAATTGCTTTCTATCCCCAATGTAAGGTTTGCATTTGTCTGTTGTGGAGAAAAAAACCATGCATCATGTTGGCATTCTGTTTTCATATTCAAGCTGATGCTTCTTTGGACTTGAAGAGTGGTGCTGGAAAGAAGCCCAGCTACTGCCTGAAGTCTGTTATGGTGAGGGATAACAATCCTATGCAGCTGATCAGCCATGGAGAGGCAGCAGAACGTAAATAAGGTGCTGCCTCTGGTGAGTCCCATGACATGTGTGGCATTATGTATTTCAGAAGCAACTAATTTTAGATATTATTTCCAAAGGAATTTTTACAGGTTCCTCTCACATGCCAGAGTACTAGTCTGAAACATAGGCTGACAGGTGACTTGCAACGGCCATGGGGAGAAAAGCCAGGGAAATGAAGAGGGAGCACCCACTTGCTGAGTGTGCCATGACCTCATCCTGGCAGTTTATGGGACAGACCCATGACAGTATATTGATGATTACTTTCCAGATGCTGTTGAGCCTTTCATTGACTTGGAATCAAGCTATGATATGGGATCAAGTCCTGGACAGGAGCACACGATCCCATGAGCTGAGCACTAGCCATCCTGGTAAAAGAGTCACCAAAGGAAAATTGTTTTAACACACAGTGCCCTGCCCAGGGCAGGATTAACAACCTGGCACTGGAAATAGTGAGCAGCTCAGTGACAACTGGTTTCAAAACAAAGCCAGCTACTTAGCCAGAGCTCAAAAGAACAATGTTATGCAGATTATAATTCTGGGGGAGGCCCCTCTGGATTTCCACCCAAACCAGATTGTCTAAGGCTTCAGTAGGAGCAAAGCAATGTCTCATTTTCTTTAGTGCCCTGACACCAGCCAACTGAGCCTGTTGTGAGCGACAGAATAGCCAGGATGGCGCTTGCCCTGCCGGAGCCCGGCTGGGGGTGCTGGAGAGCCGAGAACGGCACCATGAGAGGCTTTAAACTCCTTGAGCTGCGCGGAGCAGCAGGTCCATCCCCGTACCAGGGTGTTTTCTCCCTTGTCCGGGTAGTTGCAAAGCAAATAGGGAATTCAAAATCTTTCTTGTGTTTGCCAGGTGTGGCTCTGCTGAGCAGATGTTTTGTTGCTTCCACCATCCTTTCTTGGTCAATTTTATATGGCAGATAAAGAATCTAGATACCTTGGGTTTCACACATTTAACAGTTTAACAGTTTACTCATAGAACAGATACTGTTATCATAGTACTTGATATAAACGAGGGTAATGATTTATGTTTGATGGATAGGCAAACTGATGCTTAGAGGCTAAGAGAGACTTGGCAAAAAGATACAACCAACTCCAATCTGCCTATGGACAAAACTTCAGCCAATTAAACTGTGTGCTGTCCAATCTGTTATGCTCAAAATCCACCAGGAGAAAACTTCCTGATTTAGGATTTGACCTGGAATTTTATAGGTAATGATTGTATAGCGTGAAACACAGGGAAAATCCCTGGAGCCGGAGCTGGGATCCAAACTCCTCTCTGCACTACCGGGACCAGCCAGCAGGCCACAGCCGTGCTGTGCGAGAGCTGCGGCTGCCTAAGCTCTCTTCTGCAGGTGGGAGTCTCTGCAGCACGGAGCTGCTCTGATTCCCCCCTGTCCTCACCTCCTGCTCTTCTGCAGTTTCGCGGCTGAGGTGCCCTGAAGTGTGAAACCTGTGATAAAATTATCTCCAGGGAGACAGGGTTTCAATTCCAGTCTTAATAATTGGGCTATAACACAGAAGGGGAAAAATAAAATAATGAGCACGTGCACGCTTGGGAAAAGATAAGTGCTGACTTCTGTGTATGGGAGTGGAGACCTGTTGGTAGTTGTCCCCCCTGGGATGTACCAAAATGGCTGGAGAAGCAGATGATTTAAGACATTTTCCTGATACCACTTGTTTTTGCATTACTGTGGTCTAGGCTGTGATTCTTTCAGACAAATACTAGGTTTATAACATTGATGTGGTTTATAACAATGTAAGCCTTTGCCGGGCTGCAGTGTTACTGTGTCTGATAGCTACTACTGCCCCCTTGGGATTCCAGTCATCAGAGGTGTGCAAGGGTAATACTCGCAGAAATGTAACCAGTACCCATATATGCTCCTCCCCATGCAGGGAAAGGAGGAAGGCATTCCCACATAAGAAGGTGTTCCTGCAATACTCTGCAGAAGCCAGTTTGGTGAGGTGCCCTGAAGGATAGATGTTACAGCCTTACAGAATGACCAATACAATGTTTTGGCAATTGACCGAGTGGAGGTTAGAGCAATGCAATTACATATTCATACAAGTTGTTATTAATTCAATGATTCCTTTGTGTTTTGGGAGTTCCGCTTTGAGAAATATTACATTTGTTGCTGTAGTATGAACTAAAATTCACACAACTCAGGGCGCCCCATTGCTTTAGATTGCTTCTAGCTTGTCTGCATGGAAGAGTTGGCAGAGACTTGTGTATGGCTCAGAAAGGTCTGTCCCAGGCACTAAGGGCCATTAGTCATACAGCTGTATGCATACTTCTCTCTTTTCATGTTGCTGTGGGCTATCCCCGTTTGCTCCCAGACCTCCCACGCAAAAGGCACAAGCACAAAGTTACTTCCCTGCAGCACCCTAACTAGCAGTGCAGATCCAGCACTGCTGACATAGAGAGAGCCCTCACATTTGAGAATTACTTCCTTGCCACACATGTGTGCTGCCCAGCCCCTTCCCCTCCCCCTCTCTTTGCTACCTGCACTATTGCAAACCCCAAGAGCAATGAGCAGAGCTGAGAAATCCCCCAAATTCAGTTATCCGTGCAGCTACTCAGCATGACTCTCACAGCACTCAACATGTGCATTGCTTCCCCCATTGGGTTTTTTGACCTTTTCTGTGGCCTATTGTCATCTAGCACTCTGTGTTCACACCACCTCACAAGCCAAAATAGTTTGTTCTGGATTAATTTCTGTGGTTCAGGGGTTCAACCTGATGAGTTAATGTAGCAGCAGTCAAAGCTTACAGCAAAACCCCAAGTAGAAAATTGAAAGACATAAGTTCCTTTCCCACTCCACCCTCTGCAAACTCAAATGATCAACCTGAAGGATTCTCCATACCTTTTTGGATAAAGACACATCATAGCCTTTTTTCTCCCTTTGAATTGCTCTGTCCCATAACAGTATCCCTCACTACTGCAGTTTTACCTTGTGGGAAGATAGCATAGCAAGGTATGTGTAATTTCTTCCCGTTCTTGAACTACTGCAATGATAGCGCAATTGTTCCTGGAAAAGTGTGCGTTAGTGTTTGTGATAGTGAATACACAAATATGAAAAATTATTGTGGTTTAGAGGTAGGACAGTCAAGGGAATATGTGCAAGCTGGGGAAGTAAGAACAATTCATTTCTTCCACTGACAATGTCCTTGGCCATGGGAAAGTAGCACAGACTCCTGTTTTGAGCAGTCATTCACTCAAGTTCATTTATCTTGATTTTTTGGATGCCTATCTTGAAGCAGATGAGGTGGGAGCACCCAAGGGCCACTCAGCCCTTGTATCAGCATAGTCCTTAGAGAACCCTTGGCAATAGGCACTCATGAGAGCAAGCTTGGGTTGAGCTCTCAGAAACAAAAAACTACTTTTGAAAGAAGGGCTTTAAGGCTAAGGTTATGAAAATGCTGGTTATCATGAATGCTTATTTCAAAAGGTCAGCTAGTGACCAAGATGAGTGTTCCAGGAGTGAGGGGAGGAAGGGCGTCTCCCCTGCTGCTGCTGCTGTTTCTCTGGGGAATCACAGCCCACAAGTGACATGAATGCTGACAGCATCCTGCCCCGCTGCTTGAACAGGGACCAAGGGTGATGAAGCTTGGATGCACTCTGCTCAAGAATACCTTTGCTGTGACCGAATATTGCTGCACAACAGAGCTGTAAATTATGACAGTGGTTTAGAGCTGATCTTAGGACGCCTTGCTGCCACATAATAGGGTTATCTCTTCAACCAAGGTTGTTTTAACTGTAAGAAAGGATAGGAAAATATAAGTAGAAATATGGGAGAAATGGGAACAAGAATGTGCACTACATGTTCCTGGGCTGTGTAAATGCATCAGGAATTGAGTTTAAAAAAATAATAGGAGAATAGGAACCTCTATGTGTAAATAGTCATCTGTTTTATTAGTGATACAATAGGATTTGAACAGGAACATTTAGTCTGGGACTAACAGAAACCAATTTTTTCCCTTCTTTTTATCCCAAAATCTTTAACCAAGATGTGCATACACTGCTCTCTTTCAAACATCTCTGTTTCATGGCAGACTTCAAACTTTTTACTTCATCTGTTGCAGTACAGGCAGATTTGGATGTAATAGAATACATAATCTGATGCTTTATGGATCATACTTGGATTTCCCTGAGCATTGCTCCAACAATATCATAGAACAAACTTTGAACTGCTTGCATAACCTTGTAGGTGTCAGTGGTTTTGCTGCAGAGGCATTTAGTCAAACGATTCTCCCCAGCAATGTGTTTTGGAGCACAGTGGTGTTTTCAGGCCTGCTGGAAACACGCCAGGCTTCTGCAGAGCCTCACATGTGCTGGGGCATGACTTGGATTAAGGCTGTGTGAATGTATTGCCTTCAGTGTTCACTTATTGTAATGGTTTCATCCCTTATGATGTAGTGACTAATCTCTTTATTTGCATGGACATGGCATGTAATGCTCCTAAAGCTCTTCTTACAGTTTCTGATGAGGGCTAATACTTGACTTTCTAATGCTCATGTCCTCTCCTCATGACATCGCTTCTGGAACGTCTTGTTCTCAAACACAAATTTCAATTTCATTTTGATTGCCATATCCAGCCTCCTTGCTTGACTTGCCACCCTGGAGCAGTGTAAAACCTAAAATCATTCTTTCACTATGTTGAAAGGTCTCTAGAGAAGAATGACACTGTGATAGTTCTTTGTGTAGTACATGGCATCTATTATTTCCTTTCTCACTTGCACAGCTCAATTGTGTTTTGGAAAACTGTCTGCTTACAATTACATGCTGGGATTTATATAAAAGATTATGAAAATAACATTTGTTTGAAGCAGATGTTGGACTTCGTGCTTGTGCACGCCTCCAGGATCTCTGTGTGTGAGCACCTTGCTAACAATTTTTTTTTATCCATACCATCCTACTCAGCAGCTGTACTGAGCAGTTGTACTGTTCACTTTCCTTTAAACCCTGCTGAGATCTTTTCTTGGGGTGGAGAATTTGTGTGATGAGAAGGAAATGGCAGTGGTCTAGTCAGATGTCTAGACCGCATCATTTTTTCCTGGCCCCCTGCAGAATGTAGAGGTGAGGGCTGAGTAGATGAATGATTTTAGGCTGAAGGTTTGTTACCTGACATACTAACCCCTCTGTGCTACAGGACATGTTGTGTAAAGGGAGAGCTGGCTCAGAGCCAGCAGCATCTAAAAAATGCAGAAATCATGTGCTGCCATGTGTTAGGGGTGCTGCTCAGGGAGGTTTCCTCTGGCTTCCCCTAGAGTTAGAAATACACATGAAGAGCCAAGGGCTGAGCTGCAGCTTGTGCAAGTTTGGACTTTGGGCTTTAATGATTAACTCTGTTTTTCCCAGAGCTCAGGACTGTGCAGTATCATGTGCCAAACTGTACTTATAATTTTGGTTCTTAAATGAAAAATGTGGGTGTGTGGAGGGAAATGATTGTATGTAAATGATGTCATGCAATGTGAAAGAAGAGAAAGTGAGCCTTTGTTTCCCTCTGTATGTGATTTTCCAAATAGAGCAACCTTTGCTGCATTCAGATAGTGTAGAGGACTAACAGGAAAACAGCTGTCAGCATGAAAACCAAGAACAAATCTTCTGTAGGATCCTGAATCAAAACTAAATAACTTGCATGAAAATAAGACTGTGAGTCTTGGATGTAAATCTTCACTATTGATAATAAAAAAAATATTTTTTTGTCAACAGAAAGGCTCATCCTAAACTGGGTACAAGTCTTTACTTAATCTTAACATTTGTGGGGTACAAAGTTTAAGCACTCAGCTGAGTTACCTCAGTATGTAATGTCAGGTTTTATTACTTGATAACCTGTGTTTATAAAGCCAACCTATGCAGTCCAAGATGCCATTTCTGTTACCTGCATAAATATATTAAATTTTACTGGCAGTTCCTAATGTCAGAATTTTAAGAGGGCCTGGACTAGCGTTAATTAGAATAGCTAATAGTTACTTCAGACAGTCTAAGTACAGCTGCAATTTAACCCAGTTTTTAATGAAGTTATATCTCTGTGTCTGTATTCCAAAACTACCTTGGAAATGAAGCCATATTCAGAAAAAGTCTCATATCTTTAGCTCATGTTTGCAATGTGAAAGGAAGGATGAGCTGAATTTCTTGAGATTTGAATTGCTACTCTTGTTAAATCTAAGAGGAACCTAGTGACAGAACTTCAGCAGACGCACTTCCCCAGTAGGTGCATCTGTAGGATTTGATCCATGGAACACTAATAAATAATATTAGGATTCTTGGCAGTTTTCTCTGTTACAGAACAAACAGACATCTCACAACCTCTGTCAGTCAACACTTTTATGGAGGAGCTGTTATAGAGGAGTTGAGATCAGGTCTGTTCTACAGTGTCTTTTCCATGTAACTACCATGCAGGAAAAAAAAAAGGCACTCAGAAAAAGACAAAAGCTTTTCAAAGTACCTGCCTCAATACTGAACCCTGTGAATGAAAATCCTGTGAAGTTTTTGATTACATCAAACTGCAGCCCTGAAGAATTGATTGCATCAAACTGCAGCCTGATTCTGCAGCTTCTCACTTTGCAATGCTGGCTTGTAAGAGCTCTTGCAGGAAAAGCTTGTGAAAAAGGAGAAATTGTTTGAAAGTCCTGTCCTTCCTTCCTTCCTTGGACTACTGTGGAGGTGTCTAAGTCCTGCTGAATACTTTGCGGTTTGTTTGACTTTGTATTTGCCTTGCTGAGGGTTACGCAGAAGGACTCTGAAGAGAATAGGCTTTGAGCTCACTTAGAAAAGGCAACAAAAATGATGAAGGCTGCATGAAGGGATTAAAAAGGGTTAGATCCTGAGCAGTCTGGCAGCCATGTAGAAGCTGGTCCCAGTGTAACTGTAGTGTGGTATCTTAGCCTACAAGCTTTTGAAAAGGAAGTTTTGAGAGAAAGCAAAGGGACCACATACATAATGAAATTACATTATGAGTAACAAAAGTACTATCAGGCCTGTGGGCCTCCCTTTCTCCAGGATCTGTTTGAGCCTTCATTTCCTTGTAACTGTATTCTGTGACTGGGCATTGTTTCATTTCCACGCCTGTTTAGAAAGCCTTTCCCTTTTTGGTGGCCCAGACTGCCTCACACACAGACAGTGCCACGATGTCCCCTGTGGCAACTTACAACATGTTGGCCAGGAACAGCCCAGTGCCAATACTAGCCCAAGGATGTCAAGGCTGGGTAGAGGTAGACAAAGATGGAAGAATTGGAAAATGAAATTAGGTGGAGCTTAGGAAAGCCTTCAGATGCTCCTGGGGCAACAGAAGAATGGTGGAAGCAATTGCTGCTGTTTGCCTGATGGTTGCTGCCTCTCTGAGTATACCCATCCCTTCATCAGTCTCTTGCCTTGCTTTCCAGGGGTTTGAACAAGACAAAATTGGTCACTTCAATATCTTTTCTGAACCATATGGATAGCATTTTTCCTTTGAATTCTTCAGAAATTGAGTGAAGCTGTAGAGTTCTGATTTTACTATTCGTATATTCCCTGCAAGAGCTCCCTGGGCCCAGCATGGTCCCAGCAATGGGATTCTGTGTTGCCTTTTCCAACAGGCAGAGAATTAGCCACACTTGTATTGTGATTTTAATCTAAATTCCTGAGAAAAGGCCAAGATCCATAGTTTCACCTCAAAAATCTGAACAGGTGCATCATGCTGTCTTGTATCAATTTTACTGCCTTCTTGTTCTATTGCTTTAGAAGAACTTTGCCTGAATACAGAGGTATTTCCTAGTAACTGAGCAAATCTCAAGTTTACTGATGAGTGTGAAGTCTTCCTGCCTTGAAACATGACCCCTCTGGCTTGGAATGGCTGAGTTCTGAGAAGAGAAGGGAAAAGATAAAAAGGCTGATCTCTTAAGAAATTCATTTGTGGTTTGAAGGAATTCTAGAAGTATGTGGGGAAATAAACATGAGATGAAACCTAAACCAAAACTCTAATAATTTATTTTGAAACCAAACTTAAAAAAAACAAAAAAGGTCCTAAAATCTCATCATGTCCCTTTAATAAAGGCTAACACTATCTGCGACTTTTCGAGTGTTCTTTTAAAAAGTTAAACCAGTATGGTTTCCTCTTGATCTTTCTTGAGTTCAACTTGTGACTGTTACTAGGAGGAAGTCGGCTGCTGATGTTTTGCATGAAGTTATACTGCATTGCTGATATGTTACAATTTACACAAATTGAACTTCTGCCAATTACTTCTGTGCTCACCATAAGAAGCTGAATCTTGATGTCAAAGACAGATCAGAAATAGGATAGTGGTGTACTGATGGGGCTGCCTTTGATGGATGATTTAGTTTTTGGGTTCTTTGGGTTTTTTTTCCACAAATGCAGTGTACTAAGAAATTTTCATTGAACTTTCTGTAATTAATTCCATTTAATATCAAGGGTTAGATTTGTAGATGCTACTCTAGTCCTTTTTAGACCTGCCTGGAAAAACACTATGACAGAGAAGCTCATTATATACTCATGATTTTCCCATCAAGGGGAGTCCCCACTTGATGGTGAAGCAAATCTAGACCTACCTCTTGTTTGGAGGCATGGAAAAAAATTTGCCCTTTGGTATATTGGCTCCAGGAAAATCCTTATTCCTCCCAGTCTTCCTGAATAGTTATGGGGTTGGGTATATTACAGCTGTTACAGAAGGCACTTCTTGCCTTGTTGCTTCAGGTGTGTGCCAGGCACAGTTTCATACCCAAGTCTCCACTGAAACAGTATGTAAGATTAAAACCAGCACATCTCTCCAGCCAAATAAATTTGGCTTAATTTTTTGCGAACTTCTTTTCCTTTTAGTCCCCACATATATGTGCATATGCCTGTATTTACATGAAAAGCATGTACTCTTATATATAATAAAAGTAAAGGACAGAGTATAAGGCCTGCACAAAAGCACAGAATTACATTTTTTTCCTTCCAAAATAGATTTTTTTTCTAAATATTTTCTATTAGCAAATGCAGCAAAGTTGAGGTAGCCATTTTCAGTAAATTTATATAATGAATATTTCCAAAAGATCCAAACGCTTAATACACTGACTGTGTATAAAATTTTAAAAACTTGAACTGGAATCAATGCCTTCCTACTAATTTTGTGACCTTGGACCTTTCCTGCCTGCTTGCTGGACTCCCAGATGCTTTTTACAGAGAGGGTTTTTTCTCCATCTAGACCTGTAGTTCTTCAGTTTTTTATTTGTCGGGCTTACATGGTTTCCTTTCTAAACATATCCTTTCCCTCTCTCACATTATTAGAAAATTTAATTTCATGGAAGACTCAATAGCCAGTGTTTTTGTAATATTGCAAATATACAGTAAGGTAAATTTGTTATGTACATTTAGGAGTTTCCTGGCAAAGCTGAAAGTAATCACCTCAGTTTTATGAAGAGATCTTTATCAGAGATCTAATGGTTTGCCAAATATACAGGAAGATAACAAATAATATTTAATGTGCTGAATGATGGTATCCAGTCAGCCAGAGAAAGAAGTTCTGAATGAAACTACACTTCAATTTTATTTCAGGTTGATTTAAATGGGAATGTGTAACGGTTTGAGTTGATCACCACACTGACTTTTACAGCCAACATTTACCAAAACTGACAGAAGATCCCCGATGTGTTTTCACTCCTTCACAGGGCAGCAGAACAGTGTTTTCAGCTCATTGTTCCTGAAGGGAGATTGCCTTGGACACAAGAGTGCTCCTGTGCAGGTCCCAGCCCTGTGCTTGATAACTCCCATGCAGGCATGAGTGAGATCCAAGGCTGTGGTATGGAATTGTTCAGGAACGGTTAGTTTTGCTGTGAACTGTGCTCTCAAGCAAGAGGAACATATTCTACCAACATTTTCTGGTAACCCACAGCACCCACATCCTCTGCAAGTGAGAAGCAATAGGTAGAAAGGATGATAAAGGCGCTGTGTATGCTCCCTGCAGCTCACAGGTCACGACAAGGTTATTCATGATAGAAAACTCCTAAATGTTAGCACTCAGCTCCCAGTGCAGGGCAACCACTCTTTCATTCACCTGCAATTTTTCTTTGAAGAGCACATTACAGGTTGCAAACAAAATTTTATGTTTGTTTTATGATATCTGAATTACTCCACTGGCACAGTATTTGCTATTACTGTACTCAGGTGAAAAATAAATTGTTCCTGCATTAGGCTCAACACAATGATGAAACAAGTTGCCCAGCACTATTCAGAGGAAGTCTATGGCAAAACAGCTTCAGATATCTTGCAAATGTCACAGATTTGAGATCACCTTTAATCATTTTGTGCTTTTGTCCAGGTTTTGAGTGAGTGGTAGTAGAATGACAGCAAAATGCAATGTTGTAAAGAGAAGTTTCTCAGGGACCAGTCAATAAACTGATGACAGCAAAGAAAATGCAAGAGGCCCTGCTGTGGAAGGTTTTGTTTTCATTCTGTGTGCTAGGAGGAATCTGCTTCCTGGTTAGTGTGTACAAATTGTGTGGTGTTTCTTTAAATAGCTGTCATTATCTGGTGCATTTCCCGATCTGAACTGATTTGAAAAGCACTGTGGCCCTTCTACCACAAGTAGATGAACTGACGTTTGTATCAATAGAAAACAGTTTGTATGAACCCTAGAGTGCTAATGGAATTTCTTTAGAAGATGTTTGGCTTGGGCATGAAGGAAAGGCATTTAGAGTATCTCAAAGATTTTGGAAAATGTAAGCTGCTTGGTTACCCCCATCTGTATCTTGTAGTTGGTCATTCTCTTCAGTATTTCAGGACAGCAAGAGACTGAATGGTCAATGATACCTAAAGTGAGCCTGATTTTGGTCGGAAAAGACTGTGACTTGCTTTTCCCACAGGCTTGTTTTCCTGGTGGTACTTTCTGGAACTTTGCTGTCCTGGAAAGTTCTCTGTGCCTTGCATCTCATCACAAGCTTTCTCTGCCATCTGGCACTCTCAGGAGCTGAGCCAGCTTTCTGCCTCGTTTCCCTACTCCCACTCAGAAGGGTTTTCAGAGCAGGGTAGAGTTGCACATACAATTGCAAGGGAGTCCTTTTTCTTAACCTAGGACAGCACTGTAGAGATTTTCCACTCTTTTTGTGTAGGTACAAGTGCTTTGCACAGTCTGGTTGACAGGCCACTTCGGGAAGTGGAGAAGGTGGCTGTTTCAGCTGGTTTTGCATTTGAGTTCAAGCAGCAAAAAAAGTGGCAGGCTCTTCATTTGCCACACACTTGCCCATTTCGAGGAGTAAGAAACACATCATGGCTGGTGAAAGAAAGGTTCACCTGTCTGAAGTCTCAAAATAAATCCTTGTTTCTTGGTGACAACTGGCAAAAGCCTTCTGGAGGACATAATGAATGGAGAACCAGAAGTGTATGGGAATTTGCCCTTAGAACAGGATGACTTGCAGAGGGGACAACAGAGCAGCAGATGAGGGAGAAGAGTCAAATCTGTTGAGGGGTTTTGGTACAGGGTTATTAGACTAGAGGCAGCTACTGGTTTCACCCATAACTGTGCTACACATGGCAAAGTTATTTGAAGATATAATGTAAGCACATTTGAATAAAACCATACAGCATTTACCCTTGCCTTGGCATTTAGCGCTCCAATTTGCTGCCTAGCAGTTTGAAATAAGTTATGTACTTATTTCAAGTAAGGAAATAAGTTATGTACCTATTTCCTCAGTAGGGTATGGTAGCAGCAGGCCCAGGGTGTGTGTCAGGCTAACCAAGAGGTGCATTCTGGTGGCTCTTGCAGAACTTGTCTTGGGTCTTTCACTGAGGTAAACCAAGACATGGCCATGTGGCATGATTTCCACCTGGATCTGGGGTGTTTTTTCACCCCAGAGGTGAAGGTTTCTTGGTGTGCTCAAATCCTCAATGGAGCAAGACTCTAGGAGAAAGATTGCAACAGATTATAGTTGAAAAGGCTTGACATGAACACCTGCACGTAGATCTCGCTGCACTGCTTAGTAGAAGAGTCACATTTATTTGCCATGGGTCTAAATATTCCATTATATCATTTGTTCACTGCTTATTTCATCAATCTGAAGAGAAAGAGAGCATAATATGGACCCAAATATCTCCAGGCAAGACTGGTGTGTGTAAAGTAATGTTCAATCTCTAACTGATACTCATTTTACTTCTTTATTTTCTTTCATAAAATTAAAAATTTTTCTTAGTGTAAAATATCAAAATAACTGTTTTACTCTGACCAGCATTTTTACCTTCTAGGAGTTTTGGTTTCATGTTTGATTAAAGTTCATTTTTTCTTTGGTAATGGAGTCACTATTAAAATATCTGTGCATGCAAAAGAAGAGAATATTAAAATTGGGTTATTGAGATTCATGTTATTAATTTTTAATTTCTTTAATTTTTGTATTCTTCACATAAAAGTCAGTCCCTGATTTAGACTGTGATATATTGACAGCCACCCACAGGAAACTATTAATACAGATTTTTTCCCCTGTGGCTCTTTCTCAGTCATGCCTACTTAAAGTAGGGGGAGAAAGTAATAACATGGATTAGTATCTGTGGCATAAGGATCTAGTGAAAATTTTTCTTCTCAAGATGCAGTGTAGAGGCAAGAAAGGAAGTGGGATGTCAAGTTGGAAGCTTCAGGATCTGATTTAGAAACAGAATATAGAAGTTATTAATTTCAGTGTTTGTCTGAATCTTCCTTTCATCATTGATACATGAGAAAAGGCAAAACTGGAATTATGGGTGGAAGAATTCATACTATGTAATGTATACCCACTGAAGTGGAGCTACAAAGTTTGCTCTTCACAGCCAGAATAAAGAATATTGGTTGCACTTCTTAAGTGTAAACAAAAGATGTCACTATCAGACACAAAAGGCACTGAGGTAATTAAAGCTCGTTCTGAAACTCTTCAGATCTTACCCCTAAGCTTTAATAATGATTATTTTTAGTTTCTTTCTTTCTACAAAGGGAAACCACTGAAGACACTCTGTGAAACTATTTCATCTGAAAAAAACCCAAACCCCTACCCCAAATTCTCGTTTAAAATGTTCCTTTTTGATAGGAATGTTTATAGAAATGCTTCCAAGTTCCTGTAAATGCCCCCATGTTTCACACATCCACCACGTGAAGCTGGTCTTGACCCCAAAGAAGATGCGACTGAATCATTAAACCAAAATGAAAGAAGAAGAATATGGAGAATAGAAAGTGTGTGAATTGTGAGGACAGAACACAGAATAAAGTGGAACAAAAGGGGAAGTTCCAAAGTAGTAGATAATAGAGAAAAAATTACACCAAATGAAGAGATTTTCTTCTGCCCTCATCCACATTTCAGTGAGGTTAAACTAAATGCAGTAGGACAATGTCTGGTGCAGCATGGATCTCGATTTTCATGATCCCACAGATATCAAAATCCTATTGATTCTTCAGAAGTAGGGCTGGATTAATGTGTCATAATCAGGCTAAGCAACAAGGCAGTATTTTTACAAAAGTAGCATCATTAGCAAGAAAAATGGACCTGCAGACACAGCCAGATCCCTTCCAAGGTCAGTTGGACTGGCCTCTTGTTCTGATTTACTTCCTCCAGAAATATCTTGGGCTGGATATGAAAGTTGTTACATGGGCCAACTGTCCCTGTTCCAGCTTTCCTGAGAGTGTCATCTCTCCTCTCTGCTTCTCAGATGTGAAAGAGCAGAATGTGGTCCTCAGGTTGTCCTCAGCCTTTATTGAGGCTGAGCTCCCAGGGGCCCAGGCTATTTTCTCAAAACCAGTATTAGGCAGAAACGCCATATCTGCATGCATGATCCTCTTTATCCCTGCTTCCATTTCTGACTGTGCATCTCTGCTAGGCTATTGAGGTTCTTGTACTTATTTTTCAGTCTTTGCTTTTTGTGTTGTTTTTTTTCCTTCTTTCTGAAGGGTGAGCACAAGATTCAGAGAGGAAGTAGTTCATGGGAAGAAAATAATTGTCCCTGTTAGTCCCTTGGGGAATCTTTTAGATGCTCAGTACAACTGGAGACATGCATTTATTTCTCTGTAAGTCCTGTCTCTTCTGGGGAACTTCCCCATTTAGGGGGAAATCCACACTCAGCCACAGCTGGGGGAATCCCAGGCAGCTGGACAAGAGGTGAGAGGGGTGTAAAGGACCTAGAAATTGCTTCAGAGAAACTAAGACATCTCTGTAGGCACTTTTCAGTGCACACCGGTAGATGTAACTGAACTTGGAAGACCTGTAGACTTGAGTCCTAAGCCTACTAGTTGTTCCATGGTGAAACAAGCTGGCATCTTGGTCCCACTCCCTGGAAAAAACAAGTTTGGAAAGCTGGTGAAAGCACGTTGCGGAAATTGATGGGAACTCTTGCCTCACAAAGCAGTGGGGAAAAGCTGAGTGAACATGTTGAGATTTCATCAGTTGAAAGAAGAGGAGAGGAGGCCTCTGATATTTGCAGAATTAAAAAATGAAGCTTAGGTTTACTAGTAGGGATGCAGGAATTTAATGTACCAGATGTGGTCACAGACTGGTGAGACATCATGCAGGGAAGATATCTGTACCTGTACATGTGTCAATACCTGGGCAGGTGCAGTGGGACAGGAACCAGGCTCTGTAGCTCAGCTCCTTGTGAATCCATCTAGAAATTATTTCCACATTTATTTCCAGGTCTGCTTATGACTACAGATCTCTGGGTCAAGTTAACTGTGGATGTTATCTTATGCTGTGTTTAGGGTGAAAATTTATATAAAAGTTTACCTTCATTTAAACAATTTGTTCTGTGATAGCAACTCAGAAAAAGAAATCATTTTCAACCTATCCAAACCAAAGGAAGTTTTTCTATTTATTTCACAGCATCTTTAGACCAAAGTATAATTTTCTAGCTGAATGATAATGGAAAAGTTAGTGGTTTGAACTTACTATAGATGAAGGACTAGAAAAAGCACAGTGCTGCTTTTTTCCCATCTTACAAAAACTATAAGGTAGATGACAGCAGAAGATGTATTAAGAAATAATCAAATGTTGATAAAAACGTTTATCAATTTTGGATCCTGTAAGAACTTCCTGAAAGGTGAAAAGCACAGGTTTATTTTATTTTCCTTACCTTGGCACCTCCTTAAATCAGGTATGTCACTCAGCAGAGTGTAGTGTTACATTCAATATACCATGCCATAGAGCATTTAATGAAAGCAAACTCATTAAATTCAGAAAAAAATCTAAAAGTCAAATTACTTCTGCTTCTTAAGAAGTTTTCATAATGTGCAGCATTTTTATTTCCTTAAGCTATTTCTATCATTGCCATTTTTTCCTAAATTTTTTACATATGCTTCTGTAAAGTGGTTACATGGTGTATTTATAAATGTTCTTTAGGTGCCAATTCACATTTTTATTTTCCAGCAATTTTAGGATATTCTTCTGTAGTAGTTCTTTCCAATTACACTATTATAAAATTTCATATATAGATCAAGAATTTTCACTATTTAAGTAAATCCTTATATGCAAAAAGCTTTTATTTTTCTGCTCGTGCAACAGCATAGTCACTTCACTTGGCACTCATATCATATTCCAATAGTTAGTCTATGTAGACATTATCCTGCAATGCTGATTTATAAAAAAGGTATTCTAAAATAAATCTGCTCAGGTATAAGTGTTAGGGAGCTCATCAGAGCTCTTAATTTGTACTGTATTTATTAATGGCTTATTGATTCCCAGGGTTTCCAGACTGAGCATACATATTCTATGGAGTCATTTTACTTGACTGTGGTGAAATATGGGATGCATCTGCTCTAGTAAGTAAATAAGATTAAATTAAATAACTTGATACACAATTATTTGCGATGTGTAAGCATTTATAAGTCTTGCCCAGAGTACTATTTTATTATATATATATTTAGGAACTCTGTACAGAAGCATACAATAATACAAGGACAAGACATTATTAATTTTCATATATTTCTATTAAAATTGGAATTGTTACATAGGTACCATAAACCTCTTTGCTGTCAAGGTGGTTCTTTCATCTTGGAGCTTATAATCTAAGAGTAACCCAAAAACATAACAGTGGAACACAGTCTGGTAAGGAAGATGGAACTTAAATTATCTCACTGTTTGCGTAATTGGGACTCACATTTGTTGTAATGAAGCATTTTGCAGGGAAACATGAAGGCACACGTCAGCAAGATAAAAGAAAAAAGCAAAGGTGTAGATCTCAAAATATGACAAATGTAACAAGATATTTGAAAGGACCTCTCATACTCAGCATTTCAGTAGGAAACACGCAGTCACTAGATTAGGGTATAGACTGTGATCGGTCCTACTGATTGGGTTAAATTTCACATGATTTAAAAAAGCAAGAATAAGAAGTGTCTCAAAAAATGAGATGAAACAAAAAATCTTATTGTGGAAAGTTTTTCTTTGCTGAAACACTTGTGTGGTGCAAGACTGTGTTGCCAAAGCCAGGGAAAGCAATTACTGGGGGAGAACAATTAACCATATTAATCTTCCACTGATGATTACACAGCCAGAGTGAGCTGTTGGGAAAGACAGGCTGAGTTGTTAGCCTGGCTAAAATGATTCATGCCTAGAGTGGAAATGTGGATCTGTAAGTGATGAGTATCAAGTTGTTAAGTGACCCAGGGGAGTGATTATTCAGAGGTAAGGGGCAGGAGAAGGGAACCAAACCCAGGATTTGATAGAACACCCCATACTCCTTGCAGTGCTGGGGTGGAATGAAGATGCCTCCAAAGAGTTTGTGAGCTGTTATAGAGGGTGGAGGGGAATCAGGAGAGAATGGAGACCCTGAAACCAATGAGTGTGAAATTTTCAGAAATGTTGTGGTTGTGCCAAGAACAACCAGCAGACCAAGAACTGGAAGCCTGCAGTGCTAGAACTGTAAGCAGCAGTTAAGAAGCCACTAGAGACTATGATGAAAACAGTTTAGTCAAACTCAATTGACAGGAACTGAACTGGTGGAGGCCTGGGATGTAATTAAAAAAGCCAGCTCTGGACAGTGTGCTTACATGTGCAACATACCTGGAGTATCCAAAATCATCAGTTAGGTGCATTTGCTAAGTAAACACCATGTTACAAAATAATTCTGAAAGAAAGAGCTCTTCCATGTTTCAAGTATCAAGCCTGCAAGAAATAGCTGTATTTAGTTAAGGGAAGACACTGTTAGTGTAGGATAAATTAGTTGAAAGAAACTAAAATGCACTAAGGAAGAAAAACTGAGTGGATGGTTTGGAAAAAGCAAACTCCACCCAGCATGAAAACCTCACCGATGCAATGTAAACAAATCAAAACAAACCCAAACTAATAATGGTACATAGTGGGAAAAAAAAAAAAAAAAGAGAAATAACACAGCAGTTGGAAAGTAACAACTAGAAATAATTGATAGAGTAAAAATACATTTTTAAAATCAACAGGAAAAGCTTTGTTTACATTGCACTGATTTCAAGGAGAAAAATTTGCTGTTCACATTTCTGTCAATGTTCTGTATGTGAATATTGGCAATGTGTATGTGAATTTTAGGCATTTTACTAACTGATAAAAATTGTATTTATCTGCTTCCTAATGAATCTTATTCCAACAGAAATGAGAGCAAAAAATCTGTAGAAGTAGCAGAATTAAGAATAGAGCATAATCAAGGTTATTTGTGTTGGGAGGAGAAACAGGCAGACAAGAAAAGCTTGTCTGCAAAAGAGACCAGGAGCTGGAATAGGAAAAGATCATGATGGCAAGACAAGATGTTAAATGAGGAAAGCAAATAAAAAATAATACTTGTGAGGTGAGAGGAAGGAGAAAGCCAAAAAAAAAGGCATAAGCAATTGAAGGCAAGCTAAAGCGAGGAGGAAAATCACAGTGTGTTTAACCAGTTATCACTGGAAAGAAACTGGTGGCTTCTGGTATGATTTACTACGTGTTCTATGACATCTTGAAAGTTCTCAGCCAGAAAAGAGATCTATTATATTACCCACTAAATAGCTGTAAGGACTCATTTTAATAGCTTTTCCTGCTGGGCCTTTTTTGTGTGAAATATTTTTTTTTCCCAAGTATATTCTTTCTGATCACAAGTTCCAGCTCTAACTTTACATTTGCCCTTTTCTTTTATTAGTTTTTTTTTCATATGAGAAAGACAGTTAAAAGAATTTACTTTGTTCTGGATTATTTGTTCACTCTTCAACTCTCACTTTATGAAACTACACTCTTGTATTTGAATGTTCTTCTGCTGACCACTACTGAATGAGTGAAATTTCTACACAGAAACATAGGGAAGCTACCTTTCATGTTTTCTTTCTAAAATGGTATCAAGAATCTGCTTTCTCTACAGGTTCAGTTTTCTTCAGTCCTGTTAACTCTGTCTTCATTGCCTGTGGTGGAAGATCAATTTTTTATCTTCCTTATTCAGACTAAACGTCTTCTGGAAATCACCAGATTTGTTTGACTGTGGTCTGTATCTCAGATACAGAAGTAATATTTTAGGGCCATCTTCACAGTAGAAGGCCAAAGGGATAGGTCTGAATGGTGAAATGAAACTTAGGAGTACTTGGAACATCGCAAGACAGCAAACCAAAATAAAATACTTTAGGTTCTAATTGGAATGCACCCAAAACTAGCAAAATGTTTCAGTCGGGAGAAAAGGGTGAGAAAGGCTTTGGGAAGTTCCTGCAAAAGCTGAGATTTGATTAAAGCTAATCTTCAAGTTCCCCCACCCACATATGTCACCTGATATTCAAAAATACTCTCAGAAAACAGAAACTGTATGGAAGATTTTAGTTTCAGCTGCATTTCCTAGCCTAACTTACAGGACCAAGATGAAATTACAGAAGTTACTCTCACTGATTTTCTTAGAAAGTGGAATATCTTCTGAAAGGCTGCAGCATAAGAAAAAGATGCCTGTCTTAAAAGGCTGCCCTTTAAAAACTGAAGCAGTACAACCTGATGGTGGTGTTTTGTTGTTTGGGTTTTTTTTGGGGGGGGGTGTTTTTTAAAAAAATTTGTTTAAATCTCTCCACTCATTCAAAATAGTGTATATCCAGTTATTCCACAGAAACATATTTATATTATATTCCTTGCTGGAAAGATGTTAAAATTTTCATACTCTGAAGAAGGTTGAGGGTGGGAATAGTGCCATCCCTATTTTTCTGAGGTGCAGCTTTCAGTTATGCTTACCCTTTGGACTTCAATAGGTAAATAGATACCAAAGGCAAGTTTAAATAAAGGACTCTGCTTTCAAAATGTAAATTAGATGTCTCAAAGTTTTCATGTATTTCAACTGAAGCACTCCTAATTCACATGAAGCTCTGCACTGTGGACTTACTGAAATGCAGGAAACAACACCAAGTGTTATGAATCTTAAATTCGCTATCTTTGCAACCACCCTTCCTGTCATCCAATAGTAAAGATATGACATGAGAACTAGGAGAGCTAAGACCACGGTATTAATCTTAATTTTCGTTTTTAGAAATTACCTTTTTTAAAAAAATTGTCTGATTAAGACAATTAAAAGATTAAGCCTTTTAATAAAAGAAAAAACAAATGGAAAGGAGAAAAAAAATCTGTGAAACTGTAGAATATTTGAAGTGACTCACCAAAATGCAGAAAAAACCCAACCAAAAAAACCCCCACAAAATGATGTACAGAAGTAGATGTAATACTAATATAAAGCTCACATCTCTGGAACCCTATGTTAGGTCCCTCATTACTGTCAGGGAGGAATGAGTTTAGGAGATTTAATGTACAAAGAAATGGCAATGTTTAGATTCAGCTTGAATATGTAGTCTTAAAAAGCTGGACAAGAAAAAGATGGTACCTAATGTTGGGACTGAACTGGAGGATTTTGGAAGAAAAGCTTGAAGTTCTGTCTGTGTTGTCTTTAAACTGATGGTTAGACACCATGAGAAAATACTGAAGCAGAGTATTTATTAGGGAAAAAACAATTGTGAAAGGCCAAGGCTAGCAGGGGAGAGCTACAATAGCTGCATTTTTGTGTGAGATCTCCCCTAGCAGTGGGTGGTACACGGGAAAAAGAAGGAGAATCATTGAGTCCAAGACTTAATTGAAGTTGGAAGGGATCTCTGGAGGTCACGTAGTCCAAGCTCCTGCTCAAAACAGGGAGCATGTCACAGACAGATCAGGTTGCTCAGGCCTTGCCCAGTTGGGTTTTGGCTGCACACAATCTCTCTGGGCACCTGTTGGAGTGCTTAACCACCTTCCCTACGACCAGGCATGAAACTCTAGAAGACTGTGTAGGATGTTGGAGAATGGTACAATCATTAATTTTAAAAGGATGATTTCAGCATTAGGACAAAGTGCCAGAAGTTGTCAATGAATGAGGTTTCAGAAATGGCAGGTCAAAAGCAATTTTGTATAAGCCCTAAAGTAGGCACAGAAAGAGTTGAGACCTTTCTAAAAGGCTCCTCTGAGCACTGGGAATAAGAAAACAAAATTTATTTTAATTGGTAGACAGTTAATTCTTACGTGATTTTGCAGATGTTATTGCTTTCAATGATTGACCTGTCCACATTTGTCTGATATGTTCATGGTCAGATACTTTTCCCAATGTTTAAAATATTCTGGGGAAGCAGAGACAGAATTAAAAAGAAAGATTTAATTAGCCCAATGCTGTCAGCAGCAGATCTTCTTTTGGAGGTTCTTTTTGGCCCAATACAAGATTAAATGCTTTATAGTGCACAGCCATCACCAAAACTCAAGGTCAATAAAAATACTGTCGATTTTGTTGAAAGCAGAGTTAGGCTGACACTCTGCGGTTTTGAAAATTCTACCCATAAATGACAATTGAAACTACTAAGAATATTAACTGTGATGGAAAAAATGCATAAGTAATATTATTTGAGACTGAGAGTTACATTGCACAACTAGTGAGACCATGTACTTGTATAGGTGCTAGATCAGCTCAGTTTTCTCACCTCCATGCCACAGGCACTGTGACACCCAAGGCAAGGCAGAACTACTGTATTATAAAAAGGCTGTCTCAGAGGGCCACAAAATAATGAAACAATAGCTTGAATGTCATAGGCACACAACAAGCAAGCAAAGCACGCATCAGGCCTACAGCTAAACAGCATCCTGGATCTTAATTCAACTGCTGAGTAACATTTCAGGTCCTAGGGAGGGACATGCATCTTGTCTAAGTTTAGATTAGCTCCTGGAGTGTACATTAGCTCCTCACAAGGTTGTGCATCTAGGCTTTGCTGCCAATGCGCCAGTGAGTGTAGTTGTGAGGTGAGACTCCAGTCAAGTTGATGTTTGGATGCAGCTAAGGCTGCATCCTGGTCTCAGGAACTGGATAGTGTTCTTCCGTTTCCTAATCTTGAAGTAGCTTCAAAGCCTGTCTTTCATTTCCAAGAAGTGTAGTGCTTCTGATTTTGCTGCTGCCCACGCAGCTGTCACCATTTCTCCTGTATTTTTGCTGAAATAGCAACCTTCTCGCTGGTCAGCCACCAAACTAACATCACAAGAGAGTCACTGAAGGCTCACTAAAAAGAGATCTGTGTCTAAAGCCAAGAAGAGCCAAAGGCCACTTTAAATCTGACACTATTCTAAAGGCACTATGGAAGAATTCCACCTTCTGGAGGAACAGCTGTCATCATCACTTGTGCTGAAGAAGGGGTTTTCCCCTGATTTTACCTCTGTGCAGCTAGGTAACCAACTAAAGGAGGTGGTATTTGATTCAGTTGTGCATGAAAAAGTTCAAGCTTTGGAAGCAAGGACTTTCATGCCTTGACTCAATGTACAGGAGCACTCCTTTTGTGTCACATTTTATTTTGGCCACTCTGAAAGTGGTGAATTTGCATAAAATATATTAAGGGACATAATATGATAGTGTGGAGAAAAGTTTCATGAAGGAAAGAAGCCATCACAAACTTAAGGGATCTGGCTGGATTTATGCTATCAGACTGCAGAAACAGGGTAATCTTTCTTCCACATAGGCAGAAAAACCTGTGTACAAAATACAAAAGCTGTTGTATTGAGTGATGATTCATTACTGCACCAGAAATTGACATGCAAACAAATTTACACTTTCTCATTTCACATGGGCAGAGGAAAACATCTTCTTAATTTTAAGAATTAGCATCAAGGCTTTCAGTAGATAATCAAGGATGCATTGAAGGTGCCAGACTGCCAAGTGCACCAGAAGGTGCACAGAGACTGAAATCCTGCCTGTAACCACAGAAAGGCTCACAGAGGCAGCAGCAGTGTAGACTTCCCAAACACAGACATATGGCAGTCTTGTTCTAAGGGTCTAATTCCTTCCATCTTGCCCTCCCTCCTTCCCTAGTACTAGAAATGGTTGAGTGATCTCTTCTATATCAGCAATTTGAGGAAACCTTTCAGACTTAGGGGCAAGTGATACAGCTCTGCTGATTTCATTCAGTGTTGCACTTGATGGACTGGAACTGGCTGATTGTCACTTTTTGGTTTCCAAGAGAACATAAACTACATTGGCAGTTTTTGAACACACAGTCGTACAGTAGTTTGATTTGACTCAGCAAAATCAACCCTTTTTATGAATGTTATATTTTGAATTCCTTTTACAGGCAGAGAGGCACTGAATATGCAGCATGGGCAGCATGTCACAGCTCCTGTTCCTTAGTAGCTGGTGCTTTGCCCTGTTCTATTCCCTGATGAACTGCAAAAAAAATTATTTCCTGTCATTTGTGCTCTAAAATTATCCTCACTGTTGGAGTGAATAAATCAAAAGAGGTCTGCTTGTTTCAGAGAGCATCTTGCTGCTCCGTAGACTGTCCATGAAAATGTCAAATGGAAACACTTCTGTCAGATCACTCCCACGGGTGTCAGGTGCGTGTAAGTGGAGGAGGCTTCAGCAAGGATGGGACAGAACAGGCAGGGAATAGAACAGCAGGGAGCTGTTATCTTTTGTGAGAACACTTTCCCCCTTGAACTTCTTGGGATTGGTGTTTCAACCAGTATAAGATACTGCCACCTGGACTAGCACCAGCTCTGCTGCTCAGCTGAGACCTGTATCCCATGTAACAGAGATACTGTCTTGGGCAAATCAGACCATCCACTACCTACCCCAAGGAACACGTAGCTTTCATCTTCCACTAGCCCTCCTCTTTCCTACATCCTTTCTCCTGAATACAACAACACACCAAGAGACATGGAGAAAAGTTAACTTGCTCATCTTTCTCATGTTGCTTCTCTGTTTCCTATATTGAAGGATGCAACATATTTGATTAATATAGATGCAAATGCATCTGTCATAATCCTGCTGACCCCAAGGTGTGGAATGAAGGTGAATCTGGTGAAGATGTTTAGATTCATGCATTGTATTTGTAAACTTCTTCAGGTTTGGAAAAGCTGTGTTTTTTCTTTAGCTCTGGCTTTCCAGGCATTATTTTCTGGGCACCAAATCTCTGGAAACACTTCCAGGAAAAGAGATCTTGGGGTCCACCTGCCTGTGCTAATTTTTCAAAGCAGTTTTATTCTAGCAGCTTTTGACTCCATTATTTCTTTCCTACTGTGATATTTTCTACTCAACTCTGCAGAAAACCTGATGCCGTTAAGCCAGAGCCATCCTATTGTTCTGCAGTGCTTCCAATTTGCATGGAAAATTATTCATGTTAATAACTCCCCATTGTTCATGTCTTATCTTCCTAAGTCATGTCAGAGAGCTACACAATGCAAGCCCTGCTGTCACAAGGTTTCTGTACACTTAAAAAGGCATGAAGCCATTTGCCTTCAGTGAATTCAAATGAACTGAAGGTTTTAGAGACTTATGTAAAGTCAGACGGAATTCTTAAGATTTTTTCTCCTCAGGTCACGTTATCCACCTCTGCCTCTGCTAGCACTCTTTGACCCAAATACTCCTCCTGCCCATGCTGCTGCTGAGCCCTGTGTTCCAGAGGGAGGCCACCTGTCATTCTGCAGCAAGGGGAGGTGTTCAGCTCACAGTGCACGGGAACGTTGCTTTCTCAGCTGTCAGCAAGTTAAGGTGTTGATTACAGACGTCACTTGAATTCAGCCAACAATATTTGGCCTACCCTTTCATTCACTGCAAAGGAGTTTGCCTGTTTCTACAACCATAAATATAATTGCTGGTCAAGTGAAGTTAACAAGGCTTTTAGGTTTATTGTGCTTTTCCCCATTTGTACATATGCTGTAGATAAAAAATAGTGGGTTTTAGCAGTTGGGTTCATAAGCATGTTTTCTTAATCTTCAAAAACTGCTGACATGCTCATATTACAATAAGAAAGTTAATGTTTGATGGGCATAATCCAAACTACAGAGCTATCCTGATATAAGATGCAGTGTCTTGTACATAATCACAGAAAACTCTAAAATTATTTTAGACTCTAGGGGAGTGCTTTAAAAAACATCAAAGCATCTTTTCAGTTGCTGTTTAAAACCACTCTTGTTTCTCAGTTTTTAAGCACTATCACTCAGCACTGGTTTTGCTTCCTAATGTTGATTTACTTTGAGGTGAGCTTTTGTTTCACAAACTTTGTGAAACACACCTGTTTAAACACTTTGGCAATATGGAGCAAACCTGAAAATGGTTCAGTATCTATTATTTCATAACTGAAACCCAGTCAGGTTTCTTTTGTATTTTAGTATAATATTGTAAGCCACACAGGAAACCTACCTTCATTTCTATAGTGACTTATTGTAGAATATTTTTTCAGATATTATCAACCATATGATATATTAAAATTACTCAGTGTTGGCACCACTCCTAAATACAAGCCCATGTACATGCATTATAGCTCTATTCGGATATTAAGAGTATAAACTGAGTTTCATTTTCTGACAGATGACAAATAAAGTTACCATCAAAGCAGGTGGAATAATAATCAAATGAAAAAAGACAGTGTGAAATTTCCTGAAACATCTTATTTCATTATTTACAAAAAGATAGGTCAAGTGTATCTTGTATGACAAATGGTGTTCCTTTTCCTACTGAAATCAGTGACTAAGCTACTCTGACTTCACTGGCAGCATAAGCTGTTCCTGCTAGGCAGTAAAAATGCAAACCTTGACTGTGCCTTCATGGACTTCAGTATAAACTTGCATTAACTCCACCCATGTCTGACTGGAGTTTAAATACTGCATTCCCTCCCAGTGGGTTTGACTCCTTCTGAACAGAGTACAATTGTTCATTATGAAGAGACAAAAGTATTTTTGCTTACAAAACAGGGTTCAAAGAAATTAGTAATTGAAAAAAAAAACAAACCCCTTCATAATTCTACTAATAAACTGAACATTCAGCCCATGTTATCAGCATTGCCAGATGGGTTTCAGTGGAAATATGCTGCCTTTTCTCAAGTAGTGCTCTGGAAGACTACACCATTTTCTCAGGTTAAGGGGAAGTTTAAACATAAGAAGAATAAAACCTTTCTGGTCTCAAAGGCAAATATATCTCCTTGCTTTCCAGAACTCCAATTTCCCCCAGCATTTGTATATTAGCATTTTTCAGAAATTTTTTCAGAGGATTCCCCAGACCTCAGAGGGCTCATTAAAAAGCCTTTGCTTGAAGGAAGATCCTTTTGTGAATTAGTAATGGGTTAGAGGATGAAAAACAAAGGTGGGAGCTACTGATCATCAGTTAAAGGAATTTTCAAAAAGGCAAGCACAGGAGATCAGGATAGGTCCTGCATTGTTCAACACATCCACAAATGGGCTGGAAAAAGATGGTGGATAGCCAAAGTGGCTAATGACACAAAGCTGTTTCCAACAGTCAAAACCAAAATCTGCCTGAGAAGTAACAGAGGAATCTCACATTATCAACTGACTGGGTAGTAAAATGGCAGAAAAATACAGTGCTGATAAATACAAAAGAGTGCATATGCGAAAAATACAGCCCTAATAACTGCTTCTGAATAAGCAGTTGTCACTCCAGAAGGAGCTCTTGCAGTCACTGTAAATGTCACCACAAAACCACCAGCTTAACATTCAGTCCAGGGACTGGGTGTGCCCTTGGCTCACAAACTTGACCTGCTGGTTGCCAGAAACTGGAAGATATAAAAGAGGAAGGAACCATCTGTACTCACCCTGTTTCTCATAGGTATCCACTACTTGCCACTGCTGAGAGAAGATGGAGCTGTATGGATCTTTGCTATGGCCTAGAACAGCTGCTCTAATACCCTTATGTCAAAGGAGCAGTTCAAGAGACTAGATCTAACCTGGAGCCACAAAGGAAAGTGAAACCATAGAGGTACACAACCTGACAACAAATGTCTCAAGTTCCAGACAAAGGAACAAAGCATCGGAACAAACAAAAAACCTCATAAGAGACCACAAGGAGACCCTGGATTAACCCTTGCCAGTTTAGAAGATTACTGAGTGTTTTGGTGCTTTAGCCAGGATTGACTGACAGTCCAAAATACCACAATAAAGCATCACAGTAACACCTGAAGAATTCAGAGACAGATGTACCAATATCTCCTGCAACTGCAAGGGGTTCAGTAGATGCAAAAAGAGACAGATATTGGCTTAGAGAGCAGAGTGTAAGCAGAGAAGAGAATATCAGCAGTTCCAGGAGTTTTTCCCTCAGAAGGAGGCACTGGTTGAAAAGAAGACCAATGAACTGCCAACCTGAAAGCAAACAGCAGCCATCCCAGACTAGTAATGCTTCTGTGACACAGCTTTACTGATGACTGTCCCTGTAATGCCAGACAAGGCACATTGGATGTTATAATATCTGAAAATATCTTTTGCTTAATGACCCTGAACTGGTATCACGTGCAGTGGAGCACAGGTTTACATGTCAGCATCAGGTGTCCATCTGTACTTAACTGGGTCACACCAGTGGGACAGTCTGTCAGCAGTGGATGATGTTAGAAGAACAGGGATTTTCCAACAGCAGAATTTGAAGTCCTGGCATTGTTACTGCATCCTGAGATTGACATGATTCACATCCACAAAGGTGTTTAACCATTGCTGAGGGTAGTTGGAATCATACTGATCCAGGGTGTTTCAGGTGGCCATATACTTAGAGAGAAAACACATTTTAAACTTTAACTTGCAGAAAGCGGGAAGGAAAGGGGCACTGAGTTTGCTTCTTAACCTGAGAACATCTTAAGGGTTTACACCTGCACACTCCAAGAGACAGGTTTCTTGGCTGTAAACATGCTCTGTGCTCTGCTTCCCACTCATCTCTTGTTCCCAGCTGTGCCACAGACCACTCCCAGACAGTACAAGGAAGTGTCCTGGACCTGCTGAATCACAGATGCATTGGAGCCAGAATTTTTAGGTAACCATGTAGCTTGGAAGCAACTTTGGAGCAACTCTGCTGACACAGAAAACTGCAACAGGCTAAAATAATGAGATCAAGTGAAGGCTCTGCATGAAAAATCAAATACTTAATGCTCCATGACAACACTCTTGTATCAAGAGTGAGCCACAGAAGCAACAGGGCAAGGGCCTCACAGGGTAACTGAATGTTCTTGGAGAATGTAGTCACATAACTGTTTGTATTAGTTTTTCATATGTGGTGTTTAAGGGCTATTATCTCAAATTTTGGCCAGGAAAACATAACAGAGTTGAGACTGTTTTTAATTTTTCAAACACAGATCTTTAGACAAATCCTATTAAGGAGAAGCTACTGGGAAAATGCCATCAAAATAAAGGTCTCTGTCCAGCATTCTGCCTGGAGGTAGGCCCTGATTTCTGAACACCACACTGTACAGTGAGTATCATGTGATGATGGAGGGACAGGGAATTATCTCCTGGCATTGACCACAGCTTTTTGCTGCACTTGATTCAAAGATTCCTGCTGATTTTAGGGTGTCAAGCCCTAATGCCTCTCAACTAATGGCCGAACATCTCAATGATGTTCACCAAGTTTCAGTGGGAAGATGACAAAAACTGACCTCTTTCTACTCTGAAGGGTTTCCATGGACCCCACAAGAGGAGTCCAATGGCCATAATGGTCTGTGGGCCTCCTCCACAGAGGTGTTGTGTTTCTCTAGGATTACATGCACATGGCCTGCAAGTAGAGGTTAGGCTATTATAACATTATTTTTCCATTTGAGGACACTTTGACGCGTGCCCAGAGAGAGGAATACATGCTTAACTTATCAGGGGAATGCATTTGGATATTTTCACTCACACTCAGCAATGGACTATTCTTAGTAACTAATAATATGCATGTGCCTTGCAGCATGCTCTTTGATAGCCTGGTTTCTATTCCTTAGGGATCTAAGATTTTACAAAGAATCTTGGAATAAAAGAAAATTTCTTTTTCTTTTTATAACATGGCAGTTTCCTGCAGTGAAAAATAAACAGAACTGCTGCTTACACCACTTTCTTCCTTATAAACACATCTGAGGTAAAAGTATCAGGTTGACATGATAAATATCAGGTCAAGGCAAAGCAGTACAAATGCAGGGTTAAAACTGCCTGCTATGACTGTTAAAGAAATTATGTATTTTTTAGCCACTTACTGAAATCAGAATTTTCAAGGGCTATTCTTTTTTCTATCTCTATTTTCTAAATGTTTAAACCAAGCATCTCACAGCAGTCCCAGTATCTGCATGTCATTTGCAATCCCTCATGAGTTTTAAGGTGGTTTAATTTGTTTTAAAGCCTGAAGTACCTACAAACAGAATTAGCTGCTGGCAGGTTTAGAGACACAGAAGTGGAGTAATTTGGTACATGGTTGCCATGGCAGCTAACCTACATCTAAATTATCCTACATGCTTCTCACAGCCATTCTCTGGCATTGTTCCTTCTGTCTGAATTGCTGGTTCCCTTTTTTTTTTTTTTAAGCCCTGCCTTGTGTAAAGTCCTCCTTTGTGCCACCTTGGCCTCATCTGCTGGCTCAGCCCACACATCCTGGCATACTCTACAAGCTGCTGCTATCACCCATTAATGGAAAGGGGAAGCAAGGGGAGTACAAGTAGTGTGTTCCAGCTATTCTGCCTGTTGAGAGCAGCTTCCTGAAAGCTGATTTTCACCGAAGTAAAATCACAGTGGTAATTCCCCTCATTTTCAGGACTTAAAGCTTGCTGCAAAATCATTGATTTTGATGACGCTATTGCAGATTCACAGAGATATAGTAAAAGCCAAATTTTGCCTTAAGACAGTGAATTTATCAAATGAATAATGAACTTTGGTCTGAGGCTACATGGGAGCAAATCAAGGTGTTATCTCTTCTATCCAGAGAAAAAAGGTTTTGAATTGCTTTGGCAATGTTTATTACCAAGCATAAATATTAAAATAAAGGGCATGAGTCCTCCAAGGTCTTTCCCTACCACTGATCTCCCTCTCAGCACAGTTAGAAAACAAAGCCAGTGCTATTTATGAATGTTAAAGTTTTCTTATTTATCTCTAATTAAACAGTTCCTTTCTGTAAAATGGCTCTGTTTCAGAGGAAAACCATCTCACTGGCTATTTCTCACCAACCATCCTTTTTATCTCCCTTCTTGCCACCTCTGAGAACTAAATTGTGACGCTGCTTCCCAGGAACCCAGCCCAGGTCTTATCAGTTCCTGACAGATCACGGATAGCTGACATGCCTTCTGCCTATGGCTGCATGTGACCTGAGGGTTTAGAGAAAGTGAGATCAGAAGATAAGAACTGCAGAGTATTTACTTACTTATTTTTAACATAGTAAACTCAACATGCTGTCAAAGCAGAAGTTTTGTTGAATTTTAAGAAGATTCAGTTTCATTATCAGTTTGGTTGGTTGTTAGTTTTCAGGCAATTGCCTAGAAGATGGTCACTGCTTTTGAAGACTTGACATTGCCAGATACATTTGTGTGTCAAGTCAAGAAGTGGGGATTAATCTATTTATGATCCTCATATCACAAAGAAGTAGGAAAATCCCTGGATTTGTGGGATTACAGGCAATGCTAAAGTGATTTCTTTTCAGGGATACTGACTGAAGACTATGAGATTCAGCCAGAGCTTTTTGCTTTTTTCTGAGTTCAATTATTCAGTCCAGTCATCTCAGGATAGCTTGCTTTTTAAAATGAACTTTCAAAATATTAAAAGCCATGCAGATACAAAGCACAAGGAATAAGAGAAGTAACAATGAATCTTGAGAAATGACAATGAATAAACACCTTATGAGGATTTAGGCTTACTGAAGACCTGTCCCCATAAATGCATTCTGCAGTATTTTATTAAACAATTGGCTGAAGAACTAAAACAATCACTTTTTGGAATAACTGGGTAAGAGAGGCAGATCTGGCAACAGTATCAGGATTGCCCCTGTAGATCTGTGGAGAGGCAAAGGATATACTATACACGAGGGTAAATGTTTAAGAGAGAAGTGGATTTCCTCTCACTGCTTTTTAATTTTAGTATGCTATATTCTTCCACCCTAATTTTTGTTCTTTCCCTGTAAAACATTGCATGCATGCAATAAAAGTTTAATATGGGAAAACAGTACAGGTTGAAGTAGGCATCCTGAAGAGAGTCACAAAACTGGAAATTAAAACAGAGAATCACCCTTCCCATTCAGAAGAATGAGGATGTTTAACACTTTCTATTCAGAAAAATGTCAGATACGAAGTTAGATATACTTGCATTACTTGCATCTGTATTGCCTAATGTAATAATTTCATATTAACTCCCCATGCACAGTACTTTTCCAGGGCTCTTTGCAAAAAGGTCAGAAATAATGTTATTCCTGTTTTGCAGATAAAGGAACTGAGTTACAGAGAAGTAAATTGACAAACCCAGGCTTCCAGCAAATTGACCACAATGCCTCCCAGTTATCCTGGACCTCTTAGCACAACACAGATCCCTGCAGTTATTATGGATATTTTTACTTTTTATCCTTCTTGCCAGAGCCTCTGACAACTTTCACTTTGGGGATACAATGTGTACCGCAGTTTTTATGGTAAGCTGTGATTCATACTGTTTGGACCCCATTCATATTTTGTGTGGCATAAGAATAAACTCAATTACATCCTGGAGAGCTTTGCCAATGAAATATTAAAGCTGATATCTGAGATAAAGCTCCTCACTGCTGTGCTTTTCAGCAGTAGCAAGGGAGAAGTGAGAAGGGGCAGCACATTAAATCTGATGGCTATTCTGCCTGGTTTTACAGAGACACTGCTCTGATGTTTTTGAGGCTGATGATGACATGATACAGCCTCCAAACTCTGTTGAGCCTCAGGGAGGGAGAAGTTCAGGAATGGTTTTCCACCTTTTTATGTACCCAAACTTAACTTCTGTTGGCTTTCAGGCGTGCCATTGGTTTCTATGAGAACAGCATCAGCTCTTGATCGGGCTGGTCCTGATCCCTGTCTATGTGTGCACTGGTCTGACCCCACAGGGAGTGGGTTTGTGATTCTTCAGCTTTCTACAGGGCTCATTCTCTGATTAGTCTGGTCTTGGGTCAGACAGGTGCCAAGGGAAAGGGGAACAGAGGTGCTGTCAAGAGTAGCACGAGGATGCCAATGTTTGATTGTAACTGGAGGTTGTGAAATTGTTCCCTTGGAGTTTGCTTGTACTGGCAACCACTGACACTAGGTAAGAGTCCCCTGTCACTAGTCTATCCATTACAGAGCTCATCAATCCATTATTTCATACCTGGCCTTGCTGCCCATTGGGTTTACCATGTTCTCCACCTTTCACCCTTTCACTGGACTGTGCTGGACTGTAGATCCCCTGACCTGCCCATTCCTACCAAGGTGAGCCCAAAAAATGACATCTTCATTTTTTACACACATCTACCACTGACACAGGTATAAATGCACAGGGAATCTGATGATGGCCACACATCAGCATCCTCCTTTGTCTTACATTTGAGCCACTAAAGATTTCAGATTTTTTAGGTAGTGTTACTGCACTGGTTATTGGGAGAGACCTTATGCAGCAGTATCCTGTCCCTGCATATTTAAACCCTTTGTGTCCCCTATCAAATTAACTCTTGGGATAAAATTTCCCTCACTAACCACGAGATCCCCATAACCACACCTCGAAAAAACACATCCCCATGGGTAGAGGGATATGATTCTATCATGTCACGCTGAACTGTGCACTAGGGTGGGAAGTAGTGAGCATGGCTTTGAAGCCACGCCTGCCACGGCTCAGCAAAAAGCATCTTTCCCTGCTTGAGGAAGATGGTTGGACCAGGCAGCCTCCAGAAGCGTCTTCCCACCTCAGTCACTGTGATCTGGCGATGTTTGCGTCAAACTATTTGCTCTCCCCTGTGTGTCCGTCTGTTTGAGTTAAGGGCACGAATGTCCTTTGTCTAGCTGCGATGCCAGCTTGCCCGCAGCGTGGCTGGGATGACAGAGCCGGAGCCACCGAGGTGCCCTGACGGGGCACAGACCGGGGAGGCTCAGCTCAGCGGCACGGCTGGGCAGCGGCACACCGGAGCGGCACGGGCTGGCAGCGGGCAGCTGCGGCAGCTGCCCCCGGTGCCCAAGGCCTGGTGCCTCCTGCCAGAGCCCTTCCATAGCCGAAACCAAACGGGTTTCGGGATGGCAGAGGCGGGCGGGCAGCACCTGCCCGCTCCCGCACCGCATGCCGCAGCCCTGCCCTGCCTGGGCGCACTGGCGGTGAGCGGTCCGTGCCGAGGAGCGACCCGCAGGAGCCAGAACTGTCGCCGCCGCCCCTCAGACACCGCGGCCGGCGCTTATTCATCCTCCCCGGAACGCCCGCCGGGCGCCGCCGGCCGCGGCAGGTGGGGCAGGTCTGCGGCGCGGGGGTCGCTGGGACGTGTAGTTCCTTGGGGCAGGCGGCGGCGCGGCGGCGCGGCGGCGCGGACTACAAGCCCCAGGGCGGCCCGCGGGGCCCGCACCGCGCTTGGGGCGGTGGCGGCGGCGGGAGGTGGATCCTGGCAGCGCGTCCCCGCGGCTCTCGCCGCTCCCGGGGGCGGCCGAGCGGAAACCCGCCCCCAGCCGCCCGGCATCCAGGAGGGCGACGGCTGCGGCCAGGGCGAGAGGGATGCGCCTCGCCCTGTCCGACAGCGGCGAGCAGCGGCCGCCCTTGATTAGCAATTAGCCCGTCCCCAGTCCCCCCTCGGCAAGCACTGTCCCATGAACGCCGACCCGCCGCTGGCAGCAGCGGCCGACGGCTTCTCCCGCGGTGCTGGCGTGCGGGTCGCTTAAGCCATGGGGAATGGGATGAACAAGGTAACCCCGCTCGTCGTTGTCGCCGTGCGCGAGTGCATGTGTGCGGGCCAGCGCGGCGGGGCCGGGGGCGGCTGTCCCTCCCCGCCTCGGGGCGGGCGGGGTGCCGCGGCGCCCCCGCCTTTGTCTCGCCCCGGCGCCGCGGGCACCCGCTCCCGGAACAAAGGCCAGGGCAGGAGGGCTTTTCCCTTGGGTTTTGGGGGTCCCCCGCCTCGGGGCGAGGGCGGAGGGACGAGACCGCGGCCGCGCCGCTCCCTCGGGGCGCGCCGCCCTCTCCTCCCCAGCCGCAGCGCGGGCGGGCGGGCGGGAGGGGGGCCCTGGTTTCGGTGATGTGCCCGGGCTTCCCCTTCCCGGGCGAAGCGAGTTCCCCGCGGTCCGCGAGGGCCGTCCTGCCCCCGGCGCCGGGCTTCAGTGCCCTCTCTGTGTCCCCCAGCCCGGGGGTGCCGTGGGGCAGAGCCGGCAGCCCCTGAGGCGCGGCAGGGGCCGTCAGCGGGCGCCGCGCTGAGCCGGGCCGGGGCACCTGGGCACAGCCCGCTCCGCTCCCGCGCCGCGGAGCAGCCGCTGGACATGGGCTGGGCCCGCCCGGTGCCCGTGGGACAGGAAAGCGCTCGGCCCCAGTGGAGATCGCAGTGAGGAAGAGGAAGGAAGATTGATCTGTTTTGCAGAGGGTGTTGGCCTTTTGGCAGTAGGGGGCTTATTGTACGCACCGATTCCCCTGGCATGTCATGGTGGTTACCTAGGGACCACTGTGATTTTTCTCAGTATCTCCACCTCTGTTTAAAACCCAGGTTTGAAAGTGTGGTGGTAACTAGCCTTTTATATATAGCTTACTATGAGGAACAGAAGTTGAGTCATCTCCTCTGTCTTACATCCTGCTTTGAGTGCTTTGGGAGTAGCTTTGCTGTGTGGCCTCTGACAAAGCAGAGGAGAACAGCTAGAAATAGCTCCTCACATTTTGTCCCAGACTGACATCCTTGCCCCTGGAAGGATCATCAGATTGATGAACATCCAGAGTGCTTAGTGTGCTCCCTGGAAGGGGAAGCCTTTCCATCCTATGGGTAGAGACATTGAAATAGAAACCTTTGGCAGGGAAAAGATCTGGCTGCTGAGGAATCGAGTTAGTGCGTAAAAGGTAGAACCTCCCTTGGTCCTTTTTTCAGTTTTTGCTTTCAAAGTCTGGGAATAATGCTGTAGTATTAGCCACTCATTGATATTAGCCTTCTAGAAATGGCCAGTTAGGAAGATATACAGCTAGAGAAACTCCTTTCAGGCCTCTGGTATATTTGTAGTAATTTTCTTGGAATGCTTGAAATTATCAGAACGTTTAGAGGGACGCAATATGGGATACTTTAGTTGCAGTCTGGGGAGGAAAAAAAATAAAACCTAAAGGACAACTCTCAGCCCTTTGAAGCTGTGTTGCATTGTACTGTGGTAGTGTGTGGTAGGAATTGGCAATCTGTGACTGGCCAATTTGGTCATTTTAATTCTGTTAAATGTTGCCCTGACATGTACCACCTGGTGCTTTCAGGACAAGCATAACACCACTTGGATTTTTCTCCCCTTTCTTATAGCTGTATCCAAGAGGTTCAGCTGTTGAGCAGTTTGGGAAGTGCTGGCTCCTTTAAGGAGGCTACAGTCATGCAGAGTACTGGCCATCAGGGTTTATATTTGTAGGGGTCCCACATCTTGGTGTGGAACTTGCCACCTTCCGAATGTGCCTCTGGATCATCTCTTCCTCCTGATCTCGTGAGTCGGTGAAGCTGGAGGGGCAAGGGGAAGCATGGAGCCATCAGTGCAGATGTAGGTGGTATTTGCTTGACTCAGTGTAGTCAGTCAATACAAATTGCCTTAGTTTCCAGCTGAAGTGTGTTTCTTGTGGCAGATCTGTGTACGGATGGTAGGAAAAAATAATCAGCTTATTTGATGATGGATTATTTCATTTAAGGAGTCCCTTTGTACAGATGCCAAGGGAAGAGGATTAATGATGGCCTGGAATGGGTGTGGTAAGAAAGAGCTCCAGGGATTGCTACAGCCTGTCAATACCGATTTGTTCTCAGTGGCATGGTCCCTTCTTTATTTTTCTGTCCCATTATACTGATGTATTTCATAGCAAATAGCAATTGCACGTGACTTCATGTGGCCATTAGAGTGATAAGGGCTAGAGGCCTGGCATTCTTTTTAGGTGAGGTTTATCTTTCTTTGCTAATTTTCTCTGTAAAATTAGCCTGGCCTAGTTTTTTTTTTTTTTTTTTTCTAAAGCCCATCCTAGACTTCTGACATTTCCTGAATTAAACTGAAATCATTTGTTCATAACCACTTTTTTTATTCTGTTCAGAGAAGGAGAATCAGCTTGTGATTGTGCATTGACCTGCCTAGTTTAATTTTCAGTACTTCACCTTTTTTCCTTGTATTTTTAAGATGTATATTTTACAGAATGAGTAATGGGGTCTGACTTAGGGAATTATCTCAGTAGTCTGATTTGTGTTCATGGTTAATGTCTAACTTTGACTTGTATTCAAAGTTCAAGTTGAAGTCTGTGGTTGAAATGTAGAAATGTTTTCCAGGAGCTGAAGTCTAGCGGCTGAGATGGCGACCAGATTTGACTATCTGTGTACAGGATCTTGGTGAAGAGCTCTTCCTGGGGTTTAGTTGTTGTTTAGAGCTGTTAAAGTTAACTGACAGTTATTCATGTAAACTCTTCAGAAGATTCGAGTATTATCTCTATGAAAAAGGGCAGATAAGCCCTGCTTGTTGTAGGAGTGGATTAATAAGAAATTTAAACCAGTGTGGCTAGTTACAGCTGAGGTAGCTAATTTTATGGAAGTCAGAGAAGCTGTGCCAGTTCATGTCAGCCGCAAATCCCCCTCACTGATGTGTGCCACTCTCGTGTACTACTGGACAAAGGTAGGTTTGTCTTCTCCTTTTGCAGTGCCCCAACACCTCTGAGAAAGCCCTGTGCACTTCTCCAGAGTGCCCATCAGTACTAACACAACCAGAAGCAGTGTTAGGCAAGAGTTAGATGCTTTATCATAGGCATTTGTTGATAGAGGAAACAGCAGCAAAGTAGCCCTTTAAGCATTTTCCAGAGAGGTGTGTTGTCAGAGAGGACTGACAGAAGCATTAGCAACTGCTGTCTGTTCCAGGGCTCAGTCTTTGTGCAAGGTGGAGAACATGAGCTGCTCTCATGCGAGGTACTAACTAGGACAGACGTTGGTGTCCCTGTCCCTTGGTGCATCCTTTACATCGGTTACTTGCTCTGTGGTCATTTTCTCAATGTTTCGGATCATATAAAGATGCTACTGTTTTTATTCATATAGCAGTGGTTGAGAGGTTCACAAAAACAACCACCTTATTTTTCTACTCTTCTGACTCCCACCCCTTCTCTCTCACACGCCCCTAGCTGCCATCAGCCTTCATTTTGCACAGCCCGGAGTTGCAGTTACTGAAGGCAGTGTGAGATGACACAGCTGAAAGTTCCCAGCCATAGTTGAGTGCTGAAGTATTAGTCAGCATGACATAAAGATTCACTTCTTTTCAGGTAGCTTTCACCCATAGTAATGTTTCTTGCTTCTAGAATGACTAGTACAAGAGGGATAACATCTGTCCTTGGTTGCACGGTGTCCTAATTACCTGCCTATCGTACAGCATTGCTTCCTGATGTACAAATGCAGACTTCTCGATTTTTCCTCCTTTGCCAACGAGAAACCTCATTTCTGCAACCTCCCAGTGTTTCTCACTATCTTTAATTTCTAATGTCAAAGCTTAATGACTGTGAATTGAAATTAGGCTTTTATTCTCTCTTGAGAATGCGCATTTGATGCAGAAATAATGTCCTGGAGTCTAAAATGCTATAGTCTACAGCAGTAATGGTGTGATGGAAGATCTGTGCTGCAGATAGGAAATACCAGACAGCTATAGCTATTTTAAAATAGCAGAAAGCCTTGAATTTAAATTTTTTTTTATTTTTTAAACTGAAATTGAGGGAGCTCACTGGGGTGATCTTGTTAGTGAAATTCATTCATAACTTGAGTCCCTTTTGCTTTGGAACATGATTTTGTTTGCAGAATTTAGTCTCTTTGGCAGTGACTCTTGAGTACTGCCCTATCTGGAACAGGTACAGGCTTCTTCTAGCAAATGTCATCAAGAGTGCTTGAAACACTGAATTGTCCCTTGAAACCATGAATCTTGCACACATGGAAGGGGACAGCAGGATGTTGGAAAGCTTCTTTACCCTACACCATAGTCTAGCATTGGAAACTGGCCTGGGCATTTTTGCTGTCTTTGTAAGAATGTTGAATTTGTACTAATGAAGAGGGAAGGAAGGGGAGAAAGCTATCTCAGCTTCTTTTTGCAAAATGTACAGATGTACAGGTGCCCCTACTAAAGAACTGTTTTCTTGATGAACCAGTGCTGTCAATCAGCCCTTAATTTTCAAGCAAGGTTCTACAAGCAATCAGGTACAGCAAGGGTCCTGGAGAAGCTGTCTTTTTGTATTGGGGTGGGGAATTGAGCCCTGTGTTTAGAGCTGGTGTGACACAGAGACAGAGCAGGCAGAGGGATCACCCAGCAAAGCCTAAAGGGAGGAATGTTTGCGCAAACCAAAGCTGCAAGGATTGGAAGAGATGCTGCAGCTTTCTGTTTCCCGCAAGGCTTGATAAATAACAGCGAACGTGATGCTTTGACCAGATGAAAACTGTGAAGTTAGGGCAGGTCAGAAGCTGTTTTACAGCCTCTTCTGCTGGCCCTGCTAACCTGTGCATGGTGACCTGGCTCACCTTTCCGCAGGAGGGTTGCAGTGAAACCAAGTCTGTGGCAATGATCCCTGATGAAAAGTCCTTCATGACTTTCCTAAATGGGTGGACTTTTCCTTTTAAGTGGCTGTGCCTGAGAGGTTGTTGCTGCTGTTGTGGTGACACTGGGGTGTTGCTAAGGCTATAGGAAGTCAGTGCTGATGTATCTGTATTGGTGGTATGCTGTACGTGGGCTGAAGAAAAATGGATTGTATGGTTTCACCACCACAGTTCTGATCTCCTCAAAGGATGTGGGTGTGGGTCAGAGACTTCAGGTGGCAGAGAACAAAAATCTTGGCCAGCAGTTCGGTGTGCCTGGTGGTTTTTGATGTCTGTACTGCTGTTCCCAAGTCTGGGAGGGTTATGAGAGGGTAGCAGGGGTAGCGCTACAGTGTCACCTGCCTCTGTGTCTGTGCCTGCACGTGCCCTCAAGCACGGGCTGGTCCTTGGGCAGACCTTGATACTCCCAAAGTACCTGGTACATGTTATGGAAGGAGACTGAAGTGCAGTTAAAGAATGTCCTGTAACTGACACCTGTGCAGGCATCTGAGGGTGTGGGCTGAAGGGGTAGATCTGTGGGAGAAACATGCACTTCACAGACTTTTGGCAGTTCCCTTGCTATGTGAGCACACAAGTCACTGTTTGCAGTGATTTCCTCTAAGAGCTCCACAGTGCTGCAGCCCTGACTTGCATAGCTTTGCACTTCAAAAGCCTCGAAGGATGTCATTTTGCAGGGCTTTGTCCAGCTTCCTTAGCAACTTTAGGCAAATCACCTTTGCTGTGTGAAGTTTCATCATTAGTTCCATGAGGGTAGCTGTTACCCTGCTGCGGGGGGCAGGGGAGAGCTGTGTTGTGAGGCTGCTTCGTAATTTGTAAACTACATTTGCTGTCCTTGGAGAGCCTCCATTAAGTGAAAGAATACCCACGATTAACTACCCCCTTCTGCCAAGGAATGCTGTCAAAGCACAGTATGCCTAGAGCTATCTGGTCTGAGAAGGTTGCAAAAATTGTCAGCATGTTTTAGATTGCATTTCACAATAGTCTGCTAAAGTAGTATGTTCCATCCTGTATGCAAATTGAACTTTGTCAAATTGTCTTACCACAAGATATCTATATTTGATACTATATTTCTTTCTCACAGATTCTGCCTGGCTTGTTCATTGGCAACTTTAAAGGTAAGATTAGTTTTATTATTATCTCTAGGATTACTTAGCAGGGGTCCTAAAGTGTTTTGCAGGCACTCAGAATTCTCTGGCATCTCTGTAGCTTTTTAACCCCATCTTGCTTCATGTCTGGATTCACCTGGTGGCACTTAAAGAAGAACTCGTTTGCTCTCTCCTCTGTGTGCTGTGCTGCAAGTACTTTGAGAAAAGTAAAATGAATACCATCTCCTTGGAGCAACGATTTCTGTGCTTGGCAAGCAAGCCTGTGAGCCAGGCAGATTCTTTGTAAGACTTATTGCAAGTCCTCCTTATAAGTAAAGGCTTACTATACCTCCTGCTTATTGCTTTCATTATTTTGGTTATTTATAACAACTGCTAAAGAGTGCTGTTGTCACCGCTTGTGAGACTGATATGTCTGCTGCTTGCAGCCTGACCACTGATACTCACACTGTCTCTGTTGCAGATGTAAGTTTCTATGGATTTTTTTTTTCTTTCATGCATGAGGTTTTATTTTTTGTGTGCAGAAAAACAGACACATTTAGAAATCACAAGAAACTTTATGCAGACATCCAAATAAATGACCTGTTCTCAAAACACTCTCTTAGCAGCAGTTCTGGCTGACTCTCCCTACTCAGAAGTAAACCAGTTGTGCATGTTCAGTGTTTTTGGTAGATGTAGACCCCATATTTCTTATGCCTGGGTAAACCAGCAAAGCAGGGCTCACAGGGGCTCCTGCAATATTTCTCCTGTCCTTCCTGGGCTGTCTGATACCACACCCAGACTGTTAAGGCTGGCAACATCTACACTGGATTTAGATGGTGCTCCACCTTCTCTCTGCCTCGTGCCCACTCTTCCTTCCATGCCTCCCCATCTGAAAACCTGTGAGTTCAGTGGTTTTTGCCTGATTTACCTACTTCTGGATCTGCTGACCCATACTGTGGATCCAGTGCTTGCTGCCCCTTGGGACATGGAGCTGATAAGTTTAGAAGGCAACCTGGAGGTACATGTGAGGTTAAAAGCTGCCTTTTGCCACACCATAAACACAAGTACAATGGCTACTGTGTGAGGGAGTTAATCATGCCATGGTAAGGAAAATGAGAAGATAGAGGTGATTTCATGCTGATAATGAAAGGAGAAAAAAGAAAAATATAGGAAAAAAAAAACCCAACAAAATAAGGCCAAGAGGATAGTTTTGAAAGCCCTTTGGATGGACCACTGCATGGTCTGATGACAAAATTAACTAACTTGGTCACAGCCATGTTACTTCCTCTTTTTGTTCTCTTTTCTCTTCCTGAAGAAATTCAGGCAAGGGGTGGAATTGGGAAGATGTTGGACTGTGGAGTCCTTCAGGTTTCAGGCAGGGTGGGCAGGCCCTGGTAACGTGGCTCCCAGTCAGTCCCACTCACCATGGCCATCCCGCTGCTAAGCCCTTGCGCAGGGGAGTGAAACTCAGCAGGAGCATCTGTTTGCTGGTGCAGCTCTGTTTTCAGAGCAGGGGACTTGGCCACGGTTGCAGAGTGAGTCAGCATCTCTGCCCACGCCAGGCCTGTGGCCCTGTCCCTCCCTGTGTGCCTTGGGAGTGGCCCTGGAATTGCAGGGCAGGTCATACCCACGTGGAGAGCAGAGGTGTGCAGGTGGAGGTGCTGCTGTGGCTGGAAAATGTCTCTGGGAACCTCGCTGAAAAAGAAGCAGATGGTGTAATGCCTCTGCTTACCTCCAGAAAAGAGAGGAAAGATGAGTTGACTTTAACCCTAGTGGTTGTTTTTAAAATTAATTAAAAACACAAACAAAAATGTCAGTTTATTTACTGCTATGACCTTTGCTCAGATTGCATTTAATCATTACATTCTCCCCTCACAAGTACCTGTTATAATTTCAGATAGGCTACCATACTTGGAGAGGGAAAGCTAGGTCTTGCAGTACTTCACTAATAGGAGAGCGTCCTTTTACAATTCTTACTGTTTTCTGCATTCCTTGTCCCTCAACTTCCCCTTGCCTCACTGCATAGGAGTAATTGCAGCAAGCTCTCTGTGCAGTGAAGTCATCCTATTTAGGAACAGGTTGTTGGTTAATTACCAGTGTGTTTTTCTGGAGGTGTTTTATCCTGATGTTCTTGGGGCATGTTCTGATTTGTGAGACTTTTTAAAAAAGTGACTAGTGAGCATTGAGGCTGCCACGAGGGGGATCACTGACTGAGAAATACTCAGCAGCATGTGCAGTTGCGACTGGTCAGACTATCCTGATTTGGGCAGCTGAAATTACTAGCTACTCATAAAGGCAGAGATTTACAAAATTATTTCCTGTAATGCATTTTTGATCAGTCTCTCGTTTTTGAGCCTAAGATTGATAGCTTGAAATTGAACAAAGTTGCATCTTGTCAGTAAGAGGAGGAAACACTGAATCCCTGGTGTTGTGCATCTCGCCCAGACACAGGGCTGAGAATTCGAGGCGCTGTCTGAGTCCCTGAGCTGGGGTGGAGAGGAGGCAGCCTCTCCTGAAGTTGAGTCAGGGGAATGTCTGTAAATCGCTCTGATCTGCCCTCTGGAGGATAGTCTTTCCCCAGTGGCTCCTCAGGGAGCCTGGGCGTGCACGGTTTCCAGAGCTCAATCCAAGTACCATCCTACTCCCACTCCTGTCTTGCTGCTGCATGGGAGACCTCTGGGAACCCTGGCAGGCTGGGAAAAGGCACAGTTCTTCTAGATGGGTGCCTCTCTGCTGAGTGAAAGTAGGATGTTTGAGATGTTAAACACTAATTCTGGAGGGCTGTTGTCTGAAGAAGGCATTCAGGAATTGCTCTGATTGGGAAATTATTATTCACCATTCAGCTATATTTCTGCTTTTAGGCCTAGTAAATTTAAATACAGCCTATGACAGAGCAGTGCAAATTCTGCATTTGACTGGGAGATAAACTGAGGCCCAGAAACAGCTTGTGAAATGAACCTGTGGCTCACCTCAGGACCTGAGCTTGCTGCTTCTGCTTTGTTTGGTGCTTCACAAACCTCTAAGCACATAGACTTGAGAGGGGCTTTAATAATCACCTTAAGGATCTCTAGGGTAGAAAGTTACTTGTAGTGCTGATTATGAAAAGCACTGAAGTATCTCCTGAAATCCCCCTAAGCTGACAGAGCTTGAGTATGTCTCTGAAAACCTTTCCTGAATAAGCACAGATCTTGGCATGTGTTCAAGTGCTTTTTATCTCACAGGCTCTATAAGCATGATTCAGCTCATCAGTAGCACATGAAAAGTGTGGTATGCTCTTGAGAGCTTATATTTGAGATTTCACAGCTAGAGGGCAGGAAAATTCAAGAAGAACCATAGATGTCCATATAAAATACAAGACTGAGTCTGGTCTGAAAGCCCAGAAGGAAACGGCACTTGAGATTTTTCTTTGAAAGTGAAGGAGTAGTTATTTCTTTGCAAATGGCAGAGTAGCAGGCTAAGAGAGAAAAATGAGGGAAAAGAAAGAGGAAATTAACTCCTCTTTCTGCCTCTGGTTTTGGAGAAGATTTGTTTTGTTTCATTTGTACCTTACAGATGAAATGCAGTCCTCTCAAAAGACAAAGAATTTATTGTGAGACTGCATGGCCACTTGTCTTCTGCACTGGAAACCCGATGACCCTTGAAAGTCACCTGTGCTCACAACAAAAATGGTTGCTTTGTCCCCTTAAGGGATTGACAGAACAGCCTGGTTCTCTGCACAAATGGAAAACAAAATCTGTTTCTTCTGATGAGAGATTCTTAGTGGATGTTCAGCTTGCTTCCAAACCAAGAGGTGTGGCAGTAGCAGAAACCAGAGAATCAAGAGTGTTTCTACCTTGAATATTAAAGAGCTTGTGTCCTTCCTTGTTTGTAATCATTCAAGGTTTTTTCCATGGAATATTTGGGGGCTTTTTAATTTGAAGGGGAAAGCCACAATATGAGGTTTAATTTCCCCATAGAGTCCAGTGTTGCTGTAGATGGTCTGGAGAGTCTTGGGGAAGTTTCTGCCCTTCCCATTACTAAGTGTATAAAAAGACAATGCCCACCAAGTAGTTCTACTGTGTTTCTAAAGTCAGTTAATTCCTGTTCTCATCTGCTTACTATTTTTTAAGTTCCATTTCCTAAGGCTTTATATCAGATACTGAAAACAGGAGAGGATGGAGGTACCATTTACTTTTTCAGCTTCACCTTTTGAAGAAAGACTATTGGTACTCCCTGAAACAGAGTACTCACCTATTTCCCACCTTTCTTGTTCCCCAAAAAGGCCCTTCTAAGAGGATGGGACAAAATATATTTTAGAACAAAGTGCGAAGTGGAGACAGGAGAGGTTAAGGTTTTGTTCATGTACACAGTTTGTGTGTGTCTGTAACTGCACATAACTGGATTCAGGAACAAAGCTCTCCTGATGGGAAACTATTCCCAGTAATAGCTCTTAGTGCTCTGAACCACTACAGAGGATGTTCTTCTTTAGGTGGCTGTCTCTCTATCTAGCTCTCTCCAAAGCAGAAGAGAAAGTGCAGACAAAATTTTGCTTTATATAATAAAAACAAAAAGATGTGATGTTGATGAAATTGTCTCTACACATCTGCAGATTGAGACTTAATACTGCTGTACATGCTGGGCTGACTTGCTTTGTCTAAGAGGAAGTCCTTATCCCTCACCTTGCATTTCTGTGGAGGCACTAAAATACTGAAGAAAGAGAAGATGGTTGTAGGTACATTTGAGACTTCACCACTGTAGTACTGGAGTTGTTCAGTCATTGATGTGCCTTAACTGCAGTGGTTGGAGCTGTGTCTCTTTTGCTGACTGGGATGGAAGCACACTGCACTAGGTGATTTTCTCCCCAGCACACAGTAAGGCTTCCCAGAGCTGCAGGATGACAAATTCTGAGGCCCCAGTCCCATTTTGATGACTTTGGCATTGGTTTTGTATATAAGTGTTTATAGCTCTCTGCATGAGTAGAGGTCAAGCTTGGAGTCACAGTATGAAACTGAGGGAAAAAGGCTAAATGTGGGAGGGAGAGAGGAAGACTTCCCCAGTGTGAATTGTGTCATTTTGTGTGAAGAGAGAATTTCCCAAAGGCTTAGCTCAAAAGTCCACATCTGCATTAGCTGAGAAGCATTTTGCTGTATGACACAGAATGTTAGGTAAGGTGTTATGAAGGAATAATACTGCATTTGAGGCACCCTTTAGAGTATGCACAGGAGGGGGCTCTGGTAGGTAGGATTAATCATAACATTTGAAAATGGGGTGTTTCACACTGTGATTTCAAAATGTGAGCTTGCATGTGCTTGTACAGCATTGTGCTACAGCAAAGAAGTTAGAATTGCTGTGGTGGTGGTGGTTCTTTTGGTTTTTGGTGGTTCTTTACATAACTTGTAAATTTTTTTTTTTTTTTTTTTTGTTATTTATGGTATGAGACTGTGAGTGACAGGATATCTTATTTGTACTGCTGTTTAAATAGCCTTATCTGTAGTATCTGTAGAGACTTAAGGCAGGTGCTGGGGAACCAGGGGAATTTCCCCTTTGTAAACTGTTTGAAGTTTAGATCCAGAAATAACTGGGAAGCTTTTTCTCCTCTACTTCAGTGAATTGAATGCTTATTTCCCAAATATATTAAGGACTTGTTGGCTACATGGTGATGTATGTCTGGGATGGCTATTTCCAGCTTGTTTCTAGGAATATCTGAAATCTCAGTGTGTAGTTTTGATTTGCTGAGATTCCTTTAGCCCGAGTCTTTGTTAACTGAAGAATTATGTCCATTAGGCCTTTCAAACTAATTCAAAGCGGTCAGCATTTAATTTGGATCATATCTTCTTTTAAAGCAGTTTGCCTTGTGTGGCAAGACATTTCTTACCACATAGATCATACTGATAATTAGAGATTGGGGTCTCATTGTGCTAGGTGTACCTTAACACCATGAATTCCAGCCAGCAGGCTCTGAAGTCTGCCCTTAGTCTTTGTAAGACAGAAAACTGATTTTTAGGGGCACTTAGGCTGGTTTCTGGGTTTCCAAATCCTTGACTGCTTAGGCATTCCCTAAGGAATTGACACTGTCCTACAAACTGTTAAAAAATCTGAAGGTCAGGTAGATTAGAGGATGTCGCCTGGCGAGCATTAGCATTTCTTCTTTGAAATGTTTTCTCTGAGATTTTTACGAAATTTTATTTGTTCTGTGAAGCTAGGCTTTAATTCTGTTTCAGATAGAATTTGTGTTAATTCTCTCCTGAAGGATTAGGCATCTGTGTTGGTCATACAGGCTTGAGCAGTAGTGAATAAAATCCTTGCAGTTTTAACTATTTTCTTCATTTTATTAGCTGTAGAGAAGCTTGCATAATTGGATTAGGTTTAAATTTCATTGCTTGTTACTGTGCTCTCTTGAATCTTGTCTATGGGGCAGTATAATTAAATGTCCAGCTCTTCTTTGTGCTGTAGAGAATTGAAACTTTATAGTAGGTGGATAAGACGACCCAAGAGATGCTAATTGAACTCTTGCCTGTACATAAAGAACGTACAGGTGATGCTATTATTTTTGTACCTAGAGAGAGCTGCTTCGAAACCTTTGTGGTCAGTGCTCTCTTTTTGTGTGCAACCAGGCTAATGTGAAAAGATTGTATGGGCAGGTTTCGAAGGCAGGTGTTCCCATCACAAAACCACTGCTGTACTTACCATGGTGTGCTGTGCCATTCTCTAGCAAAAAGGTCAAAAGTAGATGGGCACAAGCTAACTTTGACCTGTATTGGTGGTTCTTTCAGGTTGTTTTTTGACTTGCTGATAGTTTGATATGGGGAAAGTTGGTCACTGATGACAGATAGTCTATTTTACCCTTTTTTCTCATAGAATCAAGCCCATGGTGTTGCTGTATCTAGCATCAAATTTTCAGTCACCTCAGTTTTCTTTCCAGTTTTGAATGTCTGAAACCCCTTGGTTACAGGTCTAGGAACCACCTTTTCACAACTGCATTTCCTTGCTGTAGCATTTTGCTTTTTTATACATTTGATATATTTATCACCTGTCTCTCTTTAGACTTAAAATTATCATTTGTATTGGCTGAATGCACATTTTTCTCTGCTGGTTCACAGAAAGTAAGAATCTTGTTATTGTCATGGCTTGTCTGCAGAGACCTCAATTCAAGTGGTATGGTTGGCTTCCCTTCTCAGACCTGGATATCACAGGGTCTGTTTCCCAAGTGAAAATGTATTCCCTGAAGGGGGATTTGTGGGTAGAGAGGAGGTCAGATATTTCTTGTACAGCTCTGAGTGCATGTTCAGATGGCCATCACCTGCGCACAGGCATGCACAGACTTACATTTCAGATGCAAAATACATGAAACTTCTGACTTGAGAACACATTCCTGAGTCACTTAAGCTTGGTCTTTATATAGTATATAATTTGTTTTGGAGTTAGAAGTGTGTCTTCCCGTTACCCACTCTGGTGATTATGTTCTAGAACAGCTGCATTTGAGGTTTTGCCTGACTTTATGCTGCTTCAAAAGGAAATGTATCAACAATAAGTAACTTTTCAACATGCACAATGGGAATGCTATTTCAAGAGATTAAAAAAATTATCTTCCTTTTTTCCCTCTGTCACAGATGCCCGAGATGTAGAGCAATTGAGTAAGAATAACATTACGCACATTCTTTCAATCCATGACAGTGCCCGCCCTATGCTTGAGGTAAGAGTTGTGGGGGACTCCACAATAAATCATTCCTTTGCAGTTGACTGTCATAGTCATCTTTGGATTAATTTTTTTTTCTGTGCAATTGATGTTTTGAGACTGATTTTCTTGAAAGCTGTAGTTTTGAGATCCAGCCACAGGTTTTGTTGTTGCTGCTGTTATACCAACAAGAAATGTAACTGACAAGGGAAGAGAACTACACTGTCAATCTGTATAACACAATAATGGGATTATGTTATTAATTTAATAGTAAAGGTAAGTTTCCTTCTGTGTGGAGTTAAAGCATCACATAAACAACATTCCTTCCCCAGTACTAACCCTTCTGTGTACTTGGGCCCTTTCCTTCAGTCTTTTTGGCAGATGGGTTTGCAGTCCTTTTCTATGTCAAATTGCCTTATTCAGGCTTGGAGTGTAGGAGGAACCAGTGATCCTCACATAATAGATCTAAAATAGCAGGGCATCTGTAGTCTCCAAAACTTTACATAAAGTATTATTCCCATTTTACTGAAGGGAAACTCATCTGAAGACCCATATTTAGTGTGTTATCTTGAGCAGAGAGGGAGCTGGGAGCAGGATACAGGTCTCTCTTGTTGGAATGCTATGATTTCTTCTTTACATCAGCTTACCTTGGAGGAGAGTCTGCCTGGGCTTTGCTACATCTTAAAATCTGGCTATTTGATTTATGTCAGGAACTATTATCCTCTAAAATTTGTTCATTCCTTCCCTGCATTCCACTTCTCATGAAATGTGGCAAAATCATGGGTAAGGCAGTAGTTGGTGTTAGCCCTCATAGGCTGGTGGGAATCTCCGCTTTTCTTTTTCTTCATGCAAAATGTCTCCAGCGATTTCAGTTCTTAAACTACAGAATTTCCACTTCTCCCAGGCAATTCAATAGGTAAGCCAAATGAGAGGTGTCCCCAGCAGTCACAGTCAACACCAGTATCAAGGTAATGGTGAACTCTGGGTTGACCTTGAATTTATAAATGTGCTGAAGCAGATTTATAAATGTGCTTTAGCTGTTAGCTTTGTTACACTGTCCATTTGACTTGTGTTGTGCCTGATGCTTGTTAAGTCTGAAACAGACTGAATTTCAAGAATGCTTTTAGTTGAAGAGATAAACTTTTGTGCTGAGTAAAGGAGATGCCATGTTGCCTCTAGGGTGCTGGTCTTTAAAATGAATGGAATTTTGTTTTGTTTTGTTTTATCATGATTAGAAAACTAGGAAGACAGATCAACTGCATGGTATGGATCAGCTGCAGCCTCAGGCCAGTGCTTCTGGTGGTGGTAGTTTTGGCAGCCCACACACCACCTCCTTGCTTGTGGTGATGCATCTGTTTGTGAGACTGCATGGTAAATAGAACTGGGAGCTTTTGTGGTTTAAATGTAACCAGGGCACCATTTCTTCCTCTAGTTACCACCACAGAAGTCATGAAGGATTATGTTTACCCAGCTCTGTTCCCAGTCTGGTTCACAGCAGTGTCTCAAAAGTAACAATGGCACATGAACAAACACATGAACAATACAACTGGTTGAGGATGGACTTGCTTTAATCACCCCTGCTTCCAACTGTGCCTTCGATTTTCTCTGCATACAGTATAGTTCCCTTAAAACTCCTCCCCAGTTCCTAAAGTAGTGTAAAGATTTCAAATTCCATTTCTTTGGGAGCTGAGCTAATTTTGATTACACCATCAGTCATGGTCTTACTGCCGTGATTGTGACTGAATGCTTCTGTTTAGGAACAAGAGCCTAGAAAACTTTTGCTAGGTTTGGTTACTTCCTTTGTTATTTACATCTGTGCCAGGTTTTAGGTGGGTTTGTTTACAGCTTGTGTGTCCACATTGTGCTTGGGGATTGTTCTCATGTCCACTGAAATCAAATAGAAATGTTTTCCCTAATTGTATCCCTCACCAGCTTTCTCCCCAAATTTCACTTGTGGAAAGTGATTACTTTTTGTTCAGAAATCATCTGATGTTATTCAAACTTCTAAACATGCAATTGCAGTGATGAGGAAATATCTTTTCCTTGAGATTCCCTGTTTCATGTGTATGCATTTATGTGAATGCTGATCACCTGTCAAAAGCTGCCTTTGCTTCTGCAGTAGTTGCCTTTGTCTTTAGCTAAGAATATTTTATCTCCAGAATTCCCTAGTCCTGTAGGAGATGTAGGAACCTGTAGGAAATTCTACAAATAATTCATTAGACAAAGCTTTCTGTGCATGCTAAGGAAGGTAAGTGTTTTTAGACATTGAAAAGCCAGTACTGTATTTGTAGCATGTTATCAAAGAGTATTTGGTCTTGTCTGACCCTGTATGGAACAAAGAATATGGATGCATGCTTTAGCTCTCAGAAGTCACAAATTAACCACATCTTGCTTGTCAGATTTTGAAGTTTCATCCCTGTTTTGATGCAATAATACATCTGAGTGGAGCACTTAAAGTGGTTTATCAGAAGTACTGATTCTATACACAGTGGGTCTTGTGGGTAGAGAATGAGAATGCCTAATCTCTCTTTGTCATTCATAGTCAAAAATGCAATACTCAAGAAATGGAAACAAACATCAGTCTATGCGATGAACACCAACTTGCTATGGATTGTAAAACTGTTTTCTACTGCAGTAACTTGAGGCATTGTCCCTCTCTGTGATGTTACAGACTGTTTTTACCTGGTTGTTTGAAATGCTCACAGTACCTTTTAAAAAGTATGCTTTCCTGTGTGACTTAGGTTTTGGGTATAGGTTGCTTCAGTTCCATCTAAGTTAGTAAGCTATTAGAAAATGATTGAAGAGTTTCACAACAACGTATTATATTAGTTAGGTTACATGTGCCTACTGAGATATACTTAAAAAAAAGTTTTCTTATAGAAGTTTGCTTTTGGACATTATCTCAATCACCGTTTACAAACCCTTATGGATGTCTGATTCATGGTGGCTCATAATCAAAGTTTAGGAAGTCATGAGTACTTTCAAACTGGAAGAACAGGAAAAAGTAGGTATAAAAGTAGTTGAATTCTAAGACTTCTTACACCTTTAGACATGGCTAGCTTGCATTAAGTGAAGATACAGAATTGTTTGTAAGACTTCAAGTGATTTACAATGGAAAAAATTTGCCAAAATCTGGCCTGAACTATCTTGCTATATTCCATATTCTTTAGTTCTTTTGCATAAAATGTTTCAAATAAGCTTTTCCTCTAATAAAACTGACTTTGAAATATATTCAGAGAGCATTCTAAGGCTATTTTTCCAACAAAGTGTACCATTATTACACAGGATATTAGGCAGTTTGGTGAGAATTTTGTAGTTTAAAGATGCATGTTTATATCTCCTGTGATACAAATATCTATGTTATGGAAAACCCTATGGGTAGAAGGTAGCCTGTCCAAGAGAAAGGTGTGCATGCCATATAGAACCAGGTTTGTTATTTCAGATGTAATGAGTGAGAGCAGTGTCCAGCAGCACCACGTGTGCTCCTTCAGATGCACAGGGGCAGCAGCCTTGGTGAATCAAGTTGTTTCCTTCAGAGCACTTTGGATGACTGCCCATGGGACACTCACAGATGTTTTATAAATCCACATAAGAGCCGTGAACAGAGGAGAATAATTAGTTTTCTTGCCACCTGCTTTTTCTATTCTATTTATCCATTTAGTTTAGGTTTTAAAATTTCTATTCAGAATATGAGACACTGAAAGGTAGATGGGGAAATATGTCTCCAAGTCTGCTTTAGATAATAGCATGTCTGGCAGTGGCCTGTAGGATCCGTCCAACAGGTTGTCTCGTGTCTAGACTTCTGTAAGGCCTTTGATATAGTACCCTGCAACATCCTTCTCTAAATTGGAGAGGTGAATGTGATGGCTGGACTGTCTGGTGGATGAGGAATTGCTTTTATGGTCACATCCAGAGGGTCAATAGCTCAATGTCCAGATGGAAACCAGTCATGAGTGGTGCCCCTCAGGGGTCTGTACTGGAACCACTGCTGTTTAATATCTTCATCAATGACATAGAGGGATCGAGTACACCCTCAGCACATTTGCAAATGACAAAAATTTTTGTTCCAGTTGCTCAAATTAAGGTATGTAAAGGTAAATCTTGTTAATCTTAACAGAAGAATATGGTTGCAGTCCTCTGAGATGTTTGTCTCTGGATTTTCCAGGTGTTTAACTCTCTTCTGGGGTTTATATGGAGATGAATATGGGCCCAAACTAAATAGACTGTTCATGTGGATTGTACAGTGGCTTGAAAACAGCTGCATCTCATTCTGGAAAATATAGGCTGTGGTGCACAGTCATGTCCAAGAAACTGAATTTACAAGCATTCTTACTCATTCTCTTATCATTCCTCCCCACAACCATGAGTTTAAATGCTGGTAGAAGGAAGAATGCTTCCTATGCTGCATTGGGCAGTGGCTGCTGTTTGCAAAGCAGGAAGGAGGACAGTGTGAGGCCTGGGAGAGGGAGGAGTACTGAGTTGTTCCTGTCAAACAGGGGCTCAGACCCTGTCCCAGGGAGGTGTCATCCCCAAAGAGAGGCAGGGATGGATAGGCATTCTGTGGGTCCCATTTCTGTGTGGAAAGTCCATATCAGGATTGTATGTCATTGTGGCTGGCAAATAACGTGTCTCAGATTCCGACTGGAAGGAGGCAAGACTTTGAGTGTGTGGGTTATTGCTGGAATATATTTCCAGAGGTAAAGGTGGGTTTTCTCATATGCTCCTTTTTTGTGTGGAAGTGGATTCAGGTGAGGCTGGCTTGTAGCAGTCTTTACGCTTTGCATTTTAGAGCCAGAGCATTTCACAGTGCTCGGTCTGTCTGAGACATTTTGAGGTGCCAGTTGTGGTGACTGTTGTGAGCATTGCAGACACCTGTCCATCAGTCAGGAAATGGACTGAAACCAGCAGCTTCTTTCTCACAGTCCACCACACATTTGTCAGTTGCCAGTAATCTTGCTGCTGCTCTTGACCTGCACCAGGGGTTTGATCTAGTAAATGTATGAATCCCATTACCAGTCGCCTGTGATTGTGGAGTCCTTTGGCATTAATTTATTTATAGCATTATCATTGTCAGATTGACTCCTGCTGTGTCACAGGAGGCTTTAATGCTGCACTCATCTGGTAGACATCATAATGATCACAGTAATGTAGGTTTTAAATCAACAAGAGTTCGTGTGGGCATGCCTGTACTGTCCCCTGCCACAGAAGCTCTTAGTTGTTCCCTCAGTTAATGAGGAACTGCATTAAGATTAGATTTTTGCATGTGTGCTGCCTCTGTATGCACGTCAGTTTTCTTTCTTTGTTTTCTGTGGCTTCAGAATATTTGTTTGGTTTTTATTTTCAGTAGTTGATCTTTTCCCCCTCATTCTGCAGTTATCCAGAGCACCCTAAGAGGACAGTTATCTGTTTTTCCTTTGTATTCTGATGCCATTAACAATATCGTCTTAATCTGGTACATGCTGTCTCCAGAGCAGTGGTTTTCCCCTCTTTTTTCCTGAATTTGATTACCTAAATAAGTGTTGATAGGGTGGGTGGGTGGAGGGATGGGGAAGGCAGAGAAAAGCTGGTTGCTGGCTGAACTACTAATGTGGGGTTTTGAGCAGCACAATATAGAAAAGACATTGAGCTATTAGAGAGTGTCTAAAGAAAGGCCATGAGGATGGTGAAGGTCCTTGAGGGAAAGCCTTATCAGGAACAGCTGAGGTCACTTGTTCTGTTCAGCCTGGAGGAGACTCAGGGGTGACCTCATTGTGGTCTTCAGCATCCTCAGGAGGGGAAGTGGAGGAATAAGTACTGATCTCTTCACTCTCATGACCAGGACTTAAGGAAACAGCATGAAGCTGGGTCAGGGTAGGTTTAGGTTGGTTTTCAGGAAAAAAAAGTTTTTCACCCAGAGGGTAGTTGGGCACTGGAACAGGATCCCTAGGGAAGTGGGCACAGTAACAAACCTGTCAGAGTTCAAGAATTGTTTGGACAACACTCTCAGGGAATATGGTGTAATTCTTGGGGTGTCTTGTGCAGGGAGGTGAACTGAATGATCCTGATTGGTCTCTTCCAACTTGGCACAATCTATGATTTTTAAATCTCTTTTGTCCAGTCTATCAGTTTATGCAGCCTGCACAACTTAAATGAAATGTGTCTTTGGAAATAAAGAACTTCTCAGACAGGTTGTCTTATAAAGAATTTTAAATACTTTTTTCCTTTCAAATTGTAAAATTTTTATTCTAATAGAAATAGGGTTTCAAAAACTTAGTCTGAAAGGGAACTGAAAGGGCACAACAGTTAAAAAGCTCTGTGATGATCTTTTAGAAAAATCTTTCATACCCCCTGAGTAAACAGTTAAATGCATTAATAGAATACAGGCAATGAAAAGATGCTGTAACTGGAACAGAACCAGTAAGTGTGAGGAATAGAAGTTGTGGAAAAATAAGGATGGTGTGGAGCAGATGTATAACTTCTCTGCACCAGGTTAATCACTGCTGAATGCTATGATATACCTGTTTCATAAGGTATTAAGGATGAGAAGCTTGCAACTGGGGAAATCACAAGAGGAAGTGCTGAATGAAGATTATGAATTAAAAATAAAGTGTACAACTGGCTGCTAAATTCAGACCTTTGGAAGATAGTGAGGAGCTAAATGAACACCTATGAAAAACTGAGAAATGTTTATAAGATCAATGGTCGTAGCCTGAAGACCTGGTATAGATAATGGATTCATACCAGTTTGCATTAAGATATGGAATCTTGCTTCATATTTTTCAAGCCTGGCTGAATGTTATAAGTCTTAATGCAGTTTTAGCTGAGCTTGATAATCTTGCATGTTTACCCATGATCTTTAGATTATACATGTGTGTTTTTTTAAGAAAGCAAAGTCAGCTGTTTTAGAAGAACTGAACTGGCAGCTCTGGCAAAGTGCAGGTAATCTGTTAAGCACGGTTTGTGGATTGCATTTTTGCAGCTATTTAGGTTCTGACTGTAGAAACCTATAATATCTGCAGTAAGCACTTAATATGATAAATGTGGCCTTATCTCCCTTAAGTTTTCTAATTCTTTCATTCTATTAAAAGTTTGGGGAAACTTCTTTCTCTCATGGCTGCACTTTCTAGATTGAGTTAATATTTTTATGTGTATGTATAAAAGGAATTACCCTTGAAAAAAAGGAAAAAGAATCCTGTGTTATGCCCCTAGTTTCCCCAGCTGATAACTTTGGAAGTGCTGAAAGCTGCTTTAGTGATTTGTTTTGTAGTCATAGATTCAGAGAATGGCTTGGATTAGAAGGGAATTTAGAGACCATCTCATTCCAACCGCCTGCTTTGGACAGGGACACCTTCCACTACACCAGATTGCTCACCCAGCCTGGCCATGAACACTTCCAGGGATGGGGCACCCACAGCTTCCCTGAACAACCTGTTCCAGTGTCTCACCCTCACAGTAAAGAATTTCTTCCTATAATCTAATCTAAACCTATTGTCTTTCAGTTTGAAGTAATTTTCCTTTGTCCTATGACTACATGCTCTTGTAAAAAGTCCCTCTCCATTTTTCTTATAGGCTCCCTTCATGGACTAGAAGGCCATAATTAGGATACCCCAAAGCTTTATCTTTACCAGTCTGAACAATCTCAATTCTCATAGCCTTTTCTTCTAGGAAGGGTGCTCCATCCCTTTAAACATCTCAGTAGCCCTCCTGTGGACTCTGTCCAGCAGGTCCATGTGCTGGGCTGTGTTGAGCTTTTCATCCACCAGCACCCCCAAGTCCTTCTAGGCAGGGCTGCCCTTGATCTGTTCATCCTTCATTCTCTGAGGCCTGTCTTCACACAGATTCTAGTCCAGAAAGCATTTGTCTGGACTCAAAGACATATCACTGCTTAACATGAAGTAACTAAAAAGGGAAATACTGGGAAACCAATCAGCTGTAATTTTATTTTTTTTAAACAAAACACAAAACATCAACATATGTTTATTCTGGAGAGATACTGCTCAGGAAGTGAAAACAGCCAATCTGTTAAAACTGTATTGCAATATTGGATAGCATGCAGAAGTCTTGAACTGTAAAAGGCCTTTCATATATGAAAATTGCATCTTGATGACATGACAATTGAAGGCCCTGCTGGGTATCACTGGGCAACATGTATAGGCTCTGTTGTCGTTGAGATCCAACCCAAACACTTACAGGAACTGTTAAAGAGGGAGATGGCAAGACAGCCTTCAAAATCAGAGGTGCTAATATCATATAGCAAGGTCATGGCTGTTGTATAAAGACCAGCTCTACAGATTAATAATTTTGTCAAGTTGGACTGTTGCATTTCCATCTGTAGCACTCATATATCACCAGTGTTAGAAGCTGTTGGTTTTCAGCCATTGTGTTAACTTCAAGAGAAAGTGTACAAGCACTTCTTCTAGCAAAACCCCTTAGCTTTCCTCTGTGATGTTTCACTGTCTTTTCATGGTAAAGGTTTCCCCTCATGAGATGTTTCAGAAGACCATGCTGAGCAAAACAGCTACAGTTTTTCTTTCAGGTGTAGCAGCACCAGGGGATTCTAGTTTGAAGTAATGCCCTGTCTGGGGCATTGATTCTGCTTGTGAAGTTGGCAGCTCTGACTAATTTTTCAAATATTACCCCAGTAGCCCACTAAGAAGCCACCAGCAGACTTGCACAAAGCAGCTTTTAAAGTGTGTCAGACCAGGCCTTCATGATGGGGTCCCCCTGGCAGAGGCTGCTCTGGTGATGCGCTAAATTAGTTCACAGTTTGACTTGCTCATCACACATGATGTGTCGAGGGACACACATTCCTGTCATGGCAGGTGGCAGGGAGGAGAGGATGAAGACTGCTTGGGGCTTTCAGTGGTGAGCTCTTTGCACAGGGATGTTGAGACCTGTAGATGTCTGGTGTTTCTGATTGCTTGGTTATAGTGTTATCCAGAGCAGGACAAGTGCTCTGACCTGCCTCTGCAGAGGACACAATGTGGAATGTGTTAACCCACGCAGTTCCAAACCCCCTGCCACGGATGGGCAGGAACACTTTCCACTAGACCATCCAATCTGGCCTTAAACGTTTCTAGGGATGGTGAATCCACAGGTTCTCTAGGTAACCTGCTCCAGTGTCTCATCACCGTCAGAGTAAAGAATTTATTTCTAGTATCTAATCTAAACCTCCTGTCTCTCAGATTGAGCCCATTGCCCTTTGTTCTGTCACTGTATGCCCTTGTAAAAAGTCAAGTGAGCTTATTCCAGAGGTGTAGTGATCATGTTCCAGCATTCCCTTAAAGAAAGAGGCAGTTGGTATATTGTTTTATTTTAGCACTCAGGGACCCCCTTGAGGGTTCAGGGATGAGTGTGATTGGTAGTGCTCAGATATGCCCTGACATGCCTGGGAGCTTGAATAAATCTTATAGTCTAGGCAGAATAACAAAAGTCCTTCATCTCAGCTGAAGTCCTGTAAATACTCTTGGTGTGTCCTGAAGGAGATAAGCTACAATTTAATACAAAGTCATTAGTGTTTTCTCCCACTCTGCATTCTTTCATGAGACAGGTTAGAACGAGAATTCGGGATTAGAATTAGAAACAATAACCACAGCTCTGTGCAATTAAAAAAAATCCTTAAATTTTCAAAATTTGCCTCTTTTAATTTTCGAGAAGAGAGATGGGGAAGGAGGGTTTTAACAGGACACTTTCTATTTGTGATTGGCACATTCCAGCCTTAGGTAGCTTTTCCGAAGTGTCACTGAGCCTACTTCCTTAGAAAACTATGAACCAGCATTGTAAAAAACTCTGACATTGTTTTATTCCTGATAGCAAGAATGAAACGTATGAATTCTATTGCAGAGGCATCCCATTTGCTGCTGTTCACATTGTTCATGTAATCGCAATTTTGTTTATAATATTTTTCAAAGCCATACCTGAGTGTGTTATTTGCTCAAGTCAATTAGTGGTTATCCTAGGCTGAAACACAAATGCATTTTCTATGAGTCATTAATAAAATCAGCACTAATGGTGATTGCTACAGAAAGTAACTGAAAGGACAAACAAACGGTTGAACGGTTTTCAGTTTAGCAGGTTCAGTTTGGTACATTACTGGACTAAACCCTTTATAAACTCTCATTGGTTTGGCTTGAGGAAGCTTTGTGCCGGCTGTTTCCCACTTTAGCTTTTTTGCTGAAATGCCCCTAAACAAAAATAAGTCCTCCTGTCCTCATCTGTTGATGTGACGACTCAAATTAACACATGGTTTTTGACTAACCTGAAAGAACTTGCCAGGTGCTGGAGGTTTTCTATTTGCATCTTGGTTCACAAATATAAGTTTAGGGTTTTATGTTTAAAAAAAAAATTCTTGGAAATCGTTGATGATACCTTTACATAAATTTAAATAGAGGAGTTTAATGCCAAAAATACAATTCTGCTCTTTTTAAACTTTTTTTTTACAGACCCTTCCCCCTACTCTTTGCTCTTGGAGAGCAGAAATTTTGTAATTTGAGGTTCTTTCCCTCAAGAAAAACTCCTCAACTTTTAAAATCTGACAGTCTAGACTCAGACTTCCAATGCTAACTAGAAGCTCAGAAATGTATGTACAGCAGCGGCAAAGATGATATTCTGAAAAACATCTGTAAAAACATTACTGGAAAACCCACTGAACATGAAATAATGAGTAGCATTTTTTGTCCTTCTTATTCTTGTGCCAGCTGTTTTGTGAGTGTTCATTTTATATAAGAATCACTGGACAGTTTCCTTTCACATATAAAGCTTATATTAGTATAGTTAAGATGTAATCAAACTGATTTTTATTCTCAATGACTTCAGAATATCTTCGATCTTTGCAAAGTAGCAGCCTTCTCCATAGGTGCTGCATTTGTGTTGCAGTACTTTTTGCACTTTATCCTGTTCAGAGCCAAAATCATTCTTGATATTGTACAATTCTCGATATTGTATAATTGAATTTGTGTGTGTTCTGCAAAGGTCCTGTTTTCAGTCATTGATCCATTAGCTGACACTTGGCACTTAGAGATATGTCATTCTGCTACTGCAAAATTCTACAAGTTCTTCCAGAAAACCCCAAAAGCCAGTTTTTACAAGTTTTGTTAAAATGAAGTTGGAGTTTTAAAAATGAGATTCTGTTTAAGTAGAATAGAAAGAGAGTTTTCCCTGTACTAGACTGTTGTGTTCCTGAGCACTGAATGAAATACTGGTTTTAATAGCAAAGATATAATTATCCTTTTAAAAAACTAATGATGTTGGGAGAGTCTTGTTCTTTAGTCTTACTGACTTTTCCAAATGTGACAAAACTGTTCTGTTTCCAACCTTAGTAAATCAACTTCTAAAATAATTAGAAGTTTGAATATTGACAGAATTCTATTAATATGTTATTGACTGTAGTGTAAAGCTTCGGCATATATATGTATGCACCTGAAATCTGGTTTAATCCCTTGATCTTCACTGCAGCAGAACTGGCTTATTAATTCCAGAATCAGTGATGAAAGTGTTGTTGTTTCTCAAACAACAGTGAATTTTAGAAATTTTACTTTACTCTCCCTTGTTTCAGCTTTGACAATCTTGAAATCTGAATACTTGCCATAGTTTTGTTAGCTCTCACTGTATCGGTTTAACTGCAGCACTCAGTTTCAGGGCCTGCGAGAGAAATCTAGTTTTGGTGGTTACTCTGCTGAAACAGAAAACAGAAAAGTAAATTATATTTTATTTTACTGGGGGTTTTTGGGACAATGATAACTGATTAAATAACCAAAAGAAATGGAAGCACTGCTTTTATTTGATGGGGGCATCAGTTAGGATCGCCATGTAAGTGATAAGCAAAAAGTCTGGTGTGTGTGTGTTGGAAGGTAGCGGTGTTTGGTGGTAAAGGTGATTGATGAAGAAAGGAAAGTGTGTAGTGATTTCAAAGTAAGAAGTGAAAAGTAGTAGTGAATTGAGATGAGCAGAAAAATGCTGTGTTCAGCATCTCATTGCCCTAGGAGCTTGGGTCTGTACCCATTCCATATGTTTGGGATGTTATATTACCTAATAATATACATAGATTCTGTGTAATTAAAAAGGCTGGAGCAATAGATTTTAATTGGGTACTCTGAGGAAAAGCGTGTTTGGAGAGATAAAACATGACTGACATAGTTGTCAGCTGAAGAAATTTTTGAATAAGAATATATATGTAAGAATATGCAATAAATAAAGGGGATGTATTACTTTGTATAGGATTTTAAGTGATGTTTCTCTTTTCATCAGTTTTTAGGCTTTGCAAGCTTTTTCCTTTGTTTTGAATAAAAACCATGTTTTGAAATGAGCTGCTCTGTACCTCCTAAATTAGTGTATGTAGCTGAAGTTGGCACAATGCCTGTTTTGAGTTGTTCTGTCCTTCCTTCACTGAATAATTTTACAGAATTTTAATTCTTAGGGAACAACGTGTTCTTAATTTAAAAAGAGGTAAATAAAGACTTCCATGTGGTTGGTGTAAAATTTGTATTTGTCTTTCCATCTTTATTAGTATGTGATTTTGGTTCAACTAGGATATTGCATCTGCAACTGGATTGAGGTTTATTTAATGAAACTGCTGACTAGAGACTAATTTGGAGCCTGTTGAAATTTTCACAAGAAGCTGGTTTTAACAGTCTTTGATTTAGCTACTCTGTTGTAGTCACTGTTCCAATGATTGTTGCCACCTAACATTTTATGCTTTGCAGTTTGAGAACGGCAAACAAACTGCTAGGTAAGAAGATAGTGGTGTTTTTGTCTTTCTTGCATGCTAGTACCCTATATTAAATGTTGTAGTTAGCTGTTTGTTTGCTTGGCATAAACTGTTCTGCTTGAAAGGTCCCTTTGGGAACCTCCTTTGACAGTACCTGCAGGCTATGTGCACAGGTAAGACGCTAGTGTCTTGGGGCACAGATACACAAATATTATGACCCTGGGTAGTTTTTTTCCAAAAAGAGTCACAAACAGCAGGGTTCAGCAATTGTGTCTTCCTATTGCTGATATGTTTAAAAAAAAGAAAGTCTGTACAGTATGTGTGAGGAAAATCTTAATTCCAGCAATCAATGTAAGAATATCTACACAAAAAATCCCAAGTCTCATGTATGAATACCTGCCTCATACAATCTTGTGGTGATGTTGTATTTCAAGCATCCAATTATGATGAATGGTATTTGATCCTATTATTATAATTATTATTTCAACCAAGAGAAGCAAAACTAGATAGTAGGGTGGGATCCTCAGGAGTTACCAACTCTGGCCAAACAGTGTTTGGCTCAAAGTTGCTGAGAGTTTCAATGTTGATTTTTGTGGGAGATGGGTTAGGTCACTGCACAGTACTTTTGAAATCCCACCTCTAACTATTTTTGAGTTGAGTGTGTGATTATTTCCTCACAGGGAGGAGTCCATCACCACAGCCTTCCAAAAACACAGGTGATATACATCAGTCAAAATACCAAATTCCAGTAACTTGAACCATCTCCTTTCTGAGAAGATGTATTAATGAAGCTAACAGGCTGATGCTGAGCATTTGCAAGCCCAGTAATGAAAAGTGTGCTGTGGGCTTCACTGGAAGTTGTAAGTGCAGAAGATGTCCAGGATCAGGCTTTGGATGAGCCATTGGGACCATGTGTGGTCTCTCATAGGCTGGTTTCATGCTTGCTTGCAGTAGTTGGAACTAACCAGCCATGACAAAAAAAGGAACATTGCGGGTCTTAAATTCGTGTTGGGTGCTACTTCTGCTTTTAGAGTGAGCACAATCTGAAAGCCCCTCTGCACTCAGCCTGTGAAAAGCACTCAGCATGTGCCATGGCCTCTGAAATCTGCGGAACAACTTGCGTCAGTGTGTGCTGGAGGAGAGAACCTTCTGGCATGTACTGCACTCCAGAGCTAACCCATCTCCTGCCCTCAATTTTCAAATTTTCAATGGTATGGAGTTGCTAGAGGTGATGGGGAAAGAATAGCGTGTAAATTTACTTTCGGGTCTCAAGCCCTCATTCTACTGGAGTGACTCAATTGAAGTGATACTAGTGTCCAACATAAAGCTCTCAGATGTGTCATACAAATGCTTATTATCGTAATTAATCTGTCAATATAATTAATTATCCTTGGCTCAGCAGCCTATCAATATAAGTATTGCTGCTACACTTACTTTCTAAATGAATGTGTCTGTACAAGTTGTTTTGGATCAACTTTTGGCTGTGGAGCCCTCCAGGTTTCCCACAATGTTTCTGACTGTTTCTGATAGTTTCCCACAATCTCTCTGACATACTGGTGAAGTTTGTGCACCTTGCAGAGGTGTGTCATGGTGCTGGGGTCTGGATCTCTTGTAAAAAGGCTCTTTGTGCAATGGCAAGTGAAGGAACAAAGTGTATATAGGGGAAATATGCAGGGGTTTCTGAGCCAGCGAAGCAAAGAGGGTGTAGATGATGCTGCCTCAGGTAGCCACACACTTAAGCAATGAAAATTCCTCTTCTTTCCCCAGCTGGCAAATAAAATGCCTGGTAGGTGCAGATTGTGTTCCACCTTGTTGGCAAAGGATCTCTTGTACATAAATATCCGACTTTCTATGTGTGGTGTTGAACATGTGGGATTATTACCGGAGTAATACAGGAGTGTGCATCATTAAAAAAGGATAGATTTAGGTGTATTTTGTAATGGCCCTTTTGCTTGAGTTGTTGTTTTTACAAGTGCATGTGAAGAATTCATAACTCAGCGTCTGAGATAATTCAATGGAGTTCCCATGAATAATGTAGTTTTTGTGTGTCTGAGCTGCCGATTGTATTCTGGAAGTCCTATTTGAGAAGTCACCTAAATGTGCTTTGAGAATTATTCTATTTCATAACAGTCATAGGAGCAAAAAAATTTCTGCAAATAAAATGACAGTTGAAATGAACGCTGACAATGCAAAGCAGTAGTGTAGGATTGCAGATGTGTTGTTTTAAATATATCCAGGAACATTTTTAATGCATCAGAAATGGTTATCTAACTTCCCTACTTGATCTGGTAATTTATTATGATAGCTGAGTAAGAAAGACAGGCTAATTTTGTGGATGAAAAGCACGAGTTTTATGGTTGTCCTTCTTGAAGGTTTCCAAAAATGAAAAAAACAGCATCTATACAACAAACATGTTTCTTTTTTGAAATAAATTTTGTTTGGTTTATCAGCTGGGTAAAGAAAAATGATTGTGTGAGTTTAAAAGAAACTGCATATCACAATTTGAGGCTGTAATGTCTGTTCAGAGAAAGGGAAGGGCAGGAGAAGATGCAGCTTCATTTTCCTAGAAATGTAAGAACAATTGTGTTTTTAGAAAAGTTTAGATCTTTTTACTAAAGATGCTCCTTTTTTTAGAAGCTCACTATTGAGCCTTGGGAGAAGCATGACTAAGCTATATGCTGGTGCCATAGCAATGTGAAAGCAAGTCTTTTTAAATCTGACTGTATAGAGATGATCTCTGTCTGAATGATGGTGTTGCTTCCTCAAAATCATTAATATTCCACCAGTCTAGAGCAGGACTTGTGCTGTGATGGATGACTGTGTTTAACTTGAATCTTTTCTTCTTATACCTTTTTGCTTCTTTACACAGGGAATGAAGTATCTGTGTATTCCTGCTGCCGACTCACCCTCACAGAATTTGTAAGTATTTTTAAAAGTAAATCACAAAACCTCAGAAATCCCATGATGCCTACTTTAAAATTTGCTGAAAACTCTGATTCTGATCTCTAATGAGTATTACACAAATGTGGGGTCTAATCCGTTAAGAAAACACAGTAACACTTCATTTCACCCTGCTTTTTGTGTGTGTTTGTAGGAGTCTCAGTATGTAAACACTCTTGATTTGTGGCCTTAAACTTCAGGAATTCCTTAGTGAGTCTGGGCCTAATTCAGTCACAGTTTATTCTAGCCACTGTTTTTGTAAATCTTTGTGTTTGGCTCCTCTTTTTTTTTTTAGAGCCAACTGCAGCCATTAACAAAACAAAATATTTGAAAGAGGTTTGAAGCCTGGTGCCTCAAGGGTTGAAATGAATTCCTCACAGTGGGCCTTCAGAACAAAATCCCTGTATGCAAACTACCCCTGTGATAATCTGCTGGGGACTTCTTGAACCTGCCTGAGAAGTCCCTGCTGCTCTTAGTATAAGCTGGCGTGGCAGGGAGTTTTCTGCCCTGCAGTGACTCTCACCTTGAGGACATAGATACTGCAGCTAGGGTGTCATTGCTCATTCTCATCTCTGCTAAAGTTCATGTAATGCTAATTGATTTACCTCTGGTTTTAATTGAGCATGGCAAGTCTTGAGTCCAAAGAGAAATCAAAACAAAAGAACTTGGATGGTGACCAGCTCTTCTAGAGCTCACTGTTTATGTTGGGGAGAGGTGAGGGGGGTTTCAGCCACATCCTGCTACCAATTTTTGGTAGAGAAACAAGTAGTAGAAAGAGGCCTGCTAGGTACGGAAGGAAGTGCAGCACTTCTTTTCTCTTGTATCACAGTAATTTTCTGGCTCATGCTTTTGGGGGATATTTTTAGAACATGTGTTTCTCATACTCTAGAAAGATTCCAGTGTGGCACTTGATGTGTGATGATTTGCCTTTTCATTCTGCATTTCTGTCATGATTTTAGGGGAAGGGAAAAAAAAAAAAGCACCACACCCCACCCGCAATAAAAAACAACCTAATCCCCTAAATTTCAGGTCTGTAATGAGAAGGCAGAGAGCTAATGCTTTTGTCATGGACAACTTCCATGGCCTTAATATTTAGAATTTAAAAAAATACATTTAAAGAAGTATCATTTTGGGAAGGAAAGCTAATATGAGGTTAGAGGAAAATATTCACATGTAATTAATTGCTCATTGGCATTTTTGGCAACATTTTCTAAATCTACTTCCTTGTTAATAGAGATCAATTGGGAATGGAAAGAGAAATGGTGGCATTTATGATGAACATTAATCAATGTACAGTTCCCTCACTGTTAAATCTCAAGGAGTTACACTGTAAAACCAGCTCCTGTGCTCGAGCTGTCTGGCACAGTACCAAGGCTCTTAAGGCTTCAGTAAGAAGATAGAATATTTGCATGAGTATTGTTTCTGTTACACTGCAGGCATCTAAAATACTTGCTTTGGTATCAGGTGGTTGCAAGCAAACGTCATTACTTCTAATACTGATACATTCAATCACTTAAAATAAAACTTGATGAGTAACTGATTTTTCTTCTTTTATACAGTCCAGGCCTTCAAGTAAAATCAGATCATGATGCTCAGAAATAGCCCCATCGCTTGCTTTGCACATGCAGTCTTCTGAAAGAAAGAGGAAGTTGTTTTTGTTCAGCCTGTGAGGACTGGATGCTGTTTTATCTAGGAGTGGTTAACCATACTGCCTGTGCCCACTGTGGAGGGAGGGATAGCTAGGGAACAGGAAGGGAATTGCTCCCTCTGTAACATCTTTGCATGTCAACTCTTTTCTTCTTAAAAAGGGATTTTGTTGGTTTCTTTGTAGGGAATAAAAAACAACCAACCAAGCAGCATCCTGTATTGCAGGTCCTTGTGTTCTCTTAGCAATGAGCCCAGTCAGGCACAACTGATGGGGTGCACTCTGCTCTCTTGTCTGTTTCCCAACAGCAAGGACCAATTGGAAGCCTTTTACCCACTGAATTTTGGGACTGTGAGCTCTTAGTGCACTTCAGCTCAGTTTTTCTGAAGGAAACCTCTGGTTTCTTGTGTGCATAATACACATTTAGTCCTAGAAAACTTGTTTAGTGGAGTTCTTTTCCTCAGAGGGATGACTTGCCAGGGAAATACAGCAGGGATTCCCCTGTTAGCATGTGGGTGTTCACTAAAGTGTCTCAAAAGCTTTATTTTACTCCCCTCTTCTGCCCCTAGCAAGCATAGGGAGAAAGCAATTGCTTTTCAGACTCAAGGTACTTCGTAGATGTTAAATCAATGTTTTCCCTGGTCTGTGAGGATTTTACCTTGGGCCAGTAACTGCTCCAGAAATGTCATCCTCTATAGAAGTCATCACTAAAAAGTTATTTCTATAGAAATAAAATCTTCCCTTCCTGCCTTGTTCCAGTTAATTGTCTTTGGCTGCCTGTTTCTAAGGAATAAACCTCCAACAGTCAGGTGGTTAGTGGTGATAATGCAGAAGCCAGATGACCTATTAAGAGGAGAAAATTTTGGTAGATTTTTTTTTCTTTTACATCATCAAAGGAAAGAAACATCAAGATGCTTCATCCTATCTGATTTGGATGTCTTCTTAACCTTTGTAAATCTTTGCAGAAGTCTAACTAGCAACAAATAAAAATATAACTCTGGTATCATAACTCTGCTCTTGGTCTAGTTTTGAATTATGCTGCGTGCTAATGCGTAAGTGCAGATAACTTCTACAGCATCCTGGTAGGGGTGTTGTACTGGTGCTTCTTCCTCTGGTGTTTTCCCACTGTAAAGATGATGCAGTTCAGGACCCAGCTTTCAGCTGGGAGATGCAAGAGCCAGATATCATATAATAAATTGTCCTGAAGTCCAACAAATGGGCTGCAAATCAACACATTTGTCAAGTGCTTTCCTGTTAGAGATGATAGTCAACTGCTCTGTGGTTACTGTAAGACTTACCATTGTTCTTTGTGTCTGGCACTTGTCACACAGCTAACTGGTCCTCAATGTTAGTTTTCATCTCAATATGGTGTTACCATAACCTTGAAAATTAGTTTAGGCAACTGTGTCTGCTGCTCCAGAAGAGACCCTGATGCCATAGGGCTGTGGAGGAGTACATAATCTCCTTTTCTCTGGCTCAAGGTGAGGAGGGGCCAGCGTGCTATAGAGCAGCACTAATTCTAGATGTGAGTATTTCTCTTCTCATTTTCATGAGTGCTTGTAAACACACTTGAAAGCACATCATCAGACTGAGCATCAGCAGTGAGGAAGGGTGAAGAAAACTAGGTGAATGGAGTTCACAATGTTTAGTACCTTGCAAAGGTGTTACATGCTCAGTTGCAGATATTTTTCAAACGAGAGTCTTGAAAGTGTCTTACCAAAACTTGTGTGAGACCATTGAAACAAATTCACTGGTGCATGAAGCTGCCCTCCTGGCCAGATTTTCTAGAGAGAAAAAGAGAAGATGAGAAGATCAGGTCAGATAATACAGACCTAACCAAGCTGTATCTGAGTGAGTGCTTTCAATCTCAGCTGAGCTCTTCATGGTGCAGTAACAAAGCCTCTTGCACACATAGCCAGAGATCTCATTTGTCCTCTAAGTTTGTTTATGTGAAACCTCCTGTGCTCCCCTGGCAGACCTGAGCACCATTATTTGTTAGAACTCAGCCAGCAACAGTGGTTTGGCGTGGCAGTCCGAGCACACATGCATTTGTAAGGCTTTGTCTTCATTTACCCACATGCTTCATCAGTTCCTTGAGAAGCATAAAAGCCTGAGTTGATCTGCTGTCCTAAGGCTTGGGAGTGCATTGTGCTTTGAGATTTTCCGAATAAGCTGCTCAGGTCTTCTCTAGCTATGGTTTCCATGTTGTATCCAGTGATGCAGGAACTGCATTGGAGAGGGAGTCCCATGCTTGGGATCTTCTTTTTGTTTATTCCAGTTAGATATCCTTGCCTTTGCAAGTTCTGCAGGCAGGGACACTGTTGCATCAGTGTTGTCCTTCAGGACAGGAGTGTTTACAGTATCAGCAGCTGCACTGTTAGGCAGGAAGGGAAGCTTCCTTTTATGTGGGTATTCCTGATTTTTGTGTGGCTGCTGGTGCTGGGCTGAGGTTTTTTTTCTTTTACCCTTGTGGTGTAATATTCACCCAGAAAGGGGAAACATCTTGCATACAGGACGTTGTGTTTCATGGGTGTTGAGCGCAGTGTGCTTTCAGGTTTGACCTTGCCAGCAGGCCTGGCAATGACTGCCCCCTAAGAGCCTCCTTCCTCTGCCTGTGTTGCCTCCACTGCTACTGCTTGTGAGCTTGAATTGCAAGAGCACTCAAAGGCCACTGTGAAATCCAGCTCTGCTGAGCTAAGAGGTGCTGCTTGCACCTGGGGTAAACTGCAGGCAGCACCAAAGGCTTCGCAGGTGGAAAGGCAGGGCAAGCAACTTGGAACTGGGATGCAAAGAGGCAGTGCTGCATCTTCACCCAGATGATGACAGCTGCCTGCTTGCTGTCCTTCACTGTGCCCCATTTAAAATGAAAGGGGCTTGTGAAAAGGATAGTGAGATTATAAACTCTAAAGTTTGCAGATGGAATCTTCTCTAGGTTTTCTCCTCAACCGCTTTAAAACAGGCGAGCTGTAGGCTGACACCTTGAATACAGGCAGAAGGGATGCTGCTGTCTGAAAGGAGAAGACTGGAAGGAGCTTAAGAAAACAGGGCTTGAATTGAGGATTTTTTCATAGCAGAGACTAAAGGCAGCGATTTCACATAGCCAAGCAGAAAGTCTTAATGCTTAGACATACCCTAGCACATGGCTTGAAGGAGCAGGTAGAGTTAAAATTAAGCATGAGTTTGGGTAGCAGGTAGTGTCTCTTTGTGAGAGATGTTATGTCTGGAGAGCTGCTCATGCAGTTGTGCTGAGTTCCACCTGACATCTGAGCACACAAGGACATGTGAGGTCAAGTCACTGCTTTTAAGAAGAAGCAAACAAACCCAAATACAGACTTGACAATCATCAGAATAGAGTTTATCACACTGTAGTGCCTAAAATACCAGTTTCTTACTTGGATAGAGTGGCAAATAGCTTATGCCAGTGAGTTCTATGTTTCATTGGCAGACAATAACTTTTACTTTGTAAGACCTATATTCAGTTCTAAATTCTAGAAATGGCGTGAGGTGAGCTTTCGGATATATTTCTTTCTTTCTAAGTAGTGATTTTACTAAAGGCAGCACTTTCTTTATCCTCCTTCTGCTTTTGTTTTCAGAGCAAGGCATTTCAGAGAGAGCATCAAATTTATCCATGAGTGCCGGCTCACAGGTGAAGGCTGCTTAGTTCACTGGTATGTATACTGCTCACTAAAAAAACTTTTTAAGGGTTTCTCTACCTTGATTTGGATGTTCATATTTTAATAAATTAGTGGTCATCTCCCCTCTGCAGCAACATCCTCTTGGACTGAATTGACCCCTTTATTCAAAAAGCCCCAGAAGATTTGCAAATGCTATTAAAGCCTTATGCTAGGACTTTGGAGTCTCTGGGGTGGGCAGCTGCTTGGAGAGGAAAGGAGCCCAAGAAATCTTCTTGACTTTCTCTTATCAAAAATTTTTGTAGGATTTATTTGACTAGGAATGTGTTGGCTGAAGACATACTCATCGTTTTAGTCACTGTATTTCTAAATGTGATTTCCATAGTCCTAAGAATTTCTCTAACAGCTGTTTTGGTGACTTCAGAATTGTTAAAAAAACCTGTCTGAACAGAAATTAATTTTTTTTCCTCTTTCTTTTCTTTAAACTGCTGAGGCATTCAAATGTTGCATTTGTTAATAGCAAGACCCTGATTGGGAGATGCTCCTGGGACTGTAAAGAATAGAAAAGGAAATCCCACCCTGGGTTTTTTCTTGCTCTCTGCTATTGGTTGTGGTGTTTGTGCTGTATGTCCAAAGGACATATCTGAGTCTATATCTGGAATCAGAGTCATCTCATGATTTGAACACTGGACTTGTACACAGACCCTGAGTATAAATCCTCACTTTCCTATTGACTCATGACAGGCCTATGCATGAGCCATTTGGTCAATCTTGATGTATGGAAAACAGGAATAAGTGGTCTGAATATTAATAGATTTTAAAAAACATATATTTAAATTTGTGAAGTATGCAGAAACATAAAATGGTGAAAGAGTCTGGTAACTCTGTATTTTTACTGTGGTAAATATAGCTCTAACACATTCTTTATACTGTCAATAGAAATGATTCTGAGTTTGTCCAGTGTTGTCCAACTAGGCATAATGAATGATTCTTACTCTATCCCAGCTTTTCATCTAGGGAAACTGGAGTCCTGAGAGTTTAAGCTGCACCATGCAGTCAATAGCAGAAAGAGGAACTCAAGCAACCAGACATATGTATCTCTTACTGGTTCAGTTAAAGTTCATTTTGGCCTCATGAAATTGCAGCCTTTATTCATGATGGAGAGGAAACAGTCTTATTTTACTGCTCTCATCTTTATAAACAGAAGAAAGTGGGTGACTTACTTCTGCCTTTTTAAAACCCGAATTTAACTTAGAATGTGTGCACTGTCCCCTGCTTTTGTGACTACTTCATGCTTATTTTTTCCTTTTCAGCCTCATAGGAATTACCACTCAAAACCCACTTTCTTTATCGTGTAGATTTTTTTCTACTGCATTTATAAAAGTAGCACCAAGACCATTTAACTCAAATATGATAGTATTTCTTCCTCATGGCAAGCAACACAGCAGTCTGTGATGTTGAGAAGTGATGCTTTTAGCTGTGACAGTGAAGTACAGCACTGCTTCAGTGTATTGCGCCCCTTTTCCATGCAGCCTTGCAGGTGTCTCCAGGAGTGTCACACTGGTGGTTGCCTACATCATGACCATCACAGACTTTGGCTGGGAAGATGCGCTGTCAGTTGTCCGCGCGGCGAGGTCCTGTGCCAATCCAAACATGGGCTTCCAGAGACAGCTGCAGGAATTCGAAAAGCATGATGTTGATCAGGTAAAGGAACTACAACAAAGAACTGGGAAACACAACTCCAAGTCAGATCATGAGCTACTTCTCACTGTTTTGTGGTCTGTGTGGTTTATCTGACTCCCTGTTTTTACTTTGAGGGAATGGCTTATTAGGCCAGACAGTTCTACTAAGGAGATACAGATAGATCTGAAGGTATCAGGGAATGCTGGGTGGGAGAAGGGATCAAGCACAGCATCTAAACACCTCCTGCCCAACTGTGCTGTCTGGTGGTTGTTTCATGTGAGCTAAGACGCAGTTGAAGATTAACACCTTTAGAGGGGTAAAAGGTAAAGGGTGATTTCTCAGAACATAGGTAAAAGGCCAACCTATAACTACCAGTTGTATAAAAGTAGTGAGTTTCCTCCCAACACATTCATTTGGAATAGCAGGAAAGAAATCATCATCACAAATCTTTCATGTCCAGGAGTTTAACCAAGTCCTCATTATCATTTGTGTGTTGTGACCCCCCTCCCACCTTCTGTGGCTAAGACTTGATAAATTTTCTGATGTTTAGGGCAGCCTCAGATCTGAACCTTTTTTTTCTTACGAGCCTTTTGAAGGTTTTGTAGGGCTAGGAGAATCAATGAAAGGGTAGGATAGCTAAAGGGGTTTCATAAAATAAAAATTAGTTTCTTACTCCCAAAAAACCCCATCCTACGCAAAAGACCTGCTCCCTGTGGGTGATTGGTGACTTCCACTTACGTTACCAACCTGCTGTGGCTGTCCCTTCCATTTTCCATTGCTCAGCATGCTGTTGTTGTTGTTGTGTGGGCTTTTGTGCCTGTTGTGCTTATTAAAAATAACAACAGAGGTAAACCAAAGTCAGAAAGAAAAATACACAAGACAAAGGATGTTGGTTTTTTTATTCCATCCCTGTCATTCTGCTGCAGAAAGCTCAGAGTTTAGAAATTACCATTTGTTTTGCATGATGCAGCTAGCAACTGTAAATATTTGTGTTTTTTTAATATGTAACTGAATGTTTCCTGGATCATTTGGAACTGGTGTAAATGGTAGAATAACTGATTTTTAAGAGACAAAAGTCAGAGAGGGACTTTCCAGACTTGTCTCCTTCCTCCCTTACAGTCATTTCTACTCTAATTGGTTTGGTCTAACAGCAATGACAATTAAGGCTGTATGCAAATAGCCTGATAAAGACAGTAACGTCTCTCTTTTTTCATCCACCATGGACTGTGCATTCTGTCTTTATTCACTGAGGGGGAGGCAGTAGGTTGCAAAAAGAAGTATCCACCTGTATTCACTGGCTGGACTGTAGTTTCTTAGTCTCTTAAGAGCAACCACATCCTCAGCAGGTGTCTGTTTACACACCTGATTTCGGTGGAATGATGCCATCTGCCAAGGGCGTGAACTTTTTTCAGATTTCAGCAGCATTTGGTGTTTTGCTGTTCCGCTAAAGGGTGGTGGTATCCTGTGGCCTCTCTGGAATGTTGTCCTCTAGATCTTAAAGGTCCTAAAGGATGAGGTTTAGTCACTAAGTCATGACATAGTTTGCACCGGTTCCAAACTTCCACATGGTAGCCTGAGGCTTCAGATTTGCCTGAGAACCTCTTTAAGGAATGGGAGGAAGTATCTGTGTTGAGGTGTTGTCTCCCAGTATCCTAGTAAATTACGTTTATGGATCAAGCTATTTCATGAGCCCCAAACACAACAAAGCTATGAAGGTTAAGGTTTGGAAAATATTATTATCCTCACTGGGACACAACAGTTGGAGTCTGTGTTTACTAGCTGCTTCTGCAGGTGAGCTCAACAAAATTGTCAGGAATTGGACAGTTCCTCAGCTGGACTCAAATTCTCCAGCAGGCAAAGAAGTGTCAGAGCTGAATGGATAGGAAAAGCGAACATGTGAAATTTCCACTCTTTCCTATGAGACAGAGTTATCTGTTGGCAGGTCCAAATCAAGAAAAAAGAGTGGGGGATTTATACAATATGCACTTATGGAGCTTGTTGGAATACAGGTATCTTCTGGTAAAAAAAATGGGGGTTTAAAATGAGATATCATGACAAAAGAATGAATTTGTGTTATCAGACACAAAGATACTGCCTCAACCTCTGAGAGCACCTGAGCTGAAAACTGCTGGAAGCTGAGGAAATGGCCAGGGAAAAGGTCCCAGCATTATTGCCCTGCTGTTGCTTGATTCTTTCCTCATCAGTTATATCTGGTTACTCTCAAAGCAGGATACAGATGGACTGACCATCAGCTGGGCCTGGTACATATGTTACCATGTACCAAATTCAGTCATTCATATCAGTAGCATATGGGGTCCTACTCTATAGCTTGTAAAACTCAGAAACTATTTCTTTCTGGAAGACACCTATCAGGATATACACACTACACTTTTTACTACTGGTGTTTGTGGGCTCATAATAAAAAACCTGTAAGAGTGGTTCACTTTTTGATCTTCAACCTTCTTGCAGCCTGTTGTGACTTGGGCAAGTTGGCTGATCATATTGGTTTCCATGCTAATTCCTCTTATTGTTTGTGAATGCAGCAGGAACTAGGAGATTTCAAGTCCAGGATGTCCTTTCCCAGCAGGTGTTCCTTACTCTGTATTAGTCCAGTCAGCCAACTTGTTCCACAGATGTGTCATTTCAGGACATGTAAGGGGTCTCAGTGATTTCAAATATGTGTTTCTTTGCTGTGCATTCCGTGCTGCTGTTGAAGGTCATGCAATATTTGCAGTGCTTTTCTTTAAACTATATATGATCCTAAAGGTTACTTAAATTCTGTAGGACAGGAAGAAGAATTACTTCTCCATCCATTTCATGTTACTGTTTCATAATTTTGTATATGTCTTTTCAATTTCTCCAGTTCAGGCAGTGGCTGAAAGAAGAATATGGGGAAAACTCTTCTCAGGATCTGCAAGAAGCCAAAAATCTTCTGAGCAAATACAAAGAGCAGGCAGAGTTGCATCAGACTACTGGAGGAAGGCAGTGGAATAACAACTTCTCATCTGTGCCATCACTCTCATACAGCAACTACACAACAGAGACCTAGTTGCAAGAGGCCGATTTTTTTTTCTTTCTACTTTTGCAAAACATCTTGCCATGTTTTCCATCCCACCTTCAAGACTTTCAGCAGTAAGCCATGCAAACTGTTGATTTATAGAAAGCTTCTTGATGACATTATGTGTGTGTGTGTATGAGTGTGTTTCACACAGTTTGGTAATTCAGGCAGGATCAAGCTCTGTTTGTGCCCAGAGACAGGATCCAGTGACTGTGGCTGAGGCAGTCTGTCTGCCAGCCACACCTATGTCCCCTTCTGCCCACATTGCCTGGCATTTGCTGTGAGGTTAGCGCAACTCCTCTTGTTGTAGGCTAGCAAAGGGCTTGGAGAGATGAAGTCTGGTGATTCAAGCTGTGGCAGTTTGGCATCTCTGCACTCTTAGTGTGGCCAAGGTGTTACTGCACCTGAAGAAGGGAACTCGAGTCTGGGTCTCTGCTGCTCCTGCTCACAGTCCATTGGCAAGTAATAGTGTGGAGGTGGGTGTGAACTTGAGTGCAGGCTGAAAGCTGGAGCAGATGAGACAGGGGCCCAAGTAGCTTTCCCCCAGCAGTGGCATCTAGGAGAGAAGTGGGACAGACAGCTCTGAGTAATAACACCTTCAACCGCCACAGTTGTCTTTGCTTCAGTGCCCGTGAGACTGAGCTGTCGGCAGAGCTGCCACAGACCAAGAGCACCCAGGCTGTTACCACAGCTCAGCTGATGTGCAGTGATTTAAGCCGTGCTCCCTTGACTGTGCATCTGGTCTCCCAGCATAAGCTTTTCTGGAGAACAGTTTCTCATGTCTCCAGAGCCACTGACCTTCATTCCCCACGGAACACGTGCCTCCTCAGCACACGCCCCTGCGCACGCGATAGCGCGTCTCCAAAGAGTGGGCTCGGTGTGAGTGCCAGCACCTGTTTCTTTGCTTGTGCTGTGGTTTGCTCTTTGACTTCAGCTACCTCAAAATGCTGTTCTTGTCATTGTGGTTGTAAATGCAACCTTGAAAATTGCCTTGTGTAATCTTAATCTAACACTGAGTGAAGTAAGTGGGTGCGTGTGTGTGCGAGAGTGCGTGTGCACGAATATTTCAAAATGTCTGTATTTGAGAAGTTTATTGTTTTCTTTTAAAATTGCCCATATTTCTCACTGGTTTAAAGATTGAGTTCTTGGAATTCAACTTTCCTGCCATTTAAGCACCACTATATATTTTGCTGTGATCAGATTTATGGGAATGCTTTTGTACAATATATTTTAAACTAGGTTGAAACTAGCAGTCATACTCCGCTCTTGGTAACGCTGTGTTTTTCTGGAATGGAGCCATTGCCTGACTGAAGCAGCTTGTAAGAGTGTCATTTCAAACATGTCACTAGGGATGCTGGGCAATGTATTGATTTCTGATGGTGTAATTCAGGGTGGCCCTGATGCCAAGATCAGGATTTCTTGTCTTTGACTTGGAGGATGGAAGGCCTGCTTTTCTTCTAGATTCTAGATTCTTCTTTCTAGATTCTAGAAAATAAAAAGTACCACCCAAACAGCCAAGATAAAAAGCTAAAATCAAACCCTTCATTTGTTCAAGTGTGGTGTGTATCATGCTAAAAGCTGAGCATTGAGTGAGAAGCAATCAGCATACTAAATAGTATCCAAATTATGTCTCTTTCAATTTCTTTGGTACTCTGGCCTCTCATTCCTTCACAAGATTCCTCTACATGTGATTTCCTGCTTGCAGGTGGCAGTGAATTCTTTGGATGGGAGCAAGGCTTTTGGGTCAAGTAAACTCTGGCTGTTAAATATCTTTTGTTAAGTATCATGAAAAAAATATGTTATGGCTTGTGAAATACGGGCTTTCATATCAGTAATTGCCTAAAAGGAAAAAAGGGAATGGGGTGGAACTGACCTGTCCATTTCATCTGAGGCCAAGCCTGCATCAGGGTTCTCATTGCACTAAGTGCTTGAAGTGTACTGAGCACAATGAGAGCAGGATAATCGAATCTTTGTTGTAGTAAGGGATGTTGCTGGATTTGGGAAGAGTGCTGGAACTGACCTTGTTTTCAAGCTTGCAGCTAAATGAACCACTGCCTGTTTGGTATATCCAGCAGCTGCTCTGTGATTGCCTGGTAAGAGGGGTATTTAGCTGTTCTGAAGATGTTGATCTGCAAATAATAGTCTGGTTAACAGTTCCAGCCCAGCAGTGTCCACATTGGCAGTCCATTGTGTGCTCTGAGGTTAGATATAAAAATTGGAAAATGTTTTCCTCGGTAACAGGGTCTGACACACGTTCAGGATGCGGGTCCATTTGTTCAACCCTCTACTCATGGTAGGATACAGAGGGCAGGTTCAGCCCATCTCCAAAGGGCAACTTTGTCAGAAATGTTCTGCCTATGGTCTTGCAGGTATCCAGCCAGTCCTTCCTGTAGCTGGCTGCCAACGTTGTGTATCTTATAACACTCCTGGCACTCTTGTCCTTTCAGCAGTAACGCTGTGGGTGTTGGTAAGTTGGCAGTTCTTTTATTGTTCTGACACATAGAAGGCAGAATGGGAGATATCTGTTAATTTTCATGTGTCCTAGATTATCTGCACTGTTTTTTTTTAATAGTTTGGTTATCTCCAAAGAGTCAGTCCCTTGAACAGGATTTTTTTTGGAACTGAGTTTGGCTTTAAGGCCATATAGCCAACATCAGTGTGTGTTATGCTGCAGCTCCAAAGCAGATACAGGGTAAGCTGGGAAGACGGAGGGAATGCCATATTGTCAGTGAGTGGAAGTGCTTCTCTCTTTTTGAAAGGCAAAGGGGTATTTTCTGCAGTCTCCACATTCAACATCTTGTGTAGTGGTCTTTGTGTACTGCATACTGCAGGTAAGAGCAGTATAAGAGCAACAGCAGTCTAAGGAAACTTGAATCTGGTTTGTCCACATAGAGAGCAGAATGAAGAGAGAGCTACAGTTCTCACCTTTAGCCTTTTGGAGAGGGAGAGGAGCTAATGCAGGCTGAGAATGTGACATGATTTGTCTTCCAACCAGCCTTTCAGTGGCAATTTGTAGGACTTTCCAGCTATCTGGAACATGACTAGACCCAATTCACCTCTTAGTAGTTGGCCTTTGTAGTGTAGATGATGCATTCAGTTATTTTGTTTCTGTACTTCAAAACACTGTCCTCATTTTGATGTTCACTGGAAAATGTATAAAGTTTATAACACCTTATTGGATATTCAGATTTGAAATGTATAATCGATTTTTTTTGGGCTAAACTTGATATCCATGTGCGATTATAAGCAAATGTCTAGTGTTTTAGAATGTAGGTAATGGGTAAATGCATTAATAGTATTTATTACTAAGTTTTTTAACCTGGAAAAAGTTACTTCCTTACATTTTGTGGTTGAGTGGGAAGATATGGCAAATCATGTCTGTTTTTTAAAAGGGATAATGACTTTGGTTGCTATAATGGCCACCAGCTATAAAGATGTCAGTGAAAAATTATAGCAATTATTCCACTAGTTTAAAAATTCTGAATCTGGTAATCTTCTTGATTCTCTGTCTTCCTCTTCCTGGGCATCTTAGTGAAGCCTTGATTGCTTTTTCCAAATGTTTGTATTTAATACGTTCTACAATTTTTTTATAAATAAAATTAAATGTTAACACCTGATCTGCTTTTGTATTTCTTGAAATCAATGGTAGTGTCCAGAAGGTTTCTACTCACTGTTTGTATCCCTGCAGGTACATTAAGAGTACAAGACGAACTCATTTTTCTGTTTCAATTACTTTTTTCTCCTGCACACAGACTTCTTGAAACTACCCCTTTTTTCACCGACTACTTCCAGGTGAGTTCAAGAATCTTCAGCACAGGCACCTCTTGATAGTCTCCCAGGAGGGTCTTGCATGTCTTGCTGATTGTTGCTGGCTATCATTGAACAGGGTATGTGGTGAATCCTGTGTTTTTTATTATTTCAAAATACCTTCTTTTCCATAGCACACTGATTTAGGGCTTAACCAGCTGTAAAACTTACCTAGTTTTCAGGCTAGTTTTCAGTGTTCAAGGCTCTCAGTAGCTGTCTGTCAGAGGAAGTTTGATGTAAGTGGCAGATGATTCTCAGGGGAAAACATTAAAAAACTTAGAGTGTAAGGGAGGAAATGGCCCATTCAAATTCACACAGATAACTCACTGAATTTCTGGTTTGACGCTACCTCTGCTTAGAGAGGCAATTGGAAAAAAAAAATCCAAACCTAAGCCAAAAAGCCCACCAACCTGAGATTATTATCAGTCAGATCATAGCCAGATCTCATGTCCATTTTGAACATTGCTGAAGGCTGAACTGTTTTTGCAGTGGGACTTGCTTATCATGAAGGCAGAATTAGATGCTCAGGCACAGTGAGTTCTGAGTCTTGTCTTTTTTCCCTCTCCTTCCTCTCCCAGCATTTGTTATTTTATATACTATTGGGAATGTGTGGATGGTGATTCCTATGGAATCTTGGGCATTCAACTAATCAGTAATACCTTCCACTAGAATAAAGTAGGTGTGTCTGCAGATAGCTCTGAAGTGATAGATGCCTCTTGTTCAAATACTTTTCATAATACATAATTCATAATTCATCTTCAGCGTAAATGGGACGGCTCGGATTTTATTAATGTGTGTTTCAGTCCTCTTCATGTCTTTAAATTCAATACAGCCTGCTATGTGACACTTGAATTAGTAGTGTGATTACCTTCTTTCTGCCATCTGTTATCCATAGAAGTGTCATAAACATATGTGCTACAACACTACAACACTGATGAGACAGAAAACATGCTTAAAGTATAATGCCTTCTGATCTAGGGAAACCTCATAAGCTTTAGAGAAGAGTTCTCCTCTGCCTAAAGGAAAACAGCAATTTCCAAATGAAAAATGCTTTACTGCTTAATCTTCCTTTTGACCACTTAGTACTTTTCAAGGGTAATTTTTAACCAAATCGCATGCAAAAATTGTGCTGGGACCATGGCTCTATATTGCTGTTCCTGACTGTGTATCTCATTCCCTCCAGGGTTTTGTGGAACTGTTGTGAGTTCTGGAAAGTGGCAGTTTTGATCTGATTCCTGGAGTCCTGTCCTCCCATGCAGTCAGCTGAGGGAAGTAGAGGGCAAACCTGCATGTCCTTAGATGTGCTTATAACCTGATAAGGGGTTTTGGCTTTGCCAGCAAATTATGAGAGTCCTTCCACCTCCGCAAGAAGATTGCATTGGCAGGAGGAAAATGATGATGGTCTGTAGAAAATATTAGCATGAGGGAGATGATGTTGCACTGTGCAGTGTTTTTGTAGATACCCCTGGAGACACCATGCACGTGACAGAAACAGCTAATTTCATACTTTGTTCCCAGCAGAGCTTTAAATGTGGGTCTTGTTTTCCATGTGGCCCAGCCCCTGTACTTAACTATTTCATTGCTGCATTTAGCTGTTCTGTCCAATATTATTATTCTGCTCTCTGCCAAGGAAAAATTCTTTATATATTTGAATGTGTGCTTTGTTCTAGTGAATTATGCCAGCTGCATTTTACCAAATCTGAGAGGCTTGTGAGTAGCTACAGGTGACTTCCTGTAGTCACTACATGTGACCTCCTGTAGTTTTCCATGTAGTTTCTAGTGTAAATATTAGAAATGGGCATTAGTGAAGTGTGAGCAAGAGGTGTCATTTTGCCATTGAGCAGCTGCATAGCTCACTCCTGAGACTGAGCTGTTGTAGGAGACTTGGTTCTGCCCATGTGAGCCAAACACATCTGCAGTGAACCAGGACTAAAACTCACTTGCAAGCAGCCTCAAAAAGTGGGATTTTCAGCCAGACCTGAGCCCAGTTTCCATTTCATATGAGACAATTATGAATGTGCAGGTTTGTATCCTCCATGATTTATTGAACTATGAGTAGAGAGATCAAAACCAATACACTGAAGCTACTTGAAATGTGAAGTGTTCTTAAGTTGTTTGATTGGTCATTATTCATACAGGCATTGACAACACAGTGTTAGACCTGGGAGAAGACATTTACAAATGGACCTTTTGAACGTCTGAGTTCTGATTCTCCTTTTCCCCTTCTTTGCCTGGAAGCAACTGAGTTTTTATTTAATTCATCAGCAGATAATACAGTGAATGGGATTTTTGTTAATTTATTGCATTTCTTCCCCTCCTTACATCCTTTTACCTTTGTTTTCTGTGTGTGGGTTTGTTTGGGTTTTTGTGTTTTCAGTTTGTTTCCTGTAAGTATGTATTTATGTTAACAAATGCTTTTGTTATAAGGTTGCTGATTTACTTAATTGTATTAAGAAGTACACTTTGGCTGTCTGTCTATCTGTCCTGTTATGACTGGGGCTTTTCTCTGAAGCTTGATGTGCCTTTTGTTGGATGTTGTCATCTTCTGTGGCCTTCTGGCTCTTGTACAACACTGAATGCTTTGAATAAGTAACACTGATCTATGCAGTGTTGAGCCTGTCATTGAAAACATTCAAAAGGGATGTTTTATTTCTGATTTGTATGCCGTAAAGCAATGTTCATTGGTGGACCTGCATCCTGTGCAGGTTACTAGTAATTGCAAACATTTTACTTGATCCTCTCTCTTACATTTTAAGGTAAGATGGGACTTAGTTGAAAGTTTCTAAGTAGGGAAAACTCTCTCCTGTGTTTAGAGAAAGTGTATGTTGAAGATGTCAGAATTACAGCTGTGTATATGCATGCTCACTCTGTATTCTTCCAAGGATTGCATTTTGGAAGTCTTTGCAAGTTAAGTCTGCAGCATATGACTTTCGTAGCAAAACAACTTATAAAACCCCTCAATGCCTCAAAAGAAGGAAAGAAAAGAGAAAAAAAACAAACAAAAAATTCATATTTTTACACATATTTTTTGGAGGCTGTGCAAGTGTGCCTCTGTCATCTCTCTGTTAGGTAAGGCTTTATGAAATTAATCATTAGTAATAAGTCTGGAGGATGAATAGGAAAAGCTATAACCTCCAGTGGGTATTAATGTAATATAGTAATTCATTGGAAATGCACTCTGTGCTCTGCTGTCACTGAAATAGTCTTAGATACTTTACAATATTTTCTTTTCTTTTAGAGTTGACCTTCATTCCCCTGGGTTGATCACCATACACACATCACATGTTTCCCTTGGGAGATCTCACATATTTCTAGCTGGGCTTCTCTCCCTTAGAATTATACTTCCCTGATAATGCACAAATTGCATTAATGGTATAGAAAGGGTGCCAAGAGCACCAGTGTTGCAGTAGGACAGGCTACGAGTTTCCATAATCCTTTTTGAAACAGAGGACTTGTGGTTTTGACTTGCCAAGAAGGCATACTGAGTCCCTCACCTTTGTTCAATCCATAAAATGCTGGACTGAGCAGCATTTAGGATTCTGTTGCCAAATCTCCTGCCATTTGCTGTATGATTATGCAAGTTGTTTCAGTCTGGTTTGCTTCATTTTCCCAGTAAAATGGGGAAGCAGCCACAACTTTCCCTGGTAAAGCTTTGAGATGCCCCCAGTGAAAAGCACTGCATCAATGTTGGTTGTGTATTGTCAATTGAGGCACCTGCCCTCCATCTCAGAGGTGTTAAAATTGGTAACAGGTCCTGAGGCAGGGCAAGAAGCTGTGGGGGTCTCAACACCTTCATCCCACCTGCATAGGAAGGTGCTCAGGATGGTGGTTGGATGTAGATGGGAGAAAATTCCATCTAGAGATCTTACTCTCCCGGGAACCATACACTGTGTTCAACATGAACAATAAAGTGCGGCTGTCTTACTTTCTAAATGAGAAAAAAATGGAGTGAAGAGAAAGAGGCCCAGAGCAATTCTGGCTGTGACTGTCCTAGGTGAAATGAATCCCTCTGGTGCATCGGTTGGGCATACAATCACAGGTAAAAATTAAATGGTTGGGATATGTAATGTGCTTGTGATTTCAAAAATGATAGGGGGAGCAGCGGGCAGCAGGCAAAGCAGGAATAGCACATGGCAAAAAAATTAAAACATTGGAATAGCTAGGGATAATGTGGTTAGTGCTCTTGAGCCATGTCCTGATACCTTCCATATACTCCAGGAAAATGTCTCCAAGCTAAAAAAAATAAAAGGGATCCTCCACAATACTTTGGATATATGGCTATGGTGATAGAAAAATCACCTGATTTTTCTGATTTTCTTGTTCTGGAAAGAAAGTGCATACATCTAATAAAGGCTGTTCTGGCAGATGAGAACTGGAGGAAGAACAAAATCAGTGTCTCCTTGGCCAAGCTGCTGCTGCTACTTTTGGACTGCTTCATGGAAGACATGAATTTGATTCATTTCCAAAGACAGCTTGGAAACTCCAGGCAGCAGAGGAAGGGACTCCCCCTTGACTTAGCTGATTTTCTCTGAATGCATTGCACTCTGTGAAATGCTGTCAGCGCCACCTCTCAGGTAATTTCTGAGGGAATGTCAGTGTGTGGGGACTCAGTGAGTGATCAGGGAGCCTCAGTGGCCTGAAACACATTGAACTTCATGCAGGGCTGGGGAACTTGCAGTGCTTGCTGTGGGCACCTCAGTTAAAAAAGAAAACTTTGAATTGCCAGCCAGAGTAGATCAAACTGCGTATTGGAGAAGGCCTTGTCTCTCTACTGATGGCCAAAGTCTCCTTGTCCTCTCCAGGGTTTCCTTGAGCACTAAGCTGGGTAATTGGGATTCTATTAGTCCCTCAAGGCTTTCCTTCCTCCCTTCAAGACTGAATGGAGGTGGATGCTAGATTCTTTGCTGATCACTTGTTCAAGAAAGCCAAACAGTTTAATCCATTTTTAATTGGGAGCTTGTATATTAGGGTGATAGAAACGAATAGATTATTTACCTAGCTGAAAATAACTCGTGTGGGGACCAGGCTGTGGAAATAGCAGAAATAGAAGTAGGGAGAGCATGGTTTGGTGAATGCTCTGAGAGTGATTTGCCAGCTCTGATGGGAAATAATAAAGCAGAGGAAGAGACAGTAATCGGTGAATCAATCCCACAGCTCATTTAAAAATACCTCCTTTTTTTGTGGCTTTGGTTACAAGAATGCTTTGTGGGCTGGAGAAGAAAGGCATTAGTAGCTGTTTTAAACCAGCCATATTCTAATTTAATATTTCATGAAGTACCATGAGCCTCTGAGCAAGAGAATTTCCACCTGTGTGCTTGCTGGGGGAGAGAGGGCAGATAGACAGTGGATATTTTAAACAAGAGGCTGCAATTAAAGCAAGAAGGAGCTTTCTGTAAGTAGTGCTAGGCTGCAGCTGGGTGCTTTTCTGAGAAGGGATGGAATGACACATTAGCAACCCCATTTCAATAGCAGATGCCAAGATGATGCCTGAAGGAAATACTTGACAACGGAATTGTGTAAAATGGCTGCACTCTCCTGGGAGATGGTAATAAATAGGGTCGTGTCTGCATCACCTTGAGGGAAACCTGCACGGTGAGGAAGGCTACCAGCTGTGCATCCCAGCTGTGCCACGGCATGCCCTGGCTTCCCAGAGGGCTGATGAGCTGGGACAGACCCATGGGGTTTACTGGCAAAGTGCATGAGCCTGACCCCAGGGAGCTGGGAGCTGGCTGTGCACTGGTTCAGTTTGGGAGAGGATTATCCTGACCACCTGCAGGGGAAGCTTTAAACATTTGAGTGCAACTCTAAGATAAGCCTTTAATGCACATTTTCACAAGTCAACGATGCTTTTGGCAGTTTTGCTTTTTGGCCATCCTTCAAAGCAGGGTGATCAATATTCGTGGTCTGTCACATGTTGTTGCAGCTTCATGGAACAGCAGCTTCACATTTCAGGGATGACTTTAGCCAGGCCCTGCAGGTACACAGTCATTCCTGGAGTGGAGTCAGAGCAGTCACAAAAAGGAAGACCTCTGCTATGATATATCTTCCCTTCCACCTGTCAGTAATAACTAGATGTGGGAAGAGATTATGAAGATCCCCTCTAGAGAGGCATAATTTATTTATTTAGACAAGACTACTGATGGAGTATAGCCCAAAGTTAAGGTTTCAAAAGATCTTCCAGGAAGGTGGTGTATCCTGACATCTGATAGCAGGAACAAGGAACAAGAAAGTCGTTTGAGTTATGCAGGTATCTGCTGGATCATCTTTAAACATAACATATAACATTTAGTAGAAAAGCTCATAGTCATTTGCTCGTAGGACTTTGGCTGTCATCAAATTTCTCTTTTTCCTACAGTCCTCTAGAACTTTGCATCGGTGACTCTCGGTTTCTGTCACTTGTTGGTGTGTTGGTGCGCACTTGTTAAGCCCCTGGAGGTGAACAGTCATAACAGATAGACTGATCTTAAGGGGGTTTATAGTGCTCTAGCCTAGTTAAGGTAAGGAGGAAAATGTAATCACATTTTTAGAGGAAAGCCAAGTCAGGCTTTGATTTTGTTCTGCTGGTTTCCTGCTGCTTTGTCACAAGGGAAAAACTCTACAAACAAATAGTGGCACTTGTGGGAGGTGGAAGGAAAAAATGGAGGAACTTTCAGGAATTGTGTAAGTTTCCCAAGAAAGACACAGTGAGGTAGAGTAAAGGCTTTGTTCTGGAATTAATGAGAGGGCAGAAAAGATGGCTAATATTGTGTGCAATCAGAAAGGTGAAAGGAAAAGGACATTTACTTGGAGAATTACATTGACTATTGTATCTCAGTGCACCAAAAAGGCCCCCAGAACCCAATAATGAAAACATGACCAAACTGATGGTTCTGGTCCAAAGTGAATACACAAACCAGCTGCCAGTGAGCTGTACTTGACAGGCCAATGGTTAGAGCAACTTTCCAAAATTGTGGAGCAGGAATATGAGGAAGGAGCATGGATGCATTGGTAGAGAAAATTGGGCCCGATGCTGTTCAATATCCTCATAAGTGATCTGAATGATGAGATCAAGGATACCCTGATGAAACTTGGTGATGACACCAAACTGAGAGAGGAAGTGGACACTTTGGAAGGGAGAGCCACCCTACTGGATAGATTGAAAGAACAAGTGAACAAAAACCTTATGAAGGACAAGTGTAATACCTTGTTTCTTAGAAAACATAATCCAGGACTGTATCACAGATTGGAATCTACCCAGAGCCGGGGTTGGTCCTGGTGGACAAACAGCTTGAGAAAAGAAGGCTCAGAGAGGACTTTATCACTGTGTCCCAGTATTTATAGGGTGTATATATTTCTTCTATAGGGTGTATAGTATTTCTTCTACAAAGAAGATGGAGACCCCCTTGTAAGAGGAGTCATATGGAAAACATGAGGGGTAATGGGTATAGGTTACTCTTGGGGAGATTACTATTGGTCACAAGAGGGAAATGTTTCCCAATGAGAAGCATCAAGCATTGGAATAATCTCCCCAGGCAAGTGGTGGATTCCCCAACACTGGATGCTTTCAGGAATCAGCTGGACATAGTGCTGGGCCATCTTGTCTAGACCATGCTTTTGCCAAGAAAGGTTGGACCAGATGAGACTTGAGGTCCCTTCCAGACTGGGACTCTGTGATTCCATGGTAAGGTTTAGGACTTACAGACTTGGGCTACGTAAGCCCATGCTGACTTCCAATGTTCTCCTGAGCAGATCCACTTGGTACTGATATTTTAAATTTTAAACTCCTGCCCATGCAGAGAGGTGAAAGGAACCAACAACCTCTGCTCCCTTAAGCTCTGAGGAGCTTCATGGAAGTGCACCAAGGTGAACAGTTTTTCTCAGTTCTGCAGGTATAACATCAGATCCTTTGCTCGTGCTCTTTAGTGGCACCAACAACTATCCTCACCCCAAGGCACTGGAGGCATCTGTGACCTTCTTTGAATGGCTTCTGTGCTCTGGAAATGTGAGTTAGTATTTTGAAGTGTAAATTTATCGACTGAGAGTTGCTAAAAGGATCCTATTTGATCTCTGGCGAGTGTCAAAATTATGAGAACATGATTCCAGGGGACCTTTGAGGGAAGAGGAAAGAATTGGTCCCAAGCAGAGCCCTTTTAATATGGATTTCCAAATGAGCCTTGGGCAGCAATAATGATGTTCTTGAGTTCTCTGTCAAACACTTTTTTTTCCCTAATGAGGACAGCCTGTCCTGCTGCTTCTCCAGTACTCTATGATATGTTCCTCATTTGCCTTACGATAAATAAACACCAGTCTTGGAGCTTTCCCAGAATCTACATGACAGGAATTTATCTGACTGCCTGATGTGGAAGCACACAAGCACACACCCATCCCAGACATGGACTACCTAGGTACTGGTCTCTGTCATACATTGCACACTAAATGGATATTGGTCTAGGCTGGAGTTTGGATGGATTGGGAACAACATCACTGAAGCTGTGTCCTGGGACTGCTGTCAGTCATAGGGTGCTGTCAGTGCTGTGGTGACTTGGAAGTTACTGTGGCAGTAAAGTCCTTGCCCCAGAGATGCCTCAGAAACCCAATCCATCTGCCATTTTATGTGGAGCATTTACTGTTACTCAAGAAGCTTTACTGTGTCAGCAGGGAATTTTGCTTGCATCCCCTTAAATGCTGCTGTCTGTCCTTTTAAAAAAGTCTTTTAAAAAGTCACTGCCTCGCAGCTGTGGAGGGAAACCTCATAATTCACAGCTGCTGGGGCAGTGTAGCAGCAGGCAGCCCCTGGCACTGGCAGCACTGGGAATGTCTGTCCCTGTGCAACAGGCAGCTCCTGGCCTGCACACTTTGTTCCCAGCCAGCAAAGAGGGGGGATCCTCCCCAGTTCAGGGACACCAGGATCTGACTTTTGGTGCTTTGAGTAGCAGTTTAAGGCCACCAAATGGTCATTTCTTTCCTTTTAAAAATTTTTTCCCCTTTCTCAAGGCAGCCAGCTGCAGTACCAATGTGGGAGAAAGACTCAAGTAGCAATAGAAAGGTGTAACATGATTTTGCTTTACATAGAGATGCAATGAGATTTCATCTCACTTCTCGTATCACCAATAAATTCTCCCATCTGCAAGGACTAAATGAAAGAAAAGGGCTAGAAAAAAACTTCAAAACAATGTAGCACATTTGACAATATTCTTCTTACAGCAGCCAGTGACTTGTGTCCTTCTGGACAGCAAGAACTGGGGAGCTCTGCAAGAGGACTTTGAAGGCCTTTGTAAGGTCTGAATATGCAGAGGTGAGCTGTCCCACGATGGGCCTGAGGTGCTGCAATAAAACCAGTGGCAAGGTATTCATACCATCTTGCTGGGACCAGTAGCCCATGGTGCCTTCCCACTCAGTAACAGCCAAAATTGCATTTGCTATAAACAAGCATAACAGACATCTGGGTTTTTTAAGGGCCAGTGTATTTATTGACCCAATCCACAGCAAAAGGGGAAAAAAAAAAGAATTATGTAACAAAATGAGTAATGCTGAGTGGGTGAGGGAATTTCTTGGTGTTTTCTAGCATGCAGCTACCTTCAGCAGAAGTGTGTGTGGCTGAGCTTTCATCACTGACAATGTGAAAAAAAATATTTTGCTTCAAAAGGGAAGCATTCCCCCATGCTAGTAAGTCACCCTTCAGAGCATCCTTCCTGTTCATGCTAGCCATGAGTAGCCATGCATGCAAATATCTCTTCTTTTTCACCACTAAAAAAGAGCTGCCTGGTACAAAAGTCAATGAAAGAGGCCATCCAGGCAGCATCAGCTGTCAACAGTCACTGCAGCTGTTCAGGCCTCAGAAGGCATCGGGGGCCTGCATCAACTGCCGGCCAAAATTAGGAGAATTTTCAGAGTTTTCCTGAGATAGAGTGAAATAAAGCCAAGCAGGCAATGTGTCTCATAAGGGGAGTATTTCCCATGCCACTGGAAGGAAGGCAGCAGCTCTCTGCCATTGAAAACTTCCCCCTCTACCTCTGTAAGTCTGCCCTTGGTGGTCCCAGGTGCTGTTCCACCAATGGGACAGTTGTGGACACAGCGCTGCACGTACCATGGCCCTTCCTTTTCCAGTGATACCAAAAGCTGCTGTGATCTGGGGTGGAGAAAGGTGGGAGGAGATGTAATACTGTATCATCATTTTATTTCACATATGAATTTTTCTGGGAGACATTTCCAAAAGCAACCAAGTCTCTTTGTCTGAAGTGTCCACCATGTCACAATGCTGTGGAGTTTCCTCCTGTCTTCGGACAACATTTCAGCTCTTATGAATTTCCCCTCACATTTAGCGGGTTTATCCTCCATCACCCAGGAGGATAAGGTGCAAAAGGTGCCAAAGCTGCTTTGGGCTGAAAGATGCTGATAACCCAGGAGAGAGGGGTTACTTCAAGCTTGTCAACTGCTCTCCGTGCTCTCATTCCCTCTCATTCACAGAGGTACCTGCCAAGGAGGACTGCAACACAGATGTCCCAGTTGTCACAGGGCTGCAGAAGGATGAATTTCCTCCTGCAGGAAGGATCTTGCATTAAAGCCCCTGCCCAGGACAGCTGGCAGTGGAGAGCTTTATGGGGCCTGCTGATCCAAAGGCTAGAGCTGAAACTACTGAGCATCCAGTGGTTCATCTGGCGTTGTGCTGTAAAGTGATTTTTGGTTGGATTTGCTGCTACATGTTTTTGAAAACTTTTAGAAAGCCTTCACTAGTTTATGTACGTGCTAGACTGATCACTGAGAGCAGGAGAAATTCTGACTTGCTACCCTCTGTTCTTGCTCTCCACCGAAATCCTTGTTTACAAAAACCTGTTTCCTTTTAAATCATTCTCCTGCACATCTAATAGGGTCGAGCTGCTTCTTTTCAAAGTGAAATACCACGGTACATTCATTTAGGGCTTGATTGCTCACTCCCTGTAGATCACAGCCAAACTCACACTGCACCCCTGTGAATGATGAAGCAGGTCTCTCAACACAAAAATGTAGACATGTTCCGTTGCTGCCTAAAGAAGAGCAATAGATAAATGGGTTTTTCTTTTTCTTTAAATACTTTAGGTTATAGCCCTCCTTGCTCACTAAGTATTTTTCCTTTAGGGCTCTGGGTTCCTCTTTTGTCTATCAGAAAGAAGAATGTAGCAAACTGCTAGACCATCACCACCTCCTTCTCACAACGATCTGCATGTCATCACCATCTGTTCAGTAAATCAGGGCTGGGGATTTACCCCTCGCTAATCAAGACAGGATGAAACCAAATTATGTTTGAAATGGTGAAGCCCCCTCCACAGTGTTGCATGTGCCCCAAGTGTGCCACTGGCAATCCTCCCAGTTTCTTTAAAGCAGGGAAATCCTAGTGGCACCCACATCAATGACTTTTGTGGAACTTCCCAAGGCTCACTTCCACCTGAGTTCCTTTCTCTATCATTTTAATTCCTGCTTTGCACTGCTTTTCAGAGAGATGCTCCAGTTCAAAAGGACAGAAACCCCAGACAGTTTTAAATTTAATGGACAATTGTAGTAGGCAGCAGGAGCAGAATGGATGATACCTATGTAGTATATATCTTGTGGGTTTGTTTTTTTCAATATTCAGTGCTTAGTGTTTAGTGAGTGTTCTTGCTGTGCCACCCTAATCCCTCCCCTCTCCAAGTAATTTTCTTTTTTAACAGAGGTTCTTGCAGCTCACTTCCTTGGAAGTGGAACCTCAACTCCATAATGTACAAAACCAAACTGATCTTTTGAACCCAGTAAATTATGTGAGTTTGAATTTAGACAAAAAGGAACCCAAGCACATTTCTTACATTTCCTGGTATGAAAGCTGGCAACAACTGGTTAAAGTATTTAAAGTGGTTGTACATGCAGCCTCCCTTCCCCAGGGCATGGGGCTCTCACAGCGTCCCAGGGTGTCCAGCACTTGGAGTGTCATCCAGCCACAGACTCTTGACAAGCTCAGAATGTGCCAGGAATCAAACAATGTGTCAGCCCACAGTGCTCAGTGCTCCCCAATTCCCTGGAAACTCCTTCCTTGCTGGAGGACTGTATTTAAGACAGTGATCCCGGGGCGATCCCAAGCAAGACGCACAGGTGACAGCACTCCTGTCACCAGCTCTCTATTTGTCCCACAGTAGTCAGCCTGGCCCTCTCCTTGTGTGCCCCACAGCTTGGAAACAGGCTCCAGACATGGAATGTGTCCAAGGCAGGAATTCAGTCTTTACCTTGTTCTTTGCTGTAATAAATCACATTTAGATCAGGTACCACCTCTGGAGCAGTCCCACTTCTCCACTACGGTGAGAGTCCATCCCTAGTTTGGCCTTACTTCTGTGATCAAATTGCAGTAAGTGTTTTTTTTGTCGGTGCTCATCATATTTGGGATGTCTTTGAGAGCAGTCTGTAAACTGCCTTTATGGGAAATACTCTGATGACACAACATAGCTGATGAAATTTGGCCAGGTGGGCTGTTGGCCTGAAGTTCTTACCTGTCACTCCATCTTTTTACTGCAAATAAAGAAGGTTGGACATGAAAAAAAAAGATAAATGCTATAATTTGGATTTGCCTCTTCCACTGGATGAAGGGTAGCACAGGTTCCCAGGTGAGCTGGACCTGTTGCTCCAGGGCATAGGGGACACGGCCACGCTGTGCCTCACATGGCTGGCACAGGACCATGGTTCCCTCCATGGCAGCAGTCCCTGGCAGTCCTTGCTGGCTGCCCTGCAGAGATGGAAGGCTCAGATTATCTGAGTTAAGGGAGAGGTTGCTCTCAACAGCTCCTGGCCTGCATCAAATTAAAAAAAAAAAAAAGGTGCTTTCCTTTTTTTTTTTTTTTTAATTTGAAAACTACTTAATTTTTTTTTCTTTTTCTATCATTTTCTTCTTTTTTTTTTTTCTTCTTTAGATTCATGACTGCTGCTTGCTGATGAAAGTAGCTGGAATACCAAAGGTTGAAATGCTCTGGGGAGGTGGGTGGGCTGTTCAATCAGGAGGCAAGGAGCCTCCTTCCTTGAGGAGCAGGAAGTCCATAAACATTTTGCTGTTGGTCTTCAGAGGTGAAAGTGTCAGCCCAGGGTTTCCAAGCTCTTGGCCTGACATCTGGGCCCTGGGGAAGGGCACCACACTGCTTGTGTGCCACACTGGTTGGGTGTGCTTGCCAACTTCTTCTCTCCAAAGGAAAGCCAGAGAATAGCATTTTTATGTGATGCTAATTTGCAGGTTTTTCTAAAAAATAGATTTTGCAGTTAATGTATTTTCCCATCTTGCAGTGGACTTGGCCAGTGCTTGGTTAACAGTTGCACTTGCTGATTTTCAAGGGCTTTTCCAAGGTAACTGAATCCATGATTCTGTAATGACTTAGGAGTGAGGACAGGTGGTGAAGGGCTCTTTCAGTCCCATGCACAGGCTGATGTACAGAGGCATGAAAGCAGCCTAATGGGAATTGGTTTGAAATATTGTTGGCTATGAAGGAGAGGGGAAGTACAGGAAAAGAAAACAAAACATCCACCAAATCCACCTAAAATAATGTCACCTGGGCTGTGAGGCTCTTCTGCTTGAAAGGTATAACAATGCTTGTCAGTTTGCTTTGTTTCTAGTAGTTTAAAATATCTCTGCAATTAGCATTATGGAAAATATATAACTGACTAATACTGGTTTAGGAGTCACGATTTTAAATGGAGGAACTGCAAATACCCTTCCAAAACAAGAATGCAGCTCTTATGACACCAGGAGTTGAAGTTGCTACAATAAAAGATGCGGTTTTTTATTTTTTGTTTGAACCATGTTAGACTGCTTGCAGAGCAGGTGCTTTGCTCAAATAAACCAAAGTAATCAGAAATCTGCCCCGAATTTCCACAGTGTCTCTGAATTCATTCAATTACATCCACAGACATGTTTCTGATGTATGAATCACTTCTGAACTCAACCCCATGCCTCAGAGCTGCTGACTGAAGAGTGGTGTTGTGAGGCTTTAACAGTGCCCCTGTTTGGGTCCGAGCTGTGCTGCTGCTTTGGGCCATGGAGGGCATCATTCCACAGGGACTTGCAACCAGGGATTGGCAAGGACTTCTGAGGGATGAAAACCCCATGGTAGAACCTGTGCCACCAGCAACCTCCATCTCGGGGAACAGGTTTGGGACAGCTAAAGGTGTACACAGGTAGCTGTGGGCTTTCCAAAAATACTTTTAGGAGCTTAATGAACTTCTGAAAATGCTTCTACCAATGTCATTTGTCAAAGGGCTTCAGCCCAAGGTTTGCTGGGCTCCTGAAGAGCCCTGGTCAGGGTCTCCACTTGAGAGGAGACATCCTGCTCACTGGTGGGTCTGCTCCGGGCTGCAGCCACAGTGCAGAGGGCCAGACCTTTGCTGGGCACCAGGAGCTGCCCCCATGAGCAAACTCCCAGGTGCAGATGGAATGCCAGGACAGCCAGGACAGCCAGGGCAGCCAGGACAGCCAGGGCAGCCGTCCCAGCCCAGGAAAGCCCTCCCAGCCCAGGGCAGAGCAGTGCCACAGAGTGGGCGCCCCTCACTCCCCTCTGCAGGTTCCTCTTCTGCACCGTGGAACTCCCCCTGTGCTGATGCCCCAGGGAGGGGATTTCTCGGTCTCTGGTGCAGAGGGAGCCCCTGAACAAGCCCCAGTCCAACAAAAGGTCTCTCCTGCCAGACTTATGGTCCCTGGCATACAGGGGACAACAGGTTCCTGTTTGGCTTAGGGACTGAGTGCACCCAGTGGTATTTTAGGGAGACAGGAGAGCCTTTGTACCCAGAGAGGGAGAGAAACCTTCCTGAAGGAAAGGAGGAGTAAACTGCTGGATGCAAGAGCATTTAATATGTGTCCTCCATGGCTCTGCACTGCCCCTTTCTGTAGGGACCCACTTCAGAGCGCTGCTCTGACACAACATCTGTCTCTCTTTGCTTTTGTACCTTGTGTGCAAGTCCCAGGTGAGTCAGCTGGGACTTCAGAGGGGTTTGGTGAAAGCAGAAGCCATCTTTTTGTGCACTGAGGGCTTGTTAGAGACTGTTGAGAAGAAACAGTCACTTTTCCTGGCATGCCTTTAGTCAGTGTGACCTTAAGAGTGTGAAAAACAGGGGGCCCGGCAGCGACTGCCGTGGTTAAACAGCAGCAAGAGCATTTTCACAAGAGGACTTCAGGCATTAACTCAAAAAACTTCCATGAAGGCAGCAGGGCTTTTCGGTAAGGTTTGAAGAGTCAGACACTCGCAATGGTGTGGAAAACACCAGAAATGGATGAACAGGCCAGGCTGTTGTGCTTGCAAGGCTGGTTAGGGAGGAATCATCTCTTGGGATATGCAAAAAGCACCCAGAGATGCAGCATTTAATGGGGACACCACAGCTGAGGTATTGATCAGAGCTTTCTACTTTGCAGACCAAAATTGTGGTCCTACATATGTCCTACATATCTTACTCATGAGAGGACTGATTTGCAAAGGCCGAGTGTGCATGTAGGGGTCTGGCTTTAATCATCTCCTCTAACATTTAGGCAACTGGAGACAGTTTTCTAATGGAGTTCTTGCTGCAAAGCAACCAAACTCCCAGCCAGGTAATTTCTTACATAGGTACTCTCTGGGGATTTTATGACTGACTTTATCTTCTCTTGACATGCAACTTACCTACCTCTCCATCTATACATGGATTTCTTTGGGCAAGAGCAACTGTTTTTTCTTTTTAATATTCTCCAGTATTTGAGAAAGAAGGTTTTTATTTTTCTCATGAAGGATTTGACCTAGTGCAGGTCCAGTCTGCATGTTTCACCCTGGTCCCAAATTTCCTGGTTTAAAAAACACAAAAGAGAACACATGAGAAATGTTCCTTTTACAGTGATATATTTCAAGATGGTTTTATACTTAGTGAAATTTCAGCTGGCACCCTGAGCACCACACAGTCTTAACCCTGCAAATTGAAATTGGATTTCTAGTAAGTCTTTCAGATGCCGTTTGGTAAAGCTGTGGTTACTTGTCTTGATTTATGGTAGCAGTCACATCCAATATCAAAGAAGCGTTCCAATGTTCCAAAGGTGCTTTGGCTCATGACTGAAAGGATTTCACACTGGCCCTGCCAATGCTTTTTTTGGAAGATGGATGGTGTGTTACAGACCCAATACCTGAAAACGCCTGCACTTCTCACTTCTCCCTCCGAACGCGGCGATAATTACATTTAAATTTCAGAAGATGGCGTTGAAGATTTGCAATTAATATCCTAAACCTGCGGCGCAGCGCGGTGACAGATTCTGTGACCTGAGACGTTGCACAGAGAGGATGTGGATGGAAGTGCGCTGGGGACGTTAGAGCAGACCAAAACCAGAGTGTCGTGCCACTCCGACACACGTGCTTGAAACCCGAGAGGCGGCAGAGAGACTTTCATGCGAGCCCGGAGCTCGCTCCTTCATCCACCACGGTGGGGCAGGAGGCTCCGAGGGCAGGCGAGCCAGAGGGTTCCAGCCCTGGCGCCTCAGGATGGGCTTTGCAGGAGGCAGCGTGCCCTGGGCCAGCGGGGAGGGAGCCGCTCCCGGGGGGCTGGTGGCTGTCCCGGGGGGCTGGTGGCTGTCCCCGCTCCCGGCCGGGGCTGGTGGCTGTCCCCGGGCTGGTGGCTGTCCCGGGGCTGGTGGCTGTCCCCGCTCCCGGCCGGGGCTGGTGGCTGTCCCGGGGCTGGTGGCTGTCCCCGGGCTGGTGGCTGTCCCCGCTGCCGCCCCGTCGGGGCTCGCTGCCTCCAGGACCGGCGCCGCTGGTGTCCCCCGATTTTGCCCCCCAGTTGATCACACCTTTCGGGCGGCCAAACACGGAGCGGGCTGGACAGGGAGAGCCCGAGCCCTGGGGGGAAGGAGGCGGGTGTGTGTCTCATTCCACCCCGCGATCCGGGCCCGAGCAAAGAGGGGCTGGGGGGCAGAGGGCGCCGGCCGGGGGCACCGACCGGGCACGGCGGGGGCTGGTGCGCGGATGCCCCCGCGTCTCCCCGAGCATCCCGGGGGCCCGGCCGGCGCCGTCTAGGACGGTTCTGGTGGGTGTAGCGAGCTGGGTCTTTACAGGAAAATTCGCCCGGCTCTCACTGGTAGGAGTTTCCCTGGGCTATTTATGTACGTGCGTCTGTCTGTAAAGATTTAAAAAAACCCAAGCCAGCGGGGACGCGGAGGGCGGCGGGCTGCACGCCCGTCCGCCCGCCCGCACCGTGTTTACCAGCAATGGCTATGTGTCACTGCTCAGATGTTTTCCAGCTCGCCGAGGCCCGCTCCCCTCCACCGGCTCCACCCCCGGGCCCGCCTCCCCCCACCCGGCACGACGCCCTCCATCATATAAAGAAACTTCCCGGTGCCATCGGCCCAGTCGCTCCGCTCCCCGTCTCAGCAGCCCCCGCAGCCGGCGGCCCTGCCCGCTCCCGGCACGGTGACGGAGGTAAGCGAGGGGCGGCCGAGCCCCGGGACCCCCGGGCAGCCCCGCCGGGCTCGGCGCTCCGGGCCGGGCAGGGCGGGGTGGGCGGTGCGGGCGCCTCGGCTTCCCCCGGTGCGCGCTTCTCCTGCGGCTCCGTGTCGGCACCCGAGCGAGCCCGTTGCCTCTTTTTTTTCCTTCTTTCTTCCCCCTTTTATTTCTCCCCCCGCCTCATTCTATTTTTTCCTTAATTTAAAGCAAACGAAACAACACCCGCCCGTTATCTGCTCCCGAGGTGAGGGCGCCCACCGGCCCCAGCCCGACCGGTTCCCGCTGCCCTCGGGAGGGACGCGGGAATGTGTGGGAGGGATGCGCTCCGTGCACAGTGAAAGGGGGGAAAGCGACTTTTTGGGGGTCTTCTCACGGACTCCTGCGGGCTCCGCGCTGGGGAGCCGAGGTCCCGAACGCGCCCCGTCCCTCGGACGCGCCATGTGCGAGGGAGATGCCGGGGGACCGCGTTCGGTGTCCGGGGGGATGCTGCCCCTCGGAGGGGTGTAAGGGGTGCGGAGCGGTGCTGCCCATCTGCCCGCAGTAGTGTGCGCCTGTCGGGCGAGGGTCTCGGAGCGGCTCCCCGTGGGTAGAGGCAAAGATCCCTGGTGAGGAATCGCTTCATTTTGTTAGGTGTTGTAGGGGGGTGGAGTGGGAACCCACCAAATTAGGATTTCGGGCATTTAAACATTTTCGAGGTCGGTGAGGCAAACCTGACGCCAGGTCCCCATCGCTGGTGCCGGTGTCCCGGAGTTCGCACTTCCCGGCGCGTTCCCATCCCTGCGGAGCCGCGCCGCGCTCCGTGCGCGCCTGCGGGCGGCTCTGGGCCTCCGTGTGGTGGGCTGGGCTGGCAGCTCCCACGTCCCGCGGGACATGAGTGCCCTGATGCCGGGCTCTGTGGGCTGCTGCCTTTCCACTTTTAGGTATACGCAGCGCATAGATTTGAATGTTGCCATGTGTGCGTGCTGGGAGCAGTTGGAGGGGTAGATATGTATAGGACATCATGTGTTCAAGCGTGTCTTGCTGAAGCGAGCTTGTGGAAGCTGCTGTGGTGTTATAGATGGATGCCATAACTGGGTGTGAAGCCCTCTGAATAGTGTGCATGGCATGTCTGATAGCACATACGTGCACCATCATAGGCAAACCTATTTTAATGTGATTTTTAACTGGTTTGGTTGAAAAGTAAACTCCCAGTTGAACTCTCAGCAGGACAAGGGAGCTGTGCCTTAAGTCACTTACGACAAAAACTTCAACGACCGATGTGTGTTCATGCATAACAGCATCGGGACGGGGGGAAGTCTGTCAGAGTCTGCAGCACAGGCAGTGCCTGGGGAGGGCCGTGGGGGGCTGTGCCCGGTTTCCTGAGGCTCTGTACCGTGTTTCCCGGGGCCCCAGGGCCCCCAGCATGCCGTGGCTGCTGTTTGGTGCGGTGTGTGTGGCACCAGGGACTGGGCACCGCTGGTGGGGACTTAGCCCAGCGCTCAGCCTGTGGGTTGGCCTCTCCCCACATCCTGCCCATTTCCCCCTCCTCAGCAGCTCCCAGAGAGCCGGTGCTTGGACCTGCTTGGAGAGGCCAGCTTGGTGGGGCACCCCGAACCCCCCCACCCAACCTGTGACAGGAGTGGCATGAACTTGGAGCCGGGCGAGTGCGGGATGAACTCGGTGAGCTGCGGCAATGGGAAACTGCGCCAGTGGCTGATCGACCAGATAGACAGCGGCAAGTACCCCGGGCTGGTGTGGGAGAACGACGAGAAGAGCATCTTCCGCATCCCCTGGAAGCACGCTGGCAAGCAGGACTACAACCGCGAGGAGGACGCCGCCCTCTTCAAGGTGAGGCTCAGCCTGGGCTGGGGATGGTGGAGCGCTGGCAGGGCAGGAGGGATGCTCCTCACCATCCCATCCTTGCCACCTGCCTCTGCAGGCTGCTTCTGCTGCTTGGCTGTGCTGGGCACTGCCTGGCTGTGCCCTGGTGTCCCTGTGTTTGTGGGACAGCCACCGTTCCCCAGTTCTCCGCGTGGAGCTAAATGCTTCTGGGACCACAGCACATCTGTTTCCACATTCATTCCCCTTTCTTATGCCCACTAAACTGTTTTTTGTACCGTGCCACGCTGCTATTTTTTAGCCTAAACCTGTGCGGAATAAATTCATGAACAATTCGTGTACATGTAAGCACACACACACGTAAGCACACACACTGTATGCTGTTTCAAGCATTATGCCTTGTACTTGATTTTTTTTTCTTTTTTTTCTTCCTTTTTTTTTTTTTTTTCCATTTTCTTGCTCTTTTGATTATCTGAAATGTTTCCAGGCTTGGGCTCTTTTTAAAGGAAAGTTCAGAGAGGGCATTGATAAACCAGATCCCCCTACCTGGAAGACAAGATTAAGGTGTGCTTTGAACAAGAGCAATGACTTTGAAGAACTGGTGGAGAGAAGCCAGCTGGACATCTCAGATCCCTATAAAGTGTACAGAATAGTGCCAGAAGGAGCCAAAAAAGGTAAAGCATCTCAAATTCCCTGTGTAACAGAATGTGAAAATGTCTCATTGCAAGCATATGAGGACTGAAGTGTGCTTTTCTGGAATGACCCTGCAGCCTTTTTAAGTCTTTTAAGGGACCAAAATGAGGGCTCAAGTGCAGCTTGTTCTGTGACTTGAGAGGCTGTGTCTGCGGGAGGATGCTGGCGTTTGAGCTGGAGCACTGAGAGGGAGCCCCTGCAGGAAGATGCAGACAGGCGCCTGCACATCACTGCAGGAATTGCTCTTTTAGCTGGAGCCTCCCTGCCAGTTCTGTGTAGTGAGAGCCAAGCAGGCGGCTCAAGGGACAGGCAAAAAAAGCAAATAAAAATTGCATGCTGGATCTAGGTTCTGAATACAGGGAAGAGCAATTTTGGGGGAGACTGTAGGTAACTGCCTTGGGGGGAAAGAGCTGGGAGTGAGGGATGCCCAGCCTGCAGCCTCCAGGGCAGGGGCAGGGCCATGCCTGCTTTCCAAGAAGGCCCTGGTGCCAGGCAGGGCCTGTGAGAGGAAAGGCTTGGCATCGCTGTGCACTAGGCTGGGACACACTGTGCTGTGGGGCACTGCAGAGCCCAGAGGGACAGGCTGCCCCAGGGGGGCCAGGGAATCCAGTCCAAGTGGGCACTGGAAGGTATTTTGGTCCTCTCTCTGTTCAGTGGCAGGTTGTATGGATTTGCCTTTATTGTGCCGATTTCAGATTTCCTTAAGATGTGGTTCACATAATTTATTTTCATCCCTCTGCTGAACACAGGTGCAAAGCAGATCAGCATGGAGGAACAGCCATTAATGATGAACCATCCCTTTCCAATAACATCTCCTTACGCTGCACTACCGTCCCAGGTATGGCAATAGTTGAGTGTTTTGGTGCCTTTACACTGAGCAGCACAATTTCTGTGCTATGTCTGTCCTTGGTGGGGGGGCTCTCAGGTTCTCCCTGCGAAGAAACTTCATTATGAGAACTGAGAAATTGAGAAGCAACTTTTCTAATGTCAGATGAGGCCACAGGGCAATTGATTTCCCTTGGTGTTGTTTATCCCAGAGTAATAGCTCTTTTCTGTGGGACAGCAGCTCCTAGAGCACTGCCATTCTCTTGGTGCCAGATTGCGAGCACCCAATGAAGCCTTGCTCTTTCAAGCAGACATTTACCAGCAGTGCTTTGACTGCCTTTTGTCATTCCACTCCTCTTATTATTTACACCAGTGGGGAGAAACTAATTTGAGAGTCTCACTGGTGGCGGTGGCCAAGTGCCATCCGCGTAGCCTGGGCACGGCTCGGACCTCCATGGGCTTTGGCAGGGAAAATCAAGGAGCTGAGATGAGAAAGCTGATGCAATGCATAGCATTAGCTGTGACAGCTGCCTGCTGAAAGAATACCTCATTAAATCGAGTAGGTGCCGAACTACATGGTGCCCCACGAGCGGAACTGGAGGGAGTTTGCCCCGGAGCAGCCGCATCCCGACATTCCGTACCAGTGCGCCAGCATCCCCTTCACCGCTCGCGGCCATCACTGGCAAGGGCCCGCCTGTGAGAATGGTAAGACAACCCTGTTCGGGGCTGCTTGCTGAGGCTGAACACCTGGAGGGAGCCCAGATTCCTCAGGCTCATTATTTGTGGCTTTGGAATTAACAGATGTGGATGTAGAGGAGTGCTGGGTTCCCTTGAAAGGGAGCCCCCTTTGTCCTGGCTCTTGCATCCGCTGCCACTGTATGTGTGGTGTGTGGGCTGTGCAGTTCTCTACATTGATAGAAATCAGCCCTCAAAAGTCCTCAGCTGTCTCAAAAGCCCTGAGCAATAAAGAAAGCAACCGGCCCTCACAAAAACCCCAAATGGGAACATATGTTCTTTAGCTTTTCTCTCTGATTTTGGACTTTGAGGCATACACCAGTGAGGTTTTCCCTCCAGCCTTGTGGGTTAGACTGACATTATTCTCCCTAGGGGAAAGCTGGAATTATTACTTTATTTTAGTGCTGTGGCAGTGGGACAACTTGTCATGGATTGAGACTCTCTTGGGGCTGGTACAGCAGAAACAGAATAAAGGAATGTTTCCTTCCCCAAAGATCTCACAGTACCAGAGCCTAACACAATCATGGCTTTCCAAGCTCTGCATCTGTAGGAAAAGGCCCAAACTGTGAAAATTGGCTGTGCTGAAGCTTGCAAGAAATAAAACATAAGAGAAAGGGAACTGTGTGCTGTAGATGCTTGCAGGGTAACTCACCTGAGGATGCAGGCATTTGCTTTGTGAGGAGAACCACCTGGTTCAGAAGGGCAGGAAAGGATGGAAAGCAAGAAAGGACCCTTGGAGTAGGTGGTATATCTTCAGTGGGCAGCTCTCTCCTGGTTTTGATGCAGAGAAATCTTTGGGTCTGCTAAAAAGTAAATACTCAGTGCACTGCAACTTTACTGGCAGTATATTGGAATTATCAGGCAGAATGTTTTGCTCTTTAGCTCAGTTATTTGCTAATAAAAAAATCAAGCAAGCAGAGTGAGCTCTGCCCTGAAGTACATCCTCTGCAGCACTTGCACACATTTGGATCCTTTGCTGAATTTGTAGGCTGTTGTTAGGGTTGATACTGTGTTTCTCACTGGGCTATAAAATGCATCAGGAGATGGGTGGGTGTTTTTTATCCCAGTTACTCCAGCTCCTGATTGTGGTGAGTTTTGCCACTGGGAAAGGTAAAGTGTTCTTGTCTGCCAGTCACTTGCATCATCCTCCAAAGACTTTTATTGGCATTAATAAACAGGAAAAACATCAGTTGTCCATGGCATAATCCACCTCCTCAAAGGCATCTGTTGGAACAGTTTAGTAGTTCTAAATAGTAGTTATGCTAATAAAGCCCTAATAATCTTCTGCTGCACATTTTTCTTCACCTACATTTAAACAGTGTTAATCCCAGCTTTATTGTTAGACCCATCTTAAGTAAAGTTCTTTGGAAATATGGATTGTTTCATGCAGGTGACTTTTAAGAGCACTGTAGTCTAGTTAAAAATGTAAATTATTTCTTTAATGGAATAACATGTTAAGTAAGGGAAAGGACAAGGGGGAATATAGAAGCATAAAGGGATTGTTTCATGCGGATCCAATTGAAAATATAGTCCAGGTAACATCTGGAGTGATTGGTAGAGTTGGCCTGCCTGGAGGAATTGGGAAATAGGGCCTTTTTAAGAAGGGGAAAGAGAGAGAGAGAGTTCCTGTTGGGGCCCAGGAAAATTCACTTTTGCATTGCTGTGATCTCTGCCCTGGCTTTTCCTCTAGGATTTAGGCCTCTGTCACTGACTTTTGTTTGTGAAAACAGGTTGTCAGGTGACAGGAACCTTTTATGCTTGTGCTCCTCCTGAGTCCCAGACTCCCGGCATCCCGATTGAGCCAGGCATAAGGTCTGGCGAGGCCCTCGCTCTCTCAGGTAAGGTCCACAACCCCCCAGGCTTCCTGGGGAGCTTGGCAAGAGAGACTCCCCCCTCTGCCTTGCCCAGGCACCATCTCTCCTTTCAGATTAAAGGAAAAAAGAAGAAAAAAAAAAGAAAGTTAATCCTCTTTAATGAGTGAATTTGGGTGTATGGTTGTAAGTTTGCTCTCCAGGATACTTAAGCACTTCCAGCCCCAGCTCCAAGGGATGGAGGTGGTTAAAGCTTATGGAAGTGCTTGACTGGCTTGTGGTGTTAGTGCTGGGTTGCTTTGGTGAGACACCAAATCAGGCCTTCCCTGGGGAGTTTGGCAATTTAGGAGTGTCAGTGACTTCAGGCTCAGGGTTTCATTTGGGAGAACCCTCCCCAAAATTGGTAGTGCTTGTGGTGCTCCTGTTGGTGCCATCTGGCTTTGCTCTGCTTTGTTATTCCTGGTGGGGAAAAAAAATGACATTCAGGAAAGAAAAGGGAAGTTACTTCAGCCAGGTTTGTAGATGTCTGGATGCTGGGGAACTTACTGAGTAATTCTGGGAAAAGGTGTGGGAATGTGCTTTTCATGGAGATAGTGGATAGACCTGTAGAGTGCTCCTTGGTGGGTTTCTTAAGTGGGATTGCTCTCCTGAGTCAGGGGCAGTGTGGGTGTGTAGATGTGTGTGTCTTTGTGTGTGTGTGTGAGCATACACTGTACACACATGTAGGTATTATATATATTTTTTCAGTGCTGTGTGAATTCATAGGAGTCAGCCAAGTGGACCAAATGGCCATTTGAAAGCAAGGCAGGGGATTTTGAGCACAGCCCTGTTGGAGCTGGAGCCAGCAGTTGCTTCTCTCTGGGCAGCTGAGTGCAGCTTTGCAGGTCCCCTGTGCAGGAGCCTTTTCTATGCAAAGTCTGGGGGAAACACAGCTACTTCCTTGTTAAATCTGAGGAAGTGTACTGAGCCAGTGGGTTTAATTGTGACGTGAACTTGGAAAATGTGACCAACATCAACTTTTTCTGTGCAGATTTTTCCTTTTAAATGGAAATGTGAACTTGGTGGGATTTTAGTTCTACGAAATTCCCATGCATCAGTAGCCCTTTTAATAAGATGAGAGAACATTAATGCTCCTGTGTCCCTAAAATTTCAGTATTTATATTATTTTTATTCTTTTGACTGATATGACCTTCTGGGTGGCGCTGACTGCTGGGCTCAGAAATCTTATGTAAACTTGTCTCTTGGCCTTAGCACAGATCTGAAACATTAAACATCCATACTGATTTATCACAGGGATTGTTTTTTGTTTGTCTGTTTGTTTCTCCTTGTAGACTGCCGACTCCACATCTGCTTGTACTACCGTGAAATACTGGTGAAGGAGGTGACAACTTCCAGCCCTGAGGGCTGCAGGATATCCCATGGCCAAAGCTACGAGGTCAGCAGCCTGGACCAAGTTGTCTTCCCTTATCCAGAGGATAATGGCCAGAGGAAGAACATAGAGAAACTGCTGAGCCACCTGGAGCGAGGAGTAATCCTGTGGATGGCACCTGATGGCCTCTACGCTAAGAGACTTTGCCAAAGCAGGATCTACTGGGATGGGCCGATGGCGCTCTGCAGTGACCGACCCAACAAGCTGGAGCGGGACCAAACGTGCAAGCTCTTCGACACTCAGCGCTTCTTAGCAGGTAATTCCCACTGGGGCTTTGATGTCCTTTTGGAAATGTCACCTGTCACTGTCCAAATCAGCTTTATGGCAGTGCTCTTTTCATTCAAGTGAGAATTGCCCCTTGATGCTTCTGGGCCAATGCAGCCAAGGGATGCTTGAATCCTGAGTAATCCTGTGAATTTCCACTCTCTGCACATTCAATGCCCCTGTACAGACCAGCAGGAGTCAGCTGAGGCTCAGCTGGTGACACCCAATCTCTCACCTTTCTATATGAAGCATAAGGAGGAACCTAGCAAAATAGTTCTTCCATAAATTGACACAGAAAACTGGATCCTCATCTTGGATTTGCTAGTCTAAGTCCTGGATAGGTCTGCGGGATGCACTTGCACTCCTCTCAGCTTGACCCAGAGCAAGCCTGAGGTCTTGCCCTGAGTACACAAATTTCAGTAGCAAACCTTCTTTTCAGTCTGTGCCAGTGTCTAAAAGATACCTAGGAATTCAAAAGGGTTTCACAAACTCTGGAATTTCAGAACTGCCTGATATTCCGAGCAAGGAGGTGCATACCTCACCAGAGCTCTCTGAAAGGTCTCATTTTGCACCAGGCAGTGCAGAGGGAGCGGGGCAGTGCTTTAGGACAGCGCCTTCTCCTTACAGCCTGTGAAGGGAAGGGGCAAAGCTTCAACCCCACTTCCCAGCACACCTGCACAGTTAGAGAGAGGAGAGCTGTCCACTCAGAGGAACTGGTGGGAGGTGGTCATTGTCCCAGAGGACAGCTTGGGCAGCAGGAATAGATATTGGTCCTTTCTTGATATTTCTGGCATCACTTAGAGGTGAACTAAGTTGCTATGGTTTGGTGTGTTTCATTACTAGAACAGGGCATCAGCACTGGCATGACACTCTCAGGAGAATAATGCCTTTCAAAATTAAAAGAAAACCCAACAAATGAAATCCAAATCATCAGTTTTAGCATACTTTATATTCCAAGGTTGACACGCTGTCCTAGAGAAACAGCCAAGAAAAAATTGCATTTAAAGAGAGAAATCTTATATAGATGTGAGAATTGACAGTTAGAAAGGGGAATTTGAGGTCAGGCATTGGGCTGGGCTTCAATCACATGCTAATTTAAAGATGTATAATTCTGTGCCTTGTGATGGTTTTGGAAATCCCTTTCCCTTTTCTCAGGTGGTTTTTTAGATGTGCTCTGGGTTCTTCCAAATGGTTGACAGGACATCTCTTTTTAGACACCCAACCCCAAAGATAAGCTCAAGCAATAGTTATTTTTCACCCCTCCTAAGTTATGCACCAGTGCCTGTGCAAACCCAAGTGTGTGGTTGCAGTCACAGTCTGTGGCATGTGCAAAGTGAGTTTTTGCATGTGATGGTGCTCAGTGCAGTTTGGAAGTGAGTTGCCATGGGCCTGACACATCTACTGTGTTAATTGATGTGCTGGGGTCCCAGCCTGCAAGCAAACTCAGGGATTCCCCTACCCTGGGAAACTGGGACTCCCCTGGGAAGAGAGGCAGGTGATCTCTGCCAGGAGAAGGAATCATGAACAGCAGAGAAAGGGACAGATGCAGAAGTGCTATAAACCAGCCACAGTTCTTGGGGAACCACTGAGGAGCTGGACCCTCAATGCAAACTGCACTGGAGCACTGGGGCCTGGGCTGAGAAGCCTCTGCTGCTGAGAAAGCTAAAATGGGGCAATAAATCAGAAACCAGGGAAATGCTCTCTGTGGAGAGAGATAAATTCATGGTAATTGTTGTAAATTGGGCTGGGTGGAGAGTAGGAGAACAGAGGAAGAGAGCTTGGAGTGTGAGGTGGCAGCCAGAGAACAGTTGGTGGGACAGAAGGAGTGGCAGCTGGAGCAGGAGTATCAGGAGGTGGGAAGGGTTTGGGGAGGCTCAGGGGGAGCCCTTTGGTGTTGAATCATGCACTTGGGCCTGGAATGGAAAACAGAGTGAGCAGAACGTTTTGGAGAAGTGCAGGGCTGAATTCAAACCATGGTTGTCCTGGTGGTGGGAAAGAAAGGGCTTTCTCCTCCAGCTGTGTGCTATGGGCACTCCCACAGGTACTCAGGACTTGGAGAATTGCTGAGGCCAAGTAAAGCAAGGGAAAGAGGAAGTTGAAAGAAGTTGCACATCAGCTGGTTTGGACTTGGGTGGGTCATCCTTCTTTGTCCTGTAGTAGCACAGAGGGAAGCAGAGTTCCTTAGAAAAATTTCTTCTTTCTTGCCTTATCCCCAGAGGGTATGGCACACTTCAGGGGTTTCTGGGGAGACTTTGGGGAAAGCTACATTTTACTCCATGTTTTAAGCAAGCTGCCCATTGTTTTACTTGTTTTACTGGCCCTCTCAGTAGGAGTTGTAGTCCAAGCCAGGGTTGGGATAGCCACTGAATCCACACCTTGGTCTGAAAAGCCTGCAGTTGGAGTAGGAATGGCAGGGGTGTATTTTGGGAAAAGATGCATTTGTCATGTCAAGTTCAAAGGCTCTCCTTTCCCTTTCTAGCAGGGAGGGTGCTTCATTATAATGCATTGGCTTTAATATTAATTGCAGCTTTTTCCAGAAAGCATGAACAGGGTTATAAATTAAAATGGAAAATTTACCTATCAGCTGTGGAGAAACACAGCACTCAACACACACTTCAGCAAGGATATTGTGTTAGATTGAATTTTGTCTTTTCTGGATGGAAATGCAGTATCAAAACAACAACATTTGGTCCACAACACTGGAGATTCTGGTCTGAGTGGGAGTACCTTATAAAGGCCTCCTCTGCTACTTTTCACAGGGGACACTGACTATTAGAATAACAATATTTCATCATTTCACTTTGCACTAGGTTATGGGCTGGCAAAGAGAGTGCAGGGGCACAGAAGACACAGAAAGCTCTTTTGCTGGCTCAGTACATGGCTGAAGTAGAGCCTCTTCCCCTTCCTTACCTCAGTGTGGCAAAGACAGTGTGGCGGTGACCTCACCTCTGTCACAGTCTGGCTGTGGCTAATTTTTGGGCCTGGCAGTATTTTGTGTCTCTGGCACTACCAAGCCATTTCAGTGCTGCTCTTGTGTGTCTGCTTGAATGGTTCCCTTGAATGGTACCAGAGGTGTCTGCTCCAGGGTTCTGCTCTCAGGGTCCCATAGAAGTACTAACTGGAAGACCTCTTGGTTTCATTAATTATGAAATTAATCGTGAGACAAAGTACACAGAAGAGTTGCAGTGTTGTAACCAGCTCCCCCTGATCCCAGGGAAGGTCTCCAAACTCAGTGTCTTGTGCTTACCTTTTGTCTTTTTCCTGACCTCTCTCATCAACCCCTGGAGTTACTTTATCTTCTCCACTGTGCTCCAAGGTCATCCTCAAAGTCTGTCTTACTGGCCTCCACTGGTTTTGACTGGAGCAGGGTTAATTTTCTTCACAGTGGTCCTTGTGGTGCTGTGGTTTGGATTTGTGACCTAAACAGTGCAGATAACACAGAGACAAGACAGTTCAGCTGATGTTGCACAGTGCAAGCACAATGTCAAGGCTTTCTCCTTGTCTCACTCTGCCCTCACAGGCTGCAGTCTGGGGTGGACGAGAGTCTGGGAATGGGCACAGTCAGGGCTTCAACAATCCCAGCTGAGGGATATTCCATGCCATATGACCTTGTGTTCTGCAGTAAAACAGGGCATGGGGGACTTTGCCAGAGGTTGCTGTTGCTTGGGCACTAGCCCTGTGTAGATCAGCCAGTCGAGTGATTGCTTTTTCCATCACTTGTTTTTCTTTGTTTTGTCTTCTTTGTTTCTTTTTACCCATTCAACTGTCTTTATCTCAACTCACACTTTTTTTTTCCTTTTGCCATTCTGTTTTTCTCTCCCATGCTGGTGGTGGGAGTGAGTGAGTAGCTGTGTGATGCTTGCCTGATTATTCCACAGCACGGTGCTTTCTCTCTTTCCAGAGCTGCAAGCCTTTGCCCACCATGGACGTCCGCTGCCGAGATATCAGGTCGCTCTGTGCTTTGGGGAAGAATTTCCAGATCCACAGAGGCAGAGGAAACTAATTACAGCCCATGTAAGTAGGATTTCTGCTTTACCTAAAACAAGCACACTCCTTGGAGGATATGAATCTGCCAGTCAGGCTTTTGTGCCTCATGTAGATTATGAGGGAAGTGGTAAATTGTTGAAGATGCAGCACTTTGCAGAGCAAGATTTAATCCCCAGATCTGCCAAAGGCTCTCTGGAAGCCCTCAGTAGGGCAGAGCACCTGATTTTCCCTCTGTACAGAGCATTTTTTGATCTGTTGCAAATCCCATCTAAAGCTGAAAGGTACCTGGAGCTGCTGGGCTGTGCTGTTGTGCAGCTGCTTGGGCTGCCTGGCCGCTGCAGGATGTGGTGCTTTTACACCCACTGCACTGAAGATGCTCCAGAATCCCAGCTTGCATCTCAAGGGCCTCAGCCCTTGATGGGATGCAGGGGCTGCCTGTGCAGCCTCAGGGTTCAGTAGCTGTCAGGCTCATGGGCTGGCTGACCTCAGCTCACACACACTCAAAGCTGCTGTTTCGGGATGCTCTCTGAGAGAGGGTGAGGGTGGAGACTGAGACCAGGTACTTTCTGAATTGGCTGTATTGGCCAATAAAACCACAAGAGAGGTGGTAATGCTCACACTAGTGGCAAGGCTTTGCTTACTGCATCCTTGAGAAGAAAACTGGTGTCTCTTTTAAGTTTTTTGAAAGCCCCTTTGGTAGCAGGTTGGGTGCCAAGTCAGATTTCTACCACAAGCTGTGGCCTCTGTTTAGCTGTGTAGCTTTTGTGCTGCCACACTGCTGCCTGGCAGATCTCTGGGGTGGAAGTTGAGAAGCTCACAAATCCATCCTGAGCTGTGCAATGAATAGTTAGAGATGGTTGCCCATCCTTGTCTCTCCTTCAACTTTTTCCCATTCTTATTTTGGCTTTCCAGCTTTCCATCCCTGCTTTGTAGCATCCTCCCTCCAGCCCCCTTATCCATCTCTTGTCCTGGTATCTTCTCTGTGAGCCTGTACTTCCTCCTCTTTCCAGAGCTTTGCTTCCCCTCTGCCAATTGCTCAGTCTGCTCATCCTCTTGATCTGTCCTGGCTTGTGGGCTGGTGGGACCCTACCATCCCACCAAACAGTAATGCACTGAAAGCTGCCTGGGGCACCTGTCCCACTGCCTTCCCATCTCCACCTTGGCATTTATTTCCTCCAAAACAGTGCCTGTGTCTTTTAACATGGAGGGATTGGCTGACCAGCAGGAGAGGGTTTTGGACAAGTGTAATCCAGCCTGTCCTTCACTGAGAGTAAGGAGAGCTTCAGGTGTTTGTTCTCAGTGTACAGTTCAAATATTTACAGTCAGAGCCCAAAGCCCTGAGAGGGAATGGTGGTTTCTGAAGAGACAGAAGTGGAGGCAGTGTTAACTCATACAAATCCCACTTAGTGGTTGAACAAATTTCTCATCAGAGCTTGAATGAACAGAAACAAAAGCAACCTAAAATGTTAGGTTGAAATCTGACTTCAGACACAGTCATTTGGTGACATATCTCAGCCTACCTGAGGGCTCCAACATTTCAAATTAAGTCCTCAAAGTACTTTGCAGTGCAGATAAGACTTTTGACACGTTCAACATGTATTTAAACACTTGGAGTGGCTGTGGGCATGTGTGTCCTGTGGGCATTGCTTACAGCCTGGGGCTGGCTAAGGGACTGCAATTTTTGATACATCATTTGTGTCACTGCTACAGTCCCTTATAATGAAGGTGGTGAAGGAAAGGAGTGTGTGCAGGTAGTGAGACACTTGGCAGCAGGGCTAGGCAAGACCTAGTTTAAAACAGAGATTAGTGAAACCATTGAAATTGTATTCCCATTCTGGGAAGCAGAACTGTTCTGCCCCAACTTGGTTTTAACTTAAAGCCACCCTGAATAACTAAGATGAGGAGCGTGAAGTTTTGTCACATGTCTGATTAACATTTTGTCTGTTCTTAAGGTTGAACCAATGTTTGCCAGGCAGCTGTATTACTTTGCTCAACAAAACAGTGGACATCTGCTGAGAGGCTATGATTTACCAGAACTTGTGACTAGTCCAGAGGATTATCACACATCTATTCGCCATTCCTCTATTCAAGAGTAAGAACCTCAGAAGGAGTGGTTTTACAGGCACTGTAAAGATTTTGCAGAGTGGAAGAGCAGATCTGGGTCACGATTTGGACATCCACAGTCCCAGCTGGAGGCATTCAGGGGTACAGTGATAGGAAAGTGAGCAACTAGGACAACTGTATTGTACAATAAAATTGACGGGTCTTCAACATTTGGATGCTACGTCTCACATGGGGTTCCACTGTTGCTGAGAATTAACTGAAAACTGACAAAATGATTGCTGTGTTTACGTTTGCTTAATGTTCTTCTTGGCTTTTGAGGACTGATCCTTACCGAAGATTTAAATCCAGAGTTTACACTGTTACCTTTGCAGGGCTATTTATTTTGGATTACTGATCTCAGGGAAAGTACATAAATTTGCAGTGTTCCCAATTTGAAACTGTAGCTACTGTAGATGGGTAGCAAACGTAGATGGTTTATTGAGGATAGCTAATACATGTATGTGGTTATAAAATTAGATTCATAAGTGTGATGCCTATTTTCTTGTATAGAATATTTCAGTGTATTTTTTGAAAACAATGCAATTCTTCAGAGACATATTTTTTTAATGTCTGACTGACACTTGTCCTGACAATGAATTTTGTTGCTGCCATTGTTGTTATTGGATTAGCCTCCATGATAGCAGTTTCTAAAGTAATGCATTTATGGTACTGTGTTAAGAAGAGTGACCATTCAACTCATATTACCTGTGGATTTAGTGGATTAACCACTAAAATTCTAGAGTCCCAAAGAGCAGGTTTATAAATAAATTGTTTTTTCTTATAATTGTAAGCTACTATGCATGCATTATACATACACATATATATGTACACATGTATGTATGTATGTATGTATGCATCAGAATTAAGTTGGCAGACCTTGCAAATAGCACACAAATGGTCCAGCTACCCCTTTTTGATGTCACATACATAAGCCAGGTTAAAATAACCACCACCCGTGACTTAGACAGAGCCAACTCTGCTGTTTGTGTGCACTTGCAGCTTTCTTCCCGTGGTACTGAAATGAATGTGAAAGGAGAGCTCAAGGAAAGCAGCATTTAGCCTTCTGTACTAAGGCAGTCAAGGAAATAGTTGTTTGAATGTTTGCAGAATTTGATGCAGTTTGCAGCTTTCAGTGGTAGGGTACTGTTAGAAAGACAAAGAAGTCTGCTGGGTGTGTGTGTCAATGAAGTTTCCTTGCTAGCAGGCAGACCATGTGGTCTTAGTAGGTTTCACCCCAGAACATGATCCCCCTGTGCTTAGCAGGCATACTTCACTTGACTTCCTAAATGAGGAAGAAAAAACGGTACTTGGTCTGGCAGCAGACTTGTGTTAGGGACTTTGAATTTATACATCTTAAAGATGCATACTCCTTTGGGATATATTATCCTCCTTCTCCACAATGCCAAACAGAATGAACAGATCATTTCTACTTTGTTACTTGAAGGGTTTTTTCCCTGGCTTAAAGATTTTTGTAGGGGAGACCTCTTCCTTAGACATTAAAAGCAATGTTCTGGGTGACCATCTGAGATTCACATTTGCTTTTGTCCTGCGCGTACATTTTACTGAAAGGGACTTCTGTATTCAGACTTAACTGGGGCCATACAAATATTTGATGTGTTTTTCACTTTTTTTCTAGTGGTTGTTGCTTCATATGCTCATTGCTTCAGCTCACGTCTTGGAATAAAGTTCTATTTCCCCACCAACTCGGTGCGTATGTGTTGTTTTCAGTAGTGGGACAAATCTAACGCGTGTGGTTCTGCACTGTGAACCTGGGCAGCGCTGCTGGTTGTCTATGGGGAACTCTGTTCTGAGCCAAAAGTGCAGAGAAAGGTCAAAAGGTAAGGATTTTTGTTTACAGAAATGTCTGCAATATTAGCCACAGGTAGCAGAAAAAAGGAAAATAGAGAGGTTCCCCTTCGGCTGTTGGTTTCCAGGTCCATGGACAGTGCAGCAGAGCCCTGGCAGCTGGGGATCTGGTGCTGCCATGCTCTGCCCCTCCAGGGCTTCTGGGGCTGGGGACCAGGCTGGAACTCTCCTGCCCAGCCCAGCACGTGGGGATCCTCTGACTGCCACTTGATTCCTGGTTTTAGAGTTTCCAGTGCACTTTAAAGTGAGTAAAGCTAGGAAAGGGTGAAAAGGAGGATGGTAAAGTGAACCAAAGTAGTGAAGTTGCAAATAGGAGGGAGTTTACCAGGTAGCCCCTCTTTGCTGGAAATCAGGGTCCTGATGGGGTTTTTGGGTGCAGGAGCTTACAGAGCAAGCAAGGTGTGAAATAATACAGTCTCGAGATCTGTAAAGCATCTGAAGATGGCGGGAGGGAAGTGTTTTCTTTTTTTGTGCAAACTCCTATTGACTAGCAAGGTGAATTATAATTTTTGGCTTTGGAATGTGCTTTTAATTATTGTCCTTGAAGTAGCATAATTTAAAGCCAGCAGCTGTGGAGAAGGAGGGAGGGAGGGAGGCAGGGAAGGAGAGGAGCTAGAAGAGCACCATCTAATTTCTGGCCAAACACAACTTGCTTGGAGGAATGGCACAGGGGGGTGAGTGGAAGGAAAATCAAGCTGTTATTTGTACCATAAATTGTTTTGCAACTTAAAGCTGCATTTACTTCTGTGACCATTTTTTACTGTTCAAAATACCTATGAATCTCTAAAGTGGGGAAAAAACAAAAAGCAAACAAGAAAAAAAAACCCTGGAAACATTTTCTCCTTTTAGTATCTTTTTTACAGTCACTACGTGAAAGCATTTGAGGTACTTCCTACCTCTGTTAAATTCTGTTTATAGTTTCTGAGGTCTGCTTCCTTCCTGTTATGTTTTCGGTGGCGTTGTAAATGACATGTTTTACTCCTGTCAACACTGAAGGCATAACTGTTTGGGTTTTTTTCAAACGTTTTTTGTGTCAGTATTGGTTTTTCTGATTTTAATACAGCCACAGTTGCAACTGTTTCTTGAAAGGTTTTTGTAGCAGCGAAGTGCCTATATTCCAAATTTGGTTCTGCTGAGTAGTTTGTCTGTAAACTGTATTAGCCTTAGAGGGGTTGTAGGTTAACCAGAAACAAGGAGATATATTTTAAGCTGAAGTACAGTGTAATGGGTTTTGTGGAAAAAACGCAGGATTCACGTGAAAACCCCTGTGGCCTTTAGACGGGCACATTTATGGTGTTTACATCAGCGTTTGTCAGCAGCGTGGGGGTGGGGAAACACCACCCTCAGCACAGGGCTTTCAGGAAAAAGTAAAGCATTTTCTCCTGCACGCTCTCAGATCACTGTCTGTGTACACTTGTAGAGAGGCAGGGGGGAGGAAGGGGGAAGGAAGACAGAAAGAGAAAGAGCACTCACCAGGGAGGCCAAGCAAATTGAAACAATCGTATCTCCTTTCCCAGGCAGAACTCTGACACAGATTTAGATGAACTTGGATGGAAAGATAATTAAGATTGCCAGGGTGATTCTTATGTGAACTCTGATCTGGCTGGTAGGAGGCTGAGAGCTACTGATTTTTGATTTATTGCTTATGAGTTTGGTTGGCTCAGAAGAGATGTCAGCAGGTCCCTGTGAGTCGGAGTAGTTGTGAGGTAGCTGTGTGCAGCCATTCCAGCACTTAACTTTCACGGGCGTAGTCAGGTGAGCACATCCTCCTTGCATCCCAGAGGAGCGGTCACATCCACTGTGACCCACAACCAGCTCCACTGCTGGGCTTCAGGAGCCAGCTGGCCCAATGCCTGTGGAATGCTCCATGCCCTGGCTGTGCTGAAATGATAGTGAAGGAGGAGCTAACTTAGGTGTCTCAGAATAATGCTCTTGCGGTGATAGATGGTAAATAACTTACAAACACACTGATTGGATGGGTTGTCGCTGTCCTTTTGCCAACTGGTAATAGGAAAAGACAATCACCTATGCCCAAGTGGAAACTGAAAAGGAGGCTAGATGCCTTGGTTCAGGGTTTGGACTTGTTTTTCTGCTTGGTCCTAGCAGACACTGCCTGGACAGCTGATGTCTGAGTGGTTCTGCCCAGGGTGATGTTCCACAAAAAGACAATTATCAAGAGTGCGAAGAGACCAGTCCAGGTTTCATCTCTTCAATAGGAGTAGTGTCTGGTAAACAATGGCAATGAAACACAGGACTTCATTTTGCAAACTCATTTTTATTGTTTTTGCACAGCACAACTGCCTTGCATGTCTCTGCAAGCAGCTGGCAGCCTCCTGCCACTCTAGCTACAGTGCTGCCAGCTGAGGCCAGACCTGTTGTGCTGGGTATTTCTCTCAGATCAGTCTTCCAGGCTTCAGCTATCATTTCCTGCTCCCTACAAAAGACAGATCATGAATTATGCAAAAGATTCTGTCTTTTAAGCTAAGAGAATAGACAGATCCAGGTGAGTTTTCACAAACCGCAGGTAATGCATTCCCTCCATATTTCTGGGAAGTGTTTTTGTCTTTGACCCTTAGGCTTTCTGTGTTTTGATTTTGAGACCAGCTTCTGAATTCCTGCTCTAGGAATGTCTGAAATCCAAAAACTTAGGGTCCCTGGTTGTCCTTCTTCTTACCTTTCCTAGCCAGGCAGAAATTATGTCCATATATTATCAATGAAACCACCTCCCAGAGGAAGTTCTGTGAATGTCCATGTGAACCTGGTGAGGTTAGAGCAGACACTTGCATCTTACGTGAAATATGCTTTCCAAGCTCTCCTGGCTATGGCAGTGCAAGTGCAGTGTGTTCATGTAGCACATTTCTTCCCATCCTCACCGTATTGTTCATCTTGCTCCTTCTCACTTCCTTCATGAAGATGTTTAAATCTGGATCAGGCAGATAGCCCTGATTTCCTCAGGTCTGCAAGATGCAGCTTCTCTCTGACCTGGGAATGGCCAGTGCAGCACAGGCAGTGGTCAGATGTGTTCAGGTTCAAGCACTTCTGCTGTGTGTCTCCAAAATGCATTAGCCTGTCATTGTCCATGGATAACTCCTACTCATATATCAGGGACTATTTGTCTCATACAGTCTTATGCCTTCTCTTCCTGGACTAATATGCCTCAGCAAATGGTCATCAAGAAATTCCCTTTTTTCCTGGTGGTTGCAGCCATCTAGTAATGTGCATTCCTAGGTACCTTGTTGTGGTCTAGCTAACCCTTTTGACTCTCTCTTGGGTCCTCTATCAGTTTTCCTCTACACTGGCAGCAAGACCTAAAGGCAGACAGTGCCTCTTAGTTGAGCTTGCCAAGCAGGACAGGGCACTACCTTTGAAGGTTAGTCTCTGGACAGCACCACAATTTCTGTAATTGTGAGTAGGATGTTCTTGTGTCTTCCCAGTTGTGATTCTGACCCTCAAGCCCATGAACTGATGTGCAGAATATAACCATGGTGATCATTTAAGCTAGGCTTTCCTGTAGGAAGCTGGTGTGCAGCTTGTCTCCACCCAAGGCACCGCATTCAAATTGCAGTTTCTCAAGGTGATTGAATCAATGATTTCTCATGCTCCTGTCAGAGCCACACTCATAACTGTCTCATAAAAGCACAGGCTGAGCATTTGTACTTTCTAGCACAGAGCATATAGCCTCCAATAAAATCACTTTTAGAGCTAGATATCTTACTTTTTTTCCTTTCAAACTTCTGGGTTGCATCCTCAGAAACTAAAGTTATGGGTCAGGGCTTGATACATCTCCAATAGCTCATTTTCATTTCCTTTTTTCACACATGATCAAGAGGTTTAGCCCTCTTCATGACTGTCCCCTCCCACAGAAAAAAACCCATGCAAGGAGTAGTGAGAGAGAGACTTCAAAAACAGGGTGAGTGACCTCATCTACTGTGGAGACGTCAGTCTCCAAGAAATAGGAAAGGTCAGAGCTGTTTAGAGCAATGGGGTTTTCACAATTCAGCTAAAAAACCCAGACTCTGTCTGAAGAGTTTGTGGTGCCCTCACCCTTTATCTCATCTTTTCCCGAACTAGTTGGTGACCCTCCATCCAGAGAATTGGCTGCTCTGTGGTTTTTAACATAGATTGCCATCCTATGTTCCATTGCTTAACATGGACTTTCCAAAGGAAAGTGGTGAAATAAATGACAGATGTTTGCATGGGAATATTGCAAATCCTTTTCACCCTTTAAAACCAAACATAGTGTTTTCTTCTTGAGCTTCTTCCACCCCCAATATAACGGAATCCTGGAAGTTTTGATTGCAATTTTATTATTTGAGCTAATTAGCTGGTTTGGTTGCTGAGCTTTGTGCAGCAGTCTGTGTGGGACAGAGGCAGAAGGGCCCTCTCGGTGGTGGTGGCAGGAAGCTGGAGGAGCTGGAGCTGTCTGTGCCTGGTGCCGCGGCCCAGGGAGGGGGTTTGCCTGGTGTCACTGGGCGTGGATGCGGGTCACCCGCAGACAGCGCCAGCCTGGAAGATGACTCTGAAGTCTCATTTTCCTTTAAAGCCAGCACTCTACAAATAAAATGGCTTACCTGCAATCCCCACACAGTTACAGGCACCGTTTAAATATAGCATCGATGTCTATCTGCGAATTACAAGGAAATGAATAAATCGAGGCGACGCAAACCGCAAGAAGGAAGTTGAAAGGCTGGAGCTGTGATAGGCTGCGTGTGCCCAGGGACCCGGTCCCACCTGCACCTTCGGCTCCAGAGGTGACACCGGACTGCCCAGCCCGTCCCGGCTCCCCGGCACGCACATCCCTGTGCCGCCGCTCTCCGGGGCGCTGCCCACGGGGAGCGGGCTGGATCTGTGCCCTGGGGCACCTGCACCCCCGCAAAAGCCAGAGGCACCCCGGGGTCCCAGCCGCAGGGACGGGGACGGTGCGGCGCTTTCTGGAAATGAATGAGTTCATTTCGGGGAGGCAGTGGTGGGCAGTGCTGCAGCACGCAGGGGAGCGCAGGGAGGATGAATGCAGGAAGTTGAAGCATGACTTCTGTGCTGCTCACCATCCTGCAGCCTGCTAGCTGCAGATATTTGGCTGAGTTGTTTGGCCTGGCTTCATTTTTTTATTGTAAATGTTGATGACTTTTTCTGATTGCAAAATATATAGCAAAGCCAGAGTCATTAGGTGAAAAATGAAGATATTGCATACAGAGAGTGTGTGTGTGTGTGTGTGCAGCTACCAAGCCACTCTCACCCTTCTTCAATAATCTTTTACGCAATTGGCAGGGCTTATTCCCCTCTGAAGGAGGTGCTAATGACACCCTAAACATTTTGTGAAAATATTGGGCTGGGGAGAGGAAAAAAGATCAGGTGTAAATCAGCATCTGCTGCAGGCTCTCAACGCATATTAGGCACTTAATTTTTTGGACTCCACCAGAGGAGTCCATTGATGTCTTACGCCTTATTAACTCCCCGACACTGTACTGCAGACTAATTCTGCTGCTCCAGAACTCCACCTTACCTGCAAGGTCTTGTGGAAAACCAAGCACATACCCCTAGGGCCCAATAAACCCATTTTTCCTCCTTCCATATGCCAGGTGTTCCCAGGATGAAGGCTGCAGCTCTTGGCACTAACAACGCTTTCCCTTGGCCAGCAGCTTGGGTGGCAGGCTGACTGTGGGCAGGGGAAGGTGAGTGCTCATGTGCAGTCTCTTCTTCCAGCCCCTCTGGCACACCCCTGTGGGATAGGATAGTACTGAAGTTAGTCTGGCAGGATGTAAGGATCATCACCACTGCTCTCTACCATTCCAGCCAAAATGTGTCTTTCCCAGGAAAAACTCTGCATCTTTGGATGTAGGAGGCAGAGGACAGTGGCTGCAGGCATGAGCCCAGTAAATGGAAGGACAGAGTGTGGAGAAGGACAGCAGGTTGAGGACAGTTCAGTTCAGTTGTAGGTATAGCTGGGGCTCATTAGGGCCATTTAGTGCGTTCTGCCGTTTGCAAGAGTCTGAAGTAGAGAAGTGGGTTTTGGCCACGAGGAGAAGTCAGCTAGTTCTCAGAAATAAGGCAGCACGTGCAGACATGGGGAGCAGGAAAGGCGTAAAAAAGTAAAAATAAGAATCTGTATAAAGACAGGTCTTCCCCTCAAAAAAAAAAAAAAAAAAAAAAAAAAAAAAGAAAAAAAAGAAAAAAAAAGAAGAAAGTTAAAAAAAAAGGACAAGATAAATTTGGCTGGGAAAAGAGGAAAAGAAGTGGACAGGTATAGAGGTATGACCTGCTGCTTGTGGCCACACAGGGTCAGTTATGGTGGGATGTGGGGGGAATGGGAGCTGTTATGAGGGCAGGTCTGAAACAGCACAGTGAGAGTTGAGAGAGGGATACCATAAGGATGGGCCCAAAGCAAGCCTGGAGACCATCCTAGGGGAGGATGGAGAAGGAAAAAGGGAGTGAAAGGGCCCCCCAAGGGACAGTGGTGGGGCCTTGGCCATGAGGGAAAGTGACAGTGGGGCTGCTAAGTGTGGGTGTAAATTCAGGGCAAGGGGGAGCTTGAGGAATAGAGAGTAGTGAGTTGTGATTGGAATAGGGCAGGAAGCTTGAGGAAGAGCTTGGATGGAGAAAAGGAGCAGAAGGCAGTGCAGCAAGAGGGATACTGCAGCCACAGGCGCTCTGGCAAGCAGAAGGAAGTGAGGCCAGGAAAGAAGAAGAGGATAGAGGATGATGATGGTCAGAAGTAAGGATCTGGTTGTGTTTAGAGGAGTCAATGTTAGGTGTGTGGCTGGGTCCAGAGGCGCTGAAGGAGACGGTTATTGAAAGACCTTGCCAGGAGGCTTTCATCCACTCTTGGAGAATGGGGTAAAAGTAGCTCATGACCTGGGATAGTATGAGCCAGAGTAAACCCAGTGCTACAGAGAGATAAAATCAGGAGACTCAGAGCTGTTGGAGAGGACCTGAAGGATCTTTGTGCAGAGGGACAAGGAGAGGCTGAAAAAAGCAGCAAAGCCACAGGCAGTGATATAGCCAAGGTCACACCAAGGCCAGGTGGAAAGACAAGAAGATGATGCTGAGGGAGAGACAAAGGTGGCCATAGAGAAGGAACTGAGAGCCCAGAGATCAGATAAGGAGCAGAGCATAGCCTGAAGAACGTTTTTAAGAGGAGTGAAAGTTAGCAAGTGGTCCTCATGTGGTGAAGCCTTAGTGAAAGTGGGATGTTGAATATTTCCTCAGTTCCTCAACAAAATCAAGCTAAGGTTCTTTGGCTTCAGGTAAGTATCTCCCCACAGACACCCACGTGCTCCTGCTCCTGCCCAGCCATCTCCAGCTCCATGTTTGGAAGTAGAAAGTGAAGAGTATTACTTTTGGAACAAACACAGCAGTTCCTGTCCAGTCCACCAGGGAATCTCACCAAGACTGCCATGGGTTTAATGGGCCAAGAAGGCTGATTTTAAGTAGTGAATAATAGTTCAATTAATCATTGATTTTATTGCCAATGATGCAAAAGCACAGGCTGCCATTGCTAGTCAACTCTTTTTTGGAAAGCCCAGCTCCTTGGACTGCCATTGCCATTACCATGCTCCAGCAAGAAGGTGTTGCTGTGAGCTGCACAGGTGCAAGGAAGTGCTATGTTCCCAGAATGCTTGGGATTGCTCTGGGTCACACAGTCCAGCAGAGATGTCCTTCCCTTTCCATGAGCACACAGCCAAGCCTTGCACATTGATTATCTCCATCTGCCCCCCTAGACCCTTGCAGCCCCTCTGTGGGCTGGGCTGGGGGAGCCACCGCTCCTTTCCCCCATCCCATGGCTGGATGGAAGAGGCTAAATGGACCAGGCAAAGGTCACCTACCCGATGCTTGAGAAGGATCCATGGGACAAAGTCTTCTGCCTGGCAAGAGGGAAAGGTAACCTGCCCCCAGAGTGAGTGGGGAAACACTTGGTGATGTTTGCTAAGGGGTGAATAAAAGTCTGGGGTATCTCCAGAGTAAACCCATGATTAAAGGCTACCCAAAGCCATTCTTCCACCCCCAAAATGGTCCTGTGCTTATTGGTGAGAAATCATTCAGGTTTGCTTTTAAATGCTTTGGAAAGAGGTGAGTTTTAAGAGAAGTACACAAAGCAAATGTGCCGTTTATCACTTCTTATGCTGATGATCAAAGCAAAGGTTTTCTTTTCTCTGCAAGGAATAATGTGAATTGAGTGCAATCATGTTAATGACAGCAGTAACAACCACAGAATAAATATTATTTTAGTGGAAACTGAGGTATTGGTGAAACACAATCTAAGAAACTGGAGAAGGACAGGGCTGGGGTGGAGGCTCAAAATTCTGACTCCACTGACTTTGTGGGCTGAGATGTCACCCCTGAGAGAAAAGTCTATGTTTTAAAAAACCAGAGATGATTTCAGTTATTTGGGAGTGGGTCTGTGGTGTTACCTAACTGCTGAGGACATTCCATGAACCTCACAACCACCTGCCTGTGTTTTGATGGCCAATTTGGAACTGAAGCCACTGATGTGGTGGAAATAATTATCTCACCATCTGATTTAGTCACTCCGGCAAGGTGTTTGCAGAACTTAGCGCTTTGTATAGGATAACAAAAAAGCAATGGGCTGGCTTTTAATTCAATTAAAAGCAAATAATACAGTCTAGGCACTGACAGCATGTGGGAGGAAGTGGTGTTGTTTCCACTCTGACTGGCAGCAAAAACAAGGTGGTTTGAGGAAGGCTTGCGTGTTAATGGCATTTCCCTGTTCTGTTTGTCAAGCAAAGGTGGGAATAGAGAGTCAGAGTTTACCTGAATCAGTTCCTTTACAAGAATAGACGGGGGGACTCCATGGGAACGGTGCCCGTGAGTGTGAGGGGCAGGTACCCAAAATTGCTGTGGGTGAAAACAGAGCAAAAGACACCAGGGCTGTGCACAGGGCAGGTAGGAGATGGAGGTCTGGCTGCCGGGAGTGCTGAGCTGCCTTCTCTCTCTCTCTGGCAGCCGGGCTCCCACTGCCTGCTGTCAGCTGGAGGCTTGTACCTAAAAAAGCCTGCCCGTGGTGTGGCTGATTCACTTCGTACTTGCAGCAGTCACAGGCCCACTTTGCAGCCAAGGGCTCAGCAGTCTGGTTATGGTGTAACATTTTTCCAGAAGTGAATCAGACTCTGCCTGGTGGCTGTATCAGGCATGATAACCCAAAAGTATCTAATAGCACCTTCCTCTGTCTCTGCCAGTCTGAGTTCATCTTTCTATCATTACAAAGGTAAAAAGGCCACCTGTACTGATTCTGGGTGTTCTATCCTACAGGACAGCCTATAGGATATTAATTCCCTCCTGACCACCTCAGATGACTTTGCATGAGGAGAAAATATTTCTGTATCAAAACTCACTTTAAAAGAAATTTGCCCATAAATAACTAATTCTAGCCTTTTGATGGCCTAATCTTTCAGTCAGTGCCTTGCAAGAGAGCTGGAACTGAGATGCAGCATAGAGAGGGAGAGTTTCTGGGCTCCCAAGTATGTGATGCCTCTCACACTGGAGCAGGGATTCCTCTGCAGTGCTGCTCTCCTACTCACAGCTCTTACTCTGATTTGAAGTCTGCCAGCCCTGGCTGGCACCAAACTCCTCGTACTAAGTCAGGCTCAGCCTTTTAATAGGTCTTGTTTCTCCTCAAACAAATCACAGCAAAAATAAAGTAAGTATGTCGATTCTCCCCCTCCTGCACCAGCTAATATATTTTGTCAATGGAAACAAGGGGATATGCTCTGGACTTAGTTCTGTCATTCCAAAGATGTACAGAACAGCATAAATCTAGAAAAGCTCATACTTGGACTGGCATTACCTCTGGCCCATCCTGATGTTCCCATGCTGGTTTTGGTGAGTTTTTTGTCTGCGTCTTGTCTTGGTTCAAATCAGACCACAAGCTCTCTGGCAGTGTGTGGGCATTTCTCTGTCACTAAGCGCTGGTGGCTCCAGCTGGGAGCTCTGTGTGGTGCCGCACTATGAAGTCTGGGAGAAGGTGGCAGGGTGAATATAACAAATGCAGCCAAGAAGTAGCATTGCTACAGCTCATCCTGCAACATACAATGCACCAGCACATTTTTGCTGGCATCCTGTAGAGCACAGCCATCCTGGCCATGCTGGATGCCTTGGAAGACAGAGCCTGCAAGTGTGTCCTGCAACATCCTCTACCATCAGCCACAGGGGCATCTCCAGGAAAACAGTGAGAGGAGAGGCAGAGGGCCTCCTGTGCAATCAGAGACGCCTTAATGCCACTAGATGTGTGCCCAAAATCTCTCCAGGATATTAAAAACCCTCACAACAGCATAAACCAAGAATGTGCCCCAAGCAAAGCTAACATGGCTGTGTGATGCACATGTCCACACCACACAGCTCCTGCCATTCCAGGGCTTTGCAGCCCTGTGTTCTCAAACCATGTCCACAGCTGATGGTACTGGATGTTTTGTCTGCCTGGAATAGTTTTCATTTCCAGCTGCTCCTGAGAAGAGCAGCCCCTGCTGCTCAGAAATGGGGGTTGCATGGGCTGGGCACTGCTGAGAGGGACCAGGATGCCTCACCTGCAGGTAAAACCCTTATTCCTGTTGGGAACCTGCCAGAGGAGAGAGCAGCTACTTGATCACATTTACTTAGACCAAAGGGTAGTTCCTTTTGTTCTGTGGTTGGCATCAGGAACTTCACACCAGTGATTTTTTTTAAAGTTGTTTTTTTCTCTTACCCAGTTTGAATGGAGCTGCCTTCTACTCTTCCTTCCCCATTGCTTGTTTATTCTCACTTAGTACTTCTGCCTCCCTGTAATTCAGAAGCACTGGCTGAGGGAGGCAAGGTGGCTCCCTGGTGTTCATTTTTTTGCAAAAGCTCTATTGTCACTGCCTGTGCTGGTTTGGCTTTGAGAGACAGCAAAACAAACCCCTTGGTGTTGTTTTCATGGCCCTGCCCCATGTTAGACCTCTCTCCAGCCCCATGGCATGTGAAAAGCTCTTGTCCTGGGTAGTGGGAATGTCTCTTACTCTCCATCACCTCATTGCAGCTTGGGCAATGCTCACAGCAGCAGCACCTTGGGAATTGAGCTGCATCCCAAGTGGAAGTGTTTGTGTTTTTTCCTTCTTGTTCGCTTTTTTTTTCTTTCCCACTGCTGCCACAGGTCTGTCTGCTTTGCCTCTGCCTGTCAATAAGTTGGGGCTGTGGGACAATAAGAATTCTGTTTTGCAGAAGAAACAGGGAGTTTTGTGACATTTGGAATTTGGGCTTTTGTTTGTTGTTTAGTTTTTTGTTTTTTTTTTTTTTAATTCAGCAAGAGATGGGGGGAAAGCAAGATTTCCTTACGATTTTTCTTGGGGAAAAAGTCTCCAAGAAACAATTATAATAAAATAAAATAAAATAAAATAAAATAAAATAAAATAAAATTAAATTAAATTAAATTAAATTAAATTAAATTAAATTAAATTAAATTAAATAACAAAGGGAAGCCATTCAAAAGTACATCACACCAGTAAGAAAGCTTGAAATCAGGAGTAGGGGCCTGGCCCAGTCCAGTCTCCCCAGTCACCTGCCTGCTCTGGTGTTGCCACCTGTGCCATGCATGGGTGCAGGTGAATCAGCAGAGATACTGAGATGCCCAGACACTGCTGTCCCTGGAAGTAGCAGCCAGGGATGAGCAAAGGAGGCTTGACCTTGGTGGAGCAGAGGCTCACTGATGAGGAGGACACCTCTTCACCCCTGCCAAAATCAATAACTTCAAGGCTCAGCCCTCAGCCTGCTGGGAGTACTCCTGGTTCTCCAGAGCTATGCTCCACAGGTGTTGAGAGAAAGCCCAGCAGAGGAGATGGCACTCCAGGAGCCAGGGTTGGTCTGTGAGATGCAGCTGGAGTGTGGTTTTGGGTGCTCAGGCAGCGAGGCAGAGCCTGGAGGCAAAGCTGCTCCTTGCAGGTTGGGGCCCCACTGCAGGCGCTCATGGCTGAGCCGCTCAGGGGCTGGGTGTGCAAAGCTTGGCTTCTTCTAAAAACAGCAGACTTACTCAGAAGCAGAATCCAGTACTTGCCTTTACTCCAGCTCTTTTATATATAGTCCCCATTTCTCCTGTTTTTACTTCAGCAGTCGCTGTATGAATTGCAGCTGTGAAGTGCGTGCAGGGGGTGCAGGGACAGCTGAGCGCTGCTGGCCAAGCTGGAGCTGCTGTTTTGCTCCTGGATGTGGGGTTCTCTCTGCAAAGGCCATGTTGGAGAGCAGACTTTATCCTCCAAATGGTTGTTGGGGGGAGTGAGTGGCTTATGCCACCTTAAATGAAAGTGGGGGCTCTTCTTTTTCCCCAGGGATAGACCAAGAACATTTTTATTAGTGTTTCCCTTACCATTGCTGTTTTTCTGATTTCCTTCCCTCCTCCCCAACCCCCCAATTTTTTAAAGAAACATAGCCAAGCTGCAAAACTAAGATGTTTTTTTCCCTGCAATGCAGGATGATGCAGAGCATGGATTATTCCTGGATTATTGTTTTCAAGGGAGGTGTCCGATGCCAGGAAGTACATTTGCTCAAAACCTGTGCTCAGAGGGAAGGAAAGAGAGCAGTGGTGGTTTGACCTTACCTCCAGGAACACTGGTGCTGCAGGCAGCAATAGGCCTCCCAGTTTATCTGAAACTCAGAAGATCCCCAGATCCACCAACCAAATGTCTCAAGGAGCCACAGCGTTCCTGCTGCCCTTTCCCAGCACACAGCATGGTGATGGGAATTGGTGCTGCTTTCACTTCAAGGATTCGCAAACCCATGAATTCAGACCTCTGTTAATGAGAGCAATTCAGAACATATATAAATGGGGGCTGGTTTCTTCTTCTCCTGTCATTTTTATAAAGCTATAGCAACATAAACAGGGATTCATAACAGCCCAGAAGAGAGCTCAATGGAGCAGTCTGAAGTATTTTCCTAGAAAAAGTTCACACAGACATGAGTCCTTGGCCCACATGATTATAAGAAGAGATAAACAGAAATGTTTATCTCCTTTTAAACACTGAGGCTACCCTCCTTGGAGTTAGGGAATTTAAAAACAAGGGACATCTTTCTATACTGGTCACTTTAAGAATCAACCTGATTTTCCTTTTTTCAGCACTAACAGTGTAACTTCTGAAAAAGTAGCACATCCTATATGAAGTTTCCTGCTTCCATTACTAGAAGCAGGCACAATCAGCACATGTGTATGCAGAAGACACATACACAAATCAGGTCATCTTCATGTTGGAGTCAAAATCAAAACAGAACCAAAAAGCCAAACCCAACAAAAACCCTCAAAACACTTACAGGTTTGATTTCACCTCATGTGAAGGTGAGCTTGAGACCATCAAACAAGAACTTTCAGGCATTTGGTTGCTCAATTTTTGTTAATGCTCTCTTCTGCTTTACTGTCTAGACACCAAACCAAAATGATGTTGGCAGCTGCAGTAGCTTCTAATAAGTGACATTTCTTGCCCTCAGAAGTTTCCTGTTTAAGTCAATGGGGCAAGTGGCAGAAGAATGGAAACATTACTAACTAGATCCCTCCCCCGCCACCTTTGAAAAAGTGATATAATGAGAGGGTTGATAAGAAAAACATTGCAGTTTTGATAGTTGAAAAAAAAAATTAAAATTAAGGGAAGCATTTTTTGAATGGAGCTATATGCCTACAAGACCTGGAAATCACATCATGGACCCCTTTACAGTCTTAGGCATGAGACTGGCACCTGCCCTGGGTACTCAGGGCTGCTGCAAGGAGTCTTTGGGGTGCCCAGCTCCAGGAGGGCCCATAACTCCCTCATGAGCTCATATCTCAGATTTCCCCCTTGCCCAGGTAGTGCTGTCCTAGCTGGTGGTGAAAGGAGCATTTCCAGGAGCTGATGCTGCTCTGTATTTGTCCTTGCTCACAGGCAGATGAGAAACGAAGGATCAGCACAGCTGCAGACAGGGCTGGCAGGAGGCTTTTCCAGCTCTGTGTTGACAGTCAAAGTCTCAGTGCAGTGTACAGAGATGAGGTATTTGTGGGGAGCTTGTGGCATCAATTCACAACCTGTCACTTTGCCAAGGACTGCAAGGAGCCGGCTGGAGCAAGGGTGGGATGGTGCCCGGTGGCGGCAGTGAGGGCTGGGGTAGGCCCAGGGCCTGCACCTTTGTAGGCCCGCACCTTCCAGGCCTACACCTTGCTCTCGACCGGACAGAGCAACCATCAATACCTATCAAAAGTAACAGCAACCAACCCCAGGCCTCAGCAACCTATTTTTGTGAGCAATTGCATCCATTATCCTAATTAAGAAGGAGATGCCAGAATTCTGACTAAGGACTGGGGTTGACTGGAGTCATTACCCACCATGTCCTCCCAGGGCTGGGTGCCTCTGTAGGTGCAAAAGGAGGTTAAAAGAGGTGAATAATGAAAGCACAGGGCGCGAAAGGTCTCTTTGCAAAGCTAGGGAAAAAGAGCAGAGATAAGGGATGGTTTTGGCACAGGTCTCAGAATACAGAAAAGCCTCATGGCCCATGATTCAGAGGTGCTGGTCACCGCTGTAGTGCTGTCTGAAGTGGTGGGTGTTCAGCTTCTCAGAAACTCAACCTTTTATTTACAAACCCACTCATCACTTACAATCCTGCCTGTTTACAAAGCCTGTTGATGAAAGTACCTTGCCTTGAACTCTCAAAGGAAATCTCTTTAATCATAAAAGTCTCACCCTGCTTCTTTGCTTTGGGTTGGTTTTTCTTTTATTCCTATTTTGCACCTCACTTACAGTATTATGCAGACAGAGGAGAATATTTTGATGGCCACATGGGCAAATTTAAAAGATGCCAGCGTTTGACTTGTCTGTGCAGTGCTTGAGTGCCTGGGTATGTGGTTTCTTTAGCTTAAGGAGACAGAAATGGAAGGGACAGCAAACTTAAGCAACAAGATGGGAGCCCATTCCATTGGACCCTTTCTGGCTGTAGCCTGATGCTACACCTCCCAGAGGTGCTCTGAATTGCCACCCTTAAGATTGGTCCTCACCCAGTATGTCCGATATGCTCCAGGCACTTCCCTTCCCCATCACCACCATCTCTAAGGCACAACTTCTCTCTCCCTCTCTCACCCCTCATCCGACCCCAAGCCATGTTTGCCATCCCCTCCACCCCCAGCTCCTGCCTTGTCTCCAGCAGCTCTGAGGCTTAGGCTGCTGCTGCCAGCACTGTTGGTGCCTGCAGTCGTGGGAGCTTCCTCCTGGGTGAGACCCCACCAAGACCCACTCCCTGGGGCTGCAGCACAAAGTTCCATGCAGGGGGGTTCAGGTGCAGACCCCAGGGGGGCTCATGGGGAGCCCTGGGTGTGGAATAAAGCTAGGGAGTATTTTTTTAGCTCTGGTCCAGCTCTAGGGAGTGCTGTGAGCAGGATGATTTATTTCTTCAGAGGTTTATAACTTGGCAAAATTTGGATGGAGGTTTTTTGCAGGCAAGCAGCACATTCCTGACACCCAAGCCAAAGTCCTGCCATATTTCAAGTCATTTTTCAAAGCCTGGGGACATGAGGAAAAGGTCACCAAGTTTCTTGAAGCATAGAGAAAGAGTATATTTTCCTCCAGCTAAATGATCAGCAACTACTTCAAATTTCCAGGCAAAGAAAATAGACCGGGGCAGACTCCAACCTGGGATATTTTAGACCAAAATTACAAGCAACTGTAACTGAGAAGCAAGAGGCAACTACTGGATTTCCTTGTGTCCCATTTTTGCATTTTTCAAAGACTGAAATTGCTGTACAGTGTATGTGCTATGGTTGGGAAGAAGCAGCACCCTGCTTTGCTTCTCCCCCCACCTCCCTTTTTTCTGAATGAAAGTGTTTTACAAATGAAAAATGAGGTTTCCTGAAATGATGGGTTGCTTTTTCTTCTGAGCTGGCTTCCATGAAATGTATTTGTGAGCTTTTTGTCGTTATCTCTGAACTTGCTGGGAGGTGACAAGGGACCATCCTGTCCTGGTCAGCCTGGCCAGGCAGAGCCCAGAGGGGCATTTGAGGAGGTTCTGGGTAGCCCCAGGAAAAGGCTTGTCACTCTCTTTGTTGCCTGTCCCCAGATTCAGAATCAAACTTCATCTACCTCTGCTTCTCCATAGGGCCTGTTGGACATCTGGGAGGCTGCAGGAGGGCCATGTCCCCTGTCACACCACAGGGCTACAATCCCAGCCAGTGCACCATCCTCATGACATCCAGGGGAAAGGCTTGGCTGCCTGGGTGTCATCACCACCCCATTTGGACACCAAAGGGTTCTGGTTCCCCAGACCAGAGCAGGGGAAGGTGTCTCTGGACTGCTCACAGGTATGACCTGCACTCGCCCTGACTGCTGCTGGCTAACTCACTCCTCCTTAGGCTTTCTGACTCATCTCCATCACTTGTCTCCAAGTCTTCACTCTCTCTGTTGTTTCACTGAACTCCCTTTGTGTACCAGCCCCTCTTTCCCCTACTGCCCTAGAGTGCCACCAGGAAGGGTGGAAAGTGCTAAGGAGTTCCAATCCCTGGAATTCCATGCACCAGCAATCCCAGGAATGTCCAGCTCCATGGCACTGCCCTCTGTAGCAGGAAGCAGAGCACCCAGCTGGATTCTGGAATCTCCTGGGCTGCAAGCCCATGGTTTCTCTTTCCAGTGGGAGAATTGCACAGTACCAGAAGTGCAGTACCAGAATTTCTGCATTCTGGTATACAAGAACCCTCATAGACATGTCAGAGCAAGGTGACACATGCAGCATGACCTACATGGCCCTCTGGGCAAACGGGAGAGTCAGGAGTCCATGGGTAGGTGTTGGAGAGTGTGAGCCAAGGCCACTGTGACTGTGCCTGGGAACAGCTGATACCCGTGAGGGAAGGCTCCCTGTGGGAATGGAGGCACCTCAGGACACTTAGAGCTACTCAATAACTCAATGAGCAGCAAAACTCTCCCCAGCAAGGAAAAAGCAATGCAACTGTGAATGATAAACTGTTGCATGGGTTAGGATAATAGTCTGAATGGTCACATGAGCACAGGAGCTAAACTTGTAAAAATCCCCCAAACTTGCTCACCCTCTCTAACCTGTGGACTCACTGCCACAAAGCGTTGCTGAGGCAAAAGCTCCACAGAAAAATTAAAAGCCTGGTAAGTCAGCCCCTTGCCCCTCATCTATATGGTTGTTGGGAAGAGCAGAGCAGTACAACAGATGAAAAGCCATCTTGGTGCAGTCTTGTGCAGGCGGTAAGAGCTGCAGGGATGCTGCAGTGGACTCTTCCACCAGGTATGCAGACAGGTCAGACGATGTCCCATGAAGCTGGAGCGCTTACTGCAGACACTCAGGAAGGCATTGTGCTTTTTAAAGCAGTCCTAGCTTCAGCTTTCATCCTGTGGGACAAACATATAAGCAAAAGGATGTGTATTTGTGTCTGTGAGCAGGGGTGGATCTACTATTAGACAGGTCTGAGGAGACTGAACCTTTGCTCACCCTTAACTTCTGCTGGTGTTGCTCCCACCACACATCCTCTTCTTTTCCAGGGCCAAAGTGGCACAATTTCAAATGCGATATAACAGGATGTGTAAAACAGATTCTGTTTTGCCACAGAGAAAACCTTTGATACGTTGAAGTTAAGCTGAAATATTATATAGTGAAAAGTGTAAATTTTTTAAAGAAAGAAAATACATTGCCACTGCAAAATCCCCCTCAGGTAACACCTCCTTCCAATAAATCAAATATGTAAAAAAACCTCTTCCCAATAAAAGACCGAGCAAAACACATTAAAAACAAACACCAAAAGGACCAACCAGCCCTGAGACTCTGACAAAATGGCAGCAACTGGGTTTTATTGGAATATGAGGAACTGAGTAGATGTAAACCCAAACAAAATGCAGATATGGGAAGTGGGAAGACAACACAAAAACACCCCAACAAGATGAAGAATAGAAGGAAATAAACACTCAGGGCATCATTCCAAAGAGCCCACACTTTGTGGTATGAGTCACTTCAGATGATGCTCCACCAGCCCACTGTGTCTTTGTTCTCCTCCCTGCTCTCTGCAGCATGATAAAAGCATAGGAAGGATGTTTGATGGCAAATTGGCCATTGGCCCCTTTCAAAGGAGAGTCATTTAGTGAAATTCACTCATATTTGTATAAGCTGAAACAAAAAAAAATATGAATAACATGTGTAAAGCAACCAGACTGATCTTGCAAGCATACTTCATTTTGGATCTGGCTGATGGGAAAAACACTCCATTAGAGAGAATGTGACACTATGAATACAGATAACACCTCCCAGCAAGCCTCAGACACCTATTTCTAGATGAGTGTTTACCACCATGTGGTCAGTTGTGGCTGACCATGTCGTGTACAAGTCTGATTATTACGGCCCCAGTGTATCAATTTTACTTTTCTCAAATATAGGCGTGTATGAGTGAGAGGGGATGTGTGTCTGACTCGCCCTTCATTTCTGTAGCACAATGGAGTAGTCAGCTTAGACTAGAATCTCTGAGCTGTTTTTCCCAAAGTGGGCAACCTGATAAAAAGGCTCCGCAGAAAGGTGGAACCATTTTTATCAGTGAGTGTTTATCACTCACTATCATTGGTAAAACCTCGCTAGTCAGACTGAAGGTCATAAGAAATAGAGGAAACCCACAACATTTCTTCAGTTATTTGAGTGACGTGCTGCTCCCCGAAAGGCTGAGAAAGCTTTTGAAGACTGAGTAGTTTTTCATTCATGAGAACTGAGTTGGTTTTACTGTTTGTTTGTTTGTTTGCTTGTTTTTGGGGGCTTTTATTTTTTTCTTTCTTTGTTTTTTTGCTTTTAAGCCTGTCTTGCAGATAAAACTCGACACAATTCACCACAGGCAGGAAACCCTGGAGGGTGCGGTCTGCTGGGTAGAGCAGAGGCCCAGGGCTTTGAGTATCTCACTTCCATCCCTGCCACTGGCACCGACTCGCTGCCTGCTGGGGGTGAGTCACCTCTGGCTCCACAGCTCCTGGGGATGTGATGGCACACCGGGTGGGACAGCTCTGCTATTAAAGACAGCCAGTGCCAGGCACGTGGCTTGGGGGTTGTCAAAGCCAATGGGTGGTGTCTGTTGGCTTTCACAAGTTCTGATGTTCATCCCTGCAAATTGCACTCGGAGTCAGAGATCAAAGGTGTCAGACAGTGCCACAAGAAGCTACGCTGGATTTGTAAATTGAATTTTCAGTATGTTCATAGATTGCATGTGAGGGTGGCAGAGGAGTGAGAGCACCTCTGCCTTCACTGTAGCATCAAGCATGGCTTGTCATGCATGAGCTACCCAGATGTACCATGACTCTGCTCCAGGAGGACTTCAGATTCATGTCTCTGCTCTTGCATCAATGCATGTGGCCACAGGGGAGTCACCAAGGCTGATCTCATGTCAGGAGGGGAACCTTGGACACTTTGTCCCATCTCAAGCAGGGCTGCTTTTGACCCTTCCAGCCCTAGAACATGCATTTTTTGTCCCTACACTCTTCCTTGTTCCAGCCCTTGTGTTTGGCAATCATCTGCTCAGTGGTCTGATGCCACAGATGATGAATTTGAGGCAAAGGTGGAGTGCTTGGCCAGGGGAGTGATGCAGCAGCCTCATACTCCTCAGAGCCAGCTGTTTCCAGCTTTGCAGTTCCTCAGTCCCACAGCAGAATCCATTCTGAACAATCGTGAAGAAAAGCACAAGTGTGCTGCAAGAGCACATCAGCTGCATGAAAAGGCACCTACACAAGTTGTTAGAAGTCAGAAGCTCATATTTAAAGTCCTTAGTTGCAACACTTCATCAGTCTTCGAAACTGAGATGTTGATCTTCACCTGTCCTCAATTCTCACTTTCAGCAACAAAACACCACTTGGCTCCTTTTTTCTGACCAAAGAAATCTTGAATTCATGGACCCAATCATAGAATGTTTAGGCTGGAAGAGACCTTAGGTCTCATCTAGTTCCAGCCCCCCTGCCATGGGACAGTTTTCACTGGTCAAAGCCCAATCCAACCTGGCCTTGAACACTTTCAGGAATGGAGCATCCAAAACCTCTCTGGGCAACCACTTACAATGTCTAACCACCCTCACAGTAAAGACTTTCTTCCTGATATCTAATTTAAACCTCTCCTCATTAATTTTTAAGCCATTCCCCCTTGTCCTACCACTGTACATCCTTGTAAAATGTTCAGCTCTCTTGCAGGCCCACTTTAGGTGCTGCAAGATGCTAGATGGTGTCCTCAGAGCCTTCTTTCCTCCAGGCTGGACAGCCTCAACTATCTGAGCCTGTCTTCATAGGAGAGGTGCTCTCAGAAGAGCCCTCTGATCATCTTGGCGGTCCTCCTCTGGATTTGCTCTAACAGGTCCATATCTTGTGTTGAGGGCCCCAGAGCTGGATGAAGCACTGCAGGTGGGATCTCATCAGAGCAGAGGGTCAGAATTCCCTCCCTTGCCTTGCTCTGCTGGCCAATCTGCTTTGGATGCAGCCCAGAACACGCTTGGCTTTCTGGGCTTTGAGCAGACATTGCTGGAGCTTCTTGTCCACCAGTTCCTTCCTGCACAGCTTAAACCATGGGAATTGGGACTCCTTACCATAGTAAAACATACAGCAGCATACATCTCATCTTAGGTGTCAATATCTGCTTGTGTAGCTGGGTGCAAAAAACAATGGGATTGGTACTGGAAAAGTTGACACACAAGTCCTGGATCTGCTATGGGGGAGGTCACCAAGTACATCGAGGAAGCGGGACTGAAGTATGGATTAGCACAACTCAGGTGGTCTGTGCAATGAGTACTCTCAGGAGCAGAGAACCACACACAGAATATATTGGCACTGGCACACAGGGTCCCCAGAGAGACAAGTTTATCAGAGTTTAGAAAGAGTTTCAATATTCACAAATATGGGACCCTAAGAAAAATTGTTTATTTTTCCCATGAGCTAACCCATGAACCACCTGGGCTTGTAAAGCTCAAACTGACTACAAGAGCTAGAAATTAGTTTTCCCATTTGACTCAACGCTTAAATAATGACCCACAAAGGTCAACCTGGGCAGAATTGCAGCGCAGGGATGCAATTCTGGATGCAAGGATGCAAAAGACATGCCTGCAAGAGATGTCCTCCTCAGAGATGATATTGGAACTAGTCCAGTTGTGCTGCTCATTTTGGAAATTTCAAAATGTAGAGTAGGTTTTGTCCTTGTCAGACAGAAAATTTTGCTGGAGTTCATGCTATTCAGTTTTGCAGCACTTTTAGTTATTACAAAGAATCATCTCACCTTCTGTACCATGATATCACATTCTCCTGTTCTCCAGCAGGAGTAGGTGGGGATGTCTGAAGAGATAGAGACGGAGATTCCCTTTCCTGTGCAGGCTGTACCAAAGAGAGCTAGAACAGGTGTCTACCAATATTTTTTACCCAAATGGTTCAGAGTTCTTTGGTCTCTCCTAACTTATTTTCAAACCTATGTCTGCCTGTCTGTATTTATGTCAGGTTCTAAAAATAAGTGGCACCGTTCACATTTTGAATTTGAATTATCTGTTGAATATCTAAAAAGATAAGGTGGAACGGGAAGCCCCTCTGTGAGCAGAAGTACAATCTAGTTAAAATGAGTGAAATTTATCAGAAAAAATGAGTAATGAGCAGTGAGAAAAACTGTCTCATTTCGCTAATTTTACTTTATAAATTATCTGATTTGACATTCTGTGCTAAAAATCTGCTTATGAACCAAGAAAAGCAAGGCATGTGCTCCACTCGGTCAAAACAGAATCTGTGGCTGCAAAAATATTGCTGCATTAGTACTGCAGCACGAAACCCTGTGCCACCAAAATGAAGACTCTCATGGTTGTTTTTAGATTGCTGTGTATTTAGAAATAACTGGGTACACCAGGCTTCAGGTCTGAGTTTATACTGAGCCCCCTGGTTATCTGCAGTCACATCAGAACTGCAGTAATTTCACCACACAGGTGTCATCAAAGCACGGAAGCCTGCAGCAAAGCTTTCCTTTCCCCTACCTGCACCCCATTTCAGGAATAAAGGAAAAGATAAAATGAATGAAAAGATAATTCTTAACTGGTATTTAATGCATTCTTCATGAGCTATATTGAGACCATCAGCCCATTTTGTTTGTGCACTTTTGCCTGGGACTGGCAATGAACTTTTAATATTAAAAGTTTTTTCACAAGAAAGAGGTGAAAGGCTGCCAGAATAGGCTATAAAACTAAGAATGTGTTAATAGCATCTGTTGCAAATAAGGCTGGATTCCACTTTCCATTGTCTTACTCCTTTTTCCTCAAGTTGTTTAAATTTTCCAATTCAAAAGGAATTTGGCTGAAGATTTCCCTTACTTGGTCTTGAGCTCAAGGAGGGCTGCTTGCAGAAGAGTCATACAAAACCTACTACAAGCCTTTAAATAGTGGGGTTGTGAGAGGAAAGGAATGCAGCTGTCTTCTGGGATGCTCAGCCTAGAGCAATTAGGTACAACAAAAAAGCCCATCCAGTTCCCCTCTTTTGCTCCCCAAAAAATCCTGCAGCAGATCTGTCAATGCAGCTGCTTCAAGAGCTGTTCTGTGCAGTGATAAATACCACAAAGTGTGACATTTAAGTTACTCACCAAGGCATTGTTTTAAAAGACTTCAAGGTTGTACTGGTGATTCTCCAAAGGAAAGCCCCCTTGGGTTGTCACATAATACTGAAAGGAGTATATAATTTACATGATAAACACCTTGTTCTGAAATAAATACACCATTTTGGACCCACTCTCTTAATACCTTTGTTAAACACAAGCTTTCAGATCTCTGCAGCTCAAAACAGCACAAGAGAAATGGAACTGAATTGCACATATCTCCTCTTTAACCCTTGGCAGCACTGTATAAAACCAGAACTTAAAAAAGGTGAAGACAGAAATGGCTATCGGGTTCCCTTATGAAACTGTGTTCCCTGTTACTCCCAGTTTTGCCTTTCATTTCATTCCAAAAGAACTCTAGTAAGTGATGCTAAGTCAGAAAACAGCCTGTCAACCACATGAAGCCAAAATACTCTTAACATATAACACAGCTTGTGCAAAATTATTTTTGCCAATAATTAACCATCTAGCTCCCTTTTTTATGGCTCTCTTCAAGAATATTGAAAGAAGCCAAGTGTCCTGTGTTAGCACTGTAGAAGCATTTCTAGCCATGGCAAACTCACGTGTGCACACTTGGCATTAATGTTTGATCCAGAAAAACAGGAGAACTGCTAATGAGGCCATGGCAGGTAAATTGGACCATCTCTTTATCACTATATGGACAGGCTGGAATGTAACTAAGGATGTTTTTATCTTTGAATGGTAAACACACCAAATTCTCTCCTAAAAATCTTTTAAAGGAATTTACAAGTTACGATTATTTTTATTTTCAGATGAGCATATTCGCCCAGAACTCCCCCAGTCACACAGCTAGGCCAAAAATGCCAAAGGACTGAAGTCCTAGTTGAAGTCTATCATCAAGTTAAACAAATTCCCAAATATTTCAACCTGTCTGGAAGGCTGACTAATTCAAATCATATTTTCATCTTACTACTTAAATAATGCATGTGCTGGGTCTTGTTTTGACAGTAGTCAGTCTATTACTAACTCCTGACTAATGCTACAGTTTTAAGTGCCGTACAGGAAGTACAGTTCCTAAGAACTAGAAGCAGATTGCAGAAGCTAAATATCCTCAGGGGTCTCTCCTTCTATCCCTGGATAAGATGCATCTCATCAATCAGATCCAGAGAGCCAAAGCTTTACAAGGTGAAAGATCCAGATGTGAATTCTGAATCTCAGACTTCAGCAGGGGCACTGCATTCAATTTTCAGTTTCAATGTGTTGTGATGAGGTTAAAGATATTAAAGATATTTTCCTTCTAATTTTTATAGATATTATGCAATGATGAGAGTAAAATAACAGTCATGTTTAAAGTGTGTAAAGCATGTAAACCTCCTCATTTCTAGTGAGTCCAGAAATGTGTTTGGATACAAAGATCAGTATTTGCATCCATTTATGCAATCAATATTTAATATCCTCAGGAAAAATACAGCCAAGAGTATTTTAGCTGGACACATCCAAGGGCTGTGGTCTGGAGTTGACTTGAATGTGGTCTGGCAGTAGGTTTGGAAGCATAAATCCCCTGTGCAGGACTGTCTCTGATGATCATGGTAACCATGGCAAAAGATTCTTGAAGTTTCCTTCTTCATGGGGCCAAAACTGTATCTAGGAAACCGCAATATTCTACCTTCTCTTAGATTAGAAACAGAAAATGCCTATCAGAACCTTCAAATTAAAAAGGAGTTGGATTTCAATACATTCAATGTTAAAAAGGAGTTGAGTTTGTGAATACTTTTAAGGTAAATTTCTTAGGGCATCGCTTAGCTAAGTATTAGACTTTTGCAGGTGAGGGATTTTTTGCTTCTCAGGCTCAACGGTGAAAGAGCTCCATGAAATTCTTCGATCATGATATCTTAGAATATTGCCATTACCTCTGCCTTTATAGCAACAATCAATTCTTACTTTTTTCCCCTGAACATACATAGGCCTATTCTATCTGTATCTCACCACTTACCAATAGAGCAGGGAAACATGCTAGTGCATCAGAAATGTTTTTTTGTTTCTGGACGGAGAAAGGCTGCCTGGGTAGAAAACAACAACACCACAAAAAATCAATCTCACCTTCACCATAAAATACCCTCTCTTCAGGGAGATGCAATAGTTTTGGCAAAGGTTGAGAGAGACTGGACCTATTTTACAAGGCCAACAGTCACACATTACGGAGCAGCCAAAAGCCCCCTGCAAAGCACAACTGCTTCTTATTTCCTGCTCTGTTGCCATACAGTGAAATTTAACTGATCAGAGTCCTGGGAATATGTAAGGGGTTTAGCACACAGAATTCAACCTGATTGATCCTCAGTCATCTCATGCCTTTTCTTATCCTTAAAATTCAGCACAGGCATGAAAAGTGGTGGGACTGTGGTTCTTTCTATATTAATAAACCATGTGGATTTTAAAAAGCTATAGGAAGATGTTAAACTTGGACAATGACACACTATGAGCACATTTCATAAATGATTTCTAAAGAATGTCAACTAAAAAAACCTTTTGTGAATGAGAAGGAACAGGATTTCTTCATTCTTTCATGCTACTTATTTGAGTTATTCCATTAAGTCAACCCCCAGATATGTAGTAACTTTTCCCTATATTTACATATTTTTTTCCCCATCACTTTACAGGGGGATTAAAACTCTTTTTCTTGTGTTGTTCCCTAATTACATTAATGCAGCATTTGTTTTTTATTTTCTCTTTGCCTACCTCTTGAACTACTCATGACTATTCAAAATAAATGTCAAAATACAGTAATAGAAGAATGCCTCAGCATCTCCAGAGGCCGAATATCTCAACATAGCATATTATGGTTGAGTTTTGCTGTAAGTCTTTAAGTCAGATATATTTTACAGCCTTATTACTTTCTATATTTTTCATTTATGCAAGAAATAAAGCACTCTAGGCTTTTAATTCAGTGACAATTTTTTCCAGTTTGTATCCATTTTAGATCTTTCTAGAGGTTCAAGGTTCATGTAATAATTCACTTTATTTTCCCTTGTACTGTTTTGAGCATTTACTTTGCTTTAAATGTCAGAGCCTTTCACTTCTGTTACTTTGATTTCCTTGCTGCGTCTCTTCTCTGTAAGCTGTAACTGATGGTGTATTCTGGTGTGGTCTCCCTGTCTTTCCCACTTTCAACAACCCTTTTTAAACTCAATTGTATCTTCTAACAGTTTTTTATTGCAAAACCCACACTGACCACTTCTTGTTTTTTTAATGTTCTTCTCAGAGGAACTGCAGCCTGCTGTACATTGGCTATGAAACCTCAGCAGTCCCAACATCCCTTCCATGCAAAGGAATTCCAATACCTCTGTTGCAGCACGATGCTCACTGACTTCCTTAATCCACAAAATGGATTTATTCAAAAGCAGTGCTCTGACTTGACTGTGAACATTCAGTCATATCAGATGGGATTCAAGGAATGTTTTGATCGATTCCACATTATTCTTCTTGCCGTCAATGAGATGTTCTAAAGTGTAAGTTACTTCAGAGAAGCACCTACACAAATGTCTGACTTCAGGTTTTAAAGACAAGCAACAAGCTGCTGCAGTAAAAGATGAGTAAGAGAATGATCTTACAATAAAGAGATGTCTGAATATGTATTAAGACAGTACAGATAACAGAATAGGTTTTCAATACTTAGAACATGTCCGATATGAATACAGAAATTGTAGACTGGCAAAATTCAAAGTACTATTCAAAGAAATAATATTTCTTGGAAAGTGAGGAATTCAAGAAGAGCTTTTGACCATCTCTCTTAATATTTTATTATTCTGAAGTGAAATATTTTACAGAACTGGATGACTATTTCAGTTAACAACAGCAGTTGAGACTATGACCACCGCAGAATGGACAACACTTAACAAAACAACATTGCTCCAGGTTCTTAATGATAATAACATATTTGAAGCCTGACACTTCCATTTAACATGCTTCTACTACTTACACAGAACTTTTTAACAAGTAACTATGTGTGCATCAAATTTTCTCCAAAATTACATTTTATAGGAATTGTACATTGCATTTTTAAAGTACGTAATTGAACTGGCAGAATAAATGAGCTGACATTAAGAAATTGTTTGAAAAGCATGCAATATTCCTGAAATTATTTACCCAAAATGACTGTAATTACAGAAAGAATATATTATTACTGCATTATTTAATTCCAAGCCATAATATCAATTATAAAATTAAACCCATTTGTTACCCCCCAAAACAACGGCAGCAAAACTGTTCTTCTCTCCTGAATCCCTATTTCCCCTCATATAAATCCAATAACTAGTGGAGAAAAGAGGAAAAGAAGATTGACTAACAAGAGGAAGACAGTGGTAATAAGCCTGTAAGAGCAAGGAAAGACAAGAAGAGTAAGAAGGAAGAAGCAAAATGAATGATGTATTGTGCTCTTCCTTACTATGTGAGAAGCTATCAACTATTTCACTCCTTAACACCAAAGAGTATTTTACCTGGACATTTTTTCTACTGATCTTATAAACTCTGAGTGCTTTTCTGTTAATTGCCAGTGAAAGTAGATTTCAGATGTGAAGGTCACTATCAATACTCAAATAGAAGGGAGAAACCTGAAAGGTGGCAACATGTTTAATTAAAAATAGGTAAGAGAATAAAAGCCCCCAAGAAATCAGACTTACAAACACCAAAACTATAGATGAGAATAGAAAAAAAAATTACCATTTTCAAATGCAAAAGAAGCAGTGTACTTAATATGGTATCTGGACATTAATTAGTCAGCTCTACGGGGCAACGCTTATTACATACTTTTCAATAGTTTATAGAATTTGTGTCTTCCAGTCACTTCAGTATCACTCTACACCTAGAAAATAAGATTGATACACTGAACAATATGACTAATACTCAAATTTGACATTTGCTAAAAATACATTTCAATGTATTTTTAACAAGTGAAACTGAGACTACAGAACAGTAATGAATATTTCTTCATGAACAAGTGTATGTAAACAAAATTGACTTAATTCCCTCCACAGAGTGAAATACAGTAGACAGAAAACCATTTTATCAAAGTATGCAGGAACACAAGTCTCACTCAGCAGGACACCCCATAACATTACTAAGGAAGTTGTATCTCAATTTATTTTCCAGTGGAATTCTTTTTAGCTTTTTTAGGGTGTTCAAAGGAATTGAAGTAGTCCAGAAAAATGTACAATGTTTATGCACGTTTGTCTGCATTGTGTTGTTGTCTATGTTTTCATCATGGCTGATGAAGAAGCTTGGAAACAGGTCAGCTGCAAGTGCATGCTGCTTTTGAATTTGTTTAGCAGCTCTTCCAATAACCTGCAAAGGGAAAACAGTTACAACTTTAGAAAATTCTGGAAAGGGAACAATTACTACAAGTTTTGATTATTCTGTCTGTGACTTCAGGTATGCTGTCTGCTTTTCTTGTGTAGCTGAATTGCAAATTTGGGTTGTCGGCCTTGTCTTTGGAAGGTATTTGTAGATTTCTCTTAAGTATTATGATTGAAAGATCAGAGATATTATGACTGTTCCAGGAGAAACATTAATTCACCACAGTCACATTGTTTTGTCCCTAACAGATAAACTGTGTATGAGTTCATTTGGGGGCATAACAATAGTTAATTTACATCTACCAAGCTGTCAAGAAAGTACCTCGTGCAGGGGATAGTATTTAATCCACAAACCACAGATGTGGGAGCAATGGTGCTGATGGGCCTGTTGCAGAAAATATTGATTGCAACACTGGAGATGCTTTAAGTTGTTTTACAGTCTTGGCTGGGTCTTTTATTTGCTCCTTAATCTGGGGAATAATGTGATCTCTGAATTTTCTGCCCTATTTCAAAAGCAAGCCATATAGGGCAGACATGTATCACCTGAACTTTTTGGCATGCTGCATGACTGAATGGCCCAGTAACAGAAAAAAAAAATTACACTGTGTGTTAAAAGAAACCAAACTAGTCCAAGAACAACAACTTAAACCAGAAAATCAGTATCTGCTTCTTCAGCAGGTCCTCTGGAAAAGGATCATGTCCATGTAATAATTTAGCATCATAGTAGTGATTGTGAATGAACACACACGAACAGCTCTCAGTCAGAGCACGAATGTGCTATTTTACACAAATACATGTAGATTACAATCAGTTGCCTGGAAAAATGGCAATTGCCATGTAGTGACCTGGGAAACAGAACAAGTTCTGCACTGTCTGGGGCTCAAAACACTGAGGCAGATGTAATAATGATGCAGTTCTTGATTCTCATTTGTCTCATGAAGCTCAGATGCTTGTGACTAAGTGAAAAAAGAATTTCTACAGGTGTTTTGGAAAATTTGAGTTAAAAGATCTCTCCTTACTCAAAACTGATTTTTAACTTTAATAAAGCATAAGATCTAAGTAAGATGAGGAAGTATCTCGAGACTTGTTGTGACTAGAGAAGAGCAGGTTTGACTACATAGACAGAGGACATCTGGAAGAAGGCACAGACCACAGACCATGAGCTGCACAGTCTCTTTATGTGTCTACAAAATATTCTAAATTCTGACTGCTAAGTGCAAACTGATTTGATGCAGGAAAGTACAATGAAACCAATCTCTAGTTCAAGCCATCTGTACTTACACTACTCTACTCATTACAAATCTGTCCTAGTTGTATTCTTCATTATACTGTGGTTGTCAAATAGACTATCAAGTATCTGGCTGTTTGTCAAAGGTCATGGTGGTGGAAAAGGAAGAACCCAAAATTCCTCCTCCTGATGTCACAGACCCTCCTTATTTGTTTTTTAAAGGAAACATGCCAGTTTTATGAGTTCCCCATCCATCAGCTTGACAAAGCCTGAACTTTGTTCTTGGCCATCTTTTTAATTGCTACTTAATTCAGTAAAACAATACAATGGAACTCACAGAAACCTTAAGGATTAACAAGGAAGGCTAAAGAAGACAGATACTACAAGACAAATACAAAGCGACACTGAACTGAGAAGATAGGATGGGCAAGCAGGGTATGTCACAAAGCCATTGGCTCCTCTGGGTAATTTAATAGGCCATGAACAAGGCAAGGACTGAGCTTTTTCCTGACTCTGTCTAAAAAGGCTTCTGCTCTGTAATTCAGAAGGGCCAAATATGGTGAAAGTTAACCCCTTTATATCAGAGTTTTCTTACAAGAGTAAAAAGCAATGGCTCCAAAGACCATAAAGGAAACAAGAGGGTGCAATGTACTCACTTTCTGTCAGTTCCACTTGAGAGCTGAGGCAAGGCTTCCAAAGCTTGCTTAAAGCTTGATCTGCAAGGAAAACAAAAATACTCATATTCTGCTAGTACAATACTCAGCATTTACAGTTTCTCTCTATAAATCCTATTGAAAGATGCTATATTTTATCCATCCTTTATTTCAATAAATTGACAAAATATTTACCTGAGACCTGACATCCATATGCAAATTGAACATAAGTCATGGGGTCAAGCATATGTCTTGATATTCCTAATGTGATGTACATCATACATCCACAGGAAATGTTAAATCAGCAGCTCACTGAAGACTGTCACATCCTGGACTGTTCAAAAATTAACAGGTAGAGGCTAGCCTGCCTTCTGCCCAAAATTAAGTGACCATCAATCAGTGTATGAAGAACAGATAAAACATTGATTTTGTCTCTCTGTGCTTAGTAGACAGACCGCTGCAGTCTACCTTACACAAGGGTGCCTACAGAGAGTGTTCCAGTGGGTTTGCACTGGTAACATAGTCGCAGAATATTTTAGGTTGGAAGGGACTTTAGGTCCAACCCTGACCTCAAAGCAGGGCCGATTTCAAGGTTAGAGGAGGTTTCTTTGGGCCATTATCCAGTCAAGTGTTGAGTAACTCCAAAGATGGGGTTCCCACCCCACTCTGGGCAACAGGAGTGGAACAGAAATGAGGGAACAATGCAGGACCTGCACAGATAGGTAGAATCTTGTCAGCAAAAGATTAATATGGTGACTTATGGCAACTAGTTACAAGTCCAGCAATAAAAAACACCTCCATGAAGCTCTGGCTTTCCGGGTTCACTGTACTTTGCCCTATTACAGACAATATAATTTCAATTTTATCCACTTTGAGCCAATGCCCAGTAGTTTTCTTTTAGTAGTTTTTCTTTTAGAGGCCTTTGTCACTATCAGAATAGGGAAGTGAGTACTCTGAACTGGAATGCAGTGACACCAGGGGACACTATGTGTGACTCTATGAAGGCACATTAAGACTGAAATGTCTCCTACAAAACTGTTGATTTTTAAGATGATCAAATTACCATCTGCAGGGACATATAATGCCAATCTTAAAAGAAGTGAAGGTAATTAAAATAATGAATGAATCTGCCCATATCCAATCCCCACCATAATCACCTAGAAATTTCAATCAATAAGCTTTACTCAAAACTGCTGAGAGCTATCATAGCCTGTTTTTACATGCCTTGGCTGATCAACCATTGATGGTGCTAATGCTTTTCCTTCTCCCTCTATATTAATGTGAGTGTCCCCCACACTACTTATCTTTGGTCTTGCCTCAGTGAGAAATGATAAATTGCTGAAAGCCTTTTGAAGGCATTGACTCTAGGAGACAGTGTCAAGTGAATTCCCTTTCCCCAGTTAGTGTGTGGAGAAGGAGCAGGGTATTGTATAAGCCTATGGAGAGCCCTAATTCTCTATATCCCTATAAGGGGATCCTGCCAGTAGCTGGATCTGTAGACCCTCTGATCAATCTGGCAGGTTATTTATGTTTTATGAGATTGCTGTGAAAAAATGGGTATAACTCATCAAGATCTGCTTGTGTCTGGCTTTAGCATAATTATCCTCACCAGCTGTACAGCTGTTAAGAAGTTTTATAATTTGTTTTTGGTGGCAAATATTGGTTTGTGTCTAAAAGTCCAAGTAAAAAAACAACAAAAAAAAACCAACAAAAAAAACCCCCCTATTTTCTTTCAACTGATAAAATCTTGCCAGGTTTCTGGTTTTTGTGTATTTACATAGTAGATCACATATTCTATTTGAAGCAAAATTCCCTCATTCTAAATTTACAGTATGTGTTTTTGCATGTTTACCAAGGATTCCATTACACTGCAAAAAGTGACATTACAGCACATCTTACTTGCTTTCAGGTGTTAGGTATATGGCCACGGTATCCCTCAATGCACAGATTTCAAGTTTTGCCTAAAGACAGAAATACAAATATTGAAAATATTGAAACAATGACACAATGCCCTTTCACCAAGTGGATGCAAGTATCCCAAAGCTTCACCTTCTTGAGAGGCAAATACTATTGCACGCTGCCGTTGTAAGCAGCCTTGGCTTTTAACAGTTTATTTCCTGTATTCTTTGTTGCCATGCTACTCCGTCAGGAGACTGCTCAAAGGAACAATTTCATACTTTTGATTCAACTCAAACTGTTTACATGGTCACTGTGTAGTAGTTAAAAAACACTGGTTTGTCTCTCAGTAACAGTAACAAATCTTCAGTTCTGTTTCACCTTTTCTGTACTGTGATAGAAAGACAGATGCAACTTTTTTCTTCTTTTTAAAAAAATTAAATACAGGGAGCTTAACTTCTCACAGCACTGCTTAGCCAGGGAGAAAGGAAACACAAAAGTACAAAAATCTGCCAATATACATTTTGTGCTTGGTTCTTCCAGTGAATTAATTTTTTTTCCATCAGATGAGGAAGCAGGATGATTGTATTTTGTTTCTTTTGTGTCATCTGGCGGGCACAAGAGCTTGGGGATTTTATTCCTGCACTGTACTGTGTGCCCAGGTATTAATTTTCACTTAGGCAAACTGTGGAGGAGACTGAACTCACAGATTAAACAAACTTCATAGATCATCCATTGGTCTTTGAAAAACCGCACGATCATCACAACTTTTATATGAAGTAGAAACATTCTGGTAGATCATTAAATAATTTCATTTAAAAATACAAAGCGAACTTCATAAAAAATAACATTTTGGTATTTTAGGCATAAATATGAAATTTAATCCAGTTAGACATTACAGTACCCTATCTACATGTACACACAACATTCATCTTCCAAAACAGAACATTTAACAATGCAACACATACAACTAATTCCACATCTAATGAAAGCCTTTGGCTTTTAGGTATCTCCCTCATCCCTCCTCCAGGCAGGAAGACCAGTAAAATGCATGCTTTTTTAGAGCTAGAACTTTCTGGCACAAAATATAACATAGCCACCTCAAATTTTATACTCATCAGAAATGCTTTTCTCAACACACAGTATTTTACCTTTTTTTATATAGTGCTCCAAGCTCAGGAGTTGTGGATTTTTTGAAGTCCTACGCCTAAGATTCTGGAGTCTTTTCTACGTTTTAGGAGGTACCAGTACCCCCTTCTCAAGTACCACAGCCTAAGTGAACCTGGTGGAAGGGCAAGTCCTGCAAAACTGTGGGTCATGGGATGTAGGAATACAGAGTGAGGCTTGAATGAGAATTTTTTGTTCAGTCTAGCAAGGCTTGGATGACTCTCACACTGCTGCTGTCTGTTAGACAGGATTTTCCCTGTTCAGAGGAACAGAAAATGACCATGAGGGACAAACTTACAGTAAGGAGAGAAAAGCCTTTCAATTACAGGCTTAGGCAGCAAGTCCCTACAGTTGTTTAATCAGACAAAAAGGATATAGGCACAGCTTTGTTGTTATTCATGGATTTGGTTTAAATACGGAGTCAATCACTTGGCTGTGATCTTCCTATACTAATTCTCTGTCCAATGCCATTACTAGCAGCAATTGGAAAACAAGGCTTACCACTGGATATTATTTTCCCATCATAATGCAAGAATGCTGTCATGTACAATGAAAATAGGGAGTTTGCTCTTTTTCTGTTACAGCCATAACAATCTGACTCAAAGGGATTTTTTATAAAAAAGTGTTTTTCTTAGAGTCCTTTAAAGCTTACCCAATAGTAACACCAATCCAGCTGTAAATAAAGACAGCAAAGCTATTCTGCCCATGTTACAACAACATGGTATTTTAGAGAGAGTAAAGCAATCAAGTGACTAGTCCTGCAAAGTCTTACAAGATCCTACTGCATTCTGTTTTAGGGATTTTTAAATCTTAAAATATCTTTACATTGTTTTTTGCTTTTAAAGTGATTTTTTATGTCAGGCCAAAGAGAATATTTGACAACACTTCAAAGAGATACCATTATGATGCTTTTTATTTCATAGAATATAGGTAGTCTTTTAATGCTGTCTAACACAAAGATAACCCTAAAATATAATAAACCCAAGAACCAGTATCCCAAAGGGTATTCATTCATAAATCTGAAATAGGTTGTAAACGAACCCTTTTTATCTCATTGCTTTCACTGCTACAATAAATCAAACGCCCAGATTATACCTCTGTCTGTTATTCTCAGTTTTCTACATTCAGATGTTTGACAGTACAAAGTATTCAGGTACCTGTAAAGCTCCATTTTTGCTGAAGGATGAAACACACTGCATCAGTCGACTGAGTTCTTCAGAGACTGCTTCTACAACCCTTGACATTACTCGAGGAACTAAGTCTTTAGAAATGGTAAACACCTAAGTTTAATGAAAGAAGAACCATGAGCACAGCACCTGCATTAACAGAAGTATTTTCAAAACTAACATTTCAATAAAAAACATAAACATCTTTGACTGAAAGGTCTCATTCATTTTTATCAACATACCAAAAATTCAAAAGAGACTTGAATATGAAGGATGTGTTTTGATGCTTGCCCTGCACTTTGACCAGTCCCCTCTGTTAGCAGCAAATTTGGCTATGTGATTTGTGATAACCTTCTTGCTATACAAAAAAGCAGCTAAACTTCAAAATATGCACCTTTGGCTGATGGATGCAGGTAGTCAGGTGTCTGTAACAGGTAGCCATCTTGTAGATAGCACCTTTAATTCAGAGTTGTATGTCTGACTTACACATTCAGCCACTATTTACCCATATACTCTGCTACTCTGCTATTTCTTCTAGACTCCTTTATATTTGACCACTGTCCAATGGCTAGTGTTGTTATACTCTGTGGCAGAGAAAAACATTTGACAGCCTGTGTGAGTACGAGGGTGTCAATGGATTTTCATTCAGATTCTGCCACTCCTGCCATTTATTAGTTAACTGGCAAAAAATTTTAAACCTTACTGGTTTTCCCATGCATCAAAACAATCTTTATAACCTCTTATTTGTATAACTTGTAAAAGTTGCATATTCAGAATAGTAACTGCAACATGAAGTTATTAAATCTATGCTTGAAGCAAAGTATGAAGAGACCAATTTTCCTTAAAGGGAGTTTTACAGAAGTGAGAAATTGTTGTGGATTTAAAAAACAAGAAAGTATGATTTTTCTATAATGAATTCAGGAAAATGCAGGCCAAGAGGTTGGAATATAGGAGGAAGTGAGATTATAGGTTAGACACACCAAACTTGTGTCAAAGCTTAAAGGTGATGATAAAACTGCATTAAACTGCACAGGGCTGGGAAAGAAGATGACACATGAAGCTTGAGTGGTTTATGTAAGCTTAAGTATGTGACTGGAGTGGTACAAGAAGGAAAATGAGATGTATAAAGTTTTGAAAGATTTCCACAATTTCTGCTTTGAAAGATTCTAAAGAATTAAGTAGTGGATTGTTTTGCTGGAATACTTTTGCTTTTACACAAAGTTTAGATTCCATGTCTGGCAAAGAAAATTAGCAACTGACAGAAGATGTTAATATATATGTGTAAAAATCAACAAGAAAAAAACCAACCAAAGATTCCTACAGAGTTTTCAGTAATTTAAATAAAGAATTGTGTAGCAGGCATTCCATAAGGCTGATCATTCCAAAAGGCAGGTCTGCACCACAGGTAAAGCACAGTGACTCCATAAATGTCAGCTACCAGCTGTTACCAGTGCTGGAAAGAGGTCATCTTATTCAGCACCAAACACTGCTGATCAATTCAACACAAACATACCAGGAACACGCCCAAAGATCTTCTACTGAGAAGAGAATATTTCTGCCTGCAATGAGCACTCCTGAAGTTACTTTACAGAATCCAGGAAAAATAATTGTCAGCAAGGGTGAATCATCACAAATTTGCAGTAAGAAGCCCTTATTTTGATTTCAGCTAAATTTGAATTCAAAGGTAGAGAAACAATTTTCTTTCCATTTCAGTCAATCCTTGCTGTTCATCTGATAGTTAATTTTTGCTGTTACAAAATACAGAAACTTGCTGCCTAGCTAACTAAACTTAAACCTGACCCAGCTTAACAGAATTTCACCAGTGGAAATGGGAGTTTCGTCTTGACACACATTCTCATGTTTCTGTATATTTCACATCTAGAAATTTAAGAGGCAATGCTATTTAGGCCAGACTCAGTATCGGTCTCAATGAAGAGAGCACAGCAATGCACCCTTAGCTGCAGCATTTTAACAAGTATGCATGTTTACAAGCCTAGCTCAATAAGTCACAAATTACTTTGAATTTTTTAAAGCAAACCCTCTAATTTCCATTTTAATTAATTTTCACTACACTGAAAAACATTATTAAAATTGTTATCATGTTGGTATATGTTTTTAGTGTTTCTTATTTCCTCATTTGGAAGCATTTGGTAAAATCACAATGCTTCTGTGTAAATGCTTCTGCTATAATTTAACACTGAAATAGTATAAAAAATACTGCAAGTCAAATTTGAAGTTCCTGAAAATATTTTAATTTATACGAATCCTTGTAATTTAAGAAGGAATAAGATAAGTAAAAGCCTCAAGTGAATCTCATTATATTTTAATTACAGGGAAAAGGTCGAACAGCCATACTTGTGGTATTTTGGAAGGTAAGAGAAATATTACTACCAATGCTTCTACCAGGAGCAACTGTAATGTGTTAACACTCTTGATGATTAGAAGAGTGATTATGTAAAACACAGGTTCTAACTTAAAGAACCATAGGAAATTCCTCCATACAATCCCAAAAGGCTAAATAATTGCAGCCCCTCTGAGTTTATTATGTTATAAGCAATGCTTTAACATGCACTTCCTAGCCTAGGTAGCCATTACCTACTTAGGTATTTCAAACAGTATTTGTGCTTACAAAGACTATAAAACTTTCTGTGTTTAGCTTTCCTATTTCCTATTGTATGTAGAAGACTGACATATCTTGGCTTTTCACTCTGAGTGGCATGTGTTGAACATTTCCTTCAAGGTGAAACAAAGGTAATTTACAGATGTTTTGGAAGAAAAAAAAAGGTAATCAGAGAAAGAAAGCATCATAACTAGCTATATATCTATATATTATCTGAATGGAAAGAGAGAATTTAACTTTAGCATTTGGCTTTCCTCTTTATCAGATAATAGAGACAAAAAGGTGTAATGGAGTGTTAGAGAGGATAAACAGGAACCACTCATCTCCTTCTGCCCATAAAAAAAAGTTATCAGTTGCATAACAGGTTGGCTAAAGCTAATCTAAACTACATCTATAATGAAGGCACTTCAATAAAAAAAAATCTGGGATTTACCAGCAAAAGTACACTGAAATCATATGAATTTAAGCATGAAATGATCTGAAGTTTCTCCTCACCTCTGCATGCACAGCAATGATATTCACTAATGCTTCTTTCAAGTAATTTCTGACACCTGAAACAAGAGAAACAAAATAATTACTGTCATTCTGTTGTCTCAACACCACCATAATATTCTGCTGTTCAATACTGTACTTTTTATTTTCATTTTTTACTACTACTTTTGCAATCAGAGGCAGAAAGAGAAAGTTACATAGCCACACCACCAGACTATTTCGTTTTTCAAATCAAATGGAGAAAGGCACATTTCCTTACAGCAGAAGGTTAAAAAAAGCCAGTAGGTTCCTGTTTTAGTATTCTTCTCTAGCAAGATAATTTCACCAACTTTGCAATTTAATAAAAAAATAGCATTATTAAAAAATACATTCTGGATGCTTTGCTAGAATACACACTCCATGGCACAGAACATGCACCACAGTTTGGTAAGTTCTAAAGAACAAAGTCAAGAGATTTTGTTTGTATAACAGTCTTCAAGCTCTTACTACTTTATCAGCTTCTCTATCTGTGAATTATTACAGATAGGAATAGCAAGGTCTCTTGTTTATCTGAAAGCGGTTCAGAATATATTACTCATGGCAGTTTATAGGAGATGTCATGCCTTAGTAGAAATTTCCTTTTGGGGAAGGTGGAGAAGTTAAATAAGCATTTTCTTGCCAAGCTTATGAAACACTTGTCAATTTACACTAAGAAGTGAATTCTAAACAGAACATCCAGCAGCATGTGCTTTAGTTGGGACAGGCTCTTAGTACTCTCTGCTGCTGTAATTCTGTAACTTTCCCAGCCTGTACTCCAGCCATCTAAGATTTTTAAATAGGCAAAAATCTAAAATTGCCTCACTTGTTTTTATGGCCTATTCACTCTAGGCAAAGGAAAATTAGAAAGCATTCAGCTCATTAAAGTATGTACAAATGCTGTAAGTACAAACAAAGTAACGAGAGAGGGTTAGTGATCCACATGACCTCAGCTTCTGATTTTGATTAGTCTACCACGAGTCAGAGAAAGTGCAATGACCCCATCCCTCCCTTCAATATAGTCAATTGACAGTAAAATACAAGAATCATGGACAAAGACTAGTGAGACCACACAGCTCAGAGATCACAGTGTGATTAAGGCTAATGCTGTAAAAATTACAAGATGAACCTTTAATCAGTTCATCTTACTTGCTCCACCTTTCCTCAGATAACACTGATGCAGAAACTTAGTCTTGCTAGAAAAAGCAGCTTTAGAAGGGGTTACCAGAGCTCATCAAAAGGAGCTATTCTGTGAGAAGAGTAGTATCTCACTATTGCCACCTCAGTCATGCTCATGTCTTTAACCATTCATCCCAGAACTTGCCTCAAGATCTAAGAAGGTGACACTTTTTCTGTCTTCCCTAATTAGACAGTTAGGGATAAAAATTTTATAAAAGCAGGACACAAGGATGACCTGTCCTTGGCAGCACAGGACTGTCCTGCATGAGGAACAAGCATCTAGGATGTGCAATGGGATGCAGCCTGGATGTCAGAAAAATACAAGCCTTTCTCCACACATTCCAAGACATCTCTAGTGCCTTTTCTAGTTACCTTTATTCTTCCCCTTGAAAATCTCAGCAGTTTTTTTTTCCGTTTAAATTAACCCAAAGACAAGTCAAACAGTATTGTATACCAGCTTGCAAACCTAAAATTTCTTTCATCTCAGTGAGGAAGTGAGGGAGGAATAAAGCAACACCAGAAATTTTATGGAACTGACTTTTTTCTCTTGCCCTGTAACCTTGCAAAACAAAGCAAGAATGTTACACACCAATACTTGAACCACACCAAAAGATCACAGGTATATGTGGAAGTGCAACACCCCCTTCCTTTCTCCTCTTGTACTGTTTTCCTTCTTTTACTTCACTTCACTTTACTGCCCTTGTTTAAATCCTCTGCATACTTCATATCACAGAGGTCAAAATTTCTATCACACCCCAGAAACACATACAACTTGACCAGACACTGAACAGTGGTGTGCATATCACATTAGGGTGAATTTGGGAGCTGGTTTGCAGTTAACCTCTGGGTGCAAAGCGTTGCTTTTGGTCTGCAAACCTATGCAGTATTCAGCTTTTGGCTGCCTCCCAGTCTCATCTTGTGACAGTAGGATCTTTCATGTGGAAACTTAGATTTTACTTTTGCACAAATGCTGCACAAGATTAAGACTTTGACAGTTTCCCTTCTCTAGGGATACCTGAGCACTGCCACGGCACGTTCCTTAGTAAATCAAAATTTCAGTTGTTACCTAAGCAGAATTTCTTTGGCCCAACAGGTGTTTCCTAATGAAGTATCTCACTCAAACCCTGCTACTGCTGGGGAGTAGTAAGGAAAGTACAGAGAGGGGGCTGCCATATCAAACAGAGAGGGCACGTGTGTCTCCTGCAGAGGTGGCCAGCACGCTGAGCTGGGAAGAAGTGTTATCAAGGAGGTGAGTGAGAAACTGGAGTGGATAGAGACTGAAATGGGTTGTGTAAGAGGGTGATGTGGTTCCAAGGAAGAATCCTCATTTCCCACCTATCTCACCTAAATCCCCGAGGTAGCGAACCTCTTCTCACACATTTGTGCAACTTGGCTCAGGGTAGGAGCTGCTAATTCTGTCTGCTGCTGCAAGCACTCAAATTAAACAGCTTTTGACTGTGCTAGTAAAAGTTGCCTATCACTATATCTGCAGAAACTTTACATAACATATTTCATGAAGAGTGAGCTACCAAGTTGCCATCACTGCTATAACTACCTATGTACTGTTAATTTCTAAAAGCATGAACTACAAATATCAGCAACATTAGCACCAGGTGTTGAACACCATTGCCTGATGGTTCTCAGCTAAGGTAAAATGGTCATTTATGTCAGAGCTCAGAATCAATTCAGTAAATGGAATGGAGATGGAAGCTATGGTAAAAATGAAGTGACACTAGTTTAGTATAGCATATTGTTAGCCTATCCCAGCTGCATGACAAAATTGTTAACTTAAACCTCAGTGAAAGAGCATAAGCAGACATATTTTATCTTCCATCCTTGTATCGTGCACAAGGACGAATGGGTGAGCTAAGTACTTAAAGGAGATAAGTGCTACTGGGATTGCAAGAAATAATTAGGTGTTCCTGATCTTCCATAGCAGGCTCAGTCCTGCAATGACTGCAAGATCAGGGAACTCAATACCAGCACAAATATTTCCTCTGTTTCTTCAACAGGTTTTACAATTTAAGAGCAAATAATTCAGCACAAACTGTGTAAAGCTATGCAGTTTAGAGACAGTCTATGTACATCAAACAGCAGTTGCCTTAATTGCAGCATTTAATAACCTGGAAGACCTTGTCTTGGTAAGCTAAACAAGCCAAAACCAGAAAGAACATGCAATTGCACTCTAAAAATTCCAGTTAGTGGAACCAGACAGGGAAAGAAGGGAGAACTGTGTAAGGTGAAGAATAACATAGGCACAAGAAAGAAAGAAGGAAGGTATAAATGAACTGGTCATCAGTGAACTTAGACTGGAAATTACAGGTCACTGTGTAAAGGTTTGCTCTAACTGAGCTATGAAAGATGTGGTTTTATGACAATCATTGATGTTGGTGGGGGTCATTTTCCTACCACAAATAGAACATAAGTAAAAAGGGCATTTCCCCCAGCCCTCCCTTTTGTCTTTTTTGTAAAGGATTTAATTTTTGGATGTGGGGACAAAGCCAAACATATTGGAATGTCAAGACCTGCAGGCATAGTTAATAACTGTACTATATTTTGAAAAGTTACAATTAAAAAATATCCCATTTCTGATTTATATCACTGTACTGTTTGTGGCAAGTTTGCTGAAGCAAAGTATTACTCTTCTGGAATATGATTCACTGGAAACACAAGCAGTGGCATCCAACTGTGAATTTGTTGTGAAATTCATTTCAAAATGAAAAAATTCTGTCTAGAATAGAATTTTTGTACAGCTTTCTCTACAACTGTTCAGCAGCCCACGCAATTACAGTTTTTGGGACACCATGCTGCCAGTCCTATTATACAGCACTGAAAGCTAATGCACCATGTAACTGTAGATTGCAACTATTAGCTAATCAAGTGAAACATAACATTCTTAAGTCTAAAATACCTCTTATTTAGCATATTGAAGGACAAATACAATGCCTTTCCACTGCTTCTGACAGAAATGTGTTACAGAAAGTCTCAACAAGCCCTTGCAATTTCTCTGAGGAAAATGTTATTATTCTGTTACAACATAAATGCATTCCACTCCCACTCTATTCTTAATACCAAAGACTGACTTGCTGGAATTCTAGCTGCCACTAACAAAGCCTCAGCATTGCTTTAAAGAAAAATGAATGGGAAGACTTAACAAATAAAAATGAAGGACAATTTCAGCCATCAACTATCACAATGGCTGACAGAAACTTTAAAATAGCATCTTCCAATTTTGGACTCGTCACTGTACTTTTTACCAGAGAAACATATAACAAAATTATCCATTAATCTCCAGTTTACACCACCTATTAATTTTATTCTCTTTTTTTTTGTTTTGTTTACAACTTAAATGTGTCAGTCTACATTTCAAAGCAATTTTAGCAACACTGTAAAGCTGTAGCATGGATGACTGGGTGAATGATGGGAAAAGCAGAAGGGAAAAAGGTTTGTGGTTCTGAGGAGTAACATAAACCAAACTTTTAACTTGCCAATACAAGAGTCATTCAGGAGATCTTCAGATGGTGTAGTGCTACCAGTTGTCCCACTTGTAGTTAGTTCTCAGAGATATGTTTCCCCCAAGTACTTATATGACATCGTTATACTACGAAACCCCCAAAGTGACTGAATAAGCATGAAAGAGCTGGGACTCCAATACCACACGTGTAATTCTAAAACATAGGCTACAAAAACTTGCATGCAAGAAAAGAGCAAAGGTTGCACACACAGTAAAACAGAACTCATCCAGCTGCTCCTTCTGTGACAGAAGCCAGCTTGGGTCTTCAAATGTTCCCAGTCCTTCTACAGTAAATTGATAGTGTCAAGGATGATATGAGCTTCAAACATTTTTTAAGCCTTCTGCAGACTCAAGTTCAAAGAATGAGCTCAAGTTCAGTGAGGACAACTGAAACACACAGGAAATATTAACCCAGGCAGATGGGGTTTGACACACTTTTAACTTTTGTGAGATTGGAATCTCATTTGAGATGGACAGCTGGGAATCCAGCCCTGCTGCTGCCTCTCACCAAACCAGCCTTTTAGCTTGCCTCTTGTGCAAAAAGGAAGAGGACAGAATAAATGCACATAACTGTTTAGAAAAAGCAGGTGATGTCAGCAGGTACCTCTGCTTATTAGCAGTAAACCAGACATGAAGATGAGAGACTATGAAGGATCAAAAGAAAAGAAAAAGCAAATTTAGTTAAAGAGAAATCACGCAGGAATACTGAAAGCTACTGTTCCTTTCTGGAGGAGCTAGAAAAGCCATCCACAGGCAATTCTACAGTTTGACAGCTGCCACTTTTTTTTTTTTTATTTTAAATAAAGCAGAGAAGACTGAACAGCTCTTAATATGTTGACTAAGCTACTAGTCCTGTTTCTCGACTGAGTTGACTAACTTATTAGAAACCTAAGCTCAGAAATGAGTGTTGGGTAGGCACAGAGCCACCAATTTAGGAACAACAGAGAGCATTCTGAGACCATTCTGTAGGAGGTCAGTACTTAACTGGGCAAGCAACCACTGCTGGTGGTAGCAATGTTTCTTAGTGCTTCTGAAAAGAGAGCTCTAAATTTGTTGGCCTTGAGGCTTGAGCATGACTTGGTAGAGATAGGAAAACTGATGCCTGGGAGTCTGAAATTTTGCATTTTAAGACACATCCAATTGCACGCAGTAGTTTTTACAATTTATTGTTCTATTTGGTGGGTTATGCCAATAACAGTCAATCAGTCTGAAACCTTTTTCCTGACTAGTTTTGAATGAAAACTTTCCGAAAAAATAACAATGTACAGAATTTGGTGATCCAAAGAGGTTACTATTTTTCATGCCTAGCTGCAGAACAACAATTGCCTGTTCCTGGACATTCCATTTGCTAGAGGAGGGCGAATGCAAAAAATTATTTAATCCGCTCCGTTCTAACGAAGGAACTGGCTTTTAAATTTTTTTGATATATATTCTTTCTAGTTACATTACATCCTACTGCCAAATTTAAGCAAAATGGTATTGGAAATGTTAATTTCTAAGCTTCAGATATATCATGCCAAACTTTACAGCAAGTCACACTCAAAGTGTTCTGAACTGTATGTCAGTTAAGCTCCCACAGCTCTTCTGTAAGTTTATAATCTGCTATGTGAAACTGTTGGGAAAAAAAAAAACTGCACACATCTCCTGCAAGTCGTTAATCAGTGCTGCGTAGTGAACATTAAAAAAGAAACTAATGAATGGTATCCAAAGCCATGTGGATGTAACTTCTTTAAACAGTCTGACTTTAACTGTTAAGTTTCCTCTAGGTTCTGGCTGCATTGCAGCTGCAACAGCAGTATTTGATACCTGCTTTAACTAAAATTATCCTGGCACAATTTCTAGTGTGGTCACATTCTTCCCCAATGCAGCTCCTGTTGCAGAAGTAGTGCTAGGGGCTAGCAGGATTCCTTTTGGGATGGCAGAGACGCTAATTTGTATTTCTGCAGCTCTTGAAAAGGCAGTCTGTGCTCTGCAACACACCAAGTGAGCTCCATCCTGCCCATGCAGTCCATGTGGGAATTCCAGCTTAGATGGATGCCTCCCGATAAACCAAGCTGCCCCACACATACCCCACAGAATTTCACTTTTCAATCTAACCTAAACAATAACTTCCACCTAAAATCAAGTAATCTCTTTCCAAACCCCAAACGTTTACACGGGCAAGGCAGAATGGGTGGGAGGGGGAAGAGGCTCTACAGAGTAAAACACTGTCTGAGGTTACAGCAGGTCAGCAGGGCAGTCAGCACTGCCTCCATGCAAAAGCTGCTGGAACAATTTTAAAAAAAGGTTAACTGTGTAGAGGTGTCTTGGTAGAAAAATTTTAATTTACAAGATCTACAGATAACTCCAGCTTCCCATACTTACGGATCACTGCCTGACACCTCCAGGGCGTGCAAAGGTCTATCAACAACCTTATCCCAAGAAATGAACAGGAAGCAGCACAGACTAAAAGTGAAAATTCAAATGAACACCAAAATATTTTTATTTTTAGGCTGCAGAATTCCAAATAAACATGACTTATAATGCACCTTACACATAAAGCATTTCAGAGACTCAGGGTACTGGACTGTGAAGTACATATAGCAAAAACCAATTTACATTATGTTGGTATTGGGAAGGTACTTATGAAGGAATATTCCTTATATGAAGGAATAAACTTATTACTTGAATTTTTAAGAGCATTTAACTTGGATTTGAAAAAAAAATAGACCAGTTTGGATTTAGAATGGAGTGCCCAGGATGACATGAAAAAGGCTGTCATCTATCTATGAGAACCAACAGCACAGCATGCCTGAGGCTGCATTAAATGCATTTGAAGAAAGGTGTTGGCCCTCAAAACTATTCAGAAATCTAATATTTATAACCAGGGAAAGTTTAATGTGACTGATAGTCTGTTTAACCTTTTATGTTCCCAGAACAACAAACTGTATTTGCCTCATTAGAAAATGCCCTAAATTATTTAATGTTTCTGGAAAATTATTTTGAAAGCTAGCAACTATTTGCAATTTCTACAGTAAATGTGATACCCCATTTAGAAAAGTAGTCTTTTAATTTCCAAGGAGCCTGCACCTTGCAAGACAGTTCCCTAACCTGTAGGAATAGACAGAAACCTAACTTGTTTGCATGCATAAACCTTCCATGAACTACAGCACTGGTATATGAGTATTTAAAGCTTTTTTACTGAAGTGCCCCCACCCACGCAGTGATATCATCTAACCTGACACCCCACAGATGCTAAAAAAAAATATATATTAAAAAAAGTAGAGGCGTGACTTGGAATTTCCCCATGGACATAACAAAGCAGCTCACCTTTATGCTTTACAGCAGCACCAAGGTTTGCCCCTTAAAGGACAGTTGATAGGAAATGAGCTTCAGCTAACAGTACTATCAGTGGCCTGTTTGCTAAATTAAAGCAGCTAGACAAGCCTGCTTGTTTCTTCCTAATTACTAAAAATACATTTGCTATCATGCTTTGTTGTTTGCCCTGGATAAAAACATTTCCAGAAAACTGCTTGCAAGATGCTAAGAGCAGAACACGTGTCTGGCAGTAGCTCTCAAAACACAGGAGATCCACCAGGTCACAACCTTTACTACCTACTAAGTGGCCTTATTTGTTTATTATATTCCCTCCTTGTTTTGACTCACTAGTATTTTTCAACTTGATTAAAAAAAAGTTAATAATTAGTAGCTGTCAAAAACCAAACAATAAGCAGTGCAAATAATGGCTTTCATTTACTTCTTGCTTCTGTTTGCCCAAAGAAATACAGATACTACCTCGTAATTCTAGAGAATTAAATGGACATTATCATATTCAGTAAATTCCTTACTTAACAGTAAGATTTATGCAGTCTGATAAATACCACTATTTTTACAATCATTTTCCACAATTTTTATAATCAGGCTCGAAGGTTTTTATAACCTTTGAACACGATTAAATCTTTTTTTAAATGTGTGCATAGTATATTAACAAACAAATACAGATAATACCATAATACCATTAAAAATAAATACCATAAAAAAGAAAAAGGTAAGTTAGAGGGAAGTAATTATTTAATACCAGTCTAGAATGAAAGACATAATTACAGCATTCACAGAATTTTATGGATCCATATGACACACCTGAGCCAAGTTAAATGTCACACAACTGCGCCATTGTCATTAAAGAAGAAAAACCCACTTAAAAACAGGGACTCCAGAATCTCGTTTCAGTTTAAACAAGAATGTGAAATTTCTCACTAGGCCACTTCCTGCTATTGCTGGAAACATTCCCTCCTTTAAACGGAGATGGATTTCAAGGTACTGTACTGAACGTTGTTTTGAAAGTACATTAAGAAGAAAATGTGAACGTGTAGGCAAACTGGAAACTCTCTGGAGAGATTACCCACTTATTTAACCACATTTCCTGTTTTTTAACCCATTTGTCCTAAGTCACTCCTTAGACTACTGACAAAAATAGATACAAGTGTGCTATAAATAGTTCATTAGCAGGTTTTTCTCAGTAAAACTGAAAATGTTTTGATAAATCTATTGTTCTTACTAGCTCCATACTAATTAAACTGTGAATCAGATTAATATTTTCTTGAAATTCGAAAAAGTCCCGAGAACTAATAGTGACCTAAAAAATAGCTATCAATAATTGAAATTTAATGAAGAAATTACTGGTAACCTACGTGACAAAGTGCTTTTACAAACAACCGTTTTGAAGCAAGGCTGATCATACAAGTCACAACCTTTCTAAATATTTTGAGATCTGAAGGCCCAAATGCTACATTCATTGAATTAGTCACCTTGCACTTATTTTCAGCCATGGTAGTGTGTTGACCTGACACTTTGAATGTCATTTGAAGGACCTGAAACAAGTAACCGCAAAACTAATTTCTAAAAATATTAAAATGTGAAATATTTTAATGAAAATATTAAGATGTCTGCTTTTCAGACTTATGTTACCTATAGTTTTTGAACTACTTTAATTCAATCAATCAAAATTATGTCATGACATTCAAAGAACCTGAAAGTTTCTGTGCTTCAGCTGCCTTGGAGTAGCAGGAGCTCTAAAGATTGCCAATACTTTGATTAATAGCTTTGTCTCTGCATTAACTTCAGTCTACAAGAAGACAATACCAAGAGAATAATGCTGGTTCTGTGCCTTCCTGCATAGCCCAAACTGAGATATCTTTAAAACTGAAGCTGCTGAGGCTCTTCTGAACTTTCTGCTACCCCATTCAAAAACCACAGAATGATCTGAGGGACTGTTGAAGAGGTCTACCCAATACTGCTGCTTTCCTTACAGATATTAAACTCCGCTTCTGGGATAGGATAGAATCCAGTTTCCTGTATTACTAAGAAGGAGCAAAATCTGTAAATGTCAGACTACAACAAAAAATGCAAAACCCAACTTGGGAAGGAGAGGTGTTTGCTAGCACCAAACGGTAGCTGAAGGCCAATTTGATATGTATGCATGTTCTTGCAAGGATTTTGTTCAGAGATGGATTTATTTTCACTTTTTCCTCCAAACACAGTAACAAAGCATAAAGGGCACTTCAATGCAGGCATGAAGGCCTTGAGCAAAAGATGCTGCACGTCATAGTTAGAATTGAACCATGAAGACTCTCAAATTATGCAAATTGTTGCACAATCAGCCAAATTTCAACCCACTAATCAGGTAACAAAGAATGTAAATGGTGAAAGAACAACAAACAAAAAAGCCCCGAACCCCATAAAGGAAGAATTCCAATGCACTAATGAAAAAAAACACCTACTTCAGAGGTCACAGCCATTCATACCTCTCCATCTAAGCATACACTGGTTTCAGCTCACTCCCCACTGGTAAAGAAATGCATTGATGATCATTAGATGAACCCAGTACTTGAGATACATTACCCACAGAAATTTGTCTTTTTGTTGTTGTCATTTAAATAAGAACAACATGGTCTGGCAGAGTTACAGCCTTTACAGTGCTCTACAAGTGCAAGCAGCAATGTGTGGCTGTAACCCATAAAAGCAACTTGGTGTCAGAACAAGAATATAAACTATTCACGAAGCCAGCAGTCTGTTGCTCTATAGATTTAGCATTACTTAAAAAATACCTTACCATTTCTACTTCAGCATTAACAGCTTCGGGGATGTTGAGTCTTTTTTTTGATGTTGCTGAATTAAAGTGGGTATATTTTTGACTGAAGGAAAAACCCAACAGTTGAAATTAATTACGACTATTAGATATTAAAGTAAGGTGGTTTGAGGAAGATGAAAAAAAATTGCACTACAAGAAAAGACATTTCACCCAACTAAAACATAACATTTAAACCAAACCCATTTTTCTTCCTGAATGTAAAAAAAACCCAGGTTCTGAAGAATGAAATTTATGTGTGAGACACTCAGATATAACAAACACTCCTCCTTGACACGAAAATGAATACATCTAAGGATGACTCAGTATTACCTGAACTTTATCTACCAGCAATCCATTTGCTGCAGAATGCCACTTCATTTTCCAGAAGAAAAATTTAAACCAATTTTTTCCCTTTTCCCCCCTTGATTCTCAGCATATAAAGGTCATATGTATCTAAGTATGTATCTATCACTACATTTCCACTATAAAAATAATTTTAGTGCTAAATGATTTTCTTTCAATAAAGCAGAGACTACTTATAGCTAACAGGTAAAAACAGTGTGCTGAAAACAGGGCACATGTCCCTGGTATGACTAGGTTCCTACTGATTTTAGCAATTTGTAAGACAGGACTGTAATCCTTCTGTGTGTGTCCAGGAAATGTAGCAGAGTGGACACTTAATGGCTCTTTCCTGGTCACAGAAGGTTCTTAAGTTCCCAAAATTTGTAGGCAAAAGAAACCCTGAGGCAAAACACTATATTGCACATAAGAGGGAACAGAGTACAAAGTGTATATAAATATTTGCTACGTATTGGACATATTTTCAAATAGCTGTGTGCATAAATAATTTTTTCATGAAATAAAGTTAGATTATGCTGGCCAATAAACTGCTCTGCTGCTTAAAAGCTGTCTTCCTATGTTTTTTTCCAGATTTAAGAATAACTGAGAAACTGTGAAATAGACCAGCTGGTGGGTGGTAGACAAACAAAGAGCATCATCATCTTGTAAAACTAGTGCCTACATACCTCTGAAGCCTGGCACTCACATAATTTCCAGTACTGTAACCTGTCTGCCTCTTATTTTCCAAATTCTTCGCAAGTGAGCCTCTTAAGAAAAAAAACCCAACAGTTGTACCCCTTGACAACTTTGACATGGCTTCCAAAGGTCAGAGCGTGGTAACTCATCACACTTAGGGGTCCTTGCCACTCCCAGACCTCTCTCACTTTACAGAAGTGAAGTCACATGTACCGTGGTGTCAGTGGGGGTCAAAGCCAGCAACACGGACAAACCCCTTCAGACTGACCCCAGAGGTCCCCACACAGGAAGACTTATGTCATGACAAGAATGCCAATTTAAAAAGGTGTTCCACAGATAAAAGTGTGCAGCTGTATTCACCCCATAAAGATACAGGATGACCAATTCAACAGGAAAAGCCAGTCACTCCTTTAATTGTAAGGTAGACTAAAAACCAACATTTCTATCAAAACTGAGAACAGTTGAATCCAAAATCTCAAGCAGTATTTCCTTTCATTAACACAAACCAAGCATAGTCGGCAAGAATATTCATTTATTTCTTTCAAACACATCAATTTTAAGGCACCCTGAAGGTGTCCTTTCATGATTTTATAAAACCTAAAATTATTAAAACCTTTCAAAACACAGACTCACTCAGGAAACTGTGTGTTCTTCTCATAATTCCTTAAGTCACTGGTACTGTAATAATAGCCTGTCAAATGCAAAATGACAGCAATTTCATAAATGAAGAATGGGCTTAGAGATATACTATGTTTATGAATTTACTTTGGTTGTCACTCAAATATTATTATCATAAGAAATGAGAAAACTGAAGTCAACTGATCCAAAAGAGACTAATTTCACAAATAAAGTGTTTGGAACAATACAGACACTAATAATTTTAATGCCCAGTTTTGCTTGGCATGTCTCTAACCTTCAAGTTACTGAAAAAATTTTAATTACCCATGAAACATGTCCTGCATTTATTAGAGTGACTTACAACAGATATACTTGGGTAAGTAAAAGAAAAGGCAAAACTGGCAAGAGAAAGTACAGACCTTTTAAAAGACTTTTTTTAAAGTAAGCAACTTCAAAAGTGGTGCTTTGAAAAAAAGCTTATGAGCAGCACTAAGATGCACAATTTTCATGGTTTTACAGTATGTTTTGTTATTAAATTTGATAATTTTTTTGAAAGTTCCTATTTCTATTGAATTATACAAATGTATAATGACAACAAGCAGGTGGCAATGAATAATATAAAACCCCCAATACTTCTGGAACCTGATTCAGCAAAGGTCTGTGAGTGTTCTTAACTCAAAAAATGCAAGCAGTCACCACACTGAAAAAAAGCACAGAACGAGTTCTTAATATTTTTACATACTTCCAAATTGTTTTGTGTAGCAATTGTTCATGTTTCATGAAATGCATGAAAGTATATGAAATTTTTGTCTTTAGTAACTAAATTCAGCAAATTGGCAACCAAATCAAAGCCACTGTATTAACTTACAAACACTAATAGGGAGCAGTATTTAGTAGGCAGGATGGAAGTATCGAGTCATGGGAAAAAGCTAACTGAAGAAAGGGACTTTGATTACAGATTCAGTGGATTCTTTAGAAAATGTGGTAGGGGGTTGTGCTCTGCTTCTTTTCACCAAATTCTCAAATTTGATTTCTATGGCAAAATCTGGTTGTTGTTTGTTCGTTTTTTTCCACAGACTTGGTAATTTGGGATGACCTTGAAGGAATCACCATTTTGCCTTTCAGCCACCTCTTACTTCTACCAATGTATGTATTTAAAACCTGCAACACGTACTGCAGTCAAATGCACACAGATCAACATATCAGCACTCACAAAGTATACCTTAAATTTATGCCAAAAAATTACCTAAGCTGAATTTTATGTAGAGCTTTACTTATCCATCTGCTGAAATAACCAGTGAGCTGGAACCAGATAACAGCAGGTTTTAGAGATGTTACTGCAGAAAATCAACCAAAACCCCAACAATCAAAACAAAAAAGCTCACCACACCTTACTATCTTCTAGTCTGCTATAAAAAAAGAGAAAATGAGAGAAAATCGTTGTAGGAAACATACAGTACTCTATGAGATCACATATTAATCCTATTTATTAGTGTGAAGGTGAGAACTCGCACTGACTTCCAGTGTTACTATTTCACTGTTTTTCACTTCCAAGCTTTACTGAATCCCTATAGCATTTTGAAAAGGGCATGGATTTGAAATGAGGAATGTTTCTGCATGACCTGAACAATAGATTCCTAAAAATTATTTAATCCAAAATCAACATTTGGAAGCTATCTTGACTCAGGAGTGAACCACAATAACTGGAAAGCTTAAGACTTTCCACAGTTCAAAGTAAAGGCTTTTAATATTTTTGAATTACTTCAACTGCTGAACAAGCCCAACACTAATTTCATCCACACATCAATAAAGTTTAAGTGTTTCATTAAATTTAAATTGCTATTCGTTGTGTAAAGAAATTTTAAGCTAATGAAATGTTTTTTATTACAATGGATCTGCTGTACTGTTAGAAGCCAATCATATTTTCCCACTTAAAAAGTAAGAGTTCAAGGGCTTGATAACTTGGCTACTGAGAGAATATGCTCCAGGCTGAATTTTGTATAGAAGTTTTGTATAGAGAAAGCTGAGGCATTTTTTTACACTAAAATTTTTAACTTAAAAACATGCACACACCCTTGGGCAGAAAGTGTTATGAAGCATTGAGGAGATAGCTTTTCCCCACTGTCCTAGCAGGACTCTGCAAGTCTGGCCAGTTGCAATGTTCATTTTGGAGACTATTTTCATCAGTGCTTTTGAAATGTTAAAAACAACAGCATCCTTAACTACTGCATACATTCAGGGTCTAGAAAATAGTAGTTTTTTACTACTCCTCCTTCATCTTGAAATCAGTATTATTTCATGCTTGACCACAGACCCCTTACGCAAAACTTCAAACCATAACTGAGAATGTGACTGACCAGTGGGCTCACTAAGGGCATCATGGCTATTGGACCTCCTCTGCTGTGCTGTCTGGGGCAAATTCAAGATGTTTTAAGATGATTGTCTGCATCTGCACAGAAGGCAGTATAATGCTGTATTTTATATGACCCTTGATGAATCTCCACCACAAGACAGACACTAAGCACCTTTATCAGGAGAGATCACCCACTGTTATGGATTGTTTCTAAAGAGCACCTACATGCTAAACGTTATCAAGACAAAACCCATGTCTAAGCAGGACAATGTGAATTATAGGAACTACACAGGCAGCTCCATGCACAGAAAAGTTGGGTAATTTTAACAGAGCTGAGTTTATTTGGACCAATACCCAGGTTTTAACCTGGGACTTTACATCTAAATATCACACACAAATCCCTGATTCTTTATAATTTCAGCTAGAGGACTATGACTTAGCTACAAGCACCAGCACACCAACCTCTCCTACAGATCAACCTTAAATGGGAGCCACATTCAACTATGAATAGGTAGCAACAACACAAATAAGTTTCAGTAATATTAATCATAACCTGTAAATGCTTCTTGATCTCACAGTGTTCCCATGACTTCTGAAACTGTGATGATGACCCCAGTGAGATGTGGGTAAAGATTGCCAGAGGGACTTGGAAGCAGTTCTGGGTAGAAGAAGAAAGCAAGCACAAGACCTTTTAGCAGCTAACACTACCCAGCTGCATATTCTGAGAAAGAGAAAAGTGCGTACAATTAGCACACCTGTGGAAATAAATCACTGAAGGAAGATAATAAATCCAAGCAAAAAAGCCTAACAGGAACTCCAGAGGAGATCTGATACCATAGTTTGGGACTACAGGTAATTTTACTTTTCATGTGAGGTAATTTTACTTTTCATGTGACTTACTTCTGCCACTCCAGTAGTTTCATTACACATCAGTTTGTTAAACACTGCCACAGAAACTACCTTGAGCATTACCAAGAAAATAAATAATCTGGTTTCTAAGAGTAACAATTGAAGGAGCAGTCTAACATAGGTCACTCAAACATCTCATTCACACACATTTTGAATTTATTTTGGTTTATAATCCAACTAGGAATGAAATAAAACCAAGTAGTAGTAATAGTGACTATTGACTTGGAATTCTAAGCTTTATTGCCTATGATCTTCTCTTACCTTCCTCACCTCCCTAGACTTCAGCTCTGGCTTCCAAACCTATCTGAACCAACCCCAATGAGTTCTTTCTCTCACACACTTCCAATCATTTATTTCTCCTCAGTTATCTAACCCACAAACCTGCCTGTGCTTCAAGTCTGCGTAATTCCTTAACATTGGGGCACCCATAGAATTCAGTAAATTGGACAGGGAACATAAAGATGCCATTTGTGCATATCAAATGCAACAGAAACATGAAAGCATTCACTATGCCAACAAGCTAGACCATGGAGTATTGTTTTGTTGATGACACAATTTATTACTACTTTTGTTTTATGAAAGGGCTGAGACAGTACAAAACTCGTGTGGATATACCCTCATTCGTGCTTGTAAATAAGGAGTGCTGGAAAAGGGAGGAAAGAATGTTTGCCCTTTCTCCTCTATGCATTGATTCCAATCTCCAATTAGCTTTCTGCTTTGAGCAATGCAGGGATTAGATCCTATTACCAAAGACAGTCAAAAATACAAAATGATATTAGAAGATTTTAAGTGTTTCTCAAAGAGTATGTTTGAGGAGCTAAAAAATTTGAGTCTCCTTGTAACAAAATCAATACCAAAACAAAACAAATGTAATTGCCATTAACACATGTCCTCACATGACAGAGGCTGATGGTATAAACAAGAAAATGCTGAACTGATGTCAAGTATCATACAACTTCCTACAACTGGCTAGTCAACAGAAGACAAGTCAGAAGAGATTTCTGACTTGTCAGACGTGCCTGATAAGTAAATCCTCTGAGGTTGCAGTAGCTGTAATCTCAGGCAGGTATTAGAGTGACTTGTCATACCATCAGTTAGAACAGGTACTTAAGCAAACAATTCTCAAGCTACAAGATTAAGCTGCTGTCTGACCAAGGAATCACATCAAGACTTCATTTTAGAAGTCTTTAGTCTTTAGCAAGGCATAGACACAGACAGAAACGCCAAAAGGCATCCTAGCAAGAAGTTTGACAGGTAAAGCCAAAGAGAAGCTGGAAGAGTGATGGATAGCAGTCTAGTAAACAACTACTGATAGGCTTAACAGAAGAAAATGCCATAAAACCAGAACTGTGAGTGAGGGAGAAGATGTAAAAAGCAAGAGGAAGCATAAGGTATAAACGAGATAAGATGCAGATAAACTCTAATGAACACTTATACATACGGAGTCTTGAAGCAAAGTGAAAATTTTCCAGGATAGAAATCCATTTTAATTTAGGTAAAATGTGCATTTTTGAGTTGAGTCTGTGGTTAGAAACCATAGTTATTTAGCCAGACTGCAAGGCCTAAGCTCAGTGAAGTTACTTCAGCTAAGGACAGAGATAAAGAGGAGGAGACAGAAGATGATAGAGAGTGACAGGGACTGCTGTAAGGGCAAGTCAGTCTGACCTCGGAATTCTTTCTGATAAAAAGGAACTAGTGGTAAATGTCACATGAAACCCATAAAAATGAATATGTATGAGACTATTGTGAAACTGTATGCATATGTACTTGAGAGGGGGATAAAAGGAGACCTGAAGTTCTCAGAGGTACACATGCCTTTTAAGGAGAGCATTCTCCGCATGTGTCCGGCGCTGTAAATAAACATACTGAGCTTTACAACTTTTATGAAGTTGTGAGGTTTCTTCTTTTCTCTGCAAAATAGGCTAGAGGCTGCTGAGACCAGCCAACAAAAATCACAATTAGCAACAGAAAATCTCGCATGCAAGAAGCTGGAGAAGCACAAGAAGATATCTAATAAAGTCAACATACAAGTGCAACTCAGTGTGTAGCAAGTAGGAATTGAAAAATGTGATGTCCTCTCCAGGATGGTTTCTAATGGGATTTCTATAATAGTCAGAAATTAAAGGTAACATGTTGGCAGAAACTACAGGAAGCTGAAGGGCCATTGCCTTCTTCTGTTGCCATCTTATGCAAGGACAATGTGCATTCCCTTTCATCAGCTACAATAATCTTTAATGTTTTAAATTCAGACATGAATATAATATGAGAATACAATCTTGTGAGAAGTGAGAAATAGAATGAAACCTAAATGCCTCAAAGTGAAATTGAAGAAAAATTTCAGGTTAAAATGAAATTACACAAATGAAAGTATTTTGAAACATGCATTGAAATTTGTGCTTATGTTTCAAGCAACAAATTAATTTTATACAAAAAATGACAAGGCTGCAATATGAGAGCCCCTGATATTACAATTTTGGTACATGATTCTATTCTGCAAAGAATTAGGTCTAGTAAAACAAATGCAAGGACTGTAGTTGTTCAATGCATGGACTGTCACACTTGCTGATTGAATGGGTCATTTAAAGATGAATTCAACTCATCCTAATACAAATTTGATTGTTATATATAGTTGATATTTCCTTACCAGAAGCACAAAACATCAATTTACTAATGCATGTTTTAAGAGCAGTTAGCTTAAATGAAAACCAGCATATTTTAACTGCTGTGTATAAGGACCCTCTTGTGTCATAAACAAACTACTAGCATTTTGTAACAAAAACCCCCAAACTGACAAGTCCTTTAGCAACTTCATTTGCCAGTACAGAAGACTTTTTTCCCTTAATATTATATGCAACAGACCTGCAAAACATAATTTTCTTCATGTTCACATACATCATAAATCATCATATCATCATATCCCTGCAGGAATCAGAATTTGGCCTTACTAAAGCAAAAAATTCAGATAATTCCTAAAGACAGGACAGCAACAATTTGAGGACTGCTGGAGTTTAAAATCATCTACCTGATATAATTAAGATAATTCTGAAGCCATCCTTTTAAACAGTTAGGAGAAATGAGAAATCTAAAGGGTTACAGAGATTTCCAACTAAACTATTTTGCACATTTCAGTCAAAAAGTAATTGCTTATTTCTAACAAAAAAAAAAAAAAGGAAAGAAAGAAAAAGAAAATGATTTGTACTATATCCAAATGTTTTTAAGATGTAAATGCACTTGTCATCTTTCACGTAAGCAGGGTGCTAGTGCCCTAAATTAAACAAAAGAAGAAAAGTTAGGGTTGACAAGTATGTCGCTGCGTAACTACAAATTAAATATGCCTTTTGATATTTAATTTTTAACTGTTGAGTACCTTTTCATCAGGCTATTGCCATTAGAAGTTTTTTATTAGATTATTAAATTAGACAAATAACAGATAAAAGATGTGACAAGTATAAAAAAATCTGATTTAGCAGATGTGATGCACTTAATCTTTTACTGTGATAGTGGCATTTCATATATTTGAAATGTTTCAAACAATGATTTCTTAACACACCAAAAAGGAAGAAATTCAGATATAACTTGACTATATTCAATTTATGCCAAGTACAGAATGAATATCTAGAAACCACAATCACCTTTCAGTTGAAAGTGCAAAATCACCTAAAACTTTCAAAGCAATGTGAAATTTTAAATACCTCAACCCCCCCGAATATCTGACAAGACAAGTGAAACACAGAAGACACATATTTAAAAAAGACTGTTAGAATAGCAGCTGAAAATCTGTATGCTTGTGAATTCTGAGTGAATACTGGCTAGATTGCACAGCAGCCAGCATTTCAAAAGCAAGTTATAAAGAGATATCACCATTATCTGAATTGTTCAGAAAAATAAATGAACATTGACCTTTTTTTGTGGTAAACAAATCCTCACATACTACTGTCTTAGAGAAATTAATGCAATAGTTGCATATGTAAACAAATGAAATATAATCAAACTTGCCACATTATGAAAAGTAATTTGCCATTTGCATGGAAAAGCTCACATTAATATTCTAAAAGACTAAATACCCACATACAACTACCTTCACTTGTATGACACAAACTGTAATGCACAGAAATACTTTCCATCCAAATCAGAGCAACCACCTCATTCACTCTCCAAAAGTCTATAGCCTTGCAAGTGAAAAAGATCAATTTTTTAAATATAAAAAATAATGCAAAAATATAAATAAAAAAACTGCCTAATTTTGTTATACGACTAAGACATTACTTATGCATTTTAAATTAGAAATAAAAAACTCACAACAAAAACAATTTACTACCAAAACAGAGATCTATGAACAGGAACAAAAAAACTCCTTTTATGTTAAACTATCAGATTGACCAGTATACACAAAACACTATCTAAATACACACTTGGCAACTGATTAACACTATGTTTCCTATTGTTCCTTTCATCTCTTTTAATTATGTTAATAATGTAGAATAAATCAGAACAATGTTTCAAACAAGAGACAAGAACTAAACTAGATTTCTCTGCTGCTGCATGTTAAAATTGAAGTCTGTCTTGTAAAGACTCAGAAGTCTACATTGAAATTAAATTGAAAACTTGAATGAGTTATTTATTAACAATAAATCTAATTAAGTTAATAAAACTGCCTTCTAATACCAGCAGTCACACCTTAGATCAAAACAGAGAGCCAAACATAAAATCACTTTGTGACAAGTTCTGAGATTCAGATCTTTCTTACTGAAAAGCACATGCATGTTGAAAAACTAAACAGTAAATGTTATAGTACATAGGCTAAATGAAAGTTTGCCCCATGCAAACAATTTATCCTTTTCTATATTTGAAACTGTAACAAAAAGCATATGTATTAGGAAATATTTAACATTTATAGGACAATTGCTTATATGAACAAGGCATAAGCTTCTTCCACACTGACAGAAGCAGGGTACCACGCTTAAATAGTATATATTTTTCAAAGCTTGCTCAAAAGGCAGGCTTCTTAATTTTTTTCAAAATTCTTCTTCAGAACTGTTCATTTAATACAGTTCTTCTCATATTTGTATTTTCCTATGAATTTTATGATACAAGAAATTGCTGTCCCCAGTACTTACAGACAGATGCTTGCAGAGCTGCCAATGATAAATAGCGTCAAGGTTTTTGGATAAGATTTTTCTGAATGTTCTATAACTTCCAAGACTTTAGCTAGTCAAATTAACAATGAATGTTCAAACAGACAGGATTCAAAGAAGATGGCTTAAATATAAAGAGAAAAATGCTTAAGTGAGTTATTTACATGACATAGCGAACTCTGTGGACAGAAACCTACCTGTACCTTTTTTCCCCACCCAGATTATGCTTCACTCACTTCTCAAATTCTGTAACAGCTCAGGATAGATTTTTGCCTGTATCAGTTCCACTTAATATAAAAAACCAGTTGTATTTCCAAATCAGCTGTCATTTTATGAAGCAAATCAAGTGCACTCATGTGGGAAAAAATATTATTTAAAGATAGAATTATAAATTATTGCATTTGTGTAGTTTTCCTTTGTGCATGATTTTTACTGATATGGAAAAGGAAACAAACCAAAAATCAGATTGGAAAACAGAAAATTCTCTTACTGCATTGGTCTACATGGCTCACAACAATATTGGCAATAGAGACATGAAATTTCTGTACAGGAAATTCATGTGGATTTTAGTCATTTTGCTCATGATGTAGACCTTGCCTTTTGAAGTCCTGATTCTCAGAAAGAAACAATGTTGATAACACTGTCAAGGCAAAACATTTAGGTAATTGCTGTGCTACCCAGTGGTATTGCCTATATATAGCATTGCCTGTAGTATACTCCAAGTATACAATAATTCATACAGAACTTATGTTAGCTGTGCAAGGAAAGTAATCAGTAATATTAATAGGCTGTTACCCCTAGAGAATGAAAGTGCAAGATTGAGGGGATTTCTTAAATTATACAGCAGCCTCTGGTAAGCTCACTTGTCTAGTGAGTATCAGATTTCTCTGTCCTTTTATCTGCACTTCAAACCTGTCTCTTGTTTGAATAATCCTGTGTAATCCATTTATACTTCTAAATAAAAATTGGTTAATTCTATTTAATTTAATTTCTAAATCCTACCCTAATTTATGTTTTTAACTTGCTCATCCAGTCCTGGTTTTCCACCTTGCTCCACATCCATTCCTTGCTTGATACCAGTCTTCATCCGAAGTTTTTTGTTCTAGTCTCTCCCTCTCTTGCAGTTACATTATTTCCTATCTCAGCATTAGCATCCTCCTCCTGAATAATTCCATCTACCCAAAAGCATTACTTCCAATAGTCCAGATCAGGTGGCTTCTGCAGAGAACTGTTCAGAAACAGCTGTAGTCTTGAAGCTCTGGACTGGACAGGAAATTCACCACCAGAAAATTCTTCATCTTGTTCCTAACCAAATCAGGAGTGTTTTCATATGCACATTTTCAAAAATGTCCTTTACAAAAGATGCATCACGGCATCAACATGCCTCCAGTTCTGGTCAGATTTTCAATAGCTACATGGCTTGAAAGTTTCAGACTGAATCAGGGAAGTAATTTACCTTTTCCTTATCTTTTACATATGGGCAAATTGATGTTTTGATCTCTTATTTCCCTTTAGAAACAAACCTGTTCTTGTTAAAATTTGCCTTTTTACTATCATCATTAGTGCTATTTGAAAGCTGAAGCAGAAAGAGCATATAAAAAAACTTCATGCCAAAAGCTGATGTCCTGGAAATCATCCAGTAAGGATACAAGAATACACATCATTGATAGCATCACTCAGCAACACAACTGAGGCATAAATAGTTTGCCTTGCCATGATTTTTTCTTCTTTTATTTACAAATTAAGATTTAGAAAGTCAAAATCCAAACCAGGAAAATGAAACAATGCAAATCTTTACAATTTGCAAACATAAAGATTACTGAAAACAGATAATAATTTCCAATACACAATTTTTTCTTAACATATCAATACGTCACTGTTTAACAATTCCTTGAGTGAACAATGTGTTTGACTGAAGTTAGACCCACTCCTCGTCATATGTATGGTATTTCAGTTTAATAAAGTAGGTATTTTCAATGCTGTTGGAGATTAAGTGTAACATAGAGCTTTGTTTGCTTCGGGTTTTCCTAGAAGGAAAACAAAAAAGATAGCATGTCTACTGCAGTATTAACTGCATTGTTTAGATTATGTATATTTTCTCAATTAAATCTTACTGTACAATTTAAAGTTGTTTGTGAATACCAGTTTATTGAAAAAAAAAAATCAATTATATGGCTCTTGGGTGATCTTTTTTTCTTTTTTTGATTGAATACTGGAAAAAATCTGATTCTCATTTGCCCCAGAAAAAGGCTTTTTTTCATCCAGTCCTTTTCAATTACGAAGTTCCTCTACCTTCATGAAGAGGTTACCAATTAATCACTTAATAATTTTATCTTCTGAGCACCAAATATTTCCAGGGTCAATGAACTATTGCTATAATCAAACAAATTGAAGCTCCTCAAAGCTACTCTGTCTGGGTTTTGGGCTGGGATAGAGTCAATCTTCTTCCTAGTAGCTTGTATAGTATTTACTGTATGTACTATGAGAATAATGTTGATAACACATCCATGACTCAGGTGCTGCTGAGCAATGCTTACACTAAGTCAAGGACTTCAGTTTCTCATGCTGCCCTGCCAGCAAGTTGGGGGAGGAAATCCATAAGACTCTGGGAAGAGACAGAGCTGGGCAGCTTTCCCTGACTGGCCAAAGGATAGTGCATACCACAGGACAACATGTGAACTAGGGGGAAAGCTGGCTGGGGGCAAGCTGGGCATCGGTCAGTTGCTGGTGAGTGACTATTTTTCATTTGCATCACTTGTTTTTCTTTCTTCTTCCTTGTGGTTTATTTATCTCTTTGTTATTTTCCTTTCCATTAGAATTTATTATTATTATTTTATTTCAATTATTAAACTGTTCTTATCTCAACACATCTGTTTTTTTACTTCTACCCTTCTGATTTTGTCCCTCATTCCACCAGGGCAGGAGAGCAGCTGCGTGATGCTTAGTTGCTGGTTTATGTTAAATCATGATACTTCTATACCAGTAGTCAACTGAGTTAACATTTAACAGAGGTTAATTAATTGGAAAGATAATTAATCATCAAGGTGGAGAAGTACAGAAGTAGTGTCTACATGTTCCTTTTTAACATGTCTAGCTAGCAGGTTAATAAAAAAAACCCCAAACAACTTTTCTACTATTTTGAATTGGTCAACATTATGATATGTAACCTGAAGAGGTGTCTCTAATATTCATAGTCTTCACTTCAATTTTTGCCACAAAGTTACAGAGAAAGTACATTAAACCAAAAATAAACTAGACAACAAGAAGGCTGAGGCCTACCTGTATCAGAAATGCAATATTCCCTTTAAACAAAGAAAAGACTGCAGAATTATCCTAAAGGCAATGTGAGCCTAGAAAGTAGATGCCAATGCACTAGATCAAGAAAATGAGCATACAAAAAGCTGACACAATGTCTTGGTCTTGGTTAGCTGACGGTAATCCAAATGTGCCAAGTGAAAACATACCTCAAATATGATGACAAGTTATGTATTATTCAGAAACGTGTTTGAATGTGCAAGATGAGTATCTAAGTTATTTCCGCAGTATGTTGTATCACAGTATATATTCTGAGCACAAAAGTATTAACAAGAGATGGAAGACACACTTTTATCTAAAGTAATAAACTCTAAGATCCTTTTGCTTTTGAGCAAATAAGCACCTTCGGCTCTTGATTTACAGATTACCAGTGTAATTACCTCCATATCTAGTTTTGGAGTACCACAGAATCTTTACTAAGTCTGCCACATACAACTCCATGAAAAAATCAAAACAAGAATGTACAAATTGATTGGGACAAGATCACCTTCAAAATGCCATGTACTAAGTCACTGTAACTAATTTCTACTTGGTATTAACCAGGCATTTATGTGATAAGAAATTAAAATGCATCAATTTTGCATAGGACAAATTACGTGTTCAAAGGATCTAAGTCTGCACACTATTCACCACTGCAAAAAAAGAAAAAGGCAGACCCATTTATATATTATGCTCCCTCAAAACAGAGGACATTAAAGCATTTCAATAATGACTAACATCTCAGTCATTTTAAACATCTTATACCTGCTCTTCGATGGTTTACCATTCTTTATAATACGCATTTTCTCATAATTTTACCTTTTGAGAACTATAATTACATCTATTATCAAAGTAGCCAGATTCTATTGGAAAATATCCCAAACAACCTCAGCGAATTTCATAAGAAAATAGCAAAGATGGCTTTTATAATTCTTTCTATTATATACAAGCAATGAAGCAAAATAATCACAAAAAACAAGTATTAAAGAGATTATCAATAATGAAAGATGCTTTAATCATTTGGGGGTATTTGAAAAATGATTTAGGAATTAAGTAAAGTCTGTGAGAAAGAACTCATAATGAGAACATGTCAAAAGTTAAAAACACAGACTAGAAAAAAGTTTTTAATTGTACAGTATATTTTAGCTCCTATCAATCACTGTTAAAATCATTTGAGTTTAATAAGCAGATATTTACCTGTTGGAATGAGACAATCTTTCCAATCAAAATATCCTGCATAAATGCCAGGTTCTAATGACCCAACTATCGGATCTGCCTTGAATTCAATGTACATTTCAAACAGTCTTTGATCCAGCTCTTTCAAGGATTCCATACTAACCTAAAAATTAAACAAAAAAAAAAAAAAAAGGAAAGAGAAAGAACATAGTAAATAGTCATTAAGTAAAAGAATTTAATCACCTACCCAAAAAATAACATCATCTTTAATTTCAGAAAAAAACAGCAATTACTGACATATTTCAATTCATAATTATGTATATAAAAACTTCAAAACTTCCATATTATCTGTCCATCCTACTCAGTATAATTTTTTCCCTGATTGTATTCAGCAGTAGACATTTTCACGAAAAATACAAGGAATGCCTAAGCAGGCAGATCATTCAGCAACTGTCTACTGCCATGATTTTTTTCCCTGCATGTCAGGAGGTCTTTATCTTGCAAAGAAAACAACTGCATTTTGTGAATGCTTTAAAATATACCCATAAAAATTTCAATCCTTAAACATGAAGGAAACATGTAAGGAAATGTTCTTGGCTACCATTTATAGTTTCGGTACTTCAGAATATTAGGCAATAATGATTTCCCTACTAATAAAGGCAACTTTAAGAAAAACAGCCCAGTGTAAGAACAGATAGTTTTTTACTAAAACACACTACCAAACTCACTTTAAAATTAGATTTATAAAGCTGACAAAATTAAAAAGTATGATTTAGTTTCAGTATTTTCAGATAAAAACTAGTATTTAAAAAAAATTGCCAATTCTTTATTACAACTTTTAAATCTAATATTTAAATAAATTTAAAATTTTCAGAAGTTTAGGTGACAGAACAAAAAAATGAAACAATCAATTCACCCCTCTAAACATCTGTGAGCTTCCATCCTCATTTAAAATTAATAAAGGGCTCAAAAATTGCCCTCTTATGATGACTATCTAATTACCCAGATCCCCCCAGCTGGAATGACCCATTGATGTGTCCCATGCATGCAGTATTGCATCAGTCAGAGTTTTCAAAGGGTTAACACAGATTGGAAATTAATCTGCCCCTTCAACATCTGAATTTGGTAATTTATAAATGTATCAAACTTTTAGTGGCAATACTTTGATGTAGCTGTGCAAGGCAGGGTGTTGAACACATACAAAATGGTCTCAGATGTCTTAGCTGCTTCTAACTGTACTGAGCTCAACTCTCAGTAGCAAAAAATTGGTAATATCCAGAGTAATTTTCTATATTGTACTAACCCCACAAATCATAGCAATCCCTTTCAAATGCTATTCAAAACTACTTAGGCTGTAGAAATTCAAGCAACATTCAGGCATAATTGGGACTAAGGATGTACTACATAGTTGAACAATCAGTTTGAGTGAAACACTGTACTCAGTACTGGAAAAGATAACATTTTACTTCCAACCAACAAATATTTCTGTAAATAAACTAGCTTTATGGTCCTAAGGATTAAGTCACAACATTTCTCATAAGAAGTGATTAATCTTTACAAAAAGGCAGGAAAATGAGACAGCTACTGCCACCCACTTTGACATTTTCGTTCTTTGAAAAAGAAAAAACAACAAAAACCCCCCCAAAACACAACAAAAAAAACCATGAACTAGTTTATGAACAAGAGCTATCAGTAAAGCAGATTTCCAGATGAAATAATTTATCAAGTATATTCCTGAGATAACAATCTTTTACTCTCTGCATTGAGAGAACACAGTGACATTAAACAGTGTTACTAAGAAATCAGATAAGCTCTGCCATTGAATACACAAGTCCTGAACAAGAGCTCACATTTTCTATCCCAGCTGCTCAAGCCCTGTATGAACACACAGAACCATATCCTTGTTGTTGTTATGCCCAACCAATGCTTGGAGTCCCACCTATTCATGGAAGGCTCACCCAGGAGTCATTCTGGATGTCTGGACACTTGCACCTACTTTTCGCAGTAGGTAAAACAAATAAAAACCTTAAAGCAATGATGCTTCATTCCAGGGCTCTCACTTACTTGAGTTATTTTATCAACGCCTTGGAAGCCATGTTTCTCAAAGTGTTCAGCTATATTTAGGAAGGTATGGCGCTCCAGGTAACGGCAGTTACTGAGTGCAATTAAAAGTCTCTGCTCCTAAAGATTAAGAGAAGAAAGAGCATAACAGTTGAAAAAAGAAGTATCATCATAACCAACAATGTAAATGTATATAGAGTATTTTACTGACTCTGTGCATAATAAACAAACATTCTCGTAAATAAAGTAGGGTTTACAAATACTTTTGTCAACAAACTACTGAGAAATAAATGAATATTAGGTATGATGATTGAACAGGATGCTTCCTCTGATAGGTTCTCTTATATGATCCAGAGCATTCATTGGAATAGTTATGACTAATACAGAACTGTGGTTAAGACTTCTTTACAAAAATTAGGTTTGGATGGCTTTCCAGGAAGCTGTTTCTGGATTTTACTTTGTTTCAAGAAATATACTAAGAATTATGACCATCATAAATATACTAAGAATTATGGCCATCATAAAAATCAACTGAAGATCATCTTTACTTTCCCACGAAGCTGGCTAAAACAAGGGAAGCAGGTACTGAACAAATGCACTCACCGACTCTAAAATACTAGAAGGTTCTGAACTGCATTATATAATTTCAGCAGTTTGAAGAAATTCTAGGTGGTTATAACTTATGCCTGTTTTACAATGATTTTTTTTTAACTGCAAGAGAGTCAAATACATTCTGGAGTTGAGATAGTACAATTGCCTGTCCGTGATCTTGATAGAAGATATAGCTTCCAAACAAAGAACCAAACAAGACAGAACTACTATTTAAATAGATTGGGTCTTCCCTCTTCCCCCTCCTCCTTTTCATTTCAAACTATTTTTCTACCTCAGATGGAAGTTAAAAATCAACTGAGAAAATATTTTGAAAACAAAATTATTTTACAGTAAAGTCACCATAACAGCACTGATCTGATTAAAAATGGTATTGGTTTTCAGACCCAGAACTCTGGACAGTTTTGTATTTCAGTAATACAATGACTAGGACTGAGAGTTGCCTTCTACTTTAAGTTATAATCAGGCAGTATGCAAACTATTTGAAAAATGAGAATTTAAAAAATACAGTGACCAATCTTAGTCCAATCACTCACTTTCTCTGTTCTCATTCAAGACAGAGAAAACAAAATGTCTTGTGATTTACTTAAGAAAATAATACCATGGAGCCCTAGAAGCCATACATTGCCTAAAATGATGATTTCTTTTTTTTAAGCATTTATACCTATGACATATAGGAAGAAGCCACAAGTCAACAATTAATACCAAATCTGTGTGTTGCAAGAATAAAATGATATAAAGAACTAGTTATTATAGTCTACAATTCAGAAACTTGCCCCAGTTTGGCAATCTGTGATTCTTTATTGTAGCAGAAATGCTTATTACTCTTGTAAATTCAGCAAAGCTGAGCTTCTGACAACATTTAAAACCTGTACTAAGGAATATTAATTTCACAAGAGGTTCTCAGTAGGTTTCTTGCAGGTAAAACCTACATTTTTTCATCAGCTGCTTAAATGGAAGAAAGTACGTTAACCAAAGCATTAAGAATATTAAAACTATTTTTCCAACTTCCTAAAAATCCAAAATCAAACAAGCCAAACAAATTATCAGTACTTATTCTCAGTAAATTTTCTGTGGGAAAGTAGTATTATTGAATATCTGTATCTTTGTGGGTTTCAAAAAGTAACTAATAATCAGACTGATTCTAATCTAAAACAAGGTGATAAATCAAAAGTCAGATCCTCAGCTGACTTAACACCAGTGCTATTTTCACTGATTTCTGTGATGCCATTTTAGTTTCTGAGGACCTGTTTTCAAATATCACTTTCATGAGTTACCTTAACATGGTACACTAAGATACTGTAAAAATCAGTGCTTTCAACAAGAGAAATGCCTACAGAATACAAAATTATTCTCTATAAAAAAAAGAAAACAAAAGAAACTATATTTACAGTATTGCAACAATAAAAAAGAGCCACATTCCTGTATCTTTGAGAAATATTTTCACATCAACTTTTAGATAAAGAAACCAAACTTACTGAAGAAAGACTTGATTCTTCATGAATGCTTCCAAACAAATCTGGAGATGAAACATCAACTGAAAGACTAGGAATATTGTTTAAAAAGTAGGTATATACAAAAGTATAGTGCTTTTGGTTATGTGATACATGGTAGATTCAATCAAAAGGAATGAAATGCAATTCTGTTTCAAACCCCACCTTACAACAGATAACAAAGCAGTCCACATTGTTCAGTTTTTCCAATATGCCCACAAAACCTGCAGGAGGAGCATGATGGTCTGATAGTACTGTTCTAGCTACAGACCTTTCCTTCCTTAAGCATTTATCTTTAATATAATTTCTCTGTTCTGCGACAGATTCTGTTTTTACACCTATCCAGGCAATGGTCATCTGAATAGGAAAAAAACCAAACTTCATTAAAACCAGAGTTAATTTGCCCTTTCCAATGCATATTGCTACATTTGCCAAGTGTCTGGCTTTTCACAAATGTTTGTAACTCCTGGAAGCTCAGGTTACTCTGACTTGTTCTCATCTCTAAAATAAGTGGCTCATAAGAATTTATTGAACAAACAACTTTCATGAATTTGGCAGAAATACCAATACAATCAGTAAAAAAACAGAAGGGAAGAAAAGAAAGGCAGGGGATGTTTCACCATGACTGGACATTACTTAGTGACAAGTACAACTGATTCCATGTAGTCATGTCAAAACCAACACATCTGCCTCAACAGCAGCACACAACTCGTGCCACTGTAGAAATAGTATAAATAATGTAACATTAATTATCTTATATGATCTTTATTACATGATGCCACACAACATCTTGACATAAAAAGTACCTGCTCTTATTTCAAAGCATCAGTATTCAGAGGCAAAAGTATTCACAAGAAATATGAAATACAGAAGGGATAAAACCACAACCCCAGTGAAATGTAAGACAGCACACACAATTGCAGAATACTACACATAAATTTTATTTCTTTTTACTTACTGTGATGTATCTATGTCACCATCAGGTTTGGTGCTCAGTTGTTCCAAACAATCTATAAAGCCCTAGAAAATAATAAAGCAAGGTATAAATTTTCTGCCAGAACTAAAAAAACATTTTCAAGTTCACTTTTACTACACTCAATAAAAGCAGAGCAATCACCACCTGGTTTTGTCTTAAACCTTACATAAATACAGTAACGTTTAGTTACAAATTTTGAATGCATATTTTCTATTTTGCATGCATCATAGCATACTAGTAGGAAAACATAGTAATTTTTAACCCTGATAAGTAATTTTCATGATGCATGTTTAAAATTATGCAGCGATAATCTGCTGATTAGCACGGTTAACAGTTTTTATGTGCTCAATCTGAACAGTGGATTCCAAGTAAAAATTGCAGAAGCCTCACTATAATCCTTTTGTTGCTTTGGCTCCCCATTTTTTATTTGAGGAGACTATTAAAATGGTTCAAAAACCTAAAGAATGCTATTACCAAATTTCAAATAAACTAAAAAAAAAAATCAGATATTGTTACAAAGAACACTGTTTTCTGCTACAGAAAATAAAAGCCAGATCCTCAGCTGATGAAAACCAGCATTTCTCCTCTGACTGCAGTATATAGATGTTAGATGGCATCAGCTCAGGAAGCTTCATTGTCAGTAAAATCTTGAACAATCACATTCAGTAAAATATTTGAATATGTCACTTACTCTCTCAGGATTTGCCATCACTGGATTGAGCTAGTCAGCTCTACCTACTTTTAAAGTCAAACATTTCTCATAATCCCTGAGTGTAGCACAAGAATAACAGAGTCATCAACTTAAGCTACCTTTTGGGAGGTGGGTAAGGTAAAACGCACACATTTTTGATCATCACTGGTGTTGACAATTTCATACTTCAAAGAGATCAAGATACCTGCATGATCCCAATGCTTAGTTGGCACACATCCTCCTGTGTTTTCTGCTGCTGGAAAACCTGAGGATGCAAGCATATTATTTCAGCAGAACAACTTCACATGGCCTTATTTTCAAGGAAGACCTGAGTAACTTATCCCTAAAGAGATGACACAATTAAAGGAAATGGCTGCTGGGCCACTGTTTTCTTATGGATCAATTTCAATTTTTCTCCATCCTAAAAATGGGAGAGAAAATACAAGTCCCAGTAAACAGTTTGATAAGCATGAGGAGATAACACAGTAAAAGGAAGAAAAACCTAGCACACGTGGTATGTGTCATTGCTGGCTAAAGGAATTGCAGCAAAAGCTCTCAGGATATTTCAAGGTCTTCATGTCCTAAAAAGAAGGATTCATCGTGCAGGTGAATTCACTGCAGATTCTTTTGAATAAATGTTCATTAAGAAAACAGACCAGCTAGTCAGAAAGATTAATGTAAATGAGGAGAGAGAAACAATATCTATACATAGGTCCCAAGAAAGTTTGGAAAAGCATTAAACTCCCTAAGAAAGAAATATCAATGTTTCAATCAATCAGGGCTTCAAGGTACTGAGCAGAGGGGGACAAAAAATTGAATTTAAGTTCTTCAAGTAATTTGTATCTAACAGTGAGTGAAGAGTAACTCCTAGGAACAGCCTCTCCCTTTTTTATTTTAGATGTAATGTCTACTGCTATCTGAATAGTACATGAGTAGCATTTTTTTTCCAGAAGAACAGCTTTAAGGATTTAAATACAAGGTCCATCTGCCCCATAACCACAAATTACCCTTAAAAAATGAAGCACAATGAGAAGTTTAAAAGCTAGCACAAGTGAAAAGGTGTACATAGGAAACAAATACAGAAGAAAGTTATAACCTTGGATCATTCTCTGAAAGTTCTTCTCACACAAATTACTACTGGGTTTCAGAAGAACAAAAATGAAAACATAAATCAAAACTTACACTGGCTTCTCCAGGTTTGCAGTCCAACACAGTTTTAAGAGATTGCAAGGAACGAATAATGCACTGTTCAAACTGGGATGGCTGAAAGTCAAATGAGTTGTTAGCTGTAGATAAACATGTTAAATACACACTACACAAATAGATAAAAAACTCACAAGATGTATTTATTTCCAAATTATTCCAAATAAGGGGTTGGAGGGAAAAAAAATCACACTTCATGTATTACCAGAGGATCCTTTCATAGTGATGTACTTTTTTATGTAAATTATCTACAGAATTATTACCATAGATCAATGTACTTTTACATCAAACAGCCTCATATAAAAGGCGTAGGAAAGATATTTAGAGCTTTTTGTGGTAGCATTACAGATGACTGTTGACACACTCCCTCCTCTACTCCTTGATCCAAGATGGAATAGAATTTCACCTGGGATGTCCAATATTTCTGCATTGTATTTCAGCAAAATGTTTCTAAAAAAATCAGACTGACATTTGTTTCAAATGGAACAGAAAAGGCCTGCTGTTACCTTCAGGTTTCCAAACCTGAAATTTGAATGTCTTGGATAACATGTATCAATTTCATCCTGAAAGTGCAAACAAGTTCACAGCAGTGTCATTAGTCACTTTTTCCTTGTCTTTCTCTCTTCTCCAATAAGCCACACCTAATTTTTTCAATGCATGTGTCTGCTGGTATTGGGCAGGAAACTGTTGTGCAGGGCAACGTGAAGCAGTCACTGGTCCAGCAAAGTGAGACATCATCTTACTGGATTTGACTTAAAGAAGAGGAGTGGACAAAAATGCTTTTAAGTCCTGTGAAGTTGCTTTTCATTCAGTAGATAGTTTATGGCATGCCACCAACTTTAGGCTTAGAAATAACTTTTATTTCTGTAAATGATGGAGGTGGATAGGGAAACTGATGCTCACATGGCATAATGAAAATCATGAAAAAGCCACTAAGACCATCTGTATTTAGTATTTTTGGATCCCTTAATAGAAGAAGGCCAGCAGTAAAGTGCTGCTCTTGGGTTTTCACTTCCACACTATAAAACATCACATCTCAGGAGAGGAAAGTTGTTTAGATGTATGATTCTTTGGATATTATGAAGCTGAAAAAAAAACCAAACCCAACTTGGTTCTGTATTTCACTGTATCTTTTGCCTGGAATATAAATGCTAGAGAGGTCTTCAACCTTTTCTACAAACTTAAAATACAGTTTCTACCTCAAGCCTAAAATGTCTCCAAAGAGACTGCCTGGTCCTTTTTTATACTGGTTAACTTTTGCTCTAATATTACCCCAATGAACTATACTTCAGTAGGTAAACAGTTTCTCTATGACAAAACACAGCTTCCACCATTAAAATTTGGTATGTTTCAACCATGGTCTCAAAAGGTATCTAGTGAAGTACAGTATACAAGGAATGGATGGGTGATTTCAAAGCACAAAAATTATTTGAGCAGTTTTTAAATAAAGATGGCTTAGGCTACAGCACAAGCATAAAGAAACAACACTTCTGTGGAAGAACTTCCTCCCTGCCTTCATTCAGCAGATAAACACCGTGAAAACCAGAAGTGATAGGGACTTGCCCATAGCAGCAGCAACTGAAATCAAGACCAGAAGCTGTAAATCTGGTTATAGTACTACAATTGACAACAACACTCCTTCCTACGGTATGCATATTGTGACTGCTTAATGTCCTCCTACTCAACTTCAAACACGTATTTATAGAAGCAAATAAGAAGAACTAAAAAAGTCTGTGGAGCATTCCCTTAGATAACATACACAAAGGAACTGTCCCTCCCACAGGCCTTTTCTGCTTTCGCAGATTGTATTTAAGTCACACCTACAGCGCGCTTGCTGTGTTTTAGGCATTACTCATTACTGTTTATTTCCAGAAAGCGTCTCACTAATTTATCTGAATTTGGTTTCAAGTCATTGGTTGTTTGCATGTAGGCAATATCCTAAATTAGTTGCTTTTCAGTTCAATTTCTCATTATAACATACAAGTGACCTATTTATTCAGCTACAGACCATTCCATAGTAGTGTGCCTACTAAGTTATGAAGCATTTTGATGTGAACTGAACTTGTGACCTCAAGTATGACTTTTTACTCCAGTAAACCATTCAAAGAGGTAACCATTCAAACAATTAAAAAAAAAATTATTGTCCCATATTTTAATAAACCTACAGACACTATACACTGATTCTAATCTAAAACAAGTAATAAATCAAAAGTCAGATCCTCAGGTGACTTAACACCAGTGCTATTTTCACTGATTTCTGTGATGCCATTTTAGTTTCTGAGGACCTGTTTTCAAAAACCTGTTTTCAAGAACAGATAAAGTCCAAAGTAATTTAAATTTTGGAGAATGTAGAAATCACTTTCATTACACATGCAAAAGAAAGAAAAAAATCCAGCAACGGAAGTGTCTACAAGACGCCAAGTATACCCACCAACGATGTCAAACCTTCATTATCAACAACCCAGTCCTCCTTTTCAGCTAATCTCTTTATATCTGTAGGACAGAATAATAGGGGAAACATGGGATGGGTAGGTGGGGAGAGAAGGTATAAATTTTAATTATTAAAAACTCTTGAACTTGAAAAGAAACCACAGACACTGGAACTGCAATGACTAGGCATACAAGCAAATAGCACTACAAGCTTCAAAGCCCTCAGTACTCTCAAATGACTAAGAATGGAACTCACACATGGTCTGCTGACACCACACAGAGAAGCACATCTATTGTACATGGCAGGACTTGCATGAAGCACATCGTTTACTGGAAAGCTTAGAATTAAAGGAATATTGCAAAGGCTTTGAGTTTGTTTTTGTTTTGTAAATTTTTAATCACAATATAAAATACTCCAACTAAGAATCCAAGTCTCTAGCCTGTAACGCTCTAGCATTTAAAATGAAAGAAAAACTGCCTAGCATTTTAGCAAAGACAGAAAGGACAGCATGTAATTCATATTCAGAACTCTCAAAGAGGCACAGGTTCCCAACTCAGGGTCAAGGATCCATGGTGCTAGATTTTCTTCAAAAGTACATGAACAAATATGCAATAAGCACTCTCTCCCACTACCCAGAAGGTGTTAACTTATACAGGATTACTATATAACTATTTATTAGGATGTGAATCCAAAACTTATGCACTGTAAAACACAATTCTTCTGTGGATGACGTGCATCACGCATCATCACCATGTTTTGGGCTTAATTGAAGTGTAAACAGAACAAAGATGACCTGTGTGCAATTTGTGGGGCTTTGACATACAGCTTTCCTACGAAGAAATTGCTCATCAGAAGTGCCTGCATATGATGCAACTCTCTTTTAAATGAATAAAAATTGCAGTGAATTACCATCTCTTCTAAAAATCTAAGAAAAGAGAATAACTAATGCATGCTAAGAGTTATCTTCAAAATTTTAGTGCTTTCTGTAGCTAAATTAAGAAGCTTAGTTATAGTGTCATAGTCTGCAACACTCACACAAGTATAGACTCAGTAAGGATAAAAGGCATTAAGGGATTGTGTAGAATAATGACTCTGTTCACTTTCCTACTTAATTCAATTGATATTCTTCTAAGGACTGAGATTGCACTGGGCAGCCTTTACATGTTTTTGTGGCTGCTCACTTTTGCATTCTGCTCTTAGCTAATACAAATATAAAATCCACCTGATTTCTTTCTCATACTTCACTGCTCATCAAATTCCAGTCAAATACATTCATGTAATCTCACTGTCTAGTCTGGCATTCACATAATTTGTCTTTCATGACCTTTATGACCAGTGACCATATACAGGAGGGAAAGAACACAGACTGCCTCACAGGGCCAGTGTGTGTACATGGTGTTTATCAAAAGACAACAAAAAAACTCCTGTGTGTGGGCAGGTTTATCGTATTTGAAAAGCCAAAGTGCTCTAATGAATATTTTAACTACATCTGAATATTCTAACTACATCTGAATGCCTTTCCAACTTACAACATGCAGCAAGAGATGAGACTGAATTTTATATCAGCACTTTACTCATATTTCAGAGTTATTCGAAAGGGGAAATTCAAGTCCAGGAGTTGACTTTTTGACTTACATATTGCAGATATAGCTACTTCTGAGATACATTTACATAGCTCCATAAGAATATCCATTACCTGTACTTTCACTTGTTCCCCAATAATAAGAGTTTTTTAATAAAGGGCCCAGTTAACCTCATCATGTGCCAAAAAAATCCCCACTATCTTAAATACATTCCAGAAGTACAATTTTGATTAGTAGGCGAAGAAAAAAAAAGGAGCAGACACTCTGCATGTGAAAAAAGAACTGGGCTATTGCCTTGGTGCAACAAGTAGGTAAAACCAATCAAACAACAAATTTTTTCATCATTGGCCACATATTTGAGCTCTCTGCACTGTGCTGGAGAAGCTAGGTAGGCAGCTCAGAGATTGGATAAGCTGAGGACTGTCAAGAAAATGGTTGAGAGCTAAATACTTCCTTGCTTTGAAACAGCAAGACATCTGAGGACTCCCTCAGAGTTCCCAGACAGGAGTCAGTCCAATAAGATCATCCTCATATCACAATTAAAAGGAAAAAAATCTCTTACACCATTAAGAAAAAATAATTGAACTCAATTGTGCTAAGGGCTGAAAAGCAAAAAAGACTTTCTCATACTTTATGTGAAACCTGAAATAGTGATAGTACTTTACAGAGTTTTAAGGAGACAAGACAATGTATAAACTTGTTCAGCCAGCTCGCTTGATATTAATGCAGAAAATAAAAAGTTAATTGTGGAATGGGATTTAATAAAACAAGAGCCAAGAATGCAATTCATATCAATACTGTAACAAGTAAACCATAGATAACTAATGATTTGTTGTCACCAAAAGTTTAAAAACTTGCTTGATATAGCCACCTATGCTTGGCATACTTAAGCCTAGAGTAAAACTCAAAGCCTACATAGAATCATATCCCAAAGATTAAAAGTGACTAAATTGTAATATTAAAAAGCCATAATTTTTTTTAACATTGAGGGTAAGTAGTCTTTTGGAAAAAAATCCTTGGCCCTGCTAAGAGAATTAGTAGATCAATCTGCCCCAATTTTAGGAGAGACATTTATTTCTAGGAGATCTACTTAACTGAAATTTAAGTTTCAGAGTTGAATACAAGACAGCAAGAAGAATGGCCTCTGATGGTATAGAGTCATACTAGATCTAGAAAATGTGTTACTGGCTTTCACAATCCAGATATTTATGGCAAAAGTTATGTACACAGCAGGAAACCTGGGGATTACAATGTTAGTAAAAAGCCCTGGAAACCCCATAACTAATATAAAGGGCTGTGGATTGTTTATTTGGGCTTTTTTTTTGTCCTTGGGGATGAGACACTGCTTATTTAATTCTTCATGTTAGAAGAATTCTCAAGAAAGAAAATAAATTTTATTTCCAACATGGAAAAGCTGCATCGTGAAATAAATAATTTGCATTGTAGAACTGTCTCAACCCAAAAGAAACAAGTCTAACCTACTTTATTTATTAGACTGAGGGAAGAAAATACTCATTACTTATTTCTGGCAGAAAAATCAGGTATCTGAGTAACCCTTGTGAGAGACCACAGAATCAGATGAGTGCACTGCCACTACAACATCTGTAACAAACACAGTTATCTGTCAGACCATGTTTTGGCCTCATTAGGGGCACAAAGAATGACAGTGAGCAAGGGCACCTGCAGCCTTCCATTACCTTCAGATGTGTGCTGTAAGGTCACGATAATGCAACGTACACGAAGGTCCAGAATAAGATCCTGGATGATTTGAAGCATGTCATTGGGTATCTCAAGTGCAGTAAGAGACTCAGAACTAAGCCTAGAAAAGAAATGAAGTTAGGTGGAAGTGTAAATCTGAAGGGTTTTTAAGCTGATATGACCACATTGAATTTTGCAGACATTTTCTGCATATATAAATACAACAGCTCCATTCTCAGTGTATCTTTGAAAACTAATTATCCCACTCTGAGAAGATTAATTATTTATTTAAATAAGAAGATTGTAAATGCAGATTTATTTTTCTCTAAGATGACAATAATGCCATCACAGCAACATGCCATCTTTTTTCTACCATCTTTTTACACTTCTCTGCTTGATCTCCTGTCCTATGATCCAAGAATAATCCTTTTGGAGAAGAAGCAATGTTTTTTTTTTTTTGCTTTAGATGAATGCCTAGGTGAAATATGAGATCCACAACTGGGTTTCTGAGATTTTGTTTTTACTTGCATGAAAACAGTAACCACAATTAAGCTGCCAGGAATGGTGATGTGGCTGTGCATCAGATTGCTAAGAATATGCATATTCAAGGAGCCAAAATACAGATACTGCACCATGGGCAGAGTAAATTAATTCACTGTTTTGCTTCCAACTCTCACCAGGCACAAAACACTGGTACTACAGGTGAGGATGGAGACATTGAGACATTAATTTCTGGGTTTTTTCCTTTAGAAAGAGTAACACAGCAGCTACTTGCAAGAATTAGCATTTCAGCTTTCAACTAAAAAGCTGTAGCTGCATTCAGGGACACAGAGGGTTGTTCACTACTTTTATCCAACTCTTGGATATGTAAGCAAGGACAATTCAAAGGCAGTGACTGCCATCTCCCCTGCTGCTAATACTGAGCAAAGTACAGGTAATAGGAAGTGCAAAAGTGGAGGAATAGGAAGGCACAAAGCAAACAGGTGGAACATTTCCAATCATCCATCTGTAGGCTCCAGTTCCATGCCCCTGGTATTGGGCACAAACCACCAAACTCCCGCCATTAATGAGGCTGCTCTCCACTCAGCACAACTACTGAATTAGTAGATTAGAAAAATCTGTACTATCTCAACCAGCCAGGAAAGAATGAAAATACCTATCTGTGAGAAATTTAAGTTACTTTAGACTACACAGAAGCCCTGTACTTTAGAGTTGATTCCACTGAGCACACAGCTATCACATCCCTAAGATCATATTTTTTCTCTTATAATACACCCTACCAAATACATACATTTTATACCTTTATAGTAAGACAAAAATCTTATCAGCAATGGCTCACTTGATTGCATAGCTCTAATTTATTCTCTGGCACCTATTCATACTGGGCAATGAGAGGATGAGGTACAAGATAAAGACTGTGCTACCAACTGTGTGATACACACAAATATGTATGCGTGATATCAGTTGCGTGAGACATAAAAAGGAGCAGAAAAATTAAGATCACACAGATGTAATGACAACTCCTTGTTATCTAATGCTGTGAGTTCTATCACTCTTAAATACAAGCAGAAAACAGTAAATCATTTGTGAGACGACAGAAAAAAGTAAAATTCTATCATGTGCTTCACAATGACTTTTAGTTAGGAACTGTGAAAATAAGGCTTAGGCTATTATATAACTTTGCAACAAATAAAGGTCTTAGGCAATGTGTAGATTCCTCTTGGGAACAGCCCACCTTCATCACTAGCGAGTCACAAGAATTTTGCAGACTGTCTAAGTGTGGGGGCTAGAAAATTAACCTACTTGCAGCACTTGCACAAGCTTCTGACCTGGTCACAACTGATCAATACTCAATGATGACATGTTCCATTCCTCTTCTCCAGATACCCCTTTTATTCTCTACTTTTGATCACTTTGCAGTAAAGTCTAGCCCACTTTGCTCAAGTGCCATCACTAAGTAAACAAGGTGGGGAAAGGAGTAGGAGGGAGAGAGGATTTCCCCAGCTCTCAGTTCAGTTGTTCATTACAAGGGTAGTGCCCGGAAAGCAAAAGGAGATTCTCTGAAAAAAAATGTCTTCATAGTCTGTAGCCTCAGCCAGGATCTTATCTCAGATGGCAGGAGCACAGCTAACCTTTAGAGAACCATTGCTTACACTTCCAAGCCAGTATTACAGACGTGCAAGTGCTAAAGTCTAGAATTTTATAATTTGAGGGAAACTCATTGCTTGCTTCTCTTTATATCTTTTCATCAAGTCAGTTCCTTCTTAAATTGAAAGCATTCCATAAAACTCAGCCAGAATAACAAACTTCAGATGGAAATATTTTTCTATGTGGTTACAGTGCAGATAATTCAAGTGACAACAGAGTGACAGAAAGTGTCAAACAGACTTGACAACAGGTGTGTATCACCCCATCTGCACTAAGAATATCTATACATGATTATACACCTTTCTTTTCTTCATCTGTGCTGTTACCTGCTTTGAAAATTCAAGATAAAAAGTACAGTATCATACCCAGGTATTACTCAAAAGTAGTAGTTACTTTCCAAAAAGTAATGACAATTCTTGTAGGCCCCACAGAAATTTTTGTATATTACTGAGACATTTTGCAATTAATGAAATGTACATAATTGATTTTATAAAAAAATATAAGCTGAATGACATTATAAGCAGGAATATCACCTTCCATTAAACAACTGTAATGGTAAATTGTGATCTAAGAATAACTACAGTGAAAAACGTGATATTTTCACCCATTTTGGCAAAGATAGGAAGATGTGTAGCAAATGCAGCAAATAATTGCTTTATACCCTAAAGAATGAAATTGTGTTTAATTCACTGAGTGCCTATGCTCTATGCTGTGCCAGGCAAATATTTTGTTTAAACTTTTCCATAAGATGCTATGGGAAAAAATGAATATATTATTATGTAATAAGACTGTACCATGAGACATTGATAATTACACTTGCACATAGAATCCTAAATCTGACATAAGCCATTTTTTTTTTTTTGCAATCCTACTTTTGAAAACGTTAACATTCTCAAAATTCAGGGTATTTAACACAATGAACAAAACATTTTGTCTTAAAGCACATATATTCCATTAACAGAATGTTTTTATGGGTCCAGAGATGCATTTACCTTACAGTCTGGATAACATGTGTTAGCCACTGGCCAGAAAGTTCAGATTTCATCTCCCAGCCACCATACTGTCTTAATTCTCCTTCTCTGAGGCTGAATGGAAGCAAGGCTCCACGTATAAGTTTTACCAGAGAGTGCATAACTTCCTGAATCATTTTCTGCATCAGAAGAAGGGGAAGAAAAATCAAGGAAAAATCTCTATCAAGATGCTTAAGCAGCCATGTACCTGCTATATACAACAGGTAGAAATGTTAGATTTACAGGGGCTCCATATGGTAGAGAAGGGAGGAAAAGGAGGTATGAGGGTACACAAATTATTTAGGAAATCTTATTTTTCAAGGTGACACTAAAGTATCTTACCATGAAGGACAAATGATAGAAATTAGGGTTCTCCCCACCCCATCTCCCCCAACTACTTACCTTGAAATCATTTTGTCTTTGCCTAGCATTTTTCTTCGATCTTTCCATTTGGCCAGATTTTTCAGCAGTCTTGTGAAAATGAGAAAATTGAAAAGTGTAAGTATCTTATAACCACTGTTAAAATAATTCTGAAAAAGGGGGTTTCAAAGTGAAGAAGTGAAAACTGGTGAGCTTATGATGTAATTATAAAAATCAACTCAGGGCATTTCAGTAAGCAAAGACTATATATGCCTCAACAAACTCAACTTACTGTAGATAAGTACCCTTATGTTTAACTCTGAGGAAAAATGTGTGCTTAAGACAGAGACAAGCATAAGAGTAGCTTAAGCAGTACAAACTTCCTGAGGTTAAAGTTTTCTCACTGCAGTGTTAGTGAGATCTAAAACATATACAGTCAATTTTTGCATCAAGTTTACATGAAGAAACTGTATTTTTTTAGTATGGAAGCTGACCAGAGAAAAACATCAATGTGAAGTGGGAGACAAATTTTGGAATGAAGGCAATTTGGAAATGTATGATGTGAGGGGGAGGGCTGCAGGGTTTTTGTTTAGTTTAGGAACTGCATTTTGTAACAATGCTCTTTAAATAATTCAACTAATTGGAAAAGAGACTGCAAAATAAGCAGCACCTTTATTGTCACTTCTTTGAGAACAGCGGAACAGGAGTACACTTTGCATGAGACAGTTACAGTTGAAGAAAAACATGATTTGACTAATAGTCTTCCTGTTTGTAGTTCTACCCTTCTGTGAAGAGTACTGAGATCTCAGTAAATGACATTGAAAAAGTTATTTCAAATCCTAGGCGAAGCGCAGACGTTGAATTTTATACTTAGAAAATCTCCTATTTTATGTTTGTACAGCAACATCTACTGGACAAGAAGTGCAATAACATGATAGAAGTGTCCTCAAAGACAATCAGTTTACTTGCAAATGATTAATTTCAAATGCTGTATTTTTCAAAATCCTTCTTTAGTTAAAGCATTTAAGATTTTTTAAAATAAAATAAATAATTCAAAGTGAGCAAAAATTAGAGAAAAATCAAACTGCTTAACAGTTTTGGAAAATACATAGCTATTAAACTCTTGTATGTTAAAGCTCTGAATTATGCCATTGCAGACAAGGAGAACAACCTTCAAATTATTGCTGTATTTAACTCCTACTTCCCTCTTCTAAAGCATTAACAAGAAATTAAGTTGTATTCCTTGAAACTTCAGATAGCAACTTTAAATTCACACTGGTTTACAGATGGATTAAACAAGAGAAATTCATAGATCCTTGATACAAATTTTTTTCAGTGGTTTTACTGAAGACCAGTCTTAAGCCTTTCCTGCACAGACAGACCAAAACTATCTTGTGGTAAGATTGACGGTTACTACTCACATTTGTGACTTCACCTAGAGTGATTCAAAGAACACAACTTTTCAAACTGTTGAAATACCACACACATCTTAACTGACAATATTTTAAGGCATGCAGCTAATCTTTCAGAGCTAAAAAGAACCCCATCCCTGCCAAAACCCTACACACTAAACAAAATAAAATCCATCTTGAAATGCATATGTGGAGATTTTCTTTCTACGTTTTTTAAATGTCTTGAAGACTTAAATAAGCTAACTGAAATAACCCTGTATACAATTTTCTATAGGATGTTTCTTAAAAAAATGTAGCAATTGCCTTGCTTCCTGAATGATGACATATACCATGCAACATGGTAAAAGAATCTTCTTCGTGGACAACTAAAATTTGTACTGTTTCTGACAGCAAAACACAAACTTTCAGTCTTGGATGCACTGTGATAACAGATACTCTTAGGTGCTCTACAAGTCTTCCAGCTTATGCCACCCCCTCCTTGCATTCATCCTCAATTGACTGTGGCATGCAGAGCACACAGGAGGAATGGATTCCTTCCTATCTCCCCAAGAACTTGTGAGGCTTCTGTGAGCATCAAAGGAGTGAAAGAAAACAAATGTATGGGGATTCATTTCTCAGAAGTTCAGAATTAGGCCCAGACATAGAAGAACATATGTACCTTACAGACCAACAACAATACCTCTTCTGGTTTTTTTAATACATTGAAACAATGTTTTGTTCAGGCAAGACAGAAGATCACTACATTTTCCACTTGCAGTCATGTTCATGAGCAGGACTTATTAACCTTGTTTACAGTTCAAATCTTCATTTCTCTAGAAACTGCTTTCTATTTCATTGTACACAGGAAAAAAAAAATCACAGTAAACTTTACAGGTGAATTAGTAAAGTTTAATTTTCAATAGTACTGGTGTCAAAAAGAAAGGTTGTCATTTCCCTTAAGAAATAAATTATTTTTGTGAAACTCAACAGTACTAAGGTTTATTCTTGGTTTTACTTCCTTCACTGAACATTAGATGTAAATGTCATATCTTTCTTTTGATTTTTATAATGTAAAATGAGGATCACACCTAGCATCTATGTCACTGAAGCTACAATGCTCTGTACATTGTGTTCAACATGTAAAGGGCTATAGTATCTATGAGTATCATCATATGAGAATAGTATATTGATTTATAAACAGCAGCAATACATAGAAAAATTAATTCTTTGGAAAATAAAAACAAAAGCTTCCAAATGTTCTTTCTCAAAGGCTTTTGTTTTTCGTACTAAAGCTGCAAAGAATAGTAGATAGACATGATGACTTCTGAATTTAAACACAGCAGAACACAGTATACAACAAATTAATTAATTTATAAAAAATTAATTTTGAGAGATACCCTTTCAAAATCTGTTAGGAGTGTGCATATAAAAAGAGCATGTGTCATAAATCCTCACTTTTGCTTTTCCCCTTCCAAATCAGGCTGATTAGGAAAAATCAGATCATCTGAGCAAGAAGGAGTACTAGCACAGGTAGTTGCAGCTGACTAATCTTCCAGACTAGACTCCCTATAATGTGTCTGTGAATTCTGCTAAGTGCCTTGGTTATTATGCATCTCTGATCTTGAACCTCACCTCACTTCCAAATACTTATAACTCAAGAAATGAGTACTCCTTTTCCAAAGAAAGGAAGCAATATTTTTTCTGTATGACTCTGCTTTTTACATATCTCTACCTTTCATGCAATGTGTTAATTCTTCAGATCACCAGTGAAGGGCCAGCTATGAGTAAGAGGTGAAAGTACTCAGATATTATTGAGTCCAGCAACTGGAACACAGACACAGCCACACACAATCCCCACTGTCTGAATTTAAGGTAATTCCACTGTATGCTTACGTTCTTTTAAAAAGAAAAATCTCTTACTAAAATAAGTCATTACTTCTACCAGTGAAATATTTCAAATATAATTATTAGAGACCTTTGTTACTTTTAAGTCCTTTATATAGAAGAATCCATACCTCACTGAATAAACTTCCATTCACATAGGAAACCCAGAGCTTCCAGAAGTTGGGCAGCTGACTTACAACAAGTTTTGTCAACTTTTCAACAAATACAACTTGCTGAGGAGCTTTGTATCGCCAAGCTAAAAGGGAGAGAGGGGATGGAAAAAGCAATATTAACATTTTAAAAAATAACAAGAATGCACTACTAGCTTTCTGCTCCACTGTATTTCACAAGTGACTATACAGTATATATAAATCCTTTTGGGTAAAAATAAAATAATTTAAAACCTAGTCCAAATATGTGTACACAATCTGTACACATACAGGCTCTTTCTTCTCCTCTTGTATGCTTACAAGGTGCCAGCACTATGACAGTATCTACAGAATAGCTCCCCTTGTGGGAGTATCTAAGAAAACCCACCTAAAAATCCATTCAGACAGTCGTCTGTCTTCAAACCACTTTAAAATGTAAGGTAACGTGAAAGTAACCAAGGCATTACAAAAGTTTCAAATGAAATCTTGGTAACAGATGACTTTTTTCAGTTTCCTCTACAATGGGTGAAAAGGGGTAAAGAGAAAGCTGAACAGAGGCAGATGTAGTCATTAACACAGAAAATAAAGGAAACTGTGAAATACTCTTCTATAACCATCTATGTTCTCCATTGAAACCATCATGATTACAGTGGTTTAACAAAACAGGGTATCAGCACAACAGTGATAAGAGACTTGTATTTCAATTCAGGAACTACAGTCTGCTTTGGAACACATGGACAAAGAAATCATATATTTTTTGAAAAACCCCAAAACAAATCACCAAAGTCCCCAAGACACTTCAAAATGACATGTTTGTTGATGTGGTGTTTTTTTTACATATAAACTTAGGTCTTGTACAAATAATACATTTAATAATACATGATATCAGCCTATGTAACACTGTGGAAATGCAGAAAAATGTTGCATGAAATAGCACTTTTTATATCTACTTTGCTACAGAATGTTGTCTACACACAGCAGGAGTTCATGGGTTAGGCAAAAATAGCTGCCTAATAGCACATTACATACTAGTAGGCTTCACCAGAGCCTCACTGTTTCATTGTGTTGGTAGACAGTCTTGAATCTCCTTGAAGTACAGCTTGCCTTCAGCAGCTTCCATTTCTTGAGGTGTGGATCATGTATTGCTCCACTTCTTTACTGGAGAATAGAACATCTGCCCTACCCATTTCTTCTTACAGCCAAAAAGTTTAGGCATTTTGAATTAGTATTTGAAAATAAAATCATAATGGAAGTCCAATATTTGGAAAGAGGGTCTGACATAACTCAAGTGCAACTATGCTGAGAGTGATATATCTCTTTAGGAGGCGTGGAAACATCAAAGCTTTACTAGAAAAGCTCCTAGTGTGGACACAGATAAGATACTTTCACCAGCTTGGTTATGACTGCCAGAGAACTGGTCTAGACTCAGTGGCAGAAAAAGTTTCATTAACAAGCTGTGACAATGCCAGGAAGCTGTGCCAACAGAGCTATAGCAGCAGAGGCTCTGGAACTTCTACAGACCCCAACTTCTAATGAAAAAAATTCAGTTCTTTTGAGAAACCACTTCATCTTTGCCAAAAGCTCCAGTACCAATCCAAGGTTATAACCAGGGATGTCTATTGGTAACTGGCAACATACTGGCAAGATTTACTTAATCTCTGAAATTATTTTCCCCTCGAGGAAGCATATTTCAGGCTTAGTCCCAAGCCCGCAGACAGCAGATACCTCTTTGAATAAGCTACTGCACATCATATCAAAAGCTTATGGCCATAAATTCAGGATATTTTTACTTTGTTACAAGAGAAAGCTCCAATCTATATCTTATTCCATTGATTTTATAATCTCTGCTATATCATTCTAAAGAGGAAACCAGAGCTATTGCCTATTGTTTACATATTCTCATGAACATATGCTCAAGCAAGAGCTGAATGTTACTTGAACACTGCAGTTTTGAATTCATACTAATTTATTTAATCAATATCTTGGACAATCACTGTCAAACACATTGGAGAAAAAAAAGCTCCAAACACACCTAATCACAAAAAAAGCCCAGAGATGCCATTCCCTAATTTCACCAAAGACTAAAAAGATCCACAAACAAACTGAAGACAGAACACAGCACATTTGGAATGGGAGCTCTTGCACAGGCATCCTAAATTGTAGGTTTGCTTTGTCTCTCCACTCAGAAAAGAACAAGGATGGAAGAGTTATGGGTGGTCATGTGCATCTAAGCACCAAGGAACTCAAGTCAGAGGCACCTATTATTGGGATGGATTATTAAAGTGCTCCAATTCTCCAGCTTTCCTTTGAATCTTGGTATAAATGGGTGTCTACAGAATATGCAAAACTTACTGAAATTTTACCTTTTTCAGTTTGTAAAAGGTAACAGATCTATAACTAAGACTTTAAAAGTAAAATAACTGAAGTGGAATCGTCAGTCATATATGCAATTAAGTCCCTGCTCATGCAAAAGAATTCAAACAACTTAAAAATAAACTGGATTTTGGGTGTTGCTTGCTACATTAAGTGTGGTATTCATATTGTTAGTGGATGACATTCAAAAACAACCAGCAATTTAGTGTTTTGCTTTGTAACACTTGTTAATCATCTCCATGCAAGGCTTTAGGCTGAGAAATGACAAGGGTAACAACAGTAAGACAGCTATTTCAGTAAGGAATGATCTATTCTGTGAAAAGCATGTTTTCTGTCTCCTGTGATGTCATCACTGAAAGATTCCTGAGAAGAAGTTGTTTGGACAAGGGTATTGATGACAAAACACGGAAGGCCTCAGCAGGTTGTGGAGAGACAGACTGCTTGAGCTTAGTCAAACATTTTGTTTCCCTTTTTGGGTTTAAAGAATCAGAGAGCCAGATATGTGAAGAGACAGAAGGTGCAATTGCAAAGAGAACCATCTTAGCAAACACACACAAAAGGTATAACAAGCAAAATGTAGTAGGTAGTAGGTGGCCATGCATGCAGGAGAAAAGATCTGGTCTTGTAGAAAAAAATACTTTTACTACTTTAGCTACATTCTAAGAAGCAAACCTTGAACTTGAATTTTATGAACTGCTCTTTGCTTGCAGAAAACATGGAGGACTTCTTCAGTAAGCAACAATGGAGTATAAGAAGAAAGAATTGTATTTTGTAACAATTCAAAACAAACACACAGTATGTGGGTTTTTGTTTGAGCTTTTTGACTACACCACAGAGTGGACAGTGGGGTCTGTAGCTTTTCTTTTTCAAATATAACAGATGCCTACCATCATCACGGCCAGACTGAAAGCTGCTGCCCCTTTTCAGTGACGCAGTTTGACTGAGATGGCCGATAGGCGACGGACGCACATCACTGTCCAGGTCCAGCATGGGGCTGTGGAGCAATGCACTGCCTGGGTAGAGGGGAAAAACCCAAAAGTTAGGATAATTTTGCACATCAGCTGACATGAATGTGCATGCTGCATGTGGAATTCTAATTTAATTCAGTGATACAAATGTTATCTTCCAAAAACATTCTTTATTTAGACTCTCAGTTCATCTGTATCAGTGCTATTCAATACCACCACTACTGACTCCTGTAGCAAAGCCAAAACCACAAGTACCATGGGGAAAATGCCATTCTTTGAACTGTATCTTTCTCTGTTTATAATTGACGCCCTACAACTAACAGGTAAATTAACAAGTTGCTTGAAAGCCATGGATAAAAATGTATTTCTGCCATTAATGACATTGCCTGTGCTTTTTTTCTGGTGTATGTCCTAAACACACTTTTCAACAGCAAAAGTTTCTTTTGTGTCTAGCTGAAGCAGTTAAAGACAGAATGTTCAACTATTACTTAGCTGTTTTGCCTCTATGAAGTTCAGGTAGAGAGAATCCATCCATCAGGAATCAGAGGAACTAATGGCACGTTTCCTTTGTAAATGTTCTTATTCATGCATAACTACAAACCCACAAAATATTTTCCAGTGTATCAAACATTTTTTTTTTTTTTACTTTGGGTGCCTGTCCACATGTAGGTCCCTATTCACAAGTGTAAGTTAAGATCTTATCTGATGGAGGTAGATACTTGTAGTCTAACATGCATTTTGAAAAACAGTCATATAACAAAAATAAGAGGATTATGATAATTTTTAATGTACTGTGACACTGCCAATAACTTTTTAAAAGTCTAAATTGCTGCTTTATGCATTTCGCCTTATAGAGACATTTCTGAAAGTAGTCATTAAAAACTACTTCAGCATTGCTCAACTGAGCTGTAACAATTAAACTAAAAATCAATCAAAATTCCCAGAATAGAACATCCCAGGTCTCAGAAGACCATTTAGTCCAACCTTTCATGGGAAAGGGGGCCATGGTGAGATTATCTAGCACTCTGTCCAGTTCACTGTTGAAAACCTCCAGTGATGGCAGCTTTACAATGTCACTGGGGAGCTTACTTCAGTGATTGATTGTTCTTAAGGCAAAAAAATATTTTCTTATACTGAGATGAAACCGTCCCTGGTAATTAATCCTGAATTTTGTAGTGAGAATCTCAGCATCTGAGTTTATACTGTTGCTCTTTTCCATTGATACCTATATTCACTTAAAATAACAACAAGGTCACAGAGGATGACCACCAGCTGTAACATTGAAATACTCAGATTCAGGAGTAACACAAAGCAAAAACTATTCAAAGCACATTTATTTTAGTGTCAGAGCAGCATGGCAGAAAAGATACACCTAATCCTTTTAACAGCTGGGGCTTAAAGAGCAATATAAAGTATGTGAAACTTATCACAAACTTCCAATAGGTGACAGTATTGGGTTTTAGTTCATTTTGAAAGAAGTTCCTTCTCTTATAATTCTTTAAAGGCTTTTAAAGAAATTTCCTATGGCCTTTCACAGCAGCATTATCATTACCAAAATAACTGTCAGTTCTTCCACTCATCATCTTACAGTTCATAGTATAAGACACATAAGTAAATAGACCCAATGTGCTACATCACTCACAATTGTGATTGACACACTCTATTTACACTCTCGGTGGACTCAGCCTCCCTGTCTGCAGGCTGTGCTATGATTCTGTTCACTGCATAACTCCTACACCACTTATTAAACGCAGCTCATCTTTATCAGCTTTAAAACTGATGAGTTTTCAGCAACACAGAATCTGCTGCAGTGATTTAGGTGGATTATCCACCGTCACCACAGACAAGATCTACAGTATGTTCTACAGTATGTAGATCTTGTTCAAGAGTTTGAACAAGAATTTGTGGAAAGATTTTCCCTTTTGAAAGAATTAAAAACGCATAATAATGAAAAAGCAAAAAACCAAAGCTTTGCAGTAATCAGCATCCAGGGAAACAACCCAGCCATCTTACAGAATTAAGTAAAACCAAAACAAATTAATTCCTCTTCAGATTTAAAAAAATAAATATAAAAATTCATTATCTTACATAAATTCTACACTGAATGAAAAGAAAATTGTAGAAGACCCTGAAAAAATTTAAGTGTCTCACACAATTCCTGGGATTTCAGGATCATTTGAGTGAGATTGAACATATTTGCATTTTATTTGGAAAAAAAAAGAAAGTATGTCAAGAAGGCTAAATCAAAATTGTCACAGGCATTGCTATTTAAAACATATTTTATTAAAAAATAAAAAAACACTGGTAAGAGTGTAGCAGCATTATTTTCACAAAAAATACAACAAAAAATTCCTCTGATCTCTCTGCATACAATTTAAGTTCTCAGATTTCAGACAGCATGTTAATATAAAGAATGCCTTGTAAACAGATGGTCTCTAAATATGACAGTGCCAATTAAACCTCAGAATTAAGAAAAACAGACACTCACTAAAACACCTTAATGTGAATTAGCTCAATTAAAACCACTTGCTTGTGGTAACTGTATTGCTGCTGATGGACTAAGCCCATGCAGCCTGAATGGTTTATATATTCACCATGTAACAGAAAACATGTAAAGAATACTCTCTTGTTCCACCAGAAAAACCACATCATCAGTTTGCTGGCATACCAGGAAAAGAAAGTTTAACATGAACTAATTTCTTTATTGGTTGTCTAGCATTACAAGCAAGTATAACACAGCAGCAGGGAACTACAACAGCACATATACCCTCAGGACTAATAAACATCTGGACTACATTAGCAAAGCTGATCTTGCTCTCACCCTACCAGAAGATAGCGCATGAAGACTGCACACTAACACATAAATCTTGTAAAAAACAGTGAGAGCTAACTTACAAACAATTTTTCTTCTATCCCAAGTCATTCCCTCTCTGGAGCCAGCAGCTTAAATTTAGCAGCGTAATGCAATACAATGAATTAATAGTAGTATGGACTGCAGACAATAATATTTATAAACCTAAATAAACTAACCAAATACTAATTTACTGCCCACTCAGTATTTGATTTGTGTACTATTTTTACATTCCTAGATCCTGAATGTAGGACAGCAACAATGCAAAGTTTTGAGAAATTAACTTTTTACTGTGCTAACAGGTTTCAAGAAGTATAAACAACATGAAAAAATATTCTTTGTAGATCCTTACTTTTAAAAAATACACTGCATCTTTGAAGCTACAAAGTACTTTTTTCCAAAATACAGCATCTACATGGAGCATTATCTGTGAGAGACTCCAGTGCCAAGTGTATATTTAACCAAGGAAACATAGCAAAAGAAAAAGTACTACATTATCTTCTTCTACCCAGCAGTAATGACGAAACAGAAGTTTAATTAATGGCTTATTACATTTACAACTATATAATCATGTAAAGATCAAATATGAAGTTTTAAGGATCTCAGTACTGCTTTAATTTTATTTTTTAAAGGATTTTAGTGGGTTTCAACTTTTTGTGCGCTGATATTTTGAAGGTGCGCATTTAGAGGCTATGTGAAATAAAAATATTTCAGTGGTTTTGTTCACTCCTCTTCTGTTCTAGTGCAGTAAGATCTCACCAGAATAAGAATCTAAAAAACACAGTAAAAGTACAGTTCTTTTTGATATTATTTCTCTAACTCTCTGTAAATCAAAAGCCACCTGCACTGAAGGTTTATCATACTATAGGTTCCTACAGTACCAAACAACCAGTATAGTACAAACCTCAACACCATTTTTTGGATTGTTACCTGCAAGCTCTTGGCAAGCAGAGTGTTACAACCTCCATTAAAAAGACAACTGAAATTTGTCTAAAATAAATTTTTCAATGATATGCAAACCAGTCAATGATTTAAAATTTTAAAGCTGTTTTACCTTCATATTCCTAAATTATTACCAAATTGAGTGTAAAAATTGTTCTGCAATATCCATTGCTCCACAGCTGCCTGGGTTTTTTTCCCCCTCTGAGGTCTGGCAGGCAGAGGTTTCTTGGAGGAGTCACAGATCTCTCGCCTCTCTCGATATTTCAGCCTCAGCCACTCTGCAATTCTGTCAGCCCAGTGCATCAATTACATGACTTCCAGTAAAGATTTTTACAAAAGATACTTGTGATCAGGGGATTAATGTGCCAGTAGTAGTGTGCCAGTACTTCCTTCAGGGACAAAGAAAATTGTTAACAAGTGACCAATCTTAGGTTAAGTAATTTTTAAGTGAGATTTTCCATGTTAAGCCAAATGGCAGTCATTACACAGACTTGCTCATATACAACATGTACATGTACATACAACACATACATGACGTATACGAGCAAGATTAATTAAACCAAAAAAAGACCCGACAAGATGTGCAACCAGGTGAACACAGCTACTCTGTTTTCCTACCCATTATGTATCTTACAGTGAATTTTCTCACAGGCTACAATAGCAAGGAAGGCTGATCTGCAGCCTCCAGGCTCTCTGAAGGGCGGCAGACTTCCTCACCAGCCTCAAACACCTTTGAACACTTTTTCCTGTGCACAGCGGGCCCTTGTCCTGTGCTACAGCCTGACCACCCACTGTTGCTTGTTGACCAAACACACAGTGCCTGGAGCCCGCACCGACACAACCAGGATAAGATTCCTTTCAAGGACACCGCGGTGAGAATTTCCATTTGGCTAGGCCAGAAATTAGGCAAGCAGCAGAAATTACTGAAAAATTAACCTGCTCAGCAGATGAATAACATTTATTATTATTATTATTATTATTCGGCAGATAAATACCAATTTTATTATTTTTCTTAAGGTCTTTTTCTTTCTCACTTGACATTTTATAGTGATCAAGAAGAAAACGGGTTGTTTTTCTAGAAAAGAGATGAGCATGGAAGATTAAAATTGATAGAAAAAATTGGTTTTGGGAGATATTTAGAAATGAATGCTTTTAAAAATCTTAAGGCTAGTCTTCATTACTGTAAATGTGTTTATAATGAAACTGTTTTTCAGTTTACTACAAAAAGGGTAATTGGGCCTATTCTAGTGGTGTTCTAAGTATTTCACAGCCTAAGGATATTCCTTATTGTCAGCCCTTCAGACCAAAAAATTAGGAAACAAGAGCCAAGCATTCAAGTTCAGCAGATAAATAAAGATTACTTCATTTTACTATCTCCAGTAGACATTAAGATCATCAGCACTTCTGGAAAAACTCACTTTTCCTCCTGAAAAAGTCCTGAAGACTGGAGCGGATGCAAAGATAAAGTTCTGGCCACTGAAGAGTTTCATTCTATCTTCATTCATAATAATCTTTAAAATTTTGGTTTTAAGCTACCTGTGTTGCTTCTTAATCCCAATAGTTACTCTCTTTACAGTACTTTAATATTATTAAAATAGCACATAAAATAAGAATGCCCCCTGAACTTCTGAACATGCTGCATTCTACTAAAATGGCTACATTACAGGAAACTTACAAATACAGGTAGTAAAGGAGGAAAATGAGTCTGCTATCCATTTTTGTACTGATCAATTTTTATTCTCACTTTTTTTTTTTTTTTTTTTTTAATTAATAACCCATTAAGGGTTTGCTTGACATCTGCTGTCAAAAGGGTATTTCTGCTATGGACAGGGGATGTGGTTTAGACATGAAATGGCTCCCAGCTGCAAGAATTCTTCTTCCAGATGTACAGTAAGCAAAGGCAATGGAAGAGAACCAGCTGCTAGGATAACAAATTGAAAAGGCCCTTTTGACACAAGCCTTGCTGGCCTGTCTGATCTAACAAAGATGGATCATTCATTGCAAGGTGAATAGAATCTCAGTGTGGCACAGAAAAAAAGAGCAACATGGTCAAGACATCCATTTCTCTCTTTCACACCAAGTACAGCTGCTGTTACTCTGGCACACAAAAACCCTGCAGAATTTTTTACAATATTTGGAGAGCTGAGCATCATACTCAGTGCTGCAAAAATTATAGGTTTTTTTCAGCAATAAGAACTAAAAAAAATTATAATGATTAAAAAAAATCACAAAGACTGTACTATTAGACACTGTAGTATCATACTCCTGTTCGGAGAGCTAGCTCTACATTGGGAACTTTAATGGGTTGTGTATTATATATTTTGCAATCAAAGGGCAGCAAGAAGATCACACTACAACCATGTCAATGTTTCCATTTACAGCTTTAGTTTCTAATCAGGTTAGCTATTAACAGGTGGCTTATTTTCAATAATATTACATGAAATCTCAAAGATTTGCATCACAAATGAGTGATTTAGGTCACTCAAATCACCATCAAAGGTATTGGAAAAAGTAGTTTTAATAAAAATTTGTAGGAGTGAGACTTGACAAAGTTTGCAACAACCTGTTAAGAAATTAAAGATTTCCCAGCCAGTTTAATTATAACTGGATGGCAGTTCATACCCATTTTAGTTCAAAGGATCATGAAACCTACTAAGCCACTATTAAAGTCTAAGCAAATAACCACTGGCCACACAGAAAATAGTCTTAACCTCCACAGCTTCTCTTCCTTATACTTGCATTAAGAATCCCATTGCTTAACTCCTTTTGGCTATCTGCCCAGTGCCTCAGGAAAATTTTAAACTAAACCTCATTATTTACATTTATTTTCATGTCATCTTATGTCATTATGTTCTCCGTGTTTCCTGCACTCCAACAAATCTGGGAAGCATAAACCATAGTGAAAATCTACAATTATGATTTAATAATAAATTGCCAAGTATAGTTGCAATTTAAAATACGTAAAATCTTAACTGAAGGAAACCATTTAGTATCCAGGTACCAGATCTGAAAGTCCCTAGACATCTACAAATCAGAAGATCATATGTCAAAAGGAGCAATTTGGGCTTTAGCCAATACAAGGCATAAAATACCAGCACAAATCAGTTTACTATTCAAATGTTTCTTAGTAGAAATCTAATAAATACACTTTTGGGCGAGCATATGCTCTACCATGGTAACCTTTATATTAATGGCTTGAAAAAACACTCTTTTTCCATTTCTTTTCTGTCTCATGCATCTCCTTAACATATCTACATACTAAACAACAGCAGTAACCTGGCTCGACCTACTCAGAGTCCTCCCAGTGGACAGAACAGTGGGATATGACTAGATAGATAACACTAATTAATCTATGCTTTAGGAAAACTTCATAACCATTACAAAAGTTTCAAAAACAACAAAGGAGCACAACTGCCTATTCCATGAGTAAGGCAGATAGCATTTTAAGTTTTCTATTTAATGCAATAAATCCATATATTTAGAAGCACTACTACATAAGCAGAGTCAGAGCTTTAGCCAGTTACACATGGGTACCACATCTACAGCTGAACCTTTAATGAAAGAATCTGACCATCAGAGAAGCAGAAGAATGCCTTAATACAAAGAGAGGAGCATGGGAGCTTAATGATTCTGGCATCCCCTGTACTGCCTCACTATGCTTTTGGCAATGCTGTTTGGTCTCTTTGTCCTGGCTACTTATACTTCCGCACAGGAGGAATTGTGATCTGCTCTCTTATCTGCACTTCTACTCACTCCTTAAAACATGTGGGCTTGGAATCAAGCAGTTTCTCACAATACAAATATCCCATGCTTGCATTTTTTTTTGCCTCATAAATGAGGAAGGTCTGCTATAGCAAGAAACAGGTAGGCTAAAGGCAATGATGGGCGAGTAACAACAGTCATATTTTAGCACATAATGAAACATTAATCTACATAATGCAAGATTAATTAGCAAGCCAACAGGGTTGTTTAGACTGAGGGGAAACACTACATCCATGCACATACAGAGTTATTCCTCAAGGGAAATAATAGACTCCAAAATGCTGCTGTGAAGTACTTCATACACAGGACTTGAGAGAATTCCCCATCCTACTTGTACCCATTGAAATAAATGCAACTAATTAACTAATGATCAAATTGTAATAGATGATCAATGTCGATTAAAATCAAAGAAAAGATTCAATTAAACAATTTGCTGTTGGCAGTTGTCAGCTATTTAAATCACAATGCCAATTATTTGACAAAGCTTAGCACAGCTGGATATGCTCTCAGTTTTTGGAAATAATATTAACACAAGTTGGATTAACTGGAAACAGACAGTATTGGAAACACACAGGATTTCTGCTGACCCCTGAAATAAAATATGAGAAAGAACTCCAGGATCATTACAGTCATGTAAACTTGCCACGGTTTCTTCTTTCAGGTTGCGTCAGAAACTGCACCATGATATGATATTAAATGATACTTTGCACATCTAGGACATAATTCCAATTGCTGAGTATTTCTTACAAAACGGAGTTCATCTCTAGTAATATACAAGCTCAGAGGTTTTTCTTTAAAAAAAATCTGTGATAGTAGTGAAGGATGCACACTTAGACCAAAAATACATACCTCGTTATCAACCTAAAACAAACATGTATTTAAATATAATACACAAAGTTCTGATAGCACATTGCAATACCTTGGCATCTAAATTAGCTCACTCCTGTCCTTCAATTTGGAGACCCTTGGAAGTTATTAACAAGAACACAATCATCAGGTGAGGACCCTAGAGAGGATGTAGAAAACTAGACTGACTTCTTGTCAGTAATGGGGATTTTTCCCGACTGCCATTATTATTGTTCTGGATACGGCAAAATCTCTTACAGACAACAGGAGAAGATGCTATTTCTATATAAGAAAATGAAATTATTTCAGTTGTAATGACTAATGGGTCAGCCTTCCTGTTGTGTGGAGACAACTGGAACAATTTTGCCCCATATAATACAGTGTTGGCTTGTACTAGTGACTAAATTTGGAGTAAATTCTTGAATTTACTTAGGATTGTGTTTTAGCTTGTTTAACAAATAACTGCAGAGTAAGCCTTCCCTTCCTGAATACATCACGGCCAGTAAGTAAAGTCTTGTAGAATATTTGCAGTTTCACAATCATCTGCAAAAATCCTGTCCAGAATGTCTAATGGTTTAAAAAACCCCAGCCATATCCAGGTAAGAAAAGCAGACACTTTGTCTAATTCAAAACCTATTTAAAGTAGAAAAAGTCATGTGTAATGACTCAGAGCACAGTTCTCCTTTCAAAACTAATAAAATAGTAGCAAAATACTTTGCAAAAGCTCAGCTGAAAGGTGAAAAATTTCACAGAAATGTAAAAATAGATACAATCTGCTACTGAGGTTTAAGTTTACTATGCTGAAAAGTTTTGACTCAATCAGTTTGAACCCACAGATTCAGTTGGCAAAAGAACGAAGGTAAGAATAGCCAGAAATAGCTGGTATGCCCAAGGTAGAACTGTAATTGCTGTCTGCTTGTTTCAGCATTCATAGTATGAAAACTGCCATTTGCTAGAAACAATGGAAACCTATTCTTTTCGTAAGAATACCAGTCCTATGATCCATCTTTTCCCCCAAATGCTCGATAAACAAAAAACTAAATATTTTTTTGAAGCATGTGTTAAGTGGACGACTTATATGCTTGAAAATTTATTATAATTTTATCTTAAAAAGGGCCTAGGAATTTATAAACCTATAAATAACATTTCTAACTTGTTTGAGCTGATTAGATCCCACAGTCTTGCATAACCAAATTGAGCAAATATCCACACCTTCCTTGTTTGAAAAGCACACACCTATTAAAGTAGACTAAAATGCATGCCGTGCCTCTTATCACAACCAGCATTGTTCTACTTGGCAGTTAAAACCAATCCTTCTAAATTCTCTTTTTTCTGTCTCCTACCTGGTGCATGCCAAAATTAAACATCTGTGGAAAGTTAAAATCATGCTCAGCGACTTTCCTTTGTCCTACTAGATACTAAGTGAGAAATTCAATCAGCTAGGATTGATTCTTGAGTATTTTAAAATCTGTACAAAAAACTATTACCAGTGGAACACCCCATAGAAGGCTGGAAAAAAAATGATTGGCATTCAATGAGCTGTTAGCATTTATTTCATACATGCACAAAATATTAACTATTGATATTTGCACTTGCTGGGCATTCAAGTAATTTAACTTCCCTCTTCTGAGAGTCAAACAGAGCTGTATCATAATGGCCCCTCTGACATGATGGCTGAGGAAAGCAGTTTTGTTGCAAGAAAAATACCAAACATGTTGAGATTTTTCAAAACTTATATAGGAATGTTGACACTTTTTCCACTCATTCACTGGAGCCTGCATATCAGAATTACAGAGACTACTAAAACAGAAGTATCAAGCACTAAGTATCATCATGTGTCTATTTGTCTTGCTAAAAAGTGGAAAATGGTCATACAAAAATTTTTTAAGTGAAAGAAGAAAGAAGCTTCAAATTATTAACCATGGCTGTTTTCACAAGTGAGTTTTGCTCCTGATAACTTAATGTTGTGAGGCTGGTGGCAGTGCCTCATGAGGGCTTTTGACAAGGAAAGAAGATGGGGTTTGGAAACATTGTAAATTTTGATCAAGATGCCTGGAAAACAGTGTGGCATTCCAGCGGCTTCCATAGCACTTCACACTGTGTAGCAGAACAACGATGGTCTGTGCACACTTTTAAGCTAAAACTTACTGACATTGCTGTCACAAGTGATGCATCCTGTGAACTCCTTATCTCATGTCACAACGTGTGCAACAGAGAGTTGCAGAACAACAATGTTCTGCTCTGCAGAAAATTTACAGCACATTTCTACAGCAGTTCCAACGCAGTAAAACTGTTGTGGTTTCTCAGGAAAAAAAAAAACCAAACCTTATTTGGCTTGGGATATGCATGCACTAACACTAAACATGGGAGTTACCTGTAAGCCAAGGGATGCCAGATTCCAATATGCCTATTCATTTCAGAACTGGCAGCAAACTCTGTAAGACTTCTTAAGAAACAAGGTACAGCTTCTATTTCCTAATTTGAAAATCCAGTTTTCAGATTTTACTACTAGAAATGTCAGGCCAGCAGCCTTCCACCTGCTGGAAGGCTTTTCATACTTATACATTGTGATAGGTCTTGTTAATTTGTAGCTAAATTGCAGCAACACCTGCAAGCAATACCTTAACATTTTTTTGAGGAGCAACGTTGTCAAAGACAGAATATAACTATGTATTCATATCAGTCTAAATACTAACTTTGCCTAAATATCCCTTTTGTCCAGCTCCCAGGTCTGTGCAGATTCAGTGCAATCTGAATTTTGAAACTGCACACAAAGAAGAGGACTCCATAATATCATTCACTACATGTCAAGGAATTAAGCATTATTCCACTGTGCCCTAATATCTCAGGTATCCATATATTAACAGAATATCTTGTGACAAAGTAATCTAACCAGCAGATTCACAGAACAATCCAAACTTGATATGACCTCAAAGAAATGCTTCAAGAGAACAGTAAACCATGGAGAAATGATTGAAATTTAATGCTTTTGCCATGTAAAGAGCTTAAAACTTGTAAATTAAGCAAAAAGAAAACTCCAACTGCTGTTTTGTGTTTATAACAGAATAAAGAAAAAAAATTAAGTTAGTATTCAGCTTTGTAAAAAGCTATCTAAATTGATGGGGAAAACCTAAAATATCCTCTGAACACTACAATAAAATAAAAGGCAATGACAAATTCCTAAATGTCAATGTGTATATATATACATATATCTATATATAAAGATAAAATAAAAATGTATCCTTGCCTTTTTGTTCTTTAACATAGCTCTCCTTACAGTTGTGCATGAGCTGCAGAATCCACTGATGTTGAGCACCAATGCACTGCCAAGCTGGGTCCCCAGGTGCATGAAGATCAGAAAGATATCTGTAAAATCCAGTCCAAAAATCACAGTTCTGACTTGACACACTGAAGGCCTCATTAAAACAGACTAAGCATGTACTAAGAAATACTTTTCCTTTTTTTACATAATTTTAAAAATTCAAGAATATTTAATAAGATATGCTCACATCCACTGCAAACAGAAGTTTTGCATTTGCCCTTCTTCAATTAGTAAGGAAAAATTCCACCAAAAAAGTATAGATAAAAAACTCTTTAATATCATATTAATATGCATTTCCAGTTATGTCTCTAGTAAAGTATGCAGGAAACCAAACTCTTTATCTGCAAGGTTGCGGTTTAGTGCTTCAGATTTGAGGGAAACTAGTGATGGCATCTCAAGCACATAAAATATAGTATTTTTCTTCCAATTGATGTTATATGATTGTATCATCATGTAATTTTAACAAGTAATTACAGAAGGAATTAATTTCTGGCAGCTCATTAATTTTAGCACATGCATGCACAAACATATGTAAATCAAGCTCCTGGGCTCTTTGTTTATTTTGGGCTGGTGGTTTTTAGTCCATGCACAGTCTGAAAAAAAAGAAGTGAGTGAGATAACAAAAAGGATTGCGGCTTCTAAATTGCAGAAGCAAAATACTGTCTGTCTTTAGGGAGAGAGGAGCACTAGAAGCTGGCTGTTGTGATTTCGAAGAGAACACAAAAAGAATGTGTCTCATGTATGGCATTCAAGACTATCTGACAACAGGACTTCTAAAAGGGTATTTTCAAAAAGTGCTGGCTGCTCTACTGTTTGAGGCACTCATATTTTCATGAATGAGACTCGGGACAGATTAAAAAAAGTCAAGATGCTTAAGGTGAACTATACTGATAAATTATCTTAAGCAGCGCAGGGAATGTTTGTTCACTCCCTCACAAAAGCTGTTTTACTACAATAATACCTAATGCTAATTAGGACTGTGTTGAATTCTGTCTTCTTTGACGAAAGTCTGCAGCACTTGAAGAAAAAATAAACTGTCAAAGTAGGACTGGTTGGATGGATGAGAAAATTATACAACTAACCATTTTGACAGGGTGACATTTATAAATTATGAGCTCAAGTCCTTTTCAGTGTTACGGGGGACTTTAGTCTTAGGCACAAAACTAAAAAAAGTATTACCACTGGTCTTGAAATACGTACATCTACTTGGATGCTAAGTGCTATGGTAAACTATTTCTGAACAGTATAAAATAATTACCAGTGTGAATACTCTAATACAATGAGAGGAAAATATGAATTGAAGCCTATTTATAAACATTAAACATCTGAAGGAGAAAACCACAGTAGGTCGTTTTTTAGGTCTTGGTCAGCCTTCAACTTCAGAGACATACAAAACAAGTGTATCAAGGAAGAAAAAACACTCATAAAAAGGGCAGGATTTATGCAAACTATTTTACAATTTGGATTTTGTTAGTTTCATTTTTGCTGAAGTCCCCTGAAGAAAATCTACTTCATACCTTGCATTCAGAAAATTTACACTTATATACCCATGTATACTTAGAATAGTGAAACCAATTTAACAATTTTGTCAGCTGGGATTCTCTTGAGTCATTAGAACTGAATCACTCAACATTCATGCATTCCCTGCTCTGCCTTATTATACTTCTACATGCGGAATACATTTTGTTACATTAACAAATGCTTTTACATAGGCTGGGGTATTTTTAAAGATTCAATAGTTCAAGGTAAGTGGCTAGAAATGAAAACACCTTAAAAATAATCAACCAAAACAACCAACCCCAAAAACTCAAGCAAGAATCAATAAAACACAACCAGCCAAAAAAACCCCACAAGAAACCTCAAACGGAAAACCAGAATCAAGCGCATGTACAACTATAAGTTGTACATATACTATAAACTATAAGTGTTTCAAAGAACCCTTAGAAAAGGTCCTAACACCTGGCTTAGGTTAAACAGCTGCTCTTTAAAGTTTTCAAGTGTCACAAAGAAAAGGAATGGCCAGTGCCACCTTCACAGACATAAAACGCTGAACTATTGATCTTAAAAACCAATTCCAATGAACAGGCAATATTTACAGAGCATCCAGAAGAATGAGAAGCACTCTGCATAAATTCACACAGGTCACTGTAGTCATAAACTCACATGATGCAAAGGGACCTAAGACACCAACACCACACTTGGGCCTGTACACACACAGAATGTTCATGACCTTGTGTAGGTGTCTGAATTTTACAAATGCTTCCTGCACAGCACATTTGGTCTGTTTTTTTTACAATAACTGATAAAAACACTGAGATTGTCAAGACACACCAGGATGCCCTGGCAGCATACAAATCTCAAAAGCTTTCTAAATAAAGCCATCAAATGTTCCAGAGCACTCTAAAGTTTGGCACCAACAACTGAAAAGTTGAATCATCAGCTCATCTCAGTAGCCCTACAACAGACATCAGTTTTGTGAAAAATAGATAATCTGTAAATGTTAATGAAAACTGGGAAACTGGTTCATGTTCATGAAATACAAAGGAACTTCATTGTTAAGGCTGAGCAATAAAAGAGCCAATACCACTTTCAAACAACAGAACAGTCTGCATTAAAGCCTCCCTGTCATCTGACTCAGGACGATTCCATTTCAATGTCAAGTCAAACTGAAGCGTAAGACAAGTTAATAAGGAATCTATTTTGAGGTATGCAGACTAGGACAGGTCATTTCAAACGCAGCTTGCAATATGTGGGTTTAGAGAATGCAACAAAATCTCAACATGCCTTCTAGATTTAAAAAATCAAATTCAAAACTCAATTATGCTGCATTAAATTGTTCTCATTCAAGAACTGGTTTTCAGTCCTTCAATAAACAATCCAGTACCATTCTATTGCCATTATTTATATAATCATGAAGTCTCAAAATACTCACATCTTTAAAATCAGTATTTAAACCATAGTGAAACTAGTCACTACCCTATTTAGGAAACATTTAAATACACATTAAACACCATATGTCTGATGAAGCCACTAGGCAAATGATTACCTTATATAACGTTTCTGATCATGCAACGTTGACGGAGTTTCAAGCAGCTTATCCAACAAAAGTTCTCGTAAAGCTTCAATTCTGGTTTCAACTTCAGCATAATCTAGGAGTAGGGAGCAGGAATAAATCCAATGTGTCCTTAAGCAGTGTCATGAACTGAAAATTACATTAGTTTCCTAGGGTATCTGACATTTCTGGAGCGAATGTGGAAATCAATAAAAATCATTTTATAACAAGCCACATCTGAACATATTATACACGATAGTTTTATAAAACCAGAGAATTAGACTTTCAAGTCTTTTCAACAATATGTGAGAAAGATACTCAAAGTCACATTTTAATTGCTGTAGTCTTTTTTTATGTCCAGTAATACCAAGCCTTAATAAATAAATAAAATTGGCCGTGATTCCACATTTTGTAGTATATACCTCACTCAGAAAACTTTCCAGATATGTTGCTTAGAGTAATTGGCTCCTATAAATCCATAATTTGTATGGATGAAAATCTGTATCAAAATCACAAAAAGCTCTTTGGTCTCCTATGTGCTTTTTAGCCTTAAAGCTAAAAAAACCCAAACCCATTAAATAACAGAATCTGCATCTTACATTTTTTGAACACTTGAACCTCTGTCTTTCCAAAGAGGGACTTGGCTTTTTCGTAGTCATTAATAACCACATCATAATCGCCCTTAAAAACAAAACCAAGCATTTACATTTGTTAAGAAAAAGACCAATGTCAAAAGGCTACTTTCAGCAAACAGAAAATTATTTTTAAAGTATTATACCTTCTGGATATTTCTTTCAATGTTTAAGGGAAGATTGAAAAGAAATTTAAAGCGTTGAAGAACATTAAGCGCGTTTCTCGTTGAATCAGCTTTGTCCTTGCGACCCAGCACTTCTTGAAATAAGGTATCTGCTGTGTTACTGGCTCCTATTTCAAACAAAGGGTGACAGTAAGAAAAAGTAGAGTAAGTAATCACAAACAGATTTTCTTCATTTTAATGAGTTATTCAAGGTGTTTTTAGAGCAAATGAGTAATTACTGTTGATTTTCATATTTTTTGTTCAACTGTGTTAACATTTTACAACTGCTGAAATTCTATTTCAAAGTGAACCACTTAGCATTTTAATGTGGTAAGACCCCTGTGTGATTAAAAACAATCACTCTTTCCTATTTCAAATGCTTAGCTTTGCTGCAGATATTTTATAGTTTGCTTTGGCTCCAGATACACATTATGCATACCAAATTATGCATCTCAGGATACAGAAAAAGTCATAGAAAGCTTTACATTTAAAATAAGTATAATTACATTTTGGTAATTAATGTCAGAGTTTCTAAAGTTATCACTGGGTTTTGCAAAAAAGTTTTTAATGTTTTAAAGTCAAGTCTTAAAAATTATTAACAATATTTGACCCACTTAAAAGTACCGATGGTCAAGACAAAGACAACATCATGACTAAAAAAGTCTAACTAGCTGGTCACTGTAACAGGATGAATACAAATTGTCTTCACATTGCATTTAAACTCTCATCACACACAGGATGAAGCCTTAACCAACAAATTCATGTATTTAAGTCTATACTATCTACAAACACTCTTCAATAAATACATTACATATCGCCCTAAAACCTTTGCTATCCTAAACTAAAAAGCCTTCTATTTTCTAATAAAGATTGCTTTTTAACACAGAATAATAAAAATTCATTTATAGTAGAGAAGAATTACACTACATATGAATATTAGCATTTTTCAACTTATGACTTACTTTTAATTAACCAAAACAAAACAAAAAAGGGGGAACCGCTTTAGCCTTTTTGATCATTGCATGTAGAAGTTTCTACATTATCTGGTCTAGTGACTATACTTTAAGCAAAGATGAAAAAAATTACATCAGTCTCACTGGGTGGCTTGCATGCCATTTTCTCTAGTCAACACTGTGGGTGGCCTGCTCATGTTAAAAGTAGTCTTTGTAAAATAATTGTTATATCTAAATAATGTTTAAACTTTGTTGAAATTTTGAAGCCTTGATGTAAAAAAAGTTTTGTCAGGACATCTATTTCCACCACATTCTATTCAGGATAGAATATTTTAATCCATTAAGGAGAAATGCACAATGAAAACAGTTAGCTGCACATTTAAATACAGATCACTGTTAAAGTATGATTTTTCTCAAGGTTATAACAAATGATTGCTTTGTAAATCTTTCTAGTAAATAACATTTTGTTTGTTTGAATTCATATGTTTCTTGTGCATTCTTTTAACACTCCAGAAGCAATGTGCTTTACCTGGGAATTAAAGTTATATTCACCAAGTTTTTTTTTTTTTTTTTTTTTTTTTTTTAATTTAATGCAAACCTTTTTTAAAAGGTAACTGACAACTGCAGGAAGACCATAGTGAATTCTATTTTCAACTCTTTATGAAATCCTCAATTCAGGTAAATGATTCTATTTTTTTAGGGTATTTTTGATTAATAGAATATGATTCTATTTTTTTCCTGTTTTATAAGAAATTGAAATATATCAAATTACTTAATAATGTATTCATAAAATTCAATACTTCATGCAAAACAGGTCTATCTTAGAATTAAAATATTGTAACCTTTCTTCCCTCCTCATCCCTCCAAATTCTTTCTACAATAACAATCTTTATCTCTTGATTACTGATGAACCATCCATGGATAAAGTTTCAGTTCTTATATGGACTGATTATGTTTTCAAAATGGATGATTCATCTACAGTGCATGAATTTTTTTAATTCAAAATAAATCTCTAGTTATTCAACAGTTGTCTGTCTTAGAGCCTGACAAAAACACTACATAAAGGAATTTGATTTACTTCCTTTAAAATACATTCTTCAATAAATTAATTATAAGGCACTGTATGTTTTTAATAAAATAAATTTAACCGCTTGTTACATCTATACTTATTGTATACTTGTTACATATATACTTATTATAACATCTATAATTCCAGCTAAAACACCCAATTGTTCTTTCACTACAGCAAGCCACTTTAATTCAAGAATTTGGAACCCTCTTAACATGCATTCAGATGCTGTGGAAAACATGCTAATTTTTAAGGGTTTGTAACCAAGCTTACACAACAGAGCTTGTCTCTTAAAACATGCACCTACAGTCCATAAAATGCACAATTCAACTGAAGAATTAAAGTCATCTTTGAAAGCAGTCCCTGCTACTCATGGATTATGGAAGCTTTTCAATGGTCAGGCAAGAAACAAAGCTTTGATCCTAAACTACTTTGCATAATATTATTTACTCTTTTTAAATCCTTGTATTCCTACTTCCCTGCCTCCCACCCATCATGACTTGCAAAGTATCATGAGGAAAAGCAGCCAATTCTTTTCATAGCAGAGCCAAACTTCAAACCACTCTGAAGTGTCTGGCACAAGTTTCTCTACCGTTCCAGCTTGAAAAAGACAGCTTGCATTGTCTACATAGAGAGTTCAGCCACCATTTAATGAAATGAAACAGTAATTATATATTATAGGTAAATTTGTCTTATATAAGTGTCTATAGGAAAAAAACACAGACCTAAGTTTTTGCTTTTTTATTTAAAATCTCTTACATGATTTAATACAAGGGAAAGTGCCCTCCAAGGAATCAGTGCTTGGAGCATGACATGGCTTAAATACAGAGCACTGAGGATTGCACTGGAAAATTTCAACAAATGCTTCTTTTCTCCTACCTAGATGTACCAATATTCTGCACACAGACACACGCTACAGTCTTTACATAGAGGTGTGAGGCTTTATGTGGTGTTTTTTTGGTGATTTTAAAATTTTTTGGCAGTTTGGATTTTTTCATTTCAGCCATCAAAATGAGGGAATAACAATGTTCAAAGTACATCTTTATTGTGAGCATCAAGGAATCCTGACTAAAAAGGACTAGAGCTGTTCACAAAACCCCCTGCTTTCTTTGTGCTCCCCACATACAGTCACTGCTTTCTTCATACAAGAGAAGAAAAACAGTGAACTTCCATGTCACTTTCTTGATTTCATAAAACACAGTCAGACTTTCCAACACTGAGTCAGCTATCTGCATGTCATTCCTGCTTATTGATACAGCACTAAGGGAAACATCCCTTCCTCTGTGAAAAAAATCACAATGAAACAAAGTAAAATTATCTTGGCAGAAGTCCCAGAATTAAAAAAAAAAGGGAACTTTTTTGATCTGATGAAACACATACCAAACTGCAGCAAATTCAAGCCATCTCTCTCAATGCAACCTTACAGCTAATACAGAGAAAGAGAAAACAAAATACTGACAGCTTTTCATGGTTTCTAGAAAGAATGCTCATGCCAAATAGTCTAAATGCCAGCACATTAAGTGAAAAATATCCTGTCAATAGACCTTGTTACTGCAAATATCTTATAACTGGGTTTTTTTCTGCCTTTACTTGAACATCTCACAATCCTGGTATTTAGCTCAGCCTACCCTTCTACACTTCTTCTATCCATGTAGTTCCTTCGTTTTCCTCATCCACTCAAATCGCGAGCCAACCAAAATGAATTAAAGTAAACACTTTAGAACATTTTTATTTTGATATTTATTTGCTTTGTTATCACCGACACTGCACAAAGTCATGGCAACCGCTGCTACTTATTTCAAAAGATGCATTATCACACCTTGGAACCACTGTCACCAAACAGGGAAGGGACGAGAGACTGTTTTCTACTTTCTACAATATTCCTAGGAAAATATTAAAGCCTGTTAGAAAGTCCAAAGTCCATAAATAGTTGCTGCTGGAAGGACAAAACTTACTGTTCAGGACATTCTCCAGTTTTTGCGTCATGGATCCTTCTACTTTTTCCGTTCCATCCGCTTCCAGTTTTTGATGGATTGCTAGAATAAAGAGTCTAGTTAAAATGCAGAACATTTTAATAGGTGGGAACACGTTACATCAAAGTGACACTTTTAAACATTTTTAAAATTAAAAATAAAGTGTTATTTTTCTCTTTAGACACAAAAAAATACAAACATGCTTTATGGCAGCAGAGCCTAGTGGAAGACAGGGCTTAGAGCCAGACACTGCAGAATTTTAACCATTACTTTGACACAGACTTCCTGTATCTTCTTGAGCAAGACAGCAATGCTTAAGGGAAAAAACCCACAAACATATGGACAGAATAATCTGTTAGTTATTATAATCTAAATTAGCCATCTTGTACAGGTATTAATTAAAGTTTGTATTGTGAAAAGTACCATTTAAACACATAATACTTCTGCTTTATAAGTCACAGATGTCACAAAAAAGAAATTACCAATAATTTAAGGGTAGAAAGGGAATCACTGCGAACCTTGATGATCCCAAAATCAAGTGCTAGAACATTCCCCCATCACTTCCCTTCATCTATAAAAAGGCACTCCTAAAATACAATTTAAGAGTTTTTTGAAGCATTAACCATTATCACAATGTTGCTGTGTAATTTTGCTCAAAACAACAGGAAAACAGAGGAGAGGTTTAATTTTTTTTCATGATGCCTTTTTTTTTTTTAAGATGCTATTTTTCTCCTGTCCTAAAATGGTAAAATCCTGAACTCTTATTTCTGTGTGGTATTACTAATGGAGGAGGAAATGCACATTGCCAGCACTAATTTATTATTTTACTATAAGTTACTCTAATATCTTTCACAGGGAGAGGGAGACTTACTAGCATAGCCTAATGACACTATCTTATTCTGAAAATATGAACAATGAATGTAGTGTAGGTAGTCCTTTTTTCTACTTCCCCTCTATCACACAGCCCTCCTTCCCTCTTCTACCGTTCAGAATAACCAGCACAAACCAGTATTTTTCTCTTTTAAAGTATTATTCCTGCATATATGCAGCACATATAAAATAAGATTTCCCTTTCAATTTTTTAATCTGATAATGTATAAAATGTGCTCTATCAAATAGCCATCAGCTCCTATTGCTTCAGATATATTTGAGGCTTAAAAAAACCTCCTACTGCTTTCTGCTGGTTCTCAGTAGAATGGAGCGAAGCTAAACTACCCTTGAAAACAGTGATACTCAGTGCTTTGAAAAAAGCAAGTAATGATATATTTTAGTTCAAAACACAGATACAGTTCTGAAAGCAGCCTCTCAATTGTTCCAGTTTAACTTGCTCCAGTTTGTTTGGCAGAGCAACCTAAGCTCCTCAGCTGAATTCTTTTAAGGTGAAAAGATTAGAAGAAGCACTCCAAGACTACATCTGATGTGCTCAAAGAGATACCTGGAATTCAATCTACTGGGTGAAGTTTGAACTAGGTCTGAAATATTGCCATAAACTGCACATACCATGCATACAGAGATGCCAGATGCCATTGCCAACTGGTTTCCTCTCCAGTGCCATCCCTATTTGCTCATGCCATGTAGATGCAAGCTAACAAGTCAACCCGGACAGGAACCCTGGGGCATCAGTCCTACTGTAAGGAGTGAGCGAGGGTGGCTATTCTGAAAAAGAATGGCCCTTATAGTCTCCAGCCTCTTTCAAAGGAGGAATTTTCATTGGGGGGAGGTAGAGGAGACAGGTGAGTAAAACCAGTGTGTAATTAAAAAAAAAAAGAAAAGAGAAAAATGAAGGAAAATTTCATTATTCTCAAACACCCAAATTTGACCCTTCAATCCCTTGATCATACACAAAGAATTACAGGAAGTCTTGCTCTCATGGAAATATAAAAGCAACTCTATTTTCATTCTTAAAGTCATCAGAGGGGAAAAAAAATCTAATTAGGACACCATATTTATTAAGATAATCAATGCTGAAATGAAACTGATGGATTTTTGAGACTGCAATCTATCTGTCTATCTATCTTGGAAGATGGTGTGTTATTTTGTGTGATATTTTGTGTACAATGGGGACAGTACTTACCAACAAGAATACTTCTACAATTTTTTAACAAAAGCATTAGTGGCTCTACTGACATGATTCCAATTCTATATATCATTTTCAGTCAGAGGCAGCCAATTATTGTAGTGCAATTAACTTTACATACTGAAAAGCAAGTTCAGCAGAACGGCAACCACAACATAAACAGACATTTTAAAGCCAAATGTTGCAAGTACTATTGGAATCACATCAAACTGTAATGATTTTAATTTACATATTTTGAAGTCATTCTATGAAACATACTCTTGAAAGATACTTTAAAAATAGACATGGATAAAAATCTAAGTTACACACTGCCTCAGAGGTTTTTAAAATTTGGCATTTTGGAACCATTAATTACATACCATTAATTGCTGACCAATGCAATATCATGTAGCTTCTGAAGGGGGCACACATGAGCATTTCCAAAAATGAACTCTAATATCCAAACCTTGATCAAAGCATACATACTGGCAACAAAAGGTAAAACATGAGAAGGACTTTTTCCTCATACATAAGTTTTGGAAGAGCACTATCTACCATGTTAGAACCTTCAAAAAGCCTTAATATGTAGCTTCTTATTATGAAGGCAGCTTATTTAAAAATTATGATGATTTTAAAATACATGATCTTTAACCAGTTGCTGAAAGCAATTCTCTTTTTCATCTTATTCAGAAAAGAACATACAATAGCAATTTACTATTCCCTCACCTTCCTTTTAGGAGGCAGAAAGTAATTTCTTTTCATATTGGTAGCTATTGTGCACAGCAACCCGGAAAACAGTATTCATGAATCTTAGTTTGAAAATTTTGATGTTTTAAACCCAGGAAGAATGGTCCTATTAAATCAATTCAAAATGCACTTTCAGACAGAGAAAAGTATGTCAATGGGAAAAAAAAATAAAATAAACCAAGGTGTTGAGTTTCAGAAATGTGGAAAGCACTGCAGAGTACAGATAAAGGCATATTAAGCATATGTAACTAGGAGTGTAAAAAAAAGGCATTTTTGAACAATTGTCTGAAATAAGGTATTTTAGGACATTCTGTAAAGTCGAAACCTACTTAAATTACTCTGTGTTCACGCAATAAATTTGTTATATTTCCTTCTACATGTTTAAGCTACTTTGTTTACTGTAATTATTTTTACACATGATATTCCGATTTAGCAATAGAGAGAGAACATTCATTGTGTTCCAAGGCTGAATTACAAAAGAAAAAAAAGTCTTAAGTTTCCACAGTGAAAAAGTCTTTCTAATAAAGTCTGAGCTTACTCCATCTGCATCAAATGATTTTGAAAGTACATGTTCCTTCCACGGAGACCAGACAAAAAGTCGTTGATTTAGAAGTTTAGACAAGCAAAACTATATGCAGTCAAGAAAAGTATCTGTAGACCTCATCTTTGAAAGGAATCTAGAGATGGTCAAGTTATTTTTTTCTCTGAAAGCACTAAATCCATCTAATAGTGGGAAGATACTGCTTGGGACAACCCTGTTCTCCTGTACCCAAAGCGCTTCCTTGTGCTGGATCTAGCCGTCACACAGCTGCAGGGCAGCTGCAGTGAGATAATCTGGTGCAAAACTAACTCAGTAATAAAGAAACGTTGCTTTACTGGTCAGTAAGCTTGCCTCAGTGGGAGCACTGAAGTATAAGGAAAGGTGCATATGGCCAAGGGAAGGTGGAAAGACATCCTATTCTTTCCGCACTACCAGTACTTAAAATGACCTTCAAATGCAACTTATTCTCAACTCATCACTGGCTGCAGTAAGAAGAGTAAGGAGAAAATTTTAGGTCTTTGAAGGCTTGAAGTAAAGGATGGATGGGATTTTTCTTGAACTGCCAGTTACCCTGGATTTACCTGACCCCAGATTTACCAGAAAAGCAGTTGGAAACCTAGGAGCATCTGTTTTTTAGGAGCTTTACTGTAAGAAGCATACAATAAATAAAAATGAGGAAAGGCTACATCTGGATGCTTCAACTAAGGCCAGATAATTAACTGTATTTTGTATCATCTTTGCCAGTAAGTGTTCACGTTTCCCTAAGTCAGGATATTTAAAGGCTTGCAAACTTCACAGCTGCAGGCAGATAATGATTAAAAATAGTGAAGAAACTAAGTTCAAAACTCACAACCTCTAACTGCAACTAAACACACCAGAATACATGCAAAGTTTAATCTGGTAAATAAGCCAATATACAGGTTTTGTATTAAAATAAACTGCAATTAATTCATTGCTACTTGTGTTGAAAACAATCTTATTTAATCTAAGAAAGGCTATGGGGTTTTTTGTTAGATTTATGGTAACCATGAATCTAGTAGATTAAACCACACTTCCAGGATCACACAGCTTTTCATTTGCAAATTTCATACTTGATTTCTTTATTAGACATTTTTAAAATGTATTTTGAGATAGGCACCAGGCTTGGCATTCTCAAAAGGTCCTCAGCCTCTGAGCTCAAAGAAACACAGGTGAACATTTTCTACCATTTTCTGACTAAAGGATGGCTAGAAATGTGTTTGGCATATCTGAAAATCTTACTCATTTTCATAGAATCGCGGTTAAAGAAAAAAGTACTTGAAATAAATCACATCCTTTTAGTCAGATGCAGAAATCAGGAGGGGAAAAACACAAGAAGTGCAAGGCCGACTCAGAAAAGCATTTAAGAAGATCTGATGTAACTAAGAACCTGGCACCAAAAAACAGTAATGGAGGAATGAAGAACACATCAGAACATAGCCAGGATTTATGCCTAATGCATGAATAAAAATGTCTTTGGTTTCCTTTATGGGAAAATTAACAATGTTTTGTACTTCTAGCAAAATATAAGAAGGTCATTGACGAGGAGAGCATCCCTATGTAAGATAAAATCTGTTCGAATGAATTTAACAGGACTGCAGGACTGCATATAAAGAGGAAAGCAATAAAGACAGCATGCTATGAGTGGAGCTCCTAATACATTACTCTATGAAAATCTAAAAAACAAAAAAAAAGTAGCAGTTTTTTTCCTTTGGCCATTGGTTAATAGTGCTAAGTCTAGTTTGGTTTGGTCATTCCTGCAGTGCCCCTTGAGAATTCCAGGTATTTTTGAATTGGCATAGCAAACTCAGCTTTGTTTTGGTTAACATTATTAATCCTAGCAAAAATGACAAAATACTGAACTAAATGCAGTACTGTCTTAAGTTGCCTTTTTGTGTTTTGTTTCTCTAGCATTTACTTCCTCAAGCTTGTTTATCCAACACAGTGGAAAAAATCGAAGAAAATGGACAGAATTAACACGATATTTTAAGGTAATTGAAGCACAGTGCTAGGAAGGGAGGCTTTATTAATATATAAACCCCAAAAATTTTAATCTAAAAACATGATGAGACCAGAAAACTTGTTCTCAGATGGATTTATATTAAAGCAAGTCTGATTTCTCTGGGCAAATATCTTGGAAATAGGCAGGAAAATGTGGCTTATTATTCTGCCTATGGATGCACTAAAAATTCCAGGAGTGGATCCTTTGCCAGAACACTTCAGAATTAAACAGTACAGAAAATGCTATTCTCTCTTTACTGGCGCTAACTTTCTGCCTCTATGAAATGTAAAAATAGCAAAAAAAAAAAAAGAGAAGCTTCTAAATGTTGCATTTAAAAGGTGGTATGGAAATCAAAATGGAATAATGTAGCATGAAATAAGGGGGTTTTATGGGTTTCAGGATAAATCTCGATGAAATTTAATCACAGGTAAATTTTTTTGCACACTTGCAATCAATTGCAGAATTAGCTGTTTGAAAATTGCAATTGCAAAATGTAATTCTCTTTCTACATGCTTTACTATTTTTCAAATTCAAACAAAAGAGTTAACCTACCTAAAAAAAACACAACCAAGTTGATAAAATATGACAGCCACACAGTAACTATAAGCTCTCAAAATTACATCCCTTTAGAGAAATTCTGCCAGTAATTAGCTTACATCTCTACAACAGTAACTGATGAAGAAGATACATGAGCAGCCAGCACAAAAGCAGAGCTTGGGCAGACAATTTTCACTATGACCTGTGACAATTGATGCTGTTTCCCACATTTTCTAATCAAATTTTCTCTTGCTTGAGACAAAAATACCCCAACTCCCTACACAATACCATGCTAGGATCTACATCAAAGGAAAGTTGAGTCTTTTATCAATTGTGGTAACTTTTGCTTTTATAAAACTGCATTAAGGTAACAATTGGCGTGCTACAAAAATTGACCCTAAGAGCTGCATGAAGAGGAAGCATTCACCCGAGACTAAACTATCTACCACCACTTACATAATTTATGGCACCCCTTTGTCAGGTCATCTTTCTCTAAGAATACATTTCTCATTTTAATGTTCCTCTTGTTATCTAGTGGTGAAAGATCAGAACACAAGTTTTCAACAAGCAAAATTAAATTAAGTTTAATTTAGCATGGCTATTTTTAGAATGCCTAATTTAGCACATCTGTTTTTTTTAGTTTGAATACTGAGAAGGTCTATAAATGTAAGGAAAAATATGAAGCAATGACAGTACTTATCCTTCTCATTCAGCTTTTCTCTGTAAGGGTAGCACAAAGATGATTCAAGTATTCAGATAGGAGGACCCACTTGGAAAGCTGGACAGTGAGCAGAGACCATATCAGTTATTGCTTCATGATACTACATGGAGGCACAATCATAATTCTTAACTTGAAATAATGTAATTTGCACCTGCTATGGGGCACACACATGCAGGGGAACTGCCTCTCTGAAGTGACTGGTATGCTCTCAGATATGTATCTGATACATGCAGCATCATTTTTTTGCCAGCTTGTTTCCATGGCCCTGTTCTTTCTTATGCTCTAAAAATGGTCATCTTTGAAATCACTAGCTGTAACAGCAGAATGTTCTTACCCTGCAAAGACAATATTCTATCAATATTCTATACTTGAAGTAGGAGGAGGAGGGTAACATTAATAGACACACATCACACAGAGAAGTAGAAACACAACTATTCCAGACATTTCAAGTCACCTGTACAACATTTAGGTAGCAATCATACTTTTGAATTTGATTTACTCAGATTACCAAAAATCCATACTCTTTGAAAAAATATACATGACAGTAAAGTAAAGGAAAAGTGTGAATTAGATTTGCTACAAAACAGCAATGTGACAACAGCAAAACCTGGTATATCATCCCAATCCCATGTTACCAAGCAAAACCAGTCATGCACTAGCCTGCATGGCTTTTTTAAATTGGGAAAAAGAAAATAATTTCAAAATTAATCATCAATCTAGTTTGCAAACAGAATCACTAATGAAAAATTGGCTCTATATAATCTCTTCAAATTCAAATATAACAAAATTCCTCAAAAGTTTGAAGCGAAGGGACACATTTAAGACAGACTAGCATCAGTTTTTAGCTTCTCAATTTTCCAATCTGACTCAGAATTGAATATAACTCAGGTGATTTTTTTGTTTTACTTTAGGAGAAAATGAATTTAACAGACATAATAGCAGCAGCACAGCCTGACTCCAACCCTGGATTACTAACATGCTCATACTAGAATGAGCCTTAGGGAATGAACTGTAAAAATAGTCTACAGAAAGAAAAAAAACAAAACCAAATAAAAGAAGCAGGCATTGGCCAGATTAGGATCATTTCAGCCATACCATCCTAGCTTATGTACTAATAAAGGTAGAAGACAAAAGGCCAACTATAGTCCAAGGTCCCTATCATGCCAGTATTCCCACAGGCCATGCATCTGAACAGGAGTAAGAAAGAGACAAAAGGAACAGTGCTCCAATAGTCAGCAGCGCTTCTTTTGTACAGACGTCTTTCTGAAAATCACAAAAAATGTGTTTGTAGTTGTAATTGCAAAAAAACTGTTGCCATGGCAAACTAGAGAGCCAAATCTAAACCTCAAATTTGCTCATGATATCTGTGTTTTAAAGACATTACAGCATCTTCTTTACCCGCCAATAGAGACGTCGTACTTACATGTTTTTGTATAAGTGAGTGACTGAAGTAGTCATTTCACTATTTTTTTCCTGTAATTTAAATAAGAAGAAACTGCAGCCTTATGTTTATTGCAAAGAGTATTTCAGAAAAAAATATACTGAAAGAAAATTAATTTGCTAACTTTCCTAACAACTTCTGTGTGGGACTTGATTTGCTCATGACGGTAAAATACGTCTTAACTAAAAACACTTAAACAGGCACCCTTTTAGGAATGCTACTTTCTAGGCTGCAATTAGAGTTACAGGAAATGAACCAGCTGAACTCCCTGACACTGACAAGTAGGTCAAGTTGAGATAAACCCTGCTCTCCTCAGCTCAGTTTACAGCTCCCTTCAGCTGACGAAACAAACTTCCTGTTGAACATCTCCTCTGCAGAGTCACTGTCAAACTGTCAGCCAAGCTAACAGGCAGAGAGACATGGGGATCTGATAAGGTTATTCTATTTTCCCAGAAATTAAACCAAACAAGGATGGGTTCTGGTCTATTTGAGCTCTTATTTTCTTAGCAAACAGCTTCTAAATCACAAAATACAATAAACATCTAAGGACTGTTTTTTATGCTTTCTATTGCTTATTTATGAAAATATTAATAGTCATTTAAATGTGTAATAGAGTCTGATAGTACACTTAAGATCAGACAGAATTTACTCATCCTAACTAATGAAAAAAGCTGCACAATAATCAGTAATTCAGTGTTTCCTTAATCAAGATAAATATACATTTGCAACAAACACTGTTACATGTATATGAGTTTTAAAAAGCATGTATAAAAGGTGTAGAGGAGTATGAAGTAACTGGAGAAGCAAGTGTTATACCTCCTATTGTGATCCTCCTATGAAAAATTATCCTGTACTAATTTTGGGAGACTTAAGAGAAATAACTGCTCACAAGTAGCTCTGTTCTATAACTACAGTGCAACACATCTGGAGTTTATGAAGCATAACCACTGGGGTTAGAAGATGTGTTCTAACATATATGAAGGGGAACACTGAGAGTCTAAATTTTTACCCTCAAAAAAACCATATCTTTAGAAAATAAATTAGATTTTAGAAATCTTCCTAAAGCAAGAGAGTTAAAAAACATCTAAACCAAAATGAGCTAGCTCAGAAAATTTAAATCATATTGGAAGACAGACAAAATGTATCCAATGAGGGTTTTCCCTTAAATCCCTTTTCATCTGTGACAGTTGTATGCTCAGCATCAAATAACAAAAGTTTGCAGAACAATGGCTATGTCCCTAAGAGTCTGTGCTGAAACAATTGTTCAGTTTTCAAATCTAAACTACTACTCACTTCAGCTTTGTGAAATCCATACAAAATCTAGTTGCACTTTTTAAAGGAGAAAATAAGACATAAAAATTCACCCTTAGGTGTGCAAGGGCAAAAAAGTGCCATCACATCATCTTGCACAATCACTGTCTAGCCAGATTATATTTTTAATGTATTGTTCTTTTGTTTAAAAGCTTGAATTTGATAACTGCATAATGAATAATTAATGGGGGGTTTGTTTGCTTGGGGGTTTTTGTTTGGTGGTTTGTTGTTGTTGATTCTTTAAAATCTGCATCTGAGCTGTTTCTCTAGAACAATGCTAATAATGCTTACTCTTAATTCTCAGCATCTTCCATTTGAGAAAACTACAGTGATCAAATGTTCTGGAGAAAGCTTTGACATTGGGCACTGGGGCTGATGGCACCAAAGAAGTCCTTTTTTCTTCTTGCTACTAGAAGCAACATCCAGCTGAACAGTTGATTGTACCTATCACAAGCTCAAGTCTTACAAAGTTATGCAATTTTTCCAGCTATGCTCTTCCAAAAATATCTTGCATCAGGAAGAACAGGCAAATACGTAGTTCTGCATTAAAAACTGAAATTTGTATGCAATAAGAGTGGGTTTATTGACTGAAAAGAAGCAAAAACCCTTCTGCATGTGTACTTAGGATGACATTTCAACAGACAAATGTGTATTAAAATGCTAGAGAAGGCAGCTGTGACCCATACTGCATCCTCATTAAGTGTTCATCACCAGCATCGAGGCCATTCTTCCATGTTACCACTTTAATTTACTGTGTAAGCTGAAAGTCTGCTTCCTTTTGAGCACTTAGGGGAGATTACTGAGGGCAAGACAAAGCCAAGCCATATTGGTATGGTCACAGACAAAAAGTGACATCGAGAACCACTTGAGTCATCCATGTTTAAGTTCATAATTTAGCTAAAGGACTGCACTGATAAACCCTGATTTTAGGTAAAAATAACACTGATAAAGGTAAAAGACACAAAACAATATTACACCTTGTAATTTTTTTTAAATTGAGACTATAGTAGCTAATGAAATAAATGAGGTTGCTTTCCCTACCATTATTTTATTAATATTTCTCACATTACTACTTGTTTGTTGACCTCCTAATATATCAAAAAATCAGTCTCCAAAGGCAAAATGCTACTAAGAGGCGGAACAAAAGAAAATTACTCAGTTGTGCTCAGCTTTTCTAAAACCTCACAACATTTACCATTTGCCTTATCTTTCTTCAAATCCTACTAGTATTTGCTCACCCAAAAATAATCTTATAAGGTAATACTGTTGCCACTATTTTTTCTCCACAGTAGCAATTTCTTGAAAACAGAACCCTCAGTCTTTCAGCATATGTGATATTCCATATGCAAAGCAGATTTGGTTGTGAAAAACAAGCCACATTTCAATATTTATTTGGGATTATGTTTGAGACAAATTAAGAAAAAAACCCAGAATTTCAGTATTTTCAAGATGTGTAAGAATTACAAGAAAAGCCTATTATTTTTTCCTAGCATTTAATGAAAACTCAGCTTTAAAAGGTGAAACAATGCCAAGTAATGGTTCTTCTTAGAGTCTTTTCCTATGAGTTCCACCACATTCTTCAGATTTTCTGCTAAATTCTTCAATACTTTTGTTATTGAACCTTGTTAAGATTTTGGCCAACGGGGTCAATGACCAGGATGGATAATCAGCAGGGTGGTAAATGCCAAACCTATTGGGGATGGTTTCCTGGGCACTGTTGCTCTCTCACCCAGACCAGAGCCTCACTAGACAGGACTACAGTAGCCCACAATGAGGTTTGACCTGTGAGACATTTGATGCTTTAAGAGTGTGTCTGTGTGTGTCTCTGTACAGTTAAACATATGTACATATAAATGGCAACTGTGATAATCTCACTTGTGTGCTGCATTCTGCCAATGGCAAGCAGAACAGAAAGGCTCTGATTTCCCAAAGTAACAAGTGTCAGGATATTCATATAAATATTAGCATCTCGTTGTTGAAAAAGGCATCATAAAATCAAATCTTTTCTGTTGCTACAGTTTGCAAGCCATCTTAATAGTAACTGCAGTTTAACACTCCTCTTTCTTGCACTTGTGTGCTAAGCAATTTGACCAAACACCTTCAATGTAAGATACAGTTGGTGACATCTTTTGCAAATAAACCACATCAATCAGCTAGTCAGTTCTAGCTTGTAACCAACACAGCACAGATTTTGGGCTCATTATACAGTTTTAGTACAGACTGTGAAGAGAAACAGTGTTTTTAGTATTAAATCAAACATATATGCACATATTTTCCTTTATACTGTACTTAGTAAGTGCAAAGCATCTTTACCTGACAGAGCATCTTGTGCTTCAAAAAATGTGCTGAGACCTCCTTTGACATAAGCTAGACTCCCTTCATTTTTCTTATTAGCTTGTTTCTTCAAATTCACAACAGCTGTTTTGAGCTGATCAAAACTGAAAACAAACAAGAAAACCTCAGAGACATTTAAACAATAAGGTCAGCTAATAAATAAACAGAACAAACTACTTAGAAAATAAAGCCATTTACTTTCAGAACAGTTACTAGGGGCAAAGTAATTGCTAATGAGTGTACATTTCAATAATGAGAGTTGATTCTTAGTCTAAAGATCTCAGTATTTTAGTTTCAACCCTAAACAGGAGGCCTCCTATCACTTGTGATGGAAGAGCTTTCTTCATAATAACAACCTGGTCAAGATGTTTCTTCTAAACATGCAACATTGCTCTGACTTAACTGTACTATATTAAATTGGTGACAGTAGAATTCACTACACATAGTACACAGTAGATTAACAACAGATGTTACAAGTCTCTTTGATAACAACATTTGTTTAATTCTGCAGCTTTACTCACAATTCTTTCTCACTTTTGTTTCTGAATTCATTCAATATTTCAATATTTTTGTGTTGGTTTAGACACACAATTCAGAACTGAATACAATATTAGTTCAAAAAAAGAAAAGCTAAACAGATTCCTGCTTTATGAAGGTATGGTCTTTATATGCAATCTGCTGAAATATTTTTGAAAGACACTTCATAGGGCAGTATTAATTGCTAACTCATCATGGTTGTGTGGGGTAGCTTTCTTTTTTATCTGATTTTCCTAATATTTCTTCATTTTTGCCAGTTTACATTTGATTTCACATCTTTATTTTTTGCAAGCACCTGCAATTAATTGAGAAGTCTTATGTTGTGAATAAATCTTCATTAATTGTATATAATTTTTTTGGTTGATAATGATTAATATGACCTCATAGTTATATTACTTGATTAACTATAAAAACACCACCATGAACAAGCTCAGAAATTCAAATATAGCACATGATTTTCATACTTAAAGTGTTTCTAGCTGCCAGCCAAAGCTATCTCACTAATACAAAAAAAAAAGGAAACAAAAAACTGCACTACACCTCTGTGAGGAGAGGGATCAAGGAAGTAGGAAACTAAGACATAAGACAATTCCATCAATGTTCTGCCCATTTCAAAAAGAGCTGGTATACAATAATGCACATTAAGAGAACAAACCAAATTTCAGTCCAGGCAATGAAAAGGCTATCACCACCTGCTGGGAGACAAAGCACACTGGTGCACTTAAAAGTGCTTTTCTTTTTATACTCATGATGTCACAAAATTTTGCCTAATTTTCTGTTTCCATCTGCTGGACAGAAATAACATTACTCATTACCTGGATTGGTCCACTTGGGCATATGTGAAGAACTTATCAGAAGCATTTTCAAAATAATGAAAATCTGTATAGTTCTCCTTTTAAGCACTGGTTCATGTTACCTGATGATCTCACAGCATGTCAAAATAGTTTATTTTTATTTAACAGGATATTGCCAGGATTAAAAGAATCAGTAAAAAAGGAAGTTATACTGATTTCTTAAAAAGAATATCCTTCAAGGAAAAAACAGATGTAAGCTAACTGAAATGTCAGTGCACCACACATTTACCATTTCCAATAGCTAGGGTTATGTAGAGGACAAGAACTAAACCACTGCTCTGTTTCCAGAAAAACAGCACAAATTATATGGGATGATATTTATACAATTCCAGAAAATTTTTAAGACTACACATGTTGAATTGGGAAAAAAAGAAAAGTAACCAAAACAGTTTTTCTGCTTCTTTATTTAAAGAGATACTTATAGTTAGATTCAAAACATAACTGGATTCACCCTACCCTTGGAGCCTGTTGATCGCTGTTGAGTTTTACACTGCTCTAGGACCTTCAACACTAAGATTTGGATTTTATAAACCAATATAAATGGAGTTAATATGCAAAAAACTCCAGCTTTCATTTAAAAGTACAAATTAACATTTTTTATGCCATTGGATGGAGGAGATCATTACTTGAAACTGTTGACGTGCAAAGACAAAAATTGATGGAATTTTTTCAGCAGAAGAATGAAATACTTAAGCTCATACTAGACAAAGTGTTAAAAATGGTTTTTCTTTTCTAAAAGCACCTAACTCATTCAAGCTGTATGGCCGCCAATATTTATCCTCTTCTGAGCTTGTGGCTCAGCTCTCACATCTTTCTTACAGCAGCGGTCATAGCTGGGCAGAGCACTTCACTGCAGCTTCAACAATGCCAAGCAGAATAATCTCATATCTTACCTAACACATTGCTGGTGATACACCCCAGAAGGTGATTTGCACTAGACAGTCAACTTTTACGAACACTGGATTGTCTTCTCTAGGACTGCTTTCCAATCCCAGGTGTGTTCTCTCCTATGTGCCTTCCCCACACCCCTTTGAATCCTGAATTCAACTATTTCATAATTGCTACAGCCACGACTGCCACTGGTTATCACATCCCCTGCCTTGCCTGCAAGAATCCTACTCAGAAGAGTAGCGCCCCTGAAGGCCCACACTGCAGCTATGTTAGAAATCATTCCCAGAGCTGCTCACAAGCCTCCTGGGATTGCTGCCCCTCCTGTAAATATGAAGGATATTAGAATCTTGTACAAAAATCAGGGTCTGCTCTCTGGAAACTTCCCTAAGTTGCTTAAGGAGGATTTTGTTCACTTCCTCATGCCACTGCAATGTCACCCATTTCAGACTCCTGAAGAAGATCTCAACCATCCTGCTCCATAACAGGGCCCATATATTTATTCCAGCTGTTCTTCACATGAAGGTCAAGTCCCTCTCTTTTTTCCTGGGTATCTTCTTCAGGTATCCTCTTGCTATCCATCCCCAAATACTAGGAACATGAGCTATCCCACTTTATTCCAGTAGTAGGTTTGTCTAATTCCACATGTCTCTTACTTGCTTCTCAGAGAGCACATGAGTGTATAAAGGCATTTAAGGTTAGACACTTCCAGCTAGTTTTCTAATTATCTGCAGCATTCTTAATGCCATCACTGAACTCACAGGTAGCATTCTGTTCCCTTCATTAAACTGCAGGCTGTTATCACTATCTCCTGATATCCTGAATTTGAAGTTTTTGACACCAAAGTACAAACCTGCTGGCAAAAATGCTCCCATTCTCCCATCCTACTTTTTCAAATTAATTCAATTTCTCACTAGCAGTCTTTTTTCTTTAGTCATGGACCCAGCTACAGAAGAAAAAAGTGCTGCTTTTGAAACAGCACTTTTGAAAATGGGGTACAGCCATCTGTGAATCTACAGGATGCATCCCCATTACCCAAAGCTTTCCCCTTCACATATAAATCAAAGGGAATACCTAGGCTCCCACATTTTTCACTGTTGCCCCCAGTCTGCCGTCACTTGTTATCTGTTCTGCATTCCCTCTGGGCAGTGTCACTGGTGCCCACATGGATGAGCAACAAAGTGAAAACAGTCCAAGTACCAAACATAGAGAAAATTTTTTACAAAGACCTACATCAAAAGCTTTTTACTCTTTATCACTTTATTATCTCCTAAATTTTTTAAAAATCTTGATCCCCAAAGTTATCAGATCCCCAAAGTTATCAGATTCTGACAGATAGAATTAATTTGGAATAACTCCTCTTAGTTACTTGATTTCAAAAGATGCTGTCATTATACGTGTATTAGGTAATCATGTTCTGTTGCTGTTCTGGCCCTTTAAAGTAACACCATTTTGAGAGGAAATTTAAGTATTTCCCAAGCAGAGTAATGGCTGTTTCTGGAGCTTTAAAAACCAATCCTCCCACCCCCAAAACCAAGAAGCAACACATACTTTTTTCTACTAGTAGGAAACAAAAGTAAAACAATTTGTAAACTCATATTTCCCTTTAAAATACCAATCAGAGTATCTAGCTGAAAATAAGAAAAGAAGCTCATCTTCTCTATTAAAAATGGTTTCCAGTATTATGAGAACACATAGCAGATAAAAGTTTTGGAATTCAGTTATAAATGCAAAAATACATTTATATAATACATTCATGTAAATACATACTATGAACTGTATTTCTAAATTAAAATCTTGTCAAAATTTTAAGGGATTTACCTCAAAGATCCTACTTTAGCGTTTTCCAAAAGCGTTAACTACAACCTAACTGATACAAAAAATTTTACTAATCTGTTCAGTGTCCATAACCTGTGTCTCTGTTCATGACTTAATACCTGGAGTTTCCACTCAAGACTGTACTAACTTCTTGATTCCTACAGTTTGAAGAAAGACAGCTTCCATCTGATATTGGGCGTTGGGGATAAAAAAACCAAAAAACCATCATAAATTAGGTCTGGTTAAAAACAAGGTCTTTCTCAGAAGCAGATTAAGCAAACTGGTTGATTCAAGTTTCAGGCCAAGCAGACACACCAGAAACAACTGTGACCACTTGATGTAAATGCAAACCATCATTGACACATCTACTGCATAATGAAATACCATCAGTGACTTGCACTTAAAACAATTACTTATATGACAGCAACAAACCTTGTTGTTGAATGATTCTCAATCAGGTACCAGGCAGCAGAAAAGTTTTCACTTGTGAAATCAGCGCTCATCCCAGGAAACAGTGACTCTAAATCTTTTTGAGGAAATCTGCCCCTGAAAAATGAATATTAATTTCTTCAGTGAAACACAGCCTTGTAAACAAGTTTACAATTCAAACATTCACAAAAAACCCCAAACTAACAACAAACACCAAATAATTTCCCTGTAAGATGGGAACATTAACTTGTAACTCAGCTTGGAATAAAATCTGCTATTACAGACACATGTAACGTGACTAGGAGAGACTGAAATCTATTCTAATTAAAACTAATTTCACAATTGTGATTTCACTATTACACGTAAGACAGAAATGTTGTCTGTACAAATTGCTTCTATTTAACTTTAAAATGGCAGGGCATGAGAAGTTTGGCAGCTTGTAAATCATCTCACACAATTACTGTCTATTGATTCCTGAGCAGAAGAAATCAGAGAAACATGAAAGAGAGATACACAGAATATACTTCCATTATATACAAACACTGAAAAAAGTATAATACTGAGTTAAAATTATTCTCTTGCAAAACAGAACACACTGATCTGTCTGTTCACCACACACAAAACAAAGGAAAAACAGACTTATCTCAAGAGATAGCCAGCAGGTTTTCTAAGTTTTTACTCAGTCTTACAAATGCATGAAGAAACCATGTGAGCCAATTCCTTGTGAAAACAGATTCTCTATAACAGCATTTTTAAAACTACAAGTAGTTTCTAAGATATTCACCCAGAAAATTTATTCCATTTACTTTAAGTCTGTGTAATAAAAATATTTAAAGCACTTTTTGATGAAAACATGACAAACTTCATCCCTCAGTCTGGCCACCCACTCAACACTTGGCCATATTCATTCCACCAGGCACTCAATACATCACCAGGTGCACTCCCTCCTCTCATCTTCACCACCAGCTGCATCCCATCCTCAGAGACTAATTGTGGCAAACAAATTCAGTTGTGGTCAGCCCTAAATGGGTCAGTCAGTTGCAGTTTGTGGACTTATGTCCCTTTCAAGTGAAATATTCTCATGTATTCCAAAAATTTACAGTTTTTTCAGTAAAATTTTTCATTTTTGGACCACAACATCCAATTCAAAAGACAATGAAGTCCCTCTCTGATGCTCACAAGTTAGGTGAGCTTTGCTATACAAAGTAAAGTGTAAGCAAATGAAAATCTGCCATTCTTTGCATTTGAGAGCAAACTTGGGTGAGAGTAGCAATCCAGAGTCAGTTAAAAAAATTACATTTAACACACAGGGAAAGCCATTTAAATGGACACAAAAGCAGTGATGTCTTAGTTTTAGGGTTTTTTTCTGTAATCTAAACATGTTTCAAGATAGTTAAAGCTGTTTTTATTACAAAAAGCAAACAGCAGATTAAGTGAAACAAATCTAAACGCAGGCACATTAAAAACTACAACTATATGGAGAGGAGTTGTCTCCTGGAGGTTTCTTTCCATATCCAAATGGCCATTAGCACAAGCAGGTACAAAGGACCTACGTACATAATGACATGGCACATAAGTCTTTCATCAGTAGCACCTGATTACAGCAGGGGCATGAAACAATACTTTTTAAAAACCAGAAAAAAATCAAATGAGATTCAAGGAAAAGTGATGACAGATATGAAAAGTAGAGATACAAGGAAAATAGTGTGAGAAACAACTGCAGCAAGAAAAAATGAGGGTCCCAACATTTGCCTGTGTTCAATGAAAAAGTGATGATGTTACAATAAAACTTTAAGGCATAAGTAGCGAGATTCAGGATTTTAAATGACCTTAAATTTCATGAATGACAGTAAGCAGAAAATGCTGATGGATGTAAGAAGAAAGTTTCAATTTATTCTAAATTTGAAGACAATTTAAGATACGTTATTTTACCCTCCAATTAGTAAAAAATGCCCAGTAGGAACATGAACTTGAAGGATAGTACTTCACATCTAATACATAGTACAACTGTACAAAAAAGGACTTATATTCAATCCACACATGGTAACATCTTTGTAGACAGCTGCATTTTTAATGCAAAAAAACAAAACCAAAAAACAAATTTGAGTTTTCGGGAGAGACTTGGACATTCTGTGCAAGCACTATTTAAGTGAATGCAATTGATACAGAAGTGGAATTTCGCTCATATTTTCAGCATTTCCATGTATGTTCTCCAAACCCAAAAGAGAGATATAACACAAAAAGCACGCACACTAAAATATACCAATACCAAATGCTACTCATAACTGCAGGTTTGTAAGGGATATGCATGACAATTTAAGCTTATGCATGAGCTATACAATTCCTAGGGGGAAAAATGAGACTATTTTTTAATATATATATAGAGAGAGAGACCAAGATAGACTTGTAATGAATTACTGCAAATGAATCTTGTCTACAGACAGAGGGACACGAAGGAATTTTTTTTCAATTTGATGTTTGGCTGCCTTGAAAATTATTAGGAGGGTTTTTTTTCCAGCAGATGTACTTGTGTAGAACCATAAACTAACAATGCATTTGTCTGTGCAGACATATTTTAGACATAGTCACAACAGACTATAAACATAATTGTGAATGTGTGAGGTATGTTAGCAATACGTTATACTGTATGGTTTAGTACTCTTATTTTTATCACACATTTTACCAGTAGTTTCCCCACTAACAGATACGCTACAGCTTGCTACATACAGACTTGCTACAGCTGTCTTCAAAATGAAGTGCACACTAAAATGCTCAAACTGAAAACAACTGTATTTCTAGAATGTCTGGCCAGATGCATCTAAAAAGAGACTGACTCCACATACACACAAGTTTGTCTCACTAACTTCCATTAGTAAATTAAATAAGTCAGGTTTTGGAAGTTTTTCTCATGAAAACTTGCTTACCGTTTACTTATAAACAAGCCCATTTGTGACTTGAGAAAGTATTTCTGGTTGATTCTTTTCAACATTACAGGGTGAAGATGAACCAGTACAAAAAGCTTAGATCATGGCATGCAATTAAACTGTAAATAATTTCTCTGTTGATTTGCTCATTATACAAGAATCACTTAATGAAAAAGTAATCATTGTAAAAGATACTGGGAACCACAAACTGAATCCAGAAAACTTCAGAAAAGGAAGAGTGAAGCTTACTACCCATGACAACCCTAAGTATTACACTACCTTTAAAATTTCAGCAAAGGTACACATACTGGATTTGTACACTAGTATTTTCTGCTTGGCACACTATGTTACCTAGAATAGAACTAGATCTGATACTAGACCTATAGTTAACATTTTAGAATAGTCTTATAAATGCTTCAGCAACAATTTTAAATACAAAAGAATTTGAGATTTCACATGGTGGTTATATTAATGAGAAGTATAATAAAAATACAATTGGTTACAAGCCATGATACACTTCCCTCAAACAGCCATTGAGTGTAGTTAATAAAGTCATACAGCATTAGATGTAGTGGTCCTTGCTTCCATGTAAAGGCCATGCACATTTACTTTGGATTTAAAACAGCGTTCAATTCACTTGTGCCACAAGTGCCCATCAAGAGAAGTCCCTCCTTGCACTACTCCAAACTTCAGGTTCTGTATAGACTAATAGCAATAAACATAATTTCACAGTACAGGATACATGGGCTCTTACACATCTACAGAACTTGTGTCCATATACAGCATTTTTATTCTCCAGAGATTAGCTGGAAATCTCCATGGGTAATCACAGCCTTGAAGCAGTGACAATCAAATATGAGCAACAGGATGCAACAGATACCAATTAACAAAGTCTGACAATGAATGCAGTTTAGTAAGTAGTAATTTTTCTGTAAAATTTGCTTTGCTCCCAGAACTTCAGAATCTTATAGTCATAATTTCTGCATTTTTGACCATATTTGCAGATTAAAGGTGCATCCCAAAGCAAGATATAGACACCAAAAGCTAACTTGGAGCTCAGTTCCACAGGAGTTTCTAAAAGGTCAAAAGGAGCAACTTTAAATAAACACAGATTCTGAATAGCAACCAGCATAAATAAGCTCCAGCTAGAGCTGCTGTACACTCCCCCCACTGTCTGGTACCAGTCAGACTCCTTGAAGCTGGCTTTGTACCAGCTGCACTGTGTTAATAATGCATGCAAAAAGATCAGCATAAGGGACACTGGTGTAGACTAAACACGACAAATAAGAAGGTGTTAACAAAGGTCTCTCCAATGGCAACAAGGCAAGGGTGCACTCTGGCAATTCCTTCCTAGTAGCATTGAGTTCATTAGAAATATGAAAACAAAGTAGCAACTGTATTTTAGAACTGGCAGAATGTGGTATGAGAAATCTACAAAGAGATTATAGGCTGCGTGCTGCAGCTGATGCATCAACCTAACAAGCAGTAAGTGCTACTTTATTTTTTAATATCATAAAGCTAGGACTATACTGCAACTCTCTTTTGCAGCTTTCAGAATTTTTTTGCATGCATCTCTGTAATCAAGTTTCCACACGCCCCTCACATTCAATGATGAAATTTACTGCATTTGCATACAAGCCATTTAAAAATAAACATTTCGGCCTCCAGAAAGTATTTTCCTATCTCGTGGTAGCAAGCTGACGTTTACCATTAGGTGGCAGCATAAGATCATCTGTTTCCTTCTCCCAAATGAACTGTTTTGGAAGCTGGCGTGGGAAGAGGGAAGCATCTGTATTGAGTGGGTGGATACAGAAGTATGTGGAATGTACTTAGCATGTCAGCCTTTGCTTTCATGTACGAGATGGATCCACCAGAGTGACCTCTACTACATGCAAAACAACAAACATTATTCAAAAATTTTCTAACCACCACTAGGTCTGACTGATGTTACTGTTTTGCAGAGAATTAATTTCCTTAGTCTGACAGAGTAGTAAGAGGAGTCAGGGAACCCTTGGTTAAACAAGGATTTGTCGTGCAGGAGGAGGAAGTATGTGGTACATCAGAACAAGCAATTCATTCACAAATATCACGTAGATCTAAATTTTCCATCAACATATTTAACCGGTGTCTAAGAGACATAGTCTCTCCTGGAACAATACCAAATTCTGAATGATGTTGTGTTACCAACCTGCTTTTGTAACAGCTCTAAATTGTTAAAACCAATCAAAGTACTGCCACATTGCTTCTAAGGTCAGAATTTTCACACCAAGTTCCATATTTCTCATACTGAGACAACTACTCTGCACACTTGTTTTCCTTTCTGCAACCTGTTTAAGACTTCTCCTGGAGAAGCTAGCAAGCCAATGCTTGGACAGGTGTACTCTTTGCTGGATTAAAAACTGGATGGCCATGCCTAGAGAGTGGTGGTGAATGGAGTTACCTCCAGCTGTTGGATGTTCACTACTGGGATTCCCCAAGAGTTAGTACTGGGGCCAGTCTGGTTCAGTATCTTTATCAATTATTGGGACAATGGGATTGAGTGTACTCTAAATAAAGTTTGCACACGACAAGAAGCTGGGTAGGAGTATTGATCCGCTGGAGGGTAGGGAGACTCTGCAGAGGGATCTGGACAGGCTGGATTGATAGGCTGAAGCCAGCAGTATGAGGTTCAACTAGGCTGAATCTTGCTTGTGTCACAACAACCCCAGGCAGCTACAGGCTGGGGGCAGAATGGCTGTAAAGCAGCCTGGCAGAAAAGAACTTGGGAGTGCTGGCCGACAGCAGCTGAACATGAGCCAGTGTGTGCCCATATGGGCAAGAAGGCCAAGGGCATCCTGGCCTGTGTCAGCACTTGTGTGGCCAGCAGGACCAGGGCAGTGACTGTCCCCCTGTACTCGTGTGGTGGTTTGACAGGAAATGAGATTTCTGGGATGCAGTGAGAGCGCTGAATCCTAACCACTAGACCACCAGGGAGAGAGTATTTTCATGGGAGCACTGGCATTGAACCAGTGTCAAACCATGACAACTCGACACTGGTGAGGCCACACCTTGAGTGCTGGGTCCAGTTCCGGGCTCCTCGACTCAATCTGTGCCAGATGAGGTTCAGGTTGAACATCAGGAAGATTTTCTTCCTGAAAGGATCATCAGGCATTGGGATGGGCTGCCCAGGGGAGCTGACAGAGTCACTGCCCCTGGAGGTGTTCAAGAAATGGCTGCACGTGGCACTTGGGGATATAGTTCAGTTGACAAGATGGGGACTGGTCAAAAGTTAGACTCAATGACTTTGAGAATTTGCTTCAACTGTAACAATTCTGTGATTCTATTCTATGATTCAATGTTTTGTAAGGATTCCTGGCTATATCTGCATAACACCACAGCCAGGAATACTCCCTGGGGAGGAAGGTGGCACAGACCTGCTCTGAACTGAAAGTGTGTGCAAAGGTAGTGATAGGACACTAAACCCCCTACTAAATATTAAAAAGCAGAATTCAAAGATTAAGTATTTTAAATACCTATTTTCTGGTGGGAATCGACTATCTCACAGCATGCACATAACAGACACTAAGTTACATCAATGCCAAAAACCCCTTATCTGACTGGATCAGCTCTGTGTTTTAGGTGAAGGAACAACTTTTAGGAAGGGAGGAGAACAAAAGTGTGCAAACACTCTTCTGCAAATACATTTGTGACTTCAAGGGTCACCACCACCAAAACACACGGACCAGCAAGCTCAAGTTTCATTACAATATACTTGATTTTATTTATTAGCAAGTGAGATTCTTAGCTACATGACACAGGAACTGCAATTAATACTTGGAAAATGTGAGAAACTTATCAGGCAGCAATTACTGAGTAGTATAAGTAGTAGTATATTTACTACTTCCTGAACCTGCAGGCTGAAAGGTGATGGCCTGAACATTATGTATACATGTGGAGTTAAAATATCTCGACTGCATATATAACATTTAAAATATCTTGTGATTATGTAAAAGAACAGCCAGGAGGATGACTATATATGCATTGCTGTCTTTTTTGCATCCTTGCAACATTTGAATTTGAATATGAAAGGACAATTCCAGTGCATATTCTGAGTATATATATATACGTTACTCCTACAATACACCTATAGGCAGTATTCTAATTATTAATAGAAAGACCCACTATTACATATTTCCCCTAATTCACAGTTCAAACCTTTTGTTCACCTAAATCTCTGTCACTCCCAATTAAACTCCAATATTCTATCTGCAGAGTCTGAACAATTTTTTTGTCCCTGTCCATGCCTAATAATTTAGCAAACTGCTGTACTGAAGCTCTTCTTTTCATTACGTACAAGGTCTTTTTTCTCTTATTTCAAGGTCTCATTTGCAGCACCTTGAAAGCATCCACCATTTTGAACCTGAATGGTTCAAAAATGGTTCAAAATGGTTAACCAAAATGGTAAAAACTTTCGAATTTTAAAACAGATTTTAATTGGAAAAAGTGCTATAAAAAAGTACAGATTTTAATTGGACAAAGTACTATAAAAATGTTTTAAGAAGCCACAAAAGGAACTTTTAAAGCCAAGCATAACCCATATAAAAAAAAAAAAAACAAAACAAAAAAACAAAATCACTCCAAAAATCCCCTAAATCATTCCCATGCTGCAGCTTGTCTTTTCTGTATCATTTGCTAATGCCTGATAATCACTTTCTACAGGGAGGGCCTTTTTCTCTTGCAGTTTGTACTCTAATCACCTTCCTCTGCCTTCTCTTTAGTGTACTCCTATATACTTCATTCCTATTCCATTTTATCAATCTGTTTTTCACTGCTTTTCTCCCTGAACTTCTTAATTAATGTTTCTTTTGTTTACCACTCTTTGCATAATCAACACAAGGCACTCCTTTCCCTTCCTTCTCAGCCATCAGGCTGCGAGGGTTGTAAATCCCAACAAGTCAGACCAATGTCAAATGCTTCAGCTTCAAAATTAAAATACATATCAATTTGCACATGTTTAAAGAAAACATTTAAAGAAACCAAAGGTATGAATAAAAGAGAGATCCATAATGTTGCAGAGCCTTTCTGCATACACAACAGTATTATTAGGATCATATCAGGACGTCTTTTATTTTAAAGCATCCTAATAGCTTTTATCACTTCTAGTGACAAATATTCCTGTATCTAGTAATGGCTATTGCTAATTTTTTGCTTATTCACTCTCTTTCTTAGTTTACAATTGTCTTTTTTCACTACCTTGTACAACTTCTCAATACTTATTTATTCCATTTGCAAATGTGAGTTCAGCTAAACTACATGGTATTAAAGTTTATTTTATAGAAATAAACCTCACATTGCTCTAATTTATCAAGAAAATTATGGAAGATTTTCCATTGAGAAGGCATTCTTTAATTAAACCCAGAACGTTCATCTATAGTCAGAACTGTGCGGTCAACCATAGCACAAGGGCAGACCAGGCTTTTCCTCTCTTTCCCCTCTGCACAATGTAACCCCTCAATTCCTCCACACAACTACCTGTTTTACTGCTCAGTGATAGGTCTCTCAAACTGGTGCTTGCCATAATCTTCCTGCTTCTCCTGCAATGAACCTGGGAGATCAAGAACAATGAACTAGGCTTGATATGCTTGCCCAAAGATTTCCTAATTCCCTCCCTCTATGAAAGATTATTTCCTAGCTGTATCTATGTTTCTCATTTATTTCTTTTCAAATGAAACTTTAGGTTTCAGTAACAGATTTTCTAATGTTTTCAGGAAAAAACATTTAAAATATAACATGACTGGTTTTCTATTGAACAAACATCCAAATAGACAACTCTAAATTAAGCAAATCCTAAACTAATGCAGTTTAAGTTTCTAGATGATAATTCTTAATCTATCATATGGATAATGTCTTAATCATAAGTAGCGACTCAAGAGAATCAGCTAACAAAGCACTCACTGCTAGCTGCTGTGCAGCACAGTGGTAAAAAGGATTGTTATGGGGTTTTTAATTTACAAAAAGGTGAGGGAGAGTGGAAGAGTGACAGAAAATCTCCTAGTAACACACTGGAATACTGTCCATAGTATGATGGTCCAAATTTTGTCAGGGTCTGGAAAACTGAGGAACATGAAAGAATTACCTGTCAGAAATTACACCAAAGGCTAAAGAAAAATACTTTAAGAGATAAAACCTCCACCTTATTAAAAAAAATTGGGTTAGGACTTTGAAAAGAAAGAAAAATATATATTCAAACTAGGAAAGAAATGCACAGCCAGAGGCTGGATGGTGGTGTGGGTCTGCTAGAAATCCCATATGGATTTTGGGAAAGTGCAGCTTTCTCATCAGAACAAGGTAACAATGGACACTGCAGACTTTTTTCCAATGCACTCTCCCTCACAAACAAAAGTATTCAGCAGAGGAGACCTTAGTAATAATTTAATTTTAAATAGCCTTTTGTTTGGTAGAGCTGGCCTCTTGATTGAGAAAAGTATTCCTGATGCTATTTCTAAGAGTTGGGATGGTTTGAAGGGTGTCCCATTTAAAGACCCCTAATTTCCTTTATCATTCACTATAAAGTTACTATTTCAGACAAAAATGTCATAAATTCCACCGTACTTAAGAACTAAAGTAAAGAAGACTGTGTGCTGGAAAACAATATTAGTATTTCAATAAAATAAACTAGCTGATGTGATATAATAAATCACATTTTACAGTGCAATTTTAGCAACAGATAGCAATCTGATATCCTTAAAAGCCCCGTGAAACTCAAATGCAACAGTAGGTATTCCGTAACTACAATGAATAAATCTGAAGCCTTAGGTTATTTACCAATCTTCAAAATCTAAACATCACTGAGGTTCAATATATCAGGCTTTTAGATTATCTACAGTTCTAATTGATGATCCAAAATAGAGGATTATCAAGTAGGATACAACTCCCACTAACAACTCAGAGTACCGAATAGAATACTAGCAGCTAATAGATGTATGTGTTTTTAAATCTTTCCCTGCCCTGCAAACCATTAAACTTCCCTGGAATTCACAAAGACACATAGAGAGAAAAGCACTAAAGAAGTGGATTAAAGGCATTTGGTACTCACTTGTCTATCTCAATACCGAGCGGATTAGCTGGACGTAAGGACAAGGGGGGAATCCCTTTGTTCCTGTCAGTGCGCATGTCATAATAGTTCATTTCATCCACCCAGACAGCAGACTGATCCAAGATACCTAGAGAAAACAAAGCACAGATCCTTAAAACAACAAGGGCAGTCCAGCACCATCAACTTCTAACATACTGAATTAATTTGAAAAATCCTGATAAATATAAAATGCATGCCTAGGTAATATATTGAAAGATACATGGCAAAACAACCTGGATGCAATTATGCTAAATTATTTTATTATAGCTGCTGAAAAGGTATTCATGGCTGGGCATCAAACATTATCCTTTTGCAGAGTGCACAGTTTCACGTACATCAGAAGCTTTTTCCTGACCACAAACTATTAGTATTTTCATTCCTGCAAGTATTTTGGTTTCTATCCAAACCTTGTTATCTGCTACTTTCCAAAGAGCAATTAACGGAAAGTCTTCTCATTTGCATATTTTAGGGAAACTTCCTTTTCTGTCCCATTTGCTATCCAAAAGGTAACTGAACTTTGGCCACATGCCAAGATAAATGACTTCAAGGACACAGAACTGACTTTGCTTCCAGTGCCTTAGCACAGACAATGCATAAAGGTGAGGCACAATATGTCCTGCAATCTCAGCTGAAAATGGAGCCAGCCATACCCTTAGCCTTGCCCTCCTTTAACATATCCATCAGATGCAACACCAGAAATTACTCCATCCCCACATTTTCCCACATTTTCAAATATGAATTCTTCTCTGACATTGCCAAAAGCTCCACTGTGTAACATTTGCACTTATACATTTCACCTTTCTATTATTAATATATTAGTGCAGCTTGGGATAAATCACATGTTATTTAACCGTCACTGAAGAGCTGAGAATAAGAGCTTAAAACAGTTCCTGTGGGAACTCTTGTGTTAGGAAAGATAACCAGCTCATCAATGAGGGGTTCTGAGAGAAACATTTTCAATCCACAGGGTATTTAGACTGGATTCTAGGTTAAGCAGAGGTCCTGGAGTGCTTGGCAAAATAATTTCAATGGTTAAGCATCTCATGAGAAATACTTAAGACTTTGTCTTGCAGGATGGTTTGAATTACAAATAAGAAATGTCACTGATGACTCAACTTTCTTTAAAGGATTAACTGTCAGCTCAGGATTTAGGTGTAAAGCTCATGAGCTGGTCCAGACTTTGTATTTATCTACTACACTTAGGAGTAATTACTAGATCTGTTATTATGTTTTCTAAAATTTCAGAAGTTTAGAACTATTCCATAAAGAAAAGGATAAAGATCCTTCATCGCTGCAGATTTTATCAAGATATTGAGAAAGGAATAATTTTACCTATACTCTGAGTTTCTATCTCTCTCTATATATGGATACTTCATTTATATACTCTGCATTTTCTAAACAACTGAAAATTGTCCTGAAGTGGATCCATTTCAAACATACATTTTATACAAAGAGGCATTCAGTCATATATTTTCTTAGCAAAGAAAATAGATGTGGATTTGAACAAGAAATATACCTATTTTTTCAGGTTTAAGAAGTTTGAAGGAAACAGTTGAAGTTCCTTTGCCACCAGACTTTGTAGTAACAATAATGTCTCCCTTGTCATTTTTAGCTTGTCCAACTCGACACACAATTTTACTGGCAGACATCCATTCTGCAGTGAGGAGACAGTTGTGCCCACAGATTGTTAAACCTGGGAAGAAAAAAAAAAAAGAAATATAATTCCATTAATAGAAGTATCTTTTGAAATTCTGCAATGCAAATTCATTTATGATGCTACATGTGTTTTACATAAATATATAATCCTTCACCAGTCCCCTACAGTCAATTACAGTCAAGGAAACACAAATACATTTTTCAGATGTTTCCTAGGTGACTTCAGGTCTTTTGTCCCAGTGACAATTCATGAGATACAAGCAGAGCAGTTTGAAACTTATTTAATCTCTTCCACCACTTTTGGGCTACTGCAACTTTTACTTCACATAGAACAATAGATTTTCAGTCTGCAAGACACTGGAGAACTGCTGTTAAGTATTGCATTTCTGTGAAACTTCCCCTAAAAGCTGCACACACCAAACTTTTCACAAGTTCAGTCTATATGACTTTGCACAGAAAAAAAAAAAAGAAGACTCTCCGTAAAATATTTGCAATGAACAATGTTTCTTCAACCTTATTTGTTTAGCAGTACTTCAGTGGATGCAGAAGGCTGTTTTGGCTGAAGTAGTATTAATTGACAAATATTCCATCCCAACCTCTTCTATAAAAAATCCACAATGCAAGACTGATTCTGATTAATAAACTGCCCTTGTTATATAAAAGAATAATCATGTAATGCTCATCTATCCCCTATTCTTCACTTTCTCACAAGAAGGATGACAAACTATGAAATACAAGGAGGTCTTTTCTCATAGGAAGAGACTGACAAGCTTCAGTGCTCAAGAACACCTCTCATGACTTAAGAGCCAAGGTGCACCTTAATCTAAGGTCCAAGGCTTCCTGAGATTTCACATCAAATCGGTCTGATCAATCAAATCCATCATGAACTGATCACAACCAACTGATTGGTTCTGGTCAGATCAGGACTCTGGATGCTGGAATAGATGGATTATTTTCTCAGATCTAGAACAATTTCCATATTCATAGCTGGAGTTCTGCTGTCCTGGAAAACTGGCAAGATCCTAACTGCTCTAGTATCAATTTGAAGAACAACTCCATTAGGTTCTTCTTAAATAACACCCTTAGCCAAAAACATTTTGCCTTATGTCCAAAAGAACAAGGCTGTACTAGTGTGTTGGCTGTATTGGAGTATAATTTAGTCAGGCAGAGCAGTTCCTCCCCTGCTGGCTTGACTTTTGTTTTTAATTTCTAGAAAGCTCTGACCAATTTAGAAAATACTTAGAGACAGAAAAAGGTCAGCATATGTGGCTTAGTACCAAAGCTTCACACTTATTTTGTCTCACAATTTAAGTCTCTGACATGACACAGCAGAGAAATTTGGCAGTTTTCATGGCTGTCAGACATAAAAATGCATTACTCCCTGCCAAAAACTATTTTGAAAATGAAATCCAAAAATGAAAAAAATGGAAAGGCACTGAAACTTATTACAACTGAAATTAATTTTACTCGAGAAAGGACAGTAGATTTGCTTCTTAAATATTCTTTCTGAATAAAATGTGGAGAGTGGGATGAAATAAGATATACAAACAGAAAGGCTTAAAAAAATATTTTGCTTATTTACTCATAAAATTTTAATCAGGTTTTATTTTCCTGGGGGAAAGAAAAAACCCCATATATAAGGATGCATATTACATACATGCAATAATATAATCTTATGCTATATGGTTATATTATTACATCTCTTAGAGTTTTATGCTTGCATCTTCTCTAAAGGAAAAAAGATTGTGATAGGAACTAACACTAACTGAAACACTTTGCCCAAACAATTTATAAAGATGTTTTCACCCCGTATTTTCTGAATTTATGGTTCAATTGAACAATACTTTAAAATCGAGAACTAAGCTATAGTAACTGTTTCAAGATCCTTGTATCAATTATTGTCTATTCATCAGAGATTCCAAAAGCTCTCAAGACATCAAGATACAAGGTCCAATACTTTTGAAATGGTAGGAAATGGTCTTTGCCTGTATCTTAAAAATGCAAAAGGAACTTAAGTCTCTATCAAGATTTTATATACCATATGAAACAGTAATGGCACAACACAATTTCTAAAACAAATAAAGGCATGTTGGGGGAAAAGTTTTGATAGCACAGTTACCACATTTCTTTCTCTAGAAATAGGAAACTCCCCTTAAAGTAAAACTTAATTTGAATTCGTTGCATGGTATAAAGAAAGATCTCTGAGAACATCATTCTCAGCTTCTAGCTTTTATATGCCTTTCTATAAATAGCCATAAGTAATACTCTTCTGGAGACTTTCTGATTTTATTTAAGCTCATATATGGACAATTTTACAATGTCTAAAAAATACAGCTACAAATGCCTTAAAAGACAAGTTAAACCATGAAAACACATATGTTACAGGTTCCTCCTGGATCTGACTTTTTGTACCATGAGCTATAGAGTTACAAATAAAAAGTTCATTTGCTTTCAAAGATACAAAGAGATTACTATAAGGCTCTCTCTTAAATGAAACCAAAAGAATGTTCTTCTATAATGTGATACTGTGTTTATATACAGAAAAAATGTTTCTTGCTTTTTATTTTACACTAATGCATCTCAAACTTTTTAAACTTTATAAAGACCTCACTCAAACTTGCTTAACTCTCATGCCTACAAAGCCTCACTTTTCCAATTACTTTCATTCAGTAATAGGGAATATTTACATGACTAATTTAACCATTAAAAGAAATCTTTACCTATCTGGGGCCTTAGTCACTTACTGGAGAAAGCTGACAACTGAGCTAAGGAGAAAACAAGGCAATGCCTTATTTATTTTTACCTCAAAGCATAAAATTATTAGCAGCTGTGTGTTACAAATATTACTCTGAAAGAAATATAAGAAGAAATATCAGCAGCTGGTCAGCTGTAATACCAAGGTACAGCTCAGGATACGTCTTCCTTCCAAGAACATAGCACTGTTCATTTCTAAGAGGATCATACCCATGAACTAACAAGGCTATTGAAGTACATCAGCCACACAAATACACAGAAATATACTCACCCCTAACATCATCAGTTACTTGAGGATTTCTCAATATGAATTCTATAGTGTACTGCAACCTCACCTAGCAGCTCAGGAAAATACTATTTCTCCTGGTGAGAGACAGCAAACTGAAATGGAGTGGAAAATGTAGTAGCTTATGCTTGGCCATAAAGCTCATTGTGGTGGCCGTGAATGGAATTTGTGAACTTTGGTTTACAGCCATGAAGCGAAATATTTTTTCTAGCAAAGCCAAACAAAATTCCAATGGCCTTCAGAGGAGTCGTGATTCCACAACAAATTAGACAAATTGCCTCTAACATGACTACTGAAGTACACATATGCATGTCTTACAAAAAAAATAAGGGAAATTCCAGTAGTTATAGTTAACTTGGATTTCCAGGAACCTTTACTGAGTCTTTTTTGAAAGGCTTAAGAAAATGATGCAGCTATAGGATACAAACCTCTAATGGATAAATAGCTCAGCAACATAGAAACAGGGTTACAGTATATGATGTGATTTGACTGAGGAAAGTTCCACATGGTATATGCCAAGATCACTTATGTTCAGTACACTTATACATGACAAGATAAAGAGGTTATAAAGTTTGCTGATGATTTTCTTTTATTCAGAGCATGAAGACCATAAATCCCAGAAAAATGCAAGCCAGAACTTACTAGGTTGAGTGATGCACTATAATGTAGATATTATAACACAACGGCTGAAATTCACTGAACAAAGACAAGATGCACGCAGGCAAAACTTTAAATTCATAGATGGCACCCTCAAACTGACTCCTAATCCTCATGCATTTAATCATGGAACTATAGTAGGCAGAACAACAAAAACATTAGCTTGATTCTCAGTAGGAGTTACACAGAAAACAGAACTCTACGGCTGAAACACAAAACAAAAGTGAAAGTACAGCGTTATGCCACAGGGCATTCACATCCTGAACAGTGCACACAACCAAGATGTGACACCCACAACTGGCAGTGAAAGTAAAAGAGATTCACTGAACAGCAAGAAGAAAGGCCAAGGATACATGCAGAAAAATTAAATAAGCTAAGACATTTCAGCCTGAAAAGGAAGCAAGAGAGCAGTAATGAACAAGGTCTGTGACCAGGAGAATCAGTGAAAAGATCTTGTCCCCTCCTCCAGCACAGGAGCTACGACGATCCTGATGAAATTACTATGCTAAAAATCAAAACAGTAATGAAAAGGGTTCTTCACATATTGTGTAGCTAAATCACTGAACCTGCTTTATCATAACTGCTGCAGATATACAAACTGACTTTAACTCAAGGCATAGCAATGTCTTGGTTTAGGGCAAATATGGGAGAAAATCCCCAATGACTTTCTGAATACACTGAAAACACTTCTGACATGAACACTACAAAGGGGAAATTCTCAGTTCCTGAGAAAGTAACAAAAGAGCATCTCATTACATCTACCCTCTTCTAGTACACTGCAAAAAGCATTTCATGTTCAGCACAGGATGCTGACTCAGATTAAGGGTTCATCTAAAAAGGCAGAGTCAGTCTGGTTGGTTACACATTGGGTAGTATCTCTGAATTTATGAATTCAAGTGCATATTAGTGTAAAGAGCATTCAACACAGATTCTGTCATGCAAAAAATTAATCTCTAATCATATCCGAAATGTTACCTTCTGCCATACCAAAAGGGTGATTTTTCAACTTACCTAGGAGGTCTGTAGGTCCAGTTCCCAAATTTTCTCCTCTAATTGTCACTTTTGTCCACGCGATGCCTTCATTGGGAGAGATACCGGTTACCAGTGGGGGCTGCCGTGCTCGAGACATGATGAATTTTCAGTTACTGCAATCTGAGCTGCTTTTATCTGTTTATCAAGAAACAATAAATTGAAACTCCATTAATTATATAAAAATTATTAAAATAATTTTAACCTGTTCTTCTCAAATTTTAGGGAAATACAAATGTAAATATGGAACACCACTCAAAGTCTTTTTTGACACAGTCATAAAACAATAAAGAAAAATTATACCTTCTTTGTACTTTTTAAAAAGTTAAATATAGGTTTCTGAAAGAAAAAGTCTATTCAGAGAAATATTAAACTTTCTGAATGCTTAATGAATATGTAGACACAGACCTCAAATTACTTATGTAATAGACTCATTTGAATTCTGACAACTTCTATTTGAAAATTATTATTGTACTCCTTAGGAAGTTCAGAACTGTTAATCTAAGATAAGTAATAGACTTATTTGGACAACTTCTCCATCAAAATAAGACCTACTTACATAGACAGTCCCATGTGAGGAAGCACTTGGCACTTATTTGTATAAAGCATCAATGTTAACATGCACTGAGAAAATTAGAACATGACTTGTAAATACTACACTAGCAGAGATCATCAACAAAACAAACAATACCCAAACATATCAACAAAAATGTACGTAAAATTATTGAAGAAGCATGTCCAGAAGAGTACTCCTTTGCACCTGAAATTGAGTCAACTCAGACCAGTTTAATTAATTGTGTCATTAATGAGTTCTGTAGCTCAAACACAAATATGGTACTGATGTAATGTGGTCTACATTTAGTTTACTATGCAACTGATTGCAAATGCATATTTTTATTAGCAGTTTCCTTTGTGTAGCTCTGCAGCTATAAACACCTATAAGAACCTGAGCGTGTATATATATATATATATATATCTAATCAGTATAATCTGAATTACAAGTCTTATTAAAAACCACTACCATTCCAAAACCTCAGTTACACATACACACACCACTTTAGTGTAAACAATTCAATTTTGGAAGTTCAGGTTGGTAAAAAATACGTGGAATGTAAGTCAAGTTTCATAAGGCTCCCCTCAGCTATTGTTTTTTTTTACCCAAAATGTATTTTCTACTTTTATTTGCAAATGTTAAGTCCATGAAACCAAGAAGCTCTCTAAACCATCTCTAACAATAAATAGCAGCAAAACTGCAGTTTCCAAGTCCCTGCAGTTAAGACATACTAGAATTAAGACACACTTGTTTCAGCTACTTCTGGACATACAAAACACTTTCATTGTACCAAGATACCCCATGCTCCTACACAGCCTCCCCACATTTTTCACTGGTAGTATCTAGATCTGACACAAGAATCAAAGAAGCTCCCACCAGCTGATTTCATTCTTCACATTCCAAAGCTGGAACACACACTGAAAATTAAGATGGAAATAGACAAGGCAGGAACTGGAAAGATGATCTTATACTAAAAGTAATCAAATACTGCCCTCAGAACAGGGTCTCCTGTCTCTGTCTGTTCATACCACAGATGCACAGCATGTCACCTGTAACAAAACTCTGAATTCTGATCCAACTTCAGAGTCCACAGCCACACCTGAAGTCAGTGTGAAATGCATCCTGAATACAGGGAATACTGCACAATGTTCTGAAATACTGAGGTCCTAAACAACCACCTCAATTCCATAAATATGTCTATTTTCGAATGTCTGTTTCTTGGTTTTACATATTTAAAATAGGAATACCATCACTCATTTCAAAAGCTACTTTTGAAAACAAATTCATTAACAAAGAAAAGGGATTTAGATACCCTGAACACAACAGAAGTATTAATATCTTCAGAGAGTTTTTCACACTAAACAGTGTGTGTTATTAATTAATAACAGATGTAAATTCATGTTGAACAAGCAAGACCATAGTAAATTGCACTATGTCAGCCATGTCCAGAGTAGGACATGGCAGTGAAGGAAGGCTGGTAAGGGCCCATGATAACACACACAATGCATATCTAGTTTGGCTTTGTATCTTTCCGTGGCAAACTTCATAATACTTCTTGACATTAAAAATTCCATAATGTGTTTAATAAATCATTGGTTTCTCTGGTTTTTTTTGCAAATAACCAACTATGAAAAAGGAATTAAGTTATATAGGTACTCTTAATAGTCTTACATGTAAACTACTGGAACATTTTACATGAAACCAAATGAGACTGGAGAAGCAAGTAGTCAACAGATGGAGGCCATAAGGGTAGAACAGCACTCAAGAAAAGAACTGTATCACCAGATTACAAAGAAATCAGCTGACAGTCATTTCCAGCTATGGAAGAGAAGGCTGTGCTCTGTTCCAGTGGCCTACTCCTACTTCTTTCACTGAACCGGCTTCTCCTTCTCCTCCTCTCTCGCACAGAGACAGTCCCTGCTTCACCCAAAAACTGAAGCCAGGTCCTCATCTTGCAGACAAACTGTTTCTGCCCCATCCTGTTGATGGTCCCTCTGACTTTTCACCCATAAGTTCAAGCAGGGAGGGAGAAGGATGTTACTATTCCATCCTGCTTTCAAATCCAGACACTTCGGTAATTCCTCTTACCTCGCTTTGCCTATTCCAAGCCTTCTTGTCCAGACACATCATCTGCACAACTATTGATCCACTTAGCACACGTGAAAAGGACAGACCTTGTCTTTTGTCAACATCCCTAATCTTGGAGTCACAAGGTTTGCCCAGCTTTCCTCTCATCTGTGCTGCATTCAAAACTATAGCACTGCCCAACAAAACAGCGGGCAGCACAAGAGAAATAGGATGCTAGAGAAAAATAAGGTCTATAATTTTACCAGGAGGGAGGAGAATAAGCTGCATGTATTCCTCACAATCTCATCTATGTAGTCTTTGCAGCTTTTCTCACAGATCCTCAGCAGAGCTCAGGGATACACAACAGCTGTAAAGGAACAGTGGTGTTAGGCCCTTGCAGGCACACAACCACCTTCTGCAGGAAGCAACATGTGTCTAGATACCAGTTAGTCAATATAAAACACCTCTTTTATTTTGGAGCAATTTTTTGTAAATATTTATGTGGAATATTAATCAGTAAAAGTGATGTAAAAAAGCCATCTTCAGGAACATCAGGTAATATGGAGAGGAAAAAACCTTGAGAAAAACAAGTAAAATAGAAGCTACTGTGGTATTATTTGTGTGGTATTGTTTGGTTGACCCCTTCCCAAATGTTATAGTTCCCTTGCATTGCAGCTATTGTTGCTTCCAAAATACCCAGGCACACAGGTAATTGGCTTGTCTCAATACCAAAACTCAAAAGTAATATTACAACATCTTTTTCTGGATTTCAGAAATCAGCACTAGATCCCCCTTCATGATGGGCTAAATAAATGTAATAAAAACACTGAGCCTCCTGAGATCTAGTATTTCTTCTAAAGTATTTCCATACTTACTGCAGAATTGCTTTAAAATACCTCTCTGGAATGAGAATACCACAGTAAATCTCAACACAATTCAAAGCACTACAACAGTGAGATGCTCTATGATTATTATTTTTAAACAGCAAATGCTTTCATTTATTTCAAAGACTGGAACTATTTGTAATATGCCATTATTATAAATATCAAGCAAATGCTTGGGAGCCTTCAATTCATTTATATTTCCTCTCCTTAGGACAGATGTCCATAGCTAACATGACTGAGGTGCTTACTGGGAAGCCTAGCCACTAAACTGCTGTGGCAAGTTCCTAAATTTCTTAAAAAATATTTTAAGGCAAATCTGACAAAAAATTACTTTTTCATTTGACAAAACATGACAATCATCTAATTCTGAGCTTTTGTTGCAATTCTGTATGCTTTGCTAAAGATAAAATCTATTCTTTATGAAATATGTATTACACATAAAATGTATTTTTATTAAAACAGCTCTCTTCCTCAAAGACTGATTCTCATGCAGACAAGGAGAGTGCAGAAAGACAGTTTCTACACAGGATCTTTCCTCTCAGGAGCCAGACTCACTGAGGAGGTTTCAACAAGACTGTTTTTTACAATGGACAATCTTCTACATTAGCAGAATGCTCTCTCTCTCTCTTTATTTCTCTCCACCCTTTTTTTAAACCTAATTTCCTCACAGTATCTCCCCAACAATTTAATGTGGATATCTGATTGACTGCTCCCACGATCTTGCCCATACCATTCTATTATTCTGTCATAATTCTTGTTATAAAAGCACAAGGAGTTAGAAAACCTCTGCAAAGACCACCTACTACAAAGTCCTCTTGAAAAATGCCTTTCATAAACAACATCTTTGTCTTTGCACCAGTTTCTCAAATAAACTGTCCTCTCACAAAGGTTTGGTTAAAAAAAAAAAAATCCAGACAATTCTGAGCATTAAAAGCTTGCTAAAGAGAGGACATCTTCCATCTTTATCCTAAGAAAACCCACTTGAAAATAAATAATGAACCAATGAAATATGCTCCAGCATAAGGGAAAGCACAAGTCTATTTGGTTTTGGGGTTTTTTTTTAGTATTGTAAGCCTTCAGTTTTATGTTGTTTTGAAATGAGAGTTCTTATACAGTTTTCCTCATTCAACTTTCAATGGCAAACACAGAAGGGACCCAAAATAAAATGCCAAGAGTGACCATACCTGTTCTGTTAAGCAAACTACTTTCTACATTTTACTACACTCTGGAAGTACCACCAAAATCAGAAATACATGAACAACCAAAGTTCAGGATTGGAGACTATTAAATTGGCTGGTAATTTCAAAAGGAACTCTGGAAGGCAAATAACAGTATGCTGCCACCTTACAAATTTCACCAGTGGGAAAAATTAGCAGTTGAAGTGTTTTAAAACAGAGTTTCTGACTTCTAAAACGAAATAGCAAGATGGTTCCAGTGACTCAAAGTTCAATTTAAATAAAGTTTTCAGTGATACTTTGTTACAGACACTGAACTTAAAAGATTCTCTTGGAGGAAGGCAGACTCAAAGTCAATGCAAGTTTCATGGTCATCTAGCAAAGGGAATCAAAGCTATCAAGAAGGGAGGGAAGAAAAACCCAATTTGTCATCATTGAGAAAGTCTAAGTTACAAGAAAGTGTTTAAACCTTCAGATATCAAATATTTATTTGTTCTTAATCATATATATGTGAGAGAATACAATTAAAAAATGGTGAGGCAGGAACAGCAAAGCATCACCCATGTGCAAATCACAGTATGCTTCAGATGTTGTTTACTTAAAACAACAACAAAAAAACACAAGAAAATCAACCTGAAAACAATAAGTGAGTTACACTAACATCACAGCATTGAATGATTCCCAAATGAAAAGATTTATGACATGCCTTTTTAAACAAGCTATAAATACTCAGATCCCAGAATATAGGTGATGGCCTTTTAACCTTAAACCACACAAACTTGTGCTTCTAGTACATAAATCTAATAATTTGTTTTCACTAGAAAACCCAGAGTCTCCTGAGTACAACACACTATGACAAAGTCAGTGAAGGGACACGACAAATGACCCCAAGAAGAACGACAAAGCAAAATGCTTCCTGGATGTTTGTACTCAAAACCATTACAAAATGATGAAAAACACTACTACAACGTTTTCTGCGCTTTATCTTCCCAACAATATAAATTCAGACAGACAATCTACATAAACCAAGAATTAAAAGCATCCAAAAAGCAGCACTGTGAAAATAACTGACATTTATTAACCCCTCTGGAGATCTTCAGTGCCCTAGAATTGCCACAGCCTTCAACACTGCATTAATAATATAAAGTCCATTCCTGCAAGCCTGCCAGAAAAGACTGGGAAGTGAATAAGCTAAACAATGCTGAAATTCCAAGTGATATTAAGAATCTATGCATGTTTATTTAAATAATAAAAGAAGACTTGTCAATTTAAACAAGAAGCGCTCACGAATCTTATATTTAGGGGGAAAGAAACTCTTCATAACACCACTAAGCTACTTATAATGAAAAGATGAACAAACATAAAAAAGTGGGCAATTTCACTGTCACACAGAAAAAACAAAGCCTCATTTGTCTTGCCCTGTCATATCCAGCGTGTTGATTCAAGCCAATATTAACACTGACAAACATGTTAACCTACAACATTACATGCCAAAAATCAGCTCCAATTTGGGAAGATGTGCAAGTTTTGTGACAGAGAGGGCAAACAACTACAAAGAAGACTTTCAGTATTAAATAACATAATATGATACTCTGTGCTTTTTCAAAAGGCTCCTGAATATTCCAATCAGCCACAAAGGGCACACTAGACATTTTAGTTTTAGGGTGGGCAAGGAATGAGCGCAGCAGTTTTGCTTTCACCGCAACAATCTTCGCAGATTCCCTTCAGTATCTCAGAGGTCTCGCTTGCCTTAACCCAGCAAGGTACATCTTCACGGCCATGTATCTTGACGGAGCGAAAGCAAAATAATCCCAGCACTCAGCGATGCCATTACCCTTTCTCAGTCACAAGGGATTAAAAGGCTCGGAGCCGGGGCAGATGCTGGGAGAGCCCTGGGCAGAGCGGCTCCCCGCCCGCCGCAGCCTGGGCCGCAGCTGCGAGGGATTGACACCGCTGACGGTGGAACCCGGCTCGGGAGAAACTGCGGGCACAGTTCCGGCATCCGAAATAAATTAAAGTAAACAGTGTTGCTCTCCCTCATCCACCCTGTTAGCAGCCTCTCGGTTGAGCTGGAGACCACACACCCAGACCACACAGCACCAGCTGAACTCACTCGCACGCAACATCTAGAAGCTGTCACTCTGCAGGGTATGGGGAGGGGAGAGAGAGGGGGGCCGGAGGGCCAGTGTGTGTGTTTAGAGAAGCTGCTTGCTCTCTCCTCCTATCATTACAGCTGCTTATGTTTTGTGTGCTTGGGAAGGAGGGAAAGAAGGAGGGATAAGAAAAAAGACCTATAAAGCTCGCTAAGAAAACACACTGGCCTTGGCCTTTTGTAGTAATGATTTGCACTCCTCCTGTACTAGTTTAGTAGCTGATGAAGGGCTAACAAAGCATCCATTTAACATCAATTAACCTTCTATCTATCACACGTCAAAAAAAAATTAGACTAGTATAAATCCATTTCCTTGTACATTTTAAATTACAGCATCCTGTCAATTACAATGTGAAAAATACCTATATATTGATCTATTTTTACATCAGGAGTTCTGAGATGTTATTTATTTGGAGAGGGGAGAGATATTCACCGCAAAAATCAACCACACAGATGACATTATGACATCAAAATGCTGAATTTTCTCCAAAAACATTCCATTGTAAAATGAAGTTTTATTTGTTAGTATCATATACCATAAACAACCTGAAGGAAGTTAATGAGCCAACATATAACATTGAGTTTGTAACTCACCAGCAGCAAGAAGTAAAAATAGCAAAACACTAAAAATAGATTAAAACCAACAATAGTCTATAATACAGATGAACAGAGACTTTTAAAAGGAGGGGGAATTCTTTGTTTCTTTAAGCTCACAAATAATTTCACGTGCCAATTATGTCACCTGTTCAAACAGAGAAAGCGGAATAAAATATTTGAGGACTCATAAAATCTATTTCACTGAGTTGACTTTAAAAAAAGATTTCCTTCCCTCTGCTCTGCTACCATGAACACACATACCTCCCCCATCAAGCTCACCAGCACACAAACTTAATTTCATACATACACATCTGGACAGCCCAGAACCACAGTCACATTTTCACCTCAGTTCAAAATCTTTTTACCTAAGTGACAATGACAATCTCCAAGTGCCACTACTAAACAAAACCATCAAAACTGCAATAATCCAAATGTCAGTAACAGCCCTATAAACTTGGATGAATATGTCTGTGTTTATAAAAACCTTGAGAAAAAAATTCAAAAAATATTTCACATTACCAAATACATTTTAAAAAATGTTAGCTTCAAAGTTCTATAACTTCACACTGAAAATAATTTATTCCCCCAATTAATTAATTAGATCAATATGCTGGTTTATACCAGTTCTTGAATGAACAGTTTTGCTCATGTATTCAATGTAACAGCACCTATTCATTACCAAAACTCAAGTCAAACCAATTTAAGTGTTCTGAATGTCTATTTTGGTCATACTGGCTTGCCTAGAAAAGGTCAATAGCATAGAAGAAAATATAATTAAAGAAAGTTTGAACACAGATGTTTCTCCCCAAAATTTCCGCTACTTTCCCTATAAATTACATTGCAACTCCCCAGAAACTAATTCATCTACTTGTTAAAAGCTTCCGTATTTACTGTGTGACACATCACTATAATCTAGCAACATTGTAAAGTCCTAAACATCTATATATAAACATATATATAAAAAAGTCAGCTCAGCTTTATACAAAACCATATCACAGATGGCCATAAATCTCCCATTAATTTCTAAATTCTCACAAAGAACATCTTCCTACATCTGCTTCCACCTCCAACATTCCGCAATGTTTGCTTCATCCAGAAGTCATTATCCTACTCTCTCTTCTAGCTAAGCCATTCATCCCTCTTTTGTTCCAAAGTTATGATTAATTTTTTGTACATCATTTAATTATTAGAAAAATGGTAAAAAATCTTAATATCTCATTATCATTTAATCTTATGTTATTCACAGGCAGAAATTAGAAAACAATACTTCAAGCATCAAAATCTTTCAAATATGTTTATGCTAATGCATTCAGAAAGATCCAGAAGTTCAGAAAAATAAACTAAATGAATCCCAAAGGGATGAATTTTTTTTCTAGAAAAAAGAAACAAGACACCACAGATTTTTTTTTCTAAGCCCTGTAACTATACACAATATTCTCTATAAAAACACTATATAACCACTGTAATTACACAGTTCACATGGTCGAAGCTTTAACTTGGATGCTTGTATGTAAGATTGCAACACTTACACTTACTGTGTGACTATTTTAACAGTTCCTTTTGTTTCAAAAATATTTAAAAGATGAGACATACACTTGTGTTACTGAGATTCTAGTATTTTTCATGTTCTCTCCCCGACACCTCTTTCTGGCCTTTGCTCAGGGATGTACTCAAGCCATATGCTAGAGTGTTTTTCTCAATTCACATGGTCCAACACACACTCAATACTTCCCTGACAGACTGTGTGCACAGGTATTTTTCTAACAAAAGCCTCTCTTTGCCTTATGAGTCTTCATTTCTACTTGTCTGCCTAAAATCCCATCTCCTGTATGGAGTGATCACACTTACAGAGTAGTGAGGTTGTCTTGTGAGAAACACAATCTCCCCTGCCTTCTCCTCCAAGGAAACATACAAAGAACCCATCTGCTATACACATAGCTTCTGAATTTTTTGCCAAAAATCCAATGCTTAGTTTTCCAGCAAGAACAAAGGTATACCTGTTAAAACCGCTGTGAGATTTGAAATGTCACAAGACTCACAGAATTCCCAAACAGAAAACTGAAAGTAATTGCTTTTTTAATTGAGACATTTCATGAGTATCTCAAAAAAATTAGTTTAGTTTATTCTCAATGCAAAAGTGGCTATTTAAAAAGGAACTTTTACTTAAAATAGTCTTAATCGTTAACTACTGCAGGTTTTTTGCTGAACCTCCAAACATAGGGGTACATGGCTTCTGGGTTATCAACAGTGTCAAAGGAAAAAAAAAATACAAGTCTAAATATACCTAAAAATCCTTGATTTATACTGTAATCTGATCCACAGACACTTTTACACTGCCAGAGACCCCATTGGTTTCTGCACAATATAGCTTAAGCATAGTCTTTGAGAATAAAACTGAAAATCTGGGAATCTGCAGTTCTGGTAAGGTCAAGGGAAAATCAGACCACTTAAGGACCTGGTGTCTCAGAAACTTTGTTTTCCTTAAAAACAAAGCAAGGAAAATTAGAAAGGAAACATGGGCTTTCACACTCATCACCAGACGTAATCACAGTATTTTCTAATGAAAATGCTGAACATACTTTCTGCAGATTAGTAATGTCAGTAGTCAAGAAAAGGCTACACAGACCAAGTTTTTTTTGGAGGAAAAATCACTAAATACTTCCAAAATAATATAAAAAGTACAATTACAAAGAATTTCTCCAGAGGAGTGGTGAACCTGGTGTTGTTTAATATAGTAAACACGTATCTTACCTTTCCCTATGCAAAGCCTGCAACCCGGCAATCATGCGATAAATAATTATTTGCAAGCATTTCTGTCATTACTTGGTGTCTAGGGAGGTTGCTTCAGGCGGATTTGGAGGTTGTTTTTTTTTCTCCAGGGTATCAGAAAAATGATTTTTTTCTCCCTGCTGCCTTTCCCTTCTCTTTATAACTTTTAACACTGGGAGAATAACCCACATGCTTTTGAACAGAAATACTGATTGAAATTCCCTAAAATAATTTTCAGAGTAAAGCACGAAATTTTTTATCAGCCAGATTTTTGAACTCGCACTTTGCAAGCTGTAAACACAGACCTCTGCTTTCATGTTCAGCACAAAAGATGAAAAATAAATCTGACGTGACTGCGCTGTGCATGTGCTGTCTCATCATCCCTCATCCTCCAAGCACCTTTACAAACAAGATTCCCTCCATTACCAAACACCATATTTCTCCCCTGGGAAAAGTAATTTGAAAGACAATGTTGCACAGCCCAGATTTACAGAATGTAGGTGGTCCAAGACAGAAGGTCAAAGTTAAGCTGAAGAGCTAACATCTGACTTCTGCTAAAAGATACTAATTCAGCTGTTTTCGGATTTCGAACATTCAAGCTGGCTTCAAGTACAGCAGTAGGTTCCGCTCTGTCTGAAAAACTCACATCGAAAGTAAATTCACTGAAACATCTACAGTTCTCCGAGTACTATTTTCCAGTCCCTGACAGTAAAATGAAGTACTTCTGACTTCTCTTGCAGAAGGTTTTCTTTGCCTGTTTGTATAAATAAATAGTGACCTATAGGCATTCAAAATACATGCAGGTAGTGTCTGTATGTGCTTCACAAGCTTTTTTCCTCATGTACAAAACTCTAACTGTATTATTTCATGGATATCTTCCAGCGTTGTCAGAATCTATGTTTTAAGAACACCTTTTATATTCAGTCTTCTGTCACCATCCTATCAAGACAAATACTTTTTTCTTTTCATTCTTTGTTGTTTTTTTTTTTCCTTTTAAGTGAAGTCGGAAAGCCAAAAAGTGCAGAATAAACAGAATTAAAATAACTCAAAACTGATGTTTCATTTCAAGTACAGTGATTAAGGCTTACTGAATTTACAGCTAAACATATCACTACATTGAAAGAAATTGATTAAATATGGTTCAATATAACATAAGAGAAAGTTTTGATTAATAAATGAGGTCAGTGGCCTCTGCCTTTCTAGTCAACCTACTTATTTTGCTTTAGTCCAGCTTCTCTGGGAAGTGCAGTGTAATAAAGAATGGATTGCATCAGTGGATACAGTTTCATTCTAATAGGACCTCAGGAAAACAACTGGTGAATTACAGATTTTAATGTCTTTACTGTCCAGTTTTGCCCCAAATGCTCTCAACAGCTAGCATAAAACCCTGGATCACTCTCACAAGAAATCCTGCAATTTTAGATTTCTTGTACTGTTCATGACTTAGAACTTTACTTTTTTAAAATTCATTTGGAATTCCATTAACCTAAACTGCTACTTAGCTCTAAAATATTAAGAGGCAATTAGAGCATTAAAAACATCCCCAAACCATCAAGTCTGTAAAAACATTTCCGTTTATTGAATGAAGACCAGAAAAATACAACACAACTTTATACTTTTTTTTAAAAGCCAGCATAAGTTTGATGGATAGCAATCTTCTAATTAAATTGCTTCACCTCTGACACATTCTAAAATATGTTTTCCATAAAGAAAACCACCCTTACCATTACAACTTAAAATAATTTTCACTGAGATAAGTCCGACCAGTATAATGAAAATAACCGCATCTGTTTTAAATGATGTTGCAGATAACAGAAATTGCACCTAAATAAAGGAGTGGGCATAAACCACAAAAATTGTAAACTAAGCTATCCATAGGAAAGAAATCAGCAACAAGACATGCCTCTTGCTGCTTATTGCTGGGTGCAAGCTGGGATAAGATACAATAAAAACAGGGAATAAGAATTATAGAGCATTCCTTCTTCAGGTGAGCAAAATGTAAAGGAAGAAAAGGGACTTATTTTTCTAAGCCACGAATTTGTTTATTTACAGTCCTTTAACTGTTCTGACAACTTCATCATAAGCAAAACCAAATCAGCAAAAGCAAAAACAAAACCAAAAAAGTTTACAGCAGTGAAACGCAGAGAAATCATTAACGGAGAAAGGAGACTGTTTACTTGTTGTAAGAATGATCAGAAAACCTGGAAAACTGAAGAGAGATTATGATTTTAACTACATTTTAAACAATGAATATTTGGAGTTTAGGTTTAATCTGATGTTCTGTCAGAGCTAGGATTGCTTAATATTATACTGGCTTTTGACTCAGAGCTTTTGAGTCTATGGCTAGAAACTGTACCTGCAACAAGCAAGGAAATTGCAGGACGAAGACTATTTAAAAAAAACAGTAAAACTGGACAGAATGGGAAACTCTTTTCTGGAAGTGAGATCATCCCAAATTTCAGATGTCAACGCCTTGCTAAGAGAACATTTTCAGGTTCTTAATTAGGATATTGATGAGGCAAGGAGGAAAGATGTTTGGTCACCCAGCTCATGGACACTTGTGGACTGCAAGGCAGTCCAAATGAGGCAGAAATGTAGCACTGGGTAGGAAGTTAAAAAAAAATCCCAAGTCTCAGAGAAGTGTAATATCTCCAGACAGACATGGATGAAAGCAACTGTCTCTCAACCAACATGTTATTTCAATTCCTCCCACATTCCTTACCCTGTTATTTTCCTATTGCACTTGCCTAGGTACTCAGTCATTTTGGGGAGCTGTATCTGAAACTTGATGGCACAACTAAATGTGCAAAGACAAAAAAGAAAAAAAACTAAAACAAAAAATAAAATCAGTCCTGCAAATAACCACCTTTTCAGCAAGTCTTACAAGTAACCAGCTTCGACTCACCTCTCTACCCTGCTTATTTCCTCTATCCCCCACCCAGCACACCCACACTTCACTGAGCCGAACGACCCCATCATTTCACAGGGTCGGACTGGATGATGTCGGAAGTTTTTTCCAACCTCACTGACTCTGGCACCTCGCACAGCTCCGGCCCTGCCCGTGCAGCCCGGCGGGCACCGGCGCTCCCCGGGCCGCTGGCAGACACGGGACACACAGGCTAAGGCCGCGGAGCCGCTGCTGCTACCGGGCTCGCAGGGACGGCGCCACCAGCGCCGGGCCCGACTCGCCCGAGCAGGGAGCGGCCCCCAGCGGGACACCGAGAGCCCCGGGGAGCCGCAGGCGGCAGGAACCCCCCGCCCTGCCGGGGGGCTGGAAGGAGGAAGAGCCGCTGCAGCCGGGAAGTCACCGGGGGGCAGACGGCCGCAGCCCAGCGACGCCCCCTGCGCCCCGAGAGCCACCGCCGACAGCTCGGTCCCCACGGAGCCGGGGCGGGGACGCTCGACCCCGCCCGGGGAGCGGAAGGCGGGGGGAGGCCGAAGGGAGGGGGACGGCCTCCGCCCCGGGGAGGCGGGAGAGGGGGGAAAGGGAAGGGGCCGGAGCTGCCCCGCGGCGCCCGAGGGGGGCCGGGGCGGGGGCCGGGGCCGGTCACTCACCGCCCGCCGCCGCTCGCATCCGGCACCTGCGGCCGCCCCGCTCCCGGCAGCGCCCCGCGCCCGCCGCCGCCGCCAGGCGCCGCCAGCCGCCGCCCGAGCACATCGAGCGAGCGCCGAGCCACCGAGGCGGGGGGAGGGGGCAGCCAAGCTCCGAGCCGCGCCCCTCCGGGAGCCACGCCCCTCACGGAGACCCCGCCCCTCCCGGAAACCCCGCCCCTTTCCCGCCTCCCTCCCTCCCAACGCCCAGCGGGCGTCTCTGAAGGCCTCCGGGGGGAGTGCGGGTTGGTTCTGCCGTGGGTGAGGAGCAAAAGAAAAAATACAAACTTAATTATGCCGGTCTTGAGTACGACAAGGACAACAATGACAGGACCCGAGGGAGCGGCCTGAAGTTGTGCCAGGGCAGGTTTAGGTTGGGTATCTGGGAAAGGTTCTTCATCCAGAGAGTGTTTGGGCGCTGGAACAGGATCCCCAGGGCAGTGATCACAGCACCAAGCCTGGCAGAGCTCAAGAAGTGCTTGTACAATGCTCTCAGATGCATGGTGTGACTCTGGCGACGGTGCTGTGCAGGGCCAGGAGTTGGTCCTGGTGATCCTTGTGGGTCCTCTCCAGCTCAGCACATTTTGTTGTTCTGTGCACAGCAGTAACAAATGATTGCTAAACTGCTCCCAAGCAGATAATTAATGCTCCCAGCATTATCATCACTGTCCCTACAGGCAGAAACTCACCCAGCAGTAGTGCTGGGACTCCAGCCTGAGGTGCGAGGGCGGCTGCCCAGGGAGGGCATGGAGTCTCCCTCTCTGGAGACATTCCGAACCCACCTGGACGCGTTCCTGTGTCACCTGCTCCGGGTGACCCTGCCTTGGCAGGAGGGCTGAACTGGATGCTCCAGAGGTCCCTTCCAACCCCAACCATTCAGTGACTCTGTGAGGGGAGGTGAAGAAGGATGAATGGGGGGCAAAATCCCAGGCACAAATACTCAGGCAGTGCTGTCAGCCCCAGGAAATAGAAATCTGTTCTCCTTTCGTGATAAACCAGTAAAAATGTTTCTTTTCAAACCCATTGTCTGCCTGGGGGGATTCTAAACACAAGGTCTTTACCTTATGGAAAGAATCAGTAGATCTCCTTTTTCATTTTTTGCTGGTATACTGTTCGAAGTATAACTTTGGTTGCAAAAACCAAATTCAGACAAAAATCTTACTGGGAAGGAGAGGAAAAGCAATGAGACAAAAAAAAAAAAAAACAAAAAAAAAAAAAACAAAAACAAACAAACAAAAAACAAAACAAAAAAACAAAACAGAAAAGAGGAATCCATTCCTCAGTTATGCTAACCCAGCCCAAAGCAGGACATTAATGGGAAAGCAAATTACCTTGGATAAAACCTTAAAGCACCATAAAAAGCATTATGGCCAAACCCCAACTTTCCTAACTTTTTTTTTCACAGGTTAAAGCTGCTCAGGTTAAATTAGTAGACTGGAATATGTCATACCATGAATAAGCAATACTCTTCTGACTCTCTGTAAAACACTACTCAGTATCTTTTAGGGAAAAACAAAGGCAGATGATACCTATCTTTTCTGTAATTGTTTCCATAGTTGTAACTAGTAACTGCAGTTTTCTGCTGAGATCCAATGCAGAAAATGAGCTCCTTTGTTCTCCAAGAAAAGTAAAGTTGGCATCAGATTTTAAAAAAAGTGCAACCATTTGCCACCCATTTCAAAATTACATTTTTCCTCCATGACAGCTTGTTTGAATTCTCTCATTGAATGCTTGTCATCAGCTGTGCCAAAGCAAACTGCTCCTTGAGAGGTTGGTGGGATCAGAAGGCCCCACCCAGCGTACCTGGGTCCCAGCCCAGCGCCCTCTGAGAGGGGACACCTGTGCCCAAAAACCCCACTGACTTTTCTGGGACTTCATAAAGGGAACTGTGTACCCAGAAGGTTTTGTAATAAACAGCCATGAGTTTAGGTTTAGCTCAAGTGATAAATTTCAGTGCCAAACTGCAGCTGGGTTGCAGCTTTGATTGAATATTCACCTCTGTTGTAAAGGACCCTAAATAGGTGAATCATTAAGAAGAGGGAACCTGAACTTGAAAAGAGTCAGCCTCCCCAGTGTTAAACCCCTAAGTGAGGACAAGCTGACAGACCTTTTGCTTGTGAAAATGTCACCTAGCCTTTAGGGATTTTAAGCTGCTGTTTTTAAAGGGCAGCTCAGCAGTATTTTTATGCAGATTGTGGTCCTTGGGAATTTGTCAGAAAAGCACAATCAGGCTAAACTCTGCAAGAACAGAAACCTTATAAAAGGCATGAGTACTTCACTGGCATCCACACAGGCAAATCCTCCTATTTCCACAAGCAGCATCCAGGAATCTTATGATCTATAGGGCCCTGGATAACACTGCCAATGCAGAACTTCCTGTGTGGTGCACTTTGTTCCATCTGCTGTGGGTGGTTTCCCCAGCTGATATTCAGTGACCATCACCTACCCCTTCAGTGACTCCAGAACAAAGCTGACAGTGACTGACTGCAGATGTGACCCTCTGGAGAGAAGAAACACCACCCTGCATATCTCTTTGGAACAAAAGGAAGAAAACTAGTGTGATTAATATATATATATATATCTGTCATATATATATAACTTATGATGTATATACCATAATATATAGTATATATTTGCTGTCATATATAATGCTGCTAATATAAATATATTACTCTTTAGAACTCCAGATGCTGTTAAAGAGATTAATCTATGCAGTTAAAACTGAGGAAAAAAGTGACAATTTGTAATGTAATGACCTGGTAAATAGTAAGTGTTATACCTCATAGAGGTCACAAGAGTAATTGCTCATTCATGCCTTTTTTCTAATCCATTTATGCAGATTTGACAGTGATCTGTAAACATTACATCTCTCTACAAAGTTGGGTAAACAGATTTGAAAGCCAGAGAGATTATTATGATCATCTTGTCTAACCTGAATATTGAAAGCTGTAGAATTTCCTCCAGCCATTCCCACACCAAGGTCTTTTTGTAGTTGTTTTTAAAAAACACATTTTCATTTTATTTCAAAGAATAAAATTTGTTATTTATTTATTTTGGAGAAATGGCAAATCAATCATTCTGCTTTTGAAGATTTTTCAGTGGTTATGCTAACATGTACCACACTACCTTAATGTGCAAAAAGACCCTGATAGAAATATAAATGTTGTTTGAAAAGGTAAATTCATCTAGCTGCAGCATCTGTCCATTGCAAGCCTGCTTCTTGTTAACAGAAATATCTTCCTTTTGAAGATGTCTGTGAAATGCGGCAGATTTACTCCTTCACTTTCTCTTGACAAATTGTATGGATTAGCTTTGATTCTGCACTGTATAAGTGCCTTTCCAGAACTGTTCTCTGAATGCCTTCAAGCTTAGAGATATTCCCTAAATTTTTTTTGACATGTGGACTTCCAAACCAGACCTTCTCCTGCTCCTGTTTAAATTTGTGAGGAGAGTATTATAACCAGGGAAATCTGAGGAACAGGGTAATGCTAAGAAGCCTAAGGGGTAAAGTGATCTTAAGAAATCACCCTTTCCAGTTATTTTCCATGCCCCACAACAGGATCAACTACTCTTTTGTTGTAACATAACTGTTTTTTCAATCTTGTTCTTAAAGGCTTTCCCAGTATGGTGCTTTTGCCATCTCCTCAGGCAATTTTTCCTAGGGTTTCCCTACCCTTATCACTAGAGGTCTTTTTTTCCAATGTATGCTCTAAATATGTCCCCTACTGCAATTTCAGTCCATTAGTGAAAGGTCTGTCTTTGCTGGCCTGGAGAACAGACTCTTTGCTTCCTCCCTGTAGCAGTCTTTTCCACATTTAAAGGCCCTGTTATCTTCTTTGCCTCATTATTCCAAACAGTCCCGCTAATATCCTGATATTTAATGTTGTCTGGACTGGTAATCAAGCTTTAACTCCCCTGCACTTGTCTGCAGACACCCAATGTCATTCTGGAAACACAATTCCCCAAGCCAAACATGATTCAGGTGAAAAACTTAAAAAACAACAACAACAACAACAACAAAACACTAAAATTTAAGCTGCACCATGGGGTAGCAGAGCAAAATAATTGCTTTGCCTATTTTGCAGGCTGTTTTCCTGTGTCTATCCCATTTGTATGGCATTTTGCTTTTTGCAACAGCACAACAGTGGTGACTCGTGCTTAGCCTGTGATTCACTCTACATTTTTTCCAGGCAACTGTAATCCTGTTTACTTTTCCCCATCCTGTATCTGGGGAACTGATGATGCTATGTCTATTGCACCTATTGAATACCATCTTTTGTGCTTTTCTTAATAAAAACCCTCATAACCAGTTTGACAAATTCCCTCTGAATACTAATCCTGCTCTCTAACACTCTTTTATCTGCTTTCTTCTTCATGTCCTCTTCAAATATATCAAGCTTAGTCTCTACTCCGTTCTTTGGGTGTTTTATAAGGAGTATCAGATATAGGGTAGACCCTTGAGAAACCTCTTTCTATACATCTCTCCTTTTGATAATGGCCCCATTTTGCTAACTCTTCCTCAGAAATGGTCCTGACTATTCTGACACCATGGGGTTTTCAATTTGGACCATATTGTCTTTGCTTATGCACAAAAAACATTGACTTAAGCCTTACTAAAATGAAGATATATGACTTTTTAATACTTTCTTCTTTGTATAGCACCTATTATCTTACTTTAAATGGAGGTCTTATTGGTTTAGTAGGATTTGTTCTTGACAAATCCATAGTCATCATTATTTGTCTGTCTTGAAATGCATACAGATAATTCAAATGCTTCATAATTGCCACAAACTGAACCTATCTGATTTATAACTCACCAGCTCCTCCTGTTTTCCTGTGTGTACATAACCAAAAGCCTATTTGAAATTAAGAGGGCTGCTTCCATGACCATGTTGTGTCTTCTGAGCTGGAGATCAGTAACCCACCAAAGCCATGGCAGTAGAACCAGGAGCAGAGCCAAGAACCCCAACTCATCCTTGACTGCTCTAACATATCTATAGTCACTGCACAGCCTTTCTTCACCTCATTGCCTTTATTTCCTTGAACCATCAATGTAACATCCCTGTGGATGTTGGTTTCTAGAAGTTCCCATAGATTTTATAAAAAATTCGTGTAGGTATTTCAATTTCCAAGCAGATTTCTGCTCCCAAGACCAGCTGCTTTCTGCTTCCTCCTAAACTGAAAATCACCTGGGTCTGTGTTGTCAAACCAGCATCCAGGAACTGATTTACTTAAATCTTACGGCTCTATTCCTTTTTTTTATACATAGGTTCAGAAATAAATCCTTTGACCATGGCAGCATTTGGCTATAATCCGTGAACTTAAGCCAGAAACTTTCTTTATGAAGTTAAATATATTTATCTTTGTTGAAAGGCGAGAGAGAAAGAAACAACTTACTGATCAGTGTTTTCTCCCAGATGATTTCTGGTATGCTTCAAGAGAAACAACATATAAATTAATGCGCACACTATTTTGAGTCTTTTTCCAGAACATGCACAATCACTTTTTCCACATCAAACAAAAAAATATAGTCTTTGCACTTTCAACCATTTCCAACGGTACACAAAATTCTCTCACTCTTTTACTTTCTTGGCTAACACCACCCTAATTCTTCCCTTTCAAGACTTATCCAAGGAATCTGTGCACTACTGACCCAGAGGCATTGTTTCTCTAAACAGCACCAATGAAACAAATTACTAAATTACTTTGTGCAGCTAAAAATACTGGATGCTGGATACCACAGCTCTGTCAAGGGTGTCACTAGTAAGTTGCATCAGTTTAAATGCTTCTTGGGACAAGCCTTTATGTACTGTGGTTACTGTAAAAAAAATGGATGGGGAGAAGTTGAAATTGAAACAAACTTGAAATTTTGCCCCTTTTCTTTCTCAAAGGGGAAAAAAAAAATCCACTTCAAAGGCTGTTTGGCAGGTTTTGTCTTCAAATTCCAGGTGGGATCCTGTTTCTCTTTTCCACAAGAACAAACTCTGGCACAAATGCTTTAATTTCTATACTTTGGGAATAAGCAGGGAAAAGCTATTCATCAGATATTTTTTCAGACTTCTGAAATGATGTTGAGTGAGCACAGAGATCAGATCTCAGTTGTGAACTGAACTGTACTCATGGGACCATTCCTTGCTGCCTGAGCACCCCAGCTCCACTCCACTGGAAGGGAGCACATCTCTGTTCCAGTAGCAGCTAACACTTCCTAATGTGTCCTAGTGAAAATCAACTTGAGTAACAAAAAACTATTATTCAATTATCAGCTTGACTCGTTTTGATGGAACCAAGTTGTTTCCCTTATTTGCCCCATTCAGTGTCTCTGCAAAACTGTATTTTTTTTAAAGGAAATTATACAGGAATTCTTGTGTTTAATATTACAAATAAAGGTTCCATTTATTGCTAAATACCTTCTTGTTTACTTTTTTTTCTTTTATTCGTTATTCTCCTTATCTCTCTCTCTCTTTTTCCTCTTTTGTTTCTCCTAACCAACTGGTCTCTAAGTCTCCTAGGGTGAAAAAGAAAAGGAAAATTATAAAATAAGGTTCAGAAAAAGGTGATGAGAATGGTAAATGTATATAGATAAACTATGCAACTGGGCCAAGTGTAATTAATTTTTCAAAACTTACCTTTTTAGGTAATTTAGATTCAGATTAGTATCACAACTATGCTGTTACATTGCATTTTACATCATTTAGATATATTATTAAGTTCCTTTCAGACAGAAAAAATATTTCAGTATCTCAGACAAGCAATTAACATTAAAATGTGAATCTTGGTCTGTGCCTTAAATGTATGATCAAAGGTATAGATCATCTTAAACCTGTTAAAAACATGACAATATTTAATTTTATAGAACTACAGTTCTAGTCTTTAGTGTTTCTTAGTGACATTTATTCTTAGACACAGAAGTCTAAGGGGTGTTTGGCCTTGACTTCAGATCTTCAGCAATTTCCACAGAAATTTCTGAGAAGAATGTTAGCCAATGTTTTAAAACACAGAGGCCTAAATTTAGACTGTTAAATCTGTATTTAGCCTTGCAATGTGCTGAGCTCTTGGGCTGTGATCCAAGAAAGCACTTATGAGTTCCCATTAACTTGAAAACACTTTCAGGTCTATTATTCACTTTACCAAAAGAACTGAACTCAAAATTATGCATGCACATTAAGTACCCTGTTGGACTTGCCTTATACAGTCCCCAGATAAGGTCAGCTCATACCTGAGACTCTGACTCACTTTATTCTTTGAGACACACATTTCAAAATGTGGTCAATATTTAAATACATTTTTAATTAATATTCTGTCCTGTTTCTATGTTGCTATTATATAATAATAACAACTAAAATAATGATAATAATAATAGTAATAGTGTTTTGCATGCCCAAATCCTGCATGTGGGAAATAATCATCCACTTCTGAAAGCTGGATCAAAGTTGCATGGCACTGGTTAAGAGTTAGTTTTCCGTGTCTGGGAGGGACAGGATGGTGAGTAGGAAACACTATAGCAAAGGCATTCAGAAGAATTGTAACACTAAAGACAAGGAAATACTGGTATAGATTGTTTAGGGAATCCATGGAACCTTGTTCATTGGAAGCCTTTAAGAAGTGGCTAAAGCACCTCCAGGAACAATTCTATTCCTGGAGCTATAGTCTTTCCTTAAGAGGCAGGATGTGCTAGGCACATTCATAAGGTGCCTTTTAGCTCTGTGAACCTTTTAAGTTTTGACATCAGGCTTGTGTTTGCTCTTGCTATGCACTGGCTGGCTTTCTATGCTGGTATCATTACATTTGCCCACTTAAGACTTTTGTCATGATTCACTTGTGAGCAAGCAGCAGGAGTAAACAATTTTTTCTTGATTGTATAAGTATTTCTAGCCACAGAAAAAAAAAGGAGGGCATGTGAAAACTGGCTAGAGAAGTTTCCATTCCATTTGTCCATTTACCAAAGCTATCAGCTGCAGTGAAAAACAACATCAGTTGTGATCTGACAGAAATCCTGGTGTTTTATCTAAAGGCATTTGCAGAAAAAAATTACAAAATCAGAATTAGAAGAGTTAGAAGTGGTCATTTGTGAATGTGACTTTCGCTGGTTATTGTGCAGCGCTGTAATAGATACAATCCCTATGTGCAGCAAACCCACTGCTAAAAGTGCCCCATATGCCCACCACAAGATCCCTCCTGCTCTGTGCTGTGTCTCAGTTGTGCCAAATGCCAAGCTGATGGTGTGACTGTATCCTCAACATGGTAGAGAAACCTTCATGGAGGAGACATGGAGGGGCACTGTCTTCCATTTCAACCTGTTTTTCCTAATTGATTACTGCTCTCATTTACAAGGCAAAATTAACCAGCCATAAATAAAAAATTGAAGTCCTCAATTACTTACTTGTGTTGCCCTTCATAGAATCATGGAATGATTAGGGTTGGAAGGTACCTTAAATATCACCTAGGTTCAACTCTCCTGCCAAGGCCAGGGACATCTTCCACTAGACCAGGTTTCACAGAGCCCTATCCAGTCTGGCCTTGAACACTTCCAGGGATGGGGCATCCACAGCTTCCCTGGGCAACCTGTTCCAGTGCCTCACCACTCCCACTGTAAAGAATTTTTTCCTAATATCTAATCTAAAGCTTTTAATTTGAACCCATTCCCTGTTGTCCTGTCACTACACGCTCTTGAAAAGAGCGTTGCCACATCTTTCCTGTAAGTTTCCTTTCAGGTACTGAAAGGCTGCAATTAGATCACCCTGGAGTTTTCTTTTTTCAGGTAGAGCAATCCCAGTTCTCTCAACCATTCACCTCAGGGAATTTGTAATATCCAGCTGAAGCAAAACTCACTGGTTATTGTAACGAGGCACAATATATGCATGCAAGATACACTTTGATCGATTGCTACACAACCCTTCGCTTGGGTCACTTTTTAACTGCCAAAATCAAGTTTCTCACTGGGATATGTATCATGGGGGAGTTTGAAAATAGGATTCAGAACCAGCTGGAAAGGCCCAGTTAAAATCTGAACTTCCCCAGTGGGGAGATCTTGACTTTTCAAAGGAGAAAATGATAACCTGGAGGAATGCTTGGGCTGACATTTTGATTTGAGATTGCTTCTGTTAAAAAACCACCCCCCCCCCCCCAAACCCCCAACAACCACAAAAAAGAACAAACAACAAAACCCCAAAATAAAACTGCACAACAAAACACCACAACAAACCAACCAAACAAAAAAATCTCACCCTGCTTATTTTGTTACTTCACTAAATTGCAAGAAATGTTTGGTGCTTAACTAAAAGGTCTACAAATGTCAGAGTTATAGATAAAATACCAAAATAGTGTCCTGAAAACGTGGAGATAGGAGAGACATTTCGTTTTTTCAAATTTCTTTTCCTTTCAGCATCCAATTTTATCTCCATTCTGGAACATTTATAAATTTAAATAGTTGGATAATCCTAAAGATGTGTGCCTGTAGGTAAAAACTCCAATTCACTCTTCCTCCAAATAATTTCCGAAAGACAGATCAGCAGCTTAATTGTTTATTTATTGTTAAACATTTCCTTATGCCTGAATTCTGGGAACAAAACATAATTCCCAAAAGACTTCAATAGTTGCACTTGGCATATCAGGATAAAAACAAACAGGATCATGCCAACCTTTAATTTTTGCACACCCAATAAAAAATCACCATCAAACAAAAAAAATTAGGCATGAAGAGAAAAGAATTCTTTAGATTTGAAATATTGTCAAGGGATCAGTGAATTTTTTTGATGAAAACTTGAAATTTGCAACAGGTACTCATGCCCAAGCATGTTCATTTCCAAGCAGGGAGGTAACAATAACCCTGTCTGCTGTGGAATTACATTCCTGCAGAAATCCAGGGGGGCAAAGCACAATGCTAGTGCCAATGGCACATCCAGACATAGTTGGAATTTTCCTAGAGAGTGCAGGGGGGCTGTTTCTCTTTCTCTCCACACACATTATGTGTGTAGCTATTGAACTCTGCAAGACTTGCAAAGAACACACTTTATATTATCTTTTCATTTCCATGGCATCTGTACATTTAAAGTTTCATGCCTCATTGTGTCTGCATGTGATCATCTTGTACATGTATTTAAATTGCTTCTCTTGCCTCTGATCTTCAGAGACAAAAGCAACATTGAATTCTTTTTCCATTATATATTTTTACAAAAGAACTACTGTAAAAATTAATCAAAGATATTCTGCTTTTTATTGTTATTTTTTTAATTTTGGGGGTTACTTTTCCTCATATTGCAGTGGTTTTGAAATTGAAACGTTGCACTGCTGAGAAAGTGCCATGAAAATATAACCCACTACATTCCAGGAAAATAAATAAGCAAGGCCACCCAAATTTTCAATTAGTGCTGGTGCAGTATGCAGGAAATGGCTGGAGAACCGTCAAAGGCAGCCTTAGGCTGGGTCGTGGATACGGAACAGTGACAGGAAGGTTTGAAGCAGGAACACAGGCTCAGTGTGAAGATGGCTCTTCTCCAAGGAAAACTGCATACTAATAGGTTAATACTGATTTCCTGAAACATACAGCCTGGGTATTACATGCTGGAATTTACATTCTGACAAAGGCAATTGCTGAGCCTCAAGACTTTACTTTTTTGGTGATGAAATAACACTAGAAAGTTCAAACTGCATTATATATTTTATGTTTTAAGCTTATTAAACATTCAAAGTACAAACTGTGCACATATTTTTAAGCCACCTGAAATAGCAACAGCCTCACTAGTTTGGGAAACTAGTATGAGAAACATTACATTTCAACAGGTCAAGATTGTTTGGAGTAATCCCAGCAAAAGATACCGACCAAGATGGAGTGATGCCACTTTTAGAATAAACCTGCCTGGAATTGAGAATTACTGCCCAGTCAAGCAGATACACACAGTATCAGGAGCCAAACACTTTTCCTTTAGCACAGCCTTTGCAGACAAAACGGTATTTGGAAAGTATCTGAAGGCTGAGTCGGACAACGCACTTCAGAAAACAAAGAACTGAAAATCACAAATGAAGACGCTACCTCTCTTTCTGCAAGTCAGAGGAAGGGCTCCCAGTGATGACAGAAGATGCTGTGCCAGGCCTTCATCCTGAAAGTAAGTGCCTAAGACAAGAGCAAAATTAATAAAGCAGAGAAACTGTCCCGTTCTTGGCTGTTTTTGATGGCCTGGAAAGGCTTGGGATGGCCTTGGGACAGCCCGCGCTCCAAAGGACGAAAAGAATCTTCAGGTTTTTTCTCGGTCTTCAGTGTTTATTAGTTTTTATCTACAAGATTTTCTCTTGGCCCGACAGAGGTCCGCACAGCACATCGGCCATGAGCACACTGAGACCCCTCGGGGTGGTCACTTATCTTTATACCCAAAACTACGTATACGATATTTACCTATTTTCCCCAATACCTTTCACTCTTATTGACAAGTGCACTTTTAGTAAGAACCAATCCCAAAGTGCCACCATCACCACAGAAGATGGAGGCCAAGAAGAAGAAGAAGAAGGACAGGACACGCCCTAATTCCTCCATCTTTTTTCTCCAGACCCCCCAGTACTGAAATTCTAAAACCTGTGTTTCACACTATAATTAACCTATCCCTTCACCATTTATCCCAGTGTGATCCTCCCATCCTCATACAGGTGTCGTCTCCTGTGCAGGATCAAAGTCCAGCCACCAGACACTTCTGGCAACATTCCAGGACCTCCGAGCCCCCCAAGGGTTGTCTCGGTGACTCTGCACATCAGGACTGCTGTGCTGAGATCCCACAAGAAACTTAATGAGAAAGACCAGTCCAGCTAAAGAATCCAGCCAAGCTTTCCCTACAAGTGTCCTCCTATGTCACTCTATCCAACTGATGTTGCGAGTGTCAGCTGAGGGTGGCACTGCAGCATCACAGGAGTCCCTCATCCCCTCAGCCAGATCCATGTTCTACCTCTGCTGGCTTTATAGAGGGTGGCTGGCACAGGAGCACAAAAAACACCAGTGGAAGTGGGGAAGAGAGTGGGTTCTTCACTGGCATCTGTGGGGCCAAGATTTTTCTGTTTATCCATCTTAATATCAGCAGGTGTGTTTCTACCATTACACTTGTGCAGGCATGATCCCATGTCACAGCGAGCAGCCAGCGGTGCCCAGCTGTGCTGCCCTGCACCCGCTTAAATCACAGGCTGCGCCTCTAGTGCTGGATCATGTTTATTTATGAGGTGTACACCGGTTTCATTGTCGTTCACTGCTCAGAGAACTGGAAGCCCATGCTGCAAGTATTTTTAACAGTTTTAATTGCACTAAAGTCATTGGGAAATCTGCCCAGATAGAGCCTGGAAAAACTGGGCCACTGAAAGAGACCCATTATAATTATTTGCAGTAGGAGGCAGAAACAATCCCTTTCCAGTTCCTGCCTCTTCCTAGGAAATGTTCTGTGGGATTGAATTTGCTGAAAAGTGCTTGGGATCCATTGAGTGATGCACTTTCCACTTCTTCTCAGGGAAGCTGTTTTCAATAAGCTGGATAAAAATTTTAATCATCACATAGTATTTTAAGTTCTGAGTACCAGCCCTACCCTGGAACCTTTTTAGTTTAAAGTCAGTAATTGTGTCAGTTGCCTGTGAAAGAGAAATTAGTGGAGCAAGGGAGGAAGAGGAGGGAATTTTGGGAGTTTGCATTTGTGTTCACACATAATGATACATTGTTTGGTCATATGTGATAATTATTTAATCAAATGGAATTTGCCCTGTGGTGCTTTACATGACACTGCTGCCAATCACCCCAAAGCAAATAAATCTTTTAGGTGTTGAAGGGAGCGTTTCCTCGCCTGTCTTCTGGAGAGCTGCATGCTGTGAATGCCAAATGGCACATCTAACACTGCTGAAGGGATCTGTGGGCAGCCATGTGGAATGGACATCAATTCAGGGCAGAATTTATGCATTTGGGGAGTCTAGCAACTTTCACAGAAACTTGGATTTCTGTGTAAGGCTGGATATATTCTCAATAGTTGTCCTGAACAGGATGCTCTGCTGAACAGAGGACACAGATTTTATGAAAAGGTACTTCTTCCCTATAGGAGAAAGCGCCTCATTTTTTTTTTTCCACATGAACACTCAATCCACGATAAATGTTTATAAAGTTCCCCTTCACCAAGTTTCTTAACTGCTGAAGAATAAATATTTAAAGAATCACAAATGCTATAATCAAAACCACGTAAGATGCTACAAGAGTGTTCCCTTTTGTACGAAAAAACAAAGGAGCTCAAGCTTGCAGAAAACTCCATTGCCTGGTTTGAAAACTGATACACTGTACAATACAGCATGTATTATCTTTGTGCAGTATTTTTATAACAATACCTTAAATGCCATTGCCTTAATTCTTACCATATTACTATAACAAATCTATGGAAGCTCTGCAGAAGACCAATGGAGAGTAGGCTTGGGGGTTACATCTACAGGGGCTTTAGCCTCTATTTGGTGAAGTCCTGGGGATGAGACCCGTGTTTGAGATTAAAGATATGCCTAAGTGCTTTGCTGGATGGGAGCTCACAAGACTGAGCCCTTTGCTGTCACTCAGGACAGAGACTTTCAACACTGAACAAATTCCTTATGTGGAACAAGTTATTATTAATAAAAAGAAGTTTTTAAAAATCCCCCAAAAAAAGCACAAAAACCCAAAAAATACATTTCCTAATTGTAATAGGTAAGTAACACCTGTAACCCTGTAATAGGTAAGTAACCCTGAGAAGAAGGGGAGCACCTGATGGAATCTACCAGCTGATTTCAGAAATATAATTGTATGCATAAAGTTGAACAAGACTTATAGTGAAGTCATTTGGGTAAAAAAACTGGTTCCACAGAACAAAATGGGATAAATTTCCATTTTTGACATGGGCCCAGCATTTTGTGCATCCCTTTTACGTGACACTGGCTGATTTGGAGCCATCTTCTGACTCTGAATTTGACTCTAATATTAAGTTAAATGGCAATTTCCTATGACCAGTGACCAAATTATCCAATAAGGTCTGCTTAATACAATCAAAATAAAAAAGGTGGAAGTCATGTTATTTTAATGCAACTGATTTGTTTCCTGAATTTTAAGCAAATGGGACAGAAGGATCAAGTCAGTGATCCAAAAATTTACACCAGTTTAGAGGTATTTTGAACAAAACCGCACACCTTTGCCCAGGTAGAACTTTCTTAATTCTATGTCTTTGTCCCTTCTTTCCAGTCCTACAAGTATTCGGGGGAAAAGAAAAAGAGGGAAGAAAAGCTCTTCTATTTAGGAAGGCAGGAAAATTGAAAGGAAGTATAACCACAATACCTCTGGACTCCTGGATATCAAAGGTACTTTCCTGCTTTCCTGTCCATACAATTGCTCTGTGGAAAAAAAAAAAAAATCAAAAAAGGTTAGATAATAAAAGGTGAGGGGAATGACATGGAGACATTCCTGTGCTCTGGCAGTCACCTGGCTTCCCACACGCTCCTGCAGCAGTAATGCAGAATGCAGCAGATGTACAACCAGCGCCTGAGCATCTCAGCTGCAGATTTTGGGCCACAGCCCCCATGCATACACCTGCACTGAAATCCTAGCCCACTGCCAGGCTGCTTGCAAACCAGCACTGACTTCAGCAGAAGCAGAGAATGATCAGAAGCAGTTTTCACCTTGTGTGTTCTGTATGCTTGTAATTAACTGTACATTAACATGGAACATTTCTATACAAGTTCTCTTTTTATCAGCAAGAGGTATACCCATGTGTTTGAGCCTGGGGAGAAAGAGAAACCTGTTGGTGAGGTCAATGTTTTATTATTTTTGCTTTCCTTTCAGACTCCAGGTGTAAATGCTAAATTGAGAAAATGAAAATTTGAGAGTGGGCCTGAGTTTCCATTTATGGTATACCTAATTTTCACAGTAGCCTTCAAAAATGAAATAATTTAACTATATTTTTCCACAGTAAATAGCTGTGGACTAATTTCAAATCCAGTACAGGAGCTGAAGAATTAATAGGAGAAATAGGGGAAAAGCTAACAGACACATGCAGTTTTTGTTTGTGAAGCCATTAATGAAAGCAGAGCCCCTTAGCTGAATTACCTACTTTGTTGCTCTCTGATATATCACTATGCCTTTCTCCTCTCTCAAGATGAATCACCATAGCAAAAGACCTCTACAAAAAACTAGCTCAAAACTAAGTGTTGTAAAAGCCAGAGGAGGAATTAGACAAGCTTTCTTCTGCAAATTATAAGAATTTCTCATGCACATAACCATTGTTTATTTTATTTGCGTTCTGTTTAAGCTTTCTCTTTTCAAGAACCACCAGAGGGAGCCCAAAACCTCTCATAAATATGAGTAAAGGCCTGTTGGAGTCAGCAGTGAAAAAAATGGAGTAAAAATTAAGCTGTCTTTGGGTTTCAAAGGAATACTCTAATTGCTCATTTACCAAGATCCACATAGATGCAAAAGTTCTGGACAGTGATAGATGAATCACATAAAACTATATTAGAAGAGTATTTTAAATTTAGTCCTGACAATTAAGAATACAACCCAAAATAGTCAGAGCATGCCAAAAGACACACATTAGAGCAGAAGATGAAAATATTTAGGCAGTCATATACCATACAATACATAATCATTTAGGAATATACTTTTGAGATCCACTGCTGCATCTGTTTAACACTGTCAGGTGCAAAAACAGTAAGAGAAGTTATTTCTGAGATGGCCTCAGGGCTGCTTCTCATGATTGCCACTGTTTATTCCCTTATAAGTGCTGGTGGCTAAGGTAATCACTGGGGAAGAGCTGATTCATTGGATAAGAGGGTGACTATCACAGAGAAGCACTTCAAAACCTAGATTGACATACTGTATGAGTTTCTACTGATTTGGCTTTTCATCAGCTGGTCACCGACTGATCCAGCTAAGCATTACCTTGACTAGAAAATAAAATAAATAAGGAACTATGTGGATGGTACAAGTGGGCTTACCAGACCCCTCTTACCAGAGAAAGCTAAAAATGTCCAGAATAAGTCGTGATTTCTTGCTGCAATTACCTTATATGAAAGTTCTTCCAGAAGGTTCAAAAGCATCTGACTAAAACAAAAGTAGATCCTAGGAAAAGCCCAGGAAGTTTGGCATGATGATACAGGAAATGGCATATAATTTGTTTCCCCTTTCCAGGTCAGTATTTTCAGGATGCATGTCCTAGTTTTATAGATATGGGAAAAAATTAAAAGCTCAATTTGCAGAAAAGCTTAAGAGGAAGATGGACAAAGGACAAGATTTGATAGCAGGACCTGAAACATGAAAGCACTGTTCCTTTGAACAGCCAAGCGAAATTAATGAAGATTAGATGAGCTGCATTTGCTGTGCCAAGGACTGATCCTTTACCTTTATTAGCTCTCAGGAAAGGCTCTACAACACACTCCTGTTTATTTTGGGCATAGAAGGAAAAGCATCTTTGAGCACTTTGGTCTAATGGAAGGTGTCCCTGCCCATGGCAGTGGTGTTGAGACTAGACGATCTTTTATGTCCTTTCCAAGTCAAACCGTGCTGTGATGCTGTGATACTCTATACATCTTTCCCTTGCTGAATTGTCACAGGTTTTAATTGCAACATTTTTCAAACCAAACTTCCACCCTGGCTCTGGAGGTGAACATGAATGTAATTGCCCACAGTTTTTTACAGATGTAACTATAGAGCATAATTTTCATCTATTACTGCAAATCTTACCACTTGTTTCACTGCTGTGACCTCAGCAATGGGGGAAATAGTTCTTTCCCAGTTTTAGCTCTGTAGTGCTCTGAGGAAGAAGTTGCTTTAAGCAATGCCTGAAGTGCTTGACTAATATGCAGTTCTGTTTATATGCATATTACAAACAGACTGGTCAATGCCACAAAGCAAAAGCCAGAAAAACCTGGATTTATAATATTCTTGCAGTGCACATCTTGACTACACCAGTGAATTCTGTAGCACTACTGTTCTCAACAAAAAAAGCGTCTAATTCAACAGTAAAATGAGCACTCTATCTGATCTACCTTACTTGGTCCATAGTATAACTCATTAAAGATGCTTAAATAAAAAATAAATAAAAGGAACAAAAGGTAACATCATGTTATCTCTGTTTCACTTCCTTTTAGGAGACACAGGACAGAATTGCAGCCAGTTTATTATTTGAGTACTCTGCAGATGAGGGATCAAGTAGAGATCGGTTAATTTAAAAAAAGAGGATATTATTAGAACATCATCATTAAGGGGGGAAATTGTTTGAAAGCCAGGAAATTCCTTGTTTAGTGTTCACAAAGACCTGACCGCTAGAACTTCCTCATTAGGAGAGAAAACTTACTCTACCAGAGGGCACACAGATTACAAGGTGCAGAGAGGATGGAGGAAAAATGCTCATGCCTGAATCAGGTAAAAAAGGGCATCAGTTGAAATTAAGTCCACCCTGACAAATCTTTCTGCAAGGGACCAATGCAAAACCCCCACATGTGACTCTTGTATCACATCTCTGATGAACCCCATAAAACTCAATCTAAATCTGTTCTTACTGTTTTAGTGTGACAAAAATTTTGCAAAATGGAAAAAAGAGGGCAAAAATCTCACGTTCTTCGTGCAAATTGCAGACACCCATTCTCCCCTTGGACCATCCCCAGAAGGGCTGCATCCAGGGCTGGAGTGCCATGATAGGTGGTGATGTGCCCATGCAGGTGGGGAAGGCAGGGTGGCCACCCCAGGGTGGGCATGCCAGGTGTTACAGGCACCTCGTGGGCCCAACAGGGCTCTGCAGCCTGGGACAGCAGCTGGAGTCTCCTCCAAGGCACAGGCACCGTGCAGCCAGGCACGTTGGTGAGCCTGAGAGCCAGCTGTGGTGGGATGCCTTAAAAATCCTATGCCCAGGGGGCGAGTGTAGGACTGTAGCTGTTCCTGAAACTCGGCTTCCCCAGCCTTAGGCTCCTTCCTCACCCCCATTCCCACGACTCGGCACAGTTGGGGATCGCTTCTGCTGCCTCAGCCGGCTGTCACTGCCTGGCCATCTCTCTTTGAGCCCATGAGTCACTTCCTCTCCTCAGATCCCACCTTTCAAAACTTCCTTTTTCCTTTTTGGGGGTATGTGTCTGAAAGCCTTTTCTGAAAGAGGGCATTGGACTTACCATGGACAAAAGCTTACCAAAGACAAACTTCTGGGAAGCAGCATGTTCTCCTGTCTGAGGACACACAGCCAAGACCTTACAGTCACATTCCTTTGGTCCCCGTGGTGCTGCCATGCACAAATCTACACTGACCTCCCCGGTTCTCTGCCCTGACACACTTCAGTTCTGGGGGGCTGGAAGGGGGCTTCTTGCCTGCCTGCAGGTGGGGATAGACAGAGGGAAGAGGAGAGAAAGGAGAGGCTCATCCCAGTTTCCCTTGCTGGCACCAGCTACTGCCTCTTGTTCACAGAGCAGCAGCCTGTGTGTTCAGTCACAGCTGGAGAGAAAACAAGAAAGTAAAACAAAAAAAAAATTAACATAAAAATGGAGTTCCTTTCTTTTATCCTTCTTCTTCTTCTTTTTTTTTTTTTTTTTATCTGTTGGGAATTCAGACTTAATGTTTTTCCCTACAGCTATGAAGGTTAGAGAACTGTTTCTTGGAGAGCAACAGTGAACCCTCCTAAAATCAATGACTGTGTCAGAAGCTTCTCTGGCAAGCCAGTAGTGCCACACCCTGGGAAGATCTTTGTGATAACCCCTTGTGTGAGATGCAGAGTTTATGTGTTCCAACCCCTCATAGGCAATGAGCACCAGGAAAGTTAAAGGGGGAGGAGAGTGTGGATGTGAGAGAGGTGTGTGGGGGAGATCTGTCAGGGTTTGTGTGGTGGTGCAGGCACAACTTGTTCCCTTGGAGATTTCTGTGCTATCAGCAAGACAATCTCATTGGCTAACAACTTAACCTGCAGGTACAGAGGCCAAATCTGCTTGCACTCAAAAATTCAGAATGAAGCTGTTAGTTTACTATCCTATTTGTCACTGTTATACTGTTGAATGAGGGTCCTTTCACTGCTTTGGCAAAAGATGGGGTTTTTGCTCTAGGACCTCTAAGGCCTGATGTTTTACCTACCTGTAAAGCTGTTATTGCTTCTTTGCCATGTGGTAAAGAACCATTTACCATTAGGACAGGAAAAATAAAATCATTTGGGACAGATTCTCAGCTGGTGTAAAGCCACATCTAGAATAGGGGGCTATGCAGGTTCATGCTGGCTGACAATTCAAGCTAATTTATAACAAGTAGCTGCTGTGGAAGAGATCCTGTGTTTGAGTTATTTTACAGCAGCCTTGCAGTTGTCATGTTGATTTTATGCCATGCTAATTAAGTCACTGGGCAGACAATTGCAGTATTTAAATTAAGCATGCAAATGGATGTGGTGTTGAAAGATACTGTTTCATTTGTATCACCCATTCTCAAATATTATGATGCTTTTCATGGCCAAATACACCCATACAACTGAGAGGGAATGTGAAGAAAATAAACTGTGTGTATAGATTCCCATGTGTTGCCATTCTGGTGTAACGGATCTGCATCACTTCTGGTCAGGGGGTTTTGAACCCTGGTCTGTCTGCCCCTGACACTGTGACTGAGTACTTAATGGACCTTTCTAGGCAGGAATAAAAAAGCAGGAGTAACCAGTGCTTTTTACTAACATTGGGTGGGCAACACTAACACAGATAGGAGAAAAAATTTCCAGGGGAAGAGGTGCCAAATTTGCATAGAAAGATTAATAAATTACCATAAAGTTGAAATAGGAACATGCTCCCTTCACCAACACTTCTAAAATGTTTCTAAATTCACAAGGTTTTAAAAAGACAAAACCCACAGAACTCATCTCAGTCCAAAGTCTAAATAATTATTTTTTCAGATGCAATTTTTTTCTCCAACACAGTGTTGGTGTAAATTCCTTATCAAGAGGTAACAAAGAAATTGATTTCTCTTTTCAGATCAAGAGAGCAGCTTTGGTAATGGCTGTATTCATTCATCTTTCCATTCCAAACATCATCCATCATGCCTTACATCCCATACACCGGACTGCAGAAAACATACCACAAATTCTACTTGGAATAGCAATGCATCTTGAACAAAGCTGACTAAACTCAAAATTAAGTTTTCAACAACTGCATGTTAAAAAGAAAATCAATGAAAGAAAAACAGCAAGCTCTACTGAACAAACATCCCACAGTTAAAAAAAATATGTTTTGATTGATGAAGGAAAAAGCCATGACATTTTAGGTGGCTTAAAAGGAATTTCAAGGATCATATTAAAAAGAAAGTTGGCATTCTATTAAAATACAGTTATCCCAAGAGATAACTGGAATATACTAGGAAAAAAAAGGACATAGTCTGGCTTTTCCCATTTCTCAGAACAGTTCATTAAATTTTCTTTTCTTCATCTCATGTCCCCAGCTGAGGGAGTTTACATTCAGGTCATCAACTTTCTTGGTTGTGAAGCAGCTCTAATCCACTTACTTGATCCTCCTGCAATCAATTAATGCCATGCTAATCCTGTGCTGGCCATGCACAATGTGGAAAACTAAATGTATCACATTATCTACAAGAAAAGCATTCAGGAATCTAGATCTGAATCCAAGACACTTTCACCTCTACAGAAAGGTCAGGATGAAACACTCTATAAGATTTATGATATCTACAAGAACAGCAAGGTAAGCTTTAAGGAGAAGCAATATCCTTCATCAGATCAACTGATCCAGCTGGAAAAGGCAGGCAACATTTCAGGCACAGGGACCCAGTGCAACTATGGGCAACATCAGAAGTTTAGTTTAGATTAGCCCCACAGTGAAAAAAGTCTTTTAGCATTGGAAATGTACACTAATAACCCTTACTAAGATAATTTTTTTATACTCTTTCTGAAAAACATTCTCATGGTGTAATTAGAAAAAAATTTTCAGCTTTTATTTTTATTAGAGCAACCCGTAGGAATTTATATGCTAGAACTAATAATGCAGACACATTTTGCAGATGCAAAATTAGTTATATTTGTAGTATTGGAAGCCTCTGTCCAGTCTCACAGATTTTTAAACTGAGTACATTGATTCCAGAGGGTCAATGATCCTTTTCCAATGACTTAATTTCTATTCTTACAGACAGTATGAATCGCATTCTTTCATAAGAAAGTGTAGGTCAATGGAATTACTGTGGAAAATGCAACTTCCTTTTGACTGAACTTTCCAAGTGAATGTCTTCACTAATAGTACTTTGAATGCTACTCTAAGGGCATCTTTGCTAAGCAGAACCTCTTTGGGAGCAGAAACCTGCTGCTATTCTTTCTTGTATTTGCCTGAGTTTGTTTATCTACTTCAGTCCTTTATGAAGGCAACAAGATGGAACAAGTGTTCCCATGGGAATGTGGCACTTGTGTATGTCATCCTCCCTGAATTTTGTCCCGAATTTCCATGACTCCTGTGCATTATCAGTGGGATTCTTGATTATTTATGCAATTGTAGTTGCCTACAGCTGGACAAGCCCATGGCAAGTTCCTCCTCTGTGTATATTAGCTACCATTGCTCTACTCCATCCTATTTTATTTCTCTTTCAGATATAGAAAGAGGAGTGAAGTGTAAAATCATGGAAACAAAAACAATAGAAGCCATGAAAATGCTGAGCAGCTCAATGCAATGGTATTGTTTTGTTCACAGACAGCCTCTCCAGCACAAAGGAAGTGAGGTGGGCTCACACTGAAAAGAAACAGACCCCTTCTGTATGGCCAGGGCCCCAAGGATTCTGCTTGTGAGGCTGCTGGTGCTCATGCCTTGGGCTCTGGAAGAAAATTGCTGGGACCTTCTTGTCTTACCTCTCTCCTGGGCAAGCGCAGCTTCCCCCTCTCTGGGTGGTCTTCCCAGCAATGGAGGTCTTGTCCTTCTGCTCTGGGGTGACCCAGCAGTGAACCGAGCTCATTAAATGTACTTGCCTCTCCTTTGAAAAAGAGAAGGGTGGAAATAGATAGATCCAAGTTATGATGATAATGCATTTGTATGAAAAAAATAAAGACAGTGGACTTGTTTGTAGAAATCAACAGCATTTCACCTCTGTGATACTTCTTTCTTGAGAGGGTGCGACTGTCAGATCAAGCATTTCAAGACACGTCATTTCCAGAAGAGAGGAGTTAGACACACTCTTGATCGTGTGCTTCTGTTTATTCTGCGTAAGGGATCTAGGACACCTGTGTTAGTTTTAAAGCTACTACATGTACAGCACTTGACTGCTATATTTTGGCAAGTCCCAGCTGTTATTTCACATGTGTGAACTAAGAAAATACCCAAGGTAAACACAGACTTAGAAGAAGTACCAAAAACATTTACAATAAAGTGCAAGTATAGCCCAGTATGTTAACCTGCTAATATATACAGTGTGCTGGCCCTGATCTATTTCCCTTTAGAGAGGCAAAGGAAAAGAGATGTAACAAAGCCTGTGTGAAGCACCACAACTGGTTACTAGTTTTTTCTCCTAAAGCAGCAGCACCACTATGAATTGCTTTTCTCTTATTTCTCTTTACTCACAGCTATTACCAGTCAAGCTTACTCAAATGTGGACAATGCAGAATAGAAACATTTTTTTTCTGTTAATTTTGCACATCTGACAGAATTTAATTTAAAAATCAGTTTAAATCCAGATTACTTACATGTGTGCACATGCTCACACACTCCCCCTCTACATACACAATGTTAAAAGGACATTACAGATGATAATTTATTTTTCTCTGCTCTTGCTGCATTTCATAATATCCCTTCTCTCTTGAAATACTGCCAGAGAAGATTGTCTTTAATAGACTTCAATGGTGTCAAAAGAACCTCAGGAAATGAGGACTGAGGTGAACCTAAGGTCCACTGTGTGCCACCAGGAGTCTGATTATATACACTGCTTTGTACAGGAGGCAAAGATCTGCACCCCTGATGTCTTGCCTCCAAAATCCAGTATTCTGTCCACTTTCTGTCTCCTCTAATTAAAGCCCATTATTTTGACCTGCTTGGCTTCTTGTCCAGAAGTGATGTTCTTTTACAACCTCCTCTTGCTCACACTCAGTTTTGAGTTACGTCTCAGAAACTCTTAGATTTCATTAAAAATGAGTTTTACTAGAAAAACAGGGCTACTTTATCTGCATGATTTCCTGTACGCGGGTCACATCCTTTTAAGTACAGTCATCATCTCTGTAAATACTATCCTTAGAGGTAAGCTTTCCAGCTGCCTCCTGACATGTCCTGACGTAACCACCCTGTAGTCTGTGAGCCAAATCTTCTATGGGGCAAACAAATAAAAAAATGAGCTATTGATTCAAATTAAACGAGTCAAACAAGGAGTTTCCAGGCAGCAACCTGAACTCAGATTAATGTTTCCTGATTTATTTAAGCCAGGAGCCTAGCAGGTATGAGAGTTGTGGTAAAAAAGCTTAGCTCTTCATTAGTGACAAGATTAAATTTTTTTAATGTGATTTCAGCACTTTGTGTATCTAGGATCAGCTCAAGATCCAAAGGAACATTTCCCAATGTTTTAGCTCTCACTTGTTTAATTAGTTCCTGATGTAAATGAGACCTGTTCTGACGAAGTTATGCAAGCTTGCTGTGTAATACCCACATGCCATTTTGTGATTAACTAATTTCTTGCTCAAAAGCTTTCAGGAGTAAAAGACAAGTATTGTATTTGTCCCATGTTTGACATGGCAACTTTCAATTGAAGTATCATGACCCTCTAATTATAGGTGCTTCAAACTCAGTAATGTTTTGCTTACATCACTCACTACTTCCATTCATCATAATCCAGGATTGCTCTAGTTCACTCAGCAGTAATTCTAGCTGGCTTTCATCATTCCCATGGAAAACATATACGAACAATTAAATCTCTCAGCAGAAGGAATCAACCTCATCTGGAGATTTATGAAAGCATTGCAAAAAAAATCATGTATATATTTATGTGAGCAATAGCAATGAATAATTATGTAAATATCTGATAACAACATGGCTCATTTTATCAATGGTAAAGCACTGATTTGGTTTGATTCTTGAGAACTTCCTGCATAACCTGAAAAGAAGGAGAAGAGGAGAAAAGACAAGAAAAAGGCATATGTGTTTATCTGTAGAAGTTCATTGAAAGACCCCTATGCAGTGCAATCTAGAAAATATTCATTTACTAGAGTTATATAACCATGAAATATTTAAGTATATATTTAGAAACAACAAAGTACATCCCATTACTTTAAGGCAAGGAGAGCAGGTGCCCAAGGCAGACAAAATTTTACCTCACTCATTTCTTACCCTTGCAGCTTTTTCCATGCTGACCTCTGATCAACAATCTACACTGTCCATTCTGTTCCACCTGCTCTGATGACTTATTTGAAGCTCTGCAGAAAATTTGTGTGAGGGCAGGCAATGAAGAAAGGTCTTCCTGCTCCATGCTGTAACCATGAGATCACCCTCCTATGTAAGAGCTTGAAGACATCACAATAACAGGTGAGAGGCACTTTTATAGCTTCCCATGTGTCTTAGTCAACTTATAGCTTTGCAATACTAGAGAACAAACAGTGAGCAAAAAGGTTTGAGGGCTGATAGCTCTTCATGAAATATTCACATCAGGTTGATACTGACTTAAAGTTGTCTTTACAAGCTCCCAATGTGTCCTTCCAAGCCTTGAAAGAAAGAAATTAAGTTTAGCATTAGCTTCCTAAAGATTGCAGTTGTGTTTTTATAAAGAAGGAACATAACTGATGCATAGCTTTCGATGTGTAAATAACATTAGTAAGGAAGCATTGTTAGTGGTGCTCATTTTGCGTATGCATATGCAACATGAAGTAAAAGAAACATGAGAAAAGAGGTGTTTCAAAGCTACAGAAAGAAATCGTCAAGGTTGCAAGATGTAAAAACAAAAACGCTCTACAATACAGAGCATGCGCAATAAAATAGCAAAATAAGATTTGATCAGGCTAGTGCACAGGTTTCCATCCTAAAGACTTCTGTACAAAACTAATCCTTGCAATGTAGATTGCCCTTGCGGTAGACATTTTTATAACTGACCAGCAAAAGACATTTCAGTGTAAAAAGATGATACTTAGAGTCACAGAATTATTTAAACCTTCAGAGGCAGGGCTAATGTTAGGTCAGATTTAGTGTTCACACCTGAATTCCTAAACCAGAGAATACAGATTTATTTTAATTCTATCCTTTTATAATTTATCAGTACTTCAACTACAGCATATACAAAACAACTGAGAATGGATAAACAGCTTAGCCCTCTTTGGGCTCCCAGTGGTCCTTCCATTGACTTCCAGGATTATGTGTCATTTACACTTTATAACACTACAATGCTCATACAGTTAATGATATATCATCCATGCCTGGATCCTTCTAGCTCACAGGCATAATGGCAGAGAAAGAGGAACTGACTTTAATTTTCTGCTTTGCATGACATGACAAAAAGATTCTTCCAAGAACACGTAGGCACTAAGAGAAAGCTGTTTTGGAGATACAAAGCCTTATAAGGACCTTTTAAAGGAGTGAGATCCATGAAGGACTATCAGTGATAGAGATTAGCACTGCACAGAGGAGAGCAGGGATTATGAGTTAGGAAAAGAAAGTGCAGAGTCTTAAAAGAAACAATCTATCTTTATTGCCTTTTAAATCAATTAGGGAGCGGACCACCAGCATTTCTACATCCTGTTTTTGCTCATGGTACTCATAGATTATGAAAATGTTGACATTTCATTTATACTTGATAAGACTTTTTTTTAAAAAAGGACATTATTTTTAGATGCATTGCTTTTCAAAAGTAGTGTTGTAGCAATGATGGTTCAAGGGTAAAACCAAGGCCAGATGAGTAGAGAGAGGTATTGTCTTTCATTAAACTAAAATAGTTGAAAAAATAGACAAGATTTAGAACATGCCATCACTCTTCAGGTAAAAGGAATAAAAACCTAAAAATGCATGAAGCTAAACTGTGGAAAGAGATGAATGCAAGGTGACAGTCAATGGCCTTGTTCAGGCTTACTGGGAGAAAGAGGCATGCAACCTGTCTATTGTCTGCACTGTTCAAGAGGAGCACCCTTTATGATTCCTGATTGTGACGAGTTTGGGGATTGCTGTCCCCAGACACTGTGAGGGACAGGACCATTTTTCCTCTTTTCTGAGCCTCATGAATGACAGGCTGCTTTTGACAGTACTTTTATACCTGCAGTGGGAAGTTCGGATGCAGACATACACCTTGCTGGTTGATGCACGCATTCAGGATGGATTTAAGTCTTCAAAAAAAGGAGACCTGGAAGAACTGAATCACTGTCTTTATAAATCCTGCAGATGGCATTGCTCAAGCAAGCATGTTTGAATTCTGCATGAAAAGAAAAACATATCTGAATAAAAACTATCCAAGAAGAAAAAAAAAAGTTCCTAACACTTGGCGTCTTCTACTTTCTAGTATATTTTGCCTTGGATTCAGTGACACTTGGTAACTGTATATAAAACAAAGCTTTGTCTCCTAAAAGCTAACTTTGTATCCTTGCTCTGTAAAAGTCAATAAATAAATAGGAACGCTAATAAAATGTTAGAATTTGGATGAACAAGCAGGGATTTAATAAATGGTACATAAGAACAGTCTTAAAAAGAAATGCTTACTGTTTGGAGACTATTCTGTTCCCATTCTAGTGTTGTTAACAGAGATGTGATCACAAATATTTCACAAGGACACTAATCCAGTCTAGGCAGCAGAAGCACTGCTCTCAGTGAGCCAACAATGACTGAAAAAGAAGGTAATGGCAAATGCTATGCATTAGAAATCAATGCATAAATACTGCAGTTCTGCAAAATTATGATTATTATCACAATGCAAATTGTGATCAGCCTGGAAATGTGTGGACAAAATGGCTAAAACTGCAGAGAAACTAATAGTTTCAATTTTTTTTCCCATGTATTTATATAGTGTTAATTTTCTGGAGTGCCTACCATCAGAAAAGATGGCATTTTGCAGATGATAAAAAATATTGATTATGTCATTAGCTTTTAATTTTTTAGCATTTTTATCTTGATAGACTGGCATGTGGAGAGACAATTGCAGAGTATTCAACTTTAGGATGGGAGATGAGCGCAGACACTCCCCTCTGGTTCTGGGGCCCAGCCCATAAAGAGCAAGCAAAATGACAATATACACCTTTGCAATATACACCTGTGGTTTTCCATGCAATGAATGAGAAAGAGTTAACAGCACTTGGGAAGGGCTCCTTTGGGAACTCTGGCAGGCTGTTAGTCAGATTTGTTTCGGATCTTGGCAAGTGTCTTAATTCTCCTTTTGCCCATTGGATAGCTGTTCAGCAATGACTAGGTTTGTTAAATTGTTCTTGAGAAATTTTTAAAAATTCACACCATATCATCTCCAAAAAAAATTGGACATCTACATTTGCTCCAGAGTGTTGAAAATGCTCAGAAACAACAAGCAATGATTTTTTTCTCAAGGATTACACTTAGGCAATTAACTGCTTTTTTTTTCCTTTAAACCTCTTTAGGTAGATAATATTATCAAGATTTTTCTGTTTATCTTTCTGAGAAATATGTACACACATCTATAGCATGTGTGTATTTATGAATATAATTATAATTTACAAAAATATAAATGTGATTATAGTACTGTAATTTTTATAATGTTTAATAATGACATGCAGTGCTAAATTATAATCAGCATTTCATGCTCTTCTAAGAGAGAGAAAAAAATGGACGAACAGTCAACATGTCAGGCCTGTTGCTATTGGTGGTACCTTGAGATGAATTTTGCTATTTCTGAGGCAGAGGCTCTTTCCAGAAGCCAGCAGGAGGCTCACACTGAGCCTACCAGGGCAGCCAGTAGCCACTGCAAAAGCTCATCTGCCCCATTCACCTCCCTGCCACAGGGGCCCCAGCCTCAGGTGAAACCACACAGCCCTGCAAGGGGATGTGGAGCAGCACAGGGAGTGGTGGAGACAGGCTTCAGTCCTCACTGGCTGCTACCTTTTCTATGGAATCCTTTTCCCTGGGTCATTTCTGTTAGCCTTCAGGGATGTATTGTAATGCCAGTATATGTAAATCACTACTGAATAAACCACAACTCTTTGGCATCCTGATCCTGGTAAGGACCAGGCTTAAACTGCACCCATTCACACACCTGAAATAATGTAAGCATTTGGTTGCCTGCAACATAAGTTTTGTCCTCAATTTGATTTTAAAGAAATCCTTGCAGTGAAAGCTAGGTTATGGTCTTGTTCTGGGGGAAATGGAGAATCTGAAAACAAAAAACTTTTTGCAAACTAGGAATGATTCCATTTATATATAAAATTCTCTTAGCACTAGTTTGTTGGTCTGTGAGTTGTTTGTGTGTTTGTGGACACGATACCTTGGCATAATATTTACTGAGTCCAAACACATTTTTATCATATGGTTAGCTGCTGAGGTGATTTATTTTCTGGATGTCATGTTGTCATTAGCAGGTTAATGCTGGAGGTGGCCAAAAAAGGGGTCATGATATGCTCTCCTAATTATTTGTCTCCTTCCCGAAACTTTCTCAAGTCTGGTGAAATGACAGGATTGCAAGGAGAAAGGTAAGCTTATATCCAAGGCAAGGGAATGTCCAGCCCCAGGGCAAAAGTGTGCACATTCATCCTGTATCATGTGAGTCTGGGAGGGAATGGTGCCAGACCCTCAAGTCATTCTGCTGTACAGCAGGCAGATTACTCTTAATACAAAAAATGTAAACCATGATAAATGGGAGCAGATTTTAGCTATGATAGTCCATGTAGACCACAATGCATGAGTTAATTCTTTGATAGAAGACTGAGATATTTACGTCGTTGACAGATACATTTCTGTTCATATGGGTGATTTTATAAAAAGTGGTTATATAAATAAAATACATAGTTTCTCCAATTCAGATTCATGTAAATGATACATGCAATTTTAACAGGTCAAAATACAGCATTCTGCTTTAAAGCTGTTGTTATATTCAGTTCCAGCTGAAAAAAGTAGCTCAGGTCTATGATGTTTAACAAATATGATTTTTATTCTATTTTCTTCTTTAAAAAGACATGAAGCAAAAGAAAACACAAATACCCTAAATCAGAAAATCCAAAAACCTATCCAAAAGAAATGTATCTGTCCGCTTTTTAGTGAATTAATGCATTGTCCAAAGAACATGTGCTTTGTACATACATAGGTCTTTCTTGCAGTGGTTCCAGCTGTGCAGTGCAGGACCACCTGGAATAACAATGGAGACACTAGAATTACTTTTTATGCATATACAGCAACCAGGATTGGGTCCTAGCTACATACAAGAAAACTTTTGCTTTTGAAGTTGTTCCCAGCCAGCAACACCTATATGAATAGCAAAAGTTGCAATTTAAATAGTTGTGTCTCACATCTGTTTGGGTCCAGCACTCTGCAATTGGTTCTCTTGATTAAATCTACTGCATGACAGGGAAAATCTGTGAAAGAAAGTCTGTCTCTAACATTCCAGTTAGATGGTAGAATTTTATACATATTCCTTACTCTTAGCCTCCAGTAGAAACCACATTCTTTGAGTTATGGAGAAGTCCCAAGGCCTAAGGGAGCCAAATTTTTGTCCTCCATTACCCAATAGGAAATGGGAAAAATTAAATGTACACAGAGTGGTGCAGTTAGTCAGCATCACATCTGAAACCTCGCCAGTAATTCAACAGAGGTAGGGGAAGGAAACAAATAGGAAACTACTGTGCTACAAAGGATTTTGCAAGAGTTTCACAAGAGCATAGTCCATTAAATGATGATAGCAAAAACTTGATTGGCAGATGGCAGAAATATTAAGTGCATCTATTTTAATATTTTTTTCCTTTACGCTCACTAGAGTGACAAAGCCACCTTTTTTATTAAGGAAAAAAAGGCATTTAAAATGACTGTTTCATGCCTTCCAGAGTCAGGGCATTTTTTTCTACTTTTTAATATGATTAATAACTCTAACAGGTATTTTCAAAGCCAAACAGCTGGGTTATTGCTCAAGAAACAGCTGTTTCATTGCTAAATATATCCTTATTCCACCAGCCATCAGCTTGCTGAAGTTTGTTGGTTACTTGCCTTTAAACATTTGCTGATAGTGAGAAAGTCCTGGTACTTAATCATAGCTGGTGCTACAAAAGCTGGAGCTACTTTGAAAAAATAATACACAGAGAAAAACATTGGCAGAAGGCTTTTTTCTTTGAGGGTGGGGAGGGTTTTTTTTGTTTCAATGCCACACATTAGGTTGCAACCAGATGTTCATGTTATAGATCCTGCTTGGATTAAAAAAAACCCACACACACAAAAAAAACCTCTTTTCATTCAAAAATGTCAATATCGTTTAACAGCAAATGTAATATAATTACAGTATTCAATAAACATTTAACAAGACACAGACATTTTCTGCAAGAAAATATTACTAGAGTGAGCCTTTTAGCAGTTTAGCAGTTAAATTAGTAATTTCTTTTATAACATCTGGTGAGCAGTCTCTAATTTCTAAAGCTTTGGAACAAAGAGACATTGGGCAGATTTTGAGTTATGAATAATTTGCCAGTTGTTTACCTTTATGCCAATCTAATTCTCCACTGCATAGATGCAATTGAATACATTACAAATGTGTTTTCCATAAAAATCCCTAAAATGCAGGAGGGGGAAGGTAGAGAATGAGTTCAAGCCACTCTGGCCCTTCACAGGCATTGCCACGCCTGTCCCCACCATCCTCCTCTCCTCTCTCAACATGTGATGGAGCCTCAGCAACCCACTCTGAACTCCCAAAACTCCAGAGTGCCTCTGTGCACTGACTCAAACCAAAGCTGTTGACCTTCATAGAAACCTTTCCATAAACTATGTGGATTTGGGATCAAGTCCAATGAGAAGCCGTCATGGCAAGAGGAGTCTCTCAGGAAGCGGGAGAGAGGCAAGGGACCATCTGTGAGGAGGAGGATGGCCCCAGGCACCTGTTAATGTGCTTCTGGGCAGCCTGGGGACACGACCCATGGAGTAGGAAGGCTTCTTCCACATGAAGATGTTGCCAAACCAATTAACACTTTGCTGTGCTGAGAGCTTTCCCTGAGTACTGTTACTCCCTCATATCCCAATACTTCTTGCTCCGTGCTTTTCCTCACCTGGCTGAAGATCTCAGATGAGTTTTTGGCAATTTCCCTCCTGTTGCAGCTCAACACTTGCCTGCACCACAGCTGCAGTGGCTGCAGTGACACCTCCTCTGCAGGACCTAGGGCAGCCCACCCCATCTGCTGTGCCCACTTCTGCCCGCCATGAGGGTTGGATCCATCCTGCATTACAGCTTCTCCTGTGTGCTGGGAGAAGAGCACCAGCAAGCAGCTGACCTGCATCCAGTGCTCCACATGCTGGAAACAGCGTGAGAAGCCTTTCTCTAGGCTGTGGATTTCCGGAACATAGCTAATTTATTGTCCCTTATCTTGAATGCATGATAATACAAAAGTTATTAAAAATTACTCTTTGTCATCATGCCATCCATCTAAGATACAAGATTTTTGTTTGTTTTTGATGAAAGGTTTAATTATTAGCCTATTTCTAAGTGCTATAATTTTTATTCTTTAATCCCAAAAATTAAATCTGGAAGATTTTTCAATGTATATGTTCCATACATGCTCATAAAACTTCTGGAAAAGTTTTGTCCATAAAAATGGTCTTTTAAAATATGCCTCCTGTTTTTTAAAGAATCAAAGTTGAAAGCCCAGAAGAAAATCTCTTCTTGTGGGCGCTTTTGTTGTGTGCTGTGGCAAAGCGTGGCTGGATCTCATTTGCCTTGTGCTGTCCATTCAGTGACATCAGCTGAGCCTAGTGCAAATATAGGCCAGAATCTTATCTGATGTAAAGCACAATAGTGCTTTAATTTTTAACCCATCTGATCCTTTCCTTTTGCTGCCTGCTTATTTTTTTTCCAAAAAAAAGTTCAGAGGAGGCAAAAATAAAGCACACATACTTGTGGAGGTTTTGTGCTTTGCTAGATCATCTAGTGCACTTCCAGTTCCCCTGCAGGTCATGCAAACATAAACAGTCCTTAAAAAGGAAAGAGAGAAAAAAGAAGAAACAGAAGCTTAAGCTAGGCTTTGTTTTGCTCTCAGTAACTCACTTCCACATGTGAGAAGTGAACAATATTTTCTTCTATAGCCTTAAACCCCAAAGCAAAGCTACATAGCAGGAAGAAATACTGTGTTTGCAAACACCAAGCAGCATCAGAAATTAGAGGCAGTACAAACCATTTTTTCTTCAGAGAATAAACCCACTTTGGATCAGTAGGGAAGGGCACCTTGAATTCAAAATCTGTTGAGGCAGAGAGGGACTGAAGAGCATTTTGTGCCTTTCATGCCAGAGGATCAGTTGTTTGCAATGGTAAAAGCGCACAATTTGTCCAAATTCTGCCTTCATTGCAGATGGCTCTTGCTCTAATGACTTTGAACAGCTTTTGTGACCACTGCAAGGAATAGGACTCAGCCTTCTCATGCCTTTAGGACTGCACCTCATTGCTACCTGCTAGGCTGAGAAACAGGAATGCAAATGGAAATAGGCAGAGTTTAGGATAGTTAATTCAGTGAGATGAGAGACATTTTAATGGAGAAGGTGGTTTTTTTGGGGGTGGTGATAGTTGTGTGAGTTCCTTTTTTCTTTCCTTCATGATTTGGCATTTCTCTGCTGCAGAGCAGCAGAATATATCTGGGATGTGACGCTCTGTGGTAAGTGCTCCATCCAGCTGCAATATAAACAGAGCTTTTCACGGCACATTCTAAAGCTGTAACATTAAGGAGAATAATGGACGATGCCTTTTGATATCTTTGTGTAAACGAAGAATTTTATTACAGTGAATTACCATGTTAATTTATCAAAAGTAAACAAAACCAAGTGCAAAACTGATTCAATGTATAACCTAACTTTCCTGGTGCCTAATGAGGTGACAGTGATGGAATCAAAACAAATATCTTTATGTTTCATAAATGTAGGGAAAAATACTTCTGTGTTCAATCACCGCCTGGAGTCACTGACAATGCTGGCACACCAACACCACAGGTTTTGAAGTAACTAAAAGTCACTTTGTCTACTGGCTGAGGATACAGGCAAACTCACTGTGGACCACCATGGGTAGTAAGATAACAAGGATGCAGGGAAATGGCAGATAAGGTTGAGAAGCAGTTGGACCATTCTACACATAAATAATATACTTGGCCCCTGTCATTCCCCCATTCATCTATATAAGCTATAAGTGTGCAAAACACTTCATACAGAGCACCTCCCTTGGGCCAGAACTGTCCTTTGACTTCCAAGGTCTTTTGTTTTGTTTTTTTTTGAAAGAAAGCATTGAAATCTGGGCCCATGGCAGACAAGGGGTTACCACTATTCCTAACACATTATCCATCTCTGGCTGGCAAGTTCCTTCCTGTGATGGTATTAACTGGGTGCAGGTGCCCTGATAGGTCATTTCTCCAGAAAACTGTGATCATGGGAAAACCTGCAACCCAGAGTAAACCTTCAGTAGGAACATTGTCCAGACCTCTCTGGGACAACTTGGATGGACCTTTAGCTCTTTACATGTATCCTTTCAGATGCTCAAGGGGTGTGTGGTGTGCTGATGTACTCCCTGCTAGGAAAGCCTGAGGAGGAGACTCCACCACAGCTGCACACTGAGAGAATTTCTGTGCAGAGACAGGAGCTGGCAAACTTGGTTTTTCACAACCATGTCCAGTTCCATAAACGGCCACACAATGCAACAGAAAATTCAATACCCTACCAATTAGTAAACTACATCTGGATAAATCTATTAGGGGTCCAAGAGATGTGACAGAAATTAGCTTAATTCTTATGTCTGTGGACTGGACCTTTATGTTCCTAAAAGCCATCTGGAGAACAGCCATTTGTGTCTCCTACACCTTATGAGCTTTTCCTGGGAAAAAAGACAGAAGGCACAGCCTCCCTAGCAACGCTCTTTTTCCCTCTCTTGTTTCACAATAGAAATATTTGCAGTAAAAGTAACTTTTTTTTATGTGGAAACTTAACAGAAAAACTTGGGGATCCATGGCAGAATTTGGCATGGAAATTCCAATTGCCCTCTACACAGCCAAAGATTAATATCATATCAAAAGCTGTCAGTTGGCAGCAATGACAAAAATAGAGCTGGGAAAGAGTCCACTTGTCACTGTCCATACTTTTCTTAGTCTGATCAGGGGAAACCATGGTGTTGGCAAGGCTCTAGCAAACAGTCAGGGCCTTGGACTCAGCCTCTTCTTGAGCTGCCAAGTCATAATCACTCTAACATCCTGGACAGCCTAACCCTGCCTCCTTTTTAATAAGCTTCTATATAGGAAACCATTTATAGATAAAATAAAGGAAAATTATTGTGCTCACTTCATATTCCTGAAGAAGGAAATAGAAGCAAAGTAAATTAAGTCCAATTTGCATGGACTTTTGAACACTCACAGTTTTGGGTATAAGCTGTGGAGCAGACATAGAATGTTGTAGCCTTTATAGTCAACATTTTATTAAATTTTTCCTTGTAAATTTTGCCGTGTCTTTATTGCATTCATTCAATAATGGGAGAACTTTCCTGTAGCTAATTCTGTGCCTTGAAATTTCCCTTCTTGTTAACCTGTGATTGCAGTTGAATGCAAAGAGTGTCTGCCATGCAATACAATAAGGGTAGATTCAGGTACCAAGGTGACTGTATTTTTTATTAAAATACCATTTTATATGCTCAGTTTCAAGCTGATGACTATATTTGCAACACCTAATTGCCACCAGTATCCACAAATACTTTGCATTTAATGAAAATATCAAACTATGGTCCTTATTTTGGTTGAAGCAGTAGGTTGTATTATGCAGCGTAAAATCCCATTTTATGAAATTTCATAGAAATACAGATATGACTTTGCACTCTCCATTCTTGTTTGAACTTTATACTCTCTATATTGGAGGATTTTAATAATTTTTTTGTGGTAAGTCTCAAAATATTTCTGTTGCACCAGGGAACTAGGCAGTTCCATTGTGGCTAATTTAACACCTGTAAATTGCCATGGCTACCAAGGAAAAGCTTTCTAGCTTTATGAGGCAAGTATCTATTTCATATTTCAAAGCAGTGGTAGATTTGAATCCACTGGTTGTAGCTTATATTAAAAATTCTATTAACATTGTTCACCAACACACCATCAGGGAGCACACAAGTTCTCACACCTTTTAAGGCCAGAAGGTAAACCCTTCGGTCAGCCAAAGCTGAACTTCCTCATAGTCTTCTACATAGATCCTCACCTAATAATGGCTGAATTGGAACCATTTTAAAGATCCAATACATTTTGCTGCTTACAAGAGCAAACAAGAAAATTGTTCAGCTATTTGAAGACTTTGTTTGAAGACTTGTTTAAAACAAAAATCTGTGTCATCTTTGCTTCTGTCCGTCACTCCACAGCTGCATCAGACTTCTGGTAAAAATCAGCAAGGATCTGGAGGTCTTATGTGCAGCCAAATCATCTACTCCTCAACTATCCTGTTAATGCAGCTTTGGACTTGCTTGAGGCAAAGAGCCTGGTCTACATCAGGTATGAAATGGCCTGGTGTTCACAGCCCTGTTACCCAGGCTACAGTGTAATGGCAGGCATGAGTCATGGACTTCAGCCCGACTTACAAAGCAAAATCAATTCATAGCAATACAAACCAAAGATCACAATTTTTCAAAACTAATAGGATAGGTAGATGCCATAAAACTGAGATTTTTAGTGCCCAGTGATATCCTTCACATATCTGCAATGCAAGTATGACATTCCATAAGAGATGCTTGCCCAAACAGCCTATCCACTTTACAGGGACAAAGCTGGAACACCTGCAGAGGTGAACCCAAGGGGTTTCAGTTTCATCCTTATTCCATAAGAATTATTCCTCAAGAAGGCAATGAAACTCCATCATTTGCAGGGACAGAGAGCCTTCCTCCATCTCTCAAGAAAACAATTAAAAAACCAATAAGGGTAAAACTGCCAATAAAAAAGATTTCTAATTCAGTAATTTAGTTTTGTGCCAAATTCTGGATTACATTTAGGTGACATGACTGGTTGAGTTGGTTACTGTAGAGGCACTTGGTATAAAGATAAGTGTCTAGAGGGCATGAAGAATGACCAAAAAGGCAAAAAAAACCTGCATCAAACCCTCTAACCTCTGCTTTGTGCTTTGGCTGCTTCTCATGAACAGTTTTACACCTCCATGGGTACAAGTTCAGAGTCCTCTTTTCAAAGACTGCAGATATTCTGCAAAGGGCCCAAGAGGAGAACCTTGTAACATAGCCAGATATATTCACTTCACCCTTCTGATTTAGTGGGAATTGGTCAGAAAGGCCTCATGAAAAATATACAACACTTTGAGATGGAAAATAAAAAGGAAAAGAACTTGGAATACATTGAAAGAAGAAATGGGAATGCGAGAATACAACTGCACTGATCTCCTTGATAGTGAGTGCAGTAGGAATGTTACTTATCATTAAACATGTGACAAGACTGTGGGATTTCCTTTTTAGCAAGTCCCTTCAAAAATAGGAGATTGTGACATAAAAAATTGGTGCTGCTAATTCAGATGAAGAAGGCTTCCTTACACGTACTGTATATATCTTGGCAACCCTGAATGGAAATTAAAAAAAAAAAAAAGAATGGGAAGATGCTTTTTGCAGAACACATAAGTGCAAGTCTGCCATTCCACTGGGTTTAGTTCTGCAGATTTTCTCTATTAAAAGCAAACCCAAACAAAAGACCTAATTCTTCTTTCATTTACACACACATCATGTAAATCCTAAGGCAAATCTACTGCAGCTAGAGTTTGTGAGACTGAAACCAAGTGTTACACGCACAAAAGATGTGCTCAGGTCTGTGTACAAAGTCAGGGCTGGATCTGGAAGTATTTGTATAATATAAACTCTGTATAACATCTATTCATTCCTGATTTACTTAGAAGAAAACCCTCCAAAAACTAGAATAAGATCCTTTCTTTGGGATTGCACAGAATACATCCATAAAACAAATCTTGGTATTAATATCTATTAGTAATCTTACTTTGTTGTACATTTCCTCTCTTCTGTTTTTATTTGTTCTTCCTTGCTGTAACTGCTGCTCTGACTTCTTTTCCAGGCAGCAAGTGTCTGTCTGATTCAATCAACTTGCCTTGATCTCTACCTCTCAAAAATCAGTTTCTTTTGAAGAATTTAAACTGACCGAGTTTCTTTCGTGCTCTTATAAGAAACCAAACCCAATACCTGTTGAAAATCTGAAAAGCTTCAGGTGTGAAAAGTCAAAAAGTTTAGGTGTGCTGAGAGGATATAAATATGTATTTTTCCTTTATTTTTTCCAAGAAAAAGGTGCAGATATATTTTATGCAATAGGAGTTCTTAAGAGGGGACATGTAGTTGCATTGCTACCTTTTCTGAGACAGTTTGGAGATAGGAGTTTCTTTAAACATTAAATATTTTTCTTTGTGTATATAGAAACCTTTTTTTTTTTCTTTAAGTACTAAAAAAAGAACAAAACTAAACCAGCAAATATTCTATCAGGACAAGAAAAAGCTGCACAAGGATTTTAAGTCGCCTTTCATGCAGGGGCAGCCTGAGATCCAAACCCGCTGAAGATGATGGAGCGGGGAAGGGGAAGCGGCTCCCAGAGCAGGCGCAGGGATGCAGGGCAGGGCGGGAGCGGCCCCGCAGCCACCAGGGGTCGGCCGAGACCTCCCCAAAGCCCTCGGTGCCCCTGGGGGAGCGGCCGCGACGAATCCATCCCCGGACCGGGGATCTGGTACCCGGCTCTGCGGGCGTTCCGCCGGCTGCTGCCTGCGCGGAGCCCCGGCGCATCCTTCTTATTCCCTCTGATTCCGCCAGCAAGCGTTGCTCTTGCAGTATCCCAGTATCCACTCGCAAGGGTTTAGTTTGTGCTGATACAGCACAGCAAGGTGGGGTTGTTTTTTTTTTTTTTTGTTTTTTTTTTTTTTTTTTTTTTTTTTGCTTTTCCATACTCCCATTAGAGATGTATTTCAGGCTGCTACTTTGAGAGCAAAGCAGTCCCACCAGCCAGCAAACTGATTGTGTGGGGAGTGAATGTATCTCTATTATCCAGAAACTAATTCAGAAAAATATTTAACCTTTAAAGAAATTCATGTCTATAAACTGTCTCAGAAAAGGTAGCAATGCAACTACGTGTCCACTCTTAAGAATCCCTATTGCATAAAATATATCTGCACCTTCTTTCAGGTTTTCTTAGAAAAAATAGAGGAGAAATGCATATTTATATCCTCTCAGCACACCTAACCTTTTTGCCTTTTCACACCTGAAGCTTTTCAGATTTTCAACAGGTATTGGGTTTGGTTTTTTTATAAGAGCACAAAAGAAACTCGGGCAGTGTAAATTCTTCAAAAGAAACTGATTTTTGAGAAGTAGAAATCAAAGCAAGTTCATTGAAGCAAAACAAAGAAAGAAATTATGGATATAGTCATACCAGGTGCCAAACTTGTGCTTTTTTAAGAATTCAGTTCACATGTGGCTCACTTTTTTCCAGATCAAATGCTTCACTGAACTAAAGCTAAAAAAGAAACACAGCTAGCCAAACAGCCCGAGATCACAACCCTACAAAAACAACCCGGGACACACACACAATAGAAAAGCAAAGCTTCTGCAGCAGCAAGGAAACAGACTCCAGTCTCAGGCTTCCAGGGGGGTTAAAACAACAGCCAGTTAAACGTGCAACTTTGCATAATAGGAAAATATCTCGGTCTTATATTCCGCGAGTCAAGAGCTGCAGCATCAGAAGATGAGAACTGTGTGCTGTAACTGAACCTGCATTACAAATCCTGGGTTTGTCTGCACGTGGAGGGAGACAAGGGTTTGGCAACCCCAATTCAAGGAGAGGACCTGAAATTGGGAAGAATGCTTTTGCACACATACTAGAACCTAGGAAAGTCCCTGAGACAGAAAAATATAAACCAGCATGTATTCAAACACTTTCCTGAACCACAGCCAGTGTCTATGGTAATGGTTAGAGGACTTTAATGATCAAGCTATTGTAATTAATATTCAGATGGTCTTATTTTTCATGGAAAGAAAATACAAGCTTATAAACATACCCCAACATAAGCAATTTTTGCCTTACATAAATAATTGGGGTTTTGAAGGATTTCTTTCCTAAAATTTTTTTATCAGAACAAATAATAAGACAAAAAATGTCTCTGATAACCAAGCAAATAGAAAAAAATGAATTAAATGCAAATAAATTAATATTTTTTTGCTATTTTTCTGATTGACTGTATAATTGCTTGTACTTGGAAAAAGCAATTCACTTGCACGTTTTGACCACAATTTAGAACACTTACATATTCCCTCCTCCTGGGATACAAACTGTTCTTATTAAATGCAATAGCTCTGTAAATATAATAACATACTTGTAGTATAATGAACTTTTCCATATCCAGCCTTTTTTCCTGCTCTCAGTTATAATGACTACTTAGTCTGAATAAGACATTGTTTGCTATACAGCTTCTTTGTACAGGATAATATCATATTTATCTAAAACACTGTTATAGCTTTATTCTGTCTTAACTAAAAAACCAGTCATATAATTATTTTAGAGCTGTTTATGTCAGTGTTGGAGACAACAAAAGGTGACCTCCAGCTTATGAAGTTCTGTAAGTGCTCATAAAATGATGTCATTCAGAATAATTTCTGCCTGTTCCTCAGGAGGAATGGTTGTGATCTAAATTTGAGTCAGTCCATGCTATTTCCAGAGTTTGTCAACAGAAGACTGGGAAAAAACCACAGCCATAATTCTATCAATGTAGCAATGGCCAACCTAAAGGTAGGATTAGATAGACCAGGCACTGACCTGCCAAGACTGAACATAAAATCAAAGCTAATCACATCAAGTAGATTGAAGAGTGGGTTGACACTAGGTGTTAAAGTTACAGTGGACTGAATGTAATATATGAAAATTCAGATTTCTTCCAATAGCCATTCCCCATTAGACACATATGCATGTGTGCACAGGGTTTTGTGCTACACAGCTATAGAAATAAAGGCAGTGAATTTCCAGGAGGAGAATATGACCTTCAGGTTTCTTGACCCCGGCAGAAAATGTGGGCATCTCATGTTGTAGCAGACAAGACAATCTCTCTAAGGTCCTTGGAGCACTGCCACAAATTTTTGGTTCTAGTAACAATGTTGAGACACCCAGGTCTAGATGGCATTTTCCTTTAAGTGACTAAGCCAGTTCAATGGGGTTGTGCCAATTAATACCGGCAGGTGGGTTCACTCAAATATGTTCCAAATGCTGTTTTTCATACAGACACTGCCTTTTTCCATCAAAGGCAAGGGACATGATCACAATTCTTTTAGAAGGATGTGTTTCAGGGGAAGCTTCAAAAACCTTTTTGGGAAACATTACTTGCATAAGAAATGGCTCAAAATCGAGGAACTTTTAAAATAAAATTTAGTAGTTTCGGAGGACTTAAGACAGTGTAGAAACTTGTGCCAGAGCAAGATTTCAACAAGACTGCTGTGCACGGGGTTTGTAACAGGGTTCAGAAGCAGCTGAACGGTTGAAGAAGGAAGTTTGTCTTTTAAATTTTAACTGCTTGGTGACAGCAGAACTGCTGGGGAGGAACATGTCCTATCTGCTGCCTGTAATGTGCCTCTCTTCCCAAACACGGCACAAAATACATCAGTTGCTACAGGCAAAAATGATGAGTTTTTTCTTCTACTGGAGAATTCTGTTGGCTCTTCCCCATACTGCTCTGCTTCCAGCTCCCTTACACCTTCCCTCTCAGACCCCAGCTCTCTTAACCCTTCCTTCCACACCCAGAAGTGCTTCTGTTCCTCGTAGTAATACCTTCTCCTTATAGATCATTGTGAAAAAGAGGTGGTGAGGAAAGAGGAATTGCAAACACACCTCTGAAGCTTTCAAAGACAAAAAAACCAGTCAAGGTCTGAAGTGGAAAATTTCAGCCAATTCTACTTTCTGTTTTGCTCAAGGCAACAGCTCAGCTGACCCAAGCTTTTATGAAGCAGGAGAAGTGCACAGTTCAATGACAGCAATGCCTGCACACAAAAATACAAATATATATAGACTCTTGTGTGTGTGGATAATTATTTTAAAAGCTGCTGCCTTGCTTTGCTTCCCTTCCTTTTCTGCTGTCAGTGCTCCTAGAAAAGCCCTGTTTCAGACAGACCTCTTCTTCCCAGCATCCTGGCAAAGAAACCCTGCCTGGTGGCTGCTCAGGGTTGGGGTAGGGAATTGTGCCTCCCTCCAGACAATCTGGATGTTAGGAAAGCAGGCTGGCACTAGTGTTTAGAGATGCTGCTCACAGGGCTGAAGCAAAGGTCCCTGACAAAGAGGGCACTCCAGCATGTACATGGTGACTGCTGGAATGTTTCATGCATTAAAACTGCTGCCCAAGAATGCCAGCAGGAGACCAATCTGTACTTCTACAGCCAAGGAGAAAACAACCAAGAGCTAAACTACGAGGGTCAAAGGCACGCAGCATCCATGTGAGCGTGGTTACTGAGAGAGGCAGCAAAGTCACTCTGCTGCTGGAGCATGAAGCATCTCCAAGGGACTTAACAGTCAGTGCAACAAGTTGGGTGGTTCTGCCAGGCAGCCAGATGCTGTTTGGGAAATGTATCCAGTACAGCTCGACATCTGGGACCCTTGGTTGCCACGGAAAGGTAGGAAAGCACTGTGCTATTATGGACAAAAGGCTTTTGGGGCTGTATGTACCTCACCCTTCCTTTCAAATAATTGGGAAAAATTCTTGGATGGATGGGTTGCTAGAAAGGACAAGCCGGGTAACACAACTGAAGAGTAACTTCAGCAATTTATTTATATATTTACAAAAACATATGTCTCTTATTATGGCTTTTTATTATAAGAGCATTGTTTGAGACCTGGGAAATATATACTGAAATTAAACCACTGGATATTATACTATGATATATATGTGGGAGGGGGGAAGTTTTCCTGTAGGTGATGACTCTGAGCCTGCTCCCAGTTACATCCAGGCAAGACTGCCATTAACATCTGTAGGAGGAGAATTTGACCTGGTGAGAGTCACTCAGACTTCCTCTGAACTCAGCAGGGCCCGAGTAAAGTCCAAAGGATGATTCAGCTCATGGAAGCTCATTCAAACCCACTTTTCCTCAATATGATCATAAATCATTTGCTCTCCTAGGTCAGCTTCAAGGAAATTTGTATCCTCTTATACTTATTTTTGTCTGGCTGAAACTAGAGTTACCCTGTTGGTACACTAGGATTAGAGCTTGCTACACTTCTTTTTTCCAGTTTCTGTTTTATTCATTGAGGACAGAAGCATCTACAAATGCCAGTTCTTTCTTTCTGTTTTCTGGGAAGGTCTGATTTTTGAAAGCATCCTGCATTTGCTGCTCCTATTCAATTTTCCTGCAGTAAGTTCTCAGCATCTCTAAAAGTCTCTCAGATTTGAGCTAAACAAAGCATGCAGAAAACAACAACCTGATTCAAAAAAAGCCCACAACCCCATCTGAAATCTTAATATTCTCTCCCTGTTCACTCAATGCCTCAGTACATGCTGAAGTGCTTTGCTGGGAATTGGATGTGTCTAGCACCAAGTACATCTCACAGTGCTTTGGTGGCGGATGCTGAGGCTGAGGTCCCAGAAGGCAGAGCCCACATCTCCAAGGGGAGCATGGCACCATACCTCGTGTCCCACCTCAGCCCCTGAATGATCTTGCAGAGACCACTGGAACCATATGAACCCAGAAGAACTAAAACAATATCCAAATGGCATCTACTGCTCTGATTTGCACTTTGAATAGCTCTCTGCAGCACTGCTGAGCAGGTGAGCACATTATTAACAGCAACAGGACAGAACCACTCTGCCTTTTCTGATAAGGTTTCTTACATGAGGGGCACTATGGCATAGCCTGCAACACTTTATAACAAGTGACAGGCACAGATTTACAGTGGAGAGGGAAAGGGGCAGTAGGCAGGCCCTGTTCAGGTGGAGTCAGCCAGAGCAAAGTTCCCACTGTGCATTTGCCTGCCCAGCCCCTGTTAACACGGGTAACCTGAGCTTGCAAGGGTCACTGTGGGGAGTTCTGCAGCACAAGGGCCAGGCAGCAAGCTGTCTGCCCTGCAGCAATTTGATTTTGTATTAACTTAAACAAACTAGGCATTTATGTATAAGTAAATAGAGAAATGGAGACAGAAAAAAGTCAGTTTGTATTAATTTGAATTGCCTAGATCTCAATTATTTGAGACCTGACATTAAAACAAACATAAGCCTAAGAATAATTTCAGAGAGTTAAAAAACTTAAAAGGGGTTAGACCTTAAATGGAAACAGGTAAGTAGCACTGGATAAGTTATTTTCCATAACTATTTAGACAGACAACAGCTCACAAACCATTGGTAGATAGAAATTTTTGTTGGCAGAAACAGAGCACTGAGACCTGTCAAGCTCAGAATTTGGTGTTATAGCTCCTGAAGTGTTAGGTTTTTATGAAGCTCTGTTTTAAGAGGTATTCTAGAATAACATGAAGAGATGTCTTAAATCATATGTTTAGACTAGAGACTACCATATAGGATGCACATTTCACCTGCACAGCCCTGGACACAGCAGACACCTTCAATGCATCCTCCTTAGTAACTGCAACTAGAGAGGTAAACATGCTAATCAAAATCATAAGCAATAATTTAAAAACTAATATTAGCTTCCATTCATTATTTCAACAATTTTTTCAAACTGGCACAGTGAAAATTTCTGTCTCATGTCTTACCTAAGTGAGCAACATGTCTTATGTGCCCATTCTTCTAGATTACATTTACATATTTATGATTACATTTCCAGACTCTCCAAAAATTGCTCTTCTGACGCATAGGTTTCAAGGAAAGCTTGAGTAGCAAGAAAAAGAATTTTAAAATAGCCCCCTTCAGAGACATTAAAATACCTTAGAAATGGATAAAAAAAAGGATGGCAAGTTTTCTAAGTTGTGCCTCTAGACCTCGATGCATTTGAGCCCCTCACATGAAAAACAATGTTTTTCAAAGTTTCAAATTATTAGAACCTGAATTGAGAGCAACTCTAAGTCATGTGTATAAAAGGCTCTATAAAGTAGGTTAGCCTATTTTTTTTTAACCTGAAAATTGTTCTGGCCTCCACAATCTGTGCCTGGAAAACATTCTGGACAAGATGGAGTTGGCTGGCTCTATAGCCACGTGTTGTACAAACAGGCATCACACAAGCCAGTTATGTACAACCAGAACTCCTAATAGTCTTCAGCTTTCAAAACACTAACCCCTGCTAAGGGAGTGAAAGGATCTGCCCTGCTTGTGTGGAGGGAACCTAACAAACACTCAGGAATAGTAGCTTTGATATTTTCCAGTTTATGGACAGCAAAAGCACAGACAAAAAAAGGAAAAAACAAAAGGCATTGAAACTTGATTCACAATGCAGCCCTGATTTTGACAACCTTATTGAAGAGGATGGAAGGAAGTACATGCAGTTTTGGTTTGCTGGATGGAAAATGAGCACTGAAGTCTAATTCTTGTTAAAATGGGAGAATAGCACTCCTGTTATTCAGGGGAGATGTTTGCATCTGAACCTCATGATATTAAATTCCAGAACAGGCTTAATTTTTGACCCATACTCATTCATGGGAAACTCTGGTCATACATAGCAATCAAGCAGCTGGCCTTGGTGCTCACTTATGCCTTCCATTGACTGGGGATATGTATGAAGACAGCACAAAGAAATATTGCTTTTTTTCTTGTTTTTAAACACTTCCAAAGGATCTAGACACAACAGTACTGTGCAGGAGTGAAGATGAGTGGATGAGGGCACAGGGTCTAACAAACCATATAACTGGGCAATGGCTTCAGGAAAGTTTTGTTCCTACGAGCAGTAGCCACAATCTCACAGGTTCCTTTAAACAAATTATATAAGCAAAGGAGTGCAGTGGGTACAGCACTTTTTGTCCATAAGTATCCTAGAATGTGCCTCAAAATAAGCAGCTTTAGGTTGCTGACAGGCGATTCAGAGTATGACAGCCAGCTCTGACCAAAGGCAGAAAAGTTAGACCTGTTACAGAAAACAGCCACTGCTTTAAAATCAGTCCATCAGAAACCATCTGTGTTGACCTAATTATTCTACCTCCACTTAAATTGGTGGAAGTCTCTGATACACTTCAGAGTCTCCAGAATAAAGCTAAACATAATTTTACCTCTGCAAATCACATCCATTGTGACCACATTTCACAAAAAGGATTTTGCTCTCTATGCCAAGGCATCTGCACAGAGCTTAGGGAATCCAATACTGGGCAAGCTGAAACACATTTATTTTATTTATATTAAATCTACTACATAACATCTGGGCTTAATGTAGAAGTACATCATAGCAGACAAAAACACTGAAATCAGAAAACAGCCCCTAATCTGCCCTAGCACCTTTCCTGTGCATAAATAAATTTGCCACCACAAAAAGGCCAGGTCAGAGAAATGAGTGTAAATGTCCTAGGCTGGGTTTGTCAAGCTGAAACTTTTCAAGCGTTTGCTAATTTGTGGCCAGAAGACAACAGCACGATCTGCAACAGTGCTTTCCTGCAAAACAGCAAGCGTAGGATTTTACTCCACAATTTTTGCAGGAAATGTAATAACTTGTGGTAGAAATAGAGAGTTTAGGGCTTTGCAGTAGGTAATTGCACTGTTATAAAAATATTTATATTTGTCTTGAAATGAAGCAACAAAGCAAAGAATTTCAGCATTACAGATTGGAAAGAACATCAACACTGTCTTCTTTTTTCAACTTGCCACATTTAGGATACTTGGTGTTGACCCATTCAAAAAGTCAATCAACAAAGAACACACCTGCTGTGCCACATGACATGCTAAGAGGTTTTTGAAACATGTTGAAACTGTTTTCTGCCTGGTCTTATTTAATGTTCGTATTTAAAAGAAAAAAATCCAAAATAAGAAACAGTTTGCCATTTAACTTCCCATTTCAAAATTCTTGCCTCCATAAGAGAAATTAATTTTCCTGCACATTTTCTTTGGCAGAAAAATAAAATATTTCTGATTCATATTCTGCAGATGTTAAATTGTGATTGCTAGTATTGCTCATTGTAGAATTACAGACTGCTTTTAATACTTAATGTGATTTAACAGTCTTGACCTAAGCATGCTCCTTTCTGTGAAATGCATTAGCATTGAACTGATTTAGAGTAAAAAGGTCTAGTGTTGGGCTTTTTTGAACTGATGTGGGTTCTTTTGGAAACAATAATTAATTGAAATAGCAACAACAAAAACAAACTAAAAAAAAAAACAGAGACCCCACCAAAACAACTGAAAGTAATCAAAACAACTGAAATTTACCCACTGTTAATGTCACGAGGTTTACCTCAGAGATAACCACCTTTTAATTATTTCAGATGAATTTCAAGATTGAATTGTGTAGAATTGAAATCTTTGGTGGTATGACCCAGACTTTCACTTATTTCTATTATTTTGTAAATTTCTACAGTTGATTAAAGTATATTTCAGCCTCCCCAAACATTTCCATTAAAGTTTCTTTCTGTTCATCTGTTCATGAAATGTTCTTTATGAGAATGCCAAACCTCAAAATATATCCTGAATCAGCTGGTTCAGGCAGTTTTTAACATTTCTTTGGGCCCAGGTCTATGAAGTCCCCAGCACTTATCTACAGCTTGCTCCAAGGCTCCATGAGCCAGATGTTGTGGGCACCAGGAGATTGAACAGTCAAGCCCATATTTCTGGTGCAGCAGTGGAATGGAAGGCATGGTTTAAACCCCAAATGGTGAAAACTTGTTTCAGGAAGTTACAGGGCTATTTTGGGCAAAAGGACAAGAAAATTCTGTAACACCAGCCTATTTTACAAAGTCACATTAGATCACTTAGAAAACTTTTTGGCTCCTGAGAACAAACCCTAAGAAAAGAAACTCAATTACCTTCAGATGCGCATGAGTAACTCATTGGTTCCAATAAGTACCAAGCCTGTGCATGTGCTTTTTGAGCATTTATGAATGTACAAGGCTAAGATGCTGGCAGATTTACATGCTGGATGCAGTTCTGCTTTTTGGTAGAAGGTGAAGGAAGATGAGCACCTCCCACTTTGGGAGCAGCAGCTATTCCACAAGCACAGGAACAGCTTTTCTCAAGGTGCATTCTGGCTAATAGGAGGAAACCTCAGATCTGCAACCCTCCTAGTTTTCTATCAGACAATATGCTTTCATTGCAACCTTTAAATCAATGGCAGAACAGCTTTGTTTTGCCTGAATGATTAATGAAGATTGTTTTTTCTAAATTACATGTTAAGAGAGTGAAAGTGCTATATGCTTCCTGAGATTTGAATATATTTTTGGACTGAGATCTTCAAGGTACTGGCAATGCCAGAAAAAACTAAAGAGAGAAAAATTAGAAAATATTTTGAAAATTTTATCATCCTAGCTGAAGAAAAATTAAATTTGACCGTTTGTTATTACATAAATATTTGGAAAATATTAATTAAATATTTAATATTTGAATATAATGATGTATTGTATTAAACTAATAAAGAAACTCCCACTGGTGGTTTACATTAAATCTGATTAATTTTCCCGAAGATTTCTATGCAGGTCTGCTGGCATGATGCAGAGCGATTTTAAGCCTAAAGAAATCAGAAAAAAAAATAAAAGTACTAGCAATTGCCACAGTAAAACTTAAAGTAGGAAGAACTTGTTTTTAAGTTCTAATGCTATGTCAAGACTGTTAAATAAATCAGATCCAGGATATTCCTGGCCTGAAGGCCAGCCTGACTGCATCTGCAGTATTTGGCCTTGGTCCTTTCTACCACCCCACCTTTGTCCTTTGCTCGGCGCAATGGTGTCCCAAAGACATGGACACATCTTTAGGTTTGTTCTTTTTTCATCCAGTGTGCCTGAAATAATGTGCAGGCCCACCAAAACAGTGCTTTGATCATGTGAGCCTGATGCACAAGACATATGTTTCAGGAGCACACAGAGAAGTTGGAGGGTGCAGAGTCTGCTCAACCTCAAAGGTCTGTCCTGGCAAGAGGCATTTAAATGTGGCTCAGATTTTTCTGTATTCCCTATTGAAACTGATTTCTGCTCCCTGCTTTCCCAGTGCCTGGAGTAGGTATTGCCTTAGAGAGCACCATACAGCACAGCTCAAAACAACCAGGGACTACACTCAAAGTTAGGCAGCAGGGATGCTCAGGAGTCAGTGCCCAAACACACTCCCTGGACAAATTTTATTTAGCAACAGAAACAAAGCCCAAGTGTTTAAAGGAGCTTTACCACGCCCACAAGAACTGTGGGTTGTGGTAAAGGTCAAAATACCATTTATGGAAGCACACTTGGCTTTTTCAGCAATCTCGTCAGAGTTACAGCCCAGCTCTAAGGAGCGCGCAACCAGCTGTGCGTGAAGGAAGCCTGTGTGCTCTGGGTGAGGAGAAGGAAAGGGACACCCAGCCAGGACACCTTCCTGGCACTGTCCTGCTCTGCTCCAGCACAGCTCCTGCCACGGTTTCTCCACCTGTAAATGCAGGTGCTGATCCTTTCTAAGGGAATGGACAAGGGGTTGGGATTGTTTAATGATGCAAATAATAGAAAGGAGGTACTAGCAGTTCTGAACATTAAAATGGTATTTGTTATCAGTGATAAAATTAAAATAGATTGTAATTTGCTTTCTGCAAGAGCTGTAATTAGGATTCTATTTGCTTTTGAGTCATGTATGGAGCAACATTTCATCTCTTGAGGAAGGGTGAGAAGGTACATTTTCCATTTTTATATGCATACATCTGTATCTAGCATATAACATTCACACTTTGTTTCTTTTTTGAATACCAGGTCAGCCAGTAATGCCTAACCTAAAAAGGCATTCTTTGCTTTTTTGTTAGACTTCTTCAGTGTGAAAGTGCCTGCATAGTCACCAATTAGAATTTAAACATCAGGAGAAAGATTTAAAAGCTCAGGTAGGAAGAGAGATCAACAGGAGAAAAATTATTCAGGGCCATCCTCAGTGCTGATTCTGACTGTGTGACTTAAAGCATATCATATTGGTTAACAGTTTTGAAAGGTATTTAAACTGATGGCTCCAATCAAAAGCAGTAACTTCAAAATAAATTCTTAAAATAGGAAAAACTTAAGACTTTCACTGAACTAAACTTAGATCTTAAATCCAAATAGGAGTTCTAAAATGTCCTGATTTTTTTTCCATATTAACTGAGGTTAGTATGAGTTATGCTATTGTAAACAAAGGAAGATTTTCACAAAAAAAAATCTGTATGTTGTGGTTACATCCACAGTTATTCCCTAAAATTAGGGGTAATCCCTCACAATAAATAACACCTATAAAATAATAGAAGGCAGAAGATTCTTAAAATAAGTCAGAGGTGAATTTTATGGAGTACTGTTAAAGCACAGTGGTAGGAGTCCTTTGTTCCATTCATAATACATCTTTTCAGCTTAAAAATGAATAATGAAAGAACTATTATATTGAAAAAATGTCATGCTTAAAGCAGATGTGATACATTTTCACTGTGGTCAGAAAATGGTCTACAGATAGATTGGCTAAAGTATGTCTTTGACTACTGTTATGTCTTTTATTTTAGTTTAGTGATATATTTTGTTCCAATCATTTAAAAATAAGTTTGTCCTGTCAGTTTTTTTAGGATTTTTTTGAGAAGTTTGAGGTGTGGTTCAGCAATTTTATCCCCCTAAACTGAAGGAAGTTTGTAAGAGGTACAACAATTTTCTCCTGAATGTGGATTAGCTAGCACCTTCTGTGTAATTTCCTTCTTGTCTGTCTCTCTGAAGTGGTTTGACCGTCACATTTTCTCCAAATGGCACTCCAAATGCTGGACTGCCTGAGCTCTTTCCATGGAAGGACTAAGGTCTGTGGAGGAACCATAAATGCTGTAAAATGCACCTTCTGGGAGCTTCCACCACAATGCAGTGAGGGGGATTCAGACACACCACTTCTGATGGTCGAGTGGGAGGAAAGAGGACCCAAAGACTTGTGAAGTCAGAACAAGCTGCTGCAGGCAAAGTTGTTCCTTTTTTCTACCTCAATGACCTGTAATTTCTCAGAGAAACTTCCTACCACCCCATGAGCTGAAACATGTACCACACTGGGCTCTTTGGGCAGTCTCGCTGGTGAGCTTGGTAAGGGTTTCTGGGACCCTGAACACTTGGGTTGCCCCCTGATGCACCTCCAGCATATCTGGCCAACTTACATCAGGTGGAGGCAGACACACACACACAGCAACTGATGGGATATGCCCAGCTTTAGCCCATTTCTCATCCCAGACTGCCCCAGCTGATGAGGGGCTGTTGAGGTGAGCCTCACACATCACTTTCTTCCTAGCTACCTCCCTGCAGCAGGTTTATCCATTATGATGAGGGGCTTTCTTCAAAGAAATTGCTTCCAAAGCCCTTTCCACCATCCAAACAACTCATCAGATAATGTCTGACTCATAACATATCCAACCCATTATTTTTGCTTTTAAGTGGTGTGACCATCTCTAAGAGTACCCTGACAGCTCTGTCTCACAGTTCAATGGTAAGACAACCTAATAGGGCTATATTTTCAAAATGTAGCTTTGGTATTTTCTTTAAAAGAGCAACAAAAGTCTTCTAGCTGTTCAAACTTGTTGCCTTTCAGGGCTGTGTTCTCTAATCCTCCTGTTTCGAATGACCAAACAGGAACTAGATTTAAATTCTTTCTAACTCTTGTTATTTTACATACCTTTAATTTCTCCCCTTTAAAAGCTGAGAAACAACTTTTGCACTGTCCCTTTTCAGATGGAAGATAATGCAGGTCTCAGAACATCTTGGAGGATCAGGGGCCATACATGTACAAAGTTTGCCAAGAAATATGTAGCAGAACATATTCTGACAATACAGAGAGAAATTTTTGAAACTTTGTTGAGCTAAACCAGAAAAAACCCTCAATCTCATTTCACAACTCTGTGTCACAGGACAGCTGTTCCAAAATCTGTTGCACTTTAGCATCCTATTTTGTTCTAGGACAACATCCATATTTCATTAACTCCTGTTTGTCATTTGCATAGTCTGCACATTAGGATACACAGTACATCACAAAATATTTCTTTGTTGAGAGGCAGCTCACTTATGGCATTATGATAATGACAGTATGGCACATTTCATGGCACATTTTTTCAATATTTAGCCATAGGTAATATTTAAAACTTCTATTTTGCTGTTATTGAATCTTGAAGACTTAAAATTACTAGAAGTCATGTTCACAATTCATGTTCTGACTTTCTATAACCCTATTTTAAACAAAAATGTTAATCGTATTTATTTATGCATGTTTCCCTGTATAACTCAAACTCTGATCAAGAGAACCAAACTTTTAATGTGAGCATTCACTAACATTCTTTAGTAGCCAAAGCCATACTTTTTGACACTTTTTACTGTGATTTATTTCAGGGAACGGCGCAAAATTACATGCAAAAGAACATGTTGGTTTTTAATATTCCCCTAACTTCAGAGTTTTACTGAGGTTTCTGGTTCTGTGTGTTACAAAATCTACAATAGTGATAATACTAAAATCTTTTAAAATTCCCTAATTACATTCAGATTTTTACCAGTTTACAAAAAGCTCCTCAGAGTGAAATGTAAGCTTTCAAGAAAGTACTTCAAAAGAATAAGATAAAATACATTCTGGCTGGCCATTTTTATCCAGATAATAAAGAAACTAATTCATTGTTTGGACAGGCCAGTGAGTAAAAAGTAACTGAATTTCTGGGGGAGATCAAGTACTTAATTCAACACATGATCTACGTCAGCTTTAATTTGTAACAAACATATAATGAATCCAAAATAATTTTAAAGTAAATATATTAGAAAGCTTATGGAGATTGTCAAAAGAGATTTTTTATGAAAGACTGCATAGCTACTCTTGCTTCCAAACATCACATGAAATATTTTCCTACTTTAAGCACACAAAAAATTGAAAGTAAAAATGTTCTTTATGGAATAAAGTGTAATAAATTCTGTAAAGACCTAGAGACTGCGCCACTTGAGGAAAGAATGAGTCCAGAGGTTGCAAGTTTTATTGTTAGTTTGCATAGAATTTAGGACAAAATTCAACTTTGTGCAGTGAGGGAGAACTAACCTAAACAAAAGCAGCCCATTTAATGTGCACACTAACAGAGTCCATAGAAGAGCAGGGGAAAGATTGAGGACTAAAGGAAGGAGCACTCGGTGGGATGTGTGGCACTTGGGGAGACTGCACTGTTCCTGGGGCAGGGGTGACACCTCTGCCAGCTCTTGTTTCGAAGAGTTGACTAGGGCTGGGCCCTGCTAAGAGCCCTCAAATGTCCCTCAGAAACCTCCCCTCCGCCTCCCAGGCAGGGCAGTGCCTCCCATGCCCTTGGTGTTTGCCTTCCCCACCTGTGGAAGGGGCAGAAGGGGTGGTGCCTCTGTTTTCTAGCTCAGAGTTAAGCGTAGGTCCTGGCCATGTCTCTGGGCAATTAGCATTTTTACCTCCTCTTGGGCTTCAAGCTGCTCTGGGTGGACTCAGAATCCACTGGTGGAAGTGGGGCAGGTGCTCTGCTTCCTAACTGGAAGACAAATGCTGCCCAACAATAGCACCCATGCACAGAACTCCCTGGGCAGAATTGCCACCAACCAGATTAGCCAACCTATGCTATAGAGGGAAATCTGAATCAGCTTTTCAGGATTTAAGTTTATAGAGGAAATGGGAAATTACTCTAACTGACACGTGGAAAAATTGAAGTTCTAACTTCAAAAAAATGCCAGCCAACCCAAGAAGCACCAAGGAAGCTAATAGCAACAAGCTGGTTCACCAAACATAAATGCAGCAATTTCAAACAGAAAACACTAACAAATTTAGTTAGTACAATTAGAATCACCACCAGCAATCAATATTGATATGTCACAGCTCTTTCCACATGACAGCATTGTGTGTTTGGCTAAAACTGTAATTGTTCTCATATGAGGGCACTCCAAGTAAGGATGAATGAGATTATGAAATCTGCAGAATGCTTTCAAAAGATGCCAAATGGATCACTGTCATAAGGAGGGATTGATTTAGACAACAAGATTAACACTCAGAATGATGAAGCACTATATTTCATATCCAAATAAAGAAATGGAAGATTTAGTAAAGCAAATAACTGGAGAAATTGACACTTGCTGACCAAGTTAACATATACAAGCAAAGATAATTGATATGAGCAAAATTTGATATTAAGATTCAATCTGCCAGTTAAAGAAATGCAGCACAGACCTCACTGTCAAACTAGGACACCTTCTCTTATTGCTCTTGTTTGGCTTTTCCATCCATGTCTTAATAAAGACAAAGTGCAGATGAGCACAACACAAGTATCACATGATTTGATATTACACCAGGAGACTCACAGAAACAGTGAGTATAATAACATATAGCTCATGTGCTTGACAATTTGGTGTGCACACAAGTATAGATGAAGATTTTGGCCAAGTTTGCAAAAAAAGAATCAAATATATATTTTGAAAAGAAATTATCTGCTACAAGCATCACACACTTCACCCTTAAAGAAGAATTCTCACAGACCTCAACTCCAGCTTAAGCCTAAATGCATGAATCTTGAAATATTGAAGGGATCTCAAAATATGAAAAGAATTTTAGTGTCACAACAGGCAACAACTAAATTTACTGGAGTAAGCTGCCTTTGTTCATCAACAGTCTGTATCTTAATAATTAAACTACAGATTTTCAATAAACATTTCCATTTGGATATATGGAAGTGGAGGCTGGAAATGCATCAGAAATAAAAACAGGTGTCTGCGCACTTCTGAAAGCAAATAGACATTTAAGGGAACAAAACCATGGCAAACATATGGATGATTCTGTTGGCTTAACAACCAAAAGTTAGTCAGAAGAGTAGGAGGAAATTTATAGGATATACATGAAAAATGAATATAGAACATCTGCTGGGAGAGGGATATACAGGGGAGCAGGGCCAAAAAACATTACTCAACACAAGGAAAATTCATGGGGTTTCATAACAAAAAGGACAGAGAGCAGCCAGAAACAGACTGGACTGGCAGGGGCCATGCTCATGCCTGTAGCACATCTAAAAAGAAAGGTTTCACCTGTGATGTAGGCTTAGATGAACTCTGACTGGACTCTAGTAATTCAAAAATGCTTGCTGGTACATTTGTTTCTAAATAAGAGGAAGAGTAGAAGGGCTTTGATAGGGAAGTGGCTGTAACTGTGGTTCTTATGACATTACTGACCACTGCTGTGAACTCCTTCCTCTATGTTAATTCATAGCCAGGAGTAACTGCAGGTGCCAACACCTCAAGTCTCTAAGAACTGCAGCTCTCTGCTTTGTCCAGCCCTTAATATGTAGCTCTTGCCCGTGCTATTCCCATCTGTACTATCATACCTAGGAGCAGGGGTGAAAAAGCCCATCTTTGCTCCCTTCCTCAGAAGAAATGGGAAGGCCTATGAGTGAGTAAACCAAACAAGTGTATCACTCATGAACCACACTGCTGGACAGCCATAGCCCCTCCCAGTGCACCAGCTAACTTGCATAGAAATTGTCACTGGTCAATTTTCCAATGAGGAATTTTCCAAGCAAAAATGCAATCTGAGCTTCCTTGAAGCATCCTTCTTGCATAACTTGTATTATGCAGTGTAGGAAGAATGAGGATATTCATTTAAAGCCCCTTTGGAAAAGCAGCTTCAGTTCTTCTGAAGGTAATGGAAGGAACAAACTCTCACTGCCTCATGGAAAAAGTTCCCAGGCTGTGCTTCTTTATGCACTGGGCACTGCTGACCAGGGGTGTCCTAAGTTTGTGAATTTGACCTCAGCATCTTTCTAACTTCACCATAGTATGGCAGTGTGACTACATAAAACATCCTGGAGTTCCCCAAGGCAACACAAATGACAAACCTACTCTAGTCTTCCCATTTGGAAGAGTGTGATTACATCAGATGAAGCAATTTGATATTCTAACTAATTTCTAAAATTATGCCTGGAGACTGGATTTTTGTGACTACTCCCTCATTTACATGAAAATTCAGGATAACCAAAAGAAAATGAGGTTGTAAAACATGCTAACAGTTTAGTTCATCCCTAAGAGAGAAACTTGCCAGTGTGATTGCAAAAGAATAACCTGCTATAATTTGTCTTTCAAGGATCTACACCCTTGTAATGGTTGGAAAACTAAGGCAACCAAGACAAAACTAAGGCATTTTTTAGTTTGAAAGGGTCCCCCCTCAATACAATCAAGAAAAAGCCTCTCTCTGATGGTACTTTTCAGATTCCTGCCCATGTTTTTCACAAGCTAACCTGGGATTATTACTTGTACACTTATATATTGAGGGACCAAGTAAATACATCTACTATCTTATTTTTACTGGGACTGACCTCCAAACAGAACAGGAAATCTCTTTGTAAGCAAATTCCCATAACCAGTCCCCTTGCTGTTTAGTCTGCATTGGATTAAGCAGTGACTTGCTTGCTTCTTTGATTGGCAACTATAGTACTATAAAAACAAATGTACAGAGCAAATCTCACCAGAAAAGCCTCCCAATCTGCTGACTCTTTCAGCTTTATTTGGACTGAAACTTGATGATAGCTCCACTAGACAGGAAACACTCACCCCTCCTTTCTAATATGGCACTACCAGGAGGACACATTTTCTCACAGACCAAGTAGCAAAGCTGAGAGCAGGGGAGAGAGCAGCAACACCAGAGACCTCCTATAGTACATGTCTCAAATTCAAACTGTTTTAAGACAGCAGAAGCTGACAAAACTATTTATTTAACCTGCATTTAATTCTTTAATTGAGAAAAAACATGGTTTACACCATGCTTGAAACTGGGTGAGATACGGAGAAAGCAGAGCAAAAGCACCCCAGGCATTTTAAGCCCACCACATGGTAGAAGCTGGAAGGGGCAGACACTTGAACAGCAAACCTTTTTTTGTTGTTGTTGTTTTGTGAGTTTTTTTGTTTGGTTTTTTGTTTGTTTGTTTGGGGGTGGTTTTTTGTTTTCTTACTGGATATAACACACTGCTTGTTAATAATGCTCTGCAATTCTGTATCACCAGGAAGCCCCTGCTGATATAGAACCAGGTGGTTGGGACTCTGCCTTTGGTGCTGTAAGAATTCACAGATATGCAGAAGGGCTCAATATGTACAGCTCAGTATGTACAGTACTCAGCATTGACAGAAAAGATAAACATACACATGACAGAAAAGGAGTTGGGGGCATTATCTTGCTGTTCTCTACTGTATCTACCAAGTCATGATATTTATATGAAGTGACCACATATTGAAAAGTCAAAGAAATCAAATATTTATTTTTGAGACCAAATAAGAGATGCCACATACTTGGACTAGCACTGAACAAAGGAGCCACCAGCAGGTGTGAAGTGGTGCAAGTCTTCTCCCTCTTGCACTTGCATCATGTACGTTTGACACTGCTCTCAAAGTCCAACCTCACCAGCCATCCCAGCCAAATGCCCCAGTTCCTTAGAATCCTACAATAACCTGAGTTGGATCATCATTGATCCTCACTTCCATGAGGATCACGGAAATCCAGCTCCTGGCCCTGCAAGGACACCTCAAGTGTCACACTGTGTGCCCGAGAGCATTGTCCAAATGAGCTCTGTCAGGCTGGTGCTGTGACCACTGCCCTGGGAAACCTGTTCCAGTGCCCAGCCACCCTCTGGTCCAAACATAACCTCTGCTATGTATTGGGCTGCCTGTTGGAAAGTTGTGGATTCACCTCCTACTGCTACCAGTACAACCGCAGCCAAAGAACACATCCAAGAACTGGAAACTGTACAGGCAAGTATGTATGTGTGTGTGTGCACAATTCATCCAAGTCTGGATGGCCACAGAAAAATTTCTTCTGCTGCTTCTTCACCAAAATAAAAGATGGATCAGTGACAGATCTGAAATTTTATATGCACAAGAACTTGAATCCAAAAGAGTCCTAGCACGTTGAGAAAGGCAAATTGCAGCTCTATACCTGAGTCATTTGCACTCCATCTGGGCCTGTTAAATGCTGGTGCCCAGCTACACCCAGGCTGAGGTCTCCTTCCTAAAAGCCCAACAGGAAGGACACAAATAAAACTTCTGTGAGATTCTCTAGCTTTTTTTAACTGAGGAAGTGGAGGTGGCCACTTACTGTGAAGCAGTGAGGTGCTAAATCCAGCAAGCATCAGGAAAGCCATGAGCTTCCTGGTCCTTCTCCCTCCTAACCCCAGCTATATTCTATTTTCATTTCACCTTCCTTCTGCTGACTCTCCTACTAGCTCCATTTATTGCTGAACTCCCAAGATCTCATTTGATAGGGTGAGAAGCAGGAAGGGGTAAACACCCACATCCCATTCACCTGACTCACATTAATTACTCTGGAGCACATTTCCACACCTGCTTGCATATGATTTATGTGAAAGCAGTTAAAAAGACACTAGAAGAAGTATCTTGCTGGCAAAAAAGTAGCTGTCTGATGTTGGTTTCCTCCTTCTTTTGGTGTAGGGTACCTACATTAGTGACTTCTTGAGAACATCAGCTCCTGTGCAAGATGGTCGCAGGCTGATTTTGCAGATCAGACACTGAATTTCTTCTCTGAAAGAGAAAGAAAAAGGTTAGGCCTCTTAGTTAGTTTTCTGGGATGCCTGAAGAAAGCCTTTGCTGGAGCTGGCACCAGCTCATCCCCACCAGCAGGGCTGCTCACGAGGCTATCTCCCAGCCAGCTCTGGGGGTGGCTGGATCCCTTCACGGGATGACATAACTCACTAAACCTGCAGAAGGCTACACCTGCCAAGGGTGTGGGGGGGAACCTTTCTGGCATTTTAGGAAGTTGGATTGCCTCAGCAGAGGCCAGTGATGCCAGAACTGCCACAGGAGAGGGCAGGGCTCGTGACCGTGGGGCGAGGGAGAAGGGCCGCTCCTTCTTGGCTGGTTTGGCCATCAGAAGCACAGCCTGAGATTCCTGCCAAATTCCTGGATCACCAGGCTGGAGGCAGAAAGCTGCAGGGCTCCCAGGCCCTGCCTGCTGAAGCTGGCACTGTGCCTGGCACCCCAGGGTGTTAACTGGGACAGGGAAACAGAGCTGCTGGCTGGACAGCAGGGCACAGGGACACTTGCCAGCTGGGGCAGAGCTCCAGGGACATCCCTCGCACAGCCGAGAGAGGCAGGCCTGCACCCTGCAAAAGAGCATCAGCCTCATCTGGGGAAACCCTCATGATGCCCTAGACAGATAAAAATCCTTGCCTTCAGCTTGGGGCACAGCAGTAAGGGGGAGTGTCCCCTCTCTGGCAGAGAAAGGACCTGATGTCAGGTGTCCTGTCACTGCGGAGAGCTTAGACTGAGGTTGAACTACTATTTCCAGCAGCTGCACTACTTTTGGGGTTGTGGGTTTGTGTTTTTGGTTTTTTTTTTTGGGGGGGGGGGCTTTTTTGTGGTCAAGGGACTATTGGGGCTTCTCAAAGGATATTTGTCAGAGCTCCCACTGGTGGATGCCATCAGGGGTTAAACATGAGCTGCATATCTACTTACGGAGCTACTTACAGGAAGGGAAGAGAAGAAAAAAAAAAAAAAGAAGAAAGAGAAACCAGAGGCAGTCCCAGGCATGCCCAGGAGCAGACCTTTGGGCACCTCAGGAATTTTACTGGCAGGAACATAGGCACTTGCAGACTTCAGACGCCTCTAGGGTTAGGCAGTAGCTGAACAGGGGTTTTGAGGATCTAAATATTGGCCACAAATGCCTACGAGGTTGTTAGGCAGAGCTTACATGCCTAAACCTTTTTTGTGGCCCTAGCCCTAAACTAATATTATGGAAAATACCAGCAATTATTAGGGACTTCTTATCAGATTGGATACATATTTCCTTTGCATAACTTTACCATGGCCTCATTTATGTGGTGCTTGGAGAGGATGAATACCTGTTCTGCATGAGTAATTATGCCAAAGGCTCGTGTGAGGGAGGTAGTTTGTGACTGCTGAGCAAGGCCAGCTATGCTTACCCACACAGCTCCAGCGCTCACAATTGGTCTTACCACTAAATCCCCCTTGTTGCTTCGTTTGCCTGATTGCAAACAGATCCCAGAATCTGCAGTTGCCCTGAGATGATTGATGCCAAGATGCTGCAGTGAAAAGGAAGTATTCTTTTAAGTGTTATCACGTCCACGAGCATAAGCAAAGCCACGTCACGTGACAGAATGTAAATAGAGTATTTCTTAGAAAAGCCATTTATTTGCCTCCATGATTTATTATTCAATGACATGTAGGCTATTTTTTCTTTGTTACTGGCACTCATGTTCATAATAACAAGGTACTTGACTTGAAGGTATTTGGCCAACCTTTCCAAAGCGCTATGTAAGCAGTAATCAGAGAGAGCTAGGCTCATGAGTCAACAAATTGCTCTCCCATGCTGATCAAACAGTCTTGGCATCTCTAAAAAAAAATACAAAAGCAGATTTTGGGCTGGCTTACCCAGTTTTCTCTCTAAAATTATTTATTGTATTTGCATTTGGCAGAGTTCAGGCTTAAAATAACCAAACGTGACAGTTGTTTTATTAATAAAATTTTACATGTGATTTTCATTTACGTTTAGAAGGATAAATGAGACAGCAAGTTAGCCTCCAAAGTTTTTGTTGCCATAAATTGGGTTTCATATGCTCAACCTAAAGGCAAATGATTCTTTCATTTTGCACCATACCTCCACAGCCTGCAGGAGAAAGCAGTCTAATACTTGGGTCAAAGCTAGCCAGATTAGTAGAGCTGAGGTTTATTGTGAAAAGCTTATATTCCAGCCTACACCAGGTTATTACTGCTAAAGCAAGTAACAATCAGATAGACTGCACAAGCTGCAGGCTTTACCAGGAGGAGGAACTCAAATCTAAGTGGGATTTTGACTCGATTTCCATCATATATGCTCACAAACCCAGGTCTTGAATCCAAAACACACATTCCCATGCTCAATATTGCTACTTCACTGTGTAAATGAATGTTAAAAAAAAAAAAAAAGAATCTTTAGTTGTGAATCATCTCCCTGCTTCTGTGTGCAAAGTGTGTAGAGCCGTGTGAATAATTGCAGGTATTTTCACTGTGACTGCTGAATTCAAAATATTTTGGAAGCTTGCATTAAACAGATGCAACTTCCCTTTCTCTCCCTGCTCTTAATTTTTTCCATGAAATGAAAAGAGGAGAGCCTCATGTGCACTGAAAAACTCCTTCTGACCCCCAAAATGAAACACTTCGTTTTTTGGACACACGTAGTAAAAGCAAAGGAAATTAAAAGGCTAAATTTCATAAAGGAAGAAACAGTGTTCTCCCCATTCTGAATCAGTAACCAGTATGCAAGAGACAAATCCTTTGGTTTCCAGAGGTCTTTGAAGCTGTCATGTCCATTCCCTGGAGATGCCACTTATCATCCCTCAGCTTGAGGGGGACCACCAGGCTGTGGCTTTCCCTGCAGCCAGTCTGCTGTGCACCTTTTCTCTGTGCTGCCTGTTTTGTGGTGCCCCAGACATGGAAGCAGCTCCCAGGGAAATGAGGTGAGGTGTCACCGCCTGAACCAGCTGCCTCAAAAGCAGCAGGTTGTCCTGCTGCAGACAAGATGCTCCCCCAAGGTACAGCTCTGCAGGTGGAAGCTCTCCTAAGCACCCTCCTTTTGGCTCTGTTTTGGTCTGTCTGTGTAGTAAGCTGTTCCCCAAACCCAGAGGCTTCTTTATTCTCAGTGAAGGAGCCTTTCCTGCCAGGCTACACTGTTATGCTGCTTTTTAACCAAAGGGTTACTTCAGCATTTGGTTTCTACCAAAGGGCTGTTAAAATATTTTCACTTATTGCAGGACCACAAACATCTGTTAATTATGGGTCTGGGGTTTATTTATTTATTTATTTTAATAGCTAGGTCTTATTGACCTTCACTTAAGCACTTTTGAATATTTTACTCCATATAAAGACTGCTGTGTTGAAAAGTGCTAACAATTACCATCATGGGAGTCTTGGATTCAAAGACACTTTGCAGACCTCATTAAGCCAAGGAGCTTGCCAAGTCCAGTCTTTTCAGCTCAGTGGAAGCAGCACTAAAGTCCCTTCATGTAGCAAAGCAGCTGCTAGGAATGGAGCCTGCCTGGCATGGGCAGAGAGAGCTAAGCTCACCCAGGGAGACTCGTCAGCCCTGGCACCAGAAGAGAAGGAGTCACACTGGAAACAAAGCGAGCTGTGAGAAGAACCCTAAAAAGAGCTGTGAGAAGAACCCATAGAGCTGATCAGTGAAGCAAAGTCAAGAACTCTGGGCTAGACCAAAACCTCCTGTTTTTTTTCATGTCACAGGAAACATGACTTCTGTCTAGTCTCTGTGTAGTTACAGCGATAAATCTTGACCAATGCAGAACAAGACTGGCAAGGTTTTCCAAGCCCAGCTAGTGATGGGCTAGCACACTAGGAGGTCTGCATCATGCCATTGAGAATTCTTGTCTCGTATGCTGGAGAAAAGCAGATGTTTGAGAAGTTTCAAAAAAGTAAGATAAGCCAAATCAGCTCTTCAAAGAGAGGTAAGATGCTTTAGGCACTCAACAGATTGAAAAGCCAGACTCCATATTTGCATACTAAATATGGAGGTAGGAGAATGCCTCAGGTTAGGCAACAGTGTTTCTGTGCTTTTGAGCTCTGTATGTGAAGGATTGACCACAGGCACTCAACTGCATCAGTCTGAGTGAGGCAGATCAATCTTACACTGTCACAGGAATATGTACAGGGTAAGAGCTGTTTAGAGCCTTCAGTCTAAAGGAAGTGAGAAGCTTATTGGCATTGGTGTTCTATCAGGGAACTCAAAAACAAGAAGGAAATTAACAGACCCACAAAACAATTGAGGCTTCTGAATCCAGCACTATTTAGGCACTTTCCATCTGTGAGGGAAAGAAAAAGATGTGCAAACACATGACAGGTATCCTGATTCCCAGGCCAGTGCTGTCCACAAAGTCCATCCTCCATTCTTCGTGTCCTTCTCAGCTCAGGATGTTTTCAAATAAGTATTTTCCAAGGACAAATCCTCTTTCCTCTCTATTTCCAGTGAAGTTACAGAGAAGAACCCTCATATTTCCTCAGCGCAACCCCTCAAAATTTGTTTTCCCCAAGCAACTCTATATTAAAGATTAACAGTTATATTAAGGATTCGCCCTATAATTGTATTCAACCATAACACCCTTGTAAGTACTCATCCAGTATAGCACCCAGAAGCTGCCCAAACACAATTCCCAAGTGTGATGTAAGTGAATACCTCTTTGTGGCATGGCTGTTAACAAGTTTTATAGAAATAAGAAAATAATACAAAATTTGCCTTGGAACAAACCTGAATGATAAAATCCCTTAGTGAACATTTTTGAGACATTGTTTTTGCATTTAATTTATAGCTTCCTAGTGTTTATCTCTTCAGGTGGGATTTTACAAATTAACCATGAGTAGGACACACCCCACTTCATAATTCCCTTATCTTATTTAAATAGGAGACAGATAGCAACTTCTATACATGCTCTCACCTTGCTAATAGAAAACAGTGATCTATTGAAAATTTCCTTATCACCTCCAGTTCCCACACAGGTGTTCTCGGTGATAAACTACTGAATGATATAAACAGTGATTTCAGGTAAAAAGTAACAATTAGTCAAAAGGAAAAGGTAAAAAAAAAGAAAAAAAACCCAAAAATTAAACCACATTTGCTGAGAAGGATTTGGAGCTGAAAATACTCAAATACAAGACTATAAGTGTGAATTTTTTCAGTGAGACACATAATCCCTTGGACTTGCCTTTAGTAATGCTTGCTGTCACCTCTCACAACCCATAGGCAATTTCTCTTCCCTTTTGAGATGATCTTGATGGGCAATTCACAGATATGATAAGGAAATGTATGATATTCCCTTTGGTGTCAGGCAGTGCAGGTTTGCCTCCAGTGGGTGCTGTCACAGATAGGGTGTACAGCTATTCCTGAACAACAATGGTAGGAGAGATATTCTGGAAGAGGAATTACTAAAAAAAGCTCTCTCCATTTTAGTTCTTCTGGGATTGTTCTTTCAGATGTAATAGAGAGCATTTAAGTGTATTTAAACCAGCTAAACTATGTTGCTGCTATTGTGCAATGAGCGTATTGAATACCTCAGGTCCACAGAAAATTGTGGAAGTTTGTGTTCTACATTGCCTTTGATTATTTTCTTTTCTGTATTCCAAAGAAAATCTTTATTTTATAGCCCTTACTAATTCCTTCCAAACAGACCACTAGAGGCCCCAAAAATAAAAGAAAATTCAAGCTTGTTTTTGCAGAAGTGCATGGCCAAGCCTTCGGTCCTGTGAAGGCCACAGCTTTCTGGACAGGGTCACTAGAGACAAAACTGGAAACTTGAGCATGTGATGATGTTTTCAAAAATCAACCCTCTCACAATTTTCCACCATCTGCATTAATTATCCAATAATGGTATAAAGTAAGATTAGTCATTCATAAACTCTTTGATAAAATGTAAAAGAACAGAGTATCAGTTTAACAGAAGCAGGAATTCAAACATACATTAAATTTCCCAATATGTATTCCAAGGTGTCTCAGGCTTTTTCCAGAGCAACACTAACTGTGCTGTCTGTCAGGACAGGACTCTGGCTTTGCATTTATTATTCATGTGGTACCCAAGGGACTCAGTGGCTGCACTCAGCCAGGCAGACATCACCATGACTGGACAAGAGTATCTCAGTCTAAAGAACAACACTGCCATTCTCTTATCAATTCTTCTTAAAGTTTCTGCCAACTTACAGGCAATAAAATTATTTTCAAAAAGTGGTAATTTTGTTTTAGGGGAAAGAGTAATGCTTTTTTTCAGTGGCTTTTAGATTATTTCTATAGAACCAACAGAGTCCTGTTGAGTAGGGAAATTCTTCTTAGATTTTATATCAGACCTATCAAATTTCTCTGTTATTTCTGCCTCATATGCTTTCTGCAGTGGTTTTATGCCTCAGTTATATTCTCCACATATTGGTGTCTATTGAACTTCTGAAACTTGGAGTTAAATACCTGGTTAGTAAGTCTGGGTTGTTTTGGGTTTTTTGTTGGTTTTGTTTTTGTTTTTTTTTTATTTCATTCCCTTTCCCAAACGCCACCCAACAGTCAAAAAAATAATCTTCAATGTTTTCCATAGGTCAGGTGTTGTCTGGGTAGGTTTCTTCCAGCATCTGCAAGAGGTACCAAGTTAATGACAGAGGTTTCTAGGCCCAGAATGCATGAATTACTAATGGAAGGGTCCAGTTTCTCAATAAGAAATGCAGGGTGCCACTACATAGGCACAGCATGCCAGTGCACAGCTGAACAGCATCCTTAGCATATCTACTTAGCAAATATTGCTCTCTCAAACCCTCAAGGCAGATGGGATTTAGACCAAAAGTGCCACTGGCCAAACATCTATTCCGAGGGCAATTATACAGAGTATCAAATATATTTGATTATTCCTAGGCATTCTTGATAAGCATCAGATATGCTTAACACTTCCTGGGAAATCTTTTCACAGGAACAGGGCCCCATAGGTATAATTCATCATGCATTAAGCAAATTGGAATAAATCTCTTGAAGCAACTTTGCATTCTTGAGATCTGTTGCATTGTTTTCATTTGGAGTGGCCACAAGCAATCACAGAGGTATTTTTTATTCTTGTTGCGGTTCTTATAACACTAGTGTTGGCTGTGGATTATGGCTCACACTCCAGCAGCACCAGTATTGTCTCATGTCCCTGACTCCTCCTTACTCTGCTCAGTCAGGGTCCAGTTGGATGCCACCATCTGTCAGAGTCCACGAGGAGGCATGGGGTCTGAGAGTGGATTCTCATGAGAAAGACAGCAGTGTGAACAGGAAATGTCCCATCAGGAATCCTTTCTTGGGACGGGCTCCTGTGGAAAAGAACAAACCCTTATTGTCACTATTGCAGCTTTAGCTTTATATTCTTGTGCTCATCCTTTGATTCATTCTCTCACCCCCCACTCTATTCCCATCCGATGGGTGGGAAACAGGATATTTTGTGAAATTCTTTCCTTCCTGTGGGTCTACATGACATCTTTAATTAGCAACTCTCTGCAATGGAAGTGAACAATTAGAAAGCGCAACTATCCTGTTGATGAGATCGTAATACAGTTGCTTTTTCAACAGGTATTTAAGGCATCACTTTCTGTCATTTACTAAGATCTTTGATGTTATTATTTAAAAACATCACACACCAAAAAAAGTCTCTAAACACTTCCCTACAGAACTAGTGATCAGGAAGAGCTTTACAAGCATTCTCTGTCTTTGTAACCCCTGAAAGTTTTTTTGGGTTTTTTTTTGTGATGCAAAGAGTGGTGAAAAGGAGACTCTGCCTTCTTCCATGGACAGAGCTCCAGCCAGCTGGCACCTGCCATTTTACCTGGAATAAGTAGGAATACTTGTTTATTTAATAACCTAAATGCAGGAGCCGATCAGGGTGATGTGTGCTTCTACAGAAAACCCCAGTGGCTGAAAAGATTTTTGTCAGGGTGGGATTTGGCACTATGGAGGCACAAAAATCAGCAATGCCTTGGAAGAAGACCAAATATAGACAAACCTGGCATGCTCAGAGAACCTGGAACTAATCCTTCCTTGTCTTGTCCTGTAGGCTGGTAGGTGTAAATGCTATTAAGCCTCATCTGGCAGGTCTGCCCTTAAATGCCAGCAGTCCAAGTGATAGCCCTCAACTTCTGGATGTCCCATAGTGTTGGACTCTCCCTCTCTTCCAGATCCACCAGGATTACATTTTCTTTTCCCACTGCTGCTCCAAGGGACATTAAGATGATCCTGCTTTCTGATTTCCCTTCTTTTTTTCCTTAGCTTCTTTTTATTAGTTTGAACCTCTGATGTTCTACCTGGCACCTGGGAGAACTCATGTACACCACTACAGAGCAACATACACTCATTTTGTGAAAACAAACAGTAACAACACAAGAAGCTAGATCAGAGAAAACCAGGATCTCTGAGCCAGCGTGACAATCCAAAATTTGGGGCTGTGAACTAAGAAAACTGCAGAACAAAGTACAGGGTTGTGCTTCTGCTAAAATATCTGTCATTTCCCGAAGGTGTTGGAAGGTTGGTGTGAAAACCCGTGTGGGATCTCACCAGGCTGTACGTCACATCCGAGAAGACACAGACAGGAATGAGAAGATTTTCAGGCTGAGCTTGTGCGCCAAATCTCCCAACTGCTATCTCACATTGTCACAGCAACAGGTCTGTCCACAGCTGCTCCACAGCACAAAGCAACTGCAGGCACTGCCTCCTCATTTTCATACAGATCTAATCATGAAACAAGAATGTGCTTGGTCATATTTGTGCTGGGACTGCATGTCCTCAGCAAAGTTTGCACACCCCGATAAATTGGCTTGCAGTTGAAAATAGAAACTACTACTGTAATAACGGAACATCAATGCACATTTCTCTGAGCAAAGATTGCCAGGGTGTGAATATTGCTAATGGCAATACTACACATTAATTGACATTTCTCTGAGCAAAGATTGCCAGGGTGTGAATATTGCTAATGGCATTTAGGGTCTTTATCTCATCTTGTAAAGTGTTATCAATCAAACTACAGGTGTTAAGCAGGTAAAAGCTGTAGTTTGAGGCGATAGATAAGAACTTTTCCCTTGGATCTTAAGCATTGTTTCCTACTAGACCTTTCCTGAGAGAAAGTGTCAGGATATCAAAGGGGAAAAGAAATACATATTTTTAGGCCTTGGGGCATGAGAGGGAGGGGATTTTGTAGATAGTTTCAGGAGATGAATTATCAACCTCTCAGAATGACTTCAAATAGCAATCTCTTCCCCATCACAACCAGATGTTTATTAAATTTACCAAAGAATTTGCCTTTTTTTTTCTTAAATAGCAATATGGTAATAATATTGAAGCTATGTCTTGTGAACTTGTGAAGTATATGTGGAAAGAGAGGCAAGCATATTTGAGCTGCATAGCTTACCATACACCATAGGCAGCCAAAATAAATGGGTGGCTACATTGCACTGGGGCTTGTTTGATGTACTGGGATCTAATGCACATCACTTGGTTTGCTCCCAGCAAGTGTTATGCATAGTTAATACACAGAAGGTAAAGAAATCAATTTGAAGGTTATAACTGAAAGCCACTATAAAATTCCACTATTACTGCCATGCTGTAAAGTACATATGTTATTGATTCCTCCGGCCTCTTTTACATGGGAGGTGACTTGGTGGCTCAGGGCCTCAGCCTTTTATCTGAATTCAGACCCTGCTCAAGGAATCTGTTGGCCTTACTTTGAGTCTCATTTTGGGTACAGAAATAGCTGCATTTATAGCAAGGAAAAGAAGATACCTATGCCTGGTTCTAGTTTGAATTACAAGTCTATAGTTTTGGGAGCTAAAAATCTGTAATTCAGAGCAACAGGTCTTTTTATGAAACAAACAAATTTTTTAACAACTTTATGCTTTCTTCCTACTCCAAAAAAGAAAGGGAATGACCAAAATGAAAGATATAACTAAGGGTTACAAGTCCTAAACAGCTTAAAACCATGGGGAAAAGTAAAACCCCTTTTCTCTGTGCAGTTGATCAGAGGCTTCAACTCATTTTTGAGGCAGGCAAACCCTTTGACAGTCATTTTACAGTCTGGGAAGAGAGGGTGGGATGCACCCAGGGACCTTACTTGAGGCGGGCACTGGGGCGGGCACTGGAAAGCAGAGGTCAGAAACTTGGCCCCACATTTCCAGTTTTGAGTTCCAGCTGCCCAACCTGAACTCTAAACCATGGGAACTGCAAGCCAAAACCAATCATGAAAAGAGAAAAGAAAAAAAAAACCCAAAACCTCTGCTAGGAAGAAGACCTGCAAAATTCTGTGCATATAACCTGATATCTGATATCTGAGCTAGCTACCTTCTAACACAAACCACTGCAGAGGAAACAGCCAATCTCCTCACACACAGGTACATTTTTAAATGAGTGGATTTTGTCTGGATTTCAGCCAGAATGTTTGTGTACTATAGGTTCAGTTAAAACATTTTAAATAATTATTTCATTTTGTAGTGATCACCCCCTAAGGCTGCTCAATTTTCACAGAGTGACACAGTATTGCTTTTTCTAATGGTCTAAGTCTACTAAGCAAGGCAGTGTCCCTGGAAAGGTGAGAATTTTTTTGTGCCTAAAGAGACAGTAGGTTAAAACCCAAACACTGACTCTGAGCCCTTTGTATGGTGGAGAAAATAGCCCTGGACCTGTGAAGCCAAGCTGTGTCTGTGCCGTGGTGTGGTTCAAATGTGGAGGAGCTCTTTCCAAAAGCCCAACGACAGCAGCAAGGGATACATGCCAGTTAATTTACCCCATTTATTACCTGAATCTAACAGTAGTTGATCAGCCTCTGAACTGAAGAACTCAATCTCAGTTACCAAGATTGACTGATTGGAGTAACTGAAGCAACCTTATTTAATGTTTGCCTTAAATGATCTGGCAATCTGATTCAGATAAGATTTCAAACAGTCTCTGTGCTTTTGATCTCAAATTAACTTCAGGATCAACTCAAGCTTGGTTCAGACACAGTAAAAAATTCTTTTAATTGTATCTTACACCGCAGCCATGCTCAAGCCATCTTCCTGATTCCACCAGAATAATTAAAATCTCACCCCTACCCAGTTGTGATAGTGACAGTCTGAACTGTAGGACAGTGCCGGGAAGCTAAGGGGAGAAGTGAAACAGCACTTACAGAAACTCCTGCGGCTGAAGAGTTGTTGCAAGAAGGAGAATCCTTGCTGCCTCTTTCTTTTAAATTGTGTGATTTCTTCTCTCTCTGGTACACAAAGAAAAGTGTCTGTGAGCAATAAGATCCAGAGACAACATGAGCAAATGACATTAAATTAGTTTATACAAGACAGCAGTGAAACCCCAATTCTACCAGTGAAAGCTCAAAGTGAGCCTGAGCCTTTAAGGAGCTCTCCTTCTGCCTTCTGTTCACTTCACAGCATGCTTCAGACAGAAATGCTTCTAACATTTTGAAGGCATACTACACAAGGGGTTTAATTTCTTTTAACATAAAACAACCTATTTTGTTATAAGTATTTGCTTTTAACAGCTCTGTTCCTTTGTGCATTCCTTTCCTAGGTACAGTACAGGTGCTTCAGGGCAACTCTAAAGACAATTTTCAACTTGGGAGCCTAACTATGAGTTTGCTAAACAACAGAGCTAAGCAGACAGAGAGATACCTATTAGAGTCAAGTTAATGCTGTAACTAACCTCATATAATAAACTCTCCCAGGCAGCCTATTTACAATTTGAGGGGAAACTATACCTTTGAAAATTGTTTTCTAAAGGTATTCTGGCTCACATTTCTCTGTTCATGGTTAGACTTTGTGGTATTAATTCCCTTTTTTTTTTTTTTTTTTTTTTTTTTTAAGATAGGGAGGTATCCAGGCTCAGGTTTCTAGAAGTACATAGGTGTGAATAGCTGCAGAGGTGTGCAATGGTACCTCAGGCTTGCTGAAATCCCTACCCATGACTTGCAGCTCTCTATTTATCATTTACCCTTTGCTGCTGTTGAAAGGGACAATAAACACTTTGAAAAAGCTGCTCCTAAGTAGCAAGATTACTTCAGAAGGTGAGTTTGAGGTTTTTAATTCCCTTAGAAATGCTCCACATATTTCACCTCAGGTCTACAGAAGTGTTTGTGTATCACCTAAAACCACAAAGCCTGATTTTGATTAGACTGTGGGTACCACTGCTAGGTTATTGTTTTAAGATAGCATCATGGAAAAACTTCAGTTATAACTTAATTAATTCAAACACTATCGTTACTTTTGAGTGGAAGCATTTTATCCAAGCAAAGGATCACCCCTGAATGACTGTATTTGTACTGCAGAACCACCAGGGCTCTAGGGTTCAGCTAAGGTCTGCATTCAAAGTTATTGCATTAACACTTATGTTATACTGCTGCCTACAGGTCCATATTTAAAATTAGGGTGTTATGCTAACTTATGTTTAAACAAGGCTCCTGTTGCAAAGCTTAGGAAACAAGCAAGATAAGAAAGGAATGGGAGAAGCTGAGCCCATTTTACTTTCCATGGCTATGTTTGTGTATGTAATTGAGTGCATTTCTTCCACTACCCTGAAGCCACCACAGAGGGGCTGCTTTTGTAGAGAGCTACATTTGGGAAAGCAGTTCAAGAGGAAGACAGGGGTTATGGTAGTGTCTGTATTAGAGGTGCTGTGGAGGAAAGCACAGGGACACCTGGAATGGCAGTCCTCCACAGGGCAGACAGGTAGGTATCTGATGATCTCTCCTGTGGTGTTTGTTGCAATCTGTGATTTCCCCTTGTGGAAACTGTACATTTTTTAAAGCAAATGTATATGTATTTTGAGGTTGGACACAATATAAGGACTGTCTTTTCCTAATCTGTGGTTTAAAGATCCCTTACAAGTAGCCTATAAATCTCAAGAGCTTGTCATGTTGCATCTCACTAATATATTGAAAAAAGGAATAACATATGCCACAGATTTCACCAGAATAGAAACACCATTCTTGCAGAGGCTAGAGTGGGAAAGGGTAGTTTTCCTTTCCAATTCATGTGTATAGTTCTGCTTTGGGTAACCAATTTAAATTGCTACACACATATTTTGAATTTAAAAATATTTTCTGAATGCAGGAAGAAGAAATTTCAACTTAGTGCCTGTAGGGGAGCCAGACACTTCTGCAAGCACTTCCTCTCCTCCCTACAGAACTGATTGATCTTGGCAACTTGGGATGCTGGTGGTTTCAGCTACAGCTAATAGTCGCTGAAATTATTTTCCTCCGTGTTCTGTAAACTACGCTATTTCTGCAAAAGGAGAATCCTTTATTTGAACAATTAGCAAACTGACATTTCCTAAGATCATATAAATTAATAGAAATGTTAGCATTTAGCGCTCAAAATCCGCTGCACCCTGGAGGCAGGATAAGGTGTAAGTCACCTCTAATTAAAGTTGTTTTGTGTTGCTGCTGACTGCCACAATACTGTTTTCTATGTAATTGTTGGTCAATTTGTTGCAATATATCATCAGGATTACTGAATTATTAGTTATAATTACAACTTCAGAGTCAATAGCAGTGTCACAGCAAGGGTAAGTAAACACCAGAAAATTATGAGAGATGGAAATACCTTTCTAACAGCTACATCATATTAGTAGTACAGAGACCACCCACTGTAACAGCTAGGCACAATGATAAATTCCTACTTGGAGAAAGTGGACTTGGATGTTTTTGCCTTAATGTTCTGCATTCATCTCAGTGACATCCCCCATAAGCTTCTCTTTGATTCCTGCCCACCAGCTGTGGAGCACGCATGTGAGGTAGTCTAAACTTGCTAAAACCCATACAATCTCCCACACTAAATTTTACAGCTACCAGTGTCAAACCATCTGCACAGACCCATCCCCAAGGATGCCTCTCCCAAAGGTCTGCAGGTCATTCTTCAAGGATGCCTCTCCCAAAGGTCTGCAGGTCATTCTTCTATGGCTCTTTGGTCACCCCAAGTCCCATTTTCACACACGGCCTGGAGGATCAGGAGCCCACAGCCTGTGAGACAGGTACCAGTTCTCCATTCTCCAAAGGCACTATATACTTTTGATTCCTGATATGGTTAGCTGGTTATGACTTCTTGGGAAATTTGCCCCTTGTGTATTTCTGAGAATGGCAACACAATGTCCTCTGTGGAAGAAGTGTGATAGAAGTGTCTACTGCTTTTCGCAGAAGAACATAGTATTTGATGTTACTACTTCGACTCACATGAGAGATACTTTCCAAAACTATTCACCATTTCAAAGGATGCATTAATTTTGGGGAAAAAAAGGAAAAAAGAAAAAAAAAAGTATTTTTCTGTAAGTCAAGTCCAGGACTTCCAGGAAATCCAAAGAAAAAATACTTCTGATAAGAAATTTCAAGTTTTACTCTAAGTTCAAGGTGTGTTGGGAAATGGACTGAGAGTTCAGTGTGTGGAAACATGACCTGTAATGTTCAGCATATACTGCAAGAACCAAAACCTAATTAGGGCAGTTGGTCAGGCTTTTAACTTATCTACCTAATCTCCAACCACAGCCTCAAAGGTTGAAAATGCGACTCCATCTTCTAAACCAAGAAACAAGTCATTAAAAATTCAGGCTGTACAACTAACATTGCCCTCATTTAACAAAACAAGAGTTCAAAACATAAGAAGTTTAACTCCACATCAGAGACATTTCTGGAAACCGCAGACTTAACGAACTATCTTCCACTCCATTGGTTTCAAATGAAACAGGCACAGAGGCTTTCTTTGGCACAGCCTAACCCCGCTCAACCAGGTGTGGGTTTCAATTAAGTTGCCCTTGTGCAGGAATTTGAAGACAAACATACGTAAACTTTTTTTTTGGTTTGTTTGGTTGCTTGTGTTTCAGAAATGTACCCGCAGTGGTGGCCCTGCTGAAGGCAGCCCGGACAGCTGGAACGGCAGCTCGGAGCCAACCAGCCGAGTCACAGCCCTGGCTCTGCGCGAGCTCGTGCTCTGCTCTCACAGCCTGACTCAGTGGAAAAAAAGAAGTCTGTGGAAGCTCAAGCTACAGTGAGATGACAGGTGACTTCTGGGGGAAAAAACCCCTATAGCTGTAGCCCCACATCCATTTCTGGAAACTTGGCACAAGTCATTTGTGGGAGAGAAGGTATCAAGCGGAGCTGGCTGGGTGATGGTGGAATAAGTCCATTCCAAAACTGTGCAGGTTTTCCAATTTTTTTGTATGGTCTTGAAATGAAAAAAAGAAATTTTAAAATGGAAGGGTGTGGAATTGTGTTGAAACATCTATTTCTGAGTTAGAGAGATCAAGTTTTCAGATCAGACATAACCAGAGACCTCAACCTGGGATACATAAAACTCCCCATTCATCAACACCAGCACCTCTGCAAAATGTTTTGGCATCCAAGAAGCTGCATATTTTAGTTAAATATATTTCATCAAACGTGTTCTGACGTATTCCAATCTTGAAATGTCATTGTGTCACCAGTTTGTGGAAAGATCAGTGTTTTTAAAAAACTCATAAAAATAAAGGACTGGAAAAGAAGCTGAGGAACAGTCAGTCACTCAAAAGACATTTGTCAGCAAAATTAAATATAAGTTCAGGCATATTCTGTTTCATCACATACTGTTCCTTTTAGGGGTGAGGCACTTAAGTAATTTCTCTATTTTGGAATGAGACTTCAAGACAAACAGTTTATCTTCAGTTTGGCAAAAGAAAGTTACATTAACGTCTATCAAGATGAAAGTGGCGCAAACCAGAATATTTTACAGCTTAAATAGTGACTCTGTTCTTCAGCTATGTGTAAACTATTCATCTCACAGGATGCAATCAAATGTCACTGTCTCAATATGAGTTCCCAGTTATGTGGAAAACACAAATCCCTGTAATTTATATATGCACACACACACATATATAGTACCTATATATATACACACACACATATAAATATAATATTTTCATGTATACACATGGATGCAAACCACATCTGGACTACCATTAAAATACTTCTCCTACCTCCTCAATAACCACAGTTACAGTAATCCCTAGAAGGAACAGACTAGGGCTAAGGTCAGCTGTCTCTGATCACCAGTGTTTGTACAAAGTGATTTTATGTTTCATTTGCACTAGAGATTGATATCAAGTTATAATTCTGGCTCAAAAGAATTTTTATGGAAGAAAAAAATATTTGGAAGGTTGAAAGATTTTCCCAAAGGAAGGTTCAGGGAATAAATGAGAGCTTATTTATCATTTTCAACAATTTTGCAAACTGGAAAACAGGGACAAAATTCCAAATCTTGCTACTTAAAACACTGAATTATCAAAAGAAAGTCTGTATTGTATTTTTTCTGCTGAAATTAAAATATTTATTAAAAAAAAGAGGGGAAATATAATGTGTAAAATTCAGTCTACTCTTCAGTGAAAATATTACAGTTTTTTCATTTTAGGAATCATCATTTCACCAAGATGATTCCAAACATGATGTACATTTTCCATCAAGTTTGAAAGAGTATTTAAGAAACACCTTCATTTCCATGAGAGTTCATAGTTTGGGTTTTTATTTCTTTTTTTCCTCAAATGTTTTTATTGAAACAAATTTCAGCCTATTCTACCTTGCATTTTGGATTCTCTCAAAATTCAAATTCAAAACTTCAAAGCAAGCCATCTCCGCAACCATTACTTTTGTAGGATTTTGATCAAAGCCATGGAAATTCCTGGTTCCACCCTGCAATAATGAATGGGCCCAGATTTCATTTGAAATCCAGCTCTGAGGAGCTGACTTACCCATCTGGTTTGCAAGAATCCTGCTGTCTTCACCTGACCCAAGAGCATCTCCGCAGAGCAAAGCTCTCCTCCAACTGGAACACATCCATGCAACACAGTCCCCATTCCCTCGATGTGGGGGGGCACCAACATTTGGCTGTCAACCTCCTGTTTACCAACCTTCTCCAAGTTCAGAAAGCTCCTTCTTTCTGCATCCTGAAGATCAAGGGGGTTTTGTTGTTTTTTTGGTTTTTTTTTTAGCAATTCACTAGATAGCTGTTTGCCTAAAGAGACCCTCCCACTGCTCTTTTATCCTCTGAAGGCAGGCCAATTTTCAACTACAGCCTGGTGGTTGCCTGGGTTAACCTCTGCCTTGTTTCATGAGGCTTAGAAACCCCAATACACCTTTCAAATGGCGTGTCTGATCACACTGCTCTGGCAGATAAGCAGAAAATTAGAATGAGCTTCTCCAGGTAAGCCCCAGCATGAAGGTACCGTCATCTTCCAGGAGGGGGGAATGCCTGGCAGGCAGGCGTGCAGGCGGGCAGGTTTGGAGATCAGTTACGATGGGGACACAGAAAAGGCAGCTGTGTAACAGCACAGCAACAACACTCTTCCAGTGCCTCTGCCAGGCAAGGCTGTGGTGCTTTCTTCTATGAGGAATTTGGGACGAATATCTTGAGAGCACTTTTAAATATTGTACATAAGAAATTTAGGTGGCTGTTGAAGATGAAATTATCCCTACCTTGCTCTATATAGCTTATATTCAAGTATTTTAGATTTGAAACTTCATGTTTCAGTTCAAGGCCTTTATTCTGTAAGTTTTCCAACTGTTTGTAGGATTTTTCCATCTTGCTGGTAGCCTCTTCCTCCTCTCTCACCATGACCGGTGAAATTGCCACAGTCCTGTGCAATAACACGGCAAAAAACATGGGTTACTACAACTTGGTTTCTAGTTTCCATTCTTTATCTTTCTTCAGGTTCAAATGCAAACTTCAGTGCACAGAAAAATTTTGGTCTTGCAGTTGGTTCAGACTGTTTTCACAAACTAAAACTTTGAGTGAGGGGTGACATCCAGAAGAGCCTCTGAGTTTTCCAAACTGACTCTGGGGATCTAATTACTCCTATGGATACCTGGCTTTCCTGAGGCAAAAGCTCTCTTTTTCAAATCAGGATGTGTTCAAAATAAGTACAATTGAATGAAAAAAAGAAAAAACCCAAACCCAAAAAATCCAAAACAAAACAAAAAATCCTCCAACAACTTTCAGCTTGGCATTTCAAGTGATTTTTTTCAACTTCAAAAACACAGTTCAGAATTCTCCACCAAATCCCCACTATTTAGGTCTCTATTCTCTTGTGTGCCTTTCACAACTTTCCCCAAAACCCTAACCAGACATGTAACCATCTCCAAATCCGCTGAGGCCAGTGGGAGCAGATCCATGCCCCTGCAGCACACAGCAACTCAGCTGCTCAGATTCCTTCCACAGCGTGGCCTGCAAAAGAAATTGTTTCAAGGTGTACAAAGCATTTTCTGCCTGTTGCTGTTGGCAGGGGAAAACTGCCATGGAGCTGTTGCCAGGGGAAGGAAGAAATAAAATCCCCTCAGGAGAGAAAAGAACACACAGGTAGAGAAGGGGGAGTGGGGTGGGAGGCGTGGGGTCCCCCGTGGGACCCAGCCCTCACTTGGAAATAAGATGAGCTTGCTGTTGCAAGCACAGGGTTTGGCCAAGATCCTCCTGTGTGCACCTGAGCATCTCTGTATGTGGATGTCTGCCACACACTGAGGGTTCCTCCTTGCCCCTCTGAGCCTTGGGTGTGAGGCCTCCTTGAGAAAGTCTTTCAAAAGCAGTGACTCTTACCCTGCTTCCTGCCTAATTGCTGCCTAATGGCACATCAAGGTGGGCACCCACAACGCTTCACTGTCTGGGAACACAAGTGGCTGCATAGGAGCACAGCCCTTCTGCAAACACTTGGGTGGCTTGGGAAGCCTTGCCTGGGTCTGCCCCTTGTTCCCAACCCAAAACACGCTGAAGTGCTTTCTCACCCACGCTGATTTGCTGATACCCATTTATGGTACAAGAAACTGGACTGCAGACCATGAGGCAGCAATTTTAAAATCTTTAAACACCCTTCCTATCCCCATGCAGCCAAATCTGCTTGGAGTGTGATGAAACAGCTTTGAAAGGGAAGGAAGCCACACAGAGGCAGTGAGTCGAGAGATGGAGAGCAAAAGCCATGGGAAAGGTCTGGGGCCTGATAGTCCTTCCCTTGATCTCAAGTCTTAAATTTTCTGTTGTATCTATGGTTTCCCCAGAAGGTTTTTCTCCAGCTACTGCAGCAGGTATACCCATGCTCATTACCCATGCTCATATTATAGTAGCAGGAATCATATGAGAATCCAAATTCTTTAAATGTTAATGCAAAAAAAAAAAAAAAAGGCTCAAAAAAATTAGATACACAATCTCATTTATCTTCATTCATTTTGGGGTCATGCATATATGAAACTTCCTCTTCTGTAACTTCTTTCACAGTCTCCCACAGAGCCCTCCTGCAGATAGTCCCAGCAGTAACAAAACAATGCTGTCCTTGCTGAATGACAGCACCATTCTTGTCACTCTGCTGAGTGGATGCCTAAAACAGGCACTTTGCCTCTCAATTAATTATTTTCTCATCACTCTCTGAAAAAACATTGCACCTTCCAAAGAATGAGACTGAGTATCAAAAAGGGATATTCCTGAGCAGAAGATTTTACAGTTTACTTCAGTATACCATAGATTAAAAAATTTAGTTTTCTTACCTATCTTATTGGAGTTTTTCAAACTCTTTCAATGGATTCTTTGCTCCAGAGTAAGTGTTAGTTCCAAACCAAAGTTTTATGCAACAAAGCTCACTAAAAGACAGAAAAAATTTCATAAATTTTATAGCTGGTTTGCAACTAGGCATATTTTCCAACTAAATTCTCTTTGATCTGATAATTCAATGCTGCATTTTGAAGCAAGTTCTACTACTACTAATACTCAAAAATTGTTGCCCAATGTCACACAGAGACTGTATTTTTCAAATATTAATTCACAGCTTTCATTTTAAGGACATGTTTATAGAGGCTGAAAGGAAGTTCAGATAAAGTTGTTGCATTGTGGCAATATGTGAAATGAATTGTTTTAATAGGAAAGAAGTTTAAGATAATCTCTCGGCCTTATTTCCTTTACTGGTTAAACCCCTTTGGTCACGTCTGTGAGAGCAATGCTGGCCACTTTTGTTTATTTTTCTTTAACTGAAAATTTTTAACCCTAAAAGTAAAGGAGAAAAAGTTTGTCCAAGGGGCTTCATGCTATGCCAGCGTGAGTCCTTTTCCAGTTGCAGATGCCTCACGAAGCCAGTGAAGTGATGATTTTTGCCTTCCTATCTGAATTTCTGTGTTCCATTTGTTGTAGCACCATCTGCAAAGGGAAGATTGGCATTGCCGTGTGCCAAGTCCAGAGACATATAAAAGTAGGATCTAACTGTAGCCAACCAGAAAAATTGTAAAGCTGATGGAAACAGGACAGGCCTGACAAGAAGATAGGAACTCTTCAGAGGAGCTGTCAGGCAGAAAACTAGAAGTGAGGAGATTGTACAGCACCAGCAAAAGTATAACACTACTTTCTTAAACCACAGGATAAAGGTTAGGATTTTGGTGGTGAAGTCAGAGCAGAGGTCTGAAATCCAGAGGCTGCTGTCAACCAAGATTCCTGTGGTCTATGTCTTAAGCAGATAAAAAGAGAGCTCCCATTCCTGGATGACTGCCAAACTTGTCCTTCTCCATTGGTTTCTTTTTTTCCCAGCAGAGAGGGCTAGACAGTTAGATATATAGCTACTTAGGATTTTTTTTTCAAATACCACAATGTTAAAAATGTGAGGTGGACTAGCCAGACAATAAGTTTCTACTGATCTGTTACCTAACAGACCAGAAACCAGGGACTGTTTCCAGTAACATTATCTATGTTTTCTGGATTTTACCTTTCTCAGGACAGAAAACTCCCTGTTTCCCGCACAAGTGCTCCTCATGGCTGAGGAGTCTGAGAGTGCAGTGCTGCATCTGAGGTCTGAGGTTGCTAAATCAGGAGTCTCGGAGCTCACCCAGGTGCCTGTTTTGTGCAGACATGTCACCAACATGCCCTACATCCACCTCTGGCAATGTGCACACTTGTCCTCCTGCTTGTCAGGCACAATGGGTCACCTCAGGTTTGCAGGAGATCCCTGCAGAGACTAAGGACTTCCACGAGGTACTTGGACCATGTAGGCACAAAACCTTTTCTCAGAGGCTGTTCCTTATCTCAGACACAGCAAAACATTATTAGCTCAGCTACAGGTAGCCAAACCTGACTGGAAGGCTTTCTGCCAGTTTGCTTGTGGCTGGCAGCCTCTGCCAGACCACTCACAATGACACTCTTCAACCACAAAACGTACAAGTCATAATGCACAACGCACTTGAGCATTAACAGAGGTGTTACAACATGGATTTACTTATGCCAATCACACTCTCAAGGAACCCTTGCAGACGTCACCGGGCTCTGAAAGATTTCCAGTAATACCAAGGAACAAACAAAAAACCCCACAGCTTCATTTCCCAATATCAAAGGGAGAATTTGCCGATAGCACAGCAGCAAGCCCCGCTGACTGTGAGCAAACAAGCTCAGTTCTGCATTGCCTACATCTAACTTTTGTTGAGGTACCTAACTTTGATCTTTGATAAATGAAAATGTTGGCAGGTATCTTCTTTTTATGCTGTTTCTGGAAATCCTGCACATTTGAAGATTTGGTGAGCTGGCCTGACTAACACGTTCATGAATGCTGACATTTAGTTCACAGTTACCAGTGAGGTATGACCTGAGTTATTTTTCTCAAGACCACAATCACACCCAGTTCTGCAACTGAATTGATTTTAACATAAGTGAAAATATTTTTGTGTTTAGATATGACAGAGAATAATATGCATACCTTTGTCCAACAAAAGGAAAGTTCATGTCTCCAAAGCCGAGAGCTAATGCTCTGTGGTGTCTGTCTTCAAAGCACTTGAGTGTGAAAGCAGACACTTCAGTTGCTTTAGCCTACACCAAAAGGCAGATGCCAGGGATGCACAGTGTCACTGCTGCACTGGTTCATTCATTACAACCTTTTCAGCTCACTTTCTGTAGAAACAAAGAGAAGCAGACGTGCCAGGGGACACTTTTGCAAGGGTACAACTTATACAACAACTTCCTCATTTTAATTATCTAAGTGGTAGGTGGGTGGAGCACCTTCATAATTTGCTTTTCTCTTCTATTACTGAAATAAAATATCTGAAATATCTGAGGGTGCTGGGAGAGAGGTCGCTCTTGTTGCATTCCTTTGCAGGCAGCATAGCTATTTCAGGGACACTTGTCCACAGGAAACTCCGTAAACGCTTTCTAACAGGTCCCCAGGTAGTGGAGAGAGCACAGCTGCTAGAGAGAGTTAATGGCAGGACAGCTGCTTGGCTGACAGAATTGGAACCAGCTCGGTGCATGTGCTGGGACTGTAAACAGGAATGAATTTTCCTAAAAGCTTTATAAGTAAAAATGCTTATTTTTGGAATATTAGCAAAATAAAAGGAGTTACGATGTTCCTTTAATTTTAAGTCAAAACATAATGACGTGCAGCTTTTAAGGAGGTTTATTTTATAGCAAAATCTCAAATTGAAACAAGGTGGCTTTGAAACAACTTCAGAAATACCATAGATTTCTTCCTAAATGTATATATAAAACATGCTTGGGCATTTATTTTTTGTCCTTAATGTGTAGCGAAATCGGTCATGAAATTCTGCTTTCCACAAACCATACCTGGGGTATTGGGGAACGCCCTTCTGTCTCCCAGGCCTGCCACTGATAGCAAAAGCTCGGTGTGTGGTGTGAGAGGTACAACAAGGTATCTGGAACAGGTTATTCCCATGCCAAAAGCATGAAATAGAGGTCTTGTTTCAAGGACAGGCACCAAGATGAAGAACCTTCCTACCAGACTTCCCCCAGCCATAGCCTTCCTCTCTGAGTCAGAGCCATCCAGTGCCAAGAAAGTGCCCTCTTGTGACAACCCCAGCACAGGCTCAGAGATGGGATTTTGAACCCAGACAAACACCGGCTTCAAACTAGTTGCAAACAACTTAAATTCTTTTTGGAGTGTTAGTAAACAACACATTCTCTTTGGGAAGTTCACCTGAGGACAGCAGAACACAAACTGCTTGCTACTCACCCCACAGCACTTGCAGTGCAGCACACCAGCCTGGATGATGAGCAGTACTTGCATAATCATCTTGAAATGCCATCCTTATCTTTTTAGGAATGACAGAGACATTCTAAAATCCATCTAGACTTTACCATGTTTCTCAAAGTCTCTCAAAGGCATTTTCTGCTGTAAATGCTTCACCAGCATCTCATCAAGGGATGAAAACAGTGGCTCTACCACTTGTACATAGCTCTTCACAGTTTCTCCTCTTGAGTTTGAAGCTATGCTTGGTTTAAAGTTATTAATTGCCTTTTTCGCAGCTGGCATCAGCAGCCTTGCATGTTGACTCAAAGTGTGATGTGATAATTAGGCAGGGTGAGGAATCTTTGTTAAATTTCATTCTTTGGCGCTATTTTGCCTTTGATCTTCACTGCTCTCCTTTCCAGAAGCGTTACAGCATTCCAGCAGAAGCCAAGGGTGGGCCTTTCATCAACCTGGGGGAAAAGCTTTGTCCTGTGCCCCACGGCACTCTGCTCTCAGTCTCCAACACCCCATTTGGATGACAGCTATGTGCATGCTGGAGCGCCTGCGAGGTGCCTACAGCCAGAAAAGCATGTACGGTGCACCCTCCAACAAAACACAGATCACATCAACAAATTAAAAGAGAAGTAGGAACAAAGTTCAGTAATGAAATAAACAAGTAAGCAGGCTTTTAATAATGCTGGTTCTCCATTAACTTGATCAAAACTTTGTATTTTATTCTGCAGGTTAGAATGGCCCATGGCACAATGAATTTAAAATCCTGTAAAACCAATGCCTGCTCCTCTCTTGGACTCCAAAGCTGTCCATATTCCAGAGTCATGCAGGCAGTTAACTTCAGCATTCTCTTGATTTTAACTGACCAATTACAAACCATTTAAGAGATGGTGTAAAAATAGTTACATAAATGCAGGAATAAGTCCTAGAGCTTTTCTATAGTTATGAATGAATCACTTTCCGAAATGCTCATTCTCGGGCTTTTGTCACTTTTCATTCCTTAGAGATCTGGCCTTTCTACTTGTCCTAGCCTGTTCCTCTCCAGACCTGGGATGGCAAGAAACGCAGGGAGACAGCGGGCCCACCTGAATCTCATGAATCCTGTCCCTGCCATATTGTTAACAACACTGGGCTTTTAGCAACCCATCAATGCAAGCCAAAGAGAAGCATCTGCCCCAGAAGACATAACTGGTAGGATATTTGCAATATGCATAGACCAAATAAATGAGAGAATTCATTTTTTCCACTCAGGAAGGATATGATTGCCTGTTACACTGTGATGTGTGTTGAGCTATGTCCCAGAGATGTTTTGGTAGTAGAAATTAGGCAGGGGTAGGACACCTGCAAGACAGGTACGTAACTATGCATTTGACAATGAAGGTACTGTCAAAGTGAATGTATGTGAAGAAATGAGCTGCATGGTGTGTCATGCATAATGAGTTACTCTTGGAAGATGCTTTCCCCAGGCTGCTATCCTCACAGTCCCTTGCTCTTCCAAACTGGGGAGACTGAGTATGAACTGCCTGTTAGTAGGTTTTGCTGGCACAGCTCTTTTAGTGGTGGCAATCAACAGAGCTTGTGCTCATCATCTTCAGTTTCTTCTGGGCAAATGTGTGAAAATTCCAGTAGGAGATTTCATGTGATTGCTGGGAGACCCGATGCTGGCGCAGGAGCAGATATCTGCCTGCTCCATCTCTTATCTGATGGCTAGCATGTTGCTGCTCTTACCCCAGAGAGAGTTCAAAAGAGTAATTCCCTTTAGGGGTATGAGACCTCCTTTTCACACACAATGTGCTGAGCCACAGAGCTTTTTTGCCCTCTTGTGCCAATCTGCCTTCCCTCTCTTCCACATTGCACTCCTAGCTGCAGCTGCCCCTATCCAAAATTCAGGAGGTGGGATGCAAAGCAGCGACTCACAGGTTATTGTTAAACAGCCATGGCAACAGAAGTACAGAGGTGGAAAGGGGCAAAGAAAGCCCCTTTCTTCTCCTCAGACCCTAAGGATTACGCAGGATACGCGATTTACAGGGCAGGTCTTTTTGTGGGTTGGGTCAAAGAGGTAACCTGATCCCAAGATGCAGCAAAGAGAACCCGGTGCTGGGTCACATTGACACTGGGCTGTCCATGGGCTGTAACAAGTCAGTCCTGCCTGTTCCTCTGTGGCTTAAGCTTCTGCAGTAAGTTTGAAAGATTCTTCTTACAAAATACCCCCGTGGGAGTGAGACAGGCAATGCACTGGACTAGGTAAGACCCAGCAGCACTCTAGGATGATCACTGTTTCCCAATGCAGTTAATTTAAGTACATTTTCCTGAAGTGTGGCTCCATTTTAACTGAGACACCATACACCCCAGCTAACTGCGCAAGTTCCTGGCTCACCACTGCAGGGGTTTTGATGACATCTCCAAACTACCTCTACTCCACAGGTGCCACCAACGTTAGGACTGATTTTCATGCCTTTGGTGAATGGCACTTAAACCATTCCTTTTCCTACTGGGGCTTTTGTCTTTGTGCTTTTAGTTTTCCAGGAGGATGTCTTCAAGCTTCTGTCAAACTCCTGTTACAGCCTGCAGATAGAAGCAGACATAGAATAAAGTACTCATATGTTCCATATTCTAATTTAAGCACCTAATGTTCACTGGACTTTGAGTCCTATCCACAAGAAAGAGAGAAGACAATTTGCTGGTAGGAAAATGACCACCAGAGGCTCCACCAGGGCTGAGCCTCTCCGAGATTTTTCTAAACTGGAAAAGGTATAAAAATATATTTGAATCTGAGAGGAAAAAGAAGTAATCAGAATATCTTAATTCTGACAACAGTGGATTCTGAAGCAGCTGGTAGATTTTTAGATTTCAATTAATCCAGACAGCAAGAAGTGAGATCACATGGCAAAAATATGAAGCTGGATCTACTCCAGTGGAAAAATTAGATTTAAGAGATGGCAATTCTTGAACAGAGAATACAAATAGAAGGGAGAAAAAAAGCCTGTCTGCAACTGAACCCAGTTTGTGGGTATCCTGTGGCAGAACACTAGAGGACACATAAACAAACCTTGAAAACTTGCTCAGATTTACCCAAATATGAGAATGCAGTGGGCCTATCTGAGAAAACTGAGAGATGACGAAAGAGTGGGAGCAAAATGCAGCAAGGCCGTTTAAGTTGGAACCCAGGAAGAGATGGTCCCTGTAACGTGAAACACGTTACCAGCTAGTGCTTACCATGACCCTGCCCAACAACTCGGGGCATATGCAGCACTTCCTATGACAGGATTTCCTCAAGCTGCACTTGGGTTAATTTCAGGACACAAGAATTATATCTGAGCATGCAAGGGCTTAGATTGCCTGGATCTACAGCAGGCACCAAGTTCAACATAAACAGCATTTTCTGACTATTGGAAAACCAGTGGAAGATCATGATTTGAAAAGAAAAGAAAGAAAAGAAAGTGTGCTAGATTGACAATAACCAGAGAGAGTCTGTGTAAGGATTGGGAGGATACTTCAGTTGAGTTCTACCTCTGACAGACAAAGGAGACATAAAAATATTGCTCAGAATAATGAAATATGTATTGGGAAGTTTGTTGCTCATTGGTTGCTCATTTGTTGCTCATGGCCTGATGGAGCAGTGACAGTGTAAAAAGTTGAAGCACTGGAAGAATTAAAGAATTCCCAGAACTGCTTATACATCAGAAAGTATAACATTTAAATTGTTCAAGGAAGATATTAGTTCAAGTTCTGGTAGCAAAATACAGTCACAACTGACAACTGATGGCTTGAGACATGAGGAGCTCTAGGATGGAAAGAAGGCTGCTGCAATTTTAAGACACAAATTGAAAATATTTAATATTTTTACTGATAGGAGCATTATGAACTTCAAATTGACTGTAAACTCTTTATTATCTTTGCCACACACACATTTTGAAAAAAGCATGACTTTTTTTTTTTTTTTTATATTTATTTTTTCCCAGCTACCAAACATATGATCTGCAAGGCAAATTTAAGTGAGGCCGATAGTGCAGGCATATGCATTTCGGCCTTCAAGGAAAGTCTGGGGTGACAAAATAAATTTGGTGGGAGCCAATCTAAGTTTAAAAGCCTTGTCTAGATGAAATACGGACCATGAAATGTGTTCTTGCTTGAACAACTGCTCAGGATGTGACCCCACGGGGAGAGAGTAACAGCCTGTGTGTTGTGTTACAGCTATAGGGCTGCTGGGGTTTTAAGGCCTATTACTCCATTGAAAAGAAATTATGGGACTGAGAACTGTGCTTTAAAGGCTTAAGCTACTCAGTCAGAGACTCCAGGTCTGGGTTGGGACTCTGAGACTGTTGTCAATATTAGGCAGAGCAAGTTGAAAATGCCTATGGGAGAAAGTCCTTTTATAAATGCCTTCAGAGCCTACAGCCTGAAAGCCAAAGTCTGGTGTTGAGATGCTGCTGCTGTTCAGGATCTCACCACTGACATACAGCATGTCCTTGGGCAAGTGCCTCCACCTTCAGCAGGCTTCATGTTCATCTGCTGGAAAACTGAAAATTCCTTGAGTTCCACAGAGATGCCACATGAAGCTATTGATAGCTGTCAATGGTTCTGACTTTTCTGAGTGTGAAGTCCACTTAATGCAGAGAGTGGCTGACTACAATAAGTTTTGGATCTTGCTTTAAATAAAACCTGTATTACTTCTGACTGAGTAGTGAAATTAAATTTTGTTATGCAGCTAATGTGTCTGTATTCTAAACTGATAAACTTGTAAAGAAGCCACATGAGAATTTCTTCACACAAACCTCTACAACCTCTCCAGTCAGAAAACACCAATTTGAAAAAAAAAAATAACAAACAGTTATTGATTTGATTTTTTGCTGGTGTTTTTTTTTTTATTTTTTCAGGAAACAGTCACTTGAGATAAATTTCACAATGTAGAGAATATTTTAAAAAATGCTTCCAGAGCAACAAAATATTTTGTTTTAAAAAAAACAAACTCATATGTTAAAACTCATTGTTGTTTGGAAAATCTTCATATCTACCTGATAGTTATAGTAGCAAAGTAAGTCCACAGCCCAAGGCGAAAATTTCCATCTGATTACAATTGGGATGAAAGCCATGGTTACAAAACCGATTTGGGGAAGAAGAAAGCAGTTCCTGGTCCAGTGCTAGCCATGGTAACACCAAGCAAGCTGCTGCACAAGCACAGAACCAACCCTTTTAAACACTTAATGTGCTATGGTCAGAAAGAGCAAGAATATTCATGCTGGGAAACTGAAGACATGTTGAACATCTATGAAATGGCACAGATAAGTAATTGCTTATTCTCATAAAGTGAAAGGATCTACTAGTGAGGTAAGGAAAAAGGAGGAAAAGAGAAAATTTAGAAAATGTGAACCCATAACTACTTTCTGAAATGATTCCTTTTTTTTAAGAGTTTGAATGGGACAAAGGAAGGAAAGTTACATACTGCTGTGGGTAACAAAGCCAGCAGGAAATATGGTTAGCAGTCAAAGGAACGTACACGATAACACCCAAGTTCACACGCAAGAACAAAATTTATCTCCTCTTCCCACCACTGTCAAAAACATATAGGGTCCAATAAAGAGTGTCTGCACTACCAAAGTGCTCATATAGGAAGGGTTTAGGGAAAGTATCAAAGCACACCAAAATCTGAAGGAGCAGAGGCAGACATGTACCATGATTCAAGAGAAGAAAGTTAACTTGAGAGGAAAAAGAGAGATGTCAGGCAAACACAAAGGGGTACAAGCCTCAGCATTCAAATCCACGTTTCAGACACCTACATTGATCTACATTCTCCACTCAGCCGCTATAAAGGCAGGGGCTGGGCTGCATGCATGGTGTCTGAGGGCAGCACATCTCTAAGGCCAGGCTCTATCCCCAAGCCCTGGTTTCACCAGGAGCATGGTCTCCAGAGTTGCCTTTCTCAGGTACTTCTGTGCTTCAAAACTGTGGTGTGCATTTAGTGAGTATTGACTTTAGATGAGCTGCATGCTCTCAATATATGGAAAATACAGTGTAGATGCAGGTTCCAAAGAGCCTTAAAGTTTAAAAATACTTGGGGCAGGGATCTGTTTTGGAGCCATGTATGTTAAATTGAGATGAACCATAGCTTGCAAATGAGTGGCCTGCTTGAGTCTTCATTCAGGTCATAGATTTTATGAAAATCCCATTACTCTTAAAAAAAAAAATCTAATCATATTTCTATTGTGTCAGTTACTGCAGTTTTGGAATTAGGCTTCGATCCCTTTCTCTTTTAAAATTATCTCTGCACTCCCTGGCTTTAACTGGATGAAGAAATGATGCTGGAATAGAATGAAAAATTACTTCTTTTGAAATGTTTCCAACCCAGCTAAAAGCTGTCTGTATGAGAAATCTTTCAAGAAAATCTGTCCTCATCTTATTTCCAGCTGGGTTGCATCCAGTTCCAAAAGTACTGCTGATGGTGGGAGAAAAGTATCTGGATATGGACAGTTATGTTATTTGAGACTCTGAATTTTGGATTGTGAATACAAACAACTCTAGAAACACCAGAGAGATGTGTTAAGGACACTGAAGGGAGAGGTGAATTGAGACAGCTTCCTCTCCTGAGGAAGGGCCACCCAGCCTCTCCAGTCCTGCTGTTACTCCCCTGTGAAAAATCAAGCATCATCACAGACGCTTTTCCTTCACTTCCCAGCCTTGTTTTTCCCTCACTTCTGTTCTTAAAGGCAGCAGCTCATAATCCCCTACCAGCATTCCTTCACATTTCATACACCTTTCTCTTTTCTTCATGTTTTGAAAGTGAAATCTGTAATTCTCTGCACAGAGCTACTCTATGTCCTTCAAAATGCCTCCTAAAGCCTCCTCTGCCATCACACATAGGAAAACCTGGGAAGAGGCTCCCAGGGTGCTGCTCCACAGCCCAACATACAGCAACCATCAGTGCAGATGTACTGTTTCCCCATGTTCCCTCACCTCTTGGTAAGCACTTTTTTGGCAAGCCTGAAGGAGGCTCTGTTTTCTTTCTCTGTTTATACAACACTGAGGTTCTTACCTGTGGCTAAGTCTCCTTGATCCAATCAACACACAAATAACAACAGGGAATGGTTTAAAACAAAAAAGCCAAGCAAAAATATAAAGCTTAGTTGTTTGAATTGCTTTCACACACGGTGCTGAAAAGTCATTATTTGATACTACCAGAAGTGGCACAATCTTGTTATTATTATTTTTTTACATTGCTGTGTTGTTCCAGGGTTTTTTTCAGCAATCACTGTCAGTTCTAATTCTCCAAACAGGCAAAAATTTGGGTGGAAATCCTGTCTCCACTGAAGTCAAGTGACGGATTTCCATTGGCCTCAATGGGCCTGGAATTCACCCGGTCACAACCTAGAGAAAGAATATTTGTAGTAGCAAACCAAATAAATATATCCGTGTTTTTCTGTGAAAAATCAATTTGAGACCCCTTTTTCCTGGCAAGAGTTATGCATAGCGATATAATATGAGATACAGCAGTACTTGGAACAGGAAATGACTGTGGACACATTGTCAGGGCAGTGCTGTGCTATGCCAATGGCTGAAGCAGAGAAAACTCCGAAGAATTCGTTAAAATACTCCAGGAAATAAAATTAAACAAAATAAAAAACAAACCCAGAAATAAAATAGAGTGCACAATGAAAATACCAGAGTTGAAATTTCTGTGAGTTTGAGAGGAAACAAAGAGATGGGAAATTATATTGCAAGAAAAATAGTACTGCATGGGGGCTGCCAGTGAGGTGCCAGGTGCTGCTCTTTGCAAGGGAAGGAAAGCATCCCAACAGAGGTTGTCAAGGACTAAGAGTGGCAACAAAGCAGAGTACCTGAGGGAACAACAACCCCACAAAACATCTTAATATAGAAATTGGGTTCAGGATGTAACAGCTTTATTAGACACCCAAAGAGCGATTTTCCTATTCTACAGAATTAATAACAACTGAAGCATATGTGTGTGTACTCAACAGATCACATGAAACAGAAAAGGAATCTTTCATGGATTATTAGTTATGTGTTTGTTGTCTAAACATGAGAAACTAACCCTTAAAGGTAGGAGGCCTATGCCAGAAGTAAGGAGGCCTATGCCAGAAGTAAGAAAAGCAGAACATCACTGTGAATCAAAGGACATAAAAGATGCTCTCTACATCAGATATCAATGACATTTTCAGGTATTTAAAAACCTTGCTTGAAGAAACAACTATTCATTACTTTAAGTCAGGCCATTATGCAGCAGTGGGTAGTTAGTGGGTGAAGTGAGGAATGGCCCAGAAACATGAAACGTCTGTGTATAAAACCAGTGATTTTGTGCCTGAATGTGACTAGAGGCACTCTGCTTGTATGCATGTGACAGACACATCAGTTCAGGATTTTGGGGGAAGGTACCGACCACTTCCTTTCCCACTCACTTGTAATTAAATCAAAACATTTCTCTCTCTCTCTTTTCCTCTTTGTTTATTTGCTTGCTGTTTTTAATCAGAAGATTAATATACTTTTCCCACTGAAAATGATTACTTTTTGCAGTAGTTCTAACACTACACAGACAAAAATATTTCAGGTGAAAAATTTTATAATTGCATGTGAGAGAATAGCTACTGTAACACCAGCTTCCAACGGAAACGTTGAATTCCCATGACAATTTAAAGTAATTATTGGAGCATGAGACACATTCTTGTAACATGAGCTACACCAATGCATAGTTTATATCATATAATATTTGTACAGCATAAGAACATCATCAGAATCAAGTGTTTAATCAAAAGTGTAACTGGCAAGGTTCCAAATTGCATTCAAACTGATGATCATTTGTGTCATATCAGTCACATTCAGTTTGTAATATTCTCATTCACTGCAGTGCATGTTGCACAATTCTAAATGTTCCTCATTCCAATGTATTGTATAATGAGTTTTCATTTTTTAATACTTCCTAACTTCTTCCGGATGAGGTACTACTAAATAGTTTCTGCATATATGCTTCTAACTTTGAAGGCAATTTTCTGTGCATTTGAGGTGTATTGTATATGAACACCCTAGAAGAGGGATTTTGCTGGCAGAAATTCAATTTCTGTGGACAGAGTCTGTGGACAGATGTGTGTTATCAGTGCACACAGACTAGGTCTGTTGGGGAAGCAAGGAGCACTATGTGCACTCCACTCTGACACAACAGCCCACATCATCAGCCCAAAATGGACCTGAAGGGCAAATGGACATGCCACATTTAAGGGCCAGAGGAATGTATCTTTTAGCCCAACTGCAATCTTTTTACCAAAGTCCCTTTCCTAAGCTGTGGCTCATATATCTGGGTCTTTGCAGTTGTTCAGACTCCAGAAGATTCAAACTTCCTTGCTATCCAAAGAGTGACTTCTATTTTTTTTTTAGCTTTGAAAATATTTTTTTGACATAACAATATTTTTCTTCAAAATATTACATAATATTTCATAAAAATACAGAATTGTTCATGAAAGTGAGTGACTTCTGACTCTCAGATCCAGGACAACAGCTGGAATGGATATCATGGCATGAGACCTTAGCTTTGTTTCCTTTCTTATGTGAGCTCTCCCCTGCAGCTCTCTCTCACAGTCCCTAGTTCTACAAATCATACAACATAGCTAGCCCCTCTAACAGTCTACATATGTAACTTCCACCCAACAGATGAATGTGCATTGACTGCTGTATCCCAATTCTTTATATTTTAAATACTTCTAATTTTATTTTTGCAACTATTTTCTTATTTTTTCTCTCCTTAACCAGACCAAATGGAGGAAAAAACCCAATGTTGAATTTTTCTTAATCTTAGGAAAAATTATTTTAAAATTAAACAGAATAATTGAATAAAAGCTTGTCCTTCTCCTCCTTCCTTGCAGTCCTTTGTATCATCACACTGCAATTTTCCTTGGTTCAGACTGTTGTATCACAAGCTTAGCTGATGTCCTGGTAGCAGCAAGGGTTGTGAAGAGGTACAACCATTGCCAAAGAGAACCGTGCTATTGTGTTTGTGACACAGAGGCAGCTTTATTTGCAAATTGAAAGGTTGCTTTCTTTTAATTTATGAAAGGAAGCAGGAGAAAGAATAAATAATACAAATAAAAATACAATGTTGCTACTATGTATGTAATCATATAATAAGGAAAAACTCCTCTAGCAATGAACTTCCCAGGGTTACTTCACACCAGTAAAAGCAGGAAGATAACTTCAGACAGCAAATTAATTTATTATAATTATAATTTATTAAATTATTATTTATTATTTAATTATTATAAATTAATTTTTATATAATTTTTATTAAATTTAGCCTTTCCTCATTTCCTATGTAAAAAAATTAATGGTAAATATTAGCTGTAGTGCTTCCAGTAGGAGGACTGCTTCCAGTAAGAATTAGTACCAGAAATTTTCTAAGCACATGCTGCCATCTTCTAGGTTTTTATTCCTCAGCACATGGGACAGGTGGTTGCTTTATCATGTGAAGAGCAGAGCCCAGCTCTCACAGCAATGACCTGGGTGATACCCACCGAGCAGGCAGCACCAGCACAGCACTTGTTAAAGTGAGCGCAGACAGAAAACACCCATGAGGTGCAAGACCAAAGCAATAGAAGCAGAGGTGAGCTTAATTCCACAACAATAAACCTCAGGATGCTGATACACTCCAGGACTTTCTACTCTTAGTGTAAAGCTGGCAGAGGGCATGAGGAAGCTGTTTGAGGAATAATGACAGATTTGTGCTAGTAACAGGTCATATGCCAAAATAGCTCTGTGGGAGCAAACAATGCACATTGTGCAAGCATGTAAAGGCAGATGAGACTTTGCAGGCCAATAAAACACAACAAAGGAGTCCACACTAGTGGGTACAGAGATTAGAACTTAGATGTCTCGCTGATGAGAGCCTTTGTTTCGATTGAAAGAAAGAGAAGTATGAAAGTATTTTCTATTTGAAGGACCTGAGTACACAACATCATAGATACTCAAAGTTATTTATTTCAGTGAGCAGAACAGAGGAGGGAAACATAAAAGAATTGTGAGCTAATGGGGAATTGCTGAATTAAAGGAACCCACAATCTAAAATTAAATAGCCTAATGTAAGAAGAGACGCTGTTCGAAGCTGCTTCTATGTCTTATTCACTTAGATATTTTACACTTAGTTCAGTTATTTTATTTTCTTTCATTATTCCCTGGAGAGCATATTCCTGGCAATTGAGATTTTTGCAGGATAAACAGACAAGCAAAGCCATTTCCTAACCACCCCTTTTTTGGTCTTTTTCAGACACTGTTCAAGAGAAACTGTATTTAGAGAGAAAAATCTCAACTGGTGAGCAAATAAAGACACTCTTAGTGTCACCAGTCCTAAAGTTGGGATTTCTCAGCCCTGCACCACCAAAGCTTCTATAATAATCCCACTATTTGAATTAACATACTGGCTATTTAAATGAACATATCAATGAAAGAGAAGAGAGTTGTGATACACAACAAAGTAGAGCTCCTTCCACATGGCATCAGAGTAGGTCTAGCAAAATCAGACTATTTGTGAAGTCTTTGTAACAAATGTAAAAGAAATCATCCTAAACTGACACATCATTCTTGAACTTAGCTCAAGGTATGTGTTAAGAACATACTCAACAGTTTTCACTTTGAGCCTTTGCAAATTCAAAAATGGTGAGTCATTTTCAATGGTGCCCATGCTCTGATTGCATGCAAAGAATACAGTGACATAATAGATGACTACATTGATCTGTAGCATAGAAGACAATGGGGAAAAACCAGAGGACTGCTGACTAAACAGTGTTTTGAGAACATTTCTTGATATCAGACACAATAATGATAGGGAGATTAACAACATATGACGAAAAGATAGCTAATATCCTAGAAGCACCAATATTTTATTAAGCTATAGATTAGATAACAACTGGTTTGTTTGTCCCAGTATCACCACCTACAAGCCATGGCAGAGGGAGCATGAAGACCTTGTAAAGACCTTGGTTACCCAAAGTTTTTACTGCTCCCCTCCAAGCAGTACTTGCCTGGGCTGCCTTTTTTTTTTTTTTTTTTTTTTTAATGATTACCACACTGCAACATGACTATGATAGTGCTTAGTGCTTTTAAAGGAAATTGAAGTTCTTTTCACAGCTTTTTTTTGAGGATTACATGGCAACACATTCCAATTTCTATTCAGACTCAAGGCAATTTCTTACCTGTAGAATGCTGAGAAGATAGAGAAGATAAATAAGAGTAAAAGTGGAAGGAGAGACAAATAAGATCTCTTATTGAATGTGTTGAATGGGAACCCCCTAGCTAGCACAAATCACAGCCTAAGACCTAACTCCAGCTGTTATTATCGTTCATAGGCACAAATAGCTATTGCTTCACAATAGCACACCTCATCCCCAGATATAAAGACAGAACAAATTCTCATTTTCTAAATGAGAGGGTGGGAAAGCAGCCCAAACCCCTCATTTTCCTCCTCATCCTACAGACTACAGAGCTACAAACGTCCCTGTGTCATCCTGTCAATACTGATGTCAGTGTGTACACAAACACATCTGTCTTCTTTATTTATTCAGTCATCAAAATTCCAAGTCTGCAAGCTAGTCATAATTATGCCTTCCAAAGAGCCAGGCACCTGCCATTTACTCTACCTTTTTCAATTACATGTAATTGAAGACTTGAGCTCAAATAGAGGAAGGGAGACAAGAGTTCTTCAAACTGTCTAAACACTCTCTGTTGAATAGAAAAAGAGAGGTTTCCTACCACAGCTCAAAATAAGTCCTCCAACATGACTGGCATAATAAAGAACTGGAATATGAGACACATTTCTTTCCTGTAAACATCCTACACCATGAGGATGTTTTTTGCACAGGTGGTGGCTCACAGCCAGAAGAAAAGCCCCCTCACCCCTACTCTCCTCCCCCATCCCTCATCACTGCCAAAGTTAAGCCATTAGGGAATTTTTTTGAGTATAAGAACTTGGCAACTTCCAGTAAGTTTCTCCTTTCAAGAGCACTGAGATGATGGAGAGCAGCACATCAGAAATGAAGAAAAAAAATTTAAAAAAGAAACCAAGTTTGTATGTGATGATACAGATGAGATGACTGATAGTATATTATCCTCTCTGAGTACAGCTGTAAGCTCCTTGGCAGCAGTAACCTGATAGTCCCTGTGCTAGAGTAACCTTCTAGGAATTGAAGAAGCTGGGGGGGAAAAACCCCAGCTGGCTCCACTTATACAGGGGATGTAATTAAGCCTAAAAGAGAGGATGATTTCAGTCTGTGTGCTCTGCATTAAGAATAGGTGCCTGAGAGCATTGTTGAGAAGGCACTTCTGGTACTTGTGTGTGTGCACACATCTTGGGATTTTCCCTTTACTCAGATAGTGATGCAGAACTTTCCCTCAAGAGCAAGTAGGGAGAATATAATTTGGAGAGAAGATGGAAAGAGTCAAAGAAAGAAATCCTTCTACCATGTGATGAAAAAAGTTGACTAAGTTGGTTTGTCCCTCGAATTCATAGACAAGAAACCACCGCTAACATACTGTTAGTAAATGAGATGCTTATGCTAAAACCAAAATGGCCAAGTGGAAAATGTCTCACATTTGTTTTGGAGCCACTGGCAAGTTGTGTAACAGGAGAAGCAGAGTAGTTGAAAATATGACAACCCCTCATCAAATTAGTGATGCATGCACAAAGATGCCCCAGTATAATCCTTTACTTCATTTGTAAGCAAAGGTGAAATACTATTTGTAATCTGAACAGAGGCTGTTACTCCATCAAAACTTCCTAGCCCCATTACTACCTTCCTAAGTGCAGAGTGAACCTGTAGTGATCATACATTTAACTTTAAGAAAATAGATGCTGAGAGACATTTAGACATTGAGGTCTCTGTACATAAAAATCTATACTAGATAAATGGAATATAAACTTTATAATGGAGTTAGCTGTTAGAAAGTAGTTAATGGTGTTGAGTAAAAGCAAGGAAGAACTCAGCTATTTTTCATTATTTGTATAATCTGCTGGCATGTCAAGGGAAGAAGAATGAGATTCCCTTTTTCTGTCTTTCCACCCATTTTTTTGCTTTGTACAGAGAAACGTAGGCCGATGTAGTCGTCATCAAACAGTCTCACAAAGTCAAGATGATTCTTTCAGACTTTTCTGGACATTCCAGAATACCATTAATCGAGGAGTTTTGTGGAGAGTGCAATGTCACAGACAGGAACCTCAGGGACTGCACTAACACCACCAGCAACTAGCTAAGCTGTGTGCACCTGCTCCTTTTATCTCCTGCTTTGAGGGGCAAGAAACAGAAAAGAACAGGTAATTTGCTTTCCTAGCTAGATGCTTCAGTAGAAGAGATATCTGCCAGGCCACAAAAGCACAATAAGTAAAGAAGACATACTCTGAGGGTTGTAAGTGTATACTATGAATTTTACTGTGTAGCCTCCTTTTCTAATATATAAAGAGGATGACAAGAACTGATCATTTGTCAGTATCACTTGAATATATCTCCTTATGTTCATCTCTAGTATTTCTTTTTGTAGCACTATATATTTCTTCTTGTTCTTTATTTTTCCTAATATCACCATCTTTCAATAGTATTTCCAACCAGTTCCTGAGCAGATGACACTGCCTCTCAGACAAGGGGGTGGATAATCAATGAATTATTTTCATATGTAGATGCATATTGGCAGCAATGGGGGTTGCCAGAATTGCTGGTACAAAATATGCAAAGAATCATGCTCAGTTCTTTAGGATTACTTAAATGCTCTAAAGCAGGCGAAAGACCTGGTCTTGGTTTTTATAAATAAAATAGAAGCACCAATTCATTTGAGAGATCACTCTACTGGCCAAAAATTGCAAAATTGGTGACCTTGATGGAGTGACTTAAAAGATTCACTTGGCTTATTGGCTTTCCTGCCTATTCATTCATTCATTCATACCCCTGGGAAACTGAAGCATGGCTTCACTAAATACATGTCATGGTTTGTGTGCAGGTGTAAGGGGACATATGCATGCAGTAAGCCTGCACTCTTTCCTTTACCTTGGCAGCATCACCCTTCCTTTCTGTTACATTTTATCAGCCTGACATGAAGAATAAAATACTTTACTCTCCTTTCCTGACATGGGCAAAAAGCCTTGTTTTTTGACAGCACAAGTTAACCATGTCCACAATGATGACAAAATCCAGGGAAAAACTGAGAAACTACACTCAAGTCTTTCTCTCTCCACCAAAGGTCTGAGCAAAAATGCAGTTTAGGATGGTAGGGGCAGGGGCACAGGGAAGCAAAACCAAACCAAGCCAAACTGTGCTTAAGGAGATAGCAAGAGATGCAGGTGAGTAAACCAAGACAACCTGGCACATCACTGCTGCACTGACTGAGAGATATGAAGTTGTTCTGACAGGTTCAGGACTCTGCAGGTGTATTTCTCTCACAACACTGCAAACAGATTTCAGACCTGTTCTGCACAAATGTTATACAGAGCTAATTCCTACCTTTGCAAAGGAAACACTGCAAGTAAACTATCTATTATGTTCATTTCCATTATTAGACCCTCTTTCATCCATGTACCACAAATGTAGTGCCCAACAAAACACTGAACAATAAGGAATGCCAGGACTCTTTATAGCTCTTATATTAATACATTTAACACATGGCTGTTTACTGCACCTTACTGTAAACTGGCATTCATGCCTTCACTATTCCTTTTATTTCATAGCCACTGCTACTTGTTTAATGTTAGATCAGTTTCTTGTTCACATGCTTCAAATAATTAGGATAATTAACAACATTTGTGGTTTGCCTCCTATATGACTTGGTGTCTTCATTGCTTACATTAAAGAGGGGAACTCTGTTCATTCTTTTTATGCATATATGACCTATAGATCACTTTTTTTTTTATTCAACATAGCACAATTAACAGAGCTTTTGTAGAAGCCTCAACAGCCTCACAGACCCACTTTTTTTGGGTGAGACTGCGTTTAATAAAGAGCAAACAGAATAAATAAAAGGGTAAAAAAAGGTAGGCAGGGTAAACTGAACTTTAGCCTCCAAAGCATGTTTTTACTCCTAGAATGGGACAATCCCCTTTCATGTATGTGAAAGGGAGAAAGGAAAGCATGGAATGTTCCTTGGTGCAGAATGAGGTCAGAGTGCTCCAGAGCTCAGTGGGGACTCCTGCTGAGGGCTGCCCTCAGAGGGAGCAGGGAGCCAGGAGCACTTGCATCTCCTGGACAAGAGAGCCTGGGTTCACAGGCAGCCTGAAGGTGTTACTTCCCATCAAAAACAACTCTGAGCTATTGAAACATCTGAAAGAAAGATGTGGCAGGACAAACACAGCACAAGCTCCATGTGAGGCAGAGAACTGCTGTGATGAGGCCAAGCTGCATTGCCACCAGGCTCTGACAAGAAAACACCTGTCATATGGAGGTAGTTTAAGAAGTTACCTCATGTTGTTACATTCAAATGTACAGTACTCCTTAAGAATACTAATGTGTTGGCTCTGGGCAGCACTGTACTGTGTTGATATGACCTTAATTTTTCCTTAGCTAGATGTGCTCTCTCTTCCCTCTTTATCCTGTTTCATGTTGCTTCAGATTTAATTTGTTTCCCCAACATTTGTTTAAGGAGCTGAATGAAATGGGGTGGCACACGCTTTCCCAAGGCAGTATTGACGTTCCAGTGTGGTGAAATGGTGCAATATGCAAGAGAACACACTGCAGATATTCAATACAGCAAAAGGCAGGTTTGTTTTTTCTAGAAATGTTTCATTTGTTCTAGCAGGTGTGTCTGATACTTTTTGCATAATGATAAACCCACACACATTCTTCATGCAAATAGTGACCCAAGAGCTGCTCTCAGTTGCTTCAAGTAGTAAGTGCGTGTAACAACCTGTACTTACATACACACTGTATGTTTGCAGAGCATTCATACAGTGCAAGGTACACAGAGCCCACTGTGCCAGGGCAGGGACACAGACGGCTGCTGGAACAGAGGTGCCATACCACAGCCAACACTGTCAGAGTCAGCCAAAACTGCCAGAAAATGTCTTCAGAGATTTTGGGACAGCCATACATCTTATATTTCTTCCCCTTTCTGCAGCCAGAAAATATTTTTCTCTCATGTATGTTATTTGAAATGCCCCCAAATCAACTGTTCCTGTTCCACAAAGGTTTGGGGAGCAAGGTATGGGAGCAAATGAGGAGGCTCACCAATCTGGACTTTACGTGATGTGATCACTGCACACTTGGGTACCAGCCTTGGAAACAGCCTTGGTCAGCAGAGAGTTTCTCTCACCCTATCTCACATCTGCTAGCTTCACCTTTCCTTAAATATCCCAGGTGCTGAGCCTCAAAGGTCAGCAGAGCACTTCCTATACCAGTTCTCACCCCTAATTTGGTCAGATTACTACTGAGATCTTTGTCTTTTCTTATTACTGATTTCACTTCACAACTGAACCCAGTCCCAATAGCTTGATGGACATTTTCTTAATAGGAAAAATAAATAATAATGTTTGTCCAAATGGTTATTCTGGCAAATATGTCTGTGAGCTAGCTGGGTGACAATTCTTTAATCCATTGTATTTGAAGGAAAGTGAAAGGAAAGAAATAAAAAAGAGGCAATTCAGTTTGTGGCAATGCCCTAATGCATGTAAGTCTGCTTTTTCAATACAGAATTACCACTCTAGATGTAACTCTGGAACACTAAAGTGTTAAAATATATGAACTTTCTACCTCAAGCCAGGGGGTCAAATCAGCACCCATATTTGACACAGAACTTTCACAACACCACGGCACCTGTCTGAGCTTAGAGATTGTGAATTACAACAGATGAGAGGCAGACATTCGCTTCCATCTCTGTTTTGCCTGCTCTTTGGTGTCTACAAATTCTGTTTGACAGTAAATAGTTTAGCTTCACCCATTTGATCTTGCACTGAGATGAACTGAAGTGCTGATCTCGCCCACCTCTGAGTTTTAGTGGGAGCTGTAACCACACAAGGACCAAGACCCTGATATGCTTTCATGGCCCACCTCAGTGTTTTCGATGCTTTCAGGGCAGTCAAACATGCAGCTTTAAACAAGGTAAGTCAGCCACAGTGCAGTTCAAGTTTCCAGGTTTGACTTTGCACGGGGACATGCAGGGTCAGCAGAAATGTGTTTGCAGAGGCTGGCAGCCCTGCACGGAGACACGGTGTCTGCGGGAGCGCCCAGCCTGGCAGCAACAGCCCCGGCCCTCTCTGCCCTGCGCCTGGGCTGCCAGGAGCCAGGCAGGATGTGGGAAATGGGCTGCAGCTGCAGGACTCAAGGAGGCTGTAAATGGAAGGTTCCCCACCAGGTCTGAGGTATGGTCCCTTGGGGGATTTACTTTGTTTCCAGGTGGGTCAGGATTTTATCTGATAATGCACTTACCCCTCTAAAACCTGCTGAACTGCACAGACATTTGATAACTAGATAATTGATGGTGTTTCATGCAGAGAGTTCCTGTGAAGCACTGAAGACTCCTACTACAAGTCGGTAAATATTTTTTGCCCATTTTTATGCCATAGTAAGTAGGATGAGTAAAACAAGAAAATTCACGTGGGATGCCTGGGACAGATTCTGACCTCTGCATCTTCTAATCCCTCAAATGTGTGATGAGTTTTATCTTTTCCTGTGAGCAGTTTCATTCATTTCATTGTGTTTAGTTCTAGTAAAAGCACTAGAATTTGTCTCATTATGACTAAGAAAAGTAGCTAATAATTGTCATCATGCTTATCTCTTTGGCATTTTAGCTTGAGTTCCTACTAATAAAGAACTATTTGAGATTTTAACAGAAATGTAAATGTTGAAGTTTCACAGGTCATTGAGTTTTATAATATTGAGTCATTGGGCTATTATACATTGATCGAGCAAATAGCAAATGGTGTGACTTGCCAAAGAGCATTACTCAAATATTGACCAGGAATTCATGACAGTGGGCTACTCTCCAAGGACTACAAAAGTTAACAGGAAATTTCTACCTGACGCAACTGCAAGCTTCTGCCTTAAGACAGGCAGGCTTTTTTGGTTCCTTTTTGTTACTTACATTTTTAGTCTCCTCTGCTATATCCAAAGACTCTTATCATAAACAGAAATGTGCTCGGAGTAAAGGTTTCCATTTATGACAATTTTTTAGTTTATCTCTCAGTTATCTCTTATTTCCAACAGTCTATTGATTTCTTTAATTAATCATACCTATTATTCTTTTTATATTACAATATTATTTTATTATGATAATATAAATTTTTATTTAATTGTATAAATATATGCTTCCACCTATAAAGGGTAGATGCAAGGACAGGTAGCCTGGGAGCAATACAGAGATATTGTACAGAATCATGTAAGGAAAGCTAAAGCTCTGATAAAATTAAATTCAGCCAGGGACATTAAGGTCAACAAGAAAAGCTTCTATAGGTACATAAAAGGAAGATTTGGGAAAATGTAGTCCCTCTCCAGAGGGAAACAGAAGACCTGGTTGCCCAGGATACAGAGATGGCCTCAGTCTTGACAAGAAAATGATTTGGGCCACCCTGCCCAAATTGTAGAACCCAAAGGCAGGGACTGGGAGAGGGAAAAACTGTCTACCTTGGAAAAGCAAATTTGAGGGCATCTAGTAAACCTTAAGGTGCACAAGTCCATGCAACTTGTGACAAGATACATCTGCAGTTCTTGAAGGAACTAGCCAAGGAAGTGGCTAAGCCACTACTCATCATATTTGAGATGTCATGGCAATCCAGTGAAGTTCCCACCAACAAGAAAAGAGGAACCATTGTCATTATTTTTCAAAAGAGAAAAATGCAAGAACCAGGGAACCACAGGCTGGTCAGTCTCACCTCTGGACCTGGCAAGATTATGGAGCAGTTCTGCTTGGAAACCATGCTGAGGCAGAAGGAAAATAAGAAGATGGTTGGTGATGGCCAGCTTTGCTAAGAGCAGATCAAGCCTGACAAACTTGGTGGCCTTCTAAGATGGGTTTACAGCCTTGGTGGACAAGGGAAGTGGATAAGTGACAGACATCATCTACCTGGACTTGAACAAAACATTTCACACTGTGCCACCTGATAGCCTTGTCCCTAAACTGGAGAGACACGGATTTGTGAGGTGGACCACTCAGTGGATAAGGAACTGGCTCAAGGAGTTGTTTTCAAGGGCTCCCTGGTCCAAGCAGAGACCTGTGACAACTGGAGTTCCTTGGGGTTGGTCCTGGCACTGGTGCTGTTCAACATCTTTGTCAGTGACACGGACAGTGGGATCAAGGGTACCCTTGGTGAGTTTGCCAATCATGCCAAGCTGTGTGGTGCAGCACCTAAAGAAGACCTACAAGAGAGATGGGACTTTTTTCAAGGGCTTGTGATGATGGGACAAGAGGTAGTGGGATTGAACTGGAAGAGGGTGAGTTTAGATTAGATAATAGGGTGGTGAGACATCAGAACAGGTTGCCCAGAGAAAGTGTGAATGCCCTTCCCTGGAAGTGTTCAAGGTCAGTCTGGATGGGACTTTGAGAGGCCTGTTCTGGTGGAAGGTGTTCCTGTGTGTTGCAGGGAGCTTGAAACTAGGCAATTTTTAGTGTCCCTCCCAACCCAACCCATTCTATTATATTAAAAAAACTGCCAATGCCAATATATGCAGCTGTAAAATGTGATTTGTTACAGTACAATGCATCTTATCTTGACCAAAGAACACTAAAGTACAAGCTTCTAGCATGATCTTATTTGGTTTTACTTCTCCACAGTCATAAACCTGATCCCAAAAACAACATTTCAGCTCAGATAGGAGAAATTTCTGTTGAGAAGACCTTGTCTTAAACCCTACTTTTTTCCTAGGACACAGGACACCCTGCAGGAATTTCAAAACCTGGTGGTAAAGCAAGACCCTGATGCAGTTTGGGGTGGGAGCACAGTCTGTTTTTCAAAATATACAGCCAGAGCAGGTTACTCCTGGCTCAGAACCAGTGACCTCACCCATATCCACAGAGGAATGGGCTTCATTGGCTTCATTCTCCTTCTCACCATAAAAGAATTTGAATTAATTCCTTGAAGAACTCATAAGGCAGTTTGGGAACAATGTTCTTTCCTATGAAAGAACTATTCCACACTACTTGGAACAACCAGATATTGTCTTGGCCAGAGAGAGTGCTCTTGGACATTCAGCTGGATCGAGGAAACCGGGGTTTCAGTCCCTGTTCTACTGCCTATTTCACACTTTTGTGCTGTATGTTTAATAAAACAGAAACTGACATCAAAGTGTCTTTTCTCCCATGTGTGCTGTTAACATGAGATCACAGAATTACATTCATTCTCCTTCTTTATTTTAATTTCCTTCATTTCTAATCTAATGGATTTTGAACTAGTCCATAAAATTCAGTCTAATTTCAGCACAACAGCTGTAAGGAGACACACTGCAAGAGGTCACCCAGAGAAGAGCTGTGGATGCCCCATCCCTGGAAGTGTTCCAGAGCAGGTCAGATGGGGAGCAGCCATCCAGTATCACATATATTGAGACATTGCTTTGAACAACCTCCAATATCACATACAACAAGACACAGCATTGAAGTTCCGTGTGGCAGAGGAGGACCGTGGGTCCCTGCACTGAACTCAAACCTGTTAAGCAACCTTTCCACACAGACTTGGATAGCAAGCCACTGGATCAGGCCCTGCCCACCATGAGCTGAAGAGAGCAGCTTACTCATGAGCACACAAGTGGTTTAAGCACCAGACAAGAACCAATTTGCTGATTAGTCTGACTGTGCTGGAGGCCCTTGGCCAAAGCCAGGTCTTCAGCAGAGACCAGCAATCAAAGCAAGCCTCTGGACTTCTCACCACACTAAAAGAGGGAGTCTGCCCTGCTGCTCTTCCTAGCTGCTGCCACACTATCAGGAAAACAGAAGGAGCACCTCCAGAGCCACCTACACCAACATACCTTGAGAAGTGTTCATTCACCGCCAAGCACAGAGAGTCGCAGAGCAACTGCAAATAAATACCTGTCAACACCTGAGCTGTGAATATCACATTGCTTTGTGTAAAATGCCAGAGGCTTTAATTTGTATTTTTAGAGATTTTCACTAACATAATTATTTTCCAGCCTTCCTTAGAGTTCTAAGCCACTGTCTAGAAGGGGTTATATTCTGCTCCTGATTTGGCAGTAGAAGTGTCTCTGAAATAGCTTTTGCAATTTTCTGCCAGCAGAGGATACCCAGGACCAAAGCTTCCCAGAGCTGTGAATGCAGGTCCTGCTTTGAGGCTACACATTTTCACTTCCACTGTCTTTGAACAAAGAGCACACAAGATCTGATGCCTCACTTCATTCATCTCTATAATTTGGGGAAAATATATACTGCTACTTTTTTTTTTTTTTTTTTTTGAAGCTGTACCATTTTTATTTAGGCTTGCAATGTTTTCCAGCAGCAGGAATTTTGCACTGCCAGTCTTTGAGGTTTTGAGAACTACTGCACCTTGCCAAGAACATTTCTCATGACACAGGCTCATGATGGATAGATCAATAGATTCTTGAATCCTCATATCCTTTTCAAATTACTACCCGAGATATCTACCTGAGTAGGCCATCTTATCTGATAACTTAAACAAGCAACCTGTCTACACTTTAATTGTTATTGAGGATTAATGTTGTTTATAAAATGAAATCAATACAATCTCTATTGCTTATTAACTGAAACATTCTAGGCTCTGCTTTGTTTGCTTTGCTTTTCAATTAGTTTCTATTATTTTCCCTATTGGCTTTTAACAAATAGCTGTAGAAATAAACTTAATGGTTGTGAAACTGTTATCAGAGTCAACAAAGTCCCTTAATGGAAAGTCTTGTATATTTAAATGTAAAAAAGAATCCACTGTTTAATCATTTGACATTATGAGATAAGTTTATTACTATACATCTGTTCTGTACTGGGCCTTGGCTTGTTTTTAAGCTAAGCAATTAGGAGTTCTTAAGGGTTCTCTAAAGTTCAGATGTCAGAACTGTTAAGCTGGTCTCTACATTTAAGAACAAAAAAACTCCACAGTCTAATAACATTTGTTAAAAAATTGCAACACTGAAAATGGGCCAAAAACCATGGGATTCCTAGGAACACAACAAATACCATTCGTTTACACTGCAAAAGCCTTCTCAACACTGTGCAACAATTAAGTATGTGAAACGCCCGACTGACTCTGCCCATGCTTCCTCTGTGATCCTAACATGCAAGAGGACTGCTGCAGCTGCCAGGTTTGTTCCTCCCCCTCAGAATGGAAGGAGAGCAAGAAGGGTTGAAGGATGGTTTCTCAACTCTAGATGTACTTCTGAGTCTGAGTAGGATCCAGACAATGAGCAGGTGAATGTGAAGGAGGGATAGACAGGCAGAGTAGTTTTGAGGGTCCTGAAGGGCAATGATGTAGGGGACAAGTCCCAATATATAATGTAACAGTAGCATATCCATTCCAGCTAGCATCAGGATGGAAAAAATCTGTTTTTTCAGTCATCACTTTTTGGTCTTTGAATGAAGAAAACTTTTCTTCCACATTACTCACCATGTAGGTGACAGAAGTGTGTTTGCTGATGGGATTTTGAAGCAGAAACTCTCAGTCTGTAGGAATAGAGTTCCACCGCACTTGCTGAGTTGTACCTTTATGGATCTTTCCAGCACTGCAGTTTTACACATCACTGCTCATGGCCAGAGACACCTGCAACCCACACGCTCTTGGCACACAGTTTGTGGGCTCTCAGCAGTTTAGCTGGACGTGGTCATGAAACAAGCGAAGTTACAGGAGAGTGTTACATAATAAAGTGACGAGTTCACACAGGCCGGCAGCTTTGCCTGCTGCTGCTGCTGCTCAAACCACAGGCACCAAAAACAAGTGGCAAAATTCCTGCACTTCTCTACAAAAGGATTTGGCAGCATCACTTCTACTTAGTGTTCAATGACATGATTCGAGAGCTGGCAAAAGTGCAAGACGGGGTTGAACCAAGATCAGGAATCACAGAACCTTTAAGATGCAAGTGTATAATCCCCAGCACAGACTACCATTTTGTTCCTGGGAGCACACTCAGACATACACACAAGGAAAGAGTTCTAAAATCCACTACAAGCAGCATGTAAGATATCCAGAGCAACCTATCTCAGGAAATGTTCTGTGCTCCCCTGGCTTCTAATAATTGTGCTTGCAATCACCAGAACTGTTCCTAGCCTTCACACAGCACAGATGCATTCCAAGGGAGGGTGAGGCAAATGGTTATGAAGCTTACTCAGGTGTCATTTATTTCATGAAAGTTTTCTGGTTATTATAATCAAATGTCAATTGTCTGTAATTGCGGCATGCAATGGAAAATCCCTGCTTAGGACATGTTCTGCCACTTGCTGGTGAAGTACACTAACCCTCAACAATGAAGCAACACTGAAAAAATGGTTTTGACATGTAAGCAGGTCTAGGAGTATAATTAACACTTTTCTTTTTGAATTTTTTTGTATGGTTTTGCTGTAAGGAAACTACCCTGTATTTGAAAAGAAAGGTTCCATGCAGAATTAAATAATTCTTCTTACTCAGTTCATTTGCTAATCTAATTACTAATTAATAAAACTTTCTGCTTTAATAGCCTCTGTTTTGACTTATCTTCATGAACACAGATGAATCTTGCAGTGATCTTGCAAGGCACAAATGTGGCTTATAAGTAAGGATCAGTGCACAGAGCACAACTTGAGCGCACCCCAGATGCTGTTGCAAGACATTCTCTGAGCTTGCATTCAGAGCTTCAAAATTAGGTAATATCTACTTTTAAGGGGATTCTACTTGAGAAGAGAGGATTAAAATTTGAGGTCAGAACTGTGACTGATCATTGATATTGGCTGCGTGGGATAGGATAGATGACTCAGTATTTTAATTCTTTTTTTCCTTCCTTTTAAATGAAGCAAACTAATGGATTTACATGTATTTACTAGCCATATTATTCTGATGAGTTACAAAACTGTGGAAACATTCTGACATTGCTAAAATTGATAAAGCAAGCTCTTAAAGAAAACGTCAAAAAATTTCCACTAACAAACATTTTTTTTAACATTAAAGGCTGTAGAAAATAAAAGCACGATGGCAGTTTCATTTTGAAACTGAGAATGAAGAAATTAATATCAGAATCTAAATTCTGGGTCAGCTTGAATATAGATGCAGTAGACTTGCCGTCACTTCATCACTTGCAGATTAGAGTTGAGGCTGATTGACTTTCTGAAAAGATGGTACAGTTCAAACAGTCACGCTGGGCTTGATGCACAAATCATATCACATTGTTTTATGCATGTAGAAAAATATTATCTTTATGTACCATTAATATCTTGGAATCTTGTGGAAAGAAAAGGAATTAATAGTATCTCAGCAGTCAAGTAATCAGGGTAGATTATGAGAAGATGCACTTGAAAAATTAAGAGGGGAGAGGAAAGGGAGGAATTTCCGCAAGAATTACATTAGCATGCCAAGTTGGTCTAACATTCCTCATTAGTGTTTGTATTCTCTGTGCACTGTATTTTTTTAACAGCTGGCCTACTGTAGATGAAAATACACACAAAGAAAATGTGCAAAGCTTCCTTGGGCTTGTGCCTGAGGAATTCTTATGATTCCAAAATTATCTGTACTGATTTTAACTGTCACGCATAGGACAAACACCCAGACTTTATGCAGGTTTCTCAGAAAAGCTGAATTAGGCTGCTTTGTAGCAGTCATTGCAGTGATCACATCAGCACTTTTAAACACATTCACTGTCACTTCCTGTGATGAGAAGTGACATGAATACAAGACCAAGTGGGATTTCTAATTTTTTTCCAACCACTGATCCTTACATCACACGTATATACAAAGAAGATCAGAAATTATGGAACAAACCTAATTAAAGGTTCACTGGGCATAAAGGTCCATAATTCTTAGAGAAAGTGTATATGTGTATGCACCTCTATAAAAATATAATTATACATGCTGGTCATTTTGTGAAACCACTTAATTTGCAAAATTATTTAATTCTTGGTATTCAGATCATTAGCAAAAGAAGAATTATTATTGTGTTTATTGGCATAATAATACATAATAATTTCCTATACTTTCTTGTAGAACTGTACAACAGTACAAACATTATTCCAGGGATTAATTATTCTCAGGATTAATGTTTTCACAGCTTGAACTAACACGATTTTAGCTATTGTATTACAGCTCTCCTCTTTACCATCTGCATCTATTCACTTCTTTACACTCCTGTGACTACATTTTAAACAGCCCTGACCTTTGTTAAATTACTTGGTTAAGGCTGATTTAGGGGCACAACTTTATTATTATTAATATGCACGCCTGCAGGAAGATTGGAGAAATGCTCTGCAAAACCAGCATTTTATTTAGTAGACAGAAGAACAAAGTATTATGGTTTTGGCACAAATATGCAACTCTTCACTCATAGGTTGGAGAATAATTGGTTAGCAGCTCTTCAAAAAAGGATTGCAGAGTTATAAACTGCAAGCTGAACTTGAAATTACAGTGCTGGATGTGTGAGCAAGATTAAACATGGTCTGAAATTTCAGAGAAGACATTTTAAGAAAGCCTCTTAAAATGATATACTTCATACATAGGGCACAAAAGTGGTTGAAGTTCAGCACCTAACTGGCAAACCTGCAAATTATTTTCAGAAAGTATTAGTGGTTAAGAGGTGGTTAAGTGCTGCAAATACATAGGAATAAAATAACATGAGAACTCAACAGATTATACCCCAAAGTAAAGCGAGAGACACTAAGTGACCATAAATGCAAAGTATACTACCAAACTTACAGGCAAAATATAATTTGCTAGAAAATGGCCAGAGTTAGATATTGGCTTGCACAGAACTGTCAGGATCAGATCCCTGTTGGTGTCCTTGCAGGGCAGACCCCTCCCTCTCTAATCAGCTTTTGCAGTCTTGGCAAACAAAAAGAGCTCACTAAAATCACACAGCCTGCATAGGAGAGGTGCAGAGCACAGCAGCTTGAGAGATTGCACAGAGCAGAAAGTATCATGCAGACATCTAGAGCAGATGCAAATATGAATTTTATGGGCTTGTTCTCTTGAATGGTATGTGTCTCTATGCTTAAAATAAGTAATGTGTTCCAATTATTTTTATATTAAATGAGCAATTATATTTGATGTGTTTTTTATGTAAAATAACTCAACAAAACTTAGAAAAAGATCAGTTGGCCCATGTTTAGAATGACAACCCAAGCACCACATTCTCTCTCTGGATCCAAGCTTGCTCAAAATGTTCTCAGTATTCTTTTATTTGGTTTGATTTCTGTCCCACTCTCCTAAAGAAAAGCAAGTGGGATGTCACAATACACACTCACAGACACCAAGGCCAGTTGCAGTAAGTCAGCATCCACCCCTCTGAAAATATCAGAAATTACTGGTAATAATTAACCAAAAAGTTACATAAAATGCTAGTATGCATAATTAAAAACTCTACTGAATGCTTGGTGAAACAGTAGCCATTTATCATAAAAAGCTATAAATAGAAGGGATATTGAAGGAAAAAACTCTAAACCTACTGAGAGGGTCTCTTTAAATGACTAATTTTTATCTGAAGCTTTATTTATTGGAAACAGTAGGATACAGAAGATACCTTACAAAGCTGATTAAGCTTCACCATGGGTCACACACCCAGATGAAAAGCGTATTTTTTTTTTACCTCCCAGATCAGTTCTCGTGAATATTACTTTGCAATAACAACTCTGGAAATGACCTAGGAGCCAAAGCACCCTGCAGCAAGAAAGGGTAATATCCTCTCCAAGCAGACCCAAGGATCCTTTGGTGAGATGCCAGTTCTCAGGTGGAAAGTACCCACATTTTTCTGGATTAGCCTGCATCTCCAACCCCTTCTCTCTTCCTACCCTCTGGCTCAGCAAACCACTTTCTCCCTAGTGCTCCCTCCACCACACTGCCTGTGCCAACACAACTTCAGAGCCTCCTGGGGCAGCGTTTTGGCTCTCCTTTCAAAGGCTCAGTGCTGGGCCACGGAGAAAGCAACTCAGGAGTGACTTTTTGGGGAGTGACTGCCATGCTCAGCACTACCAGGGCTCCTTGAGCTCTGCACTGAAGGGGAAAATTGTCTTCTGGCTGGGAACAGTGAGGAGCTGGCACCTTGCTCCCGTCCCTCAAGCTCTGTGGTGGCTGACCATTCAAGGTCATTCCTGATGGACCAGATGGCAAGGGACCCGTGCAGGTGTTTGGTTTCACCATTTTAAAAAGCCCTGTACAAACCAATGTGACTTTTTCCTCACAGCATGCTCTTGCATGCCTGAACACTGTTGAGGACACTGCAGGACTGGATCCTAAGACAGAAAATGCAATTTATGACCTAGCAGAGGAAATAATCAGTGTATTACATGCATTGTTGGCATTAGCCTGGAAAGAGCATGAAACAGTAGAGACTCAGTGAACAGGACAGTAAGAGCACTAGAAGCTACAAAAGTCAAAAGAAAAATGGCAAGCACCAACAGTAGTAGCAAGCTTGAAGTGAGAGAGAACAACAAACTACATGTGCATTTGTGATGTGCTGTGGCTCAGAGCAAATAATCCACTACAGTTTTATGGTGTGCATACTGAAATACTACTGCTCAGAACAGACACAAAACAGTATGGGCAAAAGGAACTTGATTATAGCATTTATCTGGGAATTGCTACCTTGTGGGCAAACAGGGAGAAGTAAAAAGAAGACAAACTTTTCTGGGTTTGCCTGATACATAATTTAAAATGACTGAATGAAAAGTCTAAAACCTGGATCTGCCTGGCTCTAAATACAATCAAAATTGATGTGATGTGTGCGTGCTCCTCTGATCTCACTAAGATATATCCTTGAGGTCAAATGCACATTGCTGTGCTGTACTAGGACAGGGCCTGAAACACCAAAAAAGACATGGAAGTTTCCTGAAGAATATGTATGAATCCTTGACTGTGACTTGAGAAATTTTTTCCACTGTCTGGATTTCTTTTCCAATGCCTCCAGCTAAATTAAAAGCAGAAAGGAGACAATTTTTCAGGAGCTCTTTCAGCACGTTATAATTAGAGATCATTTCATCATCTTAAACATCATTCAGTCAAATAAATGCTGATTTGAGCTGCAGCATCAACAACTGCAATGAACTGAAGTTATATAGAAATCCTCTGCACTTTGCTTCAAGCCAAAATTGTGTGTATTGCCATGGCCAGGGCCAGGGCTGTGACCACAGGGTTCAGACTGTCACCCCAGCTCTTGCCATGTCTGCAGGCTGGGGCACCACACACCCACAAATTTTTGTTATTAGCATTCTCACACACGCTTCTGTACTGACTAAGTCCCATATAAGTCTCTTGAGTGATGATAATTAGTTATGGTAACTCCTGTTTTTTTTTTTAACTTTTTTTTTATACTCTCTAATAAAATTGGCACAATAAGATACTAAAGGCATGTTATTTCCAATTTGTTGATACAGAATGCAACCTAGAGATACCAAGATCAGAACCAAAAACATTCCTCGACTTTTAAGTCCCTCCACATTGTATGGTTTTGGATTAAACTTGGACAGATAAACCCTTGTTGCCATTGCATAGTGAATTATTATTGAACTGAGGAACACATTGATGCAATTGCTAGTTTGGTAGTCTGGATGTCAAACTTGATCTCATAAAGGGTTTCTATAACAAACTCCTCCTGAATAGTTTGGAAGTTCACATAAAGGACTCCTTCAGGATTTGAGCTCTTACTGATTTTCCCTCTTTTAAATACCTCTACCATACTCTGTGTCTATGTTGGAAACAAAACAAAACCATACGAGAGGAGAACAGCAAGAAAAAAAAAGTGGAAGTTGGAATATGATGGCCCCTACAGACCTGTAAGTCTGACTGCTGTTGTATGCAAAGCAGATAGAGAATAGCATAAAATACAGCTTGGGTTGGTTAAAATGGGGCTATAACTTTTAATCTTTCTCTCTGAACTGATTTTCTTGGAAATGTGGTAGATTTATGTGAAGTCCTGTAAGATATCTGATATCCTGGCACAGAGGAGCTTGCTGTTTTAAGCTAGAGAAGATGTAGTGGATTAACAGAATTATAAAGCAGATAAGGAGATATAGAGGGAATGGGAGTATCCAGTGCTGAAAGGGAATATTGAGAGAAATCAATAACCTAAAGGAAATTGGAGACAGCCTTGATAACTGGAATAAAATTAGTGAGAATAATATTTGGTGATCCAAAGCAGAAGAATCTCTGCTTGGCAGGTGGCAAGTATTTCTACTGTAAGGAGATTCAGTTGGGTCTGCATCTACACTGGGATGCAGGGGATTTTGCTTGGAGCATTTGCTTGGAGCATCCCATCATCTGCTGCTTCCTTCTGGCCTATGCACCAAGATTTTTGCAAGGAGTAATGTCTATAAACTGGAAGAGGGTAGGAAGACTTTAGGCAGATTTTAGGAAGAAATTATTTACAGTGAGGATGCTGAGGCACCGGACAAGTTGCCCAGAGGAGCTGTGGATGCTCCATCCCTGGCAGTGCTGGAGGCCAGGTTAGATGGGGACTTTAGCAACATAATCCAGTGAGAAGTGCCATTGCTCATGGCAGGGGAGTTGGAACTAGATGATTTTTAAGGTCCTTTCCAACCCCAACCATTCTATGGCTCTATCATTGCCACCCCAAAGAAACAAGTTGAAGGCACTGAAAGTGTGAAAGGGAGGATGTAAAGGTAGAATGCTGACAACCACTCCTTTTGCCTCCCTTTATATTCACACATGCAGAATGGCAGTGAGCTGCCAGCATGAATGACTACATGTTGCAATGCTGCAATGGGAACATGAACTGAAATTATATATATATATACATATGTCAATCTGCTCCAAAACCACTTATTGCCTTCATAGGAATTTGGATTTGCAAGTCCAGCTTGAAATAACATATGTGAAAGTGTGTTGTTCCAGACATCACAGTCAATGCATCCTGGATTTTCATCTGTATGTTGTAAGGTTAGTTAGTACAGGTTCCAAAGAGCTGCTCCAGTAATCCAGCAGGGCACGACACCACAGGGAGACTCTGCAGGGTTTCAGTCTGGCTCCCTGCCAACTGCTTTTTGGGGTTCACATGCATTTCCATGGACTTTTATGGACCAGCTCTGACACTGGACTTCAATGTTCAGGATTCTCTATGTTAGTAAGTGGCTGTGGCACGAGCAGATCACTGGAGCTGCCTGGCAGGTCACCTGTGCACACAGCTGAGAGGTGTTGGCACGTACCACTGGCATGGGTATTTGCCTATGCAAATGCAGACACTCTGTGGGGTTCATCTAAACACAGCTCTAGCAGTCTGTCAAGCCCTAGAGAAGCTGTACAGGTGGCTGGAACAGGGCTATTCCTTTCCAAGCACTGACGGAGCACCTATGTCTTCGCTCAATATAACTAAACGCAACAAGAGAAAAAGCCCATATAAACTAATAAAAAATGTGACTCTGCATAAAATTTCCTAATCTGTTTCTTCCCAAGCTCATCTCTGATAGGTATCTACACATCAGCCACAAGCCAGAATGGGCTACATTGTGAAAGACGTGCATGCTTTACATATATTGCATTGCTACATACAGAAAACAAGTTTCGTGCCCTGACTGTTAGAGTCCAGAAAGCAACGTTTTCTTTTTCCTAAAAGATCATAAAACTCAAGGAAAGATATCCTCTTTCATAATGTGGGGAACAAAACACTTCAGCAAGTTTCTGAATTAGGAAGCCAAAGGGAAGATGGGGAAAAAAGTGCATGGTCATTGCCCCAAGTTCAAAATATTTATATTTCCTCAGTCAGTTTCATTTTTTTGTTTTGTTGTTGGTTTAGGTAGAAGGGGAGATCAATTTAATTTTACAATTATATTTTTTCCTGAAAATATTCTAATGAGTCATTTTAACCAGATGAAATTTCCCAAAACATTCTTTGAGTAAGAAGTGTAAAAGTTGCACTAGTTTAGACAAACAAGAGCTTGTCCATCCCCCAGAGAAGAGGCTGTCCCAGTTTGCCATCCCAAGGAAAAGAGTTTCTTGAAGAAATTCCAGTCCAAATTACGAATTATGCAAGTCATGTGTTTTTGCAATGTCCATCTCAGTAGACTGCATCTAGGTGGAGATTAACTACTGACCTAAAGAGCTTGTCTCTATAGGAAACTACACCTAAAACTACACATGTAAACCTCACTTCAGCCTATTAATACAATCTGAGATATTTCATTGGATAAATTGAATAAATTGCTGTCATTATCATTTTGCCTGAAACCTTCTTCTAAAAACAAAATGAAATTACAGAATAAAACACGTCCAATTACATTTTTTTTCACTCCTAATCTGTCTCTCCATGACTAAGCTAACACATGCTTACAAAGGTTAGCCTTGGGCTCTGTTGTACAGTCACCTCTTCTTGTTTCAACTTGCTGAGAACTTTTTTAAACTGGAAAAGAAATATTGAGCTAGAAGAAGTTACTAGGGTTACTGTTTCTTGACTACTGTTGATATGAAAAGAAGATTTAGATATTTGTTAGGGTAAAACTATTCAGAGAAACAGACAGAAGAAGCTGTGGATCTGATCTAATCCAATCCTTTGGCTATATAAGAGCATGTTAGACTTTATTACTGATGTACTGAAGTTATCCTCAGCGGCACAAGGGTAGCAAATAATTCCAACCAAAGTGCAAAGGAAAGGTGAGCCAGGCATGTCAAAAACAATTGCTAGTAGGACTGCAATTAGAATAAAACACTTCCCTCAGAAAACAGATATGTCAAAAAACCTAGCTGATGGTCAGCACCAGAAATGATTTTTCAAAAGTCAGAACTACAAAAGTACTTCTGGGTGTCCATGGCCTTCTCATTATTTTTCCATTTCAGTCTCTTTTTTTTTTTGCACTCCTTTCTCTTATGTCCTTTAATTACTTTTAGTGTCCTGCTCCTTCCTAGACTTTGGCCTCATATGTACTGTTCCCTGACCTGAATTCTGAGATAGACCTTTTCTTTTTGTTTGCTCTTTCCTTTCCATACTCTTTACCATTATTTTTTTTTTGTTTAAGAAAATTAACAATTCTGGTTACTTATGAACCCCGGAGAATAATGATATGTTGAAATTGTGGTTGGGCAGTACCTGAAGCTTCATTAGCAGGACACTGCTCTGAAGACCAAGAACTCTATATCCTTCTCATATTAATTAATTATATTTTTTGTGGCTATTTAGCATCATTTTTCTGATAAAAAGCAGAAAGAGTTAGATTGCATGGTCAAAATTATTAAATTACATAAACCAGGTGCCTCACCTCATGACAGGTGGCTATAAAGTGATGTCCTCAGCAAAAGTTCCAGGTCAAGAATTCACTAAAATTATACACTGACCATTGCTTTTGAATGCTTTTCAATTATCTGTGATAGGCTGGGACTGCCTCTCATAAATTTACTGGCCTGGTGGATTGAAGCTGGAAATGAAAAGCTTTCCTGTACAGACACAAAGTCAGTTTTCAGCATCACTGAGTACAATGAAACAGCAGCTTGCAAAAGTGTCTTTGATCCTAAGGTTAAACTGTAGTGGAGGGATTTATATCATGTTAAGGAACACACAGCAGAGGAAGACCAAAGCCAGTCTGGATTGGGATATTTTACCTTTACCAGAATCAAGTGATGGAATTCTAATCCTCTTCAGGAGCCAAAAACACAGCCCTGAACCACTTCTGCCACTCATAGTTGGCAACTTTCAGTGTTTTTATCTTCAATTCCTAGAGAGAAGCATCTCACATCCATTCCCATCAATACATAAACTGAAACTTTTGAATTATGGGTCGTTAAACAAACAGTGAACCATTAAAAATTGTGAACCAGACTAATACACTTGACTGAATCAGGAATTATTAATCTGCAATTCTTGGGAGTTTTATTTCTTTCTACTAACTAGTTGCAGCCTTTTCTGACCAGTGCTGGGTATTTTTTTCTCCCTTTGAAGAAGCTCCTTTAGCAGTGCTACAGCAGACTTCTCCCATTTTTCACATCTTCCATAATTTTTAGCTAACCCTGTGCTGGCTGCTGCTTCTTGTGCTGTTTCACTAGACCCAAATATTTGGAGTTTTGGACATCATGCTTATGGTGCCTTTTGTTAGTACAGAACAGAGAATCACACAGCAATGGAAATCAGACAAAAGCAAAGGTGCTTTTCTAGAGTGCTTCATGCTGACTTCACCATGGATGGTGATACCCATGAGCATTCATCCCTTTAACAGCAGGAGTAGGAAACCACTCTGCACCTGTATTTAACACAAACTATTGCAAATATCACACTGTAGAAAAGCCTATGAATAGCCTGGGCCAATGCTGGTTTTGTAGTCACCTTGTGCAGGCCACATCCACCACGGGTGTGATGTGTGGTTGGTTAACGCTACTGTGCCTTGCAAAAGCTGAGAGCTAAGAAACCCTGCCCTTGAGAACATATTTTAAGCTAAAAGGACAGCACAAATGTACAAGCCAGATCTGTTACAAAGGAAAAATTGTTACAGCTGGCTCTTTAGGAGCACAGAAGAACATAAATGCTCCAAAGGACACGATGCAGGTCCAGCTCACAGTTGTGCATCCCTCCCCTCTACAGTGTGGATACTGACTGCTGTGGGCAAGCAAGGGGGCCTCTGCTACTCATGGAAGCTTTTGACAGCAAACACAACCTGTTTACATATATCCTGCAGGAAAAGAAGGGTTTGCAGGCCAGAGAAACCACCAAACAACTAACAACATGCAACAACTAACAGCTGATCAACAAGAAACAACTAACCCTGCTTTGCCTGGAATAGCACCCGTCTCCAGTCCATGCATCCACGTGTAGGAAACCAACAAATGCCAACACCTCAAGGAAAGAGTCAAGTGGTTTTTTACAGAGGATTAGGAATGGTGACCAAGCAGTCCATAGGACTTCCTTTGGAAATATTTGCACATGCTCGGGACCATTCCACAGAGGAAAGCACATATTCATCTTTTATCATGTGTGGCTTCAGTGGAAATTCTCCTGGTTTTGTCAATCACAGCCCCATAATGAATAAGGGAGAGGATGGATGTGCCAAATATTCTGGCCCCATTCATAGTTGTCTTGCTAGCTCTGGCCAATACAGAATGATATTAAGACGTCTGTATTTAAGTATATGTGGACTGAAAAAGCATGCAATGTGGTGGTAACAAGGGCTGACAAAATATCTTTAGTCCAGTCCAATCTATCAGCCCTCCCTCTGTATCTGGCTCTCTATGTGGATACTTCTTAGTAAAACTGTTCTGGAGAGCAAGATCTTCCTTTATTTTTGGAAAATAGTTTTATAATAATATTTCAGCAATTAAGGACAGCATCCAGTTAATAACTGGAGAAGGTATTTTAATTTATTAAATCTTTTTCAATGAATAGATGTCTTTTAGACAAAAAGATGGCTTATAAAAGTCACTGCACATTGAAGAGACTGCACATTTGGTGTTCTGCTGGGCAACTGATTCCCTCAGTCATAATTAACCTGCAATCAGGGTAACACAATTCAACTAACCTACCAAGTGGATCTTAGAAATTATCAGAAACATAGAGTAAAAAACTAACAGTGGCTAGCAATGGCAAATCAGCACTAAAAAAAAAAAAAAACATTAATAGGAAACAACTACAGCTTTGTTCTTTGACATTTAGCTATTTAGCTTTTACTAAGCAGAATATATTAGAAAGGACACTTGGGCTCACCATGAGCTTAGAAGTAGGAGCCAGACCTCGGAATTTTGCCAGTGGGATTCAAAAACCAAAAGAAGCAACAGGCAGAAACCAAGAATTTCAACTCCTTTGCCCTCAATGTTCCTTCCTTGTTTAATTTTTTTTTCTATCCAGAAAAGCAAATAAACAAATAATAATTTAAAATCCCAAACAAACAAACAGACAAACCCAAACCCAGCCACAATGTTCTGCAGGTGACCTTTGTGTGCTATTTGCAATGCAGGAGGAGGCTGGAGGGAGGGGGAAGAGAAGCAGTAACTTTCATGCGCCTTTTTGTGGTAACCATCTATGTTAACCCCACTGTGAGTGCTGTAATGTAATGCCTATTTCACCTTCACACCGTGCAAGATGTCTGGAGTCCTTTGAAACAGAGATTAGTCACTTGCACCTCTAGGGCACTATGATGTTAATTGTATCTAGCTGCATTTAAACATTGAAACTTCTTTTTCATCCAAAGGACCAACAACAAAATGACTTTTTGCATCCTGACTCACAAGGGAGAGCCACTTTCTGAATCAGTATTACCACCTTTGGGCAATATCTGACTCTTCTTGGCAAGTGCTGCTTCTCTATAATTAATTGAGTGCCCCAACACCAAACGTTGCTGAGAAGGAAGGATCAGATCACTGAGGAACGATGAATTTAAAAAAGCAAGAAACAGCAAAAGTAAAAATAAAAAAATCATCGTTTATAATAAACACACATTAAAATAACTTTTCTATTCATTTGAGAATAGTGGGTCTGAACAATTTCAAATTATGAAAGCAGAGAATGGGAACAAGAAATGTTCCAAAATTACATAAGAATCTGGCCAGTTTACCTGTGCTCTGCTTCTTCTAAAGATGAACATGTGGAACTTTCCATCAAAGAGGGGGCAGAAATTTCCTTTATTTTTCCTCTTTTGGTTCTCTCCCTTATATCCTGCTGTTTTAAGGAAACATCACCCTTTCAAGTTTTACGAAATACCTGGTATTAGTCCTCCAGTTGGGAATGGATAGGATTTTCATAGAATTTCAGCTGTCAAAATACTTGATTACTACAACACATAACTGTTGAAAGAAGCCAGATGGAAAGTGTAGAAATTTCCAGCTTAAATACTGAGCAAATAAACCTCACCAAAACTGGCTTAAATTGATTTCCACTTTTGTTATAACAACCTATGTTTCTTCCATTTTACATATCAATTTCAACTTTCCAATTGGAAAACTTCAAAAGAAAAAATATTTTATTGAAATACTTATTTATCAGTAATTCCCAATTTCACTTATAAAACAAGGGATGAAAACTTAGCATATGATTACAACATTAATTGTCACAAAGTTATGAACCTTGTGATAAAGGTAAATAGAATCCTAAATTCTGTTTAAACACCATACTACCAATGAAATCTACAGGTATGAAGCCCTTTCTTGGCTGAATACTGTAGGGTAGTGATTTTTAATTTAAAACTAGATTTATTTTTATTCTTTTTTAGATTGGAATGATTACCTGTCTTGCAAGGTTCTAGTTTTGATAATTGATTTGTGATCATCACCTGCACAAGTTTCTCAAGGGATTGAAATTTCAGCAATATTGCACTGAGAATTTATACAAATATTTGATGGGCTGGCAAGTGGTAAGGAGAAGCCAAAGGATGCATGATAGCCTAGAAATGCAACATGATTTGTAAATGGAGGAGCAGCAAGAAAGAGAATGAAAAACTCCCTTTATCTAATGAGAGGCACCACTACACCCACTTGTTTTCTCCCTGCTTTCTTCCAGCCTTTCACTCTGCTCCTAAAAGCAAGCAAACACCACCCCTTTCATCTTCTGTTACAGACTTTGTCATAGTCCTAAATATTTTAATATATACATAAATGCAGAAAGAAAACCAAAGGTTTTCCATTTTGCTAGCAGAATCCATATGCTCTCTTTCCATATCTGTTTCTTTGCACCTTTTTCTGTGTGATCTACTTTTCTCCAATATGCAGGTTTCTTGCACAACCATGTATTCCTTATTTTAGAAGCTCTCCTATTTGCAGACACACTTTTTCATCCTTTTTCTGCAACTATCCCTCACAGTCAAGTTCTGGAATGTTTCTTTCCCTCTGGGCTTGGTATTCATCTGTCTCTTCTCAGAGGCAGAAAATACTTGATCATCCCCAAATGCCGGACACTGGGCACACGTAGATATGAGAACTATGCTGTTTCTCACAGGAAAGCATTCCCAGGCTGCTGACTAAGCCTCATGGTCCTCTGGAACAGAGACTAATGTAGCCAATATACTAAAATAATAGTGATTCTCCAGTAGTTCCCCTCTGATTGGAATTATCCTCACACACTCCCCAGGCTTAAGCAACAGAAGACGGTCCCAAAGATGAGAAACAGGGGAATTTCCCCCAGCCCCTGACCCCATTCCATCATTCTGAAGGAACCTTCTTGATACCGAAAATGTTTCATGCTTTAATATAACACTTTTTTAAATAAAGAACCCTCTCTTCAAACTTTTTCTTCCATGAACCCTGAGCAAGAAATTTTTCATAAGAATCAGCTAAGCTTTGCACGTCCCACTGTAAGAAAAGCACTGCCAGCTCGTCTCAGATTTGCAGGGCCAGCTCATGGCCCACAAGCCAAACCAACCTTTGTTTTTCCCTGTCTGTCAATTTCCCAAGCTCATTCATCAAGGTTGTTTTCATTTTCTTAACAAGACAGAACTGTCAGAGCAGTGAAAAAGCTGTATATATGTATTTTACTTTATTTTAATAACAAAGCAAGAAAGAAAGGGGATAAGAAAATGAGAAATCTTTTGTCTGAAGACACCTGAATCTGAATGTAGAAACCAGCCATCTCTATTTTAAGGTGATAAAATATTCAGAACTGCAGATTGTACACTTCTCATTTCCCTGTGGCTGCTCTTAAACTCTGAAATAAGATTAGATAAAATTTCTTAAAAAAAAAAATGCAAAACCAAACCACCCCACTTCATATTCACAGTTTAATCACACATCAACATTAAAACACTCATGTTTTCTAGCCTGTACCTATCACACAGGTTAATAACTAATCTCCAGAGGATTGGAACAATGGTTCCTTTTATTAAAAACATGTTTTAGTACCAGTTTCATCTGGGGAGAAATTTCTGGGGAATTAACTTTTTAGAGACTCATCCAGAGCAGGGAAGAGGGAGGGAAGGAATGCAGGCTGAAGAAGCTGATTTTGCTTCACTGTCTGGTTCATGGCTTCAACACACTGCTGGACAATTATGTGACTATGGAGGATAAACCAGACTCTCCTAGAGGTAAATTCACTGCTGGAAATCTCAGCAATTAAGTTCTATGTAAAAAGTAATGCTAAACACAACTGGGCTGCAATATGCCCGTCTACTCAATCACAGCAAAAATCAGAGGACACTCCACCCACATGTTGCAGGAGATATTAACTCTGTAAAACATGCTGAACTGCAAGTTTAAATCCAGATATCTGGGGAGAAGTCTGGACAGCTCTTCCAAATTGGCTAACTAGTTTGTTTCAAGAGCAGAGAGGTTGGTTTTCCCCTGGGAAACAATGTTTTGTGACACCCTCCTACACAGAAGCCGTGTGGTAGCCTGACCCACTGCTGGGGACAGAAACTCAGCCCCTATGGAGCAGAATTTCAGGAGAGCTCACCAGATGCTTCTGGCAACTATCTGCCAACTGTGCTGCATATGGACAACCTCATTAAATTCAATTAAGAAACCTTGCAGTTGCAGCAGGGCAGACACCCAGGCTGGAATATGAGCAATTGGGATTTGTTCTGCATCTACCTCCAGTCAAGGCCAGGACTTGGAGTCAGCATCTTTTATAAGCAGCATATGCACACACCACAGGATGCAAGAGTCCAAGCTATAAATTGTATTCCTTCTTTTCTAGTTCATCTCATGGCTGATGGGTGCTACTTTTCCCAATGAAGTTACATCTTGCAGGTGTCCTGAATTTGGTGGAAAGCAGAATTGGATGGAAAAGCAAATGTAGTAACAAACCATGGGACCGTTATTCACTGTCTGATGGCAAGGAATAGCTGCCTTGGAAAGTGCACACCTAGCCACATAATCATTCCACAATTGCTTCTTAATGCAAAGGATAAAGCCTTTCACCTCCTTTCAGCCTTTTCCCATGGCCAACACTACTGCTCTGTAATAACTCATCTCTGAGTAACAAAGCAAACAGCATTACAAAATAATTTCTGAGGCCAAATATCTGATAAAGATGATTAATGCCTCATGAAATGCCCAAGTCATATTTGCAATTATTGCAATATTTGAGATGGATAAGAGGAGAGAATTATAGGATTTGTTGTAAGGCTGAATTATCTACAGGAAGTTCATGTGAAAGTCACGCTACCATCTAACTCGCTGGTACCTGCCAGGCACACTCCTTAAGAGCTGGTTTATTTGCTTTCTGGATTTTAGAACTAGAACAGTTAGAGTTTTGAGATAGATTTTTTTTTTTTTAAGCTACCTTCATAAATATCCTCATTCTTGAGAGAGACTGTATTGGTCTAGAAACTGCTGCACAAACACAGGAATCTTTCCCAGTGAACAGATTTTGGGGTATTCTTGAATGGATGCCCAAACCAAAGTTTCACAATGTTTGTTCTAGACAAAGTTTGCCAGCAAATACAAATGTTCTTTCAAAGAAAAGTGATGTACTATTTCTTCTGAACAACTCACGTGGGTATGTTCTGTAGTTTCCCAGCATGACAAAAACCTAATGTTTGGCACATGCTTTTGGGGGAAAGAAGACTGAAAGGTACTATCTTAGAGGGCTTCAACCACGTCACATTATATAGTCCATAAACTGTGAAGACCATTATGAATACCTTCCTTTTTTTCCTGTGATGGGATAAAGAAACTCTGTTTATAATCATAGATTGCCTTGGTAACCAGCTAATACACAAATGATAATGTTTGATGAAAGAACAATATGAAAGAGATGATATTACTGTTGGCAGCCACCTACTCCAGAGTTCTCATATTTATTCAAGCAAAATTATAATTATTATTATTACATCATTTTGTTAATAATGACTGAACACTTTGTAAGGATTGTTAAAATCTAAATTCACAACTGGAGTTGTTCTGACTGGACATAACTGTTTTGTTTTTGCTTTCATGATGCCTTAAGGTTCTCTCTTATAGTCAGTCACTTCTCTGGTGCTAATGAAAAGCCTTGCTGCAAATACTCAAATTTAATTATTATTCTATGACCACTCCTATACCCCCCAGCCCCAAATTGCACCAACATGAACACCAGTGGCAAACAAGCACAAACAGGGCATTAAAAAGGTCAAAGAAAATTTGTTTTCAACTTTAAAAAGGTATTTCTGTAAAACTCTTCTCAGCACCTGCTGAGTACTTATAGCCCATATAATTTTCTGTACTCCTGCAAACTGCTCATTTCACATGTAGAGGCAAGGAGGAAATATCTGGAAGAGAAAAGCTGGCAATGAGGAGGATCCTTCTCCAGCCATTTGTGTCTATCATGTGAAACTCCAGGCTGCCTTGAATAGTCGAAGTGTATTAGAGAAGGAATGTGGACAGACTTTCCCCCCCATTTCCAGACCAAACAAGTAGAAACAGGGAAATGCCTTGCAGGCCCACCTGAGCACAGATGGATGCGCAGGGAATAGGGCTGAGCCACCACACTCTGTTTTTCCCATTCAGTTTTTATAGCAAGCCACACAGCCATCTTTTTTCTTAAGGTGTGCTGCAATATCCAGTCACTTGCAGCTACCACCAAAGAGCCTGGTGGTTTAGCACATTCAGACTTACATCCAGAATTTTTTACCCACCAGAAGACTCAATGAGTAACAGAAACACCCTTATTGAGCCCTTGCTGTGACTGCAAAACCATGGTGCAGGGGACGGAGCACACCTTGCTCCAAAGGCTAAACACTGAGGGCAAAGCACAGTTGCCTGTGCTTCTCTGCCCAGACACCACCAGTGCTGTGGCAGGAGACACCAATAAAATGGGCATGGCCTTCATCTGCTCCCCTGCTGTTCCTCCCCTTGATTCTCCTTGAACAAATCCTGCTTCCTCCCTTGTTAGGAAAGAGGGAAGCTGGTCTGAAATCAGCTTAGTCACCATCACTGATGCAGTTGCACAGTGCTAGCTGAAACAAAGAAACCTTTCCTACCCACACCCAATCTGATATTATGCTACCCCGGCCTATAACAATACATTTTTGGACATACTTGTCAAGAGTGAAAATTTTGCTAACAAACACTATGACAGAGCAAGCACAAAAACCTGCAGTAAATGAGACTTTGGAAACTACAATATTTCTTTTACTTACAAGGAACAAAGAACCTCATATGTGTCAGGAATAAATGGAAATCAGAAATAAATGGAAATCAATATTTCACAAATGAATATTCATGTGTAGAAAATGCAGCGTTTTTGTTAAAATAAAGATGTAATTTGCAATTAACTAAGAAACAAGAACTATTTCTTCTAGAGCCAATCTAATGAGGCTTTTAAAACTGGCATATTCTGATCTCATCTCTTTCCCTATGGGCAAAGAAGCCGATCTTGAGCTTTCCTGTTGCAGATCAAAGTGATGGCTACAAATGTTACTGAAACAAAGTCTCCCCTACTGTCAGGCAAAACAGGATAAAAAGTAAACAAGAAAAAAACTTCTGCGCAGGCATATAAGACAAAATAGGAGATTACTTCTGCCATGCTAAGAAAGCTGAACATCTACTGGATTTCAACAAATACAACATTATTATGATAGGAGACTGGTTACCATATATGCGTCAACTCTCTGGGGAATCTGATTTTTATTTTCCTTCCTGTTCAAGGGACAGTTGTTCATATATTTATTTGCATTGCCATAACGTGGAGATGCAGGCTGTGATCAGAGGTCCATTGTGTAAGGTGCTGTACACACAGTTTATCAAAACAGCCTCCGCTTCAGAGACCCTCCAGTCTAAACAGGGAAATTCTAGAAGTCCCGAGGGGAAACAGAAGCTTGTAAGGTTTCCAAGAGAGAACCAGAAAGTCTTTGGAAAAGCATCTTTGGGTGGCATTTCAGACTAAATGGAAATTTTGGTGTTCTCATTTCAGTGATATATTTCCTTGGGTTTGTGTCATTAGAAATCTAACCTGCATTTTCTCAGCAATTAGATCAAAACTGTTGCAGATAGTAAAACTGAGGCTTGAAGTTTGTGCCCATTGCAAAACCTAACCAGAGTACCTTTCTATCAGAGAATTCATTGCTTTATGAATTCTCACAATTCCTTCTCAAACATCAAGTACCAGAAATTCGTCATATACTCCTCATCTGCAAATGTCACAAACTAACTCCTTGTTACTCCACCACTTGTTCCATCTTTCTTGAAGATCAAGGGAACTTGGAAAAATACAGAAAGCTTGTCTGCATGAGTGACTGTCACACAGGGGAGAGAGCAATAAAAATTCTGAAGGCAAGTCCACTGGGGCATTTTCAAAATTAAGGCCTGAAATATCTTGAGAAAGACACTTTTAAAACAATCTTTTCAAAGAAAATGCTTCCCAGATTTGTTTATGTAAAAGAAAAATATGCAAACCAACTGAAACAGGTGTGTTCCTATACAAATTATCTTGCATCCCTTTAGAGACAAAATTATTAAACATGAGACACAATGAAATAGCACCCTCTAAGCATAAATATGCACTAGGAAGAGAAGTGTGGGCATTTTAGTCAGGAAAGAACTAAATGGTGGGCAGAAGAAAAGGAGTTTAGGAAGATATACTTTACACTGTTTGAGGGCATATTCCTCCTTCTCTGGTCTAGAAAACAAAAGGATGAAGCAGGGGACACAAAAAACTAAAGGGTAGTGCCAAGATGCTTACCTTTGTGTTCATACAGAATCACAGCATCATGAAGCCCCTTGTCTTTGAGTCTCCTCTCTTTTTCCAGCAGCGGCGTGCTCCCTTTGGTCTCTGAATGGACTTCAGAACTCTCTACGAGTCTGCAAAGAGAGAAATGGATAGACTGGAGAGATCCTTGCTCCTCGGCTGTGTGGTTGGTAGAGCTTTATCACCTAAAAATTATTTGTCCTAAAGGGACTCTAGATATGCATTAGACTTCTGTCCTACATCTTGGCAAGAAGTGGAGAAGTTATAAGGAGTGCTGCTTCTGCTGGGATGTGCTGCAGGACAAGGTGAGAGAGAGGAGAGAATGAAAAAGCAGCACATTTCTCACTGGTTATTCGGACCAAGCTGCACCCTCTTAGCCTTTCTTTGTGGACGTCAGTAAACCACATTTATATTTCTATAGAAATACTGCTGCTAGATCAGGGGACAAAACTCTGACATGGAAATGCACTGAAATATTTGAATTTAAGGGAGAAAAAATGTTATGAAATTCACAAGCAGTAATTAACTGGTAGAAGATATAAATGCTATCCATTTTGCCACTTATATAGCTATGTTCTGATCCTATGTTTCAACAGTTGAACACAGTAAAAATACTTCACTAAGGTCAGATTTCAAGTGTTGTTTTTCTTCTAAGCAAATAATGGCATAATCTACTTTGGCACTGTTAGCTGTTAACAGCACCATAAAAAATTCTTTTTTTGTACACCATCTTCTGAGTTACAAAAATGTTAATCCCTGATAGAACTGGAGGACCTAATTTTGTAAAAAGCAGAACATGCCTGATTTAGTAAAGGGATTTCTGTTCTGAAGCTTTCAAATCTCTTGTTCACCTTCCTGTCAATCACTGAAGTGAATCAACCTTTTAGTGGGAGCAACGTCATCTAATCTGGAGGGAGAAAAAAGGGTATCAAAAAAACCAGCTCAGCAGTATGGCAGCCCCTTGTGCTGAGTTCCAGACATGAGATTCTGAATTCTTCAGTTTACAAGTGACCTTAAAAAGTACATAGATGTGAAGAGCAAAGGGAGATGACAGCCCAAAGTACTTGAAAGAAGCTTCAAGTCAGGGACTCTGCAGTGGGCATGCTGACCTGGCCAACTTCTCCACTGTCTGCCTCTGGTAGCCTTCCATCTCAAAGTCAGGAGGAGACTGCAGAGCTGCTGGACAAAATCTGCTAAAGCATTGTCATGGGGGTGCTTTTATAAATTTTGCTGATAATGAATTCCTAGACAGCAAGTGTTTTACCAAACATGGATGCAATACTCATTCAAAACAGCAGCTGTGCCCTTGTGTGATTGAAGTCATTCTTAAGATAGAGGCTTCTACAAGTGCTTTTTATTTTGGGTTTTTGGGGTTTGGTTTTGTTTTTGGTTTGTGTTTCTTTTTTTTTTTTTTTTTTTTTTTTTTTTTTTTTTTTTTTTTTTTTTTTAATCCTTAAGCCACTGCCATTCAAGTGGAGACAGAGATTTGATATGGAGCAATAAATTACTGAATTTTTAAAAATCACTGGAAAAACCACTGACACTTTAACCAAGCATTGAAGAAATGAAAACTTGGAATATCATACTTTTAGTCTTTATTACTTCATCACTCTTCATCTGACCATGTTATCTGTCCCTGGAGCATTAACTGGATCTACTATAAAATCTATACAATAGACAAAGAGGTTCCTATGCTTTGGATCAGCTATTCTAATCTAGGAAACCCTTTTTTTGTAGTGAAGTTTTAAGCTTTGAGAAACGTGCAGCCTTTGTTCTAACTTATACAGAAATAAACTCAAACTCTAAATTAACTCTTATTGCCAAGGACCACAATGAAGAGAGATATTTATTCAACATGCTTTCCAGTGCCAAGGACTAAGGTCATGGTTTATGGTTGTTTCTTATGTAATGAACATGAAAGATGCAAAGGATTCCATTTTAGGACAGAATTAAAATGAGCTATTTAATATACTAAAAGCTAGTGCATACTGTGTTGCAAGTCCACAGTGTCCTGCAGTGTCAATTTCTGCCTAAGCCATTAAAGAAATTAAATGGATTAAGTTTCAAAAATAACCTGTGAGCTAGTGAGAAACAATTTCTGCTGCCCCTCAAGACAACCTGTGTATTGCTTGAAGATCAGGGTAGCCTGAAAGTCTCCCTTGGTTGCACACTGGGTGGGAACATGCATCTCAAGCCTTCCAGCCTAAAAATGAGGTTCTTATGCACTCGAACCAGCAAGTGAAGCTCTTCACTTCCCTCAGCTTCACACAAAGACCATATAAAGCCACAATTTTACATTCTCTGGGTACCCACAAATCAAGCTGACTGTAAAACTGGCCTAAGCTTATGCAAAAGATGCAAGATACTACTGCTCAAAACTTGTAGTCTGCATGGAAATAAATTTTTATCTGCCCTGCTACAGACAGTGGCAAAAATTTCCCACCTGCACATTTCCTGCATATTTGTTTTGTTTCCTTGTTCTCATACGTCTTAGCCCATTATGTGGTAATTGATTACCATCACCAGGGAGAAAAAACAGCTCTTCCCTGGCAAGTACAGGAGAATTGCAGGGATAATTAATTAATGCATTATTATGCAAACAGATACTCCTTTACAGCTGAAATTTTTCATATCATTGTATAATTGTACAAAGACTTAATCTCTGGTTCAGAAATCTCACAAACACAAGTCACAGGAGGCTGGAAGCACATTACTGCTACTTGCTCTCTCCATACACTATGTCCTTAGACATCCACATTTAAAACCTTTGGAGACAGGGTTCAGGGATAGAAGAAAACCTAGTCTGGCATGGCACAGCAATTTCTTTGTGTAAGAGAGCACAATTTCAGGAGGACCTTTTTACATTATTTACTTTCTTTTCTTCAAAGGTCAGTCCTGTTATGCTGTCTCTTCCATGAGGTGTAAAACATGCAAGTGGATTCAGGGCTAGAGGAAAGTTTGATCCCACCAGATCATACACAGCAAATTCTTGATTCCAGTAATGAGTTGAATTCAGCTCCAGAAAAGATGGCAGCATAGATATTATGATAAAAAACAGCCCTAGATTCCTACTATGAGGTAAAAAATGAAGGAACCTGAAATAGCATATGTGGAAAGGAAAACTGGGTGCTGCCCTGGTCTTGAGTTTTTTTTTTAGTATTTAATTATTTCTTCCACATAAAATTTTCAGGCATTTTATAATAACAATCCAACAAGAAATAAGGATTCTTTTTATTCAGTATTTTCACCTTCTGGGAAAACCGTAGTCTGGAGTTTAAAGACATTTAAAGTTCCTCCAGTAGGTCATCTTTTCTTCTCTATCAGCTGCTAGAGTCACTTCACCTACTGGCTTGGATTCTGCATGTTTCTGCAAGCACCAGTCCCTGCAACCTCTAACACTTCACATTGATAAGTCTTTGCCTAAAACCTGGTCTGAAAAAGAAAAGTTGGAGGACTAGGAAAATAGTCCTCCAATTTTAAGAAAAAAAATGTTTTTTAGCTTTGATAAAAAATTGCCATCCCATTTCTATTAAAATAAAAAAGCAAAAAAAAAAAAAGCCTGCAAAACAAAACTGAAGACTTTTGTGTCCCAAGCAGTTACCACTGGTGCTTATCCAGGCTTTGAAGGATGGTTTTTCCATGCCTCAGAAAGTCTTCTTTCCATGTTCATTACAGATGCCTAATGAAAATGAGTTTGCGATGGTACTTTTCCCTGTAACTAATTTACTTTTTCCTCTGCACATTTATTTTAGAGAAGCCATAGGAACTTTGAAAATTCTATTGCTCTATCAAATTTAGCCAAAACAATGAGTTCAAAAATTTCCAGGAGGGTTGTTCAAACGGGTACAGCACATACAAGTCTGTGGGCCCACAGGCAGCAGTTTTGGTTCAGTTCTCTAAGAAATTCAGAAAGAAAAGAAATCCATGCTCAAAGGTAGGCTGAGAGTCCCCTGATAAACTGGGCTGAGAGCATTAAATGGTCAGGCTATCAGAGAAGAGGTGACACAGGGTTTAGGTAATCCAGCTCTACTGCCAGCAGGAGCAGCAACCAGGAAACGAGAAGGTGGGAGGAGACGAGGAACAAAAGGAAAGGAAAGGTACAAAAAAGCTTTGCTAGCTGATCTGGTTGATTGATATAATTAATTGCCACCTACACAGGTAGGTGTTGCTACTGTTTATTTAGCATTCTGCCAGCAACAAATGTTTGGGACTCCTGGTTGCTTCATGGACTTTGTCTACCTGGAAGTTAAAACCATTTGTACCTTACGCATCATCACTGACTAAACAAAACACCAGGAGCACAAGATAAACAATCCTAAACAGCTGGATGCAGGGACAGTGCCTGCTTTCCCCACCTGCCAGGGAGCCAGCAGCAATGGGATCCATCCAGCTCCTTACACAGCTCCTTCTCTTCCATGCTATGCTTCCTTCCTCAGAAAGATGCTGGTGTATCACCCAGAGATTCACGGCTATGAATACTCCTAGAACCTTGTGAGCTTGAAGATTTTAAAGTATCTGCCTTGTGTGCTTGTTACCAGTGGGGAAGACCAAACAAGCGAAAAGAAGGGTAAAGGGGAAAAAATGACCTATCAGGATGTTGCACTGAGAAAGAAACTGAACTTCAAGAACACACTGGTATTGCAAAAGATGCTTTGGAGCAGGAACCACTTAGATTTTGGTGGTTTTTTTTTCTGTACTTAAACATCCTGCCTGGACTGAGTTTAATAGAAATTGCCACATTTATAAAGAATAGGTAAAATGGAAGACTGTATTCTACCTTAGAAAAAACATACACACTTTTATTCCACAAATAGAGATTTTGAAAAATCTTTTCCAACTTTAGTCATGTTTGAGAAGTATATTTTGGAAACATCTCTGCAAATGTTCAAAGGTTGAGTGACTGTTCTCTTTTAGCCACTGGCATATGTAAAGATATGTTACCATTCCTCTGTCAGTTAGACCAGCTAGCATTTCAAGTATCAGTAATCTGTCTAGCAATCTGATTTATTCTCACCAGTTTCCACATATTAAACATAGCAATAGTATGCACCAAGGAAACAATAACTAGAGCCATGTGAAACATTTTTCTAAGGTTTCATTTTCAGTCTAGATAACAACATTTTTTCATCATGCCAGGGCTCTCCAACCTCTCACCAAGTCTGTGAGCACACCTCCTTTAGTAACACACACAGCTACAAGAAGCAACATGCACTTAGATACTTCCAGTGCAAAAGAAAAACCTAACTGTAGGAAAACATACTTTCAATCAATAGTCAATGCCCTAAAACAGAGGAGACCTAGGAGCAAAAAAGGCAAGTTCATCAGCAGATCTGTTAAAAAAAAAAGCCTTGGAGGGAGCTTGGAGCACTTTGTGTCATGCTGCTTCAGTGCTTTATCTTGGCCAGGGAACATACTGAGTGTGGCTTTCCCAGCTGAAAATAGGTGTCTATTGTTTTCACTTTTGGTAAGAAGCCAATTAGTTGTCAAACATAGTCATCACAAAATTGTTGGTGTGCATGGCAAAGCAAAAAATACTTTTGTTACATGTTCACTTTGTCAGAAAAAAGTTATAATGCAAGAATTTCCAGCAAGGATGGGGCGAGGGTTATATCCTTGTTCTCAGGGTAATCGACATGCAAACCTTCCTGTTCAGCTAGGCTTGAGCTGATGAGGCAAATGGGTGAGGATTAATAGAAGACTCGTGTGTAACACCCAGAATAGGCGTTTCACAGAATGTTTTAAATGCTACAGGACAACACCTCTTAGATAATTACACCACCTCCTGATATGGATTCCAATATATACAGTCAGATGCTGAGATTTTTCTTTTTGTTGTCAGTGACATTTGCAGAGGACATGAAGAGAGCTGCATTGTCACAGGAGAGCAAAGCCAAAGCTGCACAGTACCAGAAAGGATCAATCTGCGCTAGCACTGTGCAGCAACAACAGATTTGAGATATAACACATACCTGCTTCCGCCTATTAGGATTGCAGCATTCTTTCAGCATGTAATTAGCACTGCTCACCTGTCTTAGCCAATATTCCTCTGCCTAATATGTGGCATTAAAACTAATCACCCAAGTATTGCAAATGCCACGTTTCCAGTTCAGGGATACGCAGTGCCCAACCACGCAGCCCTTCATACCAGCCAACACGACTGACAGCAGAACAGCTTTCAGTCAGAGCAGCCAGCACCTCCAAGAATAACGAGCAGCTGTTTGGGCAGGGGTTTCCAGGCTGCCCTTGGAGCCCAGCTGAGCAAGCTCAGGTGTGGCTATGTCCAGCCTGCCAAGACCTATCATGCCTGGGGCTCCCGAGACTGGTCACTGCATGTGTACAGTACAGCCAAGGATGACGAACAGCTGATGCATGGCTGACCTCTCTTGTTATTGCTTAAATCCTTAATCACTTGCTTTGCCTGCCCACAGCAAAGCTAACCATTAGCACCAGAGACAATGGCTACTGGAGGCACAAGAGCTCTGGGCTACCTGTGTAAATAGATCTCCAGAAGGTTAGCAAAGGCCAGTGACCATTGTGGTCTACAAGCTCCTTGTGGTTTAAACCCAGCTCAGCCCCACACAGCCACTGTGGAATGGGGAAGTGTACTGGAAGGGTAAAAGGGCAAAACCTCATGGGTTGAGATAAAAACAGTTTACTAGGGAAAGCAAAAGCTGTGTCCACAAACAAAGCAAAATAAGAAATTAATTCACTACTTCCCATGAGCCATCTCCAGAAGAGCAGGTCTCTGTCACACACAACAATTACACGGGAAAGCAAATGACCTAGCTCAAAATGTTCCCCCCACCTTCTTCCTTTCTTGCAAGACCTTCTTGTTGGGCATGGTGCTGTGTGGTACTGGGATCTCCCTTTGGCCAGGTCAGATCAGCAGTCCTGGCTGTCTTTTCCCAGCTTCCTCATTGTTGGGCAGACAGCAGGGCAGAAAAAGCCCTGGTGCTGGGCAAGCATGGTTCAGCAATAACTAAAACATTCCTCTGTTTTCAGCCCCTTTCACCTCAAATCCAAAACAGAACACTGCACAAGCTACTATGAACAAAATGAACTCTTTGCCAGACAAAACCAGTAGATAGCTGAAGAAGAGAGTAAAGCATGACCATATATTTTGCCCACCATAAAGAGATAAACCCATGCCTACATCAAACCTAGATGTGACTCTTCCATACTGGTGTTGTTTATATCCCACCAAGGATAAAGATCTCGTACATCCACAGCATCAACATTTATTCCCAGGCAGTCCTTCACTTTCTCAGAACACTGCGTCTGCACAAGGCTGCATTTGAGCAGCTACCAAGGGGCAGTAGGGCAAGGGCACAAATTCTTCCCTGCTCACTGAGCTGGTATGCCTGCTGAGCAGGCAGCGTGTCCTGGGTGAGACAAATCTTCTCTGGAGTTTGTTTTTGCCATAACCCCTTAGCACTGGTGAACGAGGCCTTTCCACCAAGGCGACATCAAATTCCTGTGAATGCTGTTGGAAGGAAGAATTAGCACAGTAATCACTTGTTTTTACTTCAGGTACTGTACATAAAATAAAAATTATGGATACTTGGCCTCTCGGGCAGGTTTAGCTGGAGATACACAAACCAAATGCCCTTTTCCTCTTATATCTTTTTTATGCTTACCACAAGCATATGTTACACATACTTTTGTGTTCTTTTTACAGTGGCAGGTACCATGTCTAATGCTCTGTTCCCACCATGTGCACAGCTGAATTTGTATATTACACAAGGCATGCCATCCAAGTTTATTTTCAGTTACTTAAGAGGATGTTTCTCCCTGAGGCACAGTTTCTGTTTAGCTTGTTTAGATGCCACAAATCCAAACCATTGGAAAGAAAAAAAACTAAACATATAGTTGAAGAACATAAAACCAGCACTGTGAAAGAGTGCCCCTGGGAGGGAGCAGATGCAACACAATTTTGAAAATTAAAACTCCTGCAAACAGTTTGCCAGTGCCTTTGATGATGAAAGCAAATTTCATTCAAGTGACAGCAGTTGATTTCCTGCAACTGCACCAATGTCATCCTGCAAAACAAGACCAATAAATAAGTATATATTTAAAGGCAAACAGAATTGACACATTGACACAACATTAAAAAAGGCATCAGGATCTTTTGCCTCCCCTTCCACAAACATTCTTGTGTCAAGGCTTCCTTCCTGCAGCAGGCTCACCTTCACTAATATCCTCTTGCCTTTGCTTTTCTCCCAACAGCAGGCCAGAGGAAGGGACAGTCTCCTCTAGTGCAGTAGGTTAGTTGCTCTCATGTCCCAAAATAGCAAGTTGTTCAACTGACACAAAGGAAAGAAAACATCCTTGCATCCTGTCTTGCTGCCAGCTTTCAAAAGGTAATTAAACATCCCCCTCTTTCAAAGAGCAGAGCTCTCCAGAATCACAGTGTTTGAGCTCTGATGTTGTCAAACAACAGGGGGTTGCTTAAGCTTTGACTGACCTTTTCAAAGACCTACAAGCAATTTAATGGGAGCTCTCCTTAGTGGTGACAGAAATGTTCCATTATCTGCTTCCTACTTTCTAGATTGCTTGGGTTAACAGGGAACTTGAACTCTCGTGGTCATGAGAGCAAAATTAAGCTGCTTCAGGCAGACTCACATTCATCTGTATTTTCAGTGCAAAGAGCTTTTCTGTGCAAAACTTAGTGTTAGCTTGGTCATGCAATTTTTTTTTCCCCAGTTCTGTTCTATTCACCTGCAATTTCTTTACTATCCTCAACAAATTCAAACACCTAAGTGCTATAAAGATCCAATCCCACTTCCAAACTGTGAAATTGTGATCTCCATGTGTCTCAAGATCATCTGTCCATCTCAGAGCTGATGATGGGTGGAATTGCCTCTGAAAGACCTGCCTGGCAGTCAAGCTCTCTTGGTATCCAGCGCACCATGTATCAGTTCCACTTCTTCTTTTCTATCCTACACAAGAGATGCTGCAGAGACAGAAGAAGAGAGGAGCTGGGTAGGCAGATGCTATGCTGGGTGAGAACTTCTTGCATGAGGAAAATTTCCCTGTTTGTTTGCAATCCACTTGAAGCAAAAAAACACTCGGGAGCAGAATTCAGCTCAAAATTGATTCTACAATTCATGTTTGTTTTCCTTCTCTTTCTGTTTTTTCTTCAAACTGAGTCCAAATGCTGGATTTAATTCTGCAGGCTGCAAAGCAGTAAACAACCCACTCATTCCATGGGAGATCTGCTCAATTTAGAACCAATAAGTTCAGCTCTGTTTCATAATTTTATTTTTTGCTGGAAAGTCCCTGGAAGACAGGCCCCCAGAGAATAAAACCTTCACAGCCAACGTGAGATGAAGAAGTTATGCTTTTTCTGTTCTTGGACACACTCTTTAATCTGTTAAATGGAAATGAGTCCCCTGCCATGCCATCCAACATTCAGCCATTTGCTTTTTCTCAAATAAAATGGGAGAAGAGCAACAGACTGCTTTTCATCTGGAGACACCCTTACATCAGGCCAGCTAAGGGGCCAGCTGGCTCCAAGCAAAGCTCTAGCTTCTGCATCTTGTTTTCGCCTCAGTGAGATCATTCTCTGTACTGCCTTCCCCTCCTTCCAGTTTTCCTCTGCTTAGACTGTGTGAAATAATTACTGGCAGGAAACTTGTGTCTGTTTTCTTCCCCTCTTCCCCAGACATCATAGATGGGATGATGCTTTGGGGCAACTCAGGAGTTGGAAAATAGAATAAAAATCCCTGTGTTTATCTCCTTCCACAGCACAGTCACTGCACATGTGTCCTCTTTGCTCCCCTTGCAAGGTGAGAGAGAAGACATGGGGATACCAAAGCTTCTGAGGCAGGATACAATCACACTAAGCAAGACAACCTGTCTAAATAATTTCAAGACATCTGTGGTGTGGTGAGGATTAGTGAGCATTTTTGTCTCAGCCCAGGTAATAAAGGAATATGCTTAAGGCAGCTCCTGCCTATGCTGCAGTCTGGGAAAGCCAAGGTTGCTGCTGTGGGCAGGAAATGGGGGTGCAGAATTACCACCATGAAGGGGTGATGGAGGAAAGAGCACCCTCCCAGAAACCGTTGTTGCTTTCCCCAGATTCTCATCATACAAAAGAAGGAGCACAGCCAGCCTCGATTTTCTTCAGGGCACTTCCCCAGCTTGGTGGCAGGAGCAGACAGGCATTAGCTCTTTTACCTTGGGCCAGAAAGTTTAATTCTGCCAGACCTACCAAAAAGATGCCTGAACTGGCCATGCTCAAACAGAGGTCAGGGTCATCCCTTGGGAGCTTCAAGAAAATCACAGCAACCATAATGGCCACAACAAATTAAAGCAGTGCGTCAAACAGCTGCCGACATTTCTGGAAAGTACCTTTGGATTATGCTTCTAGCAAAACACATCCTTACCAAAACCACACAAGTTCTGTAGCTGTACAGGGAAAAGGGGTGTTTGGACTAGTTTTTCATTTGTTTGTTTAGTTTTTTTACACTAACTGCTGTAAATTTAGAAAGGAAAATAGTGTGATAAACTAGAAATTATTAAATATGTATTTTTATTACCAGTTCAAAGCACATGGTCGAGAAGACGGCTGCTGTGTAAGTTACCTGAGTGCATCCAAATGTAACACCAAGTTTGAAAGTCATTCCTGAAAGAACCAATTATATATTGACATGACCCCAAACTGGGCTGCCCTCCTCGCTTCCTTCACTCTGAGACAAACCCGCCAAGCATGACAGAGTAACTTTGTACCAGCACCATGACAATCAAAGAGCCAATCCCAATCCCTGAAAACCTGTATTTACTGTTTATGAGCACTGCAGAGGTTTTATTTTCTATTCCTCTGGAAAAAAGAAGGGTCACCCAGCTTCTCATCAGGACCTCATGGACTCCTCCTTTTCATCCATGATTTTGGGAAGTGTTAGACTAGCTGCCACAAAATAACACAGCTAAAGCCACCCAAAAGTCCTTCTTCCCTCTGTGTCTGTGTCATAGATCCCATCACAGGAAAAGTATACACAAGGCCACAAGGGAGAATTTTTGAATGCAATTAGGATGGCAGAAATTTTGTTGTTTTTTTTTTTTCCACTCTAACTAACTTGGGCAAAGAACAAGATGGAAGCCATCAGGAATCTCTTCCACCACCCTGAAGCATCTTCCTCAAAAATGGGAACTCATGTTTTTTACAAGCTCATAACAAGAGTCTCTAGATCCCATTTCTTAGATGTTTTTCCAAAAAATTGGGCCTTTGGATTGTGACACTGTAAAACATACAGAAACAGTAAGATACTACTTCCACAAACACATATAAAATAAATTAAGCTGGATTCATTTAACACTGATCTGGCACAGGGAAAAAGTACAGCCCAACATAAAGATCTCAATTCTTCTTGTGTGAAAATCTCACAGAAGTTATCCATACATTACTTTGGCTAATTAATATCCTTAATGTCATTCAGACAGTAGCTCCAGACAGTTGATTTCTCTGCCATCCAGGTTTACCATTTTCATGCATTGGTTTAGTTTATGATAATTCTCCTTTATAGCTCTGAAATCTCCTCTTACCTGCTCATCTTGATTGGGTATTGAGTGATTTCTTTTTTAATTTATCATTGAACAAAGTAATTCATTAAAGAAAGGTAGAAGCTGGCAGTCAGGCCTTTGGGTTTGGTGGGTTTTCTGGGTTTGTTTTCTTTTTTGGGAATTGAGAAGGTGAAACATAAAAAAAAATGAAATAGCTATATTATGCATCAGAATTTTTACCCTTCCCAATGATTGTATGAAAGAGTATTTTGCACATCCAACTGGTTTTGAGTAAGATTGTTACTGCTCATGAGGCTGGCTCTGAAGCTCCTGCCTTGAACATGTATCAGTCTAAAATGTGAGATAAATTAGCTTAATATATTTTTGAAAGCTAGACCTACTTTGTCTCTACCCTGACCTATTTTTAATAGCTGTAGCAGGAGGAGTTCAAAGAAAAAGTTGCTCTGCCTGGAGCTGCACCTTCCCAAGATGATTGCATCACCAGCAGCCACAAGAACTCAAGAGTCAAAGCAGCAAACTCTTATATGAGCTGTGAAATACATTCTCACACTCGAGTTCATAAGCAACAACATTAGCGGGCCAGACTTTGTAGATGGGGTGAAGTGATAAGCAAACCCCTCCTTTTCCTCCTGAGAGCAAGGGAGTCAGATTCTCCACCCACCACCAGTGAAGGCAAAAACTCTCCTGCTTACAGGTGTGATAGTGGTAGGACAAGAGGCAGGCAGGAAAAGCTTCCACTTAAATTGATTTCAACTTTAAGCTGAGTTGTTAATTCAAACACATGTCACTTTTACAGCTGAAATGTCTCTGCAGTTATGGGTGTCCTACTGTTGGAAAGAAAATCTGGAGCTGGTAAAGTGCACCAACATTACCCTACAATGAGAATACTTTGTCTTGTTCAGATATAGGAAAGGCAAGACTGTGGCAAGAACATGAGAGGAAAAGGCACAAACATCCAGCACAGCTGAGCAAACGTATAGCTGAGGTTTCAAAGAAGAAATCACAGGAGATACCAAATTTTCAGTTCCATGCTAGTTAGCCAAGCTAAAGCAAAATCTGTTGAGCCTCTGCATCAGAATGCAGATGAAGAGGAATGCGCCTGGCAAAGAATGGCTGTACAATCTGACATGCACACAATCCCCCAGATTTGACTCTAAAATGACTAGTTATTATTATTATTGAAATTAATTGCTCCTGAGTTACCACATCTTGTGTATTTTAATTTAAGCAGGTGGAGGATGCCTTCACCTTTAAAACCTGGAGTTCTTCTCCCTCCAGTAAATCCACTCAAAGCACAGCAATTAAAACTCCAAGCTCCCAAAAGCAGATTCAAAAAATCTTTCAAGAGTCCTGAGTGAAAGCCACAGGCGAAATTCTCTACAGGGACAAACAGGTGAGATCCCATTAAAGTCCTCACCACAAGTAATTAAAGCAGAACTATGGTGATGAGCATACAGGCAGCAACTGGGACACCTCTAAATGTAAAAGTATGCTGCAAATACTGTTGGTTATGAAAATCATGCTGCTGTAACATGATTTGAGATAGTGATATCCATGTTTGGGTCAAGTGGGAGAGTCAACTTTGTCTTGTCAAGTGAGCTCCATTTGTAAAACTTCTCCTGAGGCACTTGCTTCCTTCCAAAGGCTCAGCAATTTTTAATTTATTCTCTTCCTTGAAGATGTGTTTTTTGTGAAAGTGATGAGAGTGTACAGCACCACTCCCACCTTTTCCAAGATTGCTTTTGGTGTTATTTTGATGCCTCGGGAGTCTCGTTTCAGCCTTATAATAACCCACTTACATATGAACAACTCATAGTTGTCACCGAGGGATGTTTCATATCTCCAGGCTTCCCATACCAAGAAACCTTGAAGCTTATTCTCTGTTTACATTTCTCTGATGTGGAGCAGTGGTGCTTTCCTGTACACTGCTTAAAATTTTCCTTCCTAATAAATTGAATTTGGCAGGTCCTTGCCATTGTCTGCACGTTGTATCACGGGAAAGGTAAAGGCTTTTTGTGAGCGACTCAGTGATTAGAGAGGAGTGCTGGATGCATCAAAGCCTTTTGTACATGCAAGTCCTGCCACTCCGGGAGCCCTCTGTGTGCTAGAAATACTATCAAGAGGGACTGCTTGCAAGCACATGCATGTCCTCAGCATCATCAGGGGCAAGGAGCCCTTAGCAGTGATGGAGAGTCTCCAGGGCCTCTCACATGGTCTCCCAACAATGTCCTCTTCTGAATAACCAGGATCAGCTTAAAATCCCTGGGAGAAGGTCTGTTATCAACCCTGTTTTTTGTAAGGAGCTGGGAGAACTGATCTTGCCACTAACCATTGTCAGGTCTGATATTAAACTAGAATGTAGCTGCCATTGCAAAGAATTTTCCCTGCTCTTTGATATGTGTTGCTTATCCAATGTTACACCTCTGTTTCAAATTGCCTGAAAAAGTACTGGGAATTTACTGGATGGTACAAGACACTACAATGAGCAAGTTTTACTCACCATAGCCTTGGATCCAGACAAACAACAGAAACTGCACAGATTTTAAGTGGGAATGTGGATAACACAATTCAGTTTTTTGCTTCTCAAGCTGAATATGATTTTCCTCTTATTTTGTTTAACTTTGGCCTGCCTCAGACTTGAGATTTCATTCACAGATGCATAGCCCTTATGTCTAAAAAACCTTCCAGATTACTACTTCCAATCTCCAGTATCTCTCAAATCATTATATTTCTACAATTATTAAAAGTTTACTTTTAACTAACTCATGTTTTCTAGAAGGTATTCTGATCTGGATTTGAAGGAATCAAGAGCTGACCAGTGTATCCTCAGGTTGTTCTGAGGTTCAGTCCACCAATTCAAACTGAAATGTTCTCCTGTTTGTATCTTAAAAATACCTGGATACAACTTTCGGACACTGGCAGCTGCTGGCTATTGATTCTTCCAGACCAATAGGCAATCCAATAAGCAATTTCTTATTCTTTTGAAGTCATTTTTCCACAGTATTTTATTACCTTCTACTCACTTAGTAAGATATTACTGGAAATTCTTCTGATTCCTCTCTCATTTACACAGAAAATGAAGAATATCTCAAAATCAATGTCATTAAATGTGTCATGAAAGCAAGGTTTTTGACTGGTAAAAGTTTAGAAGGCATCCTGTGTGCTACTCAGAGTGATTTATTCAGGTTAATCTTCCTCTTCACCACCACAGATGTTGTGTTGAAAGAAAAACATTTGTGTTTTGAAGCAAACTGCTATGGAGAAGTCTCACATACTTAACTCTGTCATACTTAACTCTCTCACATTACTCAACCAGTGCCAGCCTTGCCAACACTCCCGAATAACAGGTTAAATAAATCAGGGCGGTTTTGCCCTATTCTTACCCCAAAAGAGATGCTCTCTGACCTGTTCAGTCAAGGGATATCACTGGAAATATTCTGCAGTGAAAATGGGCAGAGGGAAGACAACTCTTCTGGCCTTTGGCAGCATCCACCCCAGTAAGGATATCAGATCAAACTGGAGGAGTGAGAAACACCAACAACAGAGCTCAAAGGCGAAGGGGTGCTTTTCCCTCATCATCTTGTGGCTACAGGTGACCCCCTGAGCCCAAATGCAGAGAAGTTGTTTGGTTTGCAGGTGCTCTGTGTACAGTGCATGTTGCCTTTGGACAGGCAATAGGGGGTGTCCCAGCTTCCCCCAGTAGCAAATGAAGCTCAGGGGGGTGGCAGGATAGAGGGGGAAAAGTCACCTTTGCAATTTGGATTTTCTGTTGGATTTTTGCTTCCTACAGGGGTTAAACTGCCAAGACAAATCTCCTACCTCCAGCAATTAAATCTCCTACCTTCAGCAATTACCTCTGGCAATTTAAAAAAAAAAAAAGAGGACTACCTACCTACTCCTTCCTAAAAGGAAAGGCTATGCATGTGCAACCACAGGAATGAAAATCTCTTGTCTCTTCTATCCCGAGCTGTTGAATTGGAAAATATGATTACTACAAGTCCCTGGACAAAGCACAACTTCTAGCACTGCTTGCCTGCCTCATTCCCATCTTGTTTTGAACCTGCAGGAACTACATACAACATATACAACATATTTTCAAAGGAGTCCTGTGCTGATGGGAAGGGGTGCACATAGTTGCTCACCTGATTTCCCCTCTGACAGCTCCTAGTCAGCTGATATACCTCAGCAAATGAGCTAAACTCTGATCTCAGCCAGAACAGTCCAGCTTTACTGGGTTTGATGAAATTCTTCAGGTATAACTGCTCATTTATATTAGGGAAAATGTCTACACAGATGTTTACAAGCTCATTTAATGTTCTTCTCAGCATAGCAAAGAGTTCAGTAATTTACCACTCTTGCTTTTCTGTCTTTCTAGCTGACCCTGCTGTCCAAGGAGCTGTTACACAGATTTAAGCAACTCTCCTTCCCCTCCTTCAGGATTTCTAAACAACCTCCTGATGCATTGAGTGGAGGGTGCATACCAGAGTGGGATTTCTTCACAGGCCCAGTTCCCCCAGCACAATCCTTTGGCTCTCTCAAGCAGCTGGTCTGGCATTAAACACACCCTTATGTTTGCAAGGAAGCAAGGAAGGGTATGTTCCAGAAGCTTACATCCCTTTGCTAAAAAACAAACCAAAAACCAATTCCCTTGCTCACAGACCTATCCCAAGGTGCTCACCCCTAATTCATGTTCTACCAGGGACCTTTCCTACCAGTTACTTCACCTTCAATTCTGCCCCACTGCTCTCCTCCACCCTGGCAAAACTGAGCAAGCAACCCAAGAGCAAACAAACTGTGACCTCTTCCACTCCATCCACTTAATACATAACAGACTTTGTATTCCTGTAAGGGCTGTCTGGGAAGTTGTTTGGTTTGGTTTGCATCTACCAGGGGTTGTTTATAGTTTAGCTCAAAAAACCATATATATACTTATATATATAAGCAAACACATACATATGTACACATACAAGTATGCAGATATCTTTACCTCCCACTATATATAAAAAGTAAGCCACACTATATATATATATATATATATATATATATATGCATATATATGTAGGCAAATCTCACACAGGAAATTTCCAGCCTGGGTAGGAGGGGGGAATCTAACAAAGAGATGATCCTTTTGACCTCTGGCATACCTGCCTTTTGTAGCAGGGGGCTGTTTAGTTAAGGAACTATTTTACACTCAACCATATTTTTGGGAGACACAACTACATATACACACACACACAGACTGCTGGCTTTGAGCAGGCTAAACTGCAGAGGAGAAGAAGGAAACCTGTTCTAACAGAAAGGCAGCATTACCAGCTTCATAGGTACACTTTGAAAGAATTTCAAAGGAGCTGATGGGGGAAAAGAAAAAAAAAACCATCTGTGTATGCAACTTCTGTGTAAACTACCTTTGAGAGCCCTGGAGTTTACAGATGTTGCCGGACACAGGAAAACACCTGCCCACCAGCACTCTCTCCCCTGATGAGAGACCCTTTGCTTCTTCACTGCTAGAGATCAGATACATCCCTTTGACCCAACCTGATGAGCTACACAATCATCCAAATGTTAACAAAAGCAGACTTCATTACTCTAAGGAAAGCTGTGATGTGACTTCAGATTCCTATCTGATTTGTCGCTCAGTAGAACATTCATCACTTTTCAAAGAACCATTTGTAAGAGAAAGATCACCATCATTCCTACCTGCCCAAGTTAGACAAACATGTTGGAAATCTTTTCATTGAAGAGCAGCAATTAAGGAAAAGATTTCCCAGGCAATCTCTCACAGAGTAGAAACAAGCCTTTTCCTGGCTTGTTTTCTTTTTATTTCACTGCCTCTTTACATACAGTCTTAAATATCTTATTGAGTGATTTTAGGTTTTGGATTTTTGGTTGGATCAGTGCTCTTGGTGTGTTTAGTGTGCTCACAGCAACCTCAAATCCCTTTTTAGAAGCTCACAAATAACATTAGCCCCTTCAGCAGACTAGAAAACTGGGGTACAGAAAACCTAGAGGTGCACCTGAGAATGCAAGAGGGTTCAACACCCTCCAGTGTGAATCTTTGATGTATTCAATATATTTACAGTATTTCAAATTTTTTGAATGATAAATATCACTCAGAACCTTTGCATAAATAACTGCAAAGACATTGCTACTCTTTTGAAAACCTGTCCTTTGAATAGTGCTTCTTTTTTCAGTAGCATCCTTCAGAGATCAGGAATTTTTTATTAATGGGAACATTCAACATGCTAAAAAAACCTGCTGCAACAGTTTATGGAAAACATAAAAAAGAAAAAGGAAGTAAAGAACACAAGCACTCTTGTCTTGCCTTAGGGTTCTTTGTTTATCCAACCTGAATTTAACCATCCCATGGAACAATCAGCCCAGCCTATCTCTCTGAAGACAATACTTCAGCACTAATGCCAGCCAACCTGATTGCAATCACTAACCTGGATTCAGCCCCAGTTTATGGAAATGGCAAACTAAATTTTACCAGCAGCAGAATGAGCTAACACAAACACTGTCATGAAGCCCTGCCCTTTGTCAACACTTCACTCCTGTCTCCAGTCCTGTGTAATGGATTTGTTATATGTGTTTCCACATACCTCCTAACTGTGCTAGAGAAATTATCACTTCGTTGCATCATACCAGCGCTAAAAAGGCAGAAAGTAAAAAAGAACTGCAGCTTGATTGTGAGAATGGAAGAAGGAAGCATTAGACTCCAGGTACTATGCAGAATTTTTACAGGAATCAAGGCTGGAAGATGTTGGATGGGGTGCAAGTTATGGATTCTTGTGTGCAACTAAGAGAAGGGGCTTGAATTAAAACAGCCAGGCAACTTGGGAGGAAGTTTATGCAATGAATAATAAAGGACAGACTCTGTGCAGTTAACACTATAGCCTTTATAGTTATTGATGAAGTTGTTCACTTGAAACATTTTTCTATTTGCTTTCTTTCCATACTTGTACTAGCCCATTACCCCAGGAAAATCAGATTAAGAGAGCAGCTCTACCATGAACACGAAAAAGCTGGCGACATCTGTTAATGCAATGCTGCTGAAAGAATAGCTGACTCACAGATAGAATTGCAGGGGATAAAGAAAAAAAAGAAACATTGGCTATATGATGATATTTGTCATTCCAGCCAAAGATTGCTAAAGACTTTCTGTCAAACCCTACCAGATAGAGAATGTTTTCCCCTTTAAAAGATTTTCCATATTTAAAAAGCTAAAGGTAAAAGAAGAGACTTGAAAGAGGGGAATTATTGCAGAAAAAAAATTCCTCTTCTTTTCGCCTTCCCGTGCTGAAAAATGGTGTTGGAAAGACATAGATAGATGTAAGAAAAGTGGAAACTTGTATTTTCATCTCCTTAAATTCTTTTGCCACAGTTACTAAAAAAAAAAAAAAAAAAAAAAAAAAATAGGCAAAAGGACAAATCCTGAGAAACACGTCCTAGAAAGGAAGGAAGAAAAGGTAATAAATTTCCAAATCATTCCTTCAACAGAATGAAAGAGCCTTCCTTCATATGTACATTTTCTCATCAGAAATAAAATTTGACACTGTCACTTTGCTTTTTTTTTTAATGAAAAAGTGTTCCCTCATGCCTAAGCACGCTTCTAACAATTTGCTTCGGTGCCTCAGTTTGCACACATTCCCTCCTCCTCACTCCTGGGAGAGCAGAGAGATCACTGCATCCTTGAAGATGCATATGAGGAGGAGGAGAGAAGAAAAGGCCATTCACAGTATTAGCTTGGAAATCCTGCTTAAACCTCTCTTCCCATCAACTCCTGCTTGCTGAGCCCCAGCCTGCAAAACGAATGCCCCTGCTTCTCAGACAGGGTAAACAGCAGCATGATTCTACAACTGGGTGTCATCTCCAACTGACTGCAAACTCACCCACACAGATGATGTATCTTAGAGGATTTAGGGCCACTGGTGCTGCTTTTCCTGGCTTTTGCTGGACATATCAGTCCATTTTTTCTATGAAACCAGAAGTATTCAATGAGGACTGTGGTGTTGCTCTCTTCAGGAGGAAGAGAGCTGGAAACCAGGCTGGAGTTATATGGCAATTGATGCTTCTGTGGAAGAACAGAGCTTCCAGGCGATGTGCAGAGCAGTGCTGCAGACTTTCCACTTCCTTTTATTTCCTCTGATTTGACCAGAGTCCTGGCTCAAAGGCATTAGAAATCTGACCTAATTTTGCCCACATTGACCCTCACAGTAACACAACACCTGTTTCTCACATTTGATAAGCTCAGAGCGACCAGCTACAAAGAGAAGAAAAAAGTGTCTCTGCAACAGCTATGAACTGCCCTAAGATTTCACAAAAAAATTCAGCCTGAATCCTGCTGGAGAACTGCAAGGAAATAAATGGTGCCTTTTAAAGTGGCATGCCTCCAAAGGGCAATAACTGAGCTTTACTCTTTCAGTTATTCCCATTAAAAAGAAAAAAAATTATCAGAAATGTTTATTCAACAGTGAATAAAATGCTCAAATCAGATAGGCTTTATCTGATAGTAAGGTAATGACTGACTACCAAATCACATGGCAGCAAAACATTTCTTGTGGATACGGTAACGTGCCCTCACCTGAAAACCTCCGATTAAACAACAGTGGGGTGGGGGGACCGCAGATAAGAACAGCAAAGTCACGTAACACACAGCAAGTCTCTCTTTGGGGAAAAAGAAACTCCAGCTTTTGGGCAACCAGCTGCTAACAGAGCTGTGCTTCAGCTGTGCCAAGGGGTCCTACGGCCTTTCAATGAATTGTCCCCCCAACTGCATTAACCTGGACAGCTGAGTATGAGTAGCATTTCTGTATTTTATTTCTTTGACTCCTATAGCAGGCAATGTTCTGCAACACTTCTACTATTTACATAAAATTAATTTTAAAAAAGGGGATTTTGTTGCCTTATGTAACTAGTATTGTGCAATTTATCGAGAAGTTTTGGTTTAGCTTACAGAAAAAGGAAAAAACCCAACTCTACATTCTCAGGAGACATTCTTTAAAAGTTGTTAGACAATTACACAGCAGTAAAGTTTACAAGAAGCAATTTACTTTCTCTAAATTCAATATACACTAAGTTGCTGGCAATTTTCAATCCTATTGTATCACTGCTGCTTTAATGCTCTGTGGAAGTAGCAATTTCATTGCTAACCATTAATCTTCAAACATTTTTAGAAGCTCATAAGAGTAAGCCTGGAAAGTCACAGTATCAGAGAGCACAGGGATGAAATAGCCCCTGTAAGTTCATCTAAGCAGTATCATCAGTGCCCAAACCGCATCTGGCAGATGTGTGTTTAACCTCTTCATTGGAAACTGAGGTGAAGGGACAAACACATGGCAAATCACTAACAGAGACCAAAAACTTCAAACTGAGAAATATTCCAAAACATAGGTTCCTCACATGGGTAAACTTCCCTGTTAATCTTACTAAAACAGTTATCAAGCACTGGAACAGGCTGCCCAGGTTAGTGGTGCAGTCACAGACTGTGGAGGCCTTTAAAAGATGTGAGTTTGTGGCACTTAGAGACAGGCTTTCGTGTTGGACTGGGCAGTGCTGGGCAAATGGTTGGACTCAATGATCTTAAAGGTATTTTCCAACCTAAATGATTCTATGATGAAGTTAATCCCTGATATTCTTTTTGAAGTTAAACCAAATATATCCACAGCTGTCACTTGCCTAAAGCTATGGTCTCTTGAGATAAAACATCTACATTCAGCACCACGAGCTGGCAACAGCTTGGTCACACAGGATCCACATGGAGGAAGGAGGCTGCTCCTTAACAATGGTTTCAAGGGAGATAATTTATTACTGGGTGAACAAATGGCCAACTCAACAGCTAGATAAAGCATTTAAACTGTTGCTTTAGCCCCATCATACCTGTGCTGGACTGTCTGTACACCCTTGGAAGTTATGAAGGGGCTCTTCAGGAAGACCACTCTACCCTAACTGCTGGGCACTTTGCACGCTCCCTGAGGAAGGGCAGGGAAGGACTGGGTATGTATTTGGGACGCAGAGACAGCTACAGCCCTACAGCCTGCAAGGCAGCTGCCCAAAATGACCTTCTGCTTCAGGACACCCCTTGAGAAGGCCGTCACAATAACCCGGAGTCCTGTCATGTGGATCCAATTTTCCAATTGCCAGATTTTTCCCACTCAATTAATAATAAGCCTCAATGTTATTGCCATCATCTTCACCATCAGCCTTGTAATTCAGCTCAGGTTCACCAAGGTGAAGCCAATGAAGAGGGATTCTATGTTACTGTTCAAATAACCAATCCAAAGAGAAGTTGGATATCATTACACATTTGTGCAGTTACATGTTGCACAAATATCTGTTCCCCTGAAAAATGCAATTCATATTACATAAACACATTAGCAGTATTGCATTTATATAACAGCAAAGAAAATTAAGAATGACCTTAGCAAGGAAAATATTAATCAGCTTGCTCTATCAAGCAACTTTAAAACAAATTGTAGCAGCCTACAGAGGCCTTTTAGTCAACCAAGAATTGCTCATCCAAGCACAAATAACTGACATTTGAGTCAGAAATTTCACTGATATGAACATTTTAATACTAAAATTTAAAGAGACTGTAATTTTAATAAGAAAGAAAGAAATAAAAAAAAGGAACACTTGGGATTTGGTAAAGAAATTCCCAGCAATTAACTTATCCTTTGCTTAAGAAAAAGATTTCTTTTTGTATGTACATTGTGTTCTCATCCCCAACTGGCTCCACGCACTGCTCCAAATGCTAAGTATCTATAGAACAGCTCCAGCTTCAAACTATGCTAATGACCAGACATCAAGAATTTTTTCTGGGCATGAAAACAATTTCACTCTTGGACTGAGTTATCTGAAGGAGACGTTGCTGCGTTTGCTATCTGGAACAGTTCAATGCAGAAGCAGAGGACTTAAAATCATTTTGGCAAACCCTGCATGGCTTTTGGAGGGCTTCACTTCAAGCACACTTTCATGTTCAAGCTGGACTTAGATCCCAAACGTTTGCAGCAGACTGAATAATGCCTGTTCTCTGATGTAGTGAGGAATAACTTGCTTCTTTGTATGCGCATCTGACGAGGTATACAACAAAAAGAAAACACGTACAAAGTGACTCAAAAAAATCTGAGTACAATTTGATTTCAGTCAAGGATCACAGTACACAAAGCTCGCTAGCCTGTCACACATAGTAGCAGTAACACAGACAGCATGATGTCTGTTAAAGATATGCTAAATATATTCTCACCAGCACAGAGAAAATGCAATGTCCTTAATGGTTAAAATTCTAATTATTCTAATTAGTGGATGCCACATATCAAAAGAAGTGTTACTTTCTGGATTCTCCATGCTAGCATCATCAAGTTTCAATACCTCAAATATTTTATTTCATGGGTAGTTTCTCATGCAATAATGTTTCCTTGTTGCATGTGGATTATTGTAACACTTCTAGCATAAACTCAGAGGGGAGAAAAATGCTTTCCACAAGGCTTGGTTCTATTCCAAAGCAGAGAGAAAGAAAAACATGCACTGGCCTTCTTGAATATTGAAATAGGTCCTTAGCAACTGGAGCCAACGTGACCTGGACTTTGTCAGCGCTGAACGCAGGCATGCAAGTTCCAGTGGGCTTACTGTTCCTCTTGCACCTAGGGGAAGCTTTCGGCCTGCTCACTTAAACCCTCACCACACAGCTTGGCAATGGATTCCAGGCACTGAAACTTCAATGGCATTTTAGACACAGGCATTTAATTTGGTTTGGCTTGGTCTGAGTTTTAGACACTTGCGCGCCATGAGGTTTGACAGCAGGCCCCTGCTCAGCACTGAGCTGTACCTCCTGGCCACTATCACTCCTGAGAATCAAGACTGATTATTACTCCCTGGTAGAAAAGTTATTTTCAATAGAGCAGGTAAGCAAAATATTCACATGTCTGATCAGCAAGGAAACCAGACCAAATTTCTCCCAATCAAGTTCCAGCACAAACTGCTTACCCACAACATTAAACATGCTGACAAGGTATGGGCTGAAATTAACACTTTTTTTTTTTTTTTCACAACTAGAATATAGGAGTGACATGCCAAACGAGAGGATGGAATTAGCAATTAGTGTCACTTGGCTTGACTGTTCAATATGCACGCATGAGGAGGCATGACAGCAGATCCAGACGGATAACATGAGGAAACAGTCCGTACATGGTGGGATCAGTATGTTGTGCAATTTAAACAAACAGTATCTAATATCAAGCAGGATGAGTCACGAGCATGCAGATGATTCCCAAGGTTTCTCAGAGAGCAGATTCAGATCTCTGTGCTTCTTTCACAAGTGTGCAAAAATTATCTTTAAATGCTTAACTCCTCCATTTTTTCTGTCGTGTTAAATCAGTAAAATAGTGGTATATTCCTTCTTGGACATGGTATTAAGCAGCTTATTGTGACATTTGACTTTACATAGGGTTGTCAGAAACAGAGCAGATCCTGCATTGTGCCAGAAAGGACAACCACTCAGTGCAGGGCAGCAGGATTTCCACTGCTAATTCAATGTGTGAAATTACTGGATAGGCAGAATAGAATACAGGCTAGATAGAAAACTATGAATGACAACTAATAACTGGTCCTTCTTACTGATTTAATCCCTACAAAATAAAGTTCTTTGGATGTTAATACAGCATTCTCATTAACTCAAACCAGAGGGAAAACTGTAAACACATACAGCAAGGCAGAATGAGAGTCTAAATTCCCAGATTTCAAACTCTTGAACAAACAGTTTAAACTGAGTTGCTCAGTCCTGGGGAAAAAAAAAAAAAAACAAACAAAAAAAAAGAAACCAAAAAAAAAAAAAAAACCAAACCCAAAAAAAAAGAAAAAACAACCAACCAAACCAGCAATACCTCCAATTTCAAAGTCTTCAAAGTCTAATTCAAGATTTCTCTAATGTATCCAATACTTATTTCAAGGTATACATTTCTGAAGGTTTTTAGAGAAACTGGCCCATCATTACTTGAATAAGCTTGTGCTCTAGTTTGGCTTTCTGTAAAAGAGAAAGGTAATACCCACGTGTGAGTTTGTACATGGATTTACTCTTCATGTACAAAGGTCCTGGTTTGTATCAGAGTACCATGCAAGAGATCAAAAAGAGAAAATCACATAAGTGATGAGGAATAGACATTTAAATACCCAAATTCACTGCCTTGCTTAGCCATCTATGATGTGCTCCAGAGGCACCTTGCCTCAGTGTTTCACAGCATGCATTCCAAGACCACGTGGAGGAACTACTTCTTTTCAGCTGTACTGTTTACATGTGCAATATTTCACCATCCACAGAAAGACAAATATTAACATTGGCTGCTCTAGTAGAAAACCCATCTTCTGAATTTCAGCAGCAGAGATTTTAAACATTTGGTAAAAACCTAAAATCTTTATGCAAACTGATAGATTATGCCTAGATTCATCTAGGACTGAAATGTTTGTAACTGCTTGAAAGAGCCAGAGAAATACTCTAGGTTTCTTCATGGCATGAACTCCTCTACATATTCCGTAGCTTTCCAAGCTCTACAGCACAATCTTCTGGACTTACACAGACTGACACCATTTCATTTGGTCAGCTACAATACACAGAGAAGAATTAACTTCAATCTGTGGTAAATTAGTATTAATCATCCTTGGACTACTCCACAGATGTACTCTCCACCAAAAACAGCTCATACAATCATGGAATGATTCTATCCTCCTTGGACTGCTTCAGAGATGCATTCCACTAAACACAGCTCATACAAATGCCTGTTCTACCTCTCTAGGACTCTTTCTGATCCTACAAAAAGACTGATGGAAAACTGGGGTAATGGCATTAGGCAACAAGTTCAAAACTGAAAATTCGGATCAAGACTCAATCCAAACCTTTGATCTGCAATCTAGACACCATAGAAAAGGTACAGCGAGATTGAGAGGGGGAGAGGAAATAGAAAACAAGCATAGATGCACAAATTAAACAGGCATAAATTATATACATAAATGCTTCTAATCTCTAGTAACTGCCTAAAAGACCCTACTCTCCTAGAACCTACATATGATGCTGCAATTCTTTCTGAGAACATGAATTCCCAAGTGGTTGGAAGCTCAGGGACCAGCTCTGCAGAGCAGTATCTACCTCTGTCACTGCTCCTACTCCCCTAGACAGCAGATCAAACATAGCACATTCTGCAACCCCAAAACTTCACCATAACTTTAACCTTCCTACCTCTGGACTTCAGAAAACTCAAGGGTTTTCTCAAGGGTTGCACTGCCACAATTAACAGAGTCCTTGGGTTGTGTTCTGTCTGATGTACAAAAAGTTTCACTATCTTCTCTGGACAGGGCAACAGAAAGAAAGTTGTGCTCTTATGGCTTTTATAACTTATTGCCCAGTTTCTTTGTGTCTTTTAATACCAAAAAGCCAGTAAAAAGTGTCAAAGGACACTGAAACCATGCCATTCTCTCTTTTGGATCTAGGATGAATGAATAATCAATTGATAAAACAGGGAAAATTTAGATTAGGTTTTACCTCTTACCCTGGTCTGCCCACAAACAGGCTGTGGTTTATACATGGGTATTCCCTGCCCTGTTCAGACAGAGCAATGTGAACAATTTGCTGCAACTAGCTGGTATTTGTAATTCAAGCTGTATATACAGGTCATCTGGAATGTTATGCTTCTCTTCCCTGATGAATTAAATCCTAGAGGTTGGCTGCTGGTGGGAATACTCATGGTTCTGCATTCATCATCTGCGCTAAACACTCACAGCTTTCCTAAACATTCTTGCCAGTAAACACTCACTGGAGAGCTGGAACACAAAGAAAGAATTTGTTGAAAATTTCTAATGAGACTTTGAACCAAGGAAAGTCGTTTTCTCTATGTTTATGATTAGCACACTGAGTTCCTGACCTGGTCAGACCTTAAGGTGGTACCACAGAGTAGATGTTAATTTGCAACAAATAATAAATCAAACTGGTCTAGTTTGACTCACCCAAACACCACAAAAAAAGGGCTGGTACTGAGGCTCTTCCCTGGGCAGTAAGCCAAGAAATCCAGCGCTGTGTCACTTTTATCCACATTCCCCTCTGCATCATCAGTCTGCTACAATTTGAGTGAACGCTCTTCCCAAGAAACGCACAGGAATTATCAGTACAGAAACATCAGCTAATCAGAACATGTCCCCTCACACAAGCCACCTCATTCCCTACTCCATAGCAGTCTGCTTTTCAACTGAATGGATTCCCTCTGGCATAGAAAATAGACCCCCAGCAGTCTGCTTTTCAACTGAATGGATTCCCTCTGGCATACAGGGAGAGATACAGGTGAGGTTAATAGTGGGACTCAACTCATCTCACCTGACTTTAGCCATTTAAAGATACCTGGGTTAAACCAGCTGCCCAGGCTCCCTCTCTAGTCAGTGGAAAGAGCTGCTTTTAGGAGCAGATTTGACCCTTGTATTTTAGAAAGCCAGTAGACTGCTCCCATCTCTTTTCTGTAGCCCTGATCAAGCTTCCCAATAAGACTAGGTCTTGGATATGGAGATAGCACTCTGTGCAATGACAAAAATGCTTGATCCATCCAAGAACACAAGGTTATGAATCTCACAAGCTACAAATTCCCAAAGAAAAATCAACTCCTCAATGAGTACAACAGTTCAAAACAAAAAATTTTAATACAGAACATCTTTCATGCAGGATTAAAAAAAATTTTAAAAAGACCCCAAACCCAAAATCCAGGGCTGAAGGAATGAGGCAGCAATAAGCAACAATTTTCTATAAGACAACACTTCCAAAAGAAAAATCATTCATCATATTATTGCAAGCATAAGCGTGCCTTTTATCCATCATTGCTGTAGAGTGATAACACTTTCAGGCTGCTTCCTCTTAAAGTCCCAAGAGGAAAACAGAGATTTTTGCCAAGTCGCCTGTTGCTACTTTTTATCCTGAGTGTTGCCTTTCATCATTAGAGAATGGGAATTCTGCCACTGATTTCAAAGACTCTCATGATCATAATTATAACTTCAGCTTTATATTAATGTACATGTGTTTAATTTAATTGCTTTGTTTAAAGATAAAAGAAAAAATGGATTTCAAATCTCTCAACTCATTTCACTGCACATGTTCATAGTCCTGTAGTTAAAAAACTTATGCAGCTTTTTCCTCCCCCCACGGGGAAACAGCAATATAAGAACCACACCTATCTCTGTAATGAAATAGCTATAAAATGTTTACATTTTCTCCATTGTAATGGAAATTTCACACTGTTCTACAGTTAAACTGATTTCTCAAGTCCTTACAATCTAATGTTTTAAAGGTAATTTCATGCAAATCTGTCTGGAGAGGAGGCTGGAAGCTTAACCATCTTTAAAAAACAAGGGAAAAATGCTTTAAGGCCATAGCATTGTATGTATAAATCAGAACAGTTTTGTTAGTGGAGTCACATTAATTTACATTTGCATAATTTGTTTCAGAGGCTTAGTCATTCTGAGGCAACATGTGACAGTCCGAAATCAATTTTATAGAATAAGATAACACATCCAACTTCACATTTACATAGATTTAAAGTAGGTCAGCTGACCATGCCTATGCGTGCAAAGGAGCATTCAGCTCATGTAGGGATTTCTCTCAGCAGCAATCTTCTCCAGACTGGGAGAGGCTGCACTCAAACATTTATTTTAACTTCTTAACACAGCTCTAAGCTTGGGGTGCTGTGCAGGAGTAAGTATGCTCCCCACCCTGGCTGGTAGCCAAGGGAGCAAGGATCAGTCTGGAAAAATCCACACCCAGCTTGCCTATGAGAAAAAAAAATGTGATTTTATTTCCTGTAAGTAGCAGATATTTGAAGTACAGACAGAGGAAAGGAAGGGTTGTCTCTTGGTCTTTTTGCTTGGATTTTTTTTCAATCCTAATTCAGTATTAAGGATTTGAGAACTTTATCTATAAAATTTGTGATCTCAGTGAGTTCACATAGTCTAATAACTTTTTCTAACACCCAAGACTAAGACCTAAAGGATGGGTGACAAATATTCTTCTTTTATTCACACCACAACCATGAGATGTTTTTTTGTTAGGGTTTGAAGGGGTTGGTGATTGATTTTAATGTGAATAGCTAGCTTTTGCTTTATCCCATTTTTAAACCATTCATTTTTGTATTCTGTTCAAGTCAGAAATAAATACATGGTGTTTCCATTACTGTTATCTTGAAGCATTCTCTTTAATTCATATTTAATAGCTTGACCTAGTGGACAGCTAAGAACTGCTTTGTACTTTAATGGCAGCAGCCATGAACACTAACCTGAGCCCAGGCAGAACACATGAAAGAAGCTTGACAAAGTTCACAACATCTGCCTAACTGTAAAAGGGGTTCTGCACACCTGCTCATGCTTCTGAAAACATCAGGTAGATCTTGTGAGCTTTTTGGTTCTTTCCACTCATGTAGGCTATGACACAACAGAACACATTATTTGCTGTACACTAAAATACGCTGCTAATGGTACAAGTGGGGCTGAAGGAACTGGATAATCCAATTATTCTAGTCACATTACTACCTGTGCATTTAAAAAATTGCTAGTTTTATTTTATTATGTATTTATTTTTTTTTTTAAGCTTTGTTATTGCCAGAGTGAGCTGGAGTACAAATAGGATGAAAACAGCACAAAATGTAATTACACCTGAAAAAGATGAAGTAATTTCAAGAGAAAAATTGCACATTTTCCAATACTCTGCTCTCAATAGTTCAAGGGTTATTGAAAATCATCGTAATGACCACCAAACCTGTATTTTCACATTACGTTATGCACATATCAAGGTAGAGCAGGCTTTAGCAGCTGGAAGTCAGTGTATTATAAGCTCACATCAAAACTACTTTCAATCAATGCTCCTGTAAATGGTTACTTTTATATTCAAGAACCAAACGTACTCTGAGCTTTTTCTGGCCATATCACTTCATATGGCTCCTTTGGTTACTGAAAATCATACATTTTATCTACCTGTGGACTGCTTAGACTCAGGTGAACCTGTTCATCTTTTCTCTCAGACTGTGCTGACCTTCTAAGAAAATTTTACCATCTACAAATAAAGGAAATAAGATTCTAATGTCTGAACCAGCAATTATCAATTGTTCTAAAAGTTAAGCTTCAAAATATTACCAGAAAACAACTGTTCTTCTGCTAGTACAAGACACAGGTGGCCAGCATATTACTTGGTGCAACACAAGACCTTATTTGTATGGCTGCAAAGCACTTCAAAGTGACAGAAGCACCCCCACTGGCACTTACCTGTCTGTAATGACCACAAACTGCCTACTGAAACTATTTTTGAAATATGTTATCTTTTGCCTCCTCTTTGAACTGAGCTCTATTTATCTGTTCTGTATTTAAAGAAGACGTACAGCCAAGAGCTTCCTTTCTCTTTTCTTTTTAGTTCAGAGGAAATTTTGGAGCAAATCACTATTTTGTTGGACAGGCACCTTCTTTGGAAAAGGTGGAGATCACCATAATTTCCTGGCCACTTTGCTGCCATACGTACAGCCTGCCTTTCAAAGTCACAAAGTCAGAAGTAACACTAAGGTCTCCAGGTTTCCACAGCTAACTGTACCCAGATCTTGCACCTTTTCTGGATGCCACTGACTCCAGGTCAGCTGAGGGGAATCCCATGCTGAGGGTCTCGTGCGGGACTCTCTCCTGGGCAGCAAGTCTCAAGCAGGAGGAGAGCATTCAGTGCTGTGCTGTGGTCTGGGCAGAGAACCTTTCCCAAGGATCATCCCTGCTGTTTTCTGACCTGACACCAGGCACAATCTAAAGACAAAGAAAACACAGAATGCTGGGCTGTTGCTACATGCTGTGTGAGTGCTCTGGAGGGGCTGAAGGAGGTGCAGACAAACCAGGTACATCTCATGATTAAGGGTGACTTGGCATCTCTCTGTATAGGGACAATGATGGAAGAAAGTTCAACATACAACATACTCTGAAGCCATTATAACCTTCTGCACTGGAGAATCTTTTACTGCAAAATGGAAAAGGACTGCTGTAATCAGAATCAAGAAGAACAGAAAACACTGGGGGTCTATTTTCATTTCATAGCAGATGCAGGAGTGCTTTTATGTTGTGGTGACTAAGTGATATCTCCTATACTGATGACAATTCCTAATAAAGTCACAATACCTTCCCCTAAATCTACTTGGTCTCAAAGCAAAAAGGGCATTAGCACAGTATGACTGAAAAGCAGAGAAGTCAGAAGTCATTAATATAAGTGTTTGTACCTAAATCTTTGTTTATAGATTCTCTTCCTGGTTCTTCAGTAAGAGTTTTGTTGGAAGAATTAGTTCCTGTATTCCAATTTGTAATATCTACTTATGTATAAAGAGATCTTAATGTACTTACAGAGCCTGACTCACATCTCTCTACACAAGTAATAATTTTTCTTTATGTTTCCTGAGGGCTACAAACCTCATTGCCCAAGTAGCTATCATCATTTTGGCAATAAAATTACTACAAGAGTTAAAACTATCAGTGTGAGAAAGACTCTAAAAATCACAGACCTGGACAGATAGGATAATTCTTTGAGCCAGGCCTGCTACTAGACCCTATTTAATAATTTCATGGTGATCCCTTCCTATGCAGTCATACAACAGGTGACACCTACAGATGCAAGGTCAGACACCACTCAACGTTTGAATTCTTTTTGCTCATCAGGCCGTGGGTAAGGTTCAAACTCAGTGATGCAGTTCACTTTTCAGTACCTCTCAGGTAGCTGGGCATGCTATAAGACAACCCCCACTTTCTGCTAAGCACCAGCACATTCTTAGACAATTCGTCATCCTGAAAAGCAGCTGAAACAAATAAACAGTCTGACTGAGAAGCAGAAAATAGTAAACTGATTATGGGTCAAATAGCAATAGGTGTTTCCGGCTCTCTGCACACTGAAAGCTCTCTGCTTGCTTGGGGTTTGCCAACTGCTTTAGAGGAGAAGCTCAGCTCCATCATTCATACGTTCTGTGCTCTCATGTTACCCATTTCAGTTCCACGTGCCTTGTTTCCACACCTGTAGGATGTGATGCCAAGTCCTCACCATTTTTCCTTGTTTATGTCTGTAACTTATTGTAGTGACTTATTACCAATACCTGACCAGCCTCCATTTATATGTCCCAGGGAGGGCTTTAGCCCAAACAGGTTTCTCCATGAAAATCTAGAAAGGGGCCCTTTCCCTTCTGCATGGTGTTACTTCCAAGCTGCAGGACCAGCCTGCTAGATTAGGTACGCCCTTCCTCACATGGATCACCACTCCAAGGAACACTGGCTTCTTTCCCTCCTCTGCGTGGGCAGCTAAATGGCACCTGAACACCTTGCTGAATGATCTTGCCTTAGAGAGAAGAATTTTGCTGCTTGGGAGGAGAGGGGGCTAACTGCTAAGACCGAAATTATCCACATCTGCTACTGCTCTAATCTTTTTCTCCATGATACACAGGAGCTGGGAAGAATTTGAGGATTTCCTCAGTGCACTGTTCTGAAAAAAAACATGTTATGTTACTCAACGTGCTTCTGTGGTCAGGTGTGTTTGGATTAGTTGTGAAGAGATGGAAAAAAAAAAAAGCTGCATGACATTCAGCTGCTATCTTATATCTGATAGCTCAGAATATCAGAGCAATGTATCTCATAGCCACTGGCAGTTATTTGTGAAAGAATGTAAGAACAAGGCAAACATACAACAACATACACTCTACTTGTTATCCTTCTGGATTTTGGAAATCTGCGGTTTAGAGACTTTGCAAACCCAGGGGCTGCATGTAGCCTTTTGGGTTGAGTAACTCCTCATGATCTGAGATATTCCAGCCTTTTTAAAGTGAATGACAGAAACACATAAGCAAAAAAATGTTGCTAAAACAAATATACCCTCTTCACCAATACCAAAGCTAGCATGGCTTTGGTATAATGGCTGTTTGCCGTGGAAGACAGTGTGAAATAATGCCTATCTGCTGTGTATTAATTAGGATGAAAGCAGGAGGGCGTGAAGAAGAGGAAAGGATGAGTGATGTCTCTGTTTTCAGATGAGTTGATCTAATACAAGCCAAGTGTCTTCAGAATACAGTGATAAAGAAATAGAACGCAGGTAAACAAAATAAATTTTTTCAAATTGCACTGACGCTCATAAGTGAATTAAATATCAGACTTAATTCAGCAGTTCAGAAAAGTGGTTCTTTGTACATTGTCTCTGGTTTTATTTTTCTAAGGCTAAAACATAATTTCTGAGCTCTTGCAAAAAGCAAACCAGTGCCAGCACTGCTCCATGTGTTCAATTTAACTTTCTGATGGCATTATTCCTTTAATTCAGATTCCCCTGCTGAAAGTTTAGTGCTTCACAGTCCAATCACATCATGGCCACAGGACGCCTCATCCTTTGTAGTCTGTACTCCTGCAGCCTCCCAAGCCTCACCTTTATAACTCTATGTTTTGGTTAGTACTCCATCTTCTGTGTGAGCCAGCCTAGCTTTGCTCCTATCTCAGTCTGCACTCCACATCTGTAAGAACAATTGCTTCTGTCTCTTTCTCAGCCTTACCCATGCCATGCTCACCTAACACTCCTCATCTGGCAAACACAACCTGCTTGCCTTGACCTTTAACTTAGAATGTCCATGCCAAATTAAGTTTATGCTGTCTATTCCATGAAAACCTTTTTGTACACTTCTGCTGCCCCCTCTGTTGTCATTTTCCTCCTAGCACTGATATGCACAAAGCCTCTGTGCAGCTCATTCTAAAAAACCCATAAATCTACCACCTCCTCTTCCTTCAGAGCTTACTTCACGGAGAGTGGGAAGGGCAGATGCTAAGATAGGATATCAGTTTATAATCTGCTGTCATTTTTGTAAGTGTCTGCACGTACGTGATATTCACATCACAAGCTCAGGAGAATATATTCTCATGCCATTGAGATGGATTAATGGCATTAAACATTGATGGATTAATTCCAAACACATCAAAGACCTTCTGTATCAGAACAACAACAACTGAGCTGCTCTGGGACAACCAGGAATGAAAAGCTAAGTGTAAAATATGCAAGAACTGTACACAAATTCTCTTGAGAGGAGCGTGAGCAACAGGAACAGTCTTCTAGAAATGATTAGACAGTTTCTTAGGGTTGATTACTTTTAGGTATGCCCATAAAGCCACTGCCACAGCCACAACTGGCACAGTTCCCTTTTTGGTCAGAACAGCAAACAGAAATGCATAAATTACCTGAAATCAAGCTCAGTATAGGCTATGACACCAATACCAGTTTTTTACATAGTTGCCATACAGTCTCCACGATCAGCAGAATAAAAAAAGATAAGAAAATCTTAATAATGAAAGGACATGAATTTAACATTACAAAATTTTAGTTTTACTATCTCTTCAAATGGCTCAAAAAGAAGAAATTTCACATAGTCCTGTAGGATTAGAGCAGTAGGCCATAAACAATGCAGAAAACGTCTTCAAGATTTTTCCTATAGAAATTTTGGGCTAGGGTAGCTCTGATGCAAGAACTGCTCCTCTAAGTAAATAGATAGCAAGGACAATAATTTACAAAATTTAAAAAACCCCAAAAACCTAAACAACACCACCATCACCACCAAAATTATGCCTGTTGTTTGCAGATTAATCCATGCAAAGTTTCACTAAGTTCTAGGTAATGGAAGCAAGTCCACATATATATGATCTAGAAATAAATGAGATCACTGGTTTCAAACCTCTAAGGTGGCTTGAAAAGAACAAATTTTATGTGATAGCTAAATGTGGTAATAAGTTAGCATAGGAGAAGAAATGTAATTCTGCCCTAAAAGAGGGGACAGATTTTGCACTGAAATTACCTTCCAATCATGCTTCTTGTCCTGCATACAATAAAACTGAGGCAGGGAGGGAGACATAGATAAACAGGAGCTAGGCGCAAAGATCTAAGAGTTGCTGAAAGTGGAAATAATTCTTGATGTAGGGTTTGGTCTTCTTAATTTTGTCAACAAAATCCTGCCTCGGGAATCAGGCAAGTTTGATCATGTTGGGTGTATGGGCAACATCTCTTCCCTGTGTCCATAAAGAAGGTCACCTGCACACAGCTGAGATGGGCTCATTTCTCAAGCAGAGAAACTGCCCACATCTTGCCAGGTAATTTCGCATGGAGTAGTTTAACAGCAAAGGAGCTGACTTTGGTTTTTCCCCTTTTTCACACACTGTAAATGCCCGATTCCTGCTTTTGGACAGGATGAAAGGCAAAGTTGCTAAAATAAAAAAATAAACAAATAAATAAAACTAAATAAAGGTGTCCCCATCTCCCACCACCCACCCATTCCTGAGGGATGACTGGCTGTTTCATAATCAGGAAATGTGTGAACACTTGGGGGGTGGGGAGCAAACAACATCTCATGAGGTTGCAAGCCTTTTTCAAAGACTTAAACACACTTCAGATAAGAATCTAAAGAGACAGGAGAGTTCCAGACATCTTGAGCTTTACCCTTCACTAGTTTCTGACTCAACTGATTTAGGTGCTCTCTTCAGAAAGAGGAAGAGAATGCACCCATGTGGACAACTCTGTTCCATTATGTGCCAAGTTTCAGCTTGAAAACTATTTATTTTTTGCTGCAGAACATCTCAGTTGGCATTTCCCTGCTTCACAGATCTAATTAAAACAACCCTATAGCAAACTACATTTAAGCCAACCCAGCTATGTGGGTTTAGGGTTCTCTTAGTATTATTATTTTTCCTCTGAACAGGCATTTATTTCTTTCATTATTCTGTACTCTTATTATCATATTCTACCTCTTTTTACTGAGTCAGACCCTTCTACCTTTACTCCAGCAAAATTTTCCTCCATTCCACAGAGAAGAACACTGTTAGAAACTTCTTTTAGAGGTCATTCATTTATATCTCTTCTTGAACGAGCTTGAGGTATACTTTTTTTGCTCATATCCCTCGAGTGCTTATGTATTGAAGAGTTATTAACACAATCCCCACACCAAAGGTACTAACATGTACAGATGCTCAATTCTCCCATTTGTCTCCCAATATGAGGCCCAGGTAACTCAAAAATTAGCATTCTGCTTGCATCATCAAGAGGCAGGAATACTAAGAGGCTATAGCAGCCAAAAAACCCTGAACAAATGCAAGAACGCAGAGCAAGAGATTTTCCAAAAAGAACTTGCCCAGTAACAAATAGCTGGGAAGGGGGCAAATCAATGGGGGGCCACATGAGATGCATTACCCACCCTTTCTGCCTGACATTTCATGCTCCCAGTGTCATAGTAAGATGCTCATTAACCCCAGAATCCCGAGTCTGGCAGTTTTAGCTGATGGGTGAATTGTCGTGAAGTTCCCGTCAGCTGCTGTTTGCAGTGATTGCGCTACAAGCTTGACATGCGTTGCATTGTTCAGGTTGGTTTTGTTCTTTTATTTTCCTTGGGCTGGCTGCCTCCTGGAACCTCCACTCTGCCTACTTCCTGAGGATTAAAGCGTGTCTTCTGGGCAAGGAGACGCAGGGACCACCTGCAGATTCTGTTTATATATCCAGCCTTGTAGTCTGATTGATCTCACAATAGGACTGCATAATGTAAACACTTCATTATTCCACCAAAGGATATGTGCTCTACCACCTATGGTCCCTCCAACCAAGAGTCAGTTTTAGATGGTTAAAATTTGTTAAGCCACACCAAAAGAAGCTAAACAAAGGAAAATCCATCCTAGCAACATGTTTAAGTTTTTAAGTTAGACTAATTAAATGCAATTAAGTTGGAAACTTTAGCCTACCGCTTTACTCCAGGATTTTGCTACCAAGCCCCAGCAGTGCTCAGGTCTGATGCACTATTTCAGCATGTTAAAAACAACCAAAATTCAGGTTATCAACAGGGTTTATTCCCATTCTTGGCTTAAGACAACTCAAGTTCAGACTAGGGAACTTCTTTCTTCACTTGGGGGATTGGTGGGAGGCACAGATTCACCTACAGAGCCCGAGGAGTCACCTCTCCTTGGCTGTTTTCACCATGGCATCTACTCACTGTGCTGCCTCCTAACCTGGCACTGCAGATGGGTGAGGGGGGAAGGTGGGGAGGATTATTTTCTGTTCATCCCAAAACACAGCAATGAAGAGCTTCTGAGTATTTGTACCACTATTTCCTTTTGCCAGGTGAGAAACTGAGAAAAGGAGGCCAATGCCCACCTGCTGATTTTGGGAGGGCAGTCATGATCTGTACCTGGACCAGCATTGAGCAGGCCTTACTGCTTCCTGCACTGAAACACCACTTCTTCCTCTCTGCTCAGGAACAAACACCTCCTCTAACTTAGAGCCAAAGGACAAGTCAAGGGCAGAGCTGTGGCCATAATATTGCAGCTCCTGAGCTCAGGGTTCTGCTCTTATGAGCATTTCAACATAATTCTTGTGGTTTACTTCCCTTTGGGAATTGTTTGTTGGTTGTTTTGTTTATTTAACAGCCTTAATTAAAAACTGAAGGCACACCCAGCTAAAGCAAGGCGCAGTAATCTGAGGAACTGCCCGAGTTCCTCAAGAGGGAGGAGAAGTTTACCCTGGATTTATCTAGGTAGATAGAAATAATATAAGAAAAGAGAAATACTGAGTAAGTCAGTGTCTCATACATATCTCAGACTGCTCCTGAAAGCATAAACCAAACTGATACCATTTAATTCAGCTTTAAATAAAATATTTTGACTAATAAGCAAGGCACGAACACACACAGATTGTCAGGATATCTGCTGAACGGGGCATTCACAGCTTCAGCACACAAAACAACCAGAAGGTCTTGACTGAATATCAGACACATGCAAGGCATGTAAGCACTTACTAAGGTCATCTAAAACACATCCACACTTACTGGCTTTAGACAACTACAGGTTAATTATTTAGCAAATTACAATAGTTTGGTGTTTACACCAAGTACTTTATCAACTGAAATACTTTTTTTTATTAGTACTTTTCTGTTTTGGATCACATTGTAGACCTTCAACAAGGCCCTCTGTGGAACTTCAGAGAGCTTGAGTCTGGCTGGAAAATTGGTGTTATTAACTTGTTGGCCAGAACTGAACCCCATATTTTATGATGGGCACCAAAACTCACATAGAGATTAGTAAGTAGGAACGGTTTGGACTCTGACAGTTCTCTGGATCCCTGAAATAATCCTAAAAGCATTCCAGCCCTAAAAGTAGGTTCTGATCATTCTAATCTAGATTCCTAAGAAGAAAAAGAAAAAGGAACTTAAGAATTGCAGTGGAGGCAAGAACAGAGCCTTTATAAAAGAATCTATATATAAGAAGAAAAAAAATATTTACATTTGCCAGGGAGCAGATAAAGCCAAGACTTTAAAACTAGCATTGGTCCAGGAAGGACTACTGCTTACAGACTTTGATAGATAAAGCAGCTTTAAAAATACTCTGGGCTAGATTTTTCTCTGAATTTCTCTTAGTAGATTTCATCCTTGGAGATTTCTTTTTATATTCAAAACTATACAGTTTATCCCATCTTTACCAGCAACTTACTAGAGGAACAGCTTCTTACTGTGCAAATTGTTCCATGATTTCATTTGAGAAAGTCCTTATACAATGAAAAAGAAAGGAAATTGGAGTTGACTCTAAATCCTTCCATACATTGTGCTGCCTTTCCAGCCTTTAAATCAATGGAAGATAAAAACTATGTGAATCAAGAATAGGATCAGTCCCCTATTTTTTAAAAACTCACCAAAAAGGGAAAGCCCAACTACTTCCCAGCTGACAAACCTTCACACCTGGCCAGGCCAGCTCCTGCCACTGCATGCAACTACTCATGCATCCAGTTGTTACACACCTCTCCTGCTGCAGGAGCAAGCCATGTTCCCCTGAACCTGCCAGCACTGTTCCAACCCAGGGCCAGGAGAGCAGCTCTCCTTGAAAACTTTGCTATCACCATCCTCACACAACACAACAGAACACACCTGACGTTTGAAAAGGTGCCCATGCTGACCCCAAGGAGGAGAGATGCTGTATAGGGGCCTCAGAGCATCCTGCAGGAGAAGCAGGCTCTCCCCTCCCACCCCACCCCACCCCACCCCACCCCAGCAGGCTCAGCAGATGAACATCATCAAGTTGTTTGAGCTTCCCAGGCCTTGAGCTCCTCATCTGCCAGCAGATGGTTAAAGGCCTCAGCACCTGAGAGGAATCTGACAAGACTATGTTTTACAGTCTTCCTAACACAGCCCAAAATATCCTGCAAAACAGAAATTCCTCTTAGGGAATAGGTCTGTAGAGCTTAATGTTTATTTTTTTAAGAGTGGCATAGCTATAATTCAATTCATTCTGACTAATGTGTCCAGACTTGTTCCTCGTGGCCTTTTCTTATGCCCAATAGATTTTCTTTTAACCTGCTTTCCCTTTAAAAACTTTCCCACCATTTTAGGACCCGTCCTGCACTCCCTAAGTAGATAAGTTTTGATTTATATTCTCTCCTAAGTTTGCAGCAGCAGAGAGTAAAACAACGTGTTTTCTCTATCAGCCAAGGAAATCCTTGCTTATCTCTTTCGCCCCATTTCCCCCAGCAGGGAGTGCTGGCAGAGCTGGTCAGCAGAGCTGCTGTTCTCAGCCCACGTGCAGCACACAGCAGAAAGAGCAGAGCTGCCAGGTTGGCAGCCTCTGCTGGAACAGCATCTGTCTTACAACAGGCATCTGGAGAAATGGCTGGAAACCCAAATCTGTGGAACATCAGCTTTATTGGAGATGAAGCTAAGCTAGAGGTTTGGAATCCCAATCTGAATTTGTTTGCAAATTGAAGAACCGGGGACTTGCTTCAGTGCTTTGTAGAAACAAAGAGCCATGAGGTTTTGATCTGAACCAGAAAAGTCAGGCCTGTTCAGAGCCTGGCTTTTTCTGTGGGACCGGTGCCTAATCACAGCTGAGTGATTACTCAGCACCGCTTGTCCAGTTCGTTCACATCTGTGCTGTTATGTACTCTTGGCATTCTTTAACAGTTATGTCTGTGATCAGGTAAATCAAAATGGTTTTTTGCTTTTGCAGAAAGGAAAAATAATGTTGGATGGGGAGTTTAGGGGACCACCTGAAACATTTCAGTTTCTGATTTCTGATCTCTACAAAGAGCCACAAGATGTAGGTGTTTTGTGCAAAAGCAGAGGTCTTAAGTTACTTGAAGTGAGCTGCTACTGGTATGTACTATGCAGTTTTCCTTTGTTGGTTCTACCACTTTATAGTGTTCAAAAATAACCCAAACAGGTTAGGTAGTAACCAAGATATTATCTGAGTAAATTTTACCTCAGGGGATTCATTCAGAGTCAAAAATGTTTTAGTCTGTCTGCACGAACGTGGCTCCAAGGAAGATTTTACAAGCAAACAAGTTGAACGGCACAAAAAAGCAGGCAAATGTAGAAAGGGGGGAAACGAACAGAAAGAGTTGCGACACATTTTTAGTACCTATGTTTTTTAATACCTTAGCACTGATATTTTTCTGTCTTTGCAAAAAGTAAAAATACATCTGGCCTTTTGTAAAAATGACAGCTTGCTTGTTTTGGTTTTGTAAGAGGCGCAGGCAGGTCCAAACAAAAATCCCAGAACCAAACACCACTTGTGGTAGGAAGAATCAAACTCCCAGAATATAAGCACTCCTTTAATTTGAGTACTTTACAATCCAAATCCTCTTGTGTCTCAGGATTACACTGCTGGGCATTGTCTGACCAAAAGCCAATTTAATTTTCTAGGGTATGGATGACATTTTGGTGCTTTTGAGTCGATCTAGAGAATTTTACATCACTTACTTCTTCCACTGCCAGTTTAATAAGGAAAATAACTTAGGCCAGAGGTGTCTATGTCCCTTGGTAACCTTGATCTGCATATACAGCCTCTTGTGCTCACATTAGCCTGGCTGAAGTTAGAATAGAGACAGGTAGCTCACTTTCTTCCTGCATTCTGACCCATTCCCTTTCCATATCTGCAGATTCCACCTTCTTCCCATGCCGTATGCAAGACTAAAACCTCAGGACACATACATGCACGCATTATGTCAGTAGTTATGTGTACTTTAGTGTTTGAAATCCAAAGGGGCATTATTGAGAATTACCCAGATATGTCTCTTTAAAGTAGAAGAACTGAGCAAGAAACCCACCTATGAACCCAGATCCAGTGTCACACCAGCAGATTGGGATTATATACAAACTATCTAATATGTGCATGGTAGCTACTATTTTCCAAATAGAACAAAATAAAAATTAATACATATGAAACACATTTTGTCATGACACCCCTCATATCTTCTTTTCATATGCATGCTGATTATAATATTATTTCATTCTCCTGTAAATTTGCACAGGTGAAGAAAAGCATACAGGAAGAATAAGAAAATACAAGAAAAATTTACAGGTGAAATTTGCACCTGTATATTTGCTCATATCCAGGCAGGCAAATAAGTAAGTGTGTGTATATGTCTTTGGTTATAATTACTATCTTGGATTGCATATATATTTTAAATGACTTCAACATATATGTAGCATATTTTTATTTATTTTTCCACAAAAGAATATATGTTTTACTATGTTTAGGCGCATCTAAATACGTCATGCTAAAAATATTTTGCCTACTATCTCTTGTACATTACAGAATGTATCAAATCCAAGGGGAAAATTGACAGAAAAAGAGTTTTAGCATAAATCCTCCAAAAGTTTTCTAGTCAACCAGGGCAGATGAACGAAGACATGGGATTTAAATTACCAGCTATACAGCTCTGCCTGCATTGTTTTCATTGTAAGCTGACATTAGGCCAAAAAACGTGCAGCCTTTCCACTAAGTTCAGTATAGTGCATAGGGTACGCGGTCTCTTACAAGAAACTTCTGAACTTAATATGCCACCAACAGTAGAGAGACAGCAAGAAAATCCAGAATATAGTACTATCAGAATTATTTGTGGTTAGGCATTTGCAGATAAAATTAGCTTAAGATATTTTTCATGGTAAGCATTGGGCAGCATGACAAGGCAACCTGTTAAAAATTTCGTCAACTGCATTTCTCCAAATCAGTGATTTCAGCAGGCCTGCACCAAAGCTGGGCTGTATTAACATAACATACCTGTGAGTCAAGCCCAAATGAGTTCAGTGAGAGAGTGATAAGAAATGGCAATGAAGTCAGGGCTGTAGTCAGGGACCAGTCCCAGAGGGTCCTAGATGGGTGGTGTGAGCTCAAGTGAAGCCCAGGAGCAGGTGAAGGAAGAGGGGAGTAGCAGGAGAGATCAGCAGCCAGAGCTCCCTCCCTGCCCCTGCTTTGGTCAGCAGCAGTCCCAGCCTGCGAGCAGGACCCCAATCCCTGCACAGCTGGGACATTGGCACCCTTCCAGGACATCAGTCCAGCTGCTTGGGGAAGTGCTGAAATATCCCCATTGTATAGATGAGAAGATGAAGTCTGCAAGAACAAAATGCTTTACCATGAGGACAGGAGATGTAAAGATTAAAAGGAAAAGGCCACTTTGTTACCTTAGGTCAAGATTTTCAGGTACTGAGAAGATCAATGTGTGACTCTGCTATTAGCAGGAAAGGAATGGACCTTCAGAAGTCCACTTGAAATCATAGATGTCAGTTAAGTACTCCATGGTGAGGTGAATTACTGGGTGTATTTCTCTGTACCTGTTCCTAAAGGCCTCAGAATATCTCCCACAGTCAAACGTGTTCCAGGGCATTAGTTCAGTTTATTCTTTTTGGTAGGTACATTTGCAAATTCTGCATTTACTTCAATAGCTTTCTTTCAAATGGAATATCTCCCCCCGGGTGTTGGTTTTGTATCCCTTCAGAACATGAAAAATAATGAACTTAGAAGCAGAGGTAAGGGGGACCAGAAAGAAGAAAACAACTCAGCTCTCTTGAACTACACAAATTAATTTCTTCATTGCCTAAAATGTGCTTGCCCTCTTGAACTTAACTTTCACCCACCAGTCATTCTTGTCCCTGAGGAATAATTAGGTTGGGAATTTCTGTATATCAAGGAGACCATGCTTTTGTTGTTTTTCATGGTACCTAAAAGGATGGTGAATTCGTGGTTGTTCCTCTGAACAGAAATAGAATAGCAAGATAGAGCAATGAGTGCAGAAAGCAATGTGTATGGACCACTGTCCATGTATTCATTATCCTGCCCTTTTTCAGAGGCAAGCATCCTGAGATAAAGCCATTTACCTGAATATGAGTTGTAGATTCATTCCCCAGCAGAAGCAAAGCTGCTCTAGATCTTCACCCAGGGAAACAACATACGTTTAGAGAAAACAGGGCTCTAATTCCTACCCTCCTCCATCATGCTACCTGCAAGAGAAACAATGCTAAAACAACCATGCTTCCCAGTGTAGGGAGTTCCTTGGTGTGAACTGGAGTTATGCACTTCCAAGGGAAACAGCCTCACTTGAAGATTAGAGCCAGGGCATTGAAATCTGCTGCAAAGCAAAATACCATTGCTCCATCAGAGTGGGAAACTCCAGTGGCGGCTCTACCTTGTTAACAGAGAAAATATAGAGACATTGTCACTGACCTGGGCCTTCTCCTTAGACCTGAAGGACCCAGAAAGGATATCTATATTCCTACTTTGTTCTCAATACCTCTGCACCAAAGAAACAGTACCTAAAAGTGATTCTAAACCTGGAAAGGCTCGAGTCCCCTAAGCAGCCCTTGGGAGACCCTCAAATAGAGTTACAACAAAGTTGGCTGCTTTCTTCTCACAAAGACTATCTGTCTGTCAAAAACCTCCTTCTGCCTCTCAATCCAAACAAAGCTTTCAGGGACACTGATGGAGGAGCTCAAGTGGCACAGATCCTTCCAGCACCTGCACTGGCCCCCAGACAACGGAGTGCAGAGTCAGCAATGCTCTCAGCTGAGGCTCAACAACAACCTTCACAGAGGCATAACTTTCTCACCTGATTTGAAAAAAGTTAGGTTTGTTGTCAAGGACAGCTGTCAGGCAGGAGAATCTGTAGGTGACTCTATTTTCCATACTTACAAAGCCTCCTGCATGAACAACTTCAATCTCCTGGGATGAAGTTAAATAGGTGCTGACTTCTGTTTGTAAATATGTCCAAGGTGGTTTACCTGAACAGTATTCATGTCAACAGAGTTTTATCCCCTTTAAATTGTTTTTGGTTTCATTTGGCTGCTCATGGGCCATTCCAAGGAATGTTTATGGTTACTTAAAGCCCAGTAGTAGTGGGACAAGTGGTATAGCATTGCTCTTTAACATTTCCTTAATCAGCTTTATCTATGGCACAGAAACCAGGCAGGTCTGCCTAGCTTTGAGCACTAGTAACAGAAAATTCTTTCTCCAGTGTCTGACTGAGACAGTTACAAGGCCAGTAAATGCCTTATTGTGCAGTTATTTGAAAATACTTCCAGGTTACTTTTGCAAAAGATGCATCCTGAAAATGTTAGCCTAAATAAATTTACTAGCTCCATCTATAGAGCTGATATATTTTTGAGCCAAAAATGTTTTTTGCAAATAGCATTTTGTAGAAAAGATTGAGGAGTTTTTCTTTGTTGTTACTGGACTAAACTTAAATGTTGTGTTCAACTACAGAATATCTCTGGGAAAGAGCTGGTCTCCTGGTCTTCCTTTGACCATCTCTGGAGATGAAGAGTTCAGCAATGTTCTGAAAATTTTTGAGTACCAGATGACCTCAACTACAGAGAAATATGAAAAAAATCTCTCGCAAATATTCTCCGTTTCCCCATCCCAACAGGTCTTTTCTTAGTCTTCTCTGCTCTGTCTTGTTTTTCAACTCTGAATGTGAGCTGCAGCAGAAGACATCCCATTCCATGTGGTCTGCACCAGTAAAGCACTCTTCACCTAGCTGAAAACAAGACTCGGGCCTCTGTTTACTCCTACCTTTTTATATTCAAAGGCCACCTTAATCCTTTTGGCCATGACACCAGCCTAGGAAGGCCTCTGAGGTCAGCTGCCTGCTGATCTGAAATCCTTGTCTTCCAGACTCCTTCTCCCATCCCAAGCCCCCCTTTCATTGTCCTGGCACAGCACTTCTCTTTCCCAAGTGCATCCATTTCCACTTGCTTGTACTCAAGTGCAAGGCTGTTTCACAAGGGGCCTTGGTGACTCGACACACCTTGTCCTCCTCAAAATAAAGCCACAGTTTCCTGTGTTGCACTATACACTTGCACACCACACAACAGCTGTCTCATCTTTTTGGAAACGATTCGTTTATTTTGAATTTAGACAAAGTATCTAAGCCAGAATAGGTCACTGGAGCAACAGCTATGATGTCCCAAAGAAATCAAGCTGTAGCCTACAATTGTTCTGACTCAGTGAGCAGTAAACACTGGAGCTAATGTTTGTGTGCAGGGAAATGTGTTTGCTACAAATGCAGCCTCTTTTGTACGTCAGGCATGTTTTACTAATGCATCACTCTGGAAAATGATAGTCTCACACAGTCATGCCCAGTAAACACTGCTCTTTGCTCACTGGCTTATCAGCACAATCATCTATTTTTGTTTCAAAGTTTCATTAATAGTGGAGGAGGAAGTTTTGGAACTCTTCATGTCACAGTGAAAATAAAATTACCTGTTCCTGAACCAAAATTCTGAAATTTTCCAGAATAGTTTAAATAAACACCTTTTCATTTTGAGTAATTTTTCCCCTCTCTTGGAAAATTCATTGCAAGTTATACCGATGTGGAGGTTACCAGAAGGAAAAAATTGCAGTGAGCTTTCTAGTATCCTCTCACTGAAGTGTAGGCCAGGCACACTCCAGTTATGGTTAGTGTTTCTCTGTGGCAATTGCTCCACACAACTGATCTTAGACAATCCCCTCTTTCTTTACAGAGCATCTACTTACATCCTTAGGCAGAAGAAAAACCAGATTTAAAGGGATTAGAAAAAGGTTACATGAAGACAACTTTTAAGGATCTCACAAGATTTTTTTTTTTTCATAATAGTCTAACTCCATTAAGAAAAGAAAATACATTTGTAAGTGGTTTTGTCAATGGTGGGAGTTGGCAAGGAAGACAAGGAGCTCAGCTTTAGCCAGGTTACACAATAACTTGCTACTATTTGTGGCTGGCTCCCAAAGGGCCAAAGAAATTAACTCGTGGTTAGTTAAATAATAGTTTTATTAAAACAATGATCAGATCAAATAACTGGCATGTATGTGCAGGAAGTCTTTCAAAATACTCAAGTCCTGCAAAAGAGTCAGATCAAGAAAATATCTTTTAAATATCTGATCCCTGAAGTAACTGAGACCTGTAAAAACTGGATGCCTTAAGAAGAAAAAGGTTTTTTTAAACCTTAATCCCAACATTCTCTCCAAAGAATAACACAGTTCTCTACTTTCAGTGTTTTCTCTTCATGCAGATGTTTTCATTCCCTTGTTACAGGAGAGATTTTTTTTTTCCTGTGACCACAGCTCTCTGTTAACATTTTATTTTTAAAAAGAGAAATAAATGAAAGAGATCTAAAGCTCTGTTGTTTCACATCTCCCAGCTGATTTGCCCAATGAAAGGAGCAAGTAACTGGAAAAGAGGCATGCTGACTGAAGAACAAGCCCTCCAGATACCCCACAAGTTGCAGAGAACTGCAGTGGCAGATGAGCACCACAGCTCCTGAGGTTACCCAGTCCCATTTTTGTGGGAGTTCAGGAGTCACCTTTGCACATTCCCATCTTCTCAGGCGAGAAGAGCAAGTTCAGTTCCCAGATACTGTGCTGCATCTGGATGCTGGGACAGGACAGAGAGCACTGCGGCTCCCTCATCCCACGCCTGCTGCAAGAAGCACTGCCCTGGGCTTGGTGACTGCAGAGTCAAGTCCAGGGTGAAATTGCTCTGGGCAAAGTTACCAGCTCTGGTATGAGAGGATCGTGGCACATGGAGCAGACTGCTCCCAAAAAGGGCCAAATTACCTCACAGGGTTCAAATGGAGTGTGCAAAGGCAGGGTGCCTGCAGGCAGCTTTTTGCCCTATTCTCTGTGCTTCTGATCCACGAGATTACTTGCCCAGTGCAGGCTTTGTGAATTTCGGGGTTTAAGAGAGCAGCTTGAGGTACTGACAGAGGTTTATACGATGCACAACGCAAATAGATGCTGTAAGCAACATAACGTGTGTTCAAAGAGAACAGCAACGGAAAAAGAGTGTCTGACTTCTTCTGAGTTCTCTTAAGTGTAAACAATGCACACTCCTGTGGCAGATATCCATCTGAAGGTGAATTGCTGCCCCTAATCTGTGCTTGCATCTATCAGTTTGCATTATATTCAGGTAGTGGTGAGCACTGCCTTTTGGGTGGGTGTAGAGTACTTGGTGAGATTTTTGGATGAAGGGCAGGTAAAAACTTGCTGCGTCTTGTATCCAAGATTCGAGTATTTACCTGCTGGAGCCCTGCATATTAAGGCCCACGCATTTACATTGCAACTCAACGTGGAATTTTAATGAATTCACGGACTCTGAAGGCCCCCACCCACCTTTTCTCAAACAACTGAAATCCTCTGCATTCCTCTTAGCTGTACCTGCTCGGCATGCAGAGGCAGCCGGTCAGACTGGGAGCAAGCAGACCTGCTACTGAACACCGGGGAGGTGACAGACATTTTCAGGTGCCAGCCCAGCCATCTCTCAAAGCACAAAATGTCCCTCTTCTCCCAAAGCACAAGCTCAGAAATTAACGCAGAATTTTCCCCCTTTCCATCATAGCACTTTTATGGCAGTAAGTTATACAGCACCACAAGCCAGGCTTGATCCCTTTCGTCTTCCTGTTGAAGAAACCACTCTTGCTCAAACACAGTGTGTTTGTGGTGAACATAATCAATCACTCACCTAAATGAGAACCAGCAGTGAGGCAGATCTTTGCAGAGCCTTGACCAGATTTACCATGCTGCACATCATCCATGTCCAATAGAAGAGGGGTGCAAATAGAAGCTAATTCCCAGCATGTGGCACAATCTGATTTTGCAACTCATCTTGTAAATCTTCAAGTATAAAGCACTGTTTTAGCCCATGGAAAGGGGCTATGCTGCCAGCAGTTAGAGAGATAGAGGTAGAAATAATTTCTACTCCAGTATCTCAAAATGTGATGAAACACTGAAAAGATAAACTCCAGATATTATCAGTCTCTCATTTATTTTGATAATCATTACTGGAAAGGGAAAAAAAATTATATTCTATGAAGGAGATAGGATAGCAGAGAGGAGGAATGGCTATAGTACGACAGCTGACTTCACTCTATCTACCTCCAGCTGGAGCCCAAGGAACTCCTCTCCACTGGCAACAATGGAACATCCATCTTCTCATGCAAAGACATCCTGAGTGAATTGGTCTCACAAATCCCATAACAGGTAAGAGGATTTCATTTAGGATAAGGTCTGACATTTCAAAGCAGGCTTCTTAAAAATACAACCTGTCAATGACAGTCTATACCAAATTTTGGATTAAGAAACATTGGACAGGTCTGTGCTCTTCTAAATCCCAGGATCAGGCACAAAGGAGAAGGAAGGGGGTGAGTAATGTATGCAAATTACTGCATTCATACTTGAACACAAATCAGAAATGCCTGTCATTAAAGAAATCCCTCAGCTTGTACCCACCTTAGGATCCAGACTGGCTAACACAGTATAACATAGCATAGCAACATTTACACCTGCCAAAACTGAAAATAACCTGCTTGCCACACTCCAGGACCTGGATGGCTGTCTCATTGACACACACAAAGCACTGGAGACATTCAGTTGTAATAGCATTTTCTTCCTCTTCAGCTACTCCAGACTTGTGAACCCCACAGTTACAGACAAAATCCTTTTAGCAAGGGCCTTGCATTTACTTGTACTATAAAACAATATATTTTAACTATATATTTAATATATATATATATAACTATATATTTACAACTATAATATTTTTTATAACTAATCTCAAACCTATTTCTCTCTGTGTCTTTCATTTGATGCTTTTTGTTCTCCAGTGATTTAGTCCTTCTACCATTACCTCCCAACTCTGTTGCAACTAGTTTCACTAGCACACTTTCATTCTTTAGGCAGCAGTCTCTAGTAAAATTAGCACAGAAGACTGGTCCCAAAAACAATCATTAGAAAGAGCTTTCAATAACAACTTCCCTCCAGTCAGAAAGGTCTCTTTTCACTGAAATCTGCCCTTTAGCTTACCTATTAGTCACAATTTTACTGGCATTACTCAGCATGTCTCTCAGTTTCACATACCACACTGCACTAGGAGCTAAGCAGGGACTGCATTTCCATGACTAGAAACACCGGTGCTTTTATCAGTGACCAGGTTTACCTAGATCATGCTTAATCTGGCCTCCTGCGTTTTTCTTTCCTTTTTCTGCTACCTTATGTCCTATTCTTACTTTTAAAAGAATAGAACAGTTGCTATGAATAGCCTGCTCTCCAACAGGGCTGTCCTTGACTATTTGTCAAAGACAGACTCACATTCTGCAGCTGAACAGGGTCTTTTTTCCTCTGTTAAGTCTTATTGAAAATAGTGTTCTTGAGCCTGCAATTGTATGGGTCAGTTCCCTCCAGATACTGAGATGATAATGATCCAGCCATTCTCCAGTAGTTGACTTCAGCTGTTTCTCCCACTTTGGCAGAAGCCATTTCACTTTCCAGGTTTTCATAGCCACTAAAAACCTGCAATGCCTGAATATTCAGAATCAGCATCCTGACTGAAACAGAAACAAAGTATCTGATAAATTTTTGGGCAAACTACTTTTTTCCCCTTTTATTTATGTGGCTGAAGAACCTTTTGCTATTTGTTTTAATTTATTTTGCAGAGACAAACTCAGCTTGTCTCATGCCAATCCTCATTTTACCCCTACATTTCCTAACCTCTTACACATGGCTTTCTTTGGTGACTTGTTCTTTTTTCTACTCCTTATTCAGTCATATCAGATAACTTTTCTTCCATGTTTTTCACTTCACAAGATATGCCATCCATCTGGAGCAGAGAAGCTATAGACCTGTATTTGCCTACCCTTCATTTTAATTGAAATGGAAATACTTCAAAGCAAGGTTATTTTCTGCTTCATTCTACAACTTAGTGTCAGATTTTAAAAAAGTATTGCTTCTTGCTATTTCAGAGACTGGTAAGGAACTCTGCTGGTTATTGCATTCAGAAATGTCTGAATTTAGCTATTTGTTCCCCTCTATAATCCAGGAAGTCAAAGCCTCCCATAATGACAGACCTCTAACAAGCAAGATCAGTATCTACTAAATCCAGTTCTTGAGGTCATTGGCAGAGGTACCACACTTGCTCAGCAATCAGACTTCCCCAGAATATCTTTGGCTCTATTAGGTTGGTTATTTAACTCATTATCTCTCCTTATTTACCTCATTAAAAGCTTAGAGTAACATCAGATTGTTTACTTCTGCCTTTGACAAGTCAGGTATGCTCCAGTACCTGCACTCCAGCTATTCCTCACCTTCTCCTTCTGTTTCCATGTATACAAACACTCACGTAGCCCCCTGCCCAATCTCTTTTGTCATGTCCTTAAATACCCACTTGAACTCTTTCCACCATTTCCAGGTGAAACTGCAATCCAGCAATTTAGTCTTAAGGCACATATTCTCTATATCATACCCAAAAATTTATGTGAAGCACCTCCTCAATCAGCAACCACCTTAGTTATCTCCACAATTGTTTTGCCATCTCTGTTGTACCTCAGTAGTTATCCTCATCTATTGTTCCTTGACAGAGTTTTTACTAAAAATAATTTTTAAAAAGGAATCCTTCTCCTACCCTCGCACTCCCCCTTCCAAACTGTTATTCTGGACCCATAGAATCTCTTTCTACCCTTGGCTCTTGGCGATTCAAGCTCACTTCTTACCCAGTAAATCCTTAGCACTAATATAAGTGTGATGTTGTCCACAGATTGATTCTGCCACAGTAAACTGCAATGAATTTTGGTCAGATTTTATTTCTATTCAATCTACCTATTTTTCACAAAAATATGAGGTACTACCTATTCATATTTTGTTTGATCTCTGCCTTGGTACTTTATTGTCTTCCTCTGTATTCCCAGGTATTAGCAAAATGAAAAACAAACTCCCCAGAAAAAGAACTCTTGTGTTATGACCCAATAGATGCAGTCCAGGTTGATTGGGATACCTTCCCAGAGGGATAATATTTTTTACATAATATCCTTAAGATACAATCTTCCTTATTCCTACTTTAAATCAAATATAAAAGTACTCAACTTTCTTCCTTTAGCACAAATAAAATAACTGTGTTTGGCAAACAGGTTGTCTACTCTCATTCTCTCTGCTGGAATTTCACCTTGCAGGAGCTCATGCAAGCCATTTTTATTTGCTTTGGTTAATGTAAGTTCAAATAAACTCAACACTCAAAGCCAAACTTTCAAAAGGTGTCATATATTTTGTCTGCTTTGAACTCAAGGATTTTGCAGGCTTTCCCTGTAGATCTGCCAAGGTTAGCAGAGTTCAGAGAACCTAGCCCAAATTGCAAGGCTGCAATAAAACCTGACATGGAGATTCATCTAGTTTGAATGTTTATGACAATTGCTTTATACAATTACCTCCTTAGTCCTTCTGATACCCTGAAGAAAAGCAAGAGAAATGGATTTTCCAGTAAAGTCATCTGCAAAAAACTGTGTTGGGACTTTTAAAGAGCTGCATATTATGGGCCTGTTGCTGCTGTAGCCATCCCTATTTCTTTTTCACAAGGAACTGCTGCTGTTCAAAATGAGCCACAAGTCAGATTCTGCATTTCAGCTCTTTGAATTGCCCCTGTGAGTCAGTTTCGTACCTGCTCTAACAGCATTGTTTCCAACACAGGTCTGACCACTCCCTCTGCTTCCAAAGCCATCTTGGAACATGGGATCTTGCTCATGTGGCTGGCCCCATGGCATGCTGACATCATCCAGCAGATCAGACACCTCATAAAGTCAAATGATAATCAATTTTTTTCCCCAAACAAGTCTAAATTAATTGCACTATTCCTGGACTGCCTACAGGTTGGAGATCAAGAAGTGGCACGTGCTATACACATACACACAAAGAAGAGATTCCCTCAAAGCTCTACACTGAAAAATGGAGTTCATTTATAGGTTACCTCCCACATCTGACTTAAAACAAAGAGGAATACAAACCATAACCAAAAGAGTTACTAAGCATGCATGCACGCATACAATTGGAATTTCTTCCTAATCCTCACCTTCCTGAGTTCTGTACTGGCCATCTTCACCTATATATTCATCTGGTCTACATCTGCACTGGCCATATTATGTACTTTCATAAGTAACTAATAAAAGGGCAGAATGAAGAATAAAATTTTTTTATCACTTACTAAAAAAGTATTACTCCTGGAAACATTAAAAAAAACAAACGGAAGCTGAAAGGGTCGTAATGTGTTACTGCCTAGATGATTCTGCATTATACATGTAGGCATTTCAGATGTGCTCTGTTTCAGACATTTAGTCAGAATCACAGAGATTACCTCTGTATCTTGTGTCTGTTTCTACAAAGCACAGACAGTACAGGTTGACTCTATAAAGTAACATCCTAGCTCCTCAGTCTGCTTATTGTATCTTCAGTAAAACTGAGGCTAGGGAGCCTTAAAAATCCCTATGCTACTGCTGAGATCTCTGTTTTCAGGTGGCATCCCTGCCACACACCATGTTCACTTTGTCCTCTGCACCATTTAACAAGAACCAAGCAATGTAAAGAGTACAGGAAACCACCAAGATACTTGGTTGATCAAATGACAGGTTACTGCCAAAAATACATTTATTGATCTCTTTAAAACTGAGGTGGGTGAGCAGCAAAAGAAAACAAGGAATAAAGTGTTTTGTTGGAACACAGTTTTAGCTCGTTAGCTGCTGTGTGTTGAGAGGAGTTGAGACCCTTAGCTAGGTTCCTAGGCACGGACATATGTGAGTTGAGAAAGCACGTAGGAATCCTCTGCTAAGGGTGCACTGACTCTGCCAACGCGCTGCCCTCCCGAGCCTTTCCGTAGGACAAACTTGCTCACTCTCGCTTCTCCTCGCAGATTAGCTCTGTCTGCTCCCAGGCGCCTACTCTCTCTTGCTCTAATGTGATTAAATAAGCTCCCTGTCTCTCCAGGCTTGTGCAACCGCCTCTCGCTTAGTCACCTAAGCGCTCCACAACACCCCAAAGGAGTGGAGTCAGCTGAAACAGGAGCGTTCCCAGCTCTGACATGTAAAGTACTTGCACTCACTGCTAAATAAACTTGGAAAAATGTTCACAATGCAGCTGTGCGCACAAGATGCTGCAACCTCAGGGCAAGAATAATTATACACAAACAAGATACTTAGGATTTATGTTCCCCTCAAATAAAAATGTGCGCTGCTCATGCCAATCTCAGTGCTTCATGGTATGCCTGCAATCTGAGGCAGAGGAACAGATTCTCTGTTAGGGTTAAGAGATTAGATACCATCGTAGCTTTATTTTCCAATAAACTTTAGAGGCATTCTAAGCATTGTGGGTACACATTGATATGCTTCTCACCATACAAGGATATGGATTCATGGGAGGTCTTTTAAATGCCCTGTTGCGTTAATGGTATTTATTCAGGCAATTTTGTATTGGCATATGTTGATGATTCCTTTTCAGAAGTTATAGGGTTAAAGCTGAAGCCCATAGGAATACCAGACCAAAACAAAACTGAGGAAGTTTCAGAAAAAGAAACAAGTACTCCTAGACCATTCCAAACAAAGATATATCTAACTCGCTCCTTAAATTCTCTCATGAGGGAGAGCGCCAACTGCTTGTGCAAGTAGCCTGTTGCAATGCTTATGCATCTCTCAGTAGATGACTACTTCTCCTAACAGCCAATATCAATTAAATCTGTTGCTATTGAAGTCAATCTCTCCTCTTCTCAGTGAACACAGCAAAAGATTGATCACCGTCTTCTTCATAATGACTTTTTAATCATGGTCATATTTATCTTCTCTTCCTGAGGGAAAAAAACTCTAAAGCCAATTCTCTGATCTTTGTTTTTTTTTAAAACCTCTCAACACACTCCTTGTCTTTGGATCTGTAACTCTTTGAATGTGCTGCATCTATGGGCAATGCCAAAAATAAAATCAAAGAAACTTGTGCTAAGAAGTCTTGTCTGCAATGGGCCTGAGATCTCTCAGGACTCATTCTCTTGAACCAGACTCAGCAGTGAATACATGCAGTGATATTTCATTATACTCCCATGCTCTAACAAACCCTGCTCTAAAAACCAAGGGAGACTCCCTTGAAGTTGCTTTCATACCTGCTCAGTTCTGCAGTGGAACCTGAAATGGTGTGACTTACAGAGTTGAAAGGAGACTTTGCAAGCTTTGTTGAAGTTGCTGCAGACAAGGAAAACTCAACAAACAGCTTCAGGAGTACTTTAGTAAGCAATTGCTCGCTGGTTGGAATGCAAGTTACACCACGTTAGACCCACTTCATATTTTGCCCCAAGGAACCAGCAAGCTGGGTGGGAGACCAACAGGCATTCCCACCAGCCTGTCAGGCTGGACAAGCTGCAAGAACAAGCAGCCAGTCTGATATTTTTGCTTTCCCTTTCTTGACCTCAACTATAGAGAAGAAAAAGTTAAGGCAGGCTTCAACCTTTGTATTTAGGTCAAGTTCTGTTAAAATTGCAAGGGAAAAAGGTTCAGGAGTTCACAATTTTCTTAGCCAAATGAGTACAGAATTTACATTCCTCTGCTTAGAAGACTTACACAATGCTATGCAAGTGATATGTGAGCAGTAACTAGCTCTTTGCAGGAGTCCTCTGGAATCAAAGGAGAGAAGCATATCACTAACGACTCTATCTCATTTTTAATATTCTGTCTGCAGGTGGCCACTATTTCCACAATCCAGTCCTGTTCCTTGTCATATTCCGCTACATGAAAAAAAAAAAAAAATATATATATATATATATAAATAAGTATATTAAAATAATATATAAAATAAGTATATTACGAATATATAAAATAAGTATATTACGAAAAAATAAGTAAGAAGAATAAGTAAGAAAAAAGAAAAAATAAGTATATTAAAGTACATTAACCAGGCATAGAAAAAAATTGGTAGCCCCAAAATCCATGGCATGGAGGAAAAATGTTATTTTTTGCTGCTGGCAATTTTCTTTGGGTTCACAGAACAAGTCATTTTGAAAAGGAGCACATGTACTGAGCTCTGTGATCATCATGGTATCCTTGCCAGTGCCAGCTAGTAGCAATTCAGAGATCAATTAGTTATTGAAAATGAATCCATTACAGTCTACAGGTACCAGTCAATTGAAACCCTCATGAGAACTAGTCATAAACTGAGTGACTTTAGACAGAAAAACATTTTTGCATGTTTCAGAAGCTTAAATGGGCACGTGGAAGAGACACTGTCTTCCAGTATCCCGTTTTGCAATTGATTAGAAATTAAATCCTTTGTGTTTGAATCAGGGTGGGGAAAATATTTTGAGACTGCAGTTTGATCTGAGTGTTGCTTTTACTTGTGGTTTGGCAAAAGACTCTGAAATGCTGTTAAAACAAAAAGGCAAAGAAAACCTGCAATTGCCGTGTCTCTGCTTATAAAAAAACATTTTAAAATAACCACATGCATCATTCACTACACAGATGCCACATTCTTCCCTACCCTTATTTAATAGCTAGCTGTCAATCTACGTTGAAAAGCAGTTACCTGACATTACCATAATAATGCTTCAAAGCTTCATATTAAAGATGGGTATCTTCCTAGGCAAGCCCATAGGGGTAAAGGAAAAAAAAAGGCCTTTTCTCTCTGGAGTTGCAAAAATGTAGTCCTCCAAGAGATGATAGAGCACAACCAGGCAGGAATGACAGTCACAGACACTCCTGACTTCTCTTTACTGTAATTAAGCTGAGTGAGATCAACAAATTTGTATCTGCATAAGACAGGTTTCTCATCTCTATTTCTATTAACTGTGGTAGAGAGGAAACTAAATGTGAACTGAGACCTCTGGCCATTAGCATAACATAAACACTTCTTCCATCTTCCAGGATAAGCATTACACTTCTCAGGACAGCTCATGTGCAACCACTTTGATGTTTAGTCATTCTCAAAACGCGCTCCTTTCACATGCTCCTGCTGTGAGCAAACACTGCAATGAAAACTTGCCTGTGTCACAGGTTGGGAGATGGTGCCACGTGTACGAGCCAAAAAACCTCAAAATCTTTTAAGCTGAGTTAATTTGATATTGAGTAGGGGGAACTGGAGCTGACATTTAAATTCACTGTTTTCTGAGCAGGATTAGAAGGAGGTGGCAGGAGCCAAAGGCTGGCTGAACATCTGAGACACACAGCTGACTCCTCCAAGTGTGAGGAATGGTGAGAAATCAAAGCATGGAAATCCTGTGAAAAAGGGCCCAGATGCTTAGGTGAAAGAAAAGTACAATCAAGCAAGGGCTTACCCACATATATAGAACCTTTAATTCCCTCTGCAACAGAGTAGGGAAGCTCAGGACCTGACAGTAGTTAGAAAGCAGAAGGCAACAGCTGCTTCACAGGAGAATTTCCAACACCAAATATACAGCAAGCACTGTATATCCTCTCTTCTTCCAGCATGTATTGAGACTCCAGTGGATGAGCTCCAGAGCACAGACTTTCCTTAGAAGCTACTGTCAAGAAATCCATTGACACCAGCAACCATGCTCTGCAGATCCCTTATGCAGCCTCCTGTTGACTAGGCCTTCACATCTCAGCTTTCCACTCACCAGAAGCTAAATGTTGCAGGAATGTAGCTGTGCCAATCCTCCATGCTGTGAGAGAAGGTTGCACAGACCTCTGACACATGAGATTACACAAAGGGAAGCCATTAGGAAATGGTACAAAACCCCAAGTACCCATAAGAGAAAAAGGAAGGGTAAAGCATAATTTCCTTCATGAACTCCCTCCTCTTGAGAGAGAGAAACTCTGCCACTTAAACTGTTTATCATGAGACGAATATGCTCCTGTGAACCATTGTCCAGTAGATCTCCATGCTAGGATTTTTCATCCTAGTGAATATCCTTCAACTTTTCATTCTCTGAACACAGATATAATATCACCCAAGGATGGACAGAAGGGATATTTCTCAGCATCTTCCCCCCGTAGCTTACACAGCTACCTACATGAGAGCAACCTACTCAGTACTCTGAAACAGCATCCATTTAAGGCAGGGAAGCTCCTTATTCAAGCACAGCACTGTTGTGGGCAAGGCAGAGTATTTATGAATTTGTATGCAACGATGTTTACTGTGATACCATTGGATTGCTTCATACCAGCGTTTTGACTGAAACAAGATGAGATAATGGGAACCCTGACTGTTGGAAGCCAGCTTGGTTTCAGTTTAAATGCATGCATTTACTTAAGCTTTCACAAGGTTTCCTATTGACTCTGCACAAAAAAGAAGGTAAGTCAATGAAGAAAGAGAGCCTCCGGAGCTCAGAATGGTATTTGTGAGCTCATGCCATGTCAGGAGAAAAAACAAACACCCCAACAGTTTTGGATACCATGGGCTTCTTTCACAGCAGTTCACTCTACATCCCTGTTTCCCTCTTACTCTGAAAGAGGGTTTCCCTGAAGTAGAAGAATGGGGAGGAGAGGGCAAAACAGCTTAATAATGCAAAGAAACTGTTTTTCAATTCTTCACACTGAGTTTTCAGTTGGCATAGAGAAAAGCTTCTACATTTGGAAAGCCTAAAAGTACACAGCTTTTGCTGTGAACCAACACAAGACCCATCACACACAAAAGCAGTGCGTGTTCACATGCATGCATGAACATGTACACAAACACACATACTTGTTCACGTATGCACACGCCCAGAGGCAGTGACTACCACTCTTTCATGGGGAGTTCCACCTGTGCTTTGAGAACACCGTTTTTCAGTAAGAGCATCCACTTCTCAATCAGTTTTCAAGTACTGGATCTGAAATACTAACAGGCCTCAGCAGCAAATCTGAACTCTGGTTCAGTCCTCTCCTTGGCCTGATCACAAAAGGTACTGTCTCTGGGCTTTTCTTGCATCTGTCATAGATCAAATTGTGTCAACAATAACTCATGAAGCTTGTGGACCAAAACAGTAACACAGCTATGAAGACCTAAGCTCTTCAGTCTCAAAAAATATAAGTGAGTATTTGATGTATTGCAGCAGCGCTTTTCATTAAATGCTTGCACAAAGTATAGCAACCCTGACAAAGTAATTTGTGGTTTATGCAGGTATACAGCTACATTAGACCACACAGGCCATTTAAATAGTGCATAATGCTGGCAATCATTGCTACTAACCCTGTGTTAAGAACTGTGGGCAGACACTTCATTAATGCACACACAGATGGCCAGGATATTGTGCTGCATCCATGCTCCGAAAGTGTAGAATATAGAAGCAAGATTGAGTGGGATGATGAAGTCATCTGGCAAATCTCCACAGGGTGATGCACCCAGGAGCAAATGACATAGCATCTTCACACCACCCACTGGATACACCGCTGGACTGGAATTCAGGTGCAGACAGACATTTCAATGATCTCCATTGCCCAAGCATGGATGAGCCACCAATCAAACCTAACATGATGGATCTGTGGAGGAGAAAACACTATTGCTAGCTTTCTTAACTTTAAATTCTAGCAGAAAAAAGAACTGGTAAATCTACTGAAAGATAGGGTTACCCAACATTTCCCATTCTAAGTACCTCCTTTTTGGTTGACTTTGTATTGGCTAAACCTAAGGTGTCAGGTGTGACATTTCCATGGCAGGATCTTCTTCCAACATTCTTTTTTCTTTTGAAATTAAGATGGCAAAAACAAATAATTTCCTAAACTTGGGAAATGGAGATACCCACTTTATGAAAAAAATCTGTGTAAGCTAATGAAGCATTGGCTGCTTTGGCTCTTAGCTCCTAATCAACTGATACAAAAATGATAAATTCACTAATAATTGAAGAACTCACATTATACCAAGAAAACACTAAGGCAGATACAAGAACTCTTGCTTTTAAGGGTCATGCAATCTAAACATTGTTCAACAGCTATTACTAGTAAAGGCTAACAACAAAACATGTCGTAGAAACAATCCTAAAAGTTATTAAAGAACACTGAGCCGGGGACTTTAGCTTTAACAAAAAAGAACCAATTTCAAGCAGGAAGAAAGAAAAGGTTAATAACACAGTAACCTGCAATGCCTGCTCAGAAAGCGCTTTTGTTAAGAGGCAAGTATCAACAGAAGTGAGCAGGAGTTTCTCAGAAAGAGGTGTTTCCTGTCTCCTTTCTAATGCATTTATCAGATTGTGGAGGACAAAACTCCTCACTTTTTAACCAGAAGGTTAATTTGTATAGCTATATTCTGCAGACAAAAATAAAGCCTTATGATGTATTGAGGACAAAATATATTCAATAACAAGCTAGAACAGAAAAGCAACAAGCAAACAATGTATTTATTTTACCAGTTACATTTTTTCCAAATACTTTTTTTTTCCTAAGAGAACACTGGTTTCATGCTTTTGCTGGAATTATTTTTAAGATCAATTCTTTCCTGGCTGTTTTCCCTCTGTCTCCTTCCCCAGATCTATCCCCCCTGCCACAAGGAGAGGCAAAGTCCTGCTACATTTGAGTGGAATGTTGACGCCCACGTGGGTGGGTGCAGAATTAGCCAAAACAAGTCCCTGCATTCCTTTGGATGTCAGCACCTTCTGCTGGCTCTTTCCTAATATCTTATTAATAGGTAAAATCTCTTTTCCAAATCAACCTTCCCCCATTATTCTATGGTATAAAAAAACAGAAATAAAAAACTTCCTTAAAAACAGAAAACCTTCTTTAAGCAGGTGTCCAGACTTATTTATAGCAAAGAATTATGCTAGTTAGACAATTACAGTTTTTCAGTTGCCCAATTTAAATTCCTATAGGTACCTAATAAACCATCAAATGAAGAAGAATTACCAGTAAATAGCAATTACCTTGAAAGAACAGTACTTTAAATATTAAAGTGACACTTCATTAGTTATGCTGGCAAACAGGTCAGTTTGAATCAAATGGCTATTTTAAATTAGTGGTCCTATTGCAGACATGGGGTGTAATTTTTATTACCAAATACCCAGCCAAGCTAGTGACCTTAAAAACATTACTCAGAAATGGTTGAGAGTTAATTAGAATACCGTGCCAGGGAAAAAAAAAAAAAAAAGAATAGGCTTGAACATCTCTGAATTCTTTCCAGGAAGGTGTTTTTAATAATGGCAGTAGTTTACTCCATTTAGAGGTCCATATCCTCAAGTCAAAATGTAGGCTTTTATGAAAGCAACAAAATATAAGACTAGAAAAATATTTCCATCCCTTTTTTTCCAACAGCAGCAATTTTTTTCTCAAGAAACAACATGAAGAGCCTTCAAAGCATTTATGACTGTAGAACTGTATCCCTACCACAACAGTGACTAAGTTTCTGCTGATCTTACCTTTTGCTTCACATGCTGAAATGAAAATACTGAGAAAACCAACAAATAAATTTCTTTTGACAGTGCTTTTTTTATTTTTAGCAGTCTGTGGTGTTAGAACTCATAACAAAATCACATGGCTGATTTACATTTTCTTTGTTGCCATCTCTATTTTCTATAATGTACACCAGAGTGATAACTCAAACAATTGCTATCTGTAATACCACTGCAAAGAGTCTCATCACACAGAGAAATTCCTGTATTTTCATCATTCCTGAAAATGATATCACTAAACTTTCCCAGCAGACATAAAAAGTAAGCTGTCACAATGCAAAAGGAATAGAACTCCCAGCATGGCTTGTTACTTTAGGTTCCCGTACAGATATATTCATTCACATTCATCTTTTCATCCTTTCTCTTCATTTACTTTCATCCCAGTTTGTATCCAAGACTGCGATCAGGCCCTTTACACAGTCCTATCCAGTGCATTCTGTGATGGCAGTGACTTAAGTAACAAGCTGCTGTGGATCCCAAATTCTGCCCAGCTTAAGTAGAGCATTTAAGGTTTTTAATGTCATAACTGGGCAGAAGCTGCCAACTGCTTTCCAGACACAAAAGAAAGAACACAATACTGTGAGTCATGATGGAGGATCCATGAGAACTGCCATAACTACACTAAAGCTTAACATAGCAGGTAATGCCCACTGAGGTGAAGGACTTCACAAAGAACTCAAAGGAAGATTCACAATTAAGTTCAAGTTTGGTAGAAAAATTTAGGTAGTCTTTCTGTCCAAAAATAGAATCCATTCATTTCCAGGATGTACACCTGCCAGAGGTACAGGGAAGATCCAGAGCCTTGTGAGAAATCTTTGAACTCCAAAACTGTTAGAGCTCTGATAATGTATTTGGATATCAAAGGTGGGACTTGGAATGAATTTACCTTCCTGAGAAGGTGAGCCCTGAGATGTGGTCTTTGCACCTGAGCTTTATATTAAACAATAAAGTACGTAGTCCTAGAAGCAGGGATCAAAATCCTATATTTCATCTTGATTGAATTCCTTAAGCAGGAGGCTACACAAACTTCACCACATACCCTCAATGACTCCCTTGAATTATTGTCTAACTAGTGGAATAGTTTTTGCAGGAGCAGTGAATAATGTTCCCACACTTCCCTTGAAGATGGGAGACAACAGTAAGAACACCTCAAGCAAAGCAGGAAACTGGACTTGAATCTGACATATCCTGGATGATGTCTAGCCACTAAGGTGTTATATAAAACCTGAGAAAAAAAGAGAAAGGAATGAGTCTTGTTCAGCAATTTCAGACCAAAGCTGTGAATACCCATCAGCAGAAAAGACTTCAGGCCTCCAGATGTATTTCTTTAGGATATCAGGTGTGTGAATGGAGGTCTGTTTGATCAGAGCATGGTGTCTCATGCTCTAGCCCAAGAGGATGGTAATATTTCAGACATCTTGTTCTCAGTATTTCTTTTAGCCGGTGCATGGCACATCCAGAGCCTACTTGCTTGTCTGTTCTGGATCTCATTCTGAAGAGTTTAATGGTCCTTACTTACTATACAGGGCTCGGAAGCACCACAAACCAAAGGTCTGGATTGCACTCAAGGTGATTCTGTGCCTGATCCTGCACTCCACTGAGAGCTTTGCCACAGGTTTGAATGGGCCTGGAACCAAACTCACTGCAGCCTTAATGAAGCTCTTAGTATGTTCCACAGAGGTCAACACAAAACCAAGTGAGCATCCTCCACTGTGTATGATTAGTTTTCCTTGTATTCATGTCCACTGAAAGCTGTCCAGTAGTAGCTGAGATGGGTGAAAAGATACACCACAGACAAAGCAGCAAATCCTGGAATGCTTTTGAGCATTCAGGTCTCAGCCTTATCCTAGCTCCATCTAGGAACTACAGCAACACCTAGCAGCATCATGATTGCTTCAAAGAAGAAAAAATTTATTTCACAAGCTGGACAGTCAGAAGGACAGAGTAACAGAGCATGGCATGCTGTGCACCCAGCTTCATCTTCAGAAAGAGTAATAGGATATCAGGCAACACCCCATTCCAAGAGGCTCTCACCATACCCTGCACAGACCCAGTGACACAGACCCAGTGGCACGGTCCTCAGGAAAACCAGGCAGCAGAGTCAACAAGCAATACTGCTCAGTTCTCCCACTGCACAGGTCACTTGGGGAAAAAATGAAAAGCCAATTATTTCAGATTAACTGTGGACTTAACAGCCTAATTTAAGCATTCACGCTGGAAAATGAACTACAAAGTACACCTGTAGGAAACAAAGCCTTATAATCAAAGAAATTAATTTGTTCATTTCAGCTATGTATTCATTGAAATGCCTATCTCGTACAAATATTTGTCTGATATATTGATATACAAATATAATTTCAGTATACTAGCTGAAACTCTAATTAGAGTAATAGCTATATTTGCTTTGTAAAGGTCTTCCTTGCTGAAATCAATTAAGAGTGCACAATGAAATTTCATTAAGCTCTACAATATGTTTTTCTACCAAGTGCCAAATTACTATCTTCCCACTATCTTATTACAACCGTGCATGATAGGACTCCTAAATAGATACAGAAATCATTGTGCCAACAACATCCTGTGCTTCTTTATCAGTAAGCATGGATTTTTTTTCTCCCCACCTCCTGAAGGAACATATTTGCCATGCATGTAAATGACACTGAACTGATGAATACAGAATTAAATTTACTGAGGGATACACCTGTAGTCACATCAGCCTCCTGCTGCCCAGGAGCGTTCCCTCATACAAGGAGGCACAACTTCCATTCTGTGTGGCCTGAGTCACAGGCCCTACTTCCAGCAAGCTCACCATGATGGGTGATAGCTACCATCCCCTTTACATCCCCTTGTACCCTCATTTTACACAATAAACTGAGGCAGGGAAACAGGACCTTTACAAATGTATAGGTATTTACATGCTGCTCAGAAAGTGCTACAACAAGGCAAAGGAACACCAGAAGTGATGGACAGAGAGGCCTGATCTAACCTGAGAGGCTAAGAAGACAAAGAATATGTATCTCTCCTTCCACAGAACAGTCACTAAATTTATGACTGGCTAGAAGAAAATTGTGAAAGAAGGCAAACAGGTACATGAAAAGCAAAGAAATTGAAAAGTCACACTTAGAGTCAAGGATGGTGCCAACAACTGCACCCAGACAGACAATGATCTTTGTCTATTCTTCCCAGCACCCTCTCAGTTCTCACTTCTGCCAGCCCCAGTCTAAACAACCCAGCAGGTTTGTCACAACCACGTGATCTGGGAAACTATGTCAGTTCTTTGCTCCTGAGCTTCCTCTGTGTCTCATCTCTCTCTTTATCCAGATTGCTAACACATGGATATTGAAGTGGTGAGTACAGAAGAAATACTTCTCGTAGGCTAGACCAGTCCTTTTAAACAGCAACAGGTTTTTTATTCTAGGCTTGTACACCTGGGGGAATGAGGTCTGAATCCCACTTCCCTAATAATTTTTCCTAGTATTACATTGGCTGTCTTCAATGCCTGAGACCCAGAAGGATAACAAGTGGGTAGGGAAAGAAGACACAAAAGGAGTGCCAGAAGAGATGTGGCTCAGAGATATGGAAAGAAGGTAGACCTATGCTATAGATGTATGCTGCTCCTGGGAAGAGGGACCTGAAAGCACCTGGTAAAAGTAGAATCCTCACAAACATAAAGGGGCCAAAGTGAGGTAACAAGCTGAATAGTTCTGGAGTCAAGAGTGACCTCACAACACTGAAATCTCAGCATGACAAAAATTAAACAGGTGCCTTAGTACTTACTCTGGAGAATTGACTCATGTTGTAAGTTTGCAGTTCTTAGCTCATTAGTGGAACAGAAACACTTTATTCACTGAGAGACCCCAGAAAGGAGCAAAGAATTGTGCATTTTGCTGAGGGCATAAAAATGTATTTAACATGACCCTGAGATTAGATCTGTTGGTTGGAGCATGATGCTAATGATGCCAAGGATATGGGTTCAATCCCTGTATGGGCCATTCACTTAAGAGTTGGACTCGATCATGCTTCTGGGTCCTTCCAACTCAGAATATTCTGTGATTCTATTTTCTAATATAAGTAAGGACTGGCACTTTTATAAAGCCAGACAAATATAAGTTGGGTTTCTCAGATATTGTATTTAGGACCAGTGAGAAAAACTTCACCATTTGGGAGGAGTTTTATTCCACCAGCAGCACTACCACCCACCTAAGTCTGTCCATGTGTTTGCGTGGAAGAGTGTCGTGTCTTCCTGCAGCACTCATGTCAGAATTAAAATGCCTTGCATTTTTGACGCATTAGGAGTGCTTTATCATGCTCTACTCTTGCACGCAGTGGCTCATTATGATTGGGTAACTCAGCCATTAAGTTCCACAATAAGCCCACGCTGAATCCTAAAAAGGGAGCCATATATAGGCTACGGAGGTGTTGAGTAAGAGAAGATTTACTGTGCTCTCCATAATTAATTTTGCCTTCTATCTTTCCTGTATTTTAAGCAAGCTGCTAGCCAAACACACTGAAAAATATTATTAGTCAGGTGCAGTTTCATCAAGCATCTTCCAAACTAATGGAGTCCTATTGTGTTCAGACTGTTCATGATCCCATCACAAAGAACAGCTGAAAATCTTTCTTCGGAAAATACAGATGATTTTTTTTCTTTTTCCTTTTTCTTTTCAGCTGAAAGTCCTGGTTACTTTGGAACATGGATAGGCATTGCATCAGAGCCAACATCCTCCATTATCCATGTTAGCAGCTGCTCATTGCCAGGCAGATTTTGGACAAGAACAAGGGGAGGGCAGAAAGCACCCAAATAAAACAAACTATAGGGGAGGAAAATAAACAACAGAAGCGCGAGAGAAAAGGAAATTGAGAGCATTTCAGCAAAGAGACTGGAGTTGAAATGCAGTAAAGTAAAAGGCCTGACCCGAATCAGGTAAGTTGGTAGAAGGAATATGCTACACCAAACACGAGGGAAGAAGAAAGATCAGAGCCAGCTGATCAGAGCCCAGGATGGGGAGTCATGCAGTGGTGGACAAAAGGTGGAGATGGAGAACACCAGTCTAGCACTACCCAGAGATGAGATGCATGTGATGGCAAAGGTCAGGATATGGAGACAACCATGATAAGCTGCATGGAAGTATCATTCTAATGTCACATTATAACATTTTTGTACCTTTTCTACCTTCAAATACAAGCAAAATTTTTACTGTGTGTTAACTGTTACTGTCTTGATGTTAAAAACAAGTATTTTCAGCTGGTAAAGCCAAGACTCGGAGTCTTAAAAAAAATGTGCAATGCTAATGTGTACCTCTTGTACACAAACACGTTAATGCAGACTATATTAAGACAACCTCTTGCTACTCTTTCCCTCTACTTATTTCTCTTGTGCATTTTCTTTCGTAACTGAGGTATGAATCGTTCCAGCACGTGCCTTTAATTCATAAATATATAGGGAGGCTGTTTCTTCCCCCAGTGAGTATGACTGCAATTAAATGTATTTTTTCAAATGAAGCTGTTAATATTCATTAACAATGTCTTTCAGAGCTCTAGACTGCAGCTCAGACTCATATGTACACCTGCTAACTATGGTTTAGTTGAGAAACTTTTTAAATGGAATTATCCCTTCTTAAATATCACAAGAAGCAAATCCATTTAAACCTCACCACATTGAATGATACATTTAATGATCCAGCTGGACACTGGAACATTAAATGTCAAAATGCTTCAAGAAAGAGTATGTCCTCTTTGCAGGATAGCAGAGCTATTCCTATACTTTTTGCAGTTTGCAATGGGTGCTCACAGCTCTGTTGTTTCCTAAAACTAAAAGCAAAACCAAAGATAGGCCTGTATAAACAGAGAATCATATGAGTTTCATAGTTTTAAGCCTAACCAACCAATAAGCAAACAAATTCATAGCTTCACTGGGAAGAAAGAGATGACAACACTAGGAAGTGAAGCATGAAGCCCAGTATAAACTGTGTGACTGCATGCATTTTATAAGCAGAAATAATACTCTACTAGAGAGAAAGTATAGTTGATATAAAGGATAGGGGTTCTGTCTGTCCAAACCAGAAACACACATTATCAAGAGGGCTATGCAGGAAAGTAGGATCTATGGACCTGATCAAATGAAACACTGAGATGTAGTAATCTATGCTATTTTCATTGCCAAAACCTAGCAGAGAAAAACCAAACTCAAAAAAAAGAAACAAAAAATGCCGAACAAAACAGTCCCTTGGGGCCTGTGATGTTCCACTGATTTTAACAAGGTAAAAAATAATGGTGACCACCAGAAATCCAATGTATACTGACCAAGTTACCTGGGCAGGGGGTTACCCGGGCAGGCTTAAGCTGAATTTATCACCAAAATATATCTTCTACAGGGATTAAGCAAGTAAATAAATAAATCACGTCTTGGATAAATAAACAACTCATCATTTCTCATCTCTATTTGTCAGCAGATTGCGTTGTGATTCTCTCACATGCTTTCACATAACTCAGGTAACCAAAACAGGAGGGTTGAATGTGCTCTAGACCCATGACCCATTTATTTCTTTTCTAGGCACTAATTTCCCCCAAGTATACCTCAAGTGGAACAGCTCCCTGGCAGCCTCTGAATAGATTTTGTTTCAGCATCTGACTACAAAAGGGCAAAGCTGGAACTTGATTTCAGGAGGGACCAGGAAGATGAAATTCCCCTTTACTAGATTATTTGGAATGGAGGCATGTGTTTAAAAACTAAGGGAGAGAATACAGTGGAAAATAATTTCCCCAGGGCACAGTTTCCCAGAGCTCAGAATAGGTGCAATGATAAATCAGTGACAGCTTTCAAACTATGGATGAGGTCTATTAAAAAAAAAAAAAACTGTAGTGCTCCACTTCTTGGAAAGATGAAGAGCCTTCATCCTTATTTATGTTGCGGATCAATCCTGATTTAGGCAGCTGATAACTAGCAACTGTTTTGTTCCTCTGTGGCCTCAACAACAAAGAGGCAAAACCTCTAGGGAGCTTCCAAGGAGAGTTCCGCACCAAGGAGAGAAGGGGATGATTCTCCCTCCGCACACGCTTCTATTCAAACAGCTCTGGCATTGCACACATTAAGGACAGAAGCAAAGGGACACAGCAGTCCTTCAGCAACCTGGTCAACCCAGGGAAATAAGGACCAGTAAAAGGAATCCTGGGAGACATACCTAGGGGGAAAACTGGTTAGATCCATTCAGCCTAATGGACTATACAAAAACTGATCACAGCAACAACACTCAGACAGTGATAATTGTCATCACAAGTTATCAGCAGCCATTGCATTCCAGGAATTTTCTCCACAATTCTTTTCAGACACCCTCTAAATTGATTTTTCCTGGCACATCCTCAAATGTTCTATTTAAAAGCATACCAGCTGTTCAAAAAAAATATAGAAGTATTTTATCTGAGCCAAGCAAAAGTACACCCATACTGATAACTTGTCTGGGGTGATGGTCAGCAGGTACAAGATGAAAAAAGCCTCAGCAATACAGCTGAAGAGCTGTCACTGCTGATCTAATCCAACTAATGTGATCGAGCATGCAGGGCTCTGTCTCATTGGGTGAAATGCCTGAAGCACAACAGGCAAGATATGTTCCATCCTCAAATTCCAGGAAAGCATTGTGCAAATGCTCTGCGTGGGAAGGCTGTCTTTGCATGGCTCATGTGACTGAGTACAGTTAAAATGTCCCAAATCTCTTCCTGGTGTAACTGCATCGTTACACCAGAGGCAATCTTCCTCACAAACCTAATGATCTCTCATGAGAGAATGCAGGCTCGCTCCTGAAACTCAAGTGATGATTTTTGTGACCAAATCTTTGCAAATTTAAAGCAACATTAAGGAGCCAAGTAGCATAAAGGGCATAACTACCAGTGGCAAGGTCCTTTGGCAAGATGCAAAGGCAAGATGGCATTTCAAAGTAGCAGAGAGTTTTTACACTCTCAACCTCTTCATTAACCTGAAGGATTACCTATCTTTGAAGATGTTCCAAAATGCTGCTTCTAATACCTCTGAGTAACCATTTCACTGATGTAAAAGCACCTTTTTGGGGATTAAAAAAAAAAAAAAAACCAAAAACATTTAACACCTCTGTGTTTCATATAATACCCCCCATGGCAAATATTCAGAGATAGGCAGTTAAGTCAGGTGTCCTGCCTTTTTCTCCTCAAAAAATATATATAGTCAGTTGCAAACTACTAATATCATAATTTCTCACAAACCATCATATAACTCTTCTCAGTCAATTTTCTTAATTGAAAAATGAGTTGAAAGCACAGTTAAACACTTCTAATAGTTTCAAGACTTCCTTGGCTTTTGCTCATCTTTGAGTTTCTGCTACAGAATAGTCAGGATTTGTTTATTAGCCTCTTCTTAGATCTGGATGAGATGTTGGCACTCAACAAACAAAATGAGAATGACACAAACAATTAAACAAAATAGAAGTATCTCTTCTAAAAAAGCTTCTCAAATATAATCTACTGAGAAAAAGCTGAGTGAGAAGTCAACAATGTAGTTCATTCATACACTCCTCCAAAGAAAAACATGGAGAACAGAACTGAGGGGGTTTTGGGGGAGTTTGTTTTGGCTGTTGTGTTTTTTTCCAATTTGGCACTTGACTCTGTATTCCTTCTCTGGCAACTGGATGTGGGAATAACAATGACAAATGAAGAAAACAAGCAGTTGTCTTACTTCTGCAAGTCCTGCTGCAGAAAGAGACAAAAATGTTGCTCCAGTGAACTTCAGGCTCTAAGGTTCTTACAGCTGTTAGGTAACAACAAAAAATCAAAGGAATCCAAGTTTACCCAGTTCTTCAACTGTGACAGCTGTCTGGCAATGCTGTATCACCTGACACAGGATTTTGTCCCAGACATATCGGCGAAAGTTGAAGCTTCTTGGTACCCCAGAGAGCTGTTGCACCTAAAGGGCACGTAAAAGCTACAAGAGTTTGTAAGTAAACCAAAGCACAAACTATGCTTCTCTCTCTCTGGTATGTTATCTCAAACACACACAGTAAACAAACACCAGCACATCTTGAAATCTCTAACCCCGTGCCAAATGCAGTCACAAAGACATGTAAGACATGAATTAATGAACCGGCCAGTTGGAAGTGGAAGATGAAGTCTAAATTTCACATCAGGCTAACATCTGCACATCTACTGGGCATGTTGATGGTAAACACAAGCTTCTTAGCATAGATACTGATGATATCCTTTATTTCCACTAAATTAACAAAGATCCCTGACGTGGTTGAATAATAGACTCACCAGACAAGTATAATAGATATGCTGCAGGGGTAAGATGAAGGACTAATTATCTTAATTTGGTCAAGTTCATTTGAATATCTTGCCTTTGGAGAATAAAGAAGCCTAAGGAAGTATGGTCCCAAATCCCGCATCCAAATTCTTTAGACTTATTTAAAAATCTAGTTCATGAACCTTGGAGTAATTCTCCCGAATGTCTTTTGAGGCACCTGCCTGTCTGAGGGCTTACTACCTGGCCACTCGGTGGATGTTCAGCATACCTGAGAAAAATGGCTGCCCAAATAAGGGAAATGTGGAGGACACAGTCAACAGTGATTCACTAGGTTGATATTCTCCCTATTGTTCCCTGAGCCCTCACAGAAGCGGGTGGAGAATTAGGGAACTAATAGGCATAAGGTCAATGAGCTGTTCTGTGAGCAACACAACTGATGCAGCTGAGTCTCCTGCAGATGTATGCCCCACACCCCCACTTAAAAACAGCGTTGGCAATCCTAGAACCCCTCTGTTCCCCTCCCAGTGCTCATCTGTCAGCCTGCACAAGCAGCAGCACATGGTCCATCCCATTTGGAGCTGCACAAGCTGGCTGGTCAGTGGACTGTGGTCTCAGGCTGGGTAAGAGATTGACCATTAATGCCAGTCCTTCACTCCTCCCATGGAGGAAAATAGAGCATGGAGGAAATAGAGCATTCTAGTAGGAACAAGGTGTTAACAGGAATTGCTCTTTTCCAGCTATCTATTGAAATTGATTAAAACTACACACACCTACAATCTCTTTGCCTGTTGCCCCAAGACTTTATCCCCTATCTAATTCAACCAAGGAATTTAAAAAATTGTACAGAAGGAATAGAGACATGCCTTTTGTCACAAAATCTTGATTCCTAGGAACCAAGCATTATGTATGCTGAAGAATTACTGTGGAATGGACAAATTAATCTCTTCATAAAACGAAAGTCTAAGGGCCATTCAGAGAAGTCCATTTTCCTGTTCTTGGAGCTAATTTGTTTAGTTGTCCTAGAGGTAGAGTTAGTTACTTGCCATCAATAAAAATTATCATAAATACTCTTCATTTTTAAGTCTCTGAGTTAATTCAGCGCCATCTGAGCCACCCCCACAGAGAACACAGATTCTGGCAACAAAAGTTTCTTGTTGCCAGCTCCCTGCCAAATGTTAGAGAAAAAAGCGCTTTTTATCCTGACTGAGCATCATCATGCACAGCACTTTCCAGATGGTAAGGGAAAAAATGGAGAAGACCTAGTCAGCAAGGATTTAACTGAGGAAGGTGTTTTGCACCCACAAATTTGACAGGATCCAACAGGAACAGCACCACCCATCAGAAACTCCTCATATCAAGTTTCTTTAAAAGAAAACTGTGAATTTCTTGTTAGAATGTCTCCTATAGAAAGTATAAAAATGGAAGGTGACAAACCAGAATTCTAGCAGTCTATCAATCACCAGCTGAAAGACACTTTAAAGTTTCAATTTATTACCTTCTGGTGTTGGGTTGGGTTTATCTAGCACAATGATATCTGGAAGACTATTCAGTGCTTTTAGGCACTACTGTATTAAAGACACCATTAGCATCATCAGAAAAGGGCACAGAATGGCTGCAAGCTATCATCCAAGTTTACAGCCATCTCCATCAGAATAAGAGGTTCTTCAGCTTGTCAGATGAAGGACATTTGTGTTACACTCTATATTCTCTGTGGCAATAAATGTTTCCTGGCAATGTTGTTAGAATGGCAAGTCTTGGCTTAAACCTGTCCTTAGTGCCCATAAACTAAGGTAGAATCTCTCAATATGAGAGATTCTGAAATATGCCTAGCCTGTTTTCAAGAACCTATTCCACCAGTTTGGATGCTTTATCTATGTTACCTGCTGCTTGTCCTAATAAGCAGTAATGCAGGGTTGACTGGATGATTTCCACAAATCCAAAAAGAGGTTTCGTTAAATGTCAGCCATGAAATGCAGACACAACTTTAAGAAATGTCAACACAAGGATAATTTTGGTTCTTAGATGTAAAACATAGGTAAGAGGATAGAAAGGCCTTTATATTTTCATTGTAGCTATTGAATTTTGTGGATTGAGTCACAATGCAGGATTAAATAACTTGAACAGCTGGTAAAGTTACTGCTACTCCAGCATCTGAGCAGCACTGGGATGTAAGGCTATGACTGTCTTCTCTGTGTCTCCTGAAATGCTCCAGAGTAGTGGAAAATACAGCTACATCCATCTATGCAGGAATAAATTTGCATTAGTCAATATTATATTGTCTTTCACAGTGCCACAAGGTGACAAAATTGAAAGAGAGAGCAGTGCCTAGTACTGTTAATAGTAAGAGCATCAAGATGCAAAACTCTGATCAGCCTGTTATATTACACAGCTTAATGATAAGATGAATTCAGTGACAGGGTTGGGAAAGACAAGACAGTAAAATGCAATAGATTATTTATTCCAGAGTTTGTCAGGGTGCTCACTAAAATCATGTAGGTGAAGATAAATGCTACTGATGGATTTAAGAAAGGAAGGAATCATTCCATGCATGGGATCTGCAGGGAGAATTTAGGCTTCTTATTCAAGGGTGTAAAGCAATCCACCCCCAAAAAGCTTGGAAAGAGCTGTTCCTCCTGTCCATGATCGTGAACAATTGAGTTGCACATCCTTCCCATTACAGCCAGCAACACTTGAGTGAGCATCCCCTGCACGTTCTGTGATCAGGGAGGAGAGGAGAAGACACAGCACTGGTAAAGTTAACTACAGCAGAGGTCGAGGTGTGGAAGACAGAACCAGTGGGACTCCAGCTGTCTCTGAAGCACGGCACCTTACATTTATCTACGGGCAGGATACCAGGAGTGAAATCTTAATGATCTGCACTGACGTGGCAGATTTCACATTTCTAGGGAAAACAAACAGTAGGGCAGGGACCCTTGAGGCAATACTGGGAATTCTCAAGAACAGCAAATCCACTTTCATCCAAAGGAATATTTCTGTGTTATATGGAGCTCTCACCTTCCCCAGCAGCAGCTGGCCATTTCAGCTGGGGACCTCAGGAGACAAGAACATTGCACATTGTGTAACTGTTGAAATTTCATTATACCATTAGAGCTGATGACAGAATTCACAATTTATTATAGGGCTAGGACACCAATGCAAACTTTCTGTTATGAGCAAAGCTAAAATCAGACTGGAACTTTTCCCAGAGTATGGGATGAACAAGAGGAGCCTGAAGCTGAGTTGTCACCACCTTCAAATACAGATGACTTAATTAAAACAAAAAAGAACGTATCTGATTTGACTTTTTTCCCCCTTACCCCAAAGTCAGCACATTGGAAAGTGAACATAATTTATCTTACTGAAGAAGCACATGTCCAGGTGAATCCAAGGGAGGGGCTGGAGAGACTTGGCAACGAGCTGGAGAGGCTTGGTAATGAACACTTCTTTGCACAAGTTGGGAGCCTTGTTCCTCCTTCCTCTCTGACTACTCTCTGCTGTGTTGGGATTAAAGAGAAGCCTTCAGTGGGGTGTAAACAGCATTTATTCCCTCACTGTGGTTCCTCTATGCTACCACAGCAGTGCAAGTCTCTTTACTGTTGGTCAGTACCAGAAAACCAGCAGCAAAGCACACCAATCCCAGCAAGGGTACAGCTACACCAGTATCAGGGCATCTCACACATGAGAACATAATTCCACTCCCTCAAATGGAATAAGATATCCCTGGAGAAGCACTTTCATCTCTGGACAGATCTGTCCACCATGTGTACACAATCCATGCCACAGAGGGTGACCTCAAAGCCCTCTTCCAAACCAGCTTCATGACCATACAAGCAGCAAAGCAGCGCCCAGAGGTGCTGACACAGCTGAAGCAAGCAGACCTGAGCGTGCCTGGACACATGGAGCAGGCTAGCGGACCGCCAAACGTGTCTGACAGGCTGTCCACAAACCACTCCTGTGGACACAGGACGAGCAGGAGACACGTGCTGCTACGGTTAAGGTGGTGTGCAGGCAAACAGAGACAAAAGTGCAAAAATCAATTGGGATTAGGCAATACATACATCATGGATCAGCCCCATATATTTTAAGTGATTTGCAAGCAACCTTGAACAACAGCTCCTCATGGGAAATACCATTGCCCAACACAGAGAACCTATTTATTTAGAGTACCCAAAATCACCAAAGTCCCTCTTTGAGCCATCAGTCATGCCTAAGAGATTCCCACTGGCTCCAAGCAGAGCAAAAGAGTCATAATCCATTACGAAAGATCCTTTTAATTTTCTCCTTAACATTCTACACCTGGATCTAGCACAAGCCAGTTTTGTAATAAACAAGTTAATGTGCCTGTGCAAAGTACACAGACTTAAAAAAAGGAACCAAACCAAACATACTTCTATTTATACAGTATAGAGTTGCCATATGAACTGACAGTTAAGACAAAACCACTGAGCAAGTTAATGATTTTTTTATCCCTTCTGTGAGGCATCTACAAGATGAAATCCCATCTGAATCTTGGTTTCGCAGCCTTGCCTTATTTAAACAATTCATCTCCTTTTGTCTCTCATTTGTACCGCACTTTGTGCGTCATTCTGGGTTGTTTCCCTGCACATTGCACAATTACAAGTATTCAAGCATACAGGAGGCAAGAATAGCTTAGCTTGTTTCGGTTGCCTTACAATCAATACCTTTGCCTCAGGCACCAAAGAATGTATGAGAAAATGAGTTTTCTGTTTTTATAAACTTTGTCTATCTTCAAGCACACTTTGATCCATTCTTCTAGAGAAATGAATAGGGTGGGGCCATTACAGAACAAGTAGAGGCAACGACAACCTTCTCTTAGACTGAATCTTAACAGAGGTGACCACACCAAAGGCCACCCTTCTTAATGATCGTGCTTTTATTCTCCAATTCATTTGGAATCTTTATTCTCCCTTCCTGAATTGAACAAATGCAAGCTTTGTGATATCTGTTCCTTTTTATTTCATGGCATCAATGGGTTATTTTAGCTTTGATCTGATCTAGTATGCAATGTTGTGAAGGTACTGTCTGCCAAAATAGGAAAAACTATGCAATTTATGATTGCTTGAAGTGCAAGTTATTTGTGGGGGTGTTTTTGATAACATGGTAATTCAGACCATATCCTTACCCAAAACAACTGAGAGAGGAACAGAGTATTACAAAGCTGAAAAACTCTGTTAGAGAACAGTTTCACCACAAAAGACTGTGGTTTACATAAATGAGGATTTACAAGCCTGAGGAAGAATTGCAGACATTTTAAAAGAAGCACAACATTTTTTGAGCAGTTTAGCTCCCTTTCTATCCACCCCAAAAGGTAGTTACATCTTCACCATGCCAACCCTTTTGAAAAACCTGCATTTTTATCGACTCTGCAGATTTTAAAAGAACTCCCTTAAAAAAAAAAAAAAAGAAATCAAAGCTTATTCTGATCACCTTTTGGCTGAGATAAGAGGAGTTTGCCAGAATATGTACAAAGATGAGAACATCAAGGAAAACCATAAAGTAATGGTACAGAATTCTTTTACACCACAAGATATTTCAAATAGAGATCTCAACCAAGGTCTAAACATCAACACAGAGGGCTCCCATCTTGCCATCCTTCTCCAGCAAAAGGAAGTTTAAATTCTAAAAGATGGCAATATAATTATTCCAGTTACTGTTGGCTCAGAGAAAGACATCCTTTAGTTCAATCTGTGCAAGCACAGCTGAGAGCACTGCTGCCCTTATTCTCTCACTGAGACCTTTCCTACAGTTCATTTTGAGCTTGATCTTTCTCCCACTGATGTTGTGAAAAATCTCACTCTGATATCAGGAGGGATTGGCATGCAGAGAAATATAATGAATTGTGGGTGATTGCTCTATCTTTTGTGCTTTGCTAGCTGTTTAGTAGGCATTTTTTGCTCTCTTGCCAGTTTCCAATTTCAACAGGGCATTCTACAGTTTTTAATGGAAAACAAAATTCTTGGTTTTATTTTGTGAAATGCCCAAAGGCTTTCCCACACAAGAATCCTATAAAAATGCATTTGTGTTTTATTATTTTTAATAATGATGTACTTGATTAAGAGTAGTCTATATGTGTCCTTGGCTAACTTGAACTACCCAATTTGGATGGTTTTTGCCTCTTTGTTTACAATGTCAGGAGGTAGTAATCTCTCCACTGCTATATTTGTACCTGAATATTCCTGACTATGTAGTCTGGACAAGAAGAATCATGTATATTATCAGTGTGGAGATCATTATAATACTTAATTCTATTCCAATGTCTCAATTCAAGTGAACATAAAGCTTCCATTCCAAGGATGTAAGGCATAATCACAAACTTGTTACTGCCCAACAGGCATTCACACTTACCTATAAGCTCACAAACAAAATTATATTAACAAAAGATCCAATCATCAAAAGCAATTCTTGGGTTAAAAGGAGATAACAGAACTAGTAGGGTACTTGTTGATGAAGTTATCCTAGATTTCAAACATATATTTTGTTAACTAAAGTTATCAAAGACTCATGCAAATACAAGCATGTGCCTGAAAGCTGTTTACTAACTCAGAAATACAAGAATCACTAGAAAGAGGTGAGCTTGAGCCTTTACCACAAGAGGAAGGAAGGTAGTGTATGTCTAATAATTTTGGTAGGAAACAAAAAATTTTAAATCCAGTCCAGAATGCTGGCTTCAGATTAACAGTGATTTGTGAGATTACATTACCCCTTTTTTCTTCTCTTCCTAAGAGCATGTGGACAACTGCCAAGTATTTTTTAAAAAGGTTTCATGAATTTTAGCATGAATGACAGTTTCTCAGAAAATTTCCATCAGAACAGCCTCATTTTCTATTTGGTGTTATTCTTTAAAAAGAAGGGGGGGAAAAGTGGCGTGACCCAGCAGGGAGTGCAAAGACAACAGTTTGAGCAGGATCTTCATTAGTGGCCTGTAGTCTAATAACTGGTATGGTAAGTTGATGAGGTGGACAGGATTGTGGTGGTTTTAGGAGTGTTTTGCCAAGAGAAGATGACTCTGTAGTTACAATCTCATCTGTAACTGCAGTTATCTGTAATTTTGGTCAGTGAACACTTCCAGCTAGGAAACACAGTCCCTCCCTCTGACTGAGCTATTGGAGCCATAACAGCAGCTACACCACAGGACAGGTACTTCTCCTTGGCTGTGGGACAACAGGGAATATGTATGGCGTAGAATCCATCTCAGATCACTTTGGACAGCTACACTTCTAGAGCGTGACCTATTTAAAAGCTTGTTTAACATGAAATTAAGGCCATTATAAAAATGAGCTTTTCTGTACAGTGAGTAAAAGGAATCCTGGAGTGACATACTGTGATGGTTTAGGAATGATACTCCCCAATTTAGTGTTCCCACTGAGACTCTCCAAAGCAAGTGTCTCCATGCTCATATGCTTCCCTCTCCCCGTCTGCCTGCTGCTAGGGGGGGATGGAGAGAACTGGAGGCACAACAGGTAACGATCGTGGGTTAAGATAAGAACAATTCACTGGAGCAGGAATGACAGGAAAATGAACAGCAATAGCAACAATATCAAAGACAAGTGTATAAGAGGGTACAAGAAATGAATAATTCACACAGAAACTCCTCAAAAATTAGACAATACCCAACTGCTCCCTCCACCATGCTATGCCAATTGGAAAAGAGGCCTTCCCCTATCCCTGGAAAATGCTGTGAGGTGGTACAAGACAGCCTCTGGGTCCTAGACATGCAACTCCTGGCTACTGCAAAAATTAACCCTGTCCTGGCCAGAACCAGGACACATATTCAGGTGAGGTTGTCAGAAGACCAGAAATTAAGTCAGTTGAATTCCACACAGATTAATGTGCTGCAACTTCCTTGTGTCATTTCAGAACCTGAAAAATTGTAATTTCTTTACCAGCAACATAACATTTTGAACTGTCATTTCCTGGATCATTTTGTCCCTTGAGAATGAAATACTTTTTTTGCCCCAGCTCTGACAAAATGTAAATTTTCACAAGGAGAAACCCTTCTTATTTTTGCTTAGCCCTACTTGTAAAGGATTGTTCATCAGCTATGCTTTAAAGGCTGTTTAAAGACTTCATATTATCAAATCAGTACAAATTGCTGCAAATGAAGAAATATTTCTTCCAGGCAGCACTGATATTAGGAGCATGATCTAAATTTCTCCACTTCCCAAAATTCCACTGCATTAGGAAGTAAAATGCCTGATGACAGGCTATCACATAATGACAAACAGGAAAGGTGTGGATTTAACTCTTTGGTTCTATGTATAACACTATTCAGCATTAAATTGAGTAACCAGCCCCTTCTCTTTGGAGATGTCATTGCCTTCACTTGGGTTGCATTCAGATACTGGACTGAAACCAGTGGCAATGCCCTAACATAGCCAGGTGATGAGGACAGAATGCTAAATTCGTAGCATCAGCTTGGTACAACTCTCAGTGGACTTTGAGCTGAAAGTTTCTGAACCAACTGAATTACAGACAAACGTAATCATCCTGCTAAGACTGCCCAAGACATGTCCATCCAGTAACACTTGTGGCAGTGTATTTACCACTGTCAACACTGGCTGCTCTGAGTGTGTGTAGAAATGCATCATGAGCAAATATTAGCTTACACTGCTTTACGTGCCCCAAATATTATGGTACAAATTCACTCATGACATAATGGTTTTGTTTACACAGTAGTAAAGGTAACTAAAATGACCAGGTGCAGGACAAGAAAACAGATGCAAAAAGGACCAAAATGCCTACGTTCTACCCACATTCAAGTGGATCCATAACCTCCAATTCAGCTGCTACCTTTAGCTCTGACTTTCCATGTGCCACAAAGAGCACTCCAGCCTCAAAAGCACTGAGCATCTCCCATCTACCCAAACAAAATCCAAGAATTGGTCATTCTTTTGTTCCTCTTTCCTCACTGCTTTGATCCACCAAGAGTCCGCAGGGTGTCCCTGTACACCAGGCACTACATAACACATCACAGAAGCTACTGTTTTCTTTACAGATACAGCTACCATAGCATTTTTTTTCCTGAGTATTCCCGATTGTCAGATCGCCCTGCTAGCATGCAAGAAACTTGCCTGCCACCACCATGCCCCAGAGAGTTCAAATACACATTAAGCATCTGCTTTGAAAGCCCCCCAGCCTTTGAAGAATATGCTACTGTCCCTCATTTTTCACTGGAGTTGTTTCATTTGGAAGGGAAAGTCCTTGCTTTTCACTTAACAGGGAGAAGAAAATTTTGAACTCGACTTCCTACTTTCTGCACAGCAAAGGCGTTTTGATTGAAATGGCCCTTGGAGAGAGAAGTCACTGTGCTCCTTGCAAGCACTGTCTTATTTTTGGTTTCTAGCCTAGTTCACTTTCAGTTCTCTTTCATCCCACAGCAGGGTCAGTATCTGCGCTGCAGAGAGCAGATATACACACTATTTAGGAAACTCTCTGGGAGGTGAGTTTGAGTTCCCTCGGGCGAAAGCAATAACTGAGAGAGATTTCCCACAACCTGGGGGAGTGCTTTAATCACTAGGCTCCTGTTCAAAAGGCCACCCCCACCTACTCTTCTGCCATGCTTTAGAAGGAGAGAGAGACAAGCTCTGTTTTTGGAATAAAGAGTGTAACAGGTAGCTACGTGCTGGTGAAGATCCCACAGTATCCTCAGCATTTCCTAATAGAAAGCTGAGCACTTGATCCTGATGTACCTCGCTCTTCCCACATACCTGTATGGGGCCAAGGCACTTAAGAGAGGTGTCTGCTTACCTTGGGCCAGCCACATGAAAGCTCAGCAATATAACACTCAGTGTTGCAGCATCAAAGTCCCACTTTGGATCGAGCCTGAGGCTGCTACCAGAGGTAATTTATAATGTCAGGATTTAAAACCATATGTGATGCTCATTACTGTAACAACTGACTCTAGCCTAACAAAAGCAGCAATGCCACAATAGTTATTGTTAAGCAATTTAATTGATCCAGACATTTATGCAGAGCCATTTACCTGTCGGGGCTCTAGGCAGAGGCTAGGCTACCCCTCTTTTCATTCCCACATTAGATGACTTATAATTTCTTAACTCAACCTGAAGGGGTGTCCTCAGGTTTCAGGGCCTTCAGCAACTGTTCTGGTTGCTCACCTCCAAAACTGACTCTGCATGTATATTGGTATATTGTGCTAGTCACCACAGATGACACCCTTTATTTTTGGCTGCAGACATTTACCTTAATTGTGTATGCAAGTCATTGGTCTGTGAGGTTCACCTTACTTCACCTCCAAAGACTTTGTGAGGTAATACGGCACAGAGCACTGCAAAGATTTTTTTAAGGCACAGAGAAATAGTACAGTCTCCTGCCTTCTTGCTTTTCGTAGATCCCACAGATCTATGAGCAAAATCAGTGAATTCACAAGACTAATAGGGACCACTAACAACAATCACTGCTCAAGTTGTTTAACTTGCATTTTCCTCAGGGGAAATAGATGACAAACAGTAGACTGGTTTATGGGCCAGGTAGGAAAACCTCTCGACCTTCTCAAATAAACCCAAATAAAATCTAGTTTTTAAAAAACTATTCAAATCCCCAAATTTTCTTCCTAACTACCTGTAACCTCCATTAGAGCCAATATGGAGAGCAGGTATGCAGCACCAAGAAAGGCTGCTGCATTTCTAGGCAGAAATCTGGCTGAGATAAAGAGGTTTCAGCCTGCCTAACACTGATTTTGCAAACACTCCTCCCTGCTGTACATAAAGGAGAGTAGCCACTGAATGCATTACTCCTCTGAGCTAACTAGGTGAAACAATGAATTTTCAAAATGTAGGTACAAATTATAAGCTAGTGACTTCAGAAGAAACTCAAGGGGTGTGACAAAAGTCTTGATTGCTTGACCTATGCACTGAGCAAGTGCTAGCAGAGCTGACTGCCCAAGGAAGAAACGGGCATCACTGTACATCCCAACAGTTCGTAGAGCTCACACTCATTTGATTCCACTTATTTTCCCCTTCTAGGCAGCATGGGATTCTACACAAGCGTTTTACTTGTACATGGAAATAATAAAAAGAGGATATCTAATGTGGTAATATTAATCAAATAATCTCTATGATGTTCTAACATCAGTTGAAGTTTCTGTTGTACCTACAACCTTACTAGGCATAAATAAATATCTTTAGATCCATTCTTCATATATGGGCTATTAATGTCTCATGAAGCAAGTTGCACTTCTTTTCTTTCCTTCTGAAATGAAATAGGACTTCTAGGTAGTTTTGTGGCTAAGGCAAAACTCATCTCTTTTGATGACCTAGTTAAATTGTATTAATATCTTGCTACATTTCTATGTTCTTTCCTGCTTTTAATAGCTGCTTACACAGGCATACTAATCAAAAAATACATATAGCTGAAAATCTGAAGTCATTTCCTCCCGTTGTCTGTTGATGTAGTGGCAGAAGAACAGATGGTTGAAATTAAAGAGCTGCTTAGAGATGTAGCAGAGCACATTAGAGAAGGAAAGCAGACAGCTCTTCTTTTTGAAAAAAAACTTTCCTCTGAGCAAACCAATGAACAAACCAAGGTTACCAAGGAATTTCTTCCTCTAAGAAATTAAATCCAAGTTAGTACCCACTAAAACCAAGCCAGGCATTTGACTTATGTGGGTAGAGAATCATGCTTTCCCTCCCCCTGTCAGGATCAGGTCATTGCATTTTTTAGAAAAATAAGTCTAAAATAAACAAATAATTTCCTTCCAGTAGCTATACTGAAACAAGAACACCCATGCTGTAAATCACTTAATGTCAACCAGATTTATAGTTGGGGTGAATCGGATCCAGAATGTTTCATTCCCCATGTTCCAACAAAATAAGCCATATGCAAAGATGCGTTGGTGGAAAGCATGGTGAGCAAAAAAAACCCTTCCAACCCTGCTGACTGATACCACATTCATCCTATTGTTAGCAATGACGTATTTGAAGATAAAAACAAAGACACATTACATGCATTATTAGGGAAAGCATGAAATCAGGCTGTGGATAGACAAATTCATAAGTCCCCTTCCTCTTCTCTCTTGCATCTTCATATGAGGTGTCTCCTTCCTTCCTTCCTTCTATTTAGCTCTGTTCCCAGCTCTTTAGCTTTCTTCTAAACTATGACTACTCCAGTTGATCCTAAGTCAAGATAGTATCCTGGTCATACCTGCCATGGAAATGTGACAAATTTATCCAATTTGATACATTTTTTTTGAACTGATACTAAAGATTTTACATGTAGAATTCAGTGCACCAATTCAAAAGCACAAGAAGTTCAACAAAGAAATTATGCTTTCTCACTTCCTATTCTCTGACATTACAATTAATTAAATTACATTTTAAAATTTTATAAAAATCAAGCCTAATTTTGATTAAATGTCCTTCCCTCCTTTACCCTTTCCTGTTTCAGCATCAAACAGGAGCACAAACCTATTTGCTTCAGCTCTTCTCCTACAGCCACCTTAACAGATAATTTCTGTAGTGCTCCAGAAGTTAGGGTTTAAGTCAAGTGCATGAAAGAACGTGCTAAAGGAACAAATGAATACTTGTACAACAAAACCCAGGTCAGTGATAGAAAGCACTGAGGAAGGAGGAAGGGAAATCTGGCCATCTTCTACATAAAAACTTTGAGACTGCTTATGAAACAATTAATCCATGTGCTCAGTTTCACTCTTTGAGCCCCCAAGCCCACACACATTGGATTGAGAGCGATTGCTTTTGGCAGCTCTGGTCATTCTGATAATTCCACAGGCACATAGGTAGTACAAGACACTTGCAGCAGCTCTAATGTTTTCTTTGCTCAAGACAGTGTATGGGACACAGAAGCAAATAAAACACAAACTTTTCCATAGGAGCACCTCAGGGTGTGGAAATCAGGAGATTGGCCACTGATTTCTGCAGAACAGAAGTGGGGCTAACTTAAGTCATTACATTTACAAATATCTGCCAGTTCTAGGTGCAGAGGAAAAGGATGATCTGAGAATTATATAGGAAACTAAATCACCTTGACTTTGGCAAGTGCTGAGTGCCCAATAGCTGACATGGGCTTGATTCACTCACACAATTCAAAACAGGAACAGTAAAGGAAGAGCTGGGGCCACAGACAAAGGCCTGAGACTCCAAACAAATCATGTGGCTCAGGGCTGACTGCTAAAGTGCATTGAAATTATTTAGAATACTTACAACTATTTCAGAGGAGACAGAACAGGTGATTAGTCAAAAAAATAAATTCACCATCACTTGAGACAATGACCAAAGATAATGAAGGATAATCACATTAAAACCATGCAGAGGAGTTGAAACTGTACTCAGAAGGCAAAAGAGATACTGCAAAGGTATTCACTTAGAACATATGAATCTTCACAGTTCCAGGTTTTGCAAGCTTCTGAGTAATGTCTGTGTCTGCAAAACTTGTTTGACTACAATAGACCTTATTTTTGTAACTTAATCCTGTATTTTTTGCAAAGGTGGTTCAGTTGAAAGGGGAAGAATCAACTCTTTTCTACATGACTGAAAGAGATCAAAGTAAATAAAATGAAATGTTCTACCTCTGTTACCTACTGAAGCTAATCTTCCACAAAACATGGTACTCTTTGAAGATCTGACATACTCCTTTTTCTCATAGCACCTTCCCCACTACCTATGTTTGTTCCTTTTTCATATATTTTTTTTTATTTCCTGCTTGCCACCTTTGTGCAAACACTTCATTCCTCTTGGAACACAAAACAGTGGTGCACTGCCTCAAAACCAATAGTGTTCAATGTCTGTCATATCCCTGCTACTGAAAAAGAGTGCCACTATTTTATACCAGCAGAATGATTTCTCCTGCTGCAGCAAGATCAAATAATTCCAAAATGAAATGGAAAAGAACCTATTTCTCTCAGAGACCTCAGCTATTTCATGGCACTATTTCACAGTCTATGAGTAGACTGTGAAACCTTCACTAGAGATTTCTCATCACCCTCATGCAGAAGGACTCTGCCTGCCGTTAATTCAGGAGGCCAGACTCCATCATTGTACTCAGTAAGTTTTCAACCCAGTAATTTAGGGCTTTCTCACACTGCTGCATTTTTCTAAGAGGATCCCTTACGTTTGCAATTGCTACCTCATTGTCCTTCTCCATACCTGTCCTCTGCTCTTCACTTGCTGATCTGTCTCCACCTGTTGTCCTTTGTCTTTTGTTTCTATTGTAATATCTTGGAGAGAAGAACTGACTTGCACTCTTTTTCTACTGTGCATAGCACAAGCCATCTGAGCAAGCTGCAGTAATAAAGGCAAGGAGCAAAGAGACACTCTGTGGGTGGCTTTCCTAAGCTTTCTGTGAGGCTTTTTGCTGACCTCACACTCATGGATGGGAATCCACCAGTGGGTGCATTACAACCAAACAGGCATCTAACGCGTGGCACAATGTAACACAAAACCACTGTATGAAACAGGTGGGGATCAGGAGAGGCACTCCAAAAGCCCACTCCCTACCTCCCCATCACATGCAAATGAAACTGAAGTTTAGCCAGAGCTGGATCCCTTGCAGGCTGAAAAGCCACACTTGAGGCTATATTAATGCGATTCTATTAATTCTAACCATGAAGAGAACTCCTTGAGTTTTATTCACTTGTACAGCATCATGTTGAAAACTTCTCATAACATCTTTACCATGAACAATAAAATGCACTAAAGAATAGATGAAGGTGCAAAAATGAATAGGATTGAGAACATCAGACTTAATGATTCCTCATGCAAAATCATGTCAGCCTTCCTTGCACGTCTGCATTCTGCAATGACATGATAGTTGATTTTCCCAAGGACCTCTGCCTTATTCAGCACCCAGAATTGCCAGCACAACCTCTTAGAACAACACTAAACCATCATTCATGAATGGATTCACAGCATTTTTTATCATACTTGTCATTAGAGTATCTAAGAGGAGAAAAGAAAAAAAGGAGCAACCTAACGTTGATGGATTTATAATCACAAAGCATGTTTCCTTTGAGAAAGGAAGAGTTGTCCTATATCCATCATATAGATCAGAGCCGAAATACTGGTGAATTTGAAAATTACCCCCTAATGTTGCATTCTCTGCTCAAAAACACTTTTTTCCATGTTTTTGCAAGGTTTCCTATGTTTAAAGCTTAACTGCTACCAACTTATGGACTACTCCAGGGCAGCATTCAATTCCATGGATCCTCTACACACCTTGTCTTACGTGATAGACACTCACTAGAAGAGAACAGCACACAGACACGGGATTAGAAATGACTTCAGAACACACACATGTCACAGTACTGCTGTAGCACTGCGCTGATAACCCTCGCTCAAACATGCCCTAACTCCTCAACTCTTAACTTTGCAACCCTCCATCCTTTCAAAGCAACTTTCATTTTTTTGATACATTCCTCTCTTTGTACAGGCTGAGCTTCTGGAGACATAATATGAACTTCAACACTTTTACCCCATAGATCTGTTCTGTTCCTACAGCCTGCAGCTCCAACCTCTACAGTTTTGGCAGGGAATTATGGATAACTGGTAGCTGGTTGCTCTTTGGTAGGAGATGACCAAGGCATCTCTCTGCAGGCATGTCACATAGCTGCTGAAGGATAACAGAGTCCTATGACAAGTTTGGCTCTGTCAAATTTATAAGAACTTTTCTTTCCATTTTTTTGTCTTCAGGCCATATAACCTTCATGTCCATGCCTATTCTTCTCTCTGGTCTTTTCACAAGGTCAATTAAATGCATATGTCTCAGACAGCTTTCCAAGTTAAGACTCAAGTCTTTGCTCAAAAGCAGAGAATTTTCCTCCTTACTCCATTCTCAGAAATTGTTGAATCATTTTTTTACAAATGCAACAAATGTTACAAAAATTACAACAAAAGTCTATCTTAGCCAAAGCGCTGGCATGAAAATTTGAGTCCCAGTGGTTTAAACTTTAGCAATCTTATCAGCAATTGCAACAAAAATCATATAATGAATAAAGTTAGTCAGTCTTAATTATCTGTATCATTACCAGGTCTGCCTGTAATAACATGGTAGCTCAGTCTCCTGGTCTCTTCTAGATGACACTTGACATACAATTCTGTGGGAATTTTTAATGTGTTACTATATGTTTATGTCTATCTGTCATCATTTCATTATGAGATTAAAATTATATCCCCATTCATCAGAAATAATGGCCTGAGAATACCCATTGTTGTTGCTGCAAATTGTAAATCATGCAATGAAAAAAAAAAAAAAAGAGACCAATTATCAACCTGAAGTTGCTCTAAAAGAAGGATCCCATTTTGTCACACAGGTGAGTACAGTCTTCAACTATTTCCACTGTTTACATATCTATGTGCAATGCAGCAGTTTCAGGGGGACAAGGGAGATTTGCTAGTCATCACCCCATGAAACACTCAGGTAATGATGAATGTGAGGAAACAAAGCTCTTATCCCATCTACAGATTGAGCATGGAGGCACAGGAAAATTGAATTCCTGACAAAGCTCACAGGGGAAGCTTGTGGCAGAGCAGATACTCTGAAGTCCTGCATTAGTTCCTCAAGTATCCACCAGCCTTTTTTCCCCCCACTCTATGTCTAAGTCTCAGATTTTATTTAAAATTAATTTTCAAAAAGTCTAGACAAAAGCTAAAATAGATGCTTTACCTTCACAGAGGAGTTAGGGGAAAAATGATAGAAAAACACATTTGAAATGCTCTGATGTTTTGCCAAAACCTGTCTTTTGGGGAAAATATGGCTGTTTCTGCTGATTTATGGCAAAATATGATAAATTGGTTCATCTCAGTCCCATAGTGAAGTTGTTTTAGAGAGGCTAAAACAGTAACAAAACAGTAAATCCTTACATTTAGCACCATAACCACTTAATTATAGAGGCTAGCATTATGACATTGGTGGTGTTTAATGCTGAGTTCAACTCCATTCTGCTACATGAGTGGAAGCATACACACATCACCTTTCCTGGAATACTTTTGCTTCCCTTTGGATAATTGTATTTCATCACGTTCAGAGCTCAAGTAATTTGAAAAGTTAGCAGTGTTGCTACAGAAATTGAGGTTAAAGCTAAGCTCCCTTCTCATTTTGCATGCAGAGAATTGCAAGCCAAAGTGTTCCACTATTAAAAACAAACAAAGAAACAAACCAAATCTCTTAATTTTAAAAAGTTATTCTAATCTCCAAAGAAACCAAGAGTGTTTTGATATCTGGTATTTCCCAACTGTTTATTTAAAGGGCAAGTTCTGCAGCAAGTTTTCTTTTGTCTCTGTAATTTCATCATATCTGGAGCTTCCTGAAAATGCGTTTTGTATATACAACTCTCAGTGAATAGATCTTTAGCACACATTCAAGGCCTCTCCACCCACACCTCATCAAAAAAAAAAAAAAAGAAAAAGAAAAAGAAAAAAACTAAAAGGTGTAAGCATGATACTAAAGAACTGCAACACTGAGGCAAACACTGCAAGGACCAGTATTGCCCTTTGGATCCGTTCTGGTTCTGGCTGGGATGGAGTTGACTTCCTTCACCGCTGCTCCTGTGGTGCCCTGCTCTGGCACCTGCACCAGTGTGTCAGCTGTGCTTACAGCATCAAAGCTTTCCTCCTCCCCACAAGGCAAGTGGGTGGGCAGGAGGCTGGGAGGGGATGCAGACAAGACACCAAATGAGCAAAGGGATACTCCCCACATCTAACACCGTGGTCAGCCTGTAAAAGTTCAGGGAAAAGGAGGAGGAAGGGGGTCTTTGGCTATCACAGCATTCACCTTCTCAAGCAACTGCTACTCATGCTGAGATCCTGCTTTCCAGGAAGAAAGTGGATGGGAAGTAATGAATTAATTCCTCTCTCTCCATTGCACACTCAGCTTTTGCTTTCTGTGCTAATCTATCATTACCTCGATCTACGAGGCTCTTCACCTTCTTTGTTTTCCTATCATACAGAACAGAGGAGCAAACAAGAGGCAGGGTGAGTGTTGTGCTGCTGGCCAGGGTTAGCCCTCCACAGGTTCCCATGGATGGGTGTGACCCATCTGGCTCCTTCTGTCGGGCCAGGCAAACGCATCTCTTCAGCACAACAAATCAGAGGCCTAAAGGTGATACGTAGTTATTTCCACTCTCAGTAGTGTATGATACAGAATGATTTAGAAATTTGAAAAGATTAACAGCTCACTCTCACCCCTGTATGTTTTTCAAGAAAAACAGAACAGTTGACTGTGCCCATTTCACTGTCTCCCAAAGAAAAACACCTGGCCAGACATGCAGGAGAAGCCTTTTGCCCTACAAACCAGCCATATTATCTTGACTTTTTCTTATCCATTAGAGCTGGCCAGAGAATTGTTTTCCTTACAGGAAATAATATCTTCCAAAAAACTCCCAATTTTTGTCTGAACAGTAAAGATTTTAATTTCTTGACTTAGAGCTCAATGATTGTACTTCCTGGTACATGTATGCATTCTCCTTTATCAATGAGACTGGCTGGCCAGGCTCCTTCTCTGGTAACACCTGATGGTCTCACTTTCTCCTGGCACGCAGTAGTTCATCATAGGGCAGAAACATTCGTCCAAAAACTTGAACTCCAGTGTATAATAGAGCACGCTGGAGTACGTGCCTTTGCAGTTCCTGAGGACTATGACATAACATTTCCCATTTCAGTTGATTTGCTGTTATTTGAAAATGAAAACTCTAATAGATTTCTATTAAACTTTTTTTACAGTAAATTTTCAATTCTTCCTGTTTTAATCAAAACCTGACTTTTATCACATTTTTCTTCTTCTCCTTAGCCCTAATATCTCAATAAAAAAGAAGTGAAGGTAAGTTTCTAAGGCTGTAGTTTCAGGTTCTGTGTTTCCTTTATTTGCTGACACTAAGCATTACTTTGATTATTCTATGCCTTTTACACAAGTTCTTAGTAGCACTTGCAAGTAGCACTTCATGCACAACATATGGCCAGTATCTAGTCAATATCTTCTCCACCAATTTCAATCAAATCCTTATCTATTTTCTTACAAGGAAAAAGAAAATCCCTGAAATTATACCACATGGAGATGATCTAGACAAAACTGGCTGAGCTACAACATACTGAGACTAACCCAAACCACATCTTCTGTGCTGTGCCAGCCACCACCCTGTGATACTCCTCCTTCACTGGCCCCTACCCACTGCTGGGTGTATCAGAGAGAGAGGTCTGTGTGCATTGCCATCCTGTAGTACGATGAAGAAGCTGTCTGTAAACATGGCACTCTGTTAGAAATCATAAAATTTGTACAAATCATCATAAGCCTTTAGTAGTCTTGTTATTGTCTGCGTTGTTTTACTTTCCCATAAAATAATAGCAAAAACAACACTAAAACCAACCTAATAAACTTCTTCATTTTGGAGCTCCAAGGCAAGAGCATCTGCTCTTATATCCTTCTTCAGAGATATTTACCCACCTTTCCTAAACTATTTCTTTCCACTTACAGAAACTCTGCTACTACTCCAGGAAATCACTACTCTTATTGCTATAAAGTATTCCTAAATATCTACTCTACCATTTAACGAAATGCAATTAGAGCCTGATATGAACAATAATAGCATAAAATCCCATGATTTTGTACTAGATATAATTATATTCCAATTAGTCCCCACTTTTCCAGAGATTTTCATGACCCTTTTGAGGACCCTTATTAAACTCTCTCTCCCTTTGAGATCCTCCATTCTTTGGGCAGAAATCCCCAATTCATTCAATCCCTTCTTACCATTAGGTTTTGCAGATTTTTGATAATCCCCTTGTTCACTTTGGATTCTCTCCAATTAGCTCACATCCTATTAGGAAGGCACAGCCCAAAATCAGTTCCAGTGCTCCAGCTGATGCCTTATCAGCATTGAGTGAAGCAGGATTACTTCATGTGTCTTGTCAGCTGTATTCCTGTTTGTAAGTCCCAGGTTGGCAATTATTTTTATTTTTCCTTTTTAAACAGCATTCCCAACTCATGTTCACACATGTGATTCAATACAAGCTACAAGATTTTATTATTATGAAGAAGCATTTCCCAGACACTTACGTACATCAGCTGATGACTTGGTGGTGTTCTTCACTAACAAACAGTGCTAAAGCAACAAAACTAAAGGAAAAACTACCTCTCATCAAAACCTTGATGCACAGATCTAACATGTTAGTTTTCTGTGTCCTGGGAGGTTTCTTTGTTTGCTTTTGTTATTTTGCTTTGTTTTAGTTTTATTGGGGTATTTTTGTTCATTTTGAACAAAGCTGTTGGGCAGGGAGAAGATGGATACAGAAGAAGGATCACGCCATCAGTAAGTGCTCTTGCTGACTACCACATACAGGCATAGCTGCTATTTGCTTAGTCACAAACTCTTTCAGAGGCCACGAGGACTCTTCTGTCCCTCAGCTCATCTTTAGTGGCTGATCTCTCTGCCCTGACAGAGTCACTTTTTGCTGACCATTTGCATACAAATTATTCCTCCTTTGTACAATCAGTATAGTTGCACTGGGCATGAATGTATGACCCAACAGAATAATCACACATGATTCTAAAGTGATAATCCTGTGGTGACCAGCTCCCTTGACCTGAAGAGAATGTCCTTATTTTCCTAGACTGACCAACATGATCTTAGGTGATAGCCCTCTTCATTTATGCCAACTGACCAACATAGCTACTGTATATTTGTACTAACAGGCTCATTGTTTAAGAATTTCATGGGTAGACAATCCAGATATTTAAGATAAAATTTGTGTTCCATGAACATTCCTGAATTTCAATGCACAGGGCCACTGAACAGGAGAGACAGAAGTTTAGGGAGAGAGGCCTTATGCTTGCAAGCAGAAAAAATATTTTACAAACCCAGTTGTCACTCATAATCAAAGCCACTGGACTGACTGAAGTTAACACCTGGGTCTTCGGTAGAGTCTTCACACCATTTCTCAGTTAGAGAAGTTTAAGGTCTTTAGGACTTATGAGGCTGGTATTTGCATGGTGGGTACCTTTGGATATTATTGAAGAGGCTTGAAAGATAACAAATGACTTCAAGAAATTTTCAGTAGCCTTGATCTGTGGTAGAGTTACAGAAGATGAAACTATTGCTTATAACCATGAAGATGAAGGGAAAAAAAGAACCTTTTTCATAACAGGAAAGTCTTCTCAGTCTTAGGTGGCCTTCCTGTGTCAGAATGAATACCAAGTTTTCTCTTTTTAAGAGAACTGTGCCATGAAACCAAAAGAATCCTCCTTGTTTATCAGGCAGCAAAAAAATAACCAATGACATCAAATACTTCTTTAATCTCTACCATCCCTACAGAAGACTTTTCTTTTTACACATTTCAGCTGGTTTATTGCATAAATATTATCTTAGCAGTCATTCTTCAGTGTGTAGGTGGGATTGCCAGTAGGCAGAGACAGTGATAAATGAGTCTCCAGGTGTTGCTGCTCTTTTTAGAAAATCCTTTAACAAGCATTTGTGAAGATTGAGGTCATTTTGTAAACTTGTAAGAGTTACAGTAAGTTGTTTCACAGACACTTCTTTTTTTAAAAAGTGCTGTCAGAGTTGGTGAACCCAAAGTGGGTTGTATCTTTCTACTTAGCTCTGTTTACAAAACCCAGGTGATTATTTATACGCATTTAGTTTTGAGGATGCATTAAAGAGGTTAGGGATGGGGATTATTAGAGCGATGTTTTAATTAATTTCTTTTCTGGCTGCAAGAAAGCAAATCTTGCAGTCCTGAACTCTCCAACAAATATTTTGTGCACTTGATAACAGCACAGAGATGATGGTCTGTGTCATTAAGGTAATTGTTGTAAACACCGAGAAGCCAGGAGAGAAGCTGCACAGCTCAAAAGATGTGAGTCTAAAGCCTTCCACCTTCAGACTGCAGATCCCACCAACAACCAGGCTGAACAGGTTCATTCAAGTATCAAACCTACGCTGAAGTGGCCTCCCACCCTCAGCACTCATCAAACCCAGTAGCAACTCAGTGGCTCACTGACTGACAGAAGAGGGGAAGGACCACACAGGGCAGAGCACTGGGATCCATCGATCCCAACACAGGCACTGTGCTGAGATGAAATTCTTCTTGCTGCAATGCTTCTACAGACAAGATTGCTGGCAGCTTTCCTGAGGAGCAAACGGATGCAAACTATTCTCTGGAGCACACCAAAGAAAGATGAGGAAAACAACAATTTCAAAGCAGCATGCCACTGCTCTTATTAACACCAACCTCTGGCATGGGGAAAGGCATTCAGAGTGGGCAATTCCAGGCAAACATCACCCAAAATACCACTCTGAATGCCCCTGGTGCCACCACTTGATATCAGGTAGCAAAGAGAAGTGTTTTGCACTGAGGATTAGCACTGAAGGCCTCAGCTCTAAGGATGAAATAAACACCACATGGAGGGAGCACAGCCCTGGAAAACCGTTTGGCATTTCATAATCAAGTCCCCCACCTTCACGCTTAAGTAATATTTTATCGTCTAGCATCGTGCCTTGGCACAGAATTCCACAGGCTGAGACTCTTTTGTAATTCTGTGCTCTACAATGTTGTTCCCCCCCTCCACAAAGAGACCTCTGTCCAAAGGTGGAACACAAACAAGCTCCATTCTGAGTCATAAAAACATAACACATGCGTAAGTGCATGCAATAATCTTTGTATAATTTGCCCCTTAGTCATTGTCTAGTCCTATTATGTAAATCTGAAGCATGCATTTTTGAAAATAAAGGGTTTCAGTAAAATAATTACTGTTGTAATCCTGGAACCACACCCAATAAACAGTTTAGCAATCAACTGGCTCCATATATTTGAAAGCTATAAACAGATTAGTATGAAATTAAACCAGTAAGGGCCAAAATCTCAGCTGCTGGTATAAATTAGTACTGTTTGACTAAATCAAATTAGCAGTTTGATTGACTTCAATTAAGCTACACTAATTTACAGAAAGCCATCATCTCTCCTTTCTTTATGCATATTCATCTCAGAGTATGTGTATGTGTGTAAGATATCTTTGTGTTCTTTGGAGACAGTGATCTTTAGCACAATAATCTCATTTCTCTCTCTGCATATGTAGATTCATGAAACTTAAGTATGGCTTCAGGCACTGTGGGGAGAGGAATTGAAGGACTACCAGAAAAGACCTAGTGATTCCAATCTAATAATTTCTATAAACACCTATTCCTTTTCTTAAAAAGAAATGTGCTTGACTACAGAAGACAGCCTGAGACTGCCCTTAGCAAGCTTCATTCCAAAGAATTCTAGAAAAGATCTATTAACAGTTTTCCACAATATGGAATAATAGCCATTTTTTTTCAAAAACCAATATTGTTAACTTCACAGTATCCCAGGGCAAGAACTGCACCTGACTTTTCATGCATCCCCCTACAATTCATGATGTGACTTTGATCTCATAGTAAAAATAAACCTAATTTCAATGGTTTTTAATGCCACAAAATTGGCCACAGTAGGATCTAAAATTTGCCATAGAAGGACCGGATGATTTGGACCTCCTTCTCATATGGAAAGGGAGCCATTTATGTTGCACTTCATTCCAAGCCTTGTGAAACACGTGAGTCCTTACCACTATGCTCAGGCTGCATGTTGGAAACGCAGGGCACAGAGTCAAGCTATGTGCATAGCTCACATGGTGGGAGAAACAAGAAGTCAAGTTTAAGAAGCAGATTCTTGTGCCTCAGCCACGTTCCAAAGCCACGCTTTTCCCCTGGATCATCCGTACACCATCACACTGCCAAACTAAAAATTGTCTCACCACTACAATTCTGGTGCTCTGCCCAAACAAACCTTTTTATCACAGGGGCAGGAACACAAGGGGAGAGGAGAACTGTGGAAAAAGGTTCTGGTGTCTGAAACACATATTGTATCTGGGTGACGGGAGTGAGATTGTACTCCTAAATACCCTTTAAGCAAAAAGCAACAACATTACTGATGGAGAAAACACACAAGGAAAAGGAAGAAATCCCATACCGCTCAAAAAAGGCAAAATGGAGGACTGAGGAAATTAAACCTTGATTTAATTTATTCCCAAGTCAATCAGACAGAAATGCTTAAACAGACATAAGCTGCAAGGAAAGAATATAAAGGTACCTGGAGAAATTTGGGAATCAAGGATTCCCCAAGGATTAAGGGGCATCTCCTCTCCAGGGCTGAGAACAAGGATAGAAATGTCAATACAGCCAATTAAACTGTCAGCATGATGGCAGACCATAGCTGCCACTTTTCTACCAGACACAAAGTAAAACATCTTCTATCTTGAATTTCCATTTAATTGTCTCTTCTGGAACATCAACCAAAAAAGATGAACATCATAGCCAGAAGTAAAAGGAAACAGGGAAAGCAGCTGCTCTGGAGGGCAAGCAGACATCCTGGTGAGGAGATCCAGGTCCTCCTCTGCTCCCATGCTGGAGGCCATACAGATCCTGGGTCTAATTCAGATTTCTTTTTTGGTAGATATAGCTAACCAGAATTCATCTCCACATTGGAGAGAGATGGATTCAAAAGGTGGACTGTTAGGTGGATAAGCTACTGGTTGTCCAGTTCCATCCAGAGGGTCGTGATCAAAGGCCCAGAGTCCCAAAGGACATCAGTGACAAGTGGCATCCCTTAGGGGTCCATACTGGGACCACTACTGTTTAATATATTCACTAATGACATCATCAGTGGGATCAAGTGCACCCTCAGCAAGCTTACAGATGACGCCAAGCTTAGTGGTGCAACTGAAGGATGGCATGCCAACCCACAGGGGCTTGGACAAGCTCAAGAAGAGAGCCCATGGCAACCTCATGGTTTAACAAGACAAGGTGCAATGTGCTGCAACACATAGGGTCAGGGCAACCCTAGCAGTGACACAGGCTGGGAGAGGAACTGATTGAGAGCAGCCCTGGGGAGAGGAACTTGGGGGTGCTGGTGGATGAGGGGCTGGACATGAACCTGCCATGGGCACTCACAGCCCAGAAAGCCAAACGTGTCCTGGGCTGCATCCAAAGCAGCGTGGGCAGCAGGGCCAGGGAGGGGATTCTGCCCCTCTGCTCTGGTGAGACCCCACCTGGAACCCTGCATCCAGCTCTGAGGCCCCAGCACAGGAAGGACATGGACGTGCTGGAGTGAGTCCAAAGGAGAGCCACAAAGATGACCACAGGGATGGAGCACCCCTGTTATGAGTAAAGCCTAAGAGATTTGGGATTTCTCAGCCTAGAGTTAGGGTGACCTAATTGCAGCCTCCAGTACGTGAAAGGAGCAAGAAGATGGACTTTTCACAAGAGCAGCAGGACACGGGGGAATGACTTCAAACTGAAAGAGAGCAAGTTTAAAGATTAGATACGAGGGAAAACTCTTTACTGAGAGAGTGGCAAAGCACTGCAACATTGTCCAGAGAAGTTGTGGATGCCTCATCCCTTGATGTGTTCAAGGCCAGGCTGGATGGAGCTTTGAGCTACCTGGTTTAGTGGATAGTGTCCCTGCCCATGGCAGTGGGGTTGAAACTAGATGATCTTTAAGGTCCCTTCCAACAAAACCATTCTATGATTCTATTATATTCTAGTCTAACATTTACAAGGACATAAAGAAACAACCCCACACATGCTGGAGGTTACCTGAAAGCAGACGCTGAGCACAACAGCTGCCATGTTGCGTTGCCATCTTATTGCAAAGCTCTTACACTCTTGGTGATTCCCTGCAGCACTGACCCGTTACCATCACAGCCAACAAACTCCGACTCCCTCCTCGCCCACCTACCCCACTCTTTTGTGGCACTCTTCTTTTTGGACACAGCTGTGGTCTATTAAGGGCAGGCCTGTTCCTAATCTTTGGTGATTAGTACAGCTGCAACTCCTCAGGTGTGAGACTGCCTTCTGCACTGTTGTCTTACATTCTATCCCTCCACAATGTTGCTGCAGAAATATTGATCCCACCCCTGAGTATAATGTGTGCAGCCAACGTGCCAGCAGCAGGTGGGGGTTTGGTTCAGCAGCCTTCATCTCTGGCTCATTTCACCCCTTTGATGCACTGCAAACACACCGGCTTGACTGCAGTGCCCCAGTAATATCTGACACCTTGAGGCACGTGGAGGAACACGACTCCCTTTCTCATCATTTTTTTCTTTACAGAAATAAGCCTAAGGAGGGGTCTCCCTTACAGCATCTGTCATTTCAAATTGCCGCTGAGTAGCAAGTTAACAAACATGAAAAGCTTTGTTTGAGAGCCCAGCATAGGGCTTGCACCCAGAGAGAGGGTTGTTCTGTATGTTCTTGTTACTGTGATGTTATTTATATATTTTATATATATATATATTTATATAAATATACTGAAATGTTCTGGGCAGAGAAAGCAGGGAAAAGAAGCATGTATTTAGCAGCATGTGGCAGGACAGTGAAGAAAATGCTGTCTGTGCTGCTTTCCCACTCTAAGCTCATCTTTCAAAGCTTGGGCTATACTATACTATTGACAACTAGGATCAAGTAAATGTTAACATCAAAAGGAATTCAATAATATATTTTATAAAGGCATTTTTTAATTCATTTTATGCTGTCACAAATCCTAATAAGTTTAAGGGCAGGAACATTTGCAGAAACAAATAATTCTTGTGTAAAGCATTGTAAATGCTCAAGGAATGAGAACTTTGAATTAATACACATAACAATATGATCCTTAAATTTTGAAGGGTTATTTCCATCTTTCAAGGAACACAACTGAACCATAGGACTGCCCATAACTGGTCAAACTTGGACTAGGCATGTCACATTTAGGTGACATTACAGAGCTGCTGGCCACATCACTAAGGATTTCTATGATCTTTCAGCTTTACGCTTGAGGTTAAGATTTTTTCCTTTCCTTTTTACTTCTTCACAGAACTTCAGGTTTTGAAAAGCAACATAAAAAAAAAAACATTGCTGAGTTTTAGAGTTTTCAGGAAAAGGTCAACAGACATTTTTATCTAAGTTTAAACTCCCACATAGCACTGAAGTGTAGAGATTGATTTTTTTAAGTCATCTGGATGTCTGAATAGACTGAGAAATGCATATTGGGACTGTCAAAATACCTGGCTACTTCTTCCAAATATCAACAGGTGGTGTTTGCTTAGGAACACATGAAAAATCTCATCATCTTATAATTAATATTTTCAAGCTCTTATATTATTTTCCTAGAAAACCGCTTACATGGAGTCTCACCTCTAGGACTTGCTCACTGGGTGCTGAGCAAACCTCATCACTTTAGGTGCTTGTTTGTCCCCTGTGACCACAGTAAGGGTTCTGTCAGCCAGAGCAGATGTGCTTTTCATCACAACCCATCTCAAAGTGTACCATACTAGCTGGGTAATATTTGGAAGCTGGCTTCTGCAGGGTAATTCAATTAGGCAGCAAGGGAACCCTTTGAAGCTGATAGAACAATTTCCATTGGCACCAGTGGACACCAAATCAGGGCTAACAAGTGGATAGACTTGGAACTATATGTGCCTTTGAAATACCTATATATATATATACACAATGGGACATAACCAGCCCATCTGTGTCTGAATTCCCTCATCTCAGAAATATGGATAACAACAGCTATTTACTCATTGTTCTAGAAGGCTGATAGTATTTAAAGCAATTGGTGTGATGACTAATTAGCTAATATTTGAAATTTTAAAGCGCTACATAGCTGCTAAGTACTACTACTAAATTAAGCCAATTCTCAGTAAAGGCAGACAGCCTGATCTTCGCTGCTTGTTGACACAAGACCAATTATAAATAACAAGTTCCATAAAGTCTAAAATACGTCATACATGGAGAAATTAATGAAAATTAAGATGAATAAAATGGTACATTTTCATCATTCAATATTAGTTTGCTTTCAGACTTTTAATCAGCAATGTCTACAGTAATTTCCCATTCCATATGCACTCTACAGCTAAATAATGCACCCATGCCTTTTTGAGTGAAAAATAAGACCTGTGTTAGCCTTGTGCCATCATGCTAATGTTGATATTTCTAACTTCTGAATCAAAAGCCCTGTTCATCAGCTCATGAAGGTCCAGTTAGGTTTGCTTCCCTTCCTACTCCGGCTGAAAGATTGTAACAGAATCTGATTTTTAGTCACCTCCTAATTGCAAACCTAATTCATTAATGACCACTCTCTTTCCATTTGGCTCTTCCCAGATTGCACCAGAAGCTCACAGTTATTCTCTAGTCAATTACCATATGCAAATCTTTCTCTGCCACTTTCTTTCCCACCTTGTCCTGCACTTTTTCCTAGGAACAGCCATTTCCACTAAAGGCAGAAACTTTCAACTATTAAAATTTTAGTCTGTTTTTATTGTTCCTGCCCTCACACTCCCTGTATGGGAAGAATTGGACATGATCTCAACCTTGACAAAGCCTTGTTTTCTTGTGTCAGCAGAGAGTTTCATAAGTCAGCTCCAACCTTCTACACCCAAGGCATTAAGGAAAATGCCTTGGTTAAGAAAGATCAGTCCCAAGCTGGTCTGTGAGGATTTCCACCAACAAGCTTCCACCAAACTGGCAGAACCTGTGCCATCCTCCTGGTCCCTGCCCACCTTCCTACCAGCTTCCTCAGCTTAAGAAAGAAGGTGTAGTCCAGGTCGTCCTTTCTATACATCTAAAAAGAAAGAAGAGAAAAGAACATGAACTGAAAAAGTCTCACTCTTGACTCCTATAGTAGTCTATCTTTGCTATCCTAGCATTTCACTCCTGCCAGAACAGTTCAGCAGATGAAATCTGAACATTTAAAGTTTGTCTACTTTATGCAGACATTCCCTGTCATGACCAGGGATGTAGTCCAGTTTTTCCAATCCCAGAATCGTACAAAACAAGTACAGTACTCTATGCCCAGCTTAAGAAATGAAGAGATAAGTATAGGTTCTTCATAAACATTCAACCAAAACATTACCTACTGTGTTTCAAAAAATGTGGGGAATTATTCCTTTTCAACTGACTGAACAATTACTGGTATTTATTGTCTCTATTTTGACAGAACTGGTTTAACACATTCTTAAAAAAATACACAAGTTATTCTTTTTGATCATCACAAGTGTCATCAGCCTACCACAAATATTGTACTAAATAACTCTGCACCACAAAGAAACGTGATCCCCTAAACGTTGAATCAACGTATTTGCTAAGGAGGTGTGTATCAAGTCAAGCCATCTCAACATACAACTGATCCCCCAGTGGGAAGCAAATAAACAAACAAGAAAACAGAATATCTCACCTTTGAAATGCCAGTTAATACAGCTCCACAGGCCCAGTTCTTCTCTAGCATTTACCCACCGAGAGGCAGCTGCTGCAGGCACAGAGCTGCTCTTGCAAATTGTCTACAGCTCTAAGCAGGCGTGTTTGCTGCTCACACAGTCACCAGGGACCCCACAACGCTCCCCACCATGACAGGAACAACCAGGCACTTCCTCCTCTCCTTTTCCTTCTTGTTTTCAAGGCCACACACAACCCCTTTCTCTTCCTCTCCCTCTGGAAAGCTGGATTATTTTATGATGGCAACTGGTATTCCATCCCTGATCCTCCCTGACACCGACAGCGCACAGATTCCTGTGTTTCAGAGGAATATGGGGAAAACTGCTCTGCAGGGGCAAATTCTCTCCCTTGTAAGAAAAATCCCCTCCTTTATGGCAAAAAATTTTGACTGTAAAATCACATTTTGCCTGAAGCCATCCTGGTCTTTTAAGTCTTATCCTTTCCTTCCCAGAAAAACATTAAATCAGCCAAATGGCTCTTGCTGCCCCTCCACTGGAAGGAAGGAAAGTAACACCCAGAGGATAAAATGCAGAAGGAAAAGCATGACTGGTGAAAAAAGAAGCGGTAGCACTGACCTCTTGACTCAAGGGCAGTGTGGGGAGGAAGGCAGCTCCGAGTGGGAGGAAAGTGGCAGAGGGAGAATAGTTTGCATATGTGCGGCCACACTTGCAGATACTGATTTACCAAAGCCTAGTGAGGAGGCGTCAGCCTCCCTGTTGGCACCAGTTTGTGCAGCCTGCCTTCCTGCATCTTGCAGAACAGCCACACAGCAGCATGGCTCAGCAGCCTCCCACCCAGTCTGGGAAAGGGCATTGCCTGTCCTCAACAAATGCTTCAGCATCTACATCTTCACACGGGATGGGGCCAGTACAACTGGAGAACACTGCACTGCATGTGCAACACTGCTTATAAGCTTACATAAGGAACAGGATCTGATCCTGCATTTGTTCCATGTCTGTAGCTCCTGGAGACTTGTATGCAGACTGACTCTAAAGCTACACGCTTGTTTTCCCTGCAAAAGGGAAGAACGATTAGAAAACCTTTGTATTCTTTGCACTTAAAAGGGCAGGTCCCCTTACACCAGATACTGCTCTTTCAGCAGATCTTTGTGGGTGGAGATTTCATATCAGCATGTCTGCCAATCCTGCCAGAGTTTCATCCAAGCCACAATATATAGAGTCAACATTAATTAGCATTAATTATTATTTATAAGAAGCAATATTATCTGCATTGCTATCATTCACTTATTTTTATGCCTTGCATAGGGTACATATACATGGTACCTCATTGTTCAAATAGAACGAGGTCCCATGGAATCTGCAGACTAAAACACACTACTACCATCCTTAAACCATTTTGAAGATGTAACTGTAAAAGCTAGGAGATCCCCTTCTCTGTGCTCCCATCAATTTGCCTTCTACTTTCTGTTTATAGCAAGGTCAAGAATTTTCTTTTCTTTTTTTTCCCCCCCTCACAAACAGGAAAGAATAATAAAAACACCCAAGCAAACAACTGCCTAGAGATCATAAAATCATTTTCTTTCTAACCAGAAAAACAGAAAAGAACCAACACAAGAAGAACATTCCCCCACAACATTTGGAACCATCTAAACACAGCGTATACAGTACAAAACTTTTAAGTGAGCCTTCTGCATTTCACCAGAATGAACTGTTTTCATACTAACAGAGAAAACATGTTCAATAAATTTATGTTGAATTTATTCCTCTATCTATTTTGTTGGCACAAGCAAGAACTTTCTTAAGCACCACTTAATTCTGCTTCAAATTGTGTCTCCAAAGCCAGAATTGTCCTGTATGGAGTTGTGTTAAGCAATGAGGGTGATTTTATTTAGTTCCCATAAAAGTGAGGAAAAATTGCAAATATTACAAAATTCAATTTAAAACAGTTAATTAGCCCAGATAGCTATTATTAGTACTATAGAAGTTATTAGTATTGTTGATAATAACTGCTCATAAATAATGATTTGCATACATTAAATTTAGTTAGAAGAACTTATGAACATTAGCAAATCCTATAATGAGCATGGTCCATATTCTCCTTCTAATGAATTCTGCTTCGCTTCCAGTTTAAATAATATTTTTTACCACTTTGTTTCTTGCTTATTTTGTTGCTTGATGCAATACACAATAGCAAAGGCACCAAGATGAGTTCAGTAAATTCAATTTAGAAAGCCAGTTTTACATAGGCCAAGTTTAATGAAAATACTCTTCAGTATGTTAAAGTGAATTCCCTTAGCCAATCCAGGTTGGTTGGAGAAACTACTAATAATCAGCTGGAACTGCTGAGTCAAAATTATGAATGAGATGGAAACACTGAAGACATTTTATGTGCTCCCATTGCTTATACTCTGAGATTGTTGCAATCACAAATTATGCACTGGTCTGAAACACTGCATACTTTGACCAATATGAATTGCAACATTTCGCTGAGGAGTCACAACATGTTGTGTCACATTGCATACACCTTTGAGCCAGAAGTATGAACTGAAAAGAGCAGGAAAACTTTGCATTGCCATTTGCTGTTGAAAGTCAACCTCCATCTGAAAACATTTGTGAGTAGTTTGATTTCTATTGAAATGTACATTTTATTTGCTTTACTAAGAAATCAGACTAGGCTTATTTAAATTTCCAGATACATAAGAAAAACAACTTTAAAAGCAGTTATTGTTGGCAATAGATTATTTTCTAATTTTCCCCGTTGTTCACATATGCATTGAATTAATTTGGTCCACAAGTTATCTAATCAGAGGAAAGAAACCACACTATTTTGCTTATACAAATAGCAAGTATGCACATTACAGACATTATAAAGAGGTTCTTTGGTTGTTGTTGGTTTTTAGCTAAAATAAGTCATTAATAATTTGTATAGAGAGCCACCTGAGAATACTGTTTACAGTGCGTGGGCAATTAATACATAGAAAAATATTTGCAGAAATTAATCATTATGATTGTCTTGTTCCACTCAGTTTTCTAACTCTGAAATGTTGTACTCTTGGTTATTTATACAAAAAGACGGGAAGAATGTTTCTGGATGGGGGGCGGGGGGAAGTTTGATCTTCCTTGTATCTATAACCAGTAATTACCATGCCATTATATTTATACCAACAGTCAAGCACTTTGCTGGCATAAACAGACACACCTCTTTCAGCAGCAGGGTTGCAATCACACATGCTGGTAGCTATCTTCATCCAAAATGCACTGACAGTTAAATGGGAAGAATGTATAAATGATTGTCCAGATCTTTAGCTGGTTCATCACACAACACTTCACTGAAGTTAATAATGCTGTACCATCTGATAAAACATCCCATTATTCACAGCTTAATTAAATTGTGCATGGAAAGTTAACAGAAGGAGGTAATCAACCAATGCAACACAAACAACACAAAACTCAGTGCAGAAAGCTTAAGCAACACATCAGTAATGGTGGAAAGAACAATTTTGGAAAGCACTCAGTGTCAATAAAGACATCCCTTTTAGTATTGATGAAGCAAGGCAGCTAGCAGGACTCATAAAAACATATCTTAACTCACCTTTTCCTGGAGCAAGCACTAATGTTCAAGCACTTCGCAGAAAGATGTTACAAAATAGCCTGATGGGAAACATTCTTCCGCACAAGTAATAGCAGAAAGGACTATAAACTAGTGGCAGCCAGGTAAAGGAAGAAAATATCTGCAATGCTTGAGGTGGAACACAGTGTTCAGCACTTAAGCAGCAAATAAATTTTGAGGGGCAATCCCTCTCACCTTACACAATGTTTTTGTCTAGCTCAGCATGCTAAATCCTATCTTAACGTCAGGATGAAGTTTGATTTAATGATGAAAGTAACTTTTCTTTTCACAATCAATTACCTTACATAAATTATCTCTTAATAAATAATCTTAACTAATGAGCAGAGTATCTCAAGCATTAAAAACCGAGGAACCTCCATTTTAGGTACTTCATAAGAGAAGACAGATCAACTGAAATTGACCTTAAGAGCTTTTCAGAGCTCTGTAATGCATCCCAGGTGGTCACCTAGGAAAACTTAGACTTCCTTTCAGCTGACAGAAATAAGTACTACAGGGTGAAAATCACTTCATCAACTACATTCACCTGTTTTGGGATGAGATTATAATTCCCTGGTGTGACAACATGTGCAGGCATTTAAAATTTCAGGCAGCATCACTGAGAACCTACTATCTGCAAAGCAGAACCTACATACTTAGAAATCTTTAAAGGTACAAATTTTCAGTTCAAACTGACTATTATATATTTGGTTCTTTGGCTTTATTTTCTCGTTGCCTGTGAAATTATCAGTGTTCTCCACTGTTTAAAATAAAACCACTCTTTCTAATGCTATAACTTTTGAACACTTTAATAACTTGGCCAATAGTTTACTTGTAACAAACTGAAATGGTGTTTATAAAAAAAAAAATTAGGCTGCATCAAATCTTACCTCTGAAAAGGAAGACTCAAAATATGCAGAAAAAGACTGTTTTCCTGCAATTTTCTTGAGCAAAACTTTTCAGCTTCACTGGGACAGAAACCCAGCTAATACACCCACAAAATTACACTACTGAAGGGAACAACAGTGCTGCTCTTTCCTGTCAAGAGCAGATGGGAGCAATAATACCTTATCAAAGCTTCAAGGCATAAAATGAACCCAAATATTCATTTAAGTTACATTTGGCATCTTGCAAATTAAAAAGAGCCAGGACATGCCCTCAAGAAGCTGGCATGTGATCGTCCACACTATTTAACTAGCAATAAGCCTCCTGACAAGGGCTGTCCCTCTAACCCAGCACTTTCTCATGCCACACAGAGGCCTCTGGTCAGGAGATAACACAGTGAAGGACAGTTCCCTCTAGACAGCACAGATGAGGCCACTTCTTTGCAAGGGAGAGAATTTAGCCATGCTAAAGCCCTCAGGGGAAGGACTAGGTGCTGGCCTGTTTTCATTAGAGCTAAGGTAGCCCTAAAGACCGGATGGGACATTGTGGGCACCTTTAAGTGCAAGATCAAGATTGTATCTGGAAGACTCACCATACCGTGGTGTTTCAAACACTAATGAATACATTCATGCACAAGAGCAATTTTCCCAAATTAATTAGGATTACTCCTATGCATAAAAGTATGCCAGCGTAGGTGTGTGCAGAAGAGGTCCTGGAATGTCAGTCATCATATACCCATCAGTTAAAGCACACTCATAAATGTTGTTTGAAAGATTGTACTAACCTTAATATAAAATATGTGTTTTCTGGGTCTGATGACTCAAGAAGAACTTGCAAGTCTACACTTTAACTTACTCATCTTATATAAATAAACTTTCCCCTTGTGGAAGGGAGTCCTATGACATTAATAAATAGGGATCTTTCTCAACCAGACTCAGATTCTGTAAGAATCACCTAGGAACATTTAGACTAATTATTTGTTGCGAATTATTCACTTGACTCTGTCTCTTCAATCAAGAAGCACGGCACTATTTCTTTCAGCAGCACAAGCCAGTATAATAGAATACTCTCATATCCAACACCATTTAATTAACGTCTCAGCTGGGAATAGTCGCGGGTCTTGACAAAGTCTTGAAGGTTTGAATGCCAGGCCCACTGGAGTGAAAGCCTCGCCTATTCAGTTTGCCTCTGCACCTGACTACCCCAATTTTCCTCATGGCGCTAAACTTTAGTGATAGTATATTAAAAAGCTAGAGTAGGGTCAAGAGGGTACTGGGTGTTACATCCTGCCTTCAACATAAACTCTATCCAAGCCACCAAGATTTACTCACAGAGATGACTATTTTTTAAAGTAGCACTGGAGGAGGCCATTTTCCCCACACCACTTAGATAACTCTTAAAAAAAAATCTTTAATCTGTGTTGAGTTGGGCCATGTTGAGTTTCTTGGCACTGACCGTGTGTCAGATGGAAAAGGTAAAAACGGACTGTCTTCCAAACCCTTATGGCATAAATAAATCAAGCTATGAATAAGAACTCTCATAAATGATGAGTAAATATCTCCATCGCCTGATCCATCAATGTCAGGTGCCAGAGCTCATAAATGAATACTGAAGTCTGCAGATCTTTGAAACCCTTTGTGAATGTCATGCTCTGTTTCTTGTTCACAATCTCCTGTTCTTAACAGTTGCTAGATATTTTCACTAGGAAAAAAAATAAAAGGAGAAAATATTTTGTACAGAAATGACAAGCAGAAAGAACTTTCAAACTGAAGCACCCCAGCCCCTTTAGGAATTACATACTGATGTTCAACCTTCACTTTTGCTTTATTTTTTTTGTAATTTTTATTCCATGTAAAACAAAACAAAACCAAAATCAACCACAAAAAAAAACCAAAACCACCTCCGCTCCTCAACCACCCCTAGCCATGAAAGACTGGAAAAGTATACTCCAAGAGACAAAATGTAGATGAAAGACAATCACTTCCAAAAGCACCATGGGAAAAGAAAAGCCAGAGAACTCCCTAGCCTGAGGAAAGCTGTAGAGGTGAGCAGTCCAAAAAATTACACCAGCAGAAGCAGTCAAATTGGACATTGTTGGGCATCCTGAAAATTTTCTAATGTCTAAATGGAACTGCTGTGCAATGTGTTCTCAGGTGGAGCTCTCTACTCCAACTTTCTCCTCATCTTCACCTTTTCATCTCAGCTTTGCTCCCTTTTCATCTCAGCTTTGCTCCCTTTTCTTTTTCCTATGCTACGTTTAACCTGCCTGATTCCCTCCCCCATATATTTCCATTATTTTTTTTTTTACAGTAAAAATAAAAAGGTTCTGAAATGTCATTTCCATAATAAAAAAAAAAATGTCAAAACCTCCCAATATTTTTAAAATGGAAAATGATCCGTGTAAAAAGAAACCCTAAGCAGCATCTGGTGCCACAGTAGAAATTACAATCCCGGAAAAGTTAGGATCCTGATTGTGCTAGACTCCCTCTGTGCACCCATACTCACCCACTCCCTCCTCACAGTCCTGACTGACTTAGAGGGAAGGAGCCATTGCATTAAAGCAGATTTGGAGATGTTTAGTAAGACCTGGTCATAAGCAATCAGGACTACTGACAGGTTTACAGGGCAGAAGATACTGGGTGTGACACACCACAAAGTCACTTGCAGACATTAAACTGGCACAAATCCGTGGACTATGTTTTACTTACCAGTCTTGGGCTAACACCCAAGACTTTTCTCTCCTTGCGAAGGTATGACGTCAGGCACATGGCAGCTCTTGAGATTCCGTATAAGCCAGCATTGCCAGAGGCTCTGTGCAGGTGTGGTTAACAGTTATTTAATGATTCTTCACAATTGCATGTATCTGTCTGAACATAAATACAGTCTGATCGTAATCTTTCTTTTCACACCATGAATTTGCCCTGCTGTTTCCACCCTTGCAGGTTCCCAAATGCCCAATGTCTGTTATTACAGACCTGAGATTCACTTCATCATTTCAAACCATTCACAAGCACTTTGCTGTCCTGTTGGCTCAGTAAGGTGAAGAGAATGAAGGCAGTGTATTTAGTACAAATGCTCCAGTTCTTCACTTAAATTCTGTATATTTGGCTCCTTGATGACTCGTGGGACTCTCCTCCCTTCTCCTTGTTTACGCAGTGATGACAAGTATTGTTAACTTTCTAAAAGCAAAATTATCAAAAAGTCCCCAGAACACTGGCAATTCCTGGGAAAAGCTCTCTGTCTTTCCTCTTTCTCAGCAGTTGCAGGAGCCTGAGCAGTTGCATAGTTCAATTAGTTAAAATAATTTTGAGTGATAGTTCAACTGTTTCTTTTCCAAAAGGTAATAGTTTTCCTAATTAGTCACTTGCTTTGATAAGGCACTGACTTTTACTCTAATCTAAATTAACAAGACTTTATCTACTTGCATCATTTAAACACACCCTACTTGCAAATCTGGTATGACTAAAAACCATGACAAGTGTTTGGTTTCATTTTACATTTGCTTCAAAGTGCCCCACTTGGAGGTTAATTATTAATCTACTAAAGTATATGTAAAGGTTCAGGGAAACAACAGGGTTAGTAGGTAGAGAAGTAGTGAAGGAATTAGGAAACCCATGTTCCATTCCCATCTTAGATCATGTAAGTTTGGCCAAGACATTCAAACCCTGTGAACCTTTACTTAGAGAACCAAAATAGCAACACTCTGCACAAAGCACTCTGACAACTGTCGGGAAGAAATTTCATGGGTGTGAGGCAACAGGATGTTTATTCACACCTTAAAGAGACTGAAACTCAGCTAATCCCTTAAGAACTCACCTAGGAACTGAAAATCAAATACATAGTGCATGCAACTCAACTAAGTAATGATTTTATTACATCTGCAGCAACAGAAGGACCAGCTCTCCAAGTATTTGCTACATTTCTTTGAAAGGTGGTGAAAACATGCTCGATTTTTAGAACCAGTTTGCAGGAGATAAATCCCCATCCCTCGCCACCTGAGGTACTGCAGTGGATGCGCCCTCGGTATAACTCTGCTCTCTGTTCCAGGAGTAAGCCAGCAGCAGCGCGGACCAGATTTTCAAAGATTCCAATGGTTCTGGAGCTGTCCAGGAGGGCTGCAGAGAAGGAAAACAGAACACAGCAAACAGAGGACAGAAAATGCAGCAGAGAGGTACAATTCAGGGTAGTACTGCCAAATCCTGCCTAACACAGCAAAGTCTGACTGTCAGCAGCCTGCTCCCGAATAGCTCCATTATAATGCATTTCACTTTGCCTTGGAAAAAATAAAAATCAAGAAGGTTTTCACACCATTATTTATTCATAGATTTGGCTAAGGCCTATATAAATCATGGGATTCCACCCAGAAATAACTTTTTGAAAGCAAAGAAACAACAAAAGAAATCCAACCCAGAAGTAAGAATGTTAAATACTTATTGCTGTTCAACTGGAATATTATTGGCAAGGTGATTAATTTGTTGATCCACAGTGCTATAAATAGTACTTTAACTTCGTTGAATTGAAACATATCCTTCATATCTCAAGTCACTATTTACCCATGTAAAATATATGTGGGTTTGAGTTGGCTTAGGTGTACTCCAGCAAGGGCTAGCAAAGTTCAGTGAGTCTCCATCATATATTCTAAGTCCTTCATCCCTTAGTTAACTTTGCTGTAATTCTCTTCTCACAAGGTTGTTCACTTTCCTCCATCAATGCATGGATTTGAAGGCAGTGAGAGGCTATTGTAACAGCTCAGCTGGTGTTTCCTCATATCACGGGCCAGTGATAGCAAGCCTCTGGCATCAATACCAAGTTTGATGCCAACAGATATTTGGTCTGGCACCAGCAAAAACAAGCTATGATGGTTTCTTTTTAAGTTTGTTTGGCACCAGTAGCAAAAACCATTCACTATGCTTGGCAGAGAGCCACAGAATTTCACCAAATGGCTTCTGCATCATAACTTCATAACAAGCGTAACACAGCGTAACTTCTAATTGCAGTGGAGCCTGCCCCTTAGCAAGCAATTCCCTCCTGGCAATTATATATCCAGGATTATCAATACACATGCTGCTTTCCAATACCAGTTTCCTCCTTACTGTAAGAAAAATTTCCTTGAAGAGATCCACAAGGATCTCTTGAAGAGATCCACAAGAAATCCACCATTTGGATTTTGTCTCTCGTGGTGCAGTTACATGAAACCCGGTAATCAGCCATGAGAAAAGCCTTTGGGGACAGTTACTGAATTAAGTCATCACAAAATATGTTGTAAATACTGTGTTGATTTAACCTCACCCTGCACTCTTTTATGTCACGTATTTCTCAGACTGCAAACCTGCAATATACTCCAGAGAGGTTCATCTTATGCCAGTGTGGAACCTCATTCAAGTCCTGGAGGCTTAACACAGCACTAGTAAAAAGCAAGAATTAGCTATAAATTATCTGAGTCTTGAGACAGAGCAAGCTCCATTTTGACAGCTCCTTGCTAAATAGTACAGCACTTTCCAGTGAGGCCTTGTGGTGGATACCTCAGTGGACACAGCACAGGACAAGGGCTCCAGAGAGCTCAGTTCTACAGACAGGGTTGCAACTGACTTACCAAATTATTTTCAGCAGGACTCGCCATCATTCCTTGTCACCTGTAAAATGGGAGAGCTCTGAGATTTGTTGGTGAAAAGGATGGTGTAAGAATCTGGATTTTTTTCTCCAATACTAAGCATTAAAACAAGAACAATAATGTCACTTCCTTCACAGGAGAACATCTGTGCCTGCCCATTCTGTCACAATCCATGGCTCTGGAGAAAAAAAAAATTTGCTTAGATGCACACATTTTTTATGGAACATGCAGTGGGCACAGGGAGGAAGTGATACTAAGCTCTCAGCATGGGAAAATTTCATTCTGAGTAATGTCTCCCAAGAAAATAAAGACTGCATGAAACAAAATTGAAATGGAACTCCCCATTGTAAATTCAGCTCTTAGTACCTGCCAAAGACACAAGAAAATCTCTGCCCACAGGGAATGGATGTTCTTCTGAAAAAGTGCCGGTCTTTCCCAATGAGGGAATTCACGCAGACATGCATTCTGCTTCAGTGATCAAACTCTTCCTCTCAAGGTCTAAAAGAATTTCCAGTAACCTCCTCTCTTATGGCTGGTCTCTAGCTGGATTTCCTTCAACTACAAAAATATACATAGTGCAATTAGCCAGCCCTCACAGCCTGCAGTTCATTTATGCATGCTAGGCACATCTCCTGCTGCGAGCAGCCCGTCCAGAGCGAGCTCTTTGAACTGCTCCATTGTTTCTCACGTCGTGTATTGCATTGTCCAGGCTGCTCGCTCCTGGCAAGGCAGGGCACTCCTGCAGCTTGCCACAGGAGGAGAAGGGATGATGGAGCACTTTGTCCAGCTGCTGTGCTGGACATGTCAGGTGCACAAATAAGCTTGCCTGCCACTAACTATAGGACTTTCCAGACACCACAGAGACTTTTACTGGCCAGTTGTTCTTATATGACCTTACTTGGAAACCCTCCTCTCTATTCTATAGTTAGAGATCTGGAGAGACTGAAGGCAGAAAAGAGAAGTAAGAAAGAATTGGGTGAAAAAAAAAAAAAAGAAAAAAAACTAGAAGAAATAATTTTTAAAAAGAATTTGAACCAAGAACATATCGTGACACACCTTTGAACAATGTTTGCTGAACTAAAAAACACATATCTCCATGGTTTAAAATACCATGGAGACAACATGGATCAACCAAAAATACACTCACAACCACCAGACAGCAAAGCATTTTTCTACATTTAGTACAGAATATTTTTGTAATTGGTAGCTTGAGCAAATTGCAAAGGACTATACAACCTCATTTCCAAGTACCCATTGGCAGACTATTTCTGAATTAAATGAGTGAAATACTACAAAAAATGGGAAGCAAAGCTGATCGCATGGTTTTCAAGCAACCATTCACGTTTCTCCGTTTGTCTTTGACTGGATACTGTTTTGGGTAGGAAAAGAGGGGATTGTACATCAAAAAAGTCCTACTCTGCTGATCTAAAGAGGAAGAGACATTTCATTTTAGAACAAAGAATTAGATTTTTTTTTACCTTGCTTCACTGGAGGTTTTTGGAGGTTTTTCTTGGGGTGATGGGGGTGGGGTGTTTGGCTTTGCTATAATACAGCACATCAAAGTGCTTTTGATGTGAAGTTTACTTAACAGAATCAGTTTTTCCGATGATTGTGTTAATCTTTATAAACCTGAAGGCGATACTGTGCCTTTTTAAAAACTATAGCAGGAAAAGACTTGAGGTTACATATACTCTCAGTGGTGAGAGATGGGAGTAGTTGGATTATTTCACCACTTGTTACAACTTTGCTTGTGTTTCATTGGCAGCGTTAGCAATGGGCTTGATATTGCTCTCATTCAGGCCAGGAAGGCTCTGTTTAAACCCAGCACAGACCTTTCATAAGCACTTTTCATATATTTTCTCAGGTCAGAGCCACCAGAGATTTCAAGGGAGAGTTTACAACAGGCACTGGCTCAGAGATAGCAAAGGGGCCTTGAGCCACAACAAGAATCAGCGCTGATCTCAGAAAGGTTCCCTGCTCCCACCCATTAATAGCTATCTTTGTATTATTTTGAGTACAAGCTTCTGTCCCCTCTTGAATCTTGCAAAACCAGCTTTGCCATCCACTCCTAGTCTTGAAGTATGGCTGTGAAAAAGCTTCTGTTATGTCTGACGTGTTTACCTACAGCATTTGAATGACTTTTTAAGTTCTTTGAATAAAGATAAGAGACAATGTGTACATTTTCCACACAAATAGTGGAACGGTAATAAAATAAACATCAAAGGCAAGCTAGCAAATCATAGCTACTTCACTGCTATTTACAACAAAAGCAGGAAGAGGAACAAACCTACCCTTGCCATTGGCATCATCATAGAAAATATGAGTTTTGGAAGGAATGATACCTTTTTCCCATACCCTTAAACACAAACATTGGCACCAACAGCTAAGACAACACTTTACTGAAGGATTTCAGTTTACATCACATGGAGACAACAACAACAATGAACCAAGAGAGGTCTCCCTCCTCTTATTTTTGTCTTTCTGAATTGCCTGCTTTTCTCAACTGGTACAGCTTTTGTGAGAACAGCAAGACATCCAGGGTATTATTATTTCCGTTAAAGTTTTCAAAAGGGGGACATAAGAACCCCTCACTCTTCAGTATTTACCACGTAAACTCATGCAGACAGAAGAAATGGCAAAGCTTTGAAGCAAAATGCAGGTGTGTGTGGGGGAACATATATTCTGTTCAAGAGAGATCAAGATAGAAAGTAGGGCTGTTTGTTTCTCCTCTTAGTCTTTTAAACCTGCGTTTTTTTCATCTTCCTCTCCAATACTCCTTGAGAGCCAGACCATAGTGGAATAGTTCTAACCAGAGTGACTCTGCATTATGTATTTATTCTAAAATAAGGTCTGATTTAGAAAGACTGCTTTTGGAAAATATGGAGCAATCCAACTCTTACTCCAGGACACAAAATTCAAAGCATACATATGAGAAATAAAACATAAGCACCACACTGGATTTCTGCTGATGTTATTGTTATTGTTTTGCAGACGCCAGCGCTACTGCCATGTGAAGTGAAATGGAATTTTGCAATGAACTCTGAACAGTGAGCAGAACAGAGAGTTTTCAGAGAAGCTGCTGCCAGCTAGCTCTCTTCATTGACTTCTTCTGCCTAGCATAATGTTGAAGGAGAGGGAAAAAAAAAACTCTGAAGGAGGGCAAGACCCCAAAACCCTGACAACTTAAACCCAAAAAGAAACCCAAAAAGTATGACTAATTTTTTTAAAGAAGGAGAGTGTCTAGGTAAAATTGCAGAATACATAGTCCCAAGTATTATGGGAAATTTACAGACTCGCGGTGATTTAAAAATGTTAAAGTTACCATTAAAAACACCCGAACCCAAAACCTACACAATACAAGATTTTACTAGAGAGTGTCAGTTGTAAGAGAGAGGTTACAAACACACCATCCAGAAGAGCTTAAGCAATGCTACTACAGAAAGAGACACATAAAACTGAGGTTAAGGCTTTGTCTAACTCTCTCATAGCAAAACTTCAAAGCATTGCCTACCTGTTCCCACTCTACCTCTGCACCAGGTGTGCTTATGACAGAAGGAAAGAGAAGACCAGGACTGAAACTGTTTTGTCAGGCTACATAAATCATTAGGAATTCACAACTGCAAAGCCATGTATTATTTTCCAACAGGTTGTTGAGCTGTCATATTACAACTTGTTGCTTTATACGGCGCTATTAAAATAAATCACTGCACGTAACAGGTTCAGCTCTGCCACCTATAAGTCATTCTGCATTTTACACCTGGGAGGCGGGCCGGCTTTGCTTAGTCGCGCCGAACTGCGGCTTCGTTCGAAATACCCGGGAAGGGGAGGGACCTGGCAGGAGAAAATACAAACAAGTTTCGTAAAATAACTTTCCAACAAGACCTCGCTGTCATCTTGGCTAATTATGGCTCTGATACGGCTTATTAGGGCATACCCACCTTGGCTACCTTGCTTCTCCACCCACCACCCTTTCAGATCTTTGTCCTGGCTCCGCCTCTCGCCGGCGTTATAATGGGCTGGTCTGAAAGTGGTGGAGAGACACACAACCACAGGGGAAGGGAGAGATAATGACAATAACACTAATAACCCTAATAACCCGTCTGCTGCCCGCCTGGCAGCGAGGAGCCAGCCCGGCGTCCCGGCACTGACAGCGCTCGAAGCCGGAGAGAGCGGAGTATCCCCGACGGCCCTGAGAGCTTCTCCCCGCGCCCCGGGAGCGCCGAACGGCAGCAGCGGCAGCGCCCCCGAGGAGCACCGAGTCCGGACGGACGCGGAGAAGCGCCAGCTCCGGCAGCCGCCCGCCCGCCCTCTGCTCGCACCGGCTCCACGGGGACCTCCTCGCCCCCTCCTTCGGCCCCATGGAGCAGCGAGAGTAAAGGGCGAGAAGGACAAAAAGGGGGCGAAAGGAGAGCGAGCACCCCAGTGGGGAAGAAGGAGGTGGAAGCCCGGAGGAATCGCCCGGTCCCGAAGGCGGCAGGGCACCGCAGCCCGTCCTCGGCGCCCACCGGCCGCGAAGGGGCCGGCCCCTGCCAGCGACCCGGGCACCGAGCGGCGCTGAGGCGGGCGCTGCCGCCGCGGAGCTGTCCAAGCCGCCGAGGGGACAGCAGCCGCTGGGTCACCCGGCTGCCTCCCGCCTCCATCCCCTGAGGCCGCGCCGAGGGGCGGGGGTCGCGCCCGCCCAGCGGAGCCGCGGGGTGCGGGGGGGCCGGCGGCGGCGCCGCCATGAAGCTGGAGGTGTTCTCGCAGCACTATGAGGACAAGCTGAGCGCCGGCAGCGACCAGGAAGGCAGCGGCTCGCTCTCCCCGGCTCCGGCGGAGAGCGAGCTGGGCTCGGACGGTGACTGCGCGGCCAACAGCCCGGGCGGCGGGGCCGGGGGGCCGGGGCATCCCCCGCCGCCGCCCCCCACGCCGCAGCCCCCGCCGCCGCCGCCCGCCGAGAGCGCCAAGGGGAAGCCCTACACGCGGCGCCCGAAACCGCCCTACTCCTACATCGCGCTCATCGCCATGGCCATCCGCGACTCGGCCGGCGGCCGCCTGACCCTGGCCGAGATCAATGACTACCTGATGAGCCGCTTCCCCTTCTTCCGCGGCGCCTACACCGGCTGGCGCAACTCGGTGCGCCACAACCTCTCCCTCAACGACTGCTTCGTCAAGGTGCTGCGCGACCCGGCGCGGCCCTGGGGCAAGGACAACTACTGGATGCTGAACCCCAGCAGCGAGTACACCTTCGCCGACGGCGTCTTCCGCCGCCGCCGCAAGCGCCTCAGCCGCGCCGCCCCGCCGCCGCAGCCCGCCCGCCCCGCCGCCGGCGTCCCGCCGCAAGTGCCGCAGGAGGCGGCCGGAGCGGGCGCCGCGTCCCCCGGCGCTTCCCCGCGGTGCTGCTGCGCCTCCTCGCCCTGTCACTGCGCGCCGGGAGCCAAGGACGCGGCGGCGGGGGGCGGCGGGGCGCGGCCGGCGGGCGGCGGCGCTGCCAAGTTCTCCAGCTCCTTCGCCATCGAGAGCCTCCTGCAGCGGCCGGCAGGACCCCGCGCCGCCCCGCAGCCGCCGCCGGCCCCGCACGGCCGCCTCCTGTGGCCGGCGCCGCCCGCGCCCCCGCACCTGCTGCCCGGCCCGTTCCCGCTGCTGCCCTACCCACCTGCCGCGCAGCCCCCGCCCGCCGCCGCCCTCTACGGCGGGGGCCTCCTGCAGCTCTGCGCCTACGGGCTGGGAGAGCCCTCGCCGCCGCCGCCGCCGCTGCTGCTGGGGGGCGGGCGGCCCGCGCTGGCCCCGGGGGAGGCGGCGCCGCTGGCGGAGCGGCCGCGGGCGCCGCTGTTCCACGGCGGGATGGCCAAGGGCGGGCGGGGGCCGCCGCCCGGCTCCCCGCTGTACGCGCCCCTCCGGCTGGCCGGGCCGCTGCCGCCGGCGGCGGGGGGCTCGGCCTCCTTCCAGCCGTACGCCGTGGAGACCCCGCTGGCTTAATGGAGCCCCCCTCCTCCCCTGCGAGGGACCTGCCCGGGGAGGCGTGGAGGGGGAAAGGAGGAGGCTCTGGATCCCGCACTTTAAACTCCAGAGGCGACCGCAGCCTCCAAGCAAAAGCCTCGGTGACTGTGCCTTAGTGAAATGACAGTGGGTTTAACTTAAGCCAAAAAAAAAAAAAAAAAAAAAAAAAAGAAGGAAAAAATAGGAAAAAAAAAATCAAACAACTGTCGGTTTGGACAAAGCCATGAGCCTCAAGTGCTTCTTACTGTTCGTTGAGACTACTTGACTTAAGCCAGTCCGTCGCCATCCCGTTTGTGTGTCCCTCTCTTGTCCCCACATCTCCCGCTCCCGAAGGCGGGGGCAGCAGGGCGGGGGTGCCCGCGGAGGGGCGCGGTGGCGGCCGCTGGGGATGCGCTGTGCGCTTGGGAGGGCGGGGAGCAGGGAGGGGGCCGGGAGCAGCAGCCAGAGAGTCGGGGAGGGGGCCGGGGTCTGCTGAGGAGCCGTAGGTCTGTACTGCAAAGCAATGCATCACTGTGCCAAAAGAAACCTTTTCTCCTGTCCGGCAACTGGCATTTCCTGGGAAGGGAGGATATTAAATTATTTATAAAAGTAGTGTTTTTAACACAAAGAGAGTGCAGCTTTTTTAATTAATTATTGGAGGGGGCGGGAGAGGGGAAAGGGCTCAAGGAAATGTCAGGCGTTATGTCCTGTACTGGCTGGCGTTCTACGTTTATGGCCAAGACCATTGCTACTGGAAAGAGAAGAGTAAATTTTTTTCGTATTTTATTTTTATGTTTGTATGTAATATATGTGCGTGTGCATTTTACTGACGCTCGGCCACCATGTTTTCCTTTCTCCTTTCCCCCGAATAAAAGCTGCCCCCTAAATAAAGGCGGTAATAAGGAGAAGAGCGTGCTGTCTGTGCTGGCGTGAGGGAGGGAAGCCTGTCGTGGGACAGCCTTGACCGAGAAGCTTGGCAGGCCCGCGGGGGCAGCAGGGCTGCCCGCCCCTTCATCCCCATCCCTGCCGGCGGGTAGAGGTGCCACCTATGGACCCGCCTTATTTTAGTCAGGGACATGAGAGGTTCTCCTCTTGGGCTGCCGCCAGGAATGAAAGTCCTCTGCAATTCCTCGAGTCAAATCAGAATTTCTCGCCGGGGCTCAGCCCTGCAGAAATGCTGGCGGAGAGATTTGCAGGCAAACCGCCTGACGTAGGGGCAGCCTGTGAAAATCCTGTACATCTGCCTTCTGCCTGCCTTTTTTTTTTTTTTTTCCCTTCCCCTCGGTCTTTTTGGTTTGGTTTGGTTTGGTTTGGTTTGGTTTGGTTTGGGGTTTTTTGTTTGTTTGGTTTTGGCGGGTTTTTTTTGTTATTTTTTCCACGAAGGACAGCAGGCGACATGTAATCCTGTTGTCATCTCTCGGTCCGAGGAAAACTCGCTTCAGGAAGGTCGCTGGCACTACCGGGCTCCGGTTACTTCTGGTGGAGACATCCCCGGTGGCACTTACAGCGGGCGAATCCTCAGCGGGTTGAAAGCTGGGGAGGATCTGTTGGTAATAAAAAGTTCGCACGCGTTGCCTTCTCCCGACGGGCGTTGTGTTAAGGCTGATTTGTGTTGTCAGAAGTGATCAGCAAAGCCTCAGAAAGGCTAAATCGGGAAAAGGAAAGGTTAGGGGGCTAGCCGCCTGTGCCGCTGAATTAAAATCAGCGTCGTCCCCGAACTCGAAGAGTTTATACAAATGCTGAAATGATCATTCGGGGCTCGTTTGTTTGGTTGCTTGTTTTAATTAATACTTTTAAAAGTATGAAAATCGGCGGGTTTTTTCCCCTTCAAGTCCTCTGCAAACACAGGTTACCTAAAAAGAAAACGATGTCAAGGAGAATTTTCAGTTACACCCATTTCGGACCTTGGAGTTTCTCTCCCACCTCTTTTTCCCTCAGCGCTGAGATTCAGCGGCTGTCTTCTACCCTACTCGCAAAAATTATTCCGAATAGCAAAGGTGTGTTGTGAAAGGAAGGCTTTAAACAGAACAATCTGCGGCCGAAAACACCGACTTGTTTCAATACAGCTCGAACAGATTTCACGGTGCGTTAAGCTCAGACCATAACATCCATCAGAACATTGTGAGAGATTAGTGACTAATGTATGAAGTAATCCAGCCCTTGAAGGAATTGGTTTTTATGTACACACGCGCACGCACACATACACACACACTGTTTCGACATCACTCTGCCTTCAAGGCTCTGAGCAAATATTAATCTACCCTTCCATAATCTGCTCTTTCCTCTGGCTTGTATTTTACCATCTCTTTTTATAGGAGTCCATATGACCTGTTAGCATGCAGCTCCTAGTATCTTTTGCTTTTGTCCATCTGTAGAGGTCATATTTCAGGGTGCATTAGAAGTACCTTGATGGAAAGCGGAATTTGTTGTTATAGCCACAAGTGTGTATTTTAATCGGATGCATTTAAGTGTGAATAGGGGTGAATTGTGTATAAACGTATGCTTAAACAGGATGACATAGAGCTTTTTACTTACGAAAAAAAAAAGAAAAAAAAAAGAAAAAAAAGAAAAAAAAAAAGAAAAAAAGAAAAAAAAAGGAGGAAAAAAAGCCCACAGAGTTCCATATATCCCTTGTTAACAAGTATTCTATTCTGTATTCATCTTCTACGAAACTCCATTTTCTGATATGTCGAGAAACGTATGTCAACAGCACAGTAACAGGGTCCTCGCGGTCGTTTCTTAGCCCTTGTTCGGATACCCTCAGACTCTCGAAATGGGGGTTTAAAGCGGTCCCCAGTGCGGGGCGATGGGAGCAGGGGGCGGGTATCGGCTGCTGTCCGGAGCCCGCTCGGCGGCGGGGCTGTGCGGCTTTCGGTAGGGAGGGTCTTCTCCGCCTCCTCCTGCTCGAGCATCATCCTCCTAAGAGGCGGCAAGAGACCAATTTCCCCCTGTTGACCTTTGGGCGGGAATTGTCCCATTCGCGCAACTTCTCAGAGCACGCCGGCTGATTTCTTCCGAGCGAACGAGAGCACCGGCAGGGAGAAGCCGCTGTGCCGATGCCGTGGCCCCGCTGTGCCCAGGGCAGCGGCACCGCAGCAGCCCCGCCGGGCGGGCGGGAGGGCGGAGCGGCCGCAGGGACCGGCCCGTAGCAGCCCCCGGCCCGCAGCCCCCCAGGGACCGGCCCGTAGCAGCCCCCGCAGCCCCCCAGGGACCGGCCCGTAGCAGCCCCCGGCCCGCAGCCGCCGCTCGGAGCGGAGCCGGCCGAGGGGCACGGCCGGCCCCGGTGCGCGGCCATAAATCCGAGCTGTCAGCCCTGACAGACGGCTGGTGAAACACAGCACCTGTCCAAACACTTCCCAGCAGCAGGTAATCAGAGACCCGACACTTTACATTTTTGTGTGGAACAAGCGCATTAACCGTTTCACAGACCTTCCCAAAACAGCGATGTTTGTGTGTCTGGGTACTTTGTCTTTTTTAACGTCTAATAAATCAGGGTGACAGAAGAGAGACAAAGCCTTTTGCCTTGTGATATTTGACACATCAGCAGCCAGCCAACACTTTGGCGCCATGGCCTTTTAGTCCTACCAGTGTCTGCATCACCCACAGCATGTTTGTTGCATGGCATGGGTGCGTTTGTGACGATACTTGAGGGATTTTTACACACTGCGCAGGCAAAAATCAGGTCAATAGCAAAGAAAGCCTGACAGGAACAGGGAGCAAAACAAGTCTGTCACCGTGTGAGAGGACCTGAAAATATCCCATGCTGTCTGCTCCAACTCCACTGCAGTTTCTTCCATGGAAGCACCAGCCCGAGCAGAAGCGCATGTGAATTGAGATTCAAACCAGGCTCTGGTTTTAAACACTTTTTTGAGGAAAGATTTAGCTTTCCAAATAAATATATTTTGTTCCTGAGACATTTCCCCCCTATAACTGATTCATTTCTTTCAGGCTTGAATGTTTAAATGTGCTTTAAAGCAGGGGGGAAAATCATACCTGACAATCAAAATATTTTCATCAAATATTTTGGGCAGCTTCTCCATATCCTGCCCCAACTATGGCAGATAGTGATTAAAATGGTTACCTGAATAATGTTAGTCCTAGCCACTTTCCTAAATATCTTCAGATTTTAGCCTGGTGAGCAGCAGAACTGCCTAAAGTTCTCCTGAATGGAATAAAACTAAATCAATGTAAAAGAGTGGTTTAAGCAGAATTTTGTGCATTTGAGGAGTTAATGACTGCCAAACAGTAAATCCTAGAAGAAATAAGCTTGCAAAAGTGATTTGTAGATAACAGCTTGCATGTTACATAGAGTCCATGCAGCAGTATAATGCAATAAAACTGTGCCTAGTCTCCTCTGTAGTGGAGGCAAAGTGTTTAACTCTTGTATCTCAGTGGAGGCATGCCAGCAGGACAGCCTTTTGGTTGTTATTTTCCCATCAGATTAATTAACCCAAATTTTCACCATTCAGATCTGATGAAGCCTGAAATTTGCTTTCAGCTTACCTTCCAAATCACCCATAAGATGGCATAAGTATCCCATCAGTATCCATAATGCTACTCAGGAAGGAATCCACTGAAATCAATTTTATTCAACAGCCAGCTCAGCACAGCAGTGCTAGCTACAAAACTCAGTTTAACACAGATCTTTAAAGAAGGCTTCTGAGGAAAAATGTGCTGCCCTTCATATCATACTAGATGCTAAAAAGACCGAAAGAAGTTGGATAGAATTTTTGTCTTGGGAATTAGCAGGGGTTTTTTTCCCCAAACCATTTTTCAAAATGGCGATTCTTAAGGGCTGGATGTTTCAGGAACAGAAGACCCTTAGAAAGAGAAATTCCACCCCAGAAAAGGCACATACAAAGGGCTCAGATTCACAGGGCCTTCATTTTTCACACCATGCCTTAAGAAGCCCAAGGTGAAACCTCCTACACAAGGGCAAGGAGAACAAGCACAGCCCTACACAGAAGGGTAGTGCTTCTAACCAAAGCCCACATCTTGCACAACTCTTCACTGGGCTGGGGGAGGCGTTTCATTTAATAACAGGCAAGAGAGTCAGTCCTTTTGTTGTGCCAGGTTTTTGTCTTTTAAGTCTGAAGTAGACAAAAACAAAGTTGAAATCCACCTCCAGCCAAATTCAAGGCACTAAGTTGTGATTTTGGCAAGAGTGCTTGTTGCAATTTTGCTGAGCACTACAGTAGCTCTTTAATGATGGGGTGAATACAGTTCCATCTTTTGTTTACATCCTGAAGAGGAAACATTTTCCTTTTGACTAAATTGTCTTCATTGACTCTCAGAAGCCTCAAAACCAGCCTCAGAGAAGACATCTATGGAGTGCAAACACCCTATCATAAAATCAGACAAATGGCTACAGAACACACAAGACCTCCTAAATATGCAAACGTATTAATGATCATTTTTCAGGTTATCTATTGACAGCTTCAGAAAGCTACTAATTCACATGGTCTCCAGCCCTGCTTAGGAGGTGAACATTGCTGTTGCCTTCAGGAAGTTATACCTCCATGCATCTGGATAGACTAGGCCTTTGTCCTCTATTCCAGGGCCAGAGGGGGAAGAGCATGAGGAAGGATTGAGAGAACACAGTCATTACACATTTGTGCTCTTGCACCATGCTATTGTTTTCTTTGTTATGACCTGTTTCAAAATGTCAGAGCTTTTTCAAGCAGCATGGCACACTAATAGCCTCCTCTGCTATGGGGAAAAGCAATGTTTTTGTGGGTTCTTTCCCCTCCTTAATTGCATAGAATATTCAAGATGGGGCAATACAACTCCAGTCCTCAGTACAAAGTCTTGAGCAGAGAATGCGGGACCCAGGACCACAAGGTAGAAAAAACATGTAAGAGGGGAAAAAACAAGAAAAATAGGCTGACACCCAGTTCTCCAAATTCCGCTGCAGTTGCTTCCTGATCATAACTATTCACAAAACACATGTTTATGTGCAGTATGTGTTCATAAATGTTTTAATAAGTATAATTTAGCTGGTTTAGGGTCCAATGGGTTTATTTTAGCTGTGTTTGAATTGCTGTTATTTTAAGTCATAATTTGGTACTGGAGTATAATTCCAAAAACATCCGTCAGTCAGCTAGTAACCCTTCACGTAAATAGTACACTTCTTGTTTATCCTTAATATTGCTAAAGTATTTTTAGTCCACTTTAGAGAAATAGTGTTAATGGATAACATACCTGAGTCAAATTGGGCCTAACTACAGGCACTCTGTAGGTCCTTGAAGTATCCCAGGATACTTTACTGGGAGGACTCTTCAATAAGACTGCTTCTATGAAATTCATTTTTTATTTGGTAGATCTTTAAGTTACCTGTCTTAAAGATCTCGGTGTTTCAGCAGAAACCTGGGACTCCATTTTCCTGGCCTATTACTTTATTCAGTAGCTGTTACAAACAGGCAGATGAACTTCAACATTCCAAGTAGAAGTTGTCAAACTTGAATTTTTGAAAAGACAATTTTCTGTTAAACCTCAGAGATTGCCTATGGTTCTTCTAACCAGACTTATGACACCAAATTGTCCATTTCAGTTTCTTCCACAGCATTTACTGTTTAAAATCACAGGATCTTACTACAGAAATAGCTTCACTAGATTTTCAATAAGAATGTATAAAAAATGTGGACATGAACATCTTCTGGAATTGCCCAGTTACTTTCCCTCCATTTCAGTTCCTTTCAGTCCATTTTTAATAACTTCTGAAGCAAGGCATTATTTAGTAGCTATGTTTGAAGCATCCTAAGCAATGAAGAGGAAACCCTACAAAGATATGGTTTTCTTTGTGACACTAGTTAAGCTGCATAACCAGGTGGCAGTAGATTTTTAGTATTATTCCTAAAACAAGAGTATAATGCAGCTCTCTTTCAGCATCAAGCAACTGCTGCTGCTCTGGGTACTTCACAGAGCCATCTTCAATGCAGTAGTAAGTGCTCAGTACTCATCCTCATACAGCACCAGAGTAATTCCCCTCACTTTGGCTTACACAAGCCTCAATTAGTTGTATGTTATCATCACATTCCCCATTAATCATTTAGCAGAACTCTACAGATGTACAGCAGCAACTTTCCCAATTCTTTCCTCGTAAGTCAGTCCAGGAAGCCCCCAAGTCATTTCTGTGTTTCTCTGAACTTCTCTGGATCATCTCTTTCTGACTAATTGTAAGAACATGGCAAAGGCATAGCTTTCTGTGTCACAATACCTGGAGTCATATCAGGCTCTTCCCATGCCCCACAGCTCCAGAAGAAGCAGGTTAAAAAAGGACAAAGAAGTTATAAATTATGTTCAAAGCAGCCAGGCTCACACATGACAACAGAGTACAGACTGCAGTTACTCAACCTTCTCAGCAATAATCATTTTAAAAAAAAACCACTTCAGTGTAACATTTCAACAACCTTGCCCAGTCAGAGAAACAGTCTTCCCCTTTCACTTTCCTCTGCTCACTTTTCTTGCTTGCTCTTATCCAAAGCTATCCTTAAGGAAAGAGAAACAATTTTGCCCTTGAATGTAGTCTACAAAACACTGGGCAGAAAATGACAGAACTTGCCATAGACTTTCCTCATACCTTAGCATCCTCTGCTAAGAGAGCTTTGCTCCAAGTCTCTAACAGACAGCATCTGTCCTTCCAGATCCTAAATTGGGACAATAAAGCATGTGAACTGTATTTTGTCTAGTCAGAGCTCCTAAACCAAAGCCCACTCATCCTGTAGCAATGTCACTGCTGAGACCTTGGCCAAAGCAAAATCACCGTATAGCACTGCTCATGCCATTTCCCAAGGAAATTGGGAAATTCTTGGGTCTTCCACAGCTAACAAGATAAAACACTTGTCAGAGCTCCCAGGGAGAACTCAGGTTAGAATTTTCCTGTTCACAGGTACTAGATACTGCTCCCCGTTTCTTTATTCCATACAAAGAAGATTGGTTTTATTCTTTGCTGGGAATAAATTTCCCTTATCCCATACTGTTACCAGTGGATGCAAGGGAGAATATCCTCTTTGCATTATTATTTCTAGCACCACAGATGAGAGGTTCTGAGCAGGTGACTTGACACAATCAACATATACTACCATCTTGTTGTTATAATATCTTCCTATCCACTACAAACAACTAGAACAAGGACTGTAAGATTACCCAAGCTTTAATTAATGTTTTCATCAGGAAAATTTATGTTAGACATCATTTTGTTTCTTGCCCAACTGAAACCTCAAGACCAAGAGATAGTCTGTATGAAAAGAAGTGAAAGGTGTAAATTTTCATAGCTTGATTTAAATGTTGGGGAATTGTGCTGGGGTTTCCTACAGGGTAGAGATGACTCAAACTAGCAAACAACTGAAGCAGCTAGAAGTCATTCAGGTCACCCACAGGTTTGTGAACACTGCAGTGTTGCCAAAGGCCTGTTAGTTGGAGGAGTAAATCTGTATAACAGAGAAGAGCATGGGATATAGTTCTAGGGCTATGTGCTAATTAGCCAAAGCTGTAGTTTACTGTCTTACTCTAAGATGCCATAAAAGCCTTTTTATTTGGGTCTAATTGCTAATTGCTGATACAGTATGGTATCAGCAAGTAGTAATTATTTTCACATTTATATGTATTACATTAAAAAAGCCTCTACAATAAAACATCTTAAAGCAAATAAATTTTAAAAATGGACCAGTGTACACCATTATTTTAGCACCTTTTAATTCAGTGCACATATCAGTGTAGTGAATTATTTAAATTAAAGGACCACACTTCTCTTCCTCTAGGATTGCTGCACCATCCAATATAACTAGTTGTTGTGGAAAGGAAACTGTCTTGTGGAGCTAAAAGCAAAATTGTTTTCAGGGTCCTGACTCAGTGGAAGTTAGGAGGTTTATTCCAAGTGAGAATAAAAACCTCTGGAAAAGAATGAATGTTTTAAATATTAAAGTCACAGTGTTATAGATGTGCATATACACGGGAGAAATAAAGTCTTTACCAGAATCCATTCTAATCCAAGGGACACTGCTGTGGAAAAGCACGGCTCTTGTGGACTTGCACACTCTGTCATAGTATCCTTAAGAAATGAGGTTTTGCAATTTCTGAGGAGTCACAGGCACCCAGACTTGAATCTAGCTCAGATAATAATCTGAGCCGTTGGACCCTTCCCTTTGGCACAGTTCTGCTCTTCCTTACCAGCACAAGCAGTCTGGCTTAGCAGGCTGGAGCCTACAGGTCTCTCAGATGTGATGAGGGCTGACAAAGCCATATCATCATATTCATTCTTATTTAATTGCTTGCAAAACAGGATTGAACACTGCTCGAGTTCAATTTATTTTGGTTGGCTGCTTTTGTAGGCACCATCCATCCATATCCCCTGACACAAAGCCAGCAAGTAACATCCTATGATCAGGGATTGTGCCAATAGCCTGGATCTATCAGCCCCCACTACACAAAGTGCAGCACAGGACTACCACAGGATCTCCATCACAGAAAGACCTTGGATGTCGTGCACTTATTACTGGAGTAAGTTCCTCTAAGTGGCACATGCAGCCCCCAGACCATGCCTAAAATTTCTACTCATATCAGTCACATCCTACCCACAAAAGCTTGCAGGCAGTAGAGAAAACATCACTGCATTTCATCACTTCATAACAATTGAAAAATACTTGAGTTGTATGGATATTTCCCCTCAAAAGGGCTGGGTTAGAATTGGATGCACATAGTGAAGTCACTTCTAGTTATTTGATAAATTTCCCATTCAATGACATAAATAGACTGAGAAAAACAGAAAACATTTCCATAGATTGACTCAGAAGTATGTTCCGTTTGACTTCAGCCTCAAAATTATATTTCACAATGGTGAAAAAAGTAAAAAAGGTCCATTTGTTTTCAAGATAGGCACGTATCTACCTACATGACAGATGGCTCCAGCTGATTTCAGCAGGAGTTCTCATGGACATTAAATATCCCAGTCACTCAGCTCTTGTTGGGAGTGGCTCAAAACCCAGCTGAGCCAGGAACTAAATGTGAGCAGCTATACATTAATCTTAATTGCTATTCTATAAATAGTGTGGGAAAGAAGGTAATGGGAAACCCCAGCCAAATTGAGCAACCAGAGGCAGGAAGGGGTATTTTTGTGTCCCCTGCATTATTAAAAGGCCAAATAGGTGTTCAAATTAGAAGGCTCAAACTCTGACATTGAACTCTGTTTTGAGCAGGAGACTCGTTTTGGCACGAAGCCAGGAAATCCTAAAAGTAAATTTCACCTGATCATTTATTATATATTTTCATATTTCTCTGTTGCACTTCTTTAAACTTGCCTTATAACAGCCAAATTTGAGATTTCTAGATGCTGAACAGAATGATCACTTGCATAGTAACGGCTTTCCTGGATCTTCAACTTATTTCAAAGAGCCTTATGACCACAACCTTATGGCAGCGAGTTGGGAGGAGCCAGAGGGACTTCAGGGTGCTGAGCTTACCATGGGCCAGGCTGCATCCCATTCTTCTGAGGTTCTCAGCATGGAACAGAGAATTCCACCTCATACCCAGAAGTGCCATCCTTACCATAGACAGAAGAAGAATTTTTACTCCAGTGGGAGGTGAAATCAATGAGCAACCCTGGAATGTCTGACAGACCAGGTCTTGCAAGGGCACATCCCCTTAATGGGCAGAACAAAACCACTTAAGCCTTTGAAATACACAGTAATTCTTCAGGGAGAGTCATGATAGGCAGGAGTTAGTCAGATACTCTTGGACAAGGACACATCATTCTTTAACAAAGAAGAGGAAAATCTATGAGAACTAGGACCTTGGAGACAATCCTGAGGTCCAGAGGGTCACGGATTCATGTTCCAACTAAAACTACCCCACAGGATGTCTGCAGAGATAGAAGCTTTGTCCGAGCCCTGCCAACCCCTGCTGCCTCTCAGGACAACCAGCTGCCAAGCACAGCAGCTGCTGGAAGGAGCCTGGGAAAGGAGGAGGAAACGACTCAGTCTCCTGAAGGCCTTGCTGCAGCTCTGCCTGACACCATATCAGTCACAAGTCTAAAGGTTTATAAGCTTCCAACCTAAACACTCTTATCACCATGTATAGCTCTGAGCCCTGGGGGTTCCCTCCTGCCCATCAATGCATAGATATGTTATCATCACTTTCTATCATGTAAACTCAACTACTGTACGAGTTGCACTGATGCATGATAACCATACAGCGTTGATCACCCATATCAGGCTGAAAACGTACCTGAACTCTGAGGTGTTTATATGTACAGACTGGTAGAGAACTGACTGGTGGCCCTGCTCACATACGGCTTTCTCCTTGTCTGTTAGTTCTACAGATTGAACATACAGGAAAAACTAAATATTTAACTAAAATATTTTTTTCATTAAAATAAAGTTATAGTGAGAACAAAACCAGAATCTGATTTTCAGTCAGGAAGGGAAAAAAAAATCCTATTATAAATTATTCACATTTCAACTTTGGTTTCTTTTTCGGAGACCTGATTCAACACTGTCAAAACTACTTTTCATTTCCTTGATTTACTCCAGCACCTGCTTTACTCAGTAGCTCCACACAAAATAAGGAGGAAAAAAACAAACAATCTTTTTTTAAATATCATCCAATAAAAGTAATAGCAAAGAGCCCATCAATACACAACCTGAATAAGACATCAAAATATTATCTACAAGTAAAACCGTCAATTATTTGGCAAATCACCTTTTACACTTATATGAAAATGAAAGCATAACATTTTTATGGCTGCAGAGATAAATATATATATTGATTCAAAATAAATATATATTTCAGTGAATAAATATATATTCATAGAAATAACAAGTTTGTCTTGGTGAAAAGCTGTATAATATGACAGAGTAGAAATATGGATTAAACATGGCCATATTTGCACTATGAACACAGAGCTCAAAGCTAGAAAGAAGTACAGGTCTTAAATCCCCAAGTTTCACTGATGCAAACGGGAGCATGAAAAAATAAAGGTTTTGTGTGAGAAAAGACCTGCAGAGCCAGTTTCTTATTCTGCAATCAGAGCAAGACCCACATGCTACAGAGAAGAAGGGATCCATCTTTTTGATGTGGGCAAGCAAAGGAATGTGTCCTTCTGGACAGCAGCATGCACCTGCACCACAAGTGGCACAGGTGACGGTGCTGTTCATCCCCCAGGGGCCCACATGCTCCACTTGAACCTGTGAGTTCTGCAACATCTCCCAGCCTGCTCCTGCATGGGATGCTGAAAGACCCAAGCAGGGTGGACAGGCTTGCTGGGCTACCACCAGCATGGCCTGCCAGGTGAATTAGCTTCTCCCTGGCTGCTCTGTCCAGGAGAACTCCAGCACATTCCATGCAGCTGAAATATACCTTACTAAAAGTCCAAATTTACAACAAACCTGTATAGAGCTTTCCAATTGACCTGTAATTGGTGGGAAAATGTCACGAGGAACACCAAGCTCGATTGGGAGAAATGTTATGCATCTTTTCATAGGAAGCTGTGTAATTCCAAAATCCCTTCGGATATGTCCAAAACTCTGCCAGTCCTATATCAAAGAACTTTGGTTAGTCCAAGATCCTGTCTCCAGTACACCTATTTTCTATAGATTAGGGAATGGTCAACAGCAGGTAAACATAGTCCCACGCATTTCCTAACTCTACATGAAGATTAGGGTATTCCTAAATCAAAACAGGACTTTTGTGCTTTATAGCCCTGAAAAACCTTTCTTAGCAAATCAGTCCTGTCACTTTTTGAGCCCAACTCAAATTTTTCAGCTCAATTTCAGATTTCTGTCATGTGAAGAAGGACGTGTTGCTATTTTGTTACAAAAGTGTCTCTTGATAACAGGCCACATGGTCAACTGTAGCTGCCATCTGGGAGAAATTTGCAACCATTGCCCGAAGCTCTTCACTCCTAACTTTACACTTGCATGAAATCCCCTTACAAGAAATATCTTGAAGAGTCTTGATAAATTTATCCCTCATCCTGATTATACATGTGAACCTTATTCTGCCTTTACTGTACCTTGCTTTGAGAAGCAGAGGTGGTTGGCAAAAGCTTCAGGGCTGGGAGGCCTCCAACCACAGACAGGATTTGAGAGCTGAGTATACCAAGGACCCATATCATGCAAACACAAGTGAGCTGATAATCATGAACAAAATACCTTTACTGGTTGCTATTGTTTTCTTCAATTGCAGCTCAATCTGGACTTTTATTTCCCATTAGGAAAATCAAAGCAGCACTCCTGTGTGGTAAATGTTGTTTCAGAGCCTACCTGAAAGTCTTTTTTTTTTCCCATTAAAATTGCTCTCTTTCAAAAAGCCAGACATCAGCTTTGGTAGGGAGGATTGGACTTGTCTATGCCATCAGTATTGGGCTGTCCAACTCTGTCCCTTTGAGCAAGCAGCATGCAGAGCATGCAGCACGTGCTGTCCTCAGGTCCCTGTGAAGACCACAAAAGCTGGTGGGAGAGGGTGAGGTTAACAATAAGTCAAGTTTGAAATCCCTCCAGGCAATCCCCCACCATTCCATCCATACCAGGATCTTTCATGGTTGCACATTCCATTCTTGAAACCTTGTCTACCACATATATGAGCAGAAGCTCTGGCCTGCCAAAGACCAACTCCAATTCTCCACAAAAGGTTTCTGGTTTTGATCTGTTCTTCTGACCCTGAAGACAGACCACAGATGTCTTGAATAAGTAACTAGAAGGTTCTTGAGTTTTGACTAGAGCTGTCAAAGAAAGAGCTCATGGTTATGCAAAATGGGCAAAATCATCAGAGACAAGAGCTATCTTGTCCACCTTTTTCACAGCAAAGGTTGACCAAATTTTGTCTGTCCTTTCTATGAGTCTGGATACTTTCTGCAGTCAAAAAACCTCCTCTGTTTTAATAAATTTCTAGAGCTTTAGTCTGAGTAGGCAAAACCACCATCTTTGAGAGTGATCTGTATTTTATACCAAAGTATTCTTTATATCAAAACTAAGTGCTCACCATTGCCCAACCTGCTGAGAAGTACAGTGCTATGTATTCCTGATTAGCTAGAGAAGCACACAAGGAAGGTTTTGGAAGAGCTTTCTAGTTCATATTTGTATCTCTGAATGAGCCAAAAGGTATTAAAACAAGGAAAAGGATTTTCAGAAGAACAAATCATCCATGACATCTTTCCCCCTTTCCTCCAACAACTACTTTTGCTTAATACTGTCTTCAGTCACAACAACAAAAGAAACTCCTTACAAATTACCCAAGCTACAAGATAGCTTAAATATCAACAAGCATGTAAAGCCACTGGGGGTAAGAGCCTGAAGCTGTATAATAATAAAGCAAGACTCTGCGAGATTCCATAATTATTTGTTACACAACCCAAGAAACTAGCTAGAGCATTTCTAAGATTACACACCTTTCTTATGATGCCTAACCATGCCAGAAATTACACAAGGCTTTTATAACATAATCATTTATCATTAAAAAGGCAAAACAAAGGGTCATTATGGCCAGAGGTGACAATCCAAGAATTAGTTTACTTAGGACCTAATCCAAAGCCCATGATAGTGATTTGCACACATTTCAACATGCTTTGGATCAGGCATTGAGTATTTTCTATGTTGTTCCCTTTTTTGCTTCTGTGGAACTAAAGGACTCAAACTGGAAAGTGGACATATGTTCCTGTTGGAGCTCAGAAATCAGAGTTGGCACTGATTTTGGTGGTGGTAGCATCTGTTTTACATCCTTCCAGGGGAGGGAAAAAAAAAAGAAAAAAAAAAAAGCAGGCCATCAATTCATATTCCTAAATATAGGTTTGAATACTTTCTAGGTATTTCACTTCAGGGAATGTTCTGACCTGTACAGACAATCCTAGCAAGAAGCATCTGAAGCCGTTGAGATACAAGTGGATATACCTATTCCTAGGCAGTTTAAGGTCAAGAAAAATGCAAAATACGTGACCAGCTGTACTGTTATAACAGGAAAATTACATGTGCAGCATGGAAATGGAGTCCTCAGCTGTAAGTCTATCTCTATCCATCAGGAAGCCCTTTTGGACAGGAGTGGACACTCTAGTGAGACAATTTATCTGTAAAGCTGCAGGTGAGGACTCTACTTGTTCCCTTCCTCCAGGCTTGTTAAGGGCTGTGGGGAGTACACAACTCAGTGGGGAAATACTATGAGAAAAAAAAAAAAAAGAAAAACATTCTCTCACATACAGTCATATATATTGACATAGAAAACATAAGACTTCTGCATAAAATCAAAACTAAGACTTTGAATTTACTTGATGGGTAACAATCTGCAGGATCAGGCTCAAAAATACCTTGCTGTGGAAGTGCTCTGTAGCAGTTAAAAATAACTAACCCAGAGTCAACAAGCGAGTGGGGGAACAGAAATCTATGGAGTCTTGAATATTGGGGTGAATGTAGACAAGGTCAGTTTTGTTAATTGCTAAATTTTCCTAAAATCTTAATTGCCATTAAATGAGGCCTGCAGGATCTAGATGCCTTTTTTGTTATAGAAAAAAAGAAAAAGTTTCATAACTCCCAGAGAAGTCTCCTTGCAACTGAGCAGGACAGCCCACATGGGCAGAATAACCTGGGACTTTACTTGGTTTCTGTGCCTCTAACTCATTTGGAAATTCACATCTCCAGATCACCATCTGACAGTGACACTACTCAGGACCAACAGAACACCCTTGGTCTCTCCAGATTCATAACTTCTCCTTTAGCCCACAGCTCTCTCAGTGTAATTTACAAGCCTAAGCTTGGCATCAACCAAGAGCTGCACAGTGCTCCAACATACATTCTTCCTTTTCATGGACACAGTCTGGTAATTTAATCAGGTCAACACAACAGTGGGTACCTCTCAGTGGGGCACAATTTCTTGTTGTTAATTGTTTTCTAGATAGAAGAATTCATGGTGCTGACCCTTGCAGCCAAGGACCCCACCAAAGCATCCAAATTCCATTTCTAAATCCTTTTGATTCTCACTCAGCAGAGCAGAGACCTGTAGCACAAGGAGGTGCTGGTCTGCATGTCTTGACTTATGTCTGCAGAGAGACTGAATCTACCAAGGACTTGCCCAGGAGCTCAGCTCTATAGAGGCACTGGAGATGCCCCATTTTCTGTTTCTGTGATGTCCAAATCTGATCCAGCAAGTGTGATACCTGTGCCATACACTAGGTGAAGTCACTTTGCAGTCAAGGATGAGAGCAAAAAACTTCACACCTACACAACCCCCAGTGATGAGGAGATTCCTCTCTTCCCACTATCCAAATGATAATTGGGTCAATTTTCCTTTCCCAAGGTATTCAGTCTTCCATGTTCTTCAGCAACAAGCCCTGGACACACTAACCCTTTTCTACACAGGCTGAAAAATCTCAGATTCAAAACTTACCCTTTTCTATCATCCACCCTTACAAAAGGAGAGGATGGGCCAAATATTCTGTAGGAATATTTGGCCCTCATTCTATTCTTGAAGCATATGCTTTCCAAAGAAAAAAGATAAAACAGAATTTGATATTACTTCTTGGACACAAAGCTAAACATCCTTCAATATGAGGGAACTTGTAGGTACTTGTAGGAAAAGGCACTTTCTAAACCAAGATGGGTTTAGCTTTCAGCAGGAACATCAGCAACCCTTACAAACCTTGTGTCTCTTAGATCTGCTCGGTAGGAATAGACACATTACCATTAGAACTGATGAAACACCCACAGTATTCTTTCTCCCCAATTAGCCTGAGCAACACCATTTAAAACGTCTAACCAGCATTGTCTTAGTTTGGAGCCAGTTTGCTGGCTTTCTCTTGACTCCAGTTTCTACAGCTGGTTATTAGTACTCCATTAAGAATAAAACAAAGCAGAGCCTCCGTGGAGGTGAGCAGATAATCAAGGCAACACTGCAGCCTGCAGGTGTGTTTTAAGATAACACCAGGACACACCTGGATACTCCCCTGTTCGCCACTCCCTGAGGACAGCACACTGGCAGTGACGGACTAGAGGATCTTCTGAAGTCACTTCAACGGGCTATGTATGTATTGAGTAGACAAAAAATAAATTATTCAGGCTGTGTTCATAACTAGAAGGAAATAACTATTTACCTTTCCTTCCCTCTCCCCCCCAACCCCCACCCTTCTCAATAATTGAAGGACTTGATGAAGGTTATTTGTAGAATTCTGTATTTATCCACAGATGTTTATGTGCATGGGAAATTCCATAAACCTCAAGATGATGAGCAATAAATGTAATTTTACACGGAACTGGGAGCATAAGAGGGAAATAGAGACTTGCGACTGAGAAGGAACACACAAGTGGGGACCAAATCAGCCAACACTCATTACCTTCTTTGATTTAGCAGCCAGATACCCTGTTAAAGTCCCAGTAGGCAGCATGGTGAGGGCAGCTTTTTTCAAGTCTATTGCCCCCTTCCATTGCTTTAACATATTTCTCTCCTTGGAGCTCAGGTGCTTTACCACCACCATTTTCAAGATATTTCAGATGATCCTCTTCACTTAAATTACCTCAGAACTTCAGATCCTCTGTCAGCTTCTTAAATAAGAGCCAGAAATAACATCTTCTACTACTTTCTCCACATTCCTACAGTTAAATGTTCTCAGCACAAAATTTTGATTAGTTTTGTCCTGCTATATTTTTTATTAAAACTCTTCCATGACCTGTCTTTTAAATCCTTCTAATAGTTACTCAAACCAGATTCTGCTCTAATGCCTCCATTCAGTTTTGTGACCTCAAAAGGCTTATGGATCTTTACTTCTATTTCCCAGAAGCATCCAGTAAACTAGGTACTCATCTCTTCTTCTCTGGAGAAAGTCTAAAATTCTTGGCATGTACTACAATCTCTCCTCTTCATTCCCCTGTCTCCCTTCTCTGGCAATTTATTCTGATATAGCAGTCATAAAATCCATCTCCCAAGTTTCTACAATACATGTTATAACTTATTTTTGGCTGTGGTCTAAATGTCTGTGCTTTGGACATTTTTTTTAATTGCCATACCATTAGCATTAGTGTAGAGAGATCCCAAGTGCTCAGTTCACTGCCCTATTATTCTCAGTTCTGTTTCTGGGATAACGTTTATAAGACCCACCATTCTATCTTCAACAGGTGTCAGGATACTCATTTAGCTGTGGACTCTTGCCAATAATATTTTAAAACCTAGTTCTGTCTTCTGTCAATAAATGTTTTCTCTCTGCTTAACTAACTGGACATCATCTTTTATTTCTTCTTTCTCAGAGCACACAAAGTTCATGATCAGCAGACACAGAGACTCTGTCTGGTCCCTTTGCTCAGCCCCACACTCCCCTCTGGCACTTACCTGTTCCTGCCTGACTTTACTTATGAGGACAGGAGCTGTGGCTCTCCCAAGCCCCAGAATTGTTTCCCATTTGGGTAGGGTCACACCTGGCTGGGGCTCCTCTGCACTGACACAACAAAAAGCAGTCAGAGAAACGCAAGACACCTTAGTGCAATACAACAGAGAAACACTATCACAAGTCATCTTCCCATCATGTCACCAACTTAAGTACTTCCTACTGCACAGAACAACAGGGCAAGCAGTCTGAAGACCATTTCTGTGCCCTTCTGAAGCCTGCCATTGATCATCAACAACCTCTCTGACCACCAATGAGTTCTCATCTCTCAATATTGCAGACATTGCACTCATGTCATCTTCTGCCTTTTCTTCTAGAAAAAGTCTTTCACAGGCTCACATACACAATTACAGCTTGTCTTATGCACACCCTCTGCCTCAATTAACACCATATCAATAAAGAATCACACACCTTTACCTTCAAAGACACCAAGAACAAGGCCATTGTTATAAAAGCCAAACAACAAAAAGGCTCAAGCATACATTGGATCACTTTCTGCTAAAGATGACAACTCCTTTTCTTCTGTCTCCCCCAGGTTACCCAAAGGGGATTGGAACAACTCACACTACAGCTACTCACCAGATTTTGGTTGGTCTAAAAAAACACATAGCACATTGCACTACAGCAACTTCCCTGTTTACAAACCACAGAGAATACCCAGTTGTGACCACTAACACAGCCTGCAGGCCACCCTCACTTTTATGGTTGCCTTAATCAGCAGTATATTGAAAAGAACTGTGCTGCTCAGGCTCAGAGCATTTGCATGCATTCAGCCTGGCCCTATATTCCCTCAGAACAGCAGGCAGGTGGTGGTCATCACCCTTCACGTGGTCTCTCACATCTGTACAAGAGTGGATTTGGGATGGATGTTAGGGCCCCTGTCCCCAGGGCAACTCCTAGTGCCATGGTGTCTCTCCTGCAGCTGTCTGATGCAGGCACAACTGGAAGTGATGTGGTGGGCATTATCTATTGGAATGGCTTCTACTTTGTCATTTTGGCTACTTTTCCTGTGTGTAGATGGATCCCTCACACTGCTTGAAACCACCCCAGTGGTGGTTTCCAGGATGGGTGCCAGGCATGCACAGAAGGAGGGAGACAATATGAAGCCATGACAAAAAGACAGAATGACGTGAACCTCATAAGTTCAGTTTATTATATATGTTTCAATATTCCAGTAAAAGCTCCTTAACTTTCTGTACCCTTAGGGTAGACATAGATGTCTTCAAAATCTGTGTGTTTTTTCAGCCTCTCCAAAACTGTCTTCTTCCAGCCCAAAATTTCACTATGCACCTAAGGCCTTTTTAACAGTAATGTTTGAGTGTCAATCTGTAAGCAAAGTAATGCGTGATTTCTAACATTATCCACGTGACATAAATGGGCAAGAAAATGTAGCAGGAGTAGTAAGTGTTCGTGTTATGCTGTATTTTCAGTGAACAGCAGCCAAAGTTAAGATTGAGTTTGAATATTGTGTTTAGGAAAAGCAAAAAGTCATAGAAATGTCACTCACTTCAACCAGAACCAGGATTTTTTATGATTACCACTACTTTAGAAGTAAAAAAATTATTTTTGGAGGTTCTTCCTTGTTTCTTGTACTCAATCCAAAGCTGTTGACATTAGTGGAAAGTTTCCAGTTTAGAATTTTAATTGGGTTGCTCTTTTACAGGTATATTTTTATTGAGAAAAAACAGAAGGTAAAATACCTGTGAAGACAGTGAAATTATCTCAGTGGAAGTACATTGGGATAAATAGTGTTAATGTAGTTCTTAATGAAGCCCCAAAAGAGCCCTCAATAATTCAAGTGAGTTCTTCCAAAGGGGCTTTTTTACTGGTCTAGGAAGAAGAGCAGAATGTAACACTCACTCCTGCACTTCATAATAAAACCCTCTTGAACATCTAAATAGCAGAAGAGAACAGAGATATTGTCTGTCTTTAGACAGTGTAATGCTGGCACCTTAAACAGCCACATGGATACTGTTAGCTGGCTAGAGACAGGTTCTGTGCTGAAGGACTCACAGTCCAAATAGGTAAGATAAAATGCAATAAAATAAAAGCAATCTTCTTATCCCTGTTTTATGGGTGGGAAACAGAGCTCTGAAGAAATTAAGTGCCTTGCTGCTCAAAGCCATACAGGAAATCAGTGTCAGAGGCAACAAATTCAAACCTTAGTGTCATGGTAGTTCCTTCCTCTTGATACCACTTTGACCATCAGGGCTGCTTTCAATTAAGCCTTTTATTGAGGACATCTCTTTCCAGCTATGCAATTTTTTTTATTGCATATCCCACATGGTGGACCTGTAGAATTACAAGTGTCTCCAGCCAGGTCCTTTACTGTGTTTTATGAACCTTAATGAGCCCCCCCACGGAAAGCCGAATACCTGCAGGGAGGGGGCAGGGAGCAGGGAGGCAGGAATAGGGAAGCAGGAATAGGGAAGCAGGAATAGCAGCATTGAATGCGGCTTTTGGTGTGCGGTCCTGGCTCACCCCGTGGTGGGTAAACAATCCCATTTGCCACGTTTAAGGACAAGCACAATCTTAGGAAATCCAAACACCCTGTTAGCCTACTGACCTCTAGATAACCTACTTCAGCAACAATGAAACTTACAGTGCGCCGGGGAGGCGGAGGGGCAGCGCTGGGAAGATGCTTTGCTGCCATAGGAAATGGGCCAAGGAAAACTCTGTCATCATTTTGATGTTCGTCTGATGAGTCTGTAAAAGGAGAAGAGTATCACATTTCTAAAAAAACTGTTTCCTGACGGAGATTTGAAGTGAATTTCTGTGCCCTAGCAGCACCAGCTAAGTGGTGCTGCCTCCACTTGCCTTGATCCTCTTACCTGACAACTCTGCTTTTCCACAGACCAGGGTGAAATGGAATCCAAAGAAAAAGTAGCTCCACACTGTACACAGCTTTTCAACCTGAAGGCACAGAGGGAGTGGGCAAATCAAGCTCTTCTGCCTTAGATATATAGTCTCAGTGTGGATTTTGGTCATTCATCCCAGAGGATACCAGAAATGCAAGTGCAGACGCAGAATTGAAAGTGAAGGGGAAAGTAGGGTCAAAAGCAGGAATGGGGGTTGTTTGCATGGCCATTGACAGCAGCACACATTCAGTAAGCAGCTGATTGTATAAACACCTTCAGTTCACCTTGCCTAGGTTTCTTTTTCCTGTGCACAGGCAGGTGTTGGTCACACTGTCATGAAATCCTTTCTGTACAGGAAGGGCTGGGAAGGGGCATTACACAGTGAGGATGCACTACCATTTCCATTTTTCACCTAGGAATGATGCCTGCTTACATCTTTTGAAGTGCTTTCTTGGCTAATTCAACTGTCCCCACCCTTTAGCTAGTCTTCTGCTCAGAAATGTACATGGAAGTGGCTTGTCCAGTGACAATGCAGAGGACAGAAGAGATTTTTCTTTATTTTCTCTAACCAGGGTCATTTTTAGCTGCTGGGAATGACTCTAGTGATTAAAAGGAGATGGCATGTATCAGTTTAATATCTAGTTTATATATCCAGTTTAATTTGTTTGTGTTTCTAAAGCTTGGACTTACTGTGGGAAAACTGAGGAGAAAGACCTTTACAGCTTCATCAGCTTTGTGGTGGAATACAAAGGGACCTCGAGCAGCACTGTTAGGTGGGCTCACCACAGCACTGGGTGAAGAGAAACACAGGCTGCACAGAATAGTTTCATTGCAAGCCTGTATCTATTCAATCTTTTGAAAAAATCATTTGACTCTTTCTCCTCCCAGTCCTTGCTTGTGACATACTGGAGGTTTGTTATGCCCAGCACTTGGATAAATAAAATCACCGCACGTGGTTCATGTAGGAATAGCAACAGCCTTGAGTACAGTATTGTAAGAGCAAGAGATTTTGTTCTTTATCACCTTGTTACATTGGTCCTGCAAGCCTAGCCATAAAAAACACCTTGTAACCATACCTAATATCCAATATGTCTGCAGCAAAACACATTTTTCATGTATCGAATCCGGGCACTGCACAGAAAGAATGACTTGGAACGGGAAGAAAGACGGAACATTGAGCTCTAGGAAAACTCAAAGGAACATTTTATTGTAACATTTATAATAGAAGTTGGGGGGTTTAGTTTTGCCTCAAGGTGTAACTTGCTCATAAAAGTTCTGGAAAACCTGCTGTGTATAAGAACCCTGGCCTATGATGTCAGAATTCATTATGCACACAGGGGCTATTTACAGCCTTGTAAAGTTGTAGACAAGGAAATTGTTGCTGAAATATTGTTTCAAAAGTTTAAAGGTAATCATTCTACTGATGTATACACCTCAGCTATTGAACAGATCTTTTAAACTGTTCCTGTAAACTGAAAAAATCATATGGCTTGAGTTGTAAACATCCACTAATGTTTCTTCATATGTGCCACATACAGAATTATATATATGTACAGGGGTAATTGTGAGATATTTATTTTTATGCCAAAGTTATCTGCTAAGTTATAAATTAAGCATATGCATAAGGTATTCAGAAATAAGACAAACTGAAAGCAATTTTCACTTTTTCACTGCCCTCTTTTCACTCCCCATTCAGACTTAAAAAAAAAATAAAAGAAAAAAAAAGAGGAAACTAATCAAGAAAAGAGGGACAGCAAAGAATAAAACACAGAAAGGAACAAAAACGTTTTCAGCTTTCTAAATCTAAAGGTATTTTATCAAAAAGAGACTGAAGCATTAGTTGAAATATGTATTTCTTCACAGAACAACTGTGGATGCATGAAGCCCCATCTAGGATCAAGCAGAATTTGATGCAAAAGCCCTGGTTAGTTTAATGTGTCAGGAGAGTCTGCAGGAACCACTTGAGAAAGCAGTGAGTCTGTGCTTGTAACAACCAGGACTGGCACTGCTGTGTTTAAAACTGAGGGAGAAAAACTGTTGACTGTGGAGTGTGCTCTGTTTCACTTGATTGCTGCATGCTGTTTTATTCTTTGGCTCTAAGCATTTTAATTGCTGCTGTAGTGATTTTTCCGTCACCCCGAACAGGCTTTGTGACCAGATGTTATTTGTCAATTGTCCCACAGTAGCTGGCAATAATATAATTGCAAAAATATAGAAAAATATGCTTAGCACTGGGGATTAATAGCCAATCCAAGCATTTTCCTACTGAATAATCTTTTTTCAAATATTCCTTCTCACAGCAGTCCAAATTATTTTCTAGCTCTGGATGAGGTAACTTCCCAAGCATTCCAGTTATATTTATTTTTTCTAATGCACTTGTCAGCTACTTCAAACTCCACCCCAACTCCTGACAGCAAGGCCAATTGAACACCCTCTCATGGTGGTTGCATGGGGGACCAGCTCACAGCCTCAGAAATGGACTGCACCCAATGGCAGGAGCCCAAAAATAACCCCACCACTTCCACTTTTTTACAGTGTGCCTGCATTGTTCCAGTCGCACTGAGATATTACTGCTGATTAATTCTGCTGTACAAAAACATGCAAAATGGAGGAAAGCTGTAAGCTTGCTTTTTTTCCCCCCCTGCTTTTACTCATGTTCACAGTAGAATTTCTATTGGCTTCAATAAGCTCTGTATACCAGACTAGCACGATCACAGTTTCATTAACTTATCTGAATTAGTCCTTGTTTATTGCAGTGGAAGTGAGTGGAAAATCAAGGCCAATGGGATAGGAAACAATCCTATTATCCTGTCCATCAAGATTGCTCTGGTTTTGGAACTGAGGTTTAGTTTTATCATTGGCTTTTTTAGTCACCTAAGCTTTTACACCTTTCCTTGCTTTCCACAGCCATTTTGGTAAGTTCACTCTTGTGTCAATCTTTCAATTCTCCTCCCTCCTTCTGCTGCTGGGCTTCCTTCTTTGCCAGATCTATCCAGGGGCAGCAGACAATTTGTCAGTGATTCAAGGTACTTACTGATCCACTCAGATGGCCACAGAAAATGAGTGTCTAGTTAACAATAGTCCTGCAGGTCTGAGAATCCCTCTGTGCCATCAAAACATGCAAGGCCCAAAAGGCAACAGTGTGCATGGAGAAGGGATCAAGGCACAAACCAGAAAACTTCTATCACATCCCTCCAATCCTGTAAACCAAAGGCATCACCAAGTCACTTACATGAAGAATACTTATGCTGCCACATCTTATTCACCTGCATCAGAGATCACCAATGCATCCAGACAAGTGCAGTGATATCAGATTTATCTCATGCATAAATACCATTTGCAAAATAGGATGGCTAAGATTTCACCTCTGTGTTGGTCACTCTGACATTACTCAGTAGTTGTGTTGGGAATTGATTGAGCCACAGCTGAGGTTAACATCATAGAAAGAAAGATAATTGTACATGGATACATGAATTGTACATGGATAATTGTTCCTTTAATACACAGCCTGTCTGGATTGTACTTGCTGGTGAGTTTTGCAAATGCTTTAGGTACATGCTATATGTATGCCTATGTAAAGATACAAAGGTAAAAGTTGTGTGTATGTGCAAACGTGTGTTTATACCAATGTATAAAAAAATCTTTTAAGGTTTTCCATTTAGGAACTAAGTAATTGATGACAGTCCTGTTGCTCCCAACTCTCAGCTGGGAAGGTGCCACTTTGCAGGGCTAGGTCCAGCCTCTGGGAAGAAATAACTTTAAAATAAAATTACTGATGATTTGGAAAGGCAGACAACCATTGAGATATGATCTGGATGTGCACAGATATCACTGCCAGTTATTTCTACATCCAGACATCCTGGTGTGATGAATGTGCCAGAGTGCTACAAGTGCTCAAATTTTTAAAGAAAATTACATATCTTCACCCTCAGCACCAGATTCATTTTCCTGTGTGGAGCTCAGAGACTTGAACCTGCTACCTTCTGTGAGGCAATTTCCCCTTGGATTCGCACTGCAGATTTCAAGAGCTGGAATAAGTTATGCTTTGGAGAATAAATTAGTTACTGGCAGGACAACTTTGGCAACAGATTCATCTCCCAATCAGTTGCTCTGCTAGCATTCTTCTAGCTGGGAAAAAAGGCCATGTCCTCTTCCTCTTGGGTCTGGTGTTTCTTGGAAAGAGTCGGTAATAAGATTCAATTTGGAGAGTGAAAGATGTGATGTTTTCTGTTAAATAGAAATGCTCCTGCTCTATTAAGGCCCATGGGATTTTTTTTCCTTTTCTTTCTGTCTCTTTTATGAGAACAAAAAGAGTAGAAGGGTTAGTAGTAGAAGGGGGGGGGGGGAAGCCTAATTAAAATTAAGCAGGATTTGAATAGCTGAATTTGAATAAGTACAGGACTTTCTATCCTCAGTACCATGAGAAGCAGCAGAGCTGCCTTCCCTGGGGGGAATCTCTACCTCTCATCCTCTTCACGGCTGTTGTTCCACTTATTTCTTGGCTCTTTCTTAGATATCTTCAGAGCCTCCAAGCCAGTTTGTCTGATCTGTTGAAGCAATCAGATGCATGGTTAGCCATAAGACACTTTAGCTAATGTCTTCTCAGAGTGCAGGAAATTAAGCCTCTATCCCGTGAAGATGTACGCTGCTGTTCCAGTGCAGAGCCTCTGGAAAAGGGGGGACAGGACATATTTCTGCATTCATGTGCAGCCTGAACCAGGCACTCCACACAATTTCTCTCACTGTGTATCTTTTGCAACAAGGGCATCTGTCAATTCCCACTGCACACCGTGGCTGCATTGCCCCGGGGCTGGACACACAACAAGGAGACACACAACAAGGACTCCTGAATGCAGTGAGTATGGAACCTATTTCCTTGGACATGGCATGGATCTCTGTGATGAAATCCAGCAATCTGTAAACTCCCAGAGCATTAATTAACTCTCCTCACATCTATAATGCATGACACTGTATTTCGGGGGTGACAGCTGGAGATGGAGCCAGATTCTAACCACAGGAGCTATCCCTCCATCCTGAGGTCCTTCAACCAGGGTGGGAAGATGAAAGTATTTTCTTTTCATTTCTTTTCTTTTCATGAAGAAGAAGGAGGACAAGGGAAAGGAAATAAAGGCTAAAGAAAAATTGTCCCTCAAATCCATTTTATCCTATTTTTATTTGCCTTTTTGTTTTTCTGAAGACTGAAGACAAGGAAGAGAAGGGAATTTAACTATATCTAGTGCTGGAAAAGATCCATTGCTTTGCATGTCACATGCAGCTTTAAAGGCTGTCTGGGTTTGCAGAAGAGGAATAGTAAAATGTCTTCACGACTGCATCGACTTGGACATTTTTCTGCTTCTTCTCTGGTGCCATTCAAATGGTTTTTCACACCCAAGCAGCCACAAGTGTTTCTTCCTTCCAGGGAAGGAAGAAGAAGCCAGAGTCGGTGCCAAGCTGCCCTTGAGAGACCTCGGGGAAGAAGCAGTCTGTGCCCATGCACTGCCCGGGGTGCCTGGCATCCAGGTTCCCCCTTTGGCCATGGCAAAGGAAGCCCCGGGCTCCCTGCTCACTGCCCAGACCCAGGACAAGAGGTTTATTCAGGTCCACATAACCAGCACCGTCCCTCCCAACAAATCTCACCCTTCCTCTCCCTTCGGTCCAAACTACAAAAACTTCTCTCGAAGTTTCAATAAAGACGAATGTATATGTAATGTATGCATGATGTCAGCCTCGTGTTTAAAAGGCATAGCAGGTCTTTATAAGCAGAGGATATTGCTCTGCCCTGGGACAAATCCGAGGCGAGAGTTTTTGCTTCTGGAGTGATGAGGGATGTTCAAACCCAGCCTGGCTGCGAGGAGGAGCGGGACCCGGCTGGGGCCGCCCCTCTCCGCCTGTCAGCTTGGGAATTTATTTTCGTGGCGAGAAGCAGGCATGGCTGGCGTTATCGGTAGGGATGACATGAGAGCCAAACAAGGGCCCCTTTGAAATCGGAGGGGTCCCCCCTCTTTCTCTCCAGGCAGTGGCATAACCCATCTGGGTAGGGGGCGAAAAATTTCGATATAGACGTATCTTTAAAAAGGGCCGTTCGGGAGCTGCTGTGGGAAGGCGCCCAGCGGGGCGAGGCTGGCAGCCCTGGGCTGGGGGCGGCGGGGTCCCCGGGCTCCTGTCCCGGCAGGTGAGGGATGCCCGAGCCCCCATTCCCAGGATCCCAGCGCCACCCAGCGGAGCGGCCGGGCCGCGGCGGGGTCCCCTCCCGGGGCAGACCGAGCATCCCGGTGGTCCCACGGTCCCTCCTTCCTCGCCCGGACACACCGCGCGGAGGAGATGGACAGCTTACGAGGACACGGTTTTACAACCTCACGTTGTATTTTCCGTTTTTCTCATCTCCTGCAGTGGAGGAGCTGGATCTGCCAAGCTGCAAAGCCTTAATGAATTTGGGAAAGCAAGCAATAGTGGTGTAAATGGTGTGGCAGTGAAAGTTTAAAAAAAAAAAAAAAATAAAATAAAATAAAATAAAATAAAATAAAATAAAATAAAATAAAATAAAATAAAATAAAATAAAATAAAATAAAATAAAATAAAATAAAATAAAATAAAATGGAAAAATAAATCATGAGGAGGGTTTTTTGGCCGGGACTCCATGATTCCGAAAGGTCAGTGGTATCACTTTGACGTTGATTTTGTAGCTGCTCTGGTCTCAAGTCGGCTCCCCTCCCCTCCCGGCGTGGTGTGCGAGGATTGTATTTGAAAGGGAGGAAGCAGATACCGAAAGTGATGGCTGATGAATTGTCTAAACCCTTCAGAGACATTTCGTGCGGGGGCTCGAAGGCAGCTCATCAATAAAAGCCTCCCGGATGGAGGAGGCAAAGCGAGAAAGGGTGATGGAAGTGGGGGAGACATGGACCGTAGAGGCACAACTGCTCCCCCTTTCCCTTTGATCTGGTGGGGGATCGTAGCAGACACAGGGCTTCGGAGGTATCGGTGTAAAAAGGTGTGTATGGAGGGGGAGAGGTGGGGAGATGCAGCCGGAAAACCCACAGCCCAAAAAAATAAAAAAAAAAAGGCAACAACAATAACAAAATAACAAAAAAAATTAAAATTGGTTTTACGGTTTCCTGCTCCCGCACCTTGAACCGGCCCTACTGAGGGTCACCGAGGCGGGAGGTAGCGGGACCGCGGCCGCAGCAGCCGTGCCCGGGCCTGGCAGGCTCGCTGCTGAGGTGCGATCTTGGATTATTACTTTTTTCCAAACTATGTTCGTAAATCATGTAATAATCCGGCACTCAGTAACTCTGCCCTACCTTTGAGTGGGTCGTTATGTTTTATGGGCTTTACTTAAAAATTAATGCAAACCTCTCACGAAAGGAGGAGAGGGGGGTACGGAGGGGGAGGCGGCGAGGAGGGAAGGAGAGGCAAAGCGGGGAAAGCTGCTCCTGATTAGCGCCTTCCCCAGCTCGGGGCCGGGGCTGCGGGCACCGCCGCGGGGCGGCCGAGGGGCGCAGGGTCCCCGGCGGGGGCTGCGCGCATGGCTCCGAGCCCTTCTTCGTCCCAAATTAAAACCCCCTCGCACACCCTGCGATGCTGCCGACACGCCAGCGGCCCCCGAGGGCTCCCCCCTCGCTGCCCCACTCCGGGGGCGTCCCGCGGAGCTTTCCACGCGGGTTTCTGCGGGAAGAGGATGCTGTCCCGCCGGGAGCGGCGGCGGCCGGAGGGCTCGGGGTGAGGGGGAGCTCCTGGGGCGGGAGGAAAGCGCAGCCCTCCGCCAGGGCCGGGGACACCGCTGGCTCCCTCACCCCACTGAAACTATTTGTCTGCTGCAAATGGTATGGAAAGTAATTAAGGTCGGCGCATGTATGAAAATTATTGACAATGTGTAAAGTTAGAAATCTCATTTGATCGGAATGTAAACTTGGGCGGGGGAGAAGCCAGTCAAAAAGGTGCCGTGTGTTCAGATCTCGGGCCAAAGCGTGTTTGCCCTTATTCGCGGCTGTCAACGGGGTATGCAGAGCAGGATCGGGAGACGGGGGGGCTCTTCCTGCAGCCTTGCAGGGACACGATGAATCCCTACAAGGGCTGCCGCTCACATTTTTTGCGCTGGCGCTGCTGGCTGGCACTTGCGCGACCTTTACCACCGAGAAGCCTTTAGGATGTGAACGGGGGGAGGGCACCGGCTCCCACCCGTGTCTTTTGCAGCCTTCCCTCGCAGGTCTGCCCGAGGCCCCAGCACGACTCCTTCCCGGGAGTGCGGTGGAGCCTCCACCTGCCCGGAGCCTCCGCTCTGCTGCGCCGGCACCTCGCCTCTCCTGTGATCTCGAAACATCCCGCTTCTTATTTTACCCCGCGCCTGTCACGTTTTATTTACACCGACAGAGGATGCTCGGAGACAAAAGAGTATTTTTTTTTTCTACGTCAAAGATGTTTTATATTTTTGGAAAGGTTGTGTTTCCTTTTAGAGAGGTGGCCTATATCCTGACCGCTGTAGGGGGTTTATTTTGATGCTCCGGGAAGTTCAGTTGGAGCTGCGCAGAGATGGGAGGGGACAAAATCTTTAACATTGTCATCTGGTATAGGAAACTCAAAGTCTACGCACAAAAACACCCGGTTGGAAGTACTCGGGGGCTGACACAAAACCAGCTCTGTTGCTACACGAGGAGCGGGTCTCTGGGCAAGTTTATTGGCTGCGGTGTCCGCGCGGCTCCGGCCGGTGCTTGAAACACCCGCGTTATTTGCAGGGCAGCCAGGTCCCCTCCGTGTGTCTGAGCCCCTGCTCTACCCCCATCTGGGGACCCCCCTTTCTCCCGTGTCCCACCATCCCGAACCGCGGGACAGCACAGAAGGGCGTGCGGGACAGGGTGCCCGTGGGGCCCGGCACCAGCGGGTCCCTGGCACAGCCCCGCAGTCCGGCGGCATTCGGCGGGGCTGAGCCCTGGGTTTCGGGAGCTCAGACGGAGCTCAGCGGGCACCTCAGGCTCGCAGGGTGTCCGAGTGCCACGGCTCCCGGGCAGCGAGGAGGCTGCGGTGGGATGCGGGGATGAGGGCAGTCTTGGAGGGGGAGAGCTGGGGGGTTAAATGCGACAAAATCTTAGGCATAAGGTGTCCCCCGGAAAGTCTAAACGCTGAGAAACTCTTTTCCAGCCCGCTGAAGACACCAAATGCCTGTGAAAGCAGGACCTGTCCGGAGGCGGAGGATGGGACGGGCGGCGGGGGGCGGATATTTCTCGTCCCCGGTGTTCAATGCTCGCACTTCCCCTCGGCGGGGTCCTCCGGAGGCCCGCGGAGCCCCGGTTCCCTGCGGGACGCCCCCAGGAGCCGGGTCCTGCGGGTGCAGCGTGGGAGAGTCGAGCAGAGGCTCTTCTCCCACCTGCTGAGGCCGATTTTCCCCTGGAACACTCTTCCCCAAAGGCAACTAGATTCTGCCCTTCGGCTGGCTCCTCGCCCGAACTTTGTTTCCCGCCTGGTCTTTCTCTCCGTCCTCTGAGGACTGGGAGGCTGAACAAAGCTGCCCCGGCCCTGAGGGCTGTGGAGCAGGGAGGAAAGGGAAAGGTGCGGCCCTACGATTTTGCGATCACCACACTCGTGTAGGTGTCCTGTGCCCGGCTTAGCTTTCTGCCACATTCAGACACTGGTGAAAAATGTCTTAAGGTATCTTCACGGAAAGCCAGCCAAACCCACGTGGCGATTCCCCAGGTGATCCCCTGTAAAATGCTGCGAGAGGTGCCCGCTCTGTGCAAGGAGAGTGTCTGGGGATGCTCTTGGAGTCAGGCTTATTTTTGGGGTTTTTTCCCGTCACGGGAAAAAGCAACGCATTTGAGCTGAATGTCCTTGTCTGCCCTTGAGATGCGAGACGTCTCAACCCCTCGGATTGCCGTGATCATCTCCCCTTTTCCTCTGCTTCGGAAAGGAGGGAGAGACCGACTCTTCAACAGGAGCTGGGAAGAAAGGTCCTGATGGCAGCCTTCAGGGAGACTTCTATAAAAAGGGTCACGCCTGCTGCCCATTGCGTACGCTAAGGGAAAAAAAAAAAAAAAAAAAAAAAAAAAAAAAAAAAAAAAGGAAGGGGGGGGGCGTTAGAAAAAAAGCGGAAAAACCTCTCTAAACAAACATTGGGATCGCACGGCTACTGCCAGAGGTCCCGAGAAGTCAAGAGGTCCCGGGAGCAGCACAAAGGACGGGACAAGACCGCTGGGAGTCCCTTCCCATGCTGGCCCTTTTGCTCCCTGCGCCGCGGTGGGATTGCCCCCCTCCACGCCCTCCAGGTGGTCTCCCTGGGCCGCCGGGGCCGGGAATTGGGCGCTGCACTGCGGCAGCAAGGCTGCTTCCATCTCGTTAAAATGCCCGCATGCCCCTCATGCGGAAAGGGATCTCTGTCAGCCGCTGCAGATCGAGATCTAAATCCAGGCACCCTGAAACTGACAGTTGGAGGAAAATCCTCCAGGGCTTAAGGAAACGCACTTTTACAATACTGGAGGGATTTGTTTAAGTTTCAGTCTCGGCTTTAATTGAAAAAACGCTTCTCATCTGCAGAACCTCAGAGGAGAGGAAAGAGCCTGAAGCACACAGTTTAAAAAGGGAGGAAAAGAACAGAAAAAGAACAAAAAGAGGCGGGGGGGAAAGAACTCCAACATAACCGTAAACATTTATCTTTCATATTTGTCTTCCATTTTCTTAACTGGTTTAGTCTAACTTATTTCATTTAGCTCACGAAGCAGAAGGGACTCTGTTATGAACGTGAAACTGAAACCGCAATAATGAAGAGATTTCCTAGAATAAAAACTATGATTATACAACAACATCTGAGTAACCAAATCTGCCAAAAAGTTTAATTTCCGTATACTTTGGTAAAACAAACCAGTTGTGCTCCGAAACTAGGATCAGCTCAGAAATGGATACACCAACCAAAATAAACATCTCCACAAAACAGCAAATGCACTTCTGTTTAATCATAGGCAATTTAAATCATCTTTTAAAGTATCGGGATCATGTCTTGGAGACTTTTTAATGCTGTGCTTCAAACAAGTATCTGCTGCGAGGAAGAGGAGGTTGCTGACAGGTCGAGGATTGAATGTGTTAGCCCCGATATCAGAGCCGTGTCAAGTCAGGATGGAAGCAGCATTCGGCTGCGCCACCGGGCTGCCTCTCCCGGCTTTGCTCCGCTGCCTGTCCCGTCCCGCGCCGCCGAGACACCAGTGACACCCCGGCGCATCGTGACACCTTGTGCTGCGAGAAATGGATTTTTCTCGCTCGACTGAAAGTAATGCTCCAAACGAACAGTCTGAATCGGGGGCAGGTTAGAGTGATTTACAGGCGATGATTCTCCCCCCTGCCTTTAATTCCTTTGGTCTCCTGAAGATTGCAGAGATTACTTCAGCGCGTCATCCGAAGATGACATTTAGACAGAAATCCCGCCGAGGAAGGTGGAAAAGCACTCTCCCTCTCCGATCTAGAGCAAGGAAAGATGTTTTTATATAAAACCACAGATATTAAAAAAAGAAGAAAAAAAAAGGCAAAATAGGTCGTTACAACGAGATCAGGAATCTCATATTGGCCTCCCTGCCTTTCCAGGGAACAACAGGAAAAAAAAAAAAAAAAAGATAAGAAGACAGATGGGTTGATAGAATTTTTCTTTTTTTTGTAATTATGGGAACAATTTAAATCGATGCCCTAGGAAAGGTAAACATGGGTCTATGGACCGACCTATTATTTTTTCTATTAAAATGTGTCATAAACATAGCAGGGCTTGGTAGTGTTTTTCTTAGCTTATCCTCAGATACAATCAAGCCATTTTCGGACACATTCCCATGTATGTAGCAGTGGTGATCTGGAGGAAGCTGTCGACGCCTGTTCAGTTAATTTAGGTTTTCTTTGTCTAATTACTGTGGAGCTTAGGGAAAAGGAGCTGGGCTCAGGGCAGTAAACTGACACTTGGGCTCTGTGTGTGGTATCCAGGCAGAGTTTGATGGAAAAAGCCTGCTTCCACTCAACCGCAGGTCACTGTCTGGGATCAGCCCCACCCCCTCCCTGCCCGTACCCACCAGCGAGCTCTCAGCACGGAGCTGCACTGGAGACAGACGGACGCACAGACACACACAGAGAACTGCAGGCACGCCTCTGACACGGCGTCCCGCTCTGCCCGCGTCCTTCCCACCCCCGTCCCTTCGCTCCAGCATCCCTGTCCGCTCTGCCTCTCGCCCCGCCGCCGTCCTCCTTGCGTCTCCAGTTTGATTCTGGAGCCTCCTCCATCATTCGTGAGCAGGCCCGTGCCTCCGCCGGCCCCTCTCCTGCCTGTCCCCTCCGGTGTCCCGTTTCCCCGGGCGAAGGGCGCTAGCCAGCACGCGTGACCCGCTTCCCACGGGTGGAACATCCCGAGGCGTGCAGGGAGGGCGCATCCCTGGTCCTCGGACTCTGCCCCGGCTGCTCGAGAAAATGAATGACATTTTATAGGGCCATGGGAGGTGGCAAGGGGTAGCGAAAAGTCTTACAAAGCAAATGCCTTGCAGGCTTGAGGAGCGGTAAACGCTGCTGCCTCGGGCCCCGCAGGGTGGGCCGTCCCTCACACGCGCGTCCCGCACCAGCGCCCCTGTGCCACGGGGCGCACCCGCGGAACTCGGGGTGCTCGCCTCGCCCCGGGGCCGTGTCGGGAGCAGAGGGCAAAGCGGTGCCCGTGGGGCCCCTGAGGGAGCCCCGGGAAGGCGGAAAGCGGGACCGGCGCTGGTCCGGTAGCGGCAGCGAGCCGGGGTGGTGCCGCAGCGGCAGCGGCAGCGGCAGCAGCGGCGGCTCTTGCCCAGATGACGGGTGGACAGAGGCCAGCTGGAAAAGGGGTGGTCTCTTTCTTCCCCCTCTCGCTCCCCCTCTCCCTCTATCTCTGCTGATTTCTCGGCCGGATTTAGGGGGGTCTGCGGGAAAAGGGAAAAAAAATAATAGCGAGATTGAAGGAACTGATAGGCGATCGCGCTGCGCCTTTGACGAAGAAAAAAAAAAAGTATATATGAAAGAATAACAGTGCGGAAGAGATTGCGGGGCGGGGGGCAGGCTTTTGCGCTTCCTCTCCTTGCCGGATTAGGCAGCGGGATGGTCCCCAGGTGGGGGGCAGAGGAGGAAGCGGAGCGGCGCTGAGCGGAGCTGCGCGGCGCGGGGAGGGAGGGGGCCGGACCGGGGCCGGGGCCGGGGCCGGGGCTGGGCCGGTCCATCCCGCCTAGTGCCTGGCTCCGGCGGAAAGCAGAGGAGCCATTGCGCAAGGGACCGCGGGGAGGGATGCGCAGGGCGCTGCCGCCGCCCCACCGCCGCCCGCCGCGCTGAGGAGGTGCCCGCAGGACAGCGGCTCCCGCCGCCCCCCCCGCTCTCCCCCTTCAGGGCACCCCCGCCCCGGTACCCACCCCACCCGGCTCCCCCCCTTCCCCCGCAGCCTCACCCCACCCTGCCCCATTCCCCTCCCTCCGCCAGATGACCACCGAGAGCGGGCAGCAGCGGCTGGAGCCCCCCGTCCCTCTCCGCTCCTGCAGCCCGGCTCCCGGAGCTCTCCAGATGAGCCGGCCGCCCTCCTCCGCCCTGGAGACCTCCACCTCCTCTTCCTCCACCTCCACCTCCTCCTCCTCCTCCTCGGCGGCGGCGGCGTCCTCCAAGAGCAAGAAGGCCAGCTCGGGGCTGCGGCGGCCCGAGAAGCCCCCCTACTCCTACATCGCCCTCATCGTCATGGCCATCCAGAGCTCGCCCTCCAAGCGCCTGACCCTCAGCGAGATCTACCAGTTCCTGCAGGCCCGCTTCCCCTTCTTTCGCGGCTCCTACCAGGGCTGGAAGAACTCCGTGCGCCACAACCTCTCCCTCAACGAGTGCTTCATCAAGCTGCCCAAGGGCCTGGGCCGCCCGGGCAAGGGCCACTACTGGACCATCGACCCGGCCAGCGAGTTCATGTTCGAGGAGGGCTCCTTCCGACGGCGGCCCCGCGGCTTCAGAAGGAAATGCCAGGCGCTGAAGCCCATGTACCGCATGATGAACGGGCTGGGCTTCGGCGCCTCCATCATCCCGCAGGGCTTCGACTTCCAGGCGCCCCCCGCCTCCCTCGCCTGCCACTCCAACGGCTACAACCTGGACATGATGCCCAACGCCATGGCCGGCGGCTACGAGGGACTCAGCGGCGGCCACCACGTCCCGCACATGTCTCCCAACCCCGGCTCGACCTACATGGCCAGCTGCCCTGTGACTGCCAACGGGGACTACGGCCCCGACAGCAGCAGCAGCCCCGTGCCCTCCTCGCCGGCCATGGCGAGCGCCATCGAGTGCCACTCGCCTTACACGAGCCCTTCGGCTCACTGGACAGCCTCGGGGGCCTCGCCCTACATAAAGCAGCAGGGCCTCCCCGCCGCCAACGCCGCCTCCTCCGGCATCCACTCCAGCGTGCCCTCCTACTCCCTGGAGCAGGGATACCTGCACCAGAGCCCCCGCGACGACCTCTCAGGTAGGGGCGCGGAGGGGCGGCGGGGGCGGCGGGGAGCGCGGCCGCAAAGGTTTCTCTCGGGGGAGCCCCGGACCGCCACGGTGTCGGAGAAAAGAGGCGCATTGTCTGCGAGACGGGAAAAAATACGCGTGGGTTGGAGCTGCTCTGTTTCGGGACAGGGGGGCTGTTTGAGGGGGGCGGCCGTGGGCACGGCGGCGAGCATCCCTCCCGCTTGCCCGGCGCCGAGAAGGAGCGCTCCGAGGAAAGCCTGGCTTCGTCCGGCTCCGTCCCGGTTGTCGCGTCCCCCTCCCGGTGCCGGCAGGGTGGCAGCGGGGCCGCCCCTCCGCGCCGGGCTGCGGCTTCGCTTGGCGGGGAGCGCCGCCGGGCATCGCCGCCGCCTCGGTAAACCGCGCTCCGCGGAGACGCGCCGCGGCAGTAATCAAATAAAGGGGTCAAATATTATCCTCCAAACCCTACCGGGAAAAAAAAAAAAAAAAAAAAAAAAAAAAAAGAGAGAGAGAAAGAATTAAAAAGAGAATAAAAAACCCTCCAACACCAAACCAACCGCTTATCTTTGCTCGAAAGATTAAAGCGGATCGAGTATAATTCTGCAACCCGAGGGAAAGAGTTTTCTGGTCGCTGTCTCCCACCCCCTCACCCCCTCCCCGGCCGGTGATTACAGACAATGTCTGCTCAGAAAAATCCGAGAGTAAAAATGGGTAAAAGATGTTGGGCTCTTACGGGGAATTTTTCCAAATAGCCCTTTTAAACGTGGGTCCCAGAGGTTAAGCAAACAAAGACAGTCTGGGCTGGACCACACCGAAGAGGATTTTAGCCTGACTTAACCCCTATGAGAGCGGGGTCTTGTTCAATTTTATGGGAATTTCAACAAGTAACAAATACAGGCGACCCTCAGCCCTGGGTCCCCTCCCGCCCCCTCCCTGGGCTCCTGTCAATCACTCTCCTGTCCCCCTGCGAGCGCCGCAGCCTGCCCCGGCCGCCCCTCAGCCCGCTGTGCCGCGGGGAGGGCAGCGCCGCCCGAGTCCCCTCGCCGCCACCGCACAGGGGACCTGGGCTGTCAGGGCGCAGACAACGAGCGGTTGCAAAGTTTCCTCCCTTAACAACAAAAGAGGCGAACCCCTAAAGAGCCCTGGTGCGCCTTCTGGGCAGAGGCGGCCGCGGAGCGGGTCGCGTCTCTCCGGCTGTTCCGCGCAGGGAGAGAGAGAGCGGGCGGGATGCGTCCCCGGCCGGGCTCCCCTGTGCCCACAGGGCTCTGCTGCTCAGGTTCAAACCAACTTTTCGGAGCCATAGGGAATCCTTCCACGTGCTTTTTGGAGCCGGGGCGAGAGGCCGGCGGGTTCACAGGGGCATCCCCCGCCGAACTACGTACCTTCTCCGTTAGGAATTTCTGCTTTGGTTTGTTGTTTTTGCTTGGATTTTTGTTTTCTTTTCTTTTTCTTTCTTTGGATCTTTTCCCCCTCTGTTTGTTTTACTATTTGCGGCCGCACAGTTCGCCACGCAGGGCCCATGGGGCCACGCGTGGTGCAGGAGTGGGGCTGGCCTGGGCAGCGGGGCTGGGAGGCAGCTGCCCCCTCCTCCTGCCAGACACCTGAGCTAAGAAAGCTGATTCCTGGGAGAGAATTTTTCATTTTCATCCAGAAACAGCCCAAGAATACCTCCACAAAACAAAAAGCAGAGGGAGAGAGAGCGAGGGTTCTGGTCCTCCCGGAGTTCCACTGCGGTTTCCGAGGCCGGGCGGTTTAAATCCGAATTGTTTCTGTTCAAGGACGGATACAGACTCATACGAACCGCTGGACGCTGTCTTAATGTCGACCACCAGCGTCCGTTTCCAGCAGCTCAGATTTAATGCAATCACTTTGCAAAACGGTGTTTCTCCGCTTATTTTCTACAGCTTCAGTATCTGGGCCCAAGACTTTAGTGCAAACCATACGCAGTCCTTGATTAACTGAACAAAAAATCAAACCAAATTCTTTATTTTATTTTATTTTATTTTTTAATTTTGTTTTTAGTGGATCCAATCCTCATTTGTACATGATAAGTAAAATCTCTATGGCACAAATATTTCAGAAGAGTGAAAGGAGATGGGGGAAAAGGACCCGAGCTCTTTTATTTGTGCTAAAATCAGCAATAATCTTTCCCCTGCTGTCTCCGCGAAAGCAGTAGCAAGTGAAATTCGCCTTTCCCTTTCTCTTAGTGAAATGCAAAGCAAATTCAGTGACTAATCGCTGTTGGTCGGTCAATAATTCTCTACCCATGACAGCGTCAGGGAGGACTTAAAACCGTGAATTTATATCAGACTCAAGAATAAGAGAGGTAAAAATTGGAAACAGGAGGCTTGGTTCTGCTAAAAGGATTTTGAAGCTGGGGGGCGGGGGGAGCCGGATTTTTTTCGCAGACTATTAAATCCTGCTAAATGATTGAATCAGGATTGTAATAAAGTGCCCCAGTTTATGGTGAGCATACCAGCAGGGTTATTAGAAAGCCGAGGAAATCCAGCGAAATAATCACTTTTATAAAGTGAGCTCTGCGGGGTGAAGGAGGGGACAGCGCCGGAGGAGAGCGGGCTGTGCGCGCCGCCGGCCGGGGCTGCCAAAGGGTTCGGCTCCGCCATCCCGAGGAAAACCGGGCACCTTTCCCTCCTGATTCTTTTTCTTTCCTTTTTTTTCCCTTACACACTCACTCTCCTGCTCTTTCTTTTGCTGTTTTTGGTTTTTTTTTTTTTTCTCCTCGCTTTTTTTTTTTTTTTTCCCCTTGACCCTCGGTCACATTTGACAGGATCCCGCTAGCCGAGTTTGACATCCACACGCCAAACCCAAACCCTCTCTGGCTCTGCCCTGCGGGCCTTGCTCGGGCAGCGCTCCCCTCCCCGCCGGATCCAGCAGGAATCCTGCCAGACCAGGGATCCCAGCACCGTCCTACGGCTCGGAGTTGGGGCTGGGGTGGCGTCTCCCATGCGGCCCCCGAAAGGCTGCCTTGGGCTGTGGGAAATCACAGTGGGAATTTGCGAGGTCATTTGCATGTCGGTGCCACGGATGTACTCGGCTTGTTGTTGTTGATGAACCGTAGGGTGTATCTTGAGTTTATGAAAGCGCACACGCGAAAAGGCGTGAAGGCTCTTACACACACATACGCATAAATAAATACATACTGTGTCAACACACAAACGGATCCTGACTGGAATTCAACCTGCAGCCGCTCAAGTCAGAAGCTAAATCCTCCCAGGAACGGTGTAGGGAGCTGGAAGAGCGAGGAAAGGTGGGAATCGGGTTCAAATGGCTGTGGTGCGCGCAGGAAAACACTCAAGGGGCATGGCCTCCTCTTTCCCTCTCACACACGCACGCAAAAAACACACTCTCCCTTATCCACCCCCACGAGGGGGCTGCGCTACCCCTCCGCGCTGATGAGTACCGAGGCAGAGGGCAGACAGAAGCAGTCCGTGTGTGCCCCCGCAGGAGGGATGCCCAGGGATGCCCGCGAGGCCGGGATGCGGCCGGGCACGTGTCCGTGGGCATCCCCCTCCGCACGCCTTCCTCCCCTCAGCCTGCGTGCCGCACGGCCGTGCGCTCTGGAACGGGCTCGGGGCTCCTACGGGCACGGCCGCAGCTCCGAGCCGACCTGCAGGCGGTGGGGGGCTCCGCGGAATGCCCTTCTCCTCCTCGCTGGGGCAATGGAACGCCCGGGCTCTCTGCCCCGCAGCACGTCAGGCGCTGCCCCTGGGGGACCGTCCGAGTCCTCCGCCAGGAAAGGCAAAGATGAGTTACCAAACCTCGGTGACTCCTGGGCGTGAGGGAGCGGTGTGCCAGCTCTGTGCAGGCAGCCTCTCCTCCCTGGCGTGAGGGAGGAAGGGCTGCTCCACCCGGGCAAAGCTCTCCGACTTCTGAGCAGCTCTTGTTATTTCCTTCTCTTGCAGTGGGACTGCCTCGCTACCAGCATCATCCCTCCCCGGTGTGTGACAGGAAAGATTTTGTCCTCAATTTTAATGGCATTTCTTCGTTTCACCCGTCCGCTAGTGGATCTTACTACCACCACCACCACCACCAAAGCGTCTGCCAAGACATCAAGCCCTGCGTGATGTGAAGGCCGCGCCCCAACAGAGACAATCAGGCGTCACCGAGCAGAGCCGAGGTGTAGACGGAGCCACGCAGATTAAATATAATGTGCACTCTGGTAGCATTGGTAGTACACGAGTCACTTAGCGAATTTGCCTAAGGAAGCAGTGTTTTCCGTCCCACTCCACCCCCCGAAGGACACGTACAGCCGGTATAGGGCTCCAAAGGTCTTACTAAAAGAAAAATGCCTTGCGTGACGTTTTGGCTTAGGGGGGACCTAAGTGTCCTTATGCCAAGTCTGACCACCTTAATCACAAACCGCCTTTCTGCCATCTCCCAAAGAACCGAGCTTTGGGAAAGGGAACAATTCGACACGTTTTTATACGAGAAAGTGTCTTTGCATAAGAAAAGTAAATGTCTCCGCACCTGCGAGGACTCCCCCTTCTGTTACTGCGTTAGCGGGAAATGTACTTTTTTATTGTGTTCTCTCCCCGAGCCCCACCAAGGACACTTTGTATGGACTTCAGCACCGACCAATTGATATTATTAAATCAGTATTGTTTAGCCCTTTCGTGTATAGACTGTAAGAAAAGTTCAATTTTTTCCAGTATTGCAGCAATACAACGTTTTGTTTTTTTATTTTTACAAAAGTTGTTTTCTACCACAATATTTTTTAAAAAAATATTTTAAATAAATCTCGTGTATACTCACACACTATTGCTTTAAAAGGAGAATATATTTGCACTTATGTATACTTTTTACAGTTTGCCAAAATATTTTGATGTAAAAATTTTTTTCCAATAAAATGTATATAACGACTATCACTAGACAGGCGTTTCTTTTCCCTTGGCTCCTTCTGAGAAAACTCTTCCACCCCGGCATCCGAGAGAGTTGAGGATGCAATCCCAAATCCTCCAGTCACTGCAGGCGGAGGAGGAGAGCGAGGCCAGTGCCACGCTCTCCGGGCCGCACTTTCCACCGTCACCCACTTCCCACCTTGCTTTCCACGGCTGCTGGATGGGCTTGGGAATAACCGAGGCAGAGGACACAAAAGCAGGAGGGTCGGGAGTGCATGATCCTCTTTTGGAGGGCGCCTCCAGGTCTGAAACGCCCTCCCCACTCTCTGGGGATGCGTATGGGTGTCCCCGTGTCCCCTTTCCCCACAGCGCCCTCGGAGTCTCTTTGCGCCCCAGGGGACTTTGCCAGGTGTGGGGACAGGAGCCCTTGTGCGATGCGGGCTTGGACCCGGGAGGGCAGGTCACGGGTGGGGGCAGCGATAAAACCGTGGCTTGATAAGGTCTGGGGCAAGCACCCACCAAAGTGAGGGCAGAGAAAAGGGTCGGAGGGGAGAAAAATAGCAAAAAAAAAAAGTACAAAAGAAAACAAAAAGAGGCCCCCGAAGCACCCCAGGCGAGGCGATCCCTGTCCCCACGGTGCCCCGTGGATGGCGAGCGGCCAAGAGTCGGAGCCGGGCGCCAGGAGCTGCTCGTCTGGGCATCCTGCAGAGCCCGGGGCCGCGCCAGCCCCACGGCCGGGGATGCGCTCCGAACCCACCCGGGCCCACGGCGGGGACCGGCCCGGGGACAGCTGGGCACGGCCACCACCCCACGTGGGACGGGGACACAGAATGGGCCCCGCCCCGCAACGCGCACCGACCCCCGACTCTGCCCAGCACCGAGCCCGAGCGCTGAAACAGGGCAGAGAGTTTCAGCAAAATGCTCTGTGCATGTGTGCGCACATATAAGTGTAGATACATATACTTACACACACACACACACACACACACACACACATATATATATGTGCATGCACGCACACCCCCCCAGCCATATATATATATATATGTATATAAAAATTATATCTATGTAATTATACGTAGACATAAAACTCTTCATCTTTAAAATACATATTTATGCTCAGACATGCCCTTTTCTTCCCTGAGCTTCTCAGGGCCTGTGATAAATTATAAAGTCAGTTTCAGCGTTTGCTCCGACCACAGTGCTGTGTTTACATTCTTTCCGAGGCAAGCCTGCATGGTCGTAATTTATATCCTAAACACTTGAACGTAACTTGTTTACACAGGAATGACAGGACCTCAAAGAGAAAAAAACTGCCTTTCCCTGCCGGCGGCCGGCGCGGGGCTCCAGTGCCCTCCAGCGGCCCCGGCCCGCACCGCGCCCGGCTCCCGCAGCCCCGCAGCTCCGCACGACGCCGCCGCAGAGAATGCTTTTTAATTATTATTATTTTTCCCCCCACCTTCTGAGTGCTGTTGTATAGCAGGAGATGTGAGTAACGCTCCCAGTGGCTGGTCACCTAAGAGAGGGGAAAGATTTGCTAGGGCATCTTTCGGTTTTGGACTTCTGTGTTCTTCCTTGGTGATTTAAGACTATTAAGGTTCCCCTTTCCCCGTTTAAGCCTCTCAAACAAAGGACGTTTCAGAAGCTGTACTCTTTAGACATCAGTATGTTTCTGGGTGCTGCCAGTAAAACGAGCTCAAACTCCTTCTTCTGAATTTAAGGGTGACTTAAATGACAGGGAGGAAAAAAGTGGACAGATTTTTAAGTTAATTTGATCTGATTTTGTTTTGATATTTGATTTTATTGCAGTACCTTCTACCCTAGGAATTCAACCCTTGTTTAGTCTAAAGAACTCCAGTGGCTGCAGAGCCAGTGAGAGTCATGACCAAGAGCTATGCCCCTGTGAGGACAAGGTATTTACATTTTAGCCATACAGTTAAAAATTCCCTACATCTTTTAACATTTGTTAACAGCCATCGAGCATTCCCAAATACTTCACATTTCAGAAAGAGAAATTCTCTGTCAGATATCCAGCACACTGAGACTTCTAATCACAGCACCAGCGATGCAGTACTCATCTCTGAGACTAGTGGGGATTTACGGCGTCAAAGTGCCGGAGAAAGCTGAAATTTCTAGCATTAGAAAAACCCCTGAAATCTAGATGTATACGTTTAGTCTCAGCATTGTGAAAGAGTCCAGGAAGGCAGAACCAAAACTCAGCACGCATTTGCTGGTCTATAGGTATTCCTGTGGCTGCTATGCTAAAGTGAGCACCAGTGGGTATAAAACATGGGAAGGTCTGTGTCTCTGCAGCTCTCCCTTACTGCTCTTTTCTTTGACAATAGTCTACTCTCTTCCTCTTATTCTCTTGATTCCTTGCCTGCTAACATGTCCCTGACTGCTTTGTTTCCTATGTTTTGATTGTAGGGAGTTACAAGATACGCTTTCCCCCCTTTAGCAATGTTATAAGATACGTTTTTCCCTGTTTAGCAGTGTTATAACCCAAATAGTACCCAACAACAGTCTCACACCTCTGCTGTGTCTGGAAAAAAGTCACTGCCTGCTTTCAGCCTAGGACTGCAGCCCCCACAGTGACTTTGTCTTTTCAGGTGGGCTCAAAGGAGGATGTGAGCAGAGAACTTCTAGGTACACTTCTAGTCTATCCTAGTGAACATCTTGTGCATCCAGAAAGCTGCATGAGCTTTTCCAACCAGATCAGTCAGTTTAATGCACTAGTAATGCAAACCGTGCCTCCCTAATGACCCCGGACCGCCGCAGCTACAAGAGAGCTACAACTAAATTACAAATAGTTAGTCATGTAGACTGATGGCATAGCTCACATTTGGTGAGGTGCTGAGGTAAATGGATTGAACATAGACTAATCCAAACATTTCCATTATTAGAACACGCTAGGCAGAGTCTCCGTGGGATGGGAATGAAATCACGCTGGAGTGCCTCAAACAGTTTGCGTGTGATCCGCTGTAATCTTACATATATATTTTCTCCATTCTCTGGTTTCATCACAGTCTTACTGCCTCAGTGGAGGGATTTTGCTTGTGAGGGTGTTTATATTACACAGAAAAAAACCCCACTCAACCACTTGAAAGCTGGGATCATTTGAGTAATCATTTTAACTTTGGCAAAATTAGCCAAATGCTGAGATATCTTATGTGGGATGTTGAGTTTCTAGCCGGTAGTGGACCAAAGCTTTCTATAAAACAGACTTTATCAATCCCATTAAATCTCCTTGCCCATTATTCTATTAAGACCAACAGCAGATTAACATCTTGCTGTGTTTTGGCTCAGCTGGCAAAATACCTTTAGCCAACACAATATTTTCAGTTTAGTGTGAGAGTTTTAGCCTGCTTTGGAGGCAAAGAAAAGTAAAGATTTTTTTAACTCAATAACAATAAGCCTGATTTTATTGAACTAGAAAGATTTGCTCATAATATATACATGAGGTAATATTTAAATAAGACTGTTCAATAAAATGCTAGGTATGTCACTTAGAGAAAGCAAGGTGCTGTTTTCAATTATAATTTTAATATACCTGAGCACATGAGTACTCCCGTTAAAGTCAATGGGATTATGCAGATGCTTAGAGTTAAAAGTGCTTTGCTGAAGAAGGATGATGGGACGAGAATTAAACACTACAGGTTCCTCCCATGTGCTGCAGCTGAGGTCTGTATAAGAAAAGGAGTAGAATATACCTGATTCATATACAGGATGAAAATTAATTCAAAACATACTCCAGCTTTGAATAGAGATGTATTCTGCAAAACCTGCTGGCATTAATCTGCATGAAATACTGCCTTAGCTAATAAGAACACCCGGGCTTTATTTATATATTGAGCCATTTGATAGATATAAATGAAGAAAGAGGTAAATAGAAGCCAACATATTTTTGAATAAAAGCCCAGAGGTTCTTTCAGAGTTCAATGATCTTTGTGTCTAGATTATAAAGAATTCAGAGCAGCTTCATGTGACTTGCCAACTACTGAATAGAGCTCCAAAACATCTGTAATATTAAACAACTTCAAGCCTCCTTTTTATGCTTGTTTTCATCCAGCAGTGATTTATAGAAATCTATTGGCTTCTCCACTGGTCTTTTCTAAAAAGAAATATGCAGGGAGGAGGAGGAGGTTTTAAAATATGTTGGGATACTGCTACCAAACTGCAGCTGGAAATTAGAGATATTTTAACAGTGGATTTAGATTTATTTAGGAGATTATGGAGAAATACTAACTGCATTACATTGATTATTTTAAGCATTGCAAAATGAATTTGTGGTAGTGTGCAAAGTACAACTGAGTTCACAGGTAATGTGATGTTTTTAGGGCGATTCAAAGAGACTGTGCTGCTTTTGAGGAACAGGATTTCTTGGACTGGATCCCCACTGGGAACATTTTCCTTGCAGTAGAGTTGCAGCCCATTAATTCTTACTGTCCAAATATAGGTAGCATTAGTTTAAATTAGAAGTTTTATAACTGATTTAGTTGAGCTACTGAAATCCCTTATGTACACAATCTTATCTCATTTTCAGAGATCCTCTTTGGATTGGTTTATACCTGTCCCGATTAACATATACCAAACACATTTTACTTGATGAAAAATCTCTCTAACTAGTTTAAAATCATTCTTTGAGACAGTGTCTCATGCACAACAATTTTCTGATATGATGAAAAGTGTGATTTAGTTCAAACTGCATAACTGGTGTTTATGGACACTCCATTACTGTAATCCTTCTTTTAGACATGTACAGCTGCAAGCTGCACCAATACAACCAACTTTAAAGTGGTATCAGCTGCCCAAAGCTGATTGAAACTAAACAAGGCAGTGTCTGTGACTAGGTGTTCTTGTGTTAAAGGGCTGCAGCTTTTCCCTTTGAAATAGCCGAATGTTAGAAATTGGATGTAAAGCATGATTAATATCATAACTTTCTGGACAATCTTATGGAATCAAGACCTTAAAATCAGACCTTGAGCCTTCTTGAATAAACGTTTTTTATAAATGTTTTTTTGGGTTGTTTTGTTTGGTTTGGTTTTTTTTTTTTGGCTGGGGAGGTGTTTGTTTTTTTTTTTTAAATCTTAATGTTTCCTTGACAGAGATTTGTTGACCACTGGTGGCTTTCAGAGCACTTTCTGGTGGCTTAGAGAAAGTTATTTGGTTACGGGATGGTGCTTCTCATCCTTTGTACTGGAGACAATATGAACAATTGGGAGGGGGAAGATGTAGTGAAGATTAGAGTCAGCTACAGGATTCACTCTTCTTTAGAAAAGGAATAAAGAGCCTTCAATAGGCTCAAATTAAAGATAAATTAAAATTGCAGAACACAGAAATATTTCCGTGTTCTTCCACTTGTCTTTCGACACATGGTGTCTTAATGTCAGATGGTCTCTTGGCCATTAATGAAGGGAAAGCAGAGCTGTTCATCACAGAGGAAAAGGGGCATCAGAAAAGCACTGAAGGGGAGTACTTTGATTCCAGGTAACTTAACAGGCAGGGCCATAACAGAGAGGGTGAAGATTCCAGGGAGCGAATGTTATCAAGTTGGGGCAATCATCAATAAAAAAGGTTCAAGAATAGGAGTAACATCTGCAGCCAAGATAGGAAAATCAAAATCAACTATGTCATAATGAAAGCCACAATTATTAGGTCCCTTAAAATCATATATCAAGTTCTGCTCCTCATATCAAGTGCTAAATCCTGCTTTGATTGCAGTGTACCCCTTTTTCCTTTCTGAAGCAGAAACAAGCTGCCCTGGGAAGCGGGAACACTCCACACATCAGTGTATTGGTCTTGCTTAGTGTGAGGCAGCAAGGATGAGTGGACAGGAAAAAAGCAATAGCTCAAGATAAGTGACCTCCAGTAAACAAACATAAGCTTGTTCCAGGGCAGCAGAGGAGCAGGGGGTAGGAGAATTCTGGCTTGACTACTCGTTGAAGGTGTCCAGTGTAGTCTGAGCAAGCACAACCAGAGTGCAGGACTCAGCCAAGTTGCTCAGCAGGCTCAGAGGCTCTGTCAATAAAGCATTAGAAACTGTTTGGTGAAGCCTATCTTAGACACAGGCACATGTAAAGCAGTCCAGCCTTGCTCAAGCTTTCAGCAGTAGGCAGTATGGAGAGACATGCAGAGATGGTAGCTCTTCAAATTCCTTTTTTTAAAGCATTATTTCTTCCGCGGGAATCAACCAACAGTCTGAATTTCAAAAGACTACTTCATCCCTGGACATGTGCCATTTCAGGCTTTCTCAAAGATGGCAAATGCTCATTCCTGCCAACATCCTGGGAAGGGCAACTGGCACATTGCAGCCCACTGCAGCCTCCAGACAGTGAAGCCTGATCTAGCCCCCAAGAGAGGAAAGGACCACAGCTCTGTGCTTGCCTTCAGCAAGGCCATAATGAGGACAAGGATGGGTCTCAGCTGGAGCACTTTATGCCTGATGTCAGTGTGTCTGTGATGGTAATAGAGGTGAATATTCAGGAAGGTGGTGACAGCAGCAAGAGTCTAATCTTCTGCTGTCCCCTTTCACATTTCCATGCCTGTTGATTACCCAGAAGATTTCTATGTCTGCCAAATTGAGCTTTATTTCAATCCTGGGACACAAACCTTGCTCCCATACTACTTCAGACAATGGCCTTTGTTACCAAAACTATGGGGGCAAGGAATGACTGTGAGTGATTCATACACTACTGTTTCTGTTCTAATATTATATCACCAGATATGCAGACCTCTGCAAGCCCTTGACATTTCCTCTGCTTTTTCCACTGATTTCCTCCTTATTGTTACTGATTAGCTGCTTTCACTGCAGTCCTCCTACAGGATCTGGGTTTAATGATAACCCTTGGTAAAAGAAAAGACATCCACAGCTACTTGTTTCCACATCTGAAGGAACAACCAGGATTCCCAAAATTATTAGTATATTTTTTTACTGTTGTCTGCTGATTCTGAATTCTGAGTCTCTAAGTTCCCACCTGCGGAAGGAAATTTCCTCTAACTCAGTTTCTGAAGGAAGGGGTCAAGAGAGAAAGTGGCCAGAACAAATGAGGGCAGACTCAAGGCAACTCAACACATCAAACCCACAGGAGATGTAGGGAGGGGCAAGAGAGGACAAACATTGGATTTAGACCAGCAGAAGTGGGCTAGGTCTTCTACCAACCATTACTGTATTTGGTTAGATCCTTCTTGGCCTCATCCTTCAAACTTCAAGGGAAATGTGATCAAAATTCCATGTTCTCATTGAGTAGAGGAGTATCTACTGTAAGCAGCTGACATTTGTTTGTTCCAGGAGGTCTCTGTCCTCCTTTTCACTGGTTGGGTTGGGGGCCTCCTCAGGGATGTATGTAAGAGAAGTACAGAAATACAGACATCTGAGTTGTTTCCACCTGCCCACAGTTGTTTCTGGCTTTAAGTACCCCCAGGGTCCCCAGGCAGGAGCCACACTCCAGGGGTGAGGAACAGAAAACAGATGGTCATATGAAACAGACCATCCCATCTAGGGGCATTTCAGGACATATTAATTAGTCAGGAGCATGAACCGCGACAAAACATGGAGCTCCTTCTATATGGAAAAGCCTTTGATGGTTGGCTAGTAACGGCTAAGAACGAGGCAAGCCCATAGTGCACATAGGCTCTGGGTATGCCAAAAAGACCCACGTGCTGGCAAACATGCTATTCAGCTTGTTCATTTCCTGTACGCTGTTTGAAGCAGCCAGAGCCCTTTCTCACTCTTTAGTCCTTTGAATGCAGAGTAAAATAAAAACAGAAGGAGAAACATGCAGCTAGCAAAAGTTCCAAGCTCAGCACTTTAGGAGGCACTTGAGCACAGGGAGAGCCGACAGAGGACCCCCCAGAGCTGGGAAAGCCCCCACTTACAGCATATGTTCTGCATAGTCTGCTCTGGGGAGATGTTAATAAATTTGTCTCTTGCCCACACAGCTGTCATTCACAAGGTCACTTTTTTCCTCCAGAAAGAGGACTTGACAACTCTCTCATGTCCTTACAGACACAGGCAGTAGGCAGAAGCCTACAAAAAACCCCATCTTTCCATGAAGTACGCATGCTTTCATGTTCTTTCAGGTGGAGTCACGTCATTAAGAAAATGTAGCAAGTTCCTCATCAGTGCAGTCTCAAAGCCCATGTGCTCTAGGAACTTGTATTTGAAAAGGGAGGAGAAAATTGGTGGACTTTAAAAAGACTATTAACAGTCTAACATCCCCTGCTCCTCGTGAAGTGTCTCTGGAGGGTGTGACCTACATCCTGAATGTCCTTCCTTGTTTTAAAAAGATAGTCATCACACATAATTTTGCCAGGGCATTCAGTTCCCAAGATATCCACTTGGCAGTCTAAGAATTTCCGATTGAACTCAGAATTGATTTATTCTCTGAACCCATAGGTGAATTATGTACACACAGATATTAAGAATACATAAGACATTCTTTCATCCTGCTCAGCCTATTCCACCCCAAGTGCTTCAGGAGATGCAAGACATTTTGCAGCAGGCAAGTCTGTATCCACACCAATCCCTCTTAGAGAGTGAGATTTGCACTCATGTTTGAACTCAGCTGTTGGCCTCTCTAGCATCCTGTGCTGGGGGATACTAGAGACAGCTAGTTAGTATTTTAAAGACACATTTCTTTCTGTGCATTTTGTCTCTGTTTATTTTGTCTTAGATGCCAAGACAGAAGCTCTTGATTCATGTTAATTACGTTTTTATTATTTTTAACTGATTTTGCCACATCTGCCCTCGTCCCCTTCCTGAAGCAGCTCAGCACCATCTTCAGATATCCCGGCCTCTGGCTTTTTACTGTGATACCTTTAATTCTCCCATTACAGAAAATTAAAACTGCTTGGACAGGAAACTGCATTTTTTTATAGCATACATATTAATACTAGTTGACAAAACTCCTTTAAGAGAAAAAGTCAAAATAGGAATCTGAGGAAGAGTGATGGGATCTCTTGGAGGTGTCTTTTTTAGAAGAACATGACTCAACCTCTGCATGCACGCTTCTCTCCATCAGCTGTAAAAGAGCTCAGACAGCAGGCTCAGGTGAAGAATTCTGCCCTGTGGTTAAGGGAGATGAATCCTGGCCAAGATGCCAAATCCTGAACAACAAGTAATAGACAAAATTGCCTTGCTGGCTTCTGGAGTCATGCTGCGTAGTCCCCACAGCTCTCCACAGGAAGCAGAAGTTTCTATCAAGCTGCCTTCAGAAAGATTCAAGTTTTTTTCAGAGCTCTTATCAAGTGCTCCCCCACGCATGAATATTTTGTCTTCCCCTCTACTGTATCTTTTTTTGCATTTGCCCCCACTTACCTCTATCTGCCATTGTATTGGGCCTTTGCCTGCTTTGCTGAAGTGGCACTGACATGCTGCCCCCAGGGAAGCACTGAGCTTTGATTAAAATAAATAACTGCATCAATTTTGCATCCTTACTCCCATTCCCCTCTCCAGACTGCCAATATATTTGTTAAATAGTACTAGATCCTGGCACTTCTGTGCCAACATTTTTTCAGAGACAAAAATGCACTATTTTTTATGTCAATTGCCTCCAATTTCTTAGATATCTTCAGTTCATGGTTTCTCATCACGTGTTAGCCTTAATTTCTTAAGTAAACACTTAAATATCGTATCAAACCTCTTTAATAGAAGGATGTGGGATGCTGGAATTTTGGTTTGGTGTTTTTTATTTGTTTGGTTGGGAATTTTTTGGTTTTTGTTACAAAAATCAGGCTGGAAATTGCATAGAGATACAATGGAAAGATCAATTCCCAGAGTGTATACATTGCTTTTCAGGCCTGTGGATAAACTTCTCATCTTAGTTACACCAGTGCAAACTAAGAAAGCAAGCAAAAGCTTTGTTAGTTTGGGGTGGTTACTTGGACATACTTATCCTAACTGAAAGAAAAACCTGCTAAAAATATTTTGGAATTTTACAGTCTGATCAGATACTGTATTATAAATATAATAAGCTAGTATTTTCAATAACAATGTCGTTTGTAAAATCACCTTGTCCACTGCACTGGAAACACTAAACACTTGCAGATACCAGTGTTTTGTTATTGAATGCACATGCTAATGCAGTAACAGTGATCTGGAGAACAGAGTAAGAAGAGATGAGAATGAGAAAGAAAACCAGCAAAAATGAGGAACCCATAGAAAATTAAAAATGAAAATTGTTATGAGATATGTCACCATGTCTTTCCTAAGTGTTATTTTCTGCGCAGTGAAGAACAAAGGAGGTGGGTAGGAGGAAGTGCACAGGAAATGAAATAAAGGAGGTTCTAAGGTTCCCCCAGAAAGAGTGAGCAGTGCCCAGGGCATCGGGAGGCAGCTGATGATCCCAGCCCTGGCCTGTTTGGCCCATGAGCTGGCATGCCACCAGCCCCATCCGGACCCAGCACTGACAGACATTTCAGTCCAACACCATTTCCGACAGAAAGACAAAGAGCTGTGTCCTGCCTCTCCCAGCCCAAGAGCAGAGGTGCCAAGATGCCATGGAACTTGCCCAAAATTTGGGAGAGAAGAATGAAGCTTCAGTCATATTCACGCGTGCAGGCCTTCTTTTGTTATTTTAACCCAGTTACAGAAGCAACGTGTTCCTGTTGATTTTTTAAACCCTATTTTGTTTAGAAAAGGCCAAACTGCGTCACTGTATGGATGCATTGTCTGGTTACAGAGCTCCCAGGAGTGGGAAACTTCCAGCCAGCTTCCAAACCAGCTCAGCAAAATGAGGAGACAAGGGGATTTGAAACCAGAGATCTAGTCTGAAAGGGATGGTCCCCATCTGAAACGAGGGAGAGCACAGGAAAGGGGTGCCCAAGGAGAGCAAGGGAGAGCAGCAGGCACATTCACCATGGAGGGGTTATGCTGATATTGGCAGATGGATACTGGCTCTCATCATAATTTGGGGCTGTGGCATGCTGATGTGAACAAGCCTTTTACAGCTGTCAGGGCTTTTCCCTCTTTCATTTGTGATTCTACATTTTTCAGACACAAAATTGCCTGGGAAATAGGTCTGGGGAAAGCATGACATCCCTTTGGTCCTGAGGGATGCCACCAAGGAGATGTATCACCAGTAATGTGTCTGGAAAACAGGGAAACCCAGAGGAATGACTACAGGAGAAGGGTGGCTTTACAAAAAGCTAGCCTACAAAGAAAGACTTCTGATCTATGAATGGGGAAGCACATATAGAATTAGGTCTGGGAAACAGGTATGAATAAAGAAAAATACAAAAGAGAAATGGTCAGAGTCATTCTGATAGAAAAAGAGAATGGGAAACCCAAAGAAAGGAGAGCATTGTGCAATGGGCAGGGTAGGACAGAAGCAAGCTGGGGACACTGGAAGGACTGAATAAAATGATGATCCTGGGAAGGCCTTTCCAAATGAAAGAGGGAAGTTAGGATGGCTAACCTGCAGGAGGGGAAGTCCTTCCTGTTTGGTACACTGCAGGAGGGGAACAGCTGCCGAAACACAGCAATGCATGCAATGAAAATGCATGAGTCATGGGGAAAAGACAAATCTGCATGGAGGTGAAAATGATCTTTCATTAATCCTGGGTAGGCCATTTCCTACTCATTTCTTTAGAGGTTTTATTTTCCTCTCTCCAAGACATACCTAGGTGACTAAAGGCATATCAGATCCTTACTGAAGTGCACATGGTTTCTGTGCTCAGAGGGACACGGAGATCTCAATATATGGTATCTCTTACTAAAAATGATTTTTGCTGCCCCATAAAAGTGCATTGAGCTTACACATGGATAACATTTGTGGATTCCTTCAAAGATGAGCTTTAGCTGTCATAACTATCTCAGTATTCCTCTTTCCCTTATACCTGTAGTCTGTCTGCAGAGATAAAGTCACTGAGAAAGAATATAGATTTTCTTCTTCAGAAAAGTCTTATTTTTGTCTTATCAGTGAAATAAGTACATCCTGTGCACAGAGACTAAAAAAAAAAATTAAAGAATCCAAGTTGCTCAAGACCTCACCATTGGCTCACACTGCCAGATTATTATAAAATGGCTTAGGTAAATAAATAGCATTGCATTGTCCAAAAACTCCTTTCTTGGAAAGCTTTATATCCAAGCTCTTTATGCAATGAAGGTAGCATTTACATCTTCCTGGTCCTTTAAAAAGTAGTCTGTTACATTACCATAAAAAATGTGGAGAAAAGATACTCCAAAATTATTCCAAATAAGGAGAATATGAAGCATAATTTACTACAGCTATAAATTCTCATGTAAATGTCAGCAACCAGTAGGTCCTGGATTTCAGTGATGGCAGCTCTCCTAGTAGGAAAGATACTGTGTTTGGTTTGAGGCTGTAAAAATGTTCATCTGTAGCCTTTGGACAGCCAGTATTGAGAAACTGCCTCCCAGCCAACGAAAGAGACTCAAGTGTGACAGATTCCTGTTAGGATTTGTGTCATGGCAACAAGAGCACTGGCGAAGCAGGGTGGTTGGTGTGGGACACTGTGTGTCGTCTCCCAGGACCAACCTCAGCTTTCATCTGGGGAACCCAGGATGCCTTTACTAGGGAAGGCATGTGCCACTTCAGCAAGACAAGAAGCCTGTTGCCTAAAATTGTATGCTGTTTGTCACTCATCACTCCCAGGGCTTTTGGGATCCGCAGTATCTTGAGGGACCCAGTCTGGAGAATATGTGAATTCAGCTTGACTGTTGGTAGCAGAGGTGCGGGAATAACATCAGGATTTTGAAGCAAGAAGCCTGTTTCTGCCCCTGGGCTAACTTCTTGTGTGCTTTATATTTGATTAGGCCAACATATTTCATCCATGCTTTATTCAGCCCAGGGGAGCAGAGTTTTTGTGCTCATGGCCCCTTGCATGCCCTTCTCCTTAACTCTGTCTCTGCCCTTGCCTCAGCCTGCTCCCTGGCATGCCTGAAACACCCTTTGCCTTTGCTGCAGGGTAATTCAGATGCAAGGCAGGAGATTATTCACAACAAAAAGCAACATCAAGGTTGGTCCACCTTGTGCAGAGCTCAGCTGTAACACAACCTGCCAAGGTAGAGATGCTTTTTATGATCAGATATAAAAATAATTTATTTACAGGTTGACATTCCCAAGGTGAAGCAACAGCACCTATTCAATGGGAGGAGTGCCTCTGGAACAAGGAACAAGGATGCTCTTCTTTTCCTCATTTTCTCACTTCTCATCTCCTTTGCTTCAGGCTTATTTTCTTTCTATCTCTACCTCACTCATAGCAAATTTGAAATCCTTCCTTTATTTCTGTCCCCTGTTCCCTTTCTCTGCAAGACCTGTACCCAGTGCCAAAATTACAGTTTCCCAGCAGAGGTGGGAAGGAGCAATGGGGCTGCTCACACTCTCAGCCCTCAGCCCCATCCTGGACTGACGCTGGTGGTGGCTCTGCGACTGCAGCTGGCCCAGCTCACAGGTTGTGGCTAACCTGCTTTATAGGTGAGACATCTTTGGAGCAAACATTCTGGAGATGCTTACCAGACACTTTGCAGCAGCAAGGCTCAGTACCTCCCTCCAGGGCTGCTCAGCTGGCTTTGGAGAATGCAGCCTGACCACACAGTATCATGCCATTGACTTTGAAGCCAAATTCCTCAATGATTACTCTTTTTTCCTCAAAACTGAATGTTTACAGGCAGTAAGTATGAGATGCTCAAACACTCTTGCAGTTCCATCCCCACACATTAAAAATTATTGGGAATTTTTCAGTGAGTACACTTTCATGTTAGTAGGTGCACAAGACCATCAGAGAGAATGGAGAAAGATCTATTTTTATTTGGTGCAAAGATGTCCAAAACTGAAGCAAAAATCCAAGGAGAATTAGGTACAGGAAGTGACACTGTGAAGGTAGGTGATGTGCGGAGCACCCTTTACAAGGTCCTCCTCAGGCTTGGATGGGGCTTTGATGACATTTGGCACTCACTGAAAAAGGGCTTGTCTGCATCAGCCTATTGCTCATGTCAGCAGCTTGCCCATCACGTCAGCCTCAGGCTCTGCTGGGGCCCCAGGGTCACACAGGGAGAAGAGTTGCTGCCTCAGATCTTCCTATGGGAAAGCAAATGCAAAGGTGCAGCTTTAGGGAAGAATTAGCCCCTAAACTCTAGAGGAATGAACTTACAAAGAGGTCATCACTGTTTATGCAAGATCAGCTTTCCTATATGTTCTAAATCTATACACTTAGAGGTGATGTCTTAGAGAAGAAAGATGCCTTTTTAAATTATGATTTTAATTTCTAACTACTGTATTTTAAAGCTGGTATCCTCAGAAAGTGAGGGCTGCTTGAGTCAAGGTCTCAAACTTTTTCTCATTCCACTTCCCCTTTCTGCTCCTGTCAAGGGTGGCTCTGACTTCTTCAGCCTTTCTTTTGAATTTAAAAACACAGATGTAAGCAGATAATGAGGCCACAGGAGGAGAATCCTTCAGGATGTCTTGTTTGGTTTGGAAATATTTAAATGTCTGCTGCATTTCCTTTGAGCACAAGGCAGGAGTCTGTGAAAGGGCACTGCTCCTTTGCTGCCCACAGCACTGCTCGGGGTGGGAGAGCGTGCGTGCATGCAGACACATGTGTGCATGTGTGCATGAGATGGCTCCTAATCTTTTCAGCATGGCTCTCTTGCCTGGGATAATGCAAAACATTTCTGTGGGTCACATTTCCCTGGAGGAAAAGGTTTAAACTCTAGTAATTCAGGTGAAGGTTGTTCTATCTAAATAGTCCACCAGTTTTGCATTACTACACTGAATTACTAACTTACTAAATCACGGTGAAGAATGATTCTTTTTGTGGTTTGCATAGGTTTAAGTGCTTGTGGCAATTATGAATGATAGTAGGTTATTTTATATTAAGATATCATAATCAAAGGGAAAACTTTATTGTTGTGTCATATATAAAACAGTGAATGGTGGCTGGATGAATTATGTGATGAGTCTTAGAATGAGAGTCAATCACCTTTACAGTGTGGGTGGTACAATGCAGTTGCCCAAGAAATGCCAACACAGAAAGAGAAACCTTCCTCATTTTTCTCCATGAAGTTAAAACTGTGTTGGAGGCTGCTCTTGACTTCCTACTGACAAACACCTTGTGGTCTGACTACCACAGATGGGCCCTGGGCAGAAGTGGAATATAACTCCAATTAAAAGGCAAGGACACTTCATGGCAGGCAAATGTGTACAGAAGATCAATGGGTTATACCACAGATGAATAAATAAATTTAATATCCATGGACTTTTCATAAGATTTGAAAAGTCAGTCACATGCAATCCATGGCTTCATCCAAAGACAGCTGAGATCTATAGAAAGTATTAATAATAAAATGCTGTATACAGAAATGTTCAAAAGAATTGGCAGTATTCATGCTAGAAAGAGTTGTGCCATTGCCAAACATGAAAGATCACTTGTTGGCTTCACTGTCTTGTTTAGGCCCTGCAGTTCAAATTTAGAATATAGCTATCAATATAAAGAGCAATAGAATAAATTTTCAAAACATAAATAAGAGAAAATTACAGTCTAATCCAAGAAATCTGATAAATTTGAGAATGCCCTGACCATGACAAATATTTGTGACATATTGAATTGATTTGTTTGGGCTTTCAGAAACAAGATTGTTTCAAAGAAGTGTAAGTTACAAATACCATTGCACACTGGTTGTGTCCACATATGCTATCCCAACATGTGCTTCTAAGCCTCATCTTAATTATGATTTTTTTCATGTATGCTTGAAAGTAACTGTTTTTTATTGCCTATGCCTTTGTATGTAATTTTAATCCTTGCATACTGACATATCAATGGTTTTTTTATCCATCTTTAAAATATTCTCAGCTTCCTTTTTTAGCTCACATATTTTTGAAAACAAATTAGTGGAAGGATGAAAACTTTCAAATGTTTTATTTCAATTTCTAAGGAGACAATAACTGTGAGGAAATGTTTTTAATGTAACTTATTGTATCAGTGGAGACTGTATTGTAAAGAACATTTTTTTCTACTTCAGTTCATTGTGCCAACAGCTGAGTGATGCAGATACTCTGCTGTTAAAAACAGTAATAATATTGCAAGTTTAAAGCAGGATACCACAAAATGCACTCTACAACCACAAATGCATTCCAAAATGTTGTTGCTGGTAAATATGTGTCATGGGCTTGCCTTGTGGGCAAGCCAGGGAGTGGGATAAATCCATCTTCTGAGAATGGACACTGGATGTGAGCTCAGTGAATACGCATAGGCATGCAAGCCTGCACACACACACACACACATGCACTAACACACATATAAAAGTAAATATTTATTAAATGGATGTCTCAGTGTCAGCCCTGCTCTGTATGTTGACATGATCCAAGTCTAGAAGCCGCAGCTCAAAACAAAACAACCTGTGAATACTTGACCTGGAAGCAGCGAGAAATTCTTCTGCAATTCACTGATCTTCTAATGTTTAACCCTTACCAGCTCCACTTCTGGCATCTGCATCTGCATGAATGTTTGAGACAGAGCTTGAGCGACAGAAAGTGAGATATGATATAATTATGTATCTCTAATAGATTAACTGCCTTAAGAAAGAAGGGCAGATGAAATAGGATGTGTTCTGAACAAGTGGAGAAAAAACACACAGTACATGCTGCTTCCAGAAGGGTAAAAGAGAAAGAAAACCTTTGAAACAGCAAAGATTGTTACATTCAAATTACTCCTTTCCAAGTCTGTAATTTCTCAGCTAGGTCAAAACAGAAAATGAGTGATTACTGTTACAACTGGCATACACTCTGCACTTTGGCTGCATTTAAGATACACAACATTTTCCAGAGAATCATGTTGGATAATTTGTCTTGTGTATTTTAAGCCTTTTTCACATGTCCTGAAAGGCATAAGCAATAAAATACCTTAAGGAGTGCAGTGGCTGCAGAGTGGAGAGGCTTGGGCCCAGTGTCAGGGCACCTGGGTGCTTTCCTGACTGTGCTCCCATCTATCATACAGCTCCAGATGGATTGCTGACACCAGGACTCCCCAGCTTGGCTGCCCAAAGCTCAAACTCTCTTTGGCAAGAGTGATTTCCATTGTCAATAGCACTGTTTATCTTCACACAGAAGAAAAAGTAACTGCACCTAGACACCCAAGAGCAGATTGACAGGCAGCAATAAGCACTGTGGTTTGCAGAGCTAAGCTCCCACGGGGTCAGTGTGTGGTGCTGTACCTGTGCTGCCTAACTGGCATTGTAAGGAGAGAGGATTCTCAAAGGAATTTTACAGCAGGAAATGCACTTTGGTTCTAGGGAGACCCCACATTTGCAGTGCCCTTGTCATCCAGGCTGCCTATCTGCTGTAATGGGCTCCCACTTCTCCTTGCCTAGGCTACTTTCTTAGGAAAACAGATGAGAAGAAGGAGGCATTGAGGATTAGAGGGGCTCTCACCTTGTGTTCAAATGAATGATCACACACATGTGTTGGAAACCAAATGGCACTACTGAGTTGCCCAGACCAGACCCAAATTTGGCTTCTTCCAAGGGGGATCCTGTCTCTTCCCACTGCCTCCATAAATGGGCTGGGCACACTGAGCTTCCACCTTTGGCAACTACCCAGTATTTTCCCCAAATTATGTGGTATATTCTCTAAATTTCTTTGAGCAACATTTCCCCTGACTTCTTCTATTATATTAAAATCTCCCAAATTAATTTAGATAACTCCTAATTTAAGAAGTAATCATGTATAAATATTACACCATTCAGCCTTCTTAAAAGGGCATCTTTATACACTTGTCAAACTTGAAATACATGATCTGGCCATATTAAGTTCAACACCTGTCCACTTTCTCATAAATAAATTATTTTTCTCAAGAGAATTTCTCTTTAAATTCCTGGTCACAGGTGTATTCCTTGGCTCAGATTTAGTTACTGCTATTAACTTGGAAAAGGACAGAAAATTTTAACTGAATTCTTGAAGTGTAGTTCTAGCCAGGAGAATCAATGTAAAAGTAGAATTCTAGACAGTAGAATTCGCTGTCTTTGTTCTCCCCATGAATTCTGATTTGCTTAGAGGTAGACATCTTTTTACCTATGGCTAATATAGAGAATTCAGACAAGTGCTGAGAATCAGTTTCCCTGAATCTATAAGGTCAGAAAGGACTGCCTGGCACAGGTGACTGAGAGACTAATGAGGAGAGATGTTCTCTTGGACCTGTTACTTACAAATGAGGAAGAATAGGTCATGCCTGTGAAAATCTCGACCAGTAAAAACTTACCCTCTCTGGAGGAGCACCTAGTCAGATAATATTTAAGCAGATTGAATACACAAATCTACAGACTCTGATGGGCTGCAGCCACAAGTGCTGAGGCATCACTGAGTGTTCATGAATGCTGAGCACATACCATTGTCAGGCCATTCTTGATAATATTTGGAAGGTCGTAGCAACTGGATAAAACAGGACTGGATAAAAGCGTCACTGCTAGCTTCCAGAGGGGCAATAAGAATGACCTGAAGAACCACAGTCTCACCTTGATCCCTGTGAACATAATGAAGCAAAATATTCTGGAAATCATTTCCAAACACACACACAAAACCCCCAAGATTCAGAGTATTCACTGTGGATTTATGCAGGGGAAATCATGCCTGACTGACCTGATGGCCTTCTAAAATGAGGTGACTCAGTTGATGATACAAAGTGATGGCTGACACACCAGGCGGGCATGGTGCCTTTCAGAGGGACCTCAAGAGGCTGCATAAATTGGCCAATCTCAGCCTCATGATGTTCAGCAAAGGGAATTGCAAAGTCCTGCATATGAGCAGAATAACCCCATGCACAGTAAAGGCTGGAGCCTGGCCAGCTGGATATCAGCTTTGCAGAAAAGGATCCAGGGGATCCTGGTGGCCATCCAGCTGCCCATGAACCAGCAATGAACCTAAGAAGGTCAACAGCATCCTGGCTTGCTCTAGGGAAAGCATTACTGGCAGATGCAGGGGTATCATCCTTCATCTCTATTCAGCTCTGGTGAGACCCATATGCAGTGCTGGGTCTGGATCTGGGCTTCCCAGGACCAGAGATACATGAACATTCCAGAACATATTTGTCAGGGAACCACAAATATGGTGAGAGGCTGGAGCATTCCTCATGTGAGGAGAAGATGGGAGACCTGTGACTGTACATTCTAGAGTAAAGACGGCTCAGAGGAATCACATCAATCTGGAAAAATACCTGAAAGGAGGGAAAATGGAACCAGATACTTCTCAGTGTTACCCAGGGATGGGACAAGAGAAAATGGGCACAAACTGAAATACAGGAAATTCCATTTAAATACAAGAAAAAAAAAAATTCACTGAGACGGTGGTCAGATACTGTCACAGGCTGTCCAGAGAAGTAGCAGAGTGTCCATCCTTGGAGATACACAAAAACAGACATAGTCCTGAGAAATTTGCTGTAGCTGAAACCGCTTTGAACTAGATGGTCTCCAGATCTGCCTTCCTACCTTAGCTTTTCTGCGATCCTGTGACCTCTGCAACCCTTTTGTCTAATCTCATGCTGTACACAGCCCACAGTTTCATTCATGGCTTCCTCATATGCACAAATCAGATTCTGTTAACTGAACAAAATGTCACTTTTAGAGAGGTGTCTACACGTGGCTGTAAGATTCTGACTGATGGCAAACTCACTATGCCCTTGATGGAGTTATACCTTCAGTAATTCCCTTTGCCATTAAGAAAACACCCTTCACCTTACCTAATCATCATCTTCCCCCATCAATATTTAACAGCTAATCATTTGAAATTTCAATCAACTAAATTAAGCCCTCATTTCTGCTTGTGCAAAAATACTGCATGCACTGAGCTGAAACCCAGTAAGCTGACTTAAACTTTCCAGATGTTTCTGAGGGTGACACATGACCAAAAACTGGGGCCAACTATCTCTTTCAGACTGAGACAAGTAAAGGAGGGGAAATGGACTGCCAGTCTAGAGAGAGAAGTGGATTTGCTGACCAAGAACGTAATATTTTTAAGATGCTTTTCAAAGTAAAATTATCCCCTCACAAATAAAATTACCACCCAGGTGTTGGCAAAGGTTTCCTGTTTGATATGTACCAAAGGAGCTGATAAGTGCACCTGTCCCTTCCAGTTTCCCCTGAAAGCTCTTTCTCCCTCTCCTTAATGCCACCAAAAATTTCCTCTGCTCAGTTATCGCAGACTCAGAGCCTCTTGCAGAGAGTGAAACACAAGCTAGACCCAGTGCTGTTATGACGTCCTGGAAGATTAGAAAATAACTGTATAGATTGTGTAAGCCACAAGCCACTCAGCCTGACCTGAGAGCACATAGAGCTTCCCACTTATCAAAAAGGAGGGCATCTCTTAATTGGGAACCTGACATTTCAACCCATTTTTGTGAAACAAAGGTACACATAATCCACTACTGAAATCATTACAGTAGCAAGCTCACATTTTCACTTCTAGTAGTTGATTTTGCAAGCAAGACTTTGTATTCCTAGTACTCTGCCATCCTGGTTTGGCTGGTATCTAATCCCTACCACAATACTTATTTTAGCTAATCTCCATCATTTTTCGTTAAATAAACCCACACTAACCAAAGCGGTGAGGGAATTAAGTACATTATTTCTTTTGTAGCCCAATATCTCCATCTTATGGTCATAGCATGTATAAGGACTGAACTTCTAAGTATTCATTTTACCATGAATTGTAGTGGAGACTATATAGCAGTTAAAACACAGTTTAGTATTTTATCTGAAATAGGTGAGATCTTTGTGTGTTTTTTCAACTTTTAGGATTTTTAAACTGAATGCTACTATTGAATTTTTTTCTTAGGGAAGGGCTAGTAGAAATTACTGGTGATTGATACACTTTTTTACATCAACCTACACTTTTCTACACATACATCTATAGGTATTGTCCAGCAAACCATGAATTGTCACCACTGTGCACTGTCACCACTTCCACAGAATTCCAATGGGAGAATCAAGTTATGTTTGCAGTATATTTTCATGAATGTTTGGAATCAAGGCCATAGGGGACCAGGCAAAATCAGGAACAGATACACTGCTAAAGTTTGTTTAGTGAATGGCTTAGTGCTGTCCTAAGTTTGCTGCTCATGATCTGCACAGCCTAGAAAGACTCAACTGGGCAGAGAGCAGAGGAGACCAGGAGGAAATGAGCTTGGCAGGAAACAGCTGCTGGTAGAGAGATGTGACAGACAACAGCACTGATTGCTCTCTCAGAAATGCTCTCCACCACGTATTTCCATGGTGATATGGCACTCTGTGTCTCACTGAGTACAATTTTATTTATATGGGACTAGAATATCAGCTCCTTTCTCCGGCAGAAAGAAGGATATAAATATGCTGAGGCCTCAAGATCACATGGGAATCCTGAAATCAGACTAGCATACCAGCCAGGCTAGGGAATGTGCACTACACATCAATCATTCCTCCGTTAATGATGCAATTGATAGTGCACCTCATCTGTCACACGGTGCTCCTGTTCTGTCTCTGAATGGCAGCACAATTTGTTTTTCTGGGGAGAAGGGAAAAACCCCAGTGAAACTGGGCCTAGCTAGCCTCAAAACATCAACTGCTTTATTTACCCATCTATGTCAGTCTCAGCACAGAGCAGGTCAGAGAATGTGCAAACAAATTATCCTTTCAGGAATGTCAAATAAAACCTATTTCTGCCTCAAAAGTTTACTCTAATCAGAGAACCAGGCGAGAAGCAAACACTGTTTTGCTTACCTTGTCCAGTTTGGACTGCTGCCTCTTCACATAACTCTGAACAGCAGAACCTGCTAACCACACATTAAACCAAATGTTTCTTCTCACACTAGAGAAATTAAGTCAAAAGTTTATATTTATCAATACCACCTGGCAAAACCTGCAACAACAGCATATTTTTATGTGGGAAAACTAATAATTTTGACATATGGGTTAAGCACTTTCTGTCAGTCTTAATGCAGTTTAATGAAAATGGCAAACAGAAGACCATCCAGCTTGTCTACCCACCACAGCTCTTCTGTTTGGTCAAGTGAAAGTCTGTCACCAAATATCTTGCCAGGACTGCTTCTAATAACTTAGAATGTATGTGATGTTCCCATACTACTCAGCAGTTTTGTTTTGAAATAAGATCTAAATTCTTTTCAAGGTTAATTTTAATCCAAGCACCATTGCAAAGGAGCACTGAGGGAAATTGTATCATAAGGAAACACACAGATTCCTGCTGTCATACAGTGCCTGTGTGGGCCCAGGAATAGGAAAGGCTCTGTAAGTGGGATGTAATACGTGTTCTTGTTTATTTAAAATATCACCCGACTACTGAAAATCTGCACAGCATGAGTTACATTGAATTGAAACATTCCCAATCCCATGTAAGGAGGAGAGACTCCAGAATGGCTGGGTTCCATGATGCAGACCATGAGGTATGCATGAGGGCCCACTTCCAAAAGATGCAAGCAGCATATACCTGTTTTCAGCAATGCAGACTTTTCCTTAAAATGAAACCTCTCTACCTGGGCTTTGTAAAGAGAATGATGGCAAAATGAAGGAATGGGAAACCATTACTTCATATTTTGCTTTGTCATGTATTTTTCCAGCAAAATCAAATCCCAGAAGTCTTAATTTAGTCCAATATTTACAAAAACCCTGTTTTGGAATTGTTGGTTAAAGTCATGGCAGGTGCCAGAATTCACAGATTTCCCAGCTTTCTGCAGAACAGCTTGGGTTCCCACTGCTTTGAATGCCAGTGCAGGACCATGCAGGCAGTCCAGCACGACAGCCCAGATGGGACCTTCTCACTCAAGTCTCTATTCTTCATGTGTCTGTGGATGACAAACAATTTAAATGAGATCTGTGAGTCATTTCTGGTTATGGGCCCTAGAGTGACTCACACTGTGTCCAAATCTGCACTTCACAACAGGAACAGGCAGGAATAAAACTGAACCATTGCAAGGCTCATTCTTGAATGAAAACGAAACAAGAGACTCAAATAATGTCAAGTGTAATAGCAAGAAAGAAAGAAAGGTGGATCTGAAAGAAGTATGAGGGAAGGAAAGTTGCCATTACAGGTGTTCCTTAATTGAAATGCTGGTAAGTTATAACACGGCACTAAGTTCCAAAATCACTCACCTCCTTGTGTAATTCACACATATACATCACAGAATTGCTGCTGCACCTACCAAAAAAATTAAATGTTTTTTTCCCTAGTATATCAGTTACTAAAAGTAGTCAGTGGCCATTTACCACTGCCAGAAAAGCTGAAACATTAACTCTCTTTTGCTTAAGCTATAATGCTTTGAACCAAGACATCAACCAGCTTTCTTCGATTGCATCAGTAAAAACAGACAGCTGACCTTCCTAAAAGATGGTGAGGATCATCATCCCTTTCCCAATTTAAATCTGATTTTCTCAGTTTGCCATAGAGTAGTCTCAAATGGGAGAGATCCCATAGCACAGAGCCTGGCATTCTCCCTGCAAGGTCAGGAAAGGCTTGCAAAGGGTAGATAATACAGGCACACCTCTCTGCAAGACAAATCCCAGGGGAGAGAGTCTTAGGCCTGCAGTGGGATAATGCCTGCCTTGAATACTGAACTTTTCCTTCGGAAACAAGAAAAGCTGCTCACAGAGTTTCTGATCTGAAGGGCCCTTAAATAAAGGTATCTTCTGGCTTCTTGCATTTTATCATTCTTGGACTGAATATTGCATTTTCACAAAAATGCTCATGAGTGCCACCTTCACAACTTAAAGGAGATTAACAGTGTTGTTTCCCAGGAACAGTAGACTATAAAATATCACCATGGAGAAATCAGAACTATGTAAATGCTCTATCTACTAGTAATTGCAGTTTCCTATTTAAGTCCTTTTCTGGCTCATCAATAGATAAAGCTGCAGCCTGTGAGTCCTTATTACACTTATCTTTATCTGTATACACTGCCAAAAGAGTACTGTCATGGCAGATATATCCTCCACAGTAAAACTGGGTGTGAGACCGGTTATTTATCCATAGGATTTTACAGTGAAGCTATCTCAGGACCAAAAAGAAAAAAAAAAAAAGAGAAGATATGTATTTTCATACAGAATAAACATCCCTGCACCTGCTCCAGTGTCAGTGGCTGCAGCATTCTGGCAGGTGTTGCTTTGCTCAGAAGAGTCAAAATGTTTTTGAGTGCTGTTTGTGATCTCAGACCTTTAACCTGAGATAACTCTGAACTTCCTGGGCGTTTCTTTGGTGATAGTAACCTTTGTCTTGCAACACTAAAAAAAGGTAAATAAATAATATAGAAAAATCTGGTTTAAAGTAAATGTGTAACAAAATTTCAAACTCTCACAAACTCTTGGTGTTATAGATAGTACAATTTCTCTTCTACTGTATAAATAGTATAGGATCTAGGGAAAGTGCAGTAGATTTATTGAGATGGCTTTCTTTGAAGAGGTAAAGAGGAAAACATATTAATGGAATGACATAAAAATTGCGCCTTCAGCTCACAGTACATATTAGAGAACACTATGTGTGCATCATACTTAGAGACAATGTGAAGGATACAAACCAAAAGTAAATCTAAGGATTGTGTGCATGGAGCAAAGCACACCAGAGCCTGAGTGAAAGCACTGCTTTGACAACTGGTGAGGCAGCACTTACATGAAAGCCTTTTCCCAAGGAAATGCAACAGCATAAAATAGCTGAAGGGCAGGGGCCAAGGCCACACACTGGATCCCCACAGGTGTGCAGCTCAGAGTTTACAAGTTTCTCAGCCACCTTCACTTACAGTGAGGGCCAAGGGGGACCTCCAAAGGCAGGATTTGCTGAGCCCTGTGGTATGTCTGGAGTGAATCTGCTCAGCTTTTCACAGGACAGCTGCTTTTGAAATCTCAGCATTGCACTGGTTCCAGGGCAGGGGTGGTGGCTCCAAGCATTGCTGGGGCTGTCTCCCAGCACACCTGGGCTGCCTGGACAGTCACAGTGCTCACACATCCACAGGACACTGGGTCCAGTGAGGAGCTGCCTGTCTGAAGGGGCCCCGGGAGCAGCGGGGACTGAAGAACTCATTCCATTAGTTCTTGTCTTGCCTTCGCCCTGGGCAGTAAATGGGCCTCTCTGCCCTGCCACATGAGTAAATCACCTTGCATTCCCCTGGCTAACTCAGCTGGAAGTGAGCTGTTGGCAGGGCACAGCCTCTTCCTTTTACTCCTGCTGTCTCCATCCCCAGGTTTGTGTTCCCAAGGGTGACTGGCTCCTGGGCTGGAGAGCGGCAAAAAGGCAGAGTCCGTGACACTGGGAGACTTACAGCAAGCAAGCAGTAGAGAAACACAAATAGCTCAGGAGGTATACAAAGGATTTTCCAGGAATATAATTAAATGTGGATTTTGAGGTTCTTGAATAGGACCTAAAGCAAGCAGTATTCCATTTCCACGCACCTCATGAGTGTTTCGTGTTAAGCATTAATCATGATCATTGAATGTTCAAGCACAAAGAATTAATGTGTTTTCTGACACACGTGTTGATGTTGGATGTATAGTTAAGATATTCTAAAGATTAAGTGCTCCCGTTAGTGTTAGCAATTTAGAAGGCACACAGCTATTTCCTCTTGTCTAAATATGGGATGATGCAACAGCCAAAATAAATACCCTCAAACACAGTCAGGTTGAAGTGCCCATAATGTCAACAAGAGACAGCTCTTATATTAGTAAAATACTGCTTGTAAGGGTTTGGCTGGATTAGAGAGAAGAAAAAAATGCAAGAGTAGATCCAATATACACTCATAAACCATTGCATAGGAAAAGGGATAGCTGCAATTTAATTTGAAGAATTTTGAAAAGAAATGTCTTTAAATTAGAATTATTAAATACAAGCAACATATTTACACTCATATAAATAAATTCATTTAAAAACCATTATTTTAATTGAGTTATTAGAGCTAGTTATATTTATAAAGCTCTGAAACTTTGTCTGCTGCCTTTAGAGAAACACAATATTAAGCAAAAATCTAAAGTGATGCCTTGGCCCAAAGACACATTCCTTAGCTTGGCCATCTGGGGCTTCCTCCATGTGCGGGAAATGCTAGCTTGGCACAGGGCACCTGTGGTGGAAAGAATTCATATCCTTTAAATTTTTCTGCTATGGAGTATGACTGGCATGTTTGGGAGAGAAGTAGGGAGCATGGGAAGAAATCACGGCATCTGGGGTAGTGGCCCATATGGTAGAAACCTCAGCAAACCAATTGAATGCCCTTTTCCCCATGCAAGACCAGGAAATTAGGGAAGCACAGAAGCTATCAAGCCATTTTTCCTCCCTTACTTCTCAACATTTGAAGCCATGTCTATGGCACAGGTGAAAATCAGCACCACAGAGCTTGGTGGAGCAAAGCAGGAAGGGTGACAGTGGTTACACCAAGTGTGAAAGCAATTTTGTATTGACTTCATCCTGCCAAATAAGGTGGAACTGCTCCTTGCCAGCCCCAGTGAGCACCTTTCAAATAGTTGCATTTTATAAAATAGGAGGGCTTTCAAGAAGTGATTTGAAGAAGGAAATGGAGGGCACTGACACACATTAATCAGGAGGCAGCATGGAAAGAGGCCCTGAGGCAGGACTGGGAAAGCAGAACAAAAGGAACAGTCATGGCAGATCACCAAGGGCAGGAAAGAACACAGCAGAAATAAAAGTACTATTTTCAGTAAGGTAAGAAATGCAAAGGGCTTAAGGAGTTCAACCATCTCTGGAGGGGAAAAAAGAGATGAAGACAGCATAGAGATGAAGAGCCAAGGAGACAGGGAATGAATGGTATGAGGTGGTGAGCTTGCTGGAGAGATTTGGAACAGGCCAAGGGACCGTGAGCAAAATGGGGTCAGCCCAGAGACTTGGATGTGATAACTGGAGGCAGAAATTACCAGAGAAATCCTTCAAGTGTTGGCAGAGGGAGCAGTGGGAGACTATTCCCGTTGGAGCACTCAGGAAAGAAAGCAAACCCCATTTAAAGCAGCCCAGGATGAAGTGAAAACAGAAAACTCCCACTGAATGATGTCACTTAGCATTTAAAGAGAAGGAAAAAAAAAACCAAAACAGGAATGTCAGGGTAAGAAGAGCTCAAATCAAGTACAGAAAGGGGCTAAGGGTAAAAAATACACACATATAAGGCATTTGGAATGTCAGAAAGGCTTATGGGACCTGTGAGATTCCTGCCTCCCCTCTGCCACACAGAAGTAGCCCATGCTCTTAGCGGCATGGCCATGGGGCCATTGGGTGGCTGCACACACACGTGCATTCCCTTCCCACCCCACCCTCTATAAGGGGCGTCTGCATCCCACGTCCCTGGGGACTGGGGAGCTGTGGCAGGGGCTCTGCATCCTAAATGCCCACCCAGGTTACCCAAGAAAGCCACCAATCACTGGGAAAACAAAATACAGCAAAGCTGATCCCTGCACAGCCCCTCAGTCTGCTGGTAACTCTAGGCCAGGCCTTCAGCTCATGTAAGCTGGCATTGCTCCACAGACACCGCTGGAAATGCTTTGGCTTCCAGCAGTGCTGAGTAGCTGACCCTGTGTTCCCATCATTTGCAGGGAAGAGTGTGTGCATCTCTTTCTGTGAGCAGAGTCTGGACTCAGACCCTTCACTGAGGAGCAAACTGTGCTAACAAAAGTAACCACCCACCAGTAATTTAGTAATGTGAAATTCCTTATATTTTCTTTTAAAATATTTAAAATAACTACAGGACACAAGACTCTTCAAAACCTGCTTTTTCTCCCTCCATCCATGCTTTGTACTTCTTCTCCCAGCCAGTGATGAGATCCCAACAGTAACAGTGCTTGATTTTTCATTTTATTTTTTTCTCATTTCAAGACTTACTACTTATTTCAGAAGTAACATTTTTTGGCATCTTTGTATAGTCAGGTCATTAAACCTGTTAACACTTTCATTTAGAACAATCCCCTATCTTAAATGAGCAAGATAAATAGTTCTGTTGTACAATTTCTTCATTTTACAGTGGTTTTGTGTCACTTTATATCAGTGGAAACACAGATATGCTCTTTCTTTAGGAGTTTGAAAATTAAATAGCTGGTGCACATCTGTTTAAATTTAATTTGAACCTATAAGCTTCAAACAGAAAGTAAAATGGGGATGGAGGGGCAATTTGCTGTTTTTAAAAGTAGACCAGCAGAGTTCTCTTTTATTTCTTATTCTCCTATGTAATTATTAATTCCCCCAGACTTTCATGAAAGTCTTTCTGGAATCTGTTACTTTCATTCCACTCTTTCAATTTCTTTTATCTTCTTCTCTACAGCTCCTTAGAGCTCTGTTACACCGTATATTCTTTTCCCACTGTGTATTACATTAATCCCCCCATCCAATGAACACCTGTAAAATGTAATTACCCCTTTCTAAAAAAAATAGTGTTGAATTTTAAAAGTCAAAATCCCGTCTAGTTAACAACAAAGCTTGTTTTCTAAGTGATGACCTAGAAGCAGCCCAATAACATACAGTCAGTTCCTGCAGCTCCGGCAGTGACTGGGAGCTCCACGGGGCTTGGGAGCAATTGGAAGACAAGAAGGGCACTCAAATCCTTGTGAAACCCACCTACAGGACCAGAAGGAGCACAACTGTGGACACAGGCTCTGGGAGAAAGTGTGAAAAAGAGGTGCATAGGGGAAGCCTGAATTGCCACCCCTCCCCAGTCTGCTGTGAAGAGACCAGGCATGCAGCAAGGCCTTTTCTTGGAACAGCAGCAGGTCAAAAGTCTGGCTGCTGTTCTCCCTACTCCTTCTCCCTCACCGAGGATAAATGAGCAACCTGAAATGTGATTAGAGACTTATCAGCAACCAAAAGTACCCCTGAAAAACCATGAGCTGAAATAACTCCAGGCCTCTTCTAGCATGGGATGTTCCAGCTGGATTCTCAAGTTCAGGCTGTCCAGCTTTGTGTGAATAACAACCAAGTCTCAGACAGCCTAAATATCCTCCTATAGAAACGAACACCCTACTCCCCTGTGGGGAGAGGCTGAGCAAAGCTTTCATGACCCTTTCTAACAAAACCAGCCTCTGACTCAGTATTTGGCAGACGAGGGAGAAAGGAGGGATCCTTCTCAGTGGGAGGGCTCTGTCAGGGGAACATCAGAAGGACCCACCAGATGGACTCTTGGACTACATCTAAAGCTTTCTCACATTTCTTTTCCTTCCTCCCCGCCCTCCTTCCCCTCACACACACACACACTCAGTTTACCTCTTCCCTACTCATCTACAAAGTGGCTGTTCAAAGCCAGGGATGGTGAGGGGTGCCCACACGTACATGCAGGATGACGCTCTGCACGTTCCAACTGCTGCAGGAAAGGTCCTTGGAGACCAGCAGTGCAGCAGGCACCAGACACATCCTCCTCCTCCAGCCCAGACCCACACTGCCCATTAATCCCTTTGGACCAGCCTGGCCTTGGTGCCCTACAGCCTAGCCTCCTCCAAAGCCTCTTCAGGCACAGCCTGGCTGGAATGGGACCTCGCACGAATATGCTCCTTCCAATAGGCAAGATATCACACGGGCAAGGCATAGAGCAGGCTGCTCCTACAGACCCTCCAATGCCACCATTTTAATGCAGTGAAAATGGCATAGGGGAAGGAGAAAGGAGGAGTGGAAGAACACCTCTGAGCTGATTGCAGTGGGATTTGGAGCTAATTTAATGAGCAAAATTACTCCCGGATCCTAAATTGCTATGGTTTCCTCTTTGATTGAATGTTGGTATTCCTTTAAGCTTTTAAAGGAACAAATATGATTACAATATGCATTTGATAAGTGAGTATTTCTGGTTATTTTCCATGTAATTTACCTTGTTAATCTTTATCCTTTCTTAAAACAAACAATGGTTTGACTCTTCCTCATATTGAGGGCATTAGCCTGCTAACAGGCTGAAAAGCATCAGTTCACCATTTTGAGCAGATCTATTTTCTTCAAGTTCTTGGCAAGAGAAACCCCTTTGCTTTAGAAGACAGTGAAGTGCCCTGTCTTGTCTTGTTATTCCACTGGGAACAAATCATTCTTTTATGTATGCTTTGATGTTGAAATAAAAGGGGTTTAAAATACCATTTCACTGGACTGGTTATAAAAATGCTGTAATTTCCTTGTTATTTGTCTTATTGGAAGTAAGTCAGCGACAAAAGCACAAATACCATATACACAGAAACTTCCTAAAGACCCCTTTTATCCACAGTGCTGTGTTTTATTGAAAGGCTCCAAACCTATTGTCTGTGGATGAAACTCCATTGTTATTGTCTACATGTTGTTATTCTCATTGCAAGCCTGAGTATGGGCATACACATTAACCTGGTCATTCTGCAATAAATCACACCCCCACCCAGACACAAATTTAACAGGAGAGGTTGAATGCGGTGTGGATTGCGTGTTTCCAGTCATGTTTTGCACTAGGGGCTGTACAAGGCTCCTGTATTTGGCCTTGCCAACACTAACTGTCCTAGAAAGCACCTTGGTTCGCAGATACTGAGGTCCTGTTTGCGACTCCAGTGGCACTTGCACAGCAGAGGTCAGTGGACACGTGTGAACATTTACAAGTCATGCATTAAATCCCACTTGGATGAAACTGGCGCACGGCATAAATTCAGCCCACCACAGATGTCTTGAGTCATGAGCACAGTTCATGCCAAGAAAACTGAGGGCTATTAAAAACACCTTTTATGCAGAATTCAAAACACCGAGTCTTACAACTCGCTTGCGCTCGTATGACTGCATTGACTCCTACAAGGCTTCTTCCCACATAGTCCAGCAGAAGCAAGAGAAGTGTCAGGCCTCTGTATTTACCTTCATTGCAGACTTGTGCAGAGATGTGTACAGACCTGTGTTCAGACCCAGTGCAACAGAAAGCACATTGTTCTGTTACCTCTGTGACAGTGCTCTCAGAATGTGTTAGCACTTCCACTGCCAAAGCCAGCATGACTCCCCACTGAGACATAAAGTGCATGACATTATGCAAAGGAAGGTAATCAGACTGCTAATTCTTAAATAGATCTTAATGAAAGGCAACAGAAAATCAGTGTCAGGAAGAACAATAGCCACAAAAGGAAGAGGAAGATACAACTTTTATTAACTTCTGCTCACAACCACAAAGAGTTCCTCTTCTATAATCTGCTGCTATTCATAGCAAGTGGGGTAACTCCTCAGACATTCATGAAACACCACAATATAATTGTACTGTTGACAGTACAAGTCAGTAAGCCTTGGACAAGATTCATGGTGAAATCTCAAATAAATTGTGGTTAAGGATGTGTATTGGTCATGGACTTAAAACAGTCATAAAGAAACAATGACTACCTTAAAACACAGAAACAGGCCTGCACATGCTGCTGCAAGACTAATCTGTGAGAAATTCAAACAATCCTTTTGCTTTGTTTTGCAGCAAAGCTTGTGTCAGAATCACCATGGAATTAACAGAAATAATCAATCTCACATTCAGCTCCATAGAGAGGACAGGAAGGTGTGCTGTGGGAAGCTAAAGAGGAGGAGTGGAGAAGGGAGTGTGACAGATTAAAAATATCTCAGAATGCTTTGTTTTACCTTTGGAAACCACATGCTGAAAAGAAAACTTATAGGCAGTTATGCAGTCCAGGCTATAGGGGGCTGTCAAGAAACATACAGAATCAGACAGGGGGGGACAGTTTTAATCAAATCTGCTTTTGTGATCAGCAGACTCAAGATCAGTGAATCAAGATGGAAAGACATTTTATTTTTGGATTTTCAAATACTTATTGATGAAAGATAAAATGGTAAAAGCTTACCTATATAACAATTAACTCTGTATTTTACAGGTCTTTAAAAAATGCTTCATAATTTTTAACTAGTAACATAAGCCTGGTTTGGGTATTAAGAGCATAACAATTGCCAATTTTAAACACAAGAATCTGAAATACAAAAGTCCAACAAATTTTAAATCAGGAACAATGTTTCATTGTCAGGGACCATGCTTAATAAGTGTCCTTGGTATTTAGCATCCCATTATCTACATGTCCCTTGACTTCTCTGAGAGGCTGAGCTGCATCTGAGGCATGTGGAGACTTCCAAGCTTGTGGTAGAGCAGAAAATTCTAGATTTCCAGGTGCTTTAGTCACTGAACAATACTGTCTCTTCTATCTCATACAGGCCTTCTTTCCTTTTGGAGGCCTCTTCTAATCTGAGTGTAGAAACAATTTGCCTGGTCTCTACCCAGTCTGGGCTGACTTTACCTCAGCCTTGCCCTCTGCTTTCTTCATTTCCCACCTGCAAAAGGGAACACCAGACTCTTACAGGCAGCTAACATCACAGCACTCAAAAGGTGTAAATTTGAAATTGGTAACATGTTTGTGCCTGCTAAGTTGCAATACGGGATGGAGCTGGGGCAGCTTGTCTCCAGTATGGTCCTCTCTCTTCTGCTGATATTTATCTCAGTTGGCTGACTCCTGGCAGCCCACAAGAGAGCCCGAAAGGGACTTTTACAAAAGCATGTAGTGGCATGACAAGGGGAAATTGCTCTAAACTGACAGAGGATGGGTTGAGAATAGATAATGGTAAAAAATTCTTGTCTGTGGGGGTGGTGAAACACAGGAACATGCTGTCCAGAAAAATCTGCAGATGCCCCCATCTGTGGAAATGTTCAAAGCCTCTTTGGAGGTGGCTTTGAGCAATCTGGTTTAGTGGAAGGTGTCTCTGCAAATGGCAGAGGGGTTGGAATGGGATGATCTTTAAGGTCCCTTCCAACACAAACCATTCTGTGATCCTTTATATATCCCAAGTGCCTTATCCTATACATAGCATTAATACATATATTAATGTTCATTTTGAGGTATCTTCTGATATCTCTGCAGGCACTGCTAACTTCTTCTAGAACTTCTAAGGGTTTCCAGGTTGAGAAAAGCAGGACAAGATCTGCAGGGAACATGGACTGATGCAGTTGCCAGTAAAGTGAGGATCAGGCCCAGAAACACAGTGCATTTCCTCTGGAAAGGAAAGCCCCCAACCTCTTTCACTATAAATATACCAGACTTGTGTGCTTTGTTTTGAGCCCAGTTTCCTAAGGAAACCAGGTCTATGCAGTCCTGCTGTGTCTGTCTGTTTCTGTTCCCCACTCCTAACTCTCATTAGTTGTCTTGACCAGATTTGACACTGGGGGCCAGAGTCTCCAGTACTTCAAGGCCCTTTGTACCTCAGTGACCAAGGGGAGAAAGGTGTTTGTTGTCCTTTATGTCTCCCCTAAGGGAAAAACATTATCATATGATTTTTCTGAGACAGAATCCAGACTAGAAGAGACCTTGTGAGACAGGTTAGCAGGAAACCAGGTTATGTTAGTTCCTCTGCTCCAGGAACTACTTGTTTAGTTTACAATCTCCACAGGAAGTATCCAGCATGACAGATACCATGCAGGCAGTGTCCCAAGATACCTTTTTGAAGCTGTACATTACAGTTTTCAAAAGTTACAGATCTTTTTAGAGATCTGAGAGGGTACTCTGTTAGCCTTTGAAATCTGAAGATCATCTGATATTTCTCTATCAATCGCCTGTCCATCTTTGGGATGTTTTTATCTTCTTGGGGCAAGAAGATGTTGGGGTGCACTGGAGGACCTCTTTGCCCAGGTTCCCCGTGCCTACACAAATCAGGCCTTGCAGATGGTGCAAACATTTGCCTCTCTGCAGATTCAGTGGATGGCAGGGATCCCCAGTCATGGTAGCAATTTGTGTTCACCTGCTCATGTGCATTCAGCACAAATTAGAGGAAAATGAAACCTTAAGGATCCAATAAGAGACCGTTTTATGGCCAGCCTGTATAGAGTGAAAAATGTGCACAGAAAAATGCAGGAAGTCTACTCTCAAGAGAGCCATATTTGTTTTACAGCCCTCTGTTAATCACAGCAGAGTATTGTCCTGTGATGTATATGCATAAAATCATCACTTTTTTTGTGGTGCAATGATGCTGCTTTATCCACTGCCTCTGCAGCTGCATATAACAAACACAAAATCCATGCTTAAAGAATGAAACACATATTAACAAGAGAAAAAAAACAACAACCCTTAATTCAAAATTGCATTACAGGTTCCATGCAGGATCATATCTCATCTAGTTTGCTTAACAAACATATCACGTAGACGTATCTATCTTAAGACAGACACGACTATTCATTGCAAAAATGACAGCTATTTTTATGCAAACCAGAAACTAATGAAGTAAGAAAATGTATTGAGAGATTTTTGGCTACGAAATTTTGGATTGTGAGCGTGGTGTTTACATGGCAGCTGCTTTGCTGGATACTGCCTCACTGATGGCTTGTGGCATTGATTTATTGACATTCCCCAACTAGAAATTAAGGTAGCCTCAGGGGAGGATATCAACTGACCTGTAAATTGGAACATGTGTTTTGGGTTCTTTTGTTGTGCCTTTTTTTTTTTTTTTTAACAGGACTTCTACCACTGACTTCAACTTTTTCCATATAGCACAAAAAATTCTTCCACATTCCAGACGTATTCAGACCATGACAATAAATTAGGACAGTGGGCTCATGCTGAATTCTGTCAGCAGAAGATCTAGCTCCTGTGGTTGAATTTTTTTTCCCTATACAGCATTACAAAGAAGAACTACCTTTTATTTTTCAACAACTTTTTCCAAAGTCAAGATTAATCTCAAGTAACGAAATGTGAGGTCAGTGAATACTGAATTCTAGCCAGGGTATTAGCAAGTTGGTGAAAGAGCATTCTCACAGAGCTCTCTGCCACATCTGCTGATGTTCCACAACAGAAGAGACTCCCCAAAGTCCCTGTCTTGAATTACCCCTACACCAGGTTTCTGCCAGTCTGTCAAATTTTATCTGAGTCATTTACCCGCCCACTCTGACAGGAGCGTGGGAGCAGCGAACAAAGGGCAGGCATCCACTGGGAACACAGCCAGAGTGAAGACTGACAGGCCACGCTGGGCCCAGATGATTTGATACTGTGTTTTCACAACCAAATTGTGAGGCAAGGATGCTGCCTGTCTTTACACTGGCAGAATTCATCCCATGATGGGGCCTGATACTGCAGGGAGAGAAAATTATGATGATAATTCTGTCATCCAGGCTACTTATGAAGCATCTGTTAGGTATTTTTGAAGCAGAAATGGTATTTCTGGAGCGGCAGAAACCTAAAGCCAGGAGAAAGTTCAAGGGAACAGTTCACATTTAGGATGATTTCCAAGGGATGTCAGTGCCTGGACAGTAAAATCCGGCCACACTTCAGCCACCAACCATGGCAGACAGCACAGGCCCTTCACGGTGTGACCAGCCCTGATCCCAGCATGGTTTGGCAGGGCCCCTGTGAATCCCTCCCAGGCTCCACACCTCCTCCTGCATGGTCAGATATCAGTGCTGGTGACCGGCAGTGCCCTTGCAGCATCGCACCTGTGCCTGCACCGCAGCTTTTGCCTTGTGTGTGGTGCTGGCAGCTCATCAACCACCTGGGACATAGCTGAGAAGGACACATGTCCAATGGCAAAACACAGTGTCACAGCAGCCATTATCCCTGAGAAGGGCTGCGCAGTACCTTCACTCCAGTTTTTATCCTTGTCTCCGGCTCATCATCAGGGTCACTTCCTGTGCACTCATATCAACAGGACCACATAGAGAAAACCACCTTTCAGTTTCCTTTTTCCTTTCTAATCAAAAGGTAAAACAAATCCTAACCACTGTATTTTCCTTACAATTTTTGCAATAAACCATTTGCACACATGACAACGGTGCCTGACTACTCTCAATCATCTTATAATCTGATTTTCCATCTCTGTCACACATGGCCGTATTAGCAAGCATTGTTTTACAGATGGACCAAGTTTCAGTGTTAGTTTACCATTTTTAGGTTGGTAGATGCTCTACTTGTTCCTCATCCCTCTCCAGTTCTACAAGATCTGAAACAAAGTGTTTTCCCCTCTGAGGCCTTAATTGCAGTGCAGCACAGGGGGAACATGAATTGTTCCAAGAAATTGCTTGACATGTCATGGAGTCCTTATGGCAAATACCTCACTGGCCTTGAGTTTCTCTTCCTATTGTAGATTTACTGTGGCTCTGTAACAAGGAAATTGTAATAGCTTTAATGTGCAAAACCATATTCAGTCAATTAAAGAGTTTCTTCTTTTTCCTTTGGTTTTACAGATGTCTACAGCTGTATCCATACCACATATTTTTTGCTTCCACTGGTGTGGATTGTTCTGAAAAGCATCTGTTTGTACAAACACTGGAAACTAGAGGTTTTTTTACTCAGTGAACTCTGAATTCATTTGCACTGAAACTAGAGCAAAAGGACAATAGTGGCCTCTCTTCCTCAACACCAAGACCAGAAGGTGAAGGAAATCCACAGCCTGTCTCTAGATCTCCACCTCCAACATCAGACAGAGGAAAACAATTGCCTTCCTTGAAGACCTCACAAACAATAAAGCTGTTACTAAATAGACTTCTAGGGCCAGCAACTTTGGGAATTACTCTGTTGTTATTGTTACAGCAAAATCTTCATTGAGGCTCAAGGAATTTCATGTGAATGCAAAAGACTCTGAAAAAGAAGCTGAGATAACAGCAGGACACAATTCCTAGGTTGCTTCCACTGCTGCATCTCCAGAGCCTGCTGGTTCAACCAGCCTGATGACACCAGCCAGCCTTTCCTTGCTGCTTTTTCTTGGTTCTCTTAAGTGACTACATCTGAGAGCATCCAAGGCTGGGCATGGAAGAGTGCTCATGACTTGAGTTATGGACATCAGGGTAGGAAGAAAAGCACACAATAAGAATCACATGTCAGCATTTATTCAGTCATTATACATCACTAAACAGCAAAAAGAAAGTGAATTTCACAAATATTAAGATCTTAACATTTTAACAGCAGCAACATTTTTACTCATGTAATGGTTGTGCTCAGAGAAAAGGCATAGGTCTAAATTTGGTCTCCAAATGCAGAATTTCTAAATATATGGAATAAGCCTGGCTGTCTATGCTTTCCAGTTCTCAAAACCAGTCACCAGGGCCCCTTTCAAAGGCCTGCACCTTCCACCTTCTCCAGCTCTTCTTCAAGCCAGCCAGGCTTTGCCAGCTCCACCCCAAGGTGCCCTGAGCTTGCATGGATACTGCCCACCTCCCCTAAATGGTGTGTGAACAGATCCAGAGTGCCTCACGGGAAGAGCAGGAGGGAAGCAGTTGTGACTTCCTCCTTGCAAAAAGAAACTGCAGAGATTTATTATAAGCTGATGTCTCTGGAAATACTGGCATCACAGTGATGGGCTTGCTGCTGAGCTGGAAGGCAAAATACTGTGAAGGGATGTGATGGGGAATACTCTAATTAAAGTACTTATAATTTGCAGGTCTACAATAAAGGTGTTTTATTTGTTTAGAGCATCAGCAGGAGTCAAGAGGCTGAAGCTCTACCCATTATTTGCTATGCAACTTACAAATGTTTACCTTCTCCAACACTCAGTTTGAATACTTAGAAAAGAAAGAATTAAGAGCAGTAGGAGACACAGTACATTAATGCTTGTAAAGTTCCTTCAGATATTGGCTCTACTGTAAATTAAAATATAAATTTTAATGATCTCTTACTTATTGTGAGTGAGATAGATGGAAGCAAGGCCTCTGGGTAACCTTAAAGTATTGCTTTCATTTCATACTAACAATTTATTAACGTTCTTCCATTTCCATTTCCCAAATCCATTGTAATTTACTGTGAAACATTTCTGAGTATGCACAGCCTTTTATTCAAAGAGAGGTGTCCTCTCCCCAGAAGGCCCAGAAACGCTGGCCCGTGATTAGAGGAGTAGGCTTTTAACAATTTATAAAACATTTTTCTACAGTTTTAAAGAGATTTCTCAGTCACCTCTGCCTGGCAATGTGTCCCCACGTGAGCAGCAGCAGGTCCCTGGCCGCGCCTCCCGGCACAGGCGCGTGTTTATTGCCCAGCCCCGCCGCCGAGCAGAGGCTGCCAGTTGCACTGAGCTGTACTTCATCAGGCAGCGCTTTTACGAGGTGGGCCGCAGCACACGGGGGACAGGCACGAGACCACCAGATTTACGGCATCGCCGTGTCGAGCTGACAGCATGGCAGTGTTCACACAACAGAAACCACATTACGCCAGGCGAGTGAGCCCTGCCAAGAAAACACCCAGCAACCCAATGAGGTAGGAAACTCAGGGTCAGGCATTAAAAATCCAGTGCCCGGCATGACAATGCTCAGATGGCACGCCTCCCCCTCTGCCTGTCTCCTGGGGTCTTTAATCCTTGGCTGTGAGTTAAAAAGCCTGGCTTTAGGGCAGCTTTTAGGCTCCACCATGCAGAGAAGGCAGCTAGCCATCCCACCAACATCAACACCTGCTCCTCACCACCATCTCTGTGCCAGCCATACTGACTTCTTGGAGCAACAGCCCAAAGAGCCCAATGGTTCATTTAGTGTCTGCGTGGACATCTATCAAATGGGAAAGGAAAAACTGAATGCCTTCAAACCTGCTTTTAAAAGATGCTTGTCTCTCTTGCCCTCATCTCCTACCAATGAATGCGTTCTTGTTTGCCTCAGTGAGAACTACCATTTCAGAGGTATTTTTCAGAGAAAGCATGGAATTATTAAGAATAGTAGGAATGAAATTACTATACTTGATATGAACTGATAATGGAGTTTTGTGTAGAGTCAAACTTGGAAAGATTGGGATCACGGGGAAACTCAGCCAACACACGCACGTGTGCGCACACACACACACACACACACACAACTTTTTAGACCAATTCTGTAATTAGAGTGTTCTCTTTAGCCCAACATGATAGTCATCCTGGCAATTACAGGACAGTGGTGTCACATATGTATCTATCACTCATTCTTAGTCCCACAGGGGAGAGAGAGGAGAGCAGACGTCTCAAGGGCATTTCTCTAATGGACCTTTTTCAGGAAGAACTGATCAGGAATCCACTTGGTGAATGGATTGCACTAACCAAAATGAGGAATCCTGCCCCAAAATTAAATGTACAGTTAATTCATACTGTACTTTACCTTGACACCTTTACATTAACCTGTAAGGTGGATTAACTCAAAATCCTGATGAACATCAAGGGCTGCAATGCTCAAGTCTGGCCTCTGTGCACCCTCACAGGCCAGAGGTATGCATAAATAATTTTTTCCTGCCTGCCAGAGCAATTTTCAGATACAAAAGATCTTGGATAGGGTTTCTTGGGACCAAAGGGCACTTGGTCCCTGGCTTTCTGGGACAACCTTAGCTACAATCCCTTTTCCACAGCAATGTCCACTGCATCATGACAGGAAAGGGAAGCAAGAAACCCCCAAAGCAGGCACTTCTACAGGGCAAAGAGACTTCTTGCTTCTTTGTCTTGGTCTGAATTTGTTCTCTGCTATCAAAGGGGACTGAAATCACCTAAATGGGCCTTAGCTCCACAGGCCCAAATTGCAATAATGCTGTGTCTCAGACAGTGGGTATCTTTGCTTCAGCAGCCTGAGTTTGATTATCTCACCCAAGAACTGCATAAGACTACTGTAATTTAACGAGGAAACACTTCACACAGATACTGTGACTTGATCTTGTTTCCCCTTATCAGGCTTCATGCTATCCCAGGGCAATCTGGAAAAATTCAGATTTGCACATCAGCTCTTGGTTTCAGCAAACCAAATCCAGGACTTAGACAGCAAGTGTTACCATTCTGGCACCTCCTGCTACACAAAACTAGCTCTGCTGTCAGTCTTACAAGATACTCTCTCTGTTTTTCCTTGTCTCTCTTCTCCTGACCTGGGATCTCTACAAGGCATGTGGAGGAGTTCACACCTGTCAGAGATATCGGCAGCACACCTGCCCCCCTCACAGCCATGTCCAGTATGTCATCCCTGTGAGGTGCCACAAAATGTGCTCACCTGGGGAACCCCTGGGGGCCAATTAGCCCCAGCAAAGCACGGTGCTAATGGCACTTGCCCTCCTTATTTTTTTTCTTGAAACTCGGTGCATTCAATTAGTCTAAACCTACTCAAAGCCGGCTCAGGTGCCTATAACAAGTCACTTTATCCAGGACTAGCTCCAGTGCTCATCCAGCAGGCAGCTGTTTCACACATCAGGCTGCTGTGAGTGCCAGGACAGACCCATGGTGAGGAACAGTCCTGGAGCTGCTGCCTGCTGTGCCTGTCTCAAAAAGCAGCACCTGTGCCAGGGAGAAGGTCAGGGTGGTGCCAGGAGGTCCTGTGGAGGAGAAAGGGCTGCTAGCATAAGCTGGAGTCACTGTGGGTGATGTCCATGTACACACCATACACTGCTCCATCCATTCACTCAGAGTTTCAGCAGAGCTTGAAACTGCACTCCAGCTCATGAAAAGGCTTCCAAAATCAGGACCATCTAGTGAAAGCTCACTACCATAATGATAATAGAGATAAGTGTTACAAATAAACAGTTCACTGGCAGAATCTGAACAGAGCACAACATGGACAATTTACCTACTGTGGAAAAAATGGACAGAAGAGGACTTTTGTGAGATTTGCAGCTCAAATCTACTGTTTGACCATTCAAAATACTTTTCTCCAACTACCAAAAGTGACTGATTTAAAAAGTTTGCTTCCTGAAAAACAGGCCAGTAACTTTGGTTTCCTCCGTATTCTTCAAAATAAAATCTTCTTTTAAGAGCTGAAAGTCCAATGTCCTGCCCTCAGTATGATATTTTGGGGTACATTTGAAGCTGACTCTCAGTGCAGATCTTGAACATCTCAGCTTTTGGGCTTTTTATACTTGGAGTGTGAGTCAGTCCCATCCACAGTGAAAGGAAGTCCAGCCATGAATCTTGATGCAGATAGGGAGTGGATCAAGCCAATCCAGCAGTAGGATGAGCTTTTAGAGATAGACTTTAGTTACTTCACATCACAAGACTGAGAATTTTCAGATCAAAACTCTCCAAAGTATTTTAGAAACCTATCAGTGACAATTTCCATACTACTCTTTAGTGAAAAGCAGGCTCAGGAGAAATCTCATCACTGAATATAAGTACCTGATAGTGGGGTACAAAGAGGATTGAGCCAGGCTCTTCTCAGTGCAGTCCAGTGATAGGACCAGGGATATTGGCACAAACTGAAACACTTGAGGTTCCCTCTGAACTTTAGGAAGCACTTCCTTACTGAAGAGCAGCAGAACATGGGAATGGTGAGTTTGTGGTGTGTCCAGCTTTAGAGGTATTCAAAAGCCATCTGTACATGATTCTGAGCAACTGGCTCCAGGTGGTCCTACGTGAGCAGGTGGGTTGGAGCAGCTGACCCCTAGAGGTCCCTTCCAACCTCAGCCTCTGATTCTCTGAAGAGTTATATCCTGGAAAATAAAATTCACCTGAGGCATGAAATAGAGCAGGATCAGCTGCTCACACAGTGAAAGTGCTCAAAATAAACCTGGATACAACAGCTAAATTGCTGTGTAGACACAGACATGGGAAAAGCACATATCCACTGAGGGAAAAGCAGCAGCACCATGAATGCAAATGAAAACGGAGGGTCGTTGGTATGCAGAGGTTCACCCCCACCACCACCACACTCCCCAGTTGTGCTGGCCCAAAGCGTGGGGATACAGCCCAAAAATCATCTATCCCCTCCCGACAGGCAGCCTCGGCGGCTGCAGGCAGAGAGAGCAGCACTAGAGGGCACCAGCAGGATGCGGCCGCTGCTGGAGCTCACCGACCTGATTCGCTGAGGATTCAGCCCTGCTCTCTTCTCCGCTTTTATTTAGAAAAAATTAAAGCTATTTAACCCATAACTAGAAGGCATCACACACCTCTCTTCCGCACAGTCGTGAGGAACCTTCTGTTAAGAGAGGGGGCTAAGGCCCTGACAGAGTTTTTGCAAATCCTCACAGCGCTGCAGAGTGGCACAAACTACCCCAGGCACGGACATGAGGGGCACTTCAGACAGTCTGGGCAGCACGGCTTCCTTACAAACAGGAAACTGCTTATGTATCAAAATTTGAAATTTGTTGTATTTGGGACTTCCTGTAAGAAAATGCAACAAAGGAAGATAAAAGATGGAACTGTGTTAGCCAGCTCTGTGTTTCCCCCCTGTGTTCCTGGAGGATTCTTCAGCATCTGCAGCAGGTGCTGCTCTGGCACCCTTGGGATCTGGGGCCAGCACTCTCCCATAGCAGTGGCTGTTCCACCGTACCCACACACAGGCAGCGGGACTGTTCACCCCGGAAGGGATCTCCCAAGGGCTCCACAGGGAACTCCCAGACTGTCACCTGCCCGAGGCAGCTGCTCACCACCCCAGTTCATGCCAGGGGGTCACCCCAGCCAGCGCAAAGCATCCCTGATTTGTCATTGCCAGCCAGCACACAGCCCCAGCCAAGCCACCCTCACCAGGCCTACGCCCTCACCCTCTGCAGGCACCACCTGCTCTGCCAAGTCTCATCTTCTCCTCTGTGCCCATATGCACTCTGGGGTGTATCAGCCCCAGGAACGCCATCTCCCCCATCCCCACAGGAAGGCAGGAGAGCTGCACTGGCAGCCAGAGCTGTTCCCCACCTCCCTGTCACCTCCAGCCTCCACCTTTGGGGACCAGCAGAGGGTTTATGCGCTTGCTGCTAGGCCTGGGCTGAGCAGAGGCTGCCAAGTGTGCTGCACTGTACTTAATTATGTAGTAGTTTTATGAGGTGGACTGCAGCACACGGGGGACCAACGTGAGACCACCAGATTTATTGCACTTTAACTTTGAGCTGACAGTATAACAGGCTCTAAGAGGTAAGTACTCAGTGCTTTATTCACTGATCTTTTGCCCTCTCCCTACATTTTCGTACAATGTTCTGGCCTGGGATTATGAGAAAGATCTGGAATAGTGAATAAAAGAAGAGAATGGTAGGCAAACGGACAGACATAGAGAGCCAAAATGTAGGAGAGGGATGAAAAAGGAGGAGAGGCAAATTTTTGCACAAACCAAATGCTCCAGGCCCTGAGTTACCACATTTTCTTTGCCATGAAATCACAAACAGGCCTTGTCAGCAAAGGCAATTCCCCTGGAGATGCTAGTGGATGCAGCCCTGTGGGACTCCTAGGGACCCATTTCTTAACAGCAACATTTATATTTCAAGAAAATAGCAAGAATAATATCTTCAGGCTTTTCAATTGGGAACAGGCCCCTGCCACTGCCATTCCAATGAGAAGAGGCTGAAGGAGTTACTTCAACAGGACATTTTCACTGACATCCTTTGACATGGACTGGATTTAGCCACATGTGCTCAGGGTTTGAGGAAAAGAAATACTGCCTGGCTTTGGAACGTGGCTGACTATACGCACCAGGAGAATGGAAAAACCATCACACTTTTTTTTTTTTATCTGCACTTGTTCAATATTTAAAATATTGCTTTGAATCTATACAGATTTTCAGTTATTGGACCACTTGGATTTTTAAACCTCACTGACTCTCAGCCAGACTGCCTCCGTCTGCATTGAAAGGAGCCATTCTTCTTCTTCTTCTCTTTTTTTTTTTTTTCTTTCCTTCAGTGAAACTGGAGCCTTTCCCTTCCCGTAACTTTCAGCTCGCTGAGCCATTCCTAGATCTCTGCATTTTTCACTTTCCAGCCTGACCCCCAGGACTTCGGGAGACGCGTAAGAGAAGTTATGTGACACATTGGCTGCAGTGAAAAGCTGTGCAGCTGAAGGGAAAATGCTACAGATGTCAAAATAAAATAAAACAAAATTTTACATCTACAAGGAAAAAGTAGGGTGAAAATGTTCTGTGAGGAATGGTACTAGCTACAAACTAGTGGAAAAGCACAGAAACAGAGCAAAGTTGTACTGTGCAAGAAATAAAGTGCCATTTTTCATTGTACTTGCTTTTTCTAGAAGACCACTAGGAACTGTGATTTACCTGTTTCAAATGTAATTATAAAGAAATAACCACATTATTAGAAAATAATCTAATTGGGTTAAAATTGTAACTCTAAACTAGTTTGAATTAACAGCTGTAAATTGTAACAGACACTTTATAGGCAACTGCACATTTTGCTTGGAAAGTAAATATATACCATTATTGCAGTGGGGATAAAATTATTAGACTGTTTAGCGGGCTTAAAAACAGTTCCAGAGCATGCTATCAAATATGAGATCACACAAACCATCAACATTTTCATGAGTCTTAATGTTTGAAAAAGTTTCTTAAAATCCCTGGGATGTCTTATGATTTTTAGTACTGATTCATTGCAAAAATATTGTCAGAAAATGAGCTCTTAGTTTATATGTTGCTATGCAGAGATCCACAAAATTAATTTCTCAGCCGAACATGGTGAATAAATTGTCTGGAGCCCTACACAGCCCAAATGTGGACACTCACATTTTTCTCTATCCTTTTCAAAGAGCAAACAATCTTGGATGCTGTTTCATCTAGAATAAAGATAAATCTCTCCATTGTACCAGCTTAGCAAAAAGATAGATATAAGCTTCAACGAAAAGAAGTTTTGAAACACTTCTCCAGTAAAACGCCAGTACACCATCCTCTAATATTATTTCTGGAATTACCTGGGGATGGACCATTACTGACCTTATCACAAGAGCAAAAGAGATATTTTGAAGTTACAGAGAACTGTTGATCAACTACTGCCAGGATATTTATACTGTAATGTTTTTGGGCCTGGAGCTGCCTCTCACCATGTATTTATATCATTTGTAGCCCCAAAGAACCCTGATTTCTGTGGGGCACCTGGCTGGTATAGCAATAGGAATGATGAATACTAAAAAAACCCTAAATTCCTTGACAGGTGATCCTATGTCACTGTAAAGGTTTATGGGAAAGTTTTTAATACTCTGATGCCTCGTCTGACATGATTTCCCCCTCACCACCTCAGATCTACTAATATTGAAATTTAGCAAGGAAAAAGAAGAAAAATAAATTAAATTCTTTACATTCGTAATATAAGAATTTGGTAGACAAGATAGCCTTCAGTCTTTTCAAGATTCTTATTTTATTCACCTTTGCACAGATCACAGTGACAGACGCAGTTTCAAAGAAAAAAAATTTAAGACACAGATGATTGTAAGAATTAAACAGAAATAAAGGTTTCAACCAAAGTTCAATAATGGGACCTTACTTATCAGTATGCAACAGATGAGGAGAATCTTTTAAATGATGGTAAAAAAATATTTAAAGTTTCCATTTAGCACCTTCACAAGTGAGAAAGGTTGCGCTGCCCCTTGCTGCTAGACGCTTCTGTCAGTAGCACACACTGACACTGCCAGAGCCCAGAGGAGTCCTGTTGGATCAGCCCTGCATACCAGCCCACATACGCAGCACTCCATCCCAGCGGGGCTGGAAGATTTCACCTATCCATCAGTGGCCAGGAAATGCGAGATAAGCGGACCAAGGAAAACGCCAAGGCACGATTAGGTAATCTCTTTCCTTTACGAAATGGTTTCTCATACTGGGAAGATGAATGGGACTCCAAAAAGCACGTGCCCTCTCCTGTCAGTAGCAAAGCATTTTCTTTTTCCAAAAGCAGGCATCCCACAGCTCTCAAATTCCTGGGCACAGAGGACGCGTTTCCCGTTGAGAGAACGCCGTTGATAACCATCCCCATCACCCAACAGCTACTTTGTGTCCCTCCTACGCTCGTCTGCTACAGTGACATGTTGTTTCTCATCTTCCACTTGTCCTGCTGCACTCACCGGGGCATTTGTGAACAATTTGGATCTGCATCTCAATGATATCTTTCAGCACCACCTGTAAAAATTAAATGGATGAATCATGCACAGAGGCTGTGTTTAAGGCATGGGTGCCTGTGACTCCCTAGTAATTTTACAACCTGTTTTCCAGTTTCAGCCAAGTTTGACAGAGGGGCAAACACCTCCTGAGACACAAAGTTCTCACAAGTTCTGGAAAACAGTCATCCACATAGAAGAAATTGGCAATGCAACTGCAGGAAAGGTAGCAGCTCCAGATCTGCTCTCACAAGACCAGAGTACACCCTACAGACACAAGAAAACCATATTTCACTGGCTCTGCAGTTCATGGAGATGCTTGATTGAATTGCGTTGATTGGCAAAATGTGTCCCTGCATGAGTGGTGGGAGGTATGCCCTGTGCTTTCATTCCTGTGTGTGTCACCAGCAGGGTCAGGCTCACAATTTTCATTCCCCAGAGATACCCTACCCAGTCCAGGGGTAGAAAATTGGTGTGATTTAGAGGAAGCTCAAGGTGAAACTAGGCATGCATCCCTTCCTCCTCCTATTCCCATGTAACCTGACTTGTGCTGCTGCCCAGCTTGGCCCACCAGGACCTCAAATCTAGGTTGTTCCTCCCTAAGTCCCTCATTCACTGCAACATAACCAGGTCCCAAAGCTTCACCTGAACACAAAGCCACCTTAAATGGGCTAAGAAATGGAAAATGCTCCTGTAAATATCAGTTAAATCCAGACCCATCCACAGGAATTCAGCAGACATCTCTGGTAGGAAGAAAACAGAGCAGACACCAAACAAAGTTCTCTGAGAGAAGGATACACAGCTCTGTGCAAGCCCCACGTAGGCCAGAACATCAGTGTGCCAGTCTGTCAGTGACATCCTGCAATTCTACATGCACACGGATACACCTGAGAGCCTCCCCGGAAAAGAAACACAAATATGTGGATCATCACTCACAAATTCAGCTTTTTAAATGTCAGAGCTTTTCTCAGAGGCTCTTCCTCCCTACTTTTCTCAGGACTATTTTTAATACACATCACTTAATAGAATTTTGTTTCTTATGCCCATGCTCCTGAGGAGCTCTCTCCTGCTTTTCTGCAGGAGAATTGAGAAATTTAAACCTTTACTGGTGGACAAAACATCCATTAGCAAAACTCCTCTACACATGGAAACCAACTCATCCCTTTATTTTGGACAGTGTCTGTTTTTGGGAAGGAGATGGCTATAATTTCAGCCAGCTCATTTTGTAATGGAGTCTAACTCATTAGGCTTTTTGCTTTTTTAAAGAGCTGTGGAGAAGTGATCAGGCCTGCGCCACAAGACCACATTGTGTGTTCTCTTTGAAAATACCCAGCTGTCAGCTAATTTTATGTGCAGAATAAGTGGATTTTGTATAGAGCACTGTAGAGAAATAGAGAAATAGACAATCTGCACAACTACACTCATTTTCTCCAAAACTGCCCTGAGTTTTTCTACCTCCCTGACAATGACTCTGTGGTTGCACAGAAGGCAAGTCCATATGGCAAAACAGAATTCCTGAGCTGTGCAAACCTCTGTGAGTATGAGTATCATCTATACCATGCACCTATACAACAAGAAGAACAGATCTCTGGGAATTCACCTTCAAACTCACAAATTTTTCATCCCTTACCAAAAGGGGAATCTCTGCTAGTGGTACCAGTTGTGTGGCTAAGCCAGGCACCAGGGACAGATGCAGATGGAAGCAGGTCTGACATTTCACCAAGCAGGAGGCAGCGGTGACCTATATACCCTTGTCAATACATTTCACAAGAAACTGCAAGTTGTTTCAGCAAAATATGACCCCTTTGATACTTTTCCTGTTTAATTTAATACAGGCTTTTAGTATTCAAAGAACCCCACTGCTTTGAAATGAGGAAACTTGGTCAAAGACTTCGGCAGTCAGCCCACAGCTGGCAAGCACAGTTCAGGCCTAAAACACAACTGCTCACTAGGTTTGCACTGCCAGACAATGGAGCTTTTAAAATTAAGGCTTGTATACACAGGCAAATTTATCAGCCTGATTACACTGACATAATTAGGCCAATAAATTTCCCTGTGTAGACAAGTCCTGAGACTCTCAAACTCATAACTAGGCAGGTCTTTCAGAGAGAGAGAGAGGGAAAAGAAGGCAAGTTAGCAACTTCTGGAATATCTAAGGAATTTTTTTTTTATCAGTCTCTCAATTTTCTTTCTTAAGATTTCTTTTCCCCTACAAATGAAGGTGTATTTAATTTCTAAATTAGGTTTTGGATGAGACATCAGTACATGTTTTTAGACAAATTAGAAATAATAATAATCATCCACATTCTCTCAAGAGAGAGGGGTCTATATCCAGTGTCAGAAAAACCCATGGGCATTGACAGAGCCCTGTCAGGCAGGCCAGTCTCAGAATTCCAGTTTAGAGCACAGACTGGGGTGGGTTGCTCATTTTTTAGGACCATGCATCTGACATGAGACTCTCAGAACTCCTGCCCCTTCACAAGCAATGTGAGAAGCCCATGCTGTGGTGAGCAGCAGTCCAGAGACACACCAGGAGCACCTCCATGGTGCTCCTTTAACTTTCTTCCTTTCCATCCCTCCCTCACCAATCTTTTCACACCAAAGTGTCACATAACTCCCTTCTGAAACTACCAACTCCACACTGAAACAGATCAAGCCTGAGCTGGAAACAGCCCAAGACACCTGACCAGGACAAAATCCCTCTGGTGTCTATGAGGATGGGAAGAGTCTCCCATCCCATTCAGGACGTCTTCACTCTGCCTCACTGTCCTGGTGCCCTGAAGCACTATTTCTGTAACAATAAGGATCATGTCAGGGGAAAGAGCCATGGCAGGACAACCACACTGAACTCAGCCTTAAGAACCTTCCTAATGGAGAATGCTGCCTGTGCTCTCCTGGCTTCCCACAGGGTGTGATCCCACCCTTGTACTGCTAATATAAAGTGACAAGGGCTTCATGAGCTATGCCAACACAGCTGTTACCAAGCTTTGTTCACAAGGGCTGACTTCAGATTCTCATCATTTCCCTCAAAATAATCCCTCAATGGACTTGGAAGATTCAGCCCTCAGCTTCAGCTACTTCCCCTACTTCAGCTACTTTTATCTCCTACCTATCATCAACCTCCATCTTCTTCCATATCCCTCCCTGTCAGAAGCACAGGTCTCTGCCTTGCCAGAGGCAAAGGCTCTGTTGATAACCCAGCACTGTTGCCAGTCTCTCCCTCCCCTCTGTGCACTGCTCTCAGCATCACACCGAGCAGCTGGAAGGAGAAGGGGAGCCCCCACCACGCTGGGCGCTGCACATGCACACTCTGGAAGAGAGTCTTCTCCTCTTGATCTTACAACCAAAACAAATAAGGCCAAAAGAAATGTTCTTCCCTTTTTACAGATGGGAAGCCAGGACCAGAGATATTAAATGTCTAGCCCTAGGAAGCCTGCAGCCAAGGCAGGAACTGACCCCCTGTTTCCTGAGAGCCAGCATTCGGTGTCTAATCGCACATGATCAGTCTTTCCTCTCTACCTCCCTGTAGGCACGAGGAATTTGTGCTCTACATCTCCACATGTTTCTTTTGCTCTGTACTGCACACAGCCATACACACCTAGATGGGACTCCTTAATAAATAATCATATGTGGATTCCTGCACTTCTCTTGTACTTGTCAACCCGTGCCTCCCTCATAGCACAGGAATTAGTCTTTCCTTCCTGTATTCCCAGTGTAATTATCAAACAAACTTTCCTCTGGCATAGACTTCCCACACCAAGGACACTTTAAATCTCACACATAAATCTCTTTCAGTTTAGCAGGTCTCTCTCGTGGAGAATGGCATTTAATGGTGATCTTTTTTTAATCGGGTTGAGTCCCCTGTTTCCCACCCCTGTCTGGTGAAAGCAACTTTCCACTTAGAAAGGAAGTCAGTCTTTGATTTCATAAATGATTATAAGAAGATTTAACATCCTCAGGAGCACAACTATTTTGATTAGAATGCATTTGCTCCAATACCTTTTCCAGCTGTCCTGCTTCTTGATACAAACCCCAAAACACACAAATCTTTCTGAATTCACCCGCAGACACTCTGGTATGGAGACAAGATGCTCACCCTCCCATCACTTGGACTCTGGTTCCATGCAATGCAGCAGAATAAAGCAGGGAATTGTCAGCACACCAACTGTGTGTGCTGGTCTCTGCCCCAAGCCCTGGCAGGCTGTGTGCAGAGCATGGATGTGTGCGGGCTTGTTTGCTTTACCTCGCTGACCTCCCCTTGCTGCTGCAGCCCTGCAGCTTGCTGAGACTGCCCCACGAAGAGCAGCTCGTGTGGGAAGGCAGGGGAGCTGCACAGGTGGAGGCTTCAGAGGAGCATGCATCCACTGTCACTGTTGCAGGCAAGCTGGTGTGAGTGTAGCTTTTACAAGCAAGTATAATTTTGCAGGCAATGCCCATTTGTGCACAATCTGTCCCCTTCACGCTGTGGAAGGCCAGCTGAAGGATAACATCAGATGCCATTTGCACAGTGACATAGCAGGTCGGAGTTTTCTGCCTTCAAAGGCAGATTTGAACTGTAAGATAAAATTTTTCTGCAGCTTAGCTTTCAAAGACTTTGTACCATTTTTCCTTTCAAATACTACCCCTCTGAGGCTATGTGTGTATGTAAGATGAGATGGCAACCTGAGGGCCACAGTCCCAAGTCACCCTCCCGTTCTCTCAAAGGCTGTCAGAAGCTGAAAGGGTTCTCCTTAGAAAACAGTAAATGAGATTCTGGCTCAGAAAGACAAACTGGACAGAAATTTCCTGCCTAGGTCTCCTTAGGAGTGTTTTTAACTCTGCTACCAGGTCCAAAGGGGTGGGATCCAAATGTGAAATTGTTTTTTGATCAAAGTCTTCAGCATTCCATCCTGCCTGTCAGCAGCTGTGCAGCTTCATTTCAGCAGCACTAACTTTGTGAAACAGAGCACGAGCAGTGCAAAGACAGCTTCATTTCTGAGAGCTTCACTCCTTTTCTTAACAGTCTTCCAGACTAAACCTATGCTCCTAGTACCAAAGACACTATTTAGAGATCTTGATAACACAGCTCCAGTTTGCAGATAGCACACCCACCCAGGAATATGTTGATTAAGTGCAGTTTTTCTGTGTTTCAATGCCGCCTTCAGCGCAGTCCCCCTCAGACCTGGTTGGTCTATTTGGATTTGAGGTGCCTGGAGGCTCGAACCCTTGCAAGTCTTTGCTTTCCATAACATCAGCAGCAGCCACGTCAGCAGCTGTGGCAGTTGTTGTTCTAGGATGCAGAAATAAACTTCCCCATCCTACACAAATGCTTGGATGTTGAGGCCAGAGGGACTTACTGAAATCATTTTGTCTGGCATCTAGAGCAACATGGACTATGAGATTATGCTAAGTAATTCTTATTTGAAGTTCCATAGCTGTGGTTGAACAACAACCACAATAAACATGCAATCGTGGAAAATCTGCCACAATCCCTAGTAAGCTGTTCCAATGGTAAATCACCCTCACTGTTGCAAATGTGGACGTGGTTTTCAGTCTGAAGATGCTTAGCTTCAACTCCTGGCCAACAGCATATCGCTGTTACAAGTCCACTGAACTGCAGAACCCTTCCTGTTGCATTGCTGATCCTACTGAGGTATCTTTAACTTGTGGCAAGGGACTGCTTTGAAAGCTAAATAAGTAGAACTCCCCTCCCATCTTTTGCTGTCGTGAGGGATTTTTTTTTGGTTTGTTTCTTTTTATTCAGTTGCTTTTGTAACTTTCCCCTGAACCTTCTCAAAATTTTTAATATCCCCCTTGAAACTAGTTGTGAAGCTTTCTGAAATGTAAGTGGCTTTCTCAACATTCACAGAGCTAAACTACCTCCTTAGGCTTTGTTCCAAAAATTTCCAAATGCATTCATGAAGTCCTTCCAGGCTGTATTTTAACCAGACCTGAAAGCTACAACAGCATTTCCAAATCTCTGAGACCAAAGTCATATTAAGTGACATTAAGATGAAGCAACAAGCCCTTGAGCCCCCACATCAGAAAATTTAGAAAGAAGCAATCTCACAGCAGGAACAGTGAGTGAGCAGAGTGATCTGTCAGCTTCTCCCATTTCTATGTGTGGGCAAGGGCTTTGTAGCTACTGTCTGCTCATTCATGCTGATGGCTGCAAGTCCACAGGGGCTTTGCTGTTCTTGTTTCAGACTTTTAGCCCATTTCTTTCTATCTGCCACTTTTTGGGCCTGAGGAGATGCAAGATGTTCCAGACCAGCTTTCCTTTTTAATCAAAAAGCAAGCAAGTCTGCACACACATAGGTCGTTCATGCCTAAAACACTGACCTAGACAAGCAGAGTCAGCCGAAATGGCAGCTCCATTTGCAGCTGCAATACCTTTGGAGTGACACATTAAAGAAAGGCCAGCACTTTTCTAAAACCATGCTTCTAAATCTATGTTTTGCATAGAATGATCTTGTCATTTCTTTTCATAGGAAACAGATGATCTTGTCTCAGCTTATTTTGTGGCTGAACTTTGTATACAACTAGCAATATAACCCAACCTTCTGCTTTGAATGTCAGGATTTTTGCCCAGAAATCAGAGAGTTTTTCCCTATTTCCCCCTAAGAAGTATTTCTGTATTGTAGCAGAACTTCCACCTAGAACAGTCAGTCCCTACATGCAACTTCATAGCCTGCAATGGTGCAACTAAACAACCTGCCACGGCTGCCTCTTAAGTTGAAGATCTGTGCTGGTCTGGGACATCTTTGCTTAAGGAAGGAAGGAGAGAAGATCACCACCACACCCCAAACCCACTCTTTCCCCATATACAGAGCCACTGCTCTCTGAGTATTAATAAACCAGGTGTTGAAAGCGAGGCTCAGCCTGAGGCATGCTCAGTGCTACACTTGTTGCTTGACCCACCTCCTCATCCTAGAGATTAATTAGGCCTGGCTCCTCCCTGCTAAATTGCCTCTCAGGCACATTGCTCAGGCTTCCTTCTCTTGCCTCTGGCATATTCACTCACTAACTTTTTATTTCAATGTTCATGTTTTCCAGTGTGTACGGCCCTCCACTCATTTTCAGTAGGCTGCCCCAAGAACTCTGTTCCAGAAATGGGATGTGGGGGAGGAAAAATGTCTGGAACGAGGGAGGATGAGCACAGCTGGGTTGGGATGGGGAGCTGGAGCTTCCAGTCTCCTTGCTCTTTGCTCTCCAAATCTTCCCCATTATGCTGTCCTGGGTGAAATGCACTAGCTGGGCTGAGACAACATCACTTCTCATCTCCTGCAGAAGCCCTCTCACCCCTTGCATCTCACCAAATGTAAGAGGTGCAAGTTCAGAGGTTCTCCTGCAGTGATAGTGCATGCAGCCAGCTGTCCCCCGACCTAGGCTGGAGCTTACATCTAGGGACATGGCTGTGATATTTGGCTGCAGGAAAGGTCTCTAGGCTCTAAATCCTGCCTGGGGAAAGAGGATGACCTGATGAATAAACCTTCCCCACGCTTTACCAGCTAGGTGGCATAGTGCTATGCAACTGCTGCCATTCCTTGCCTTAAATGCCTCATTCTTTCTGTGCATCACCTGGGAAGTTCAGATGCCTCACCCAGACCTGAGGATCACACTTTCAGCTTGGCACACCCTTGGCTAAGTTTAACATTTTGCTCCTGTCTCCATCCCTTTTAATTTATGCCATCTGGAAAGACTGGAAACTGTTTGGGCCAATGCCTGCCTTTTGCTACATGTGTACTGCAAGAAGTTCAGCTGAACCTTAATTGAGATTTCTGTATGCTGTTGTAATGCAAAAAGTAAATATTAATTAGTAGGATCAGCAGATCCAGTACCAGACTTATTGCAAGTCACGCCCCCACTATATTTATACATGCTGATATGTGAATGTGCCTGCAATGGTTAATACCCCCATATATTTGTCTGTACATTGTGTTTTCCAGGTAATACCCATTCCTTTCATAATCATGTGTCACTTAATATCCTGACTAAGACAAAACATTCTGTAACACAGTAGCACGTGTTTGGGCAGAATAGTGAAATTATCTTTGAAATGTAGTACAGATGGAAAGATCAGATGACGAGTCTCCTTTCCATTTCTCTAAATTTCTACTGTGGCTACTGTGTTTTAATATTCTAAGCCATCAACGAGTTCATTCTTCATGTCTGCCATGAACATGCTCGCTGCTATCTGATTCTTGTGTGCAAGTTGCACATTCCAAAGAAAATCCATAATGGAAAACATAATTGCAGTAACAAGCACCCTACAGGGACGCAGAATTCCTCCAGAGGATCATCGGGGGTTAATTGGGCTCTTCTTTGCACGATTCCACAGAGCCATTCCTGTTCATATCGGCTGAGCACTAGAGGGAAAGCAATAAAATTACCAGCTAAAGCCCAGGTTCCTGCCTGTTCAGTATGCCATGCTAACTCGTGAGACAGAGCTCTGATTGTATGGCTGAGCCAAACAGGACGGCTGTTTTTAACACCCTTCTGACTTATGGTAACCATTAACTACAACCTGACTTCCCATTACAACATACCACTGTGAACACCTATTAGCAGCTAATTGAATCATCTAAAAATGGTCATAATTCAAACCTGTGTTTGTGTTCCTAGTGGTTCTCACAGCTTTTGTTGTAGTACAGGAGAATATGCAAATCAAGGCTCTGTTTTAAAGCTCATGCTAAGATGGAAGCTTAAATGGAAATCTAATGGAGTGACAAAGCGGAATAAAACCATATTGTATTTTTGATGTTACCCATGAGACATGATAGGAGAAACAAATAACAAGGCTCCCTATCTCTAAACATTTTCCAGCTGTGAGCCACTAAAGAGCCAAAAGACCTCTCTGAGTCAACACCAACAAATGCATACACTCACATCGTAATTTTCTGCAATTTCTATTCACAATTTCGAGCTGTACAGCATTTTTCATTCTCCCTTTTATTTAAAGAAATAGAAGTATTTCCTCTCAGAGGCATCATGTGTTGTTTTCCAACCCACTGTATCCTGAAGCCTTCAATTTTGTTGTAGTTCTTTAAACATGATTATGCTTTTATGGTATTATGAAAGGCAACAAAGTACCTGTTTGCACAGTGCAAACAAGCACAGTGTTATTGACAGGTTTGCACATATTTGCGGCCATGGATTTTCAATTTGACTTACAACCTTATTTCATAAAGAGTTTTCATTAAACCCATGAAGAAGTGGTTAGGTGCTATTTTGTGTAGAAATATGGCTACTTCAGATTAGCATAAATTATCCTAAGCAGGCAAAAAACTTTAAACCTTTTATTTAAACTGAAAGCAGAATATAGTTCACCAGTTGTAAGAGAACTGCTGAGAGCAGATAAAAAAGACATTACACCTCACACAGAGGCTACCGAGTCTCCAGGGAAAAGACCTGCTCCCTTTTGCTCAGTTATGGAATCATGGTGCTTTCGGGCCCTTGCAATGCAAAGTAAGGTGCAATCACTTAAAGCTCACTCAAGGTGTCATTGAGGTTTGCATCAGTTCAATAAATCCAAACTCGGTGGGAGGGTGGAGGAGGAGGAGGACGGGATTTAGGCAAAACTGCGGCAGCTCCCTCCTACAATGAAGCACCCAGCCACAAGCAAGTCTGTCTAATGCAGATATCTATTTGCACAAAGAGTGAATGTCCTCAATATAGTGCGAAGCACTAAACCTGTCCCACCACACCCTTTTTACACATTACCCCTGGTCAGCCCAGAAAAGTGCTGCTCAGACCTGCAGGCTTGTCTTCATTGCAGGACACACCTGGCACGAGGTGTGACCCACAATCTGCATTCACCCTGCTGGCTCACACATCATGTTCTTTTCGTGTTTATTAGATGGGTCAGATGCTTGTGTCTTGCATCAGCATCTGATGCACACTGCAGCCTTCTTGGAATAGCCATCAATTTTCAACCAAAGAAGTTTTAAATCACCTGCCATTTGTCAGACTGTTTCCCACCACTTAGCACAAAACATTTTGATGGATAGGGAATAGTGGATTGTCTCTCCAGTGAATGTGCAAGAATTATGTGTTTTACATGGGAGATGGGAATTCTTTCCCTCAGACACACATGTGCAGCCCTGCTGGCTTTCTTGGAAGCTGCATACATATTTCTGAGCAAACAACCACCACATTACTTCTCTCATGCTCAGAGATTGTGCTAGGTTACTCCAGCAAGATTGATAGTGTGCCGAAAATAAGCAAGTGAACCCTCATTTAGGCAATTCAAACAACAGTATTTTGAATGTCCAGTCCCTAGACCTTTGTTTCAACCCTCACTTCAAACATTATAAAATCTGCATTTGTTAAAAACCACCAGAATTTGCTGGAGCAAGTAGCACAGGGAAGGCAGTGGCTGGCACATCTATGGCAATCTCTGGCTGCCAGATGGGCTCGCAACATGTGTGTGTGTGTCTCTCCCCAGTTTTGGGAAGCCCCTACTGCCCTTGTTACCACCAGAGCTCTAAGAATTTCTTCCACCAATCAAGCTGTGGGGACTTCATTTGTTTTTAAGGCAGAAGACCTCATGCAGCTGCCAGCAGAGACAATGACCCAGGCACCAGTGCTGCACAGCAAAGTCATGACAGAGTTGGCAGCACTGAGCTACGGAGGGGCAGGCTGCAATTTGAGGCTTGTTTCAAGAACCAACCGGTCTGCCATACAGAAAGGCTCCTGCCATTTTGAAAAATATCCTCATCCCATCTCCTAAACTGTAATAAGCTACCAGGTTTCATATTTTTCATTCTAGCATAGACAGTAAAAAACCCCTCCTGAGAACAGGAAAAACGAGGGCAGAAGCAGACTGTGTGCCAGCCATTCTTTCTTTTGGTCCCCACTCCATGGAAGAAAGGAAATGTTTTTTAAATTTTCAGCTCTGACCTACTAAGCCTCAGGGTCATGACCCCCATTTGGGAAAATCTGCACTTTCTCCTCTTCCTCCTCCCTCTCTCTCTGTCTCTCTGTCTCTCTCTCTCACACACACACACTTGCATGCCATGAAAACATTATCATAATGTCTGACAAAACAATGCCTGAAGATATGTGTCAAATGCAAGCATCCAAATAACAGAGCCAACAAAACATTAATTTCAATTTCAAACATTGGTTAATAAAAAAACCAACCAAAAAGCTGTACATTTTTACTAGACAGGCAGTGCAGCATTACATAAATTGACTGAAAATGACTGAAAACAAAATAAAATGACAGCACCCAAGAGTAACCATTAATTCAGGTTTCTTTCCTTTCCAAGTCTTCATTCATTTTTCTTCCCCTTGACTAAATACTTGTATTTTTCTTCTTTCTTTTAGATACTATCTTTGGCTATTTCTTTACCTCTCTTTTCCATCTTTGCTTGCCTTTCCTCTCATTTTCTGTGGAGCCTAACTCTGGGTTCCCCAAGGAGTTCATTCACAGTCAAATGTTTCTTAGTCAGCAAAACCTTCCACATCATCACGTTTTCAGTGCAGTTCCTCCAGCTTTCATTATACCCTTGGGCTAAGGACCATGTGAGCCCCCAGTCCGGGGAAAGGAAGTTCACTCTTCCTGCCGTCCATGACAGCTGCCTTCAAGCACCCCAGCTGGCTTTCTTGAGCCCAGAATGGGAAAACTCCAGTCTAGGTTCAGTCCATGAGCAAATTTCTTTCTCCTCTCAGACCTGCCATGCTGCTCAAAATTTCTGTCCTGGGTCCGCTACTAGGCAGGCCCTGGTTATCATTTGCAGAAAGCTTCTCTTCACTGGGAGACAGCAGCAAATAGAGATGTACCCAGCTCAGCCCTAGTACACCCAGACAGACCATAAATCTGATGCAGAGATCCTACTTATGGACGTGTTTCTCCCTCCCCTTTCTGCATCTGTGTGTAGCTGCCCCTCCTACTTCGAAAAGGAGCAAAATGTTAGATGGCATCCCTGAAGAGCAATTCAGATTGCTGAACTGCACTTGAGGAAAAATGTCCCTGATCATCATGTTACTGAAATCCACTGTCTCCAGGCAAATTCTTAATTGACTAATATTGATTCCATTGTGTCGGGAGTTTAGTTCAAGCATGGCTTAAAGAAAAGGCCATGAAGGCATACAATTGAGAGAAAAGTAAAAGGTAGTTGCAAAGCAGTTCCAAAGCAGTTCCCAGCCTGACTTCTATAAACAATTAGACTCTTTCAGGCATCACTGTATAAACAATAAAGTTCTCAGGCAGTCTTCCCATAACAAGTGTAACACTCTCTCTGGGAAAAGATGGCACCCTGAGAACAGATGTGGAAGTTTTGGGAACCGTTCATAACACAGTGAGAACACTGGTTTTGTTTTGTGTAAACAATCAACGGTGTAGTAAAACAAAAGGTGTGGTTAGAGTTTTCTCTGTTAGCCTATCATAAACCTGGATTTCAGAATATGCATGAAGTTCGTTAACACTATTATTTAAGCTGACTGATCGATCAATAAATCGAGTTCGATGCATCACAGGATGGTCGTTCTCCCCTCACTTCAACACCATTGATTCCATAATATTTACTGTTGATCACTTTCAGGTCTTGCTGCTTTCCGTCACTACTGGCGGTAGAAAAGCAGTATTTTTCTAGTGTGTTACTGTTAGTCTTCAATGTGCTGTTCTCTACCATCTTTTGGAATGCCTTTTTCATATAAAGAAATTCATATTGTTTATCTCCTCCAGAACCCAAGAAACATGGTGTTTGCTAGCCCAGAAAATATCCACCGGCCCTTGAAAAGTCATGGCCATGCAGCATCACACATGCTAGGAATGTATTCATGCCAGTCCCAGCAGGAGCTCGTGTGCAGGTGCAAGTTAAAAGCTCGTTTTGGTCCTTTTCACCATAAAGCATTAAATCTCTGGATCCCTTAATACTCCCACCCAGCCGCACAGCAGGCATGTCTGAGGAGACATTAGTGCAGTGCTTGTAGTGCTGCTGAGGTACTTAGTTAAGCGTTCCCCTTTTGGGCCTCATTTTTGCTACTATGCACAATAACGCTCAAGGCTATGCAGCTGCACTCCAGTTCATGCAGGATCAGGTTCCCCTGCCCTCTTTCTCCTGGCTTAGCAATTCTTTTTTTTTTTTCTTTTTCCTTTTCTACCCTACACTCATACATGAACATTTCAGAGCGCAGAGCACCACTAAGCTCAAATAGAACATGCACGAGCATTTCATAGCTCTCTGCACAGCCCTTTTGCCAGCCTTTCCTTTCAAAGAGGCAGCTCCAAGAGTTGCCTGGGGCCAGCGAGAGTCTTCCCGTTCGCCTTGGATCAGGCCCAAAGCGAGGGACACATTTAGATGGGAATGGAGGCACTAACGAAAGGCAGCTTGCCTGCCAGCAGGGAAAATGCAGGGAGACCTACATGGAGGAAGGAGTATTTGAGGGTCAGACTTGAGAGACGAGCCATTGTGTGGCAGATGCTCTGCCAAGCAATCCGTGCTCTCCGTGACTTCCATTCGAGCAGCCTGTTGAGGCACTCAGTTTTGGCTTTGAACTGCGAGGTGAAGACAGAGTATGGGCACTGCCTCACTTTTTTTTAATCCACCAGATTTATTTGTTCAATATATTTTTGCTGTCTTGTTTATTCTTTTTATAAATCTTACTATAACAAAGCAGGATTTTTAAATGGCAGTGGAAAATATGTCAACTGATGATGTTTGGGAGAGTCAAAAAGAAACCCAAGTAAAAGCCTGTATTCAAATTTTGTGAATGGGCAAATGGGTATTGTTCTTCTCACTCCCTTTTTTCTTCTGGATGCACCAGTCAGCCCAGGAAGAGATGTCTCAGAGCAATTCTTTCTGTCTCTTTACCAACAAACAGGGCAATACAAGAGTCTTCAGAGTCCAGGAGTTCCTACTGCCTGTTACTCAAGAACTTGCAAATACACACTGTTTTAGTACCACCCAAGTCAAAATTGAGTCCTCAATCAAAGCAGATTGTCCATGGCTCTCCATTTTTCATAATGCTCTTTCTTGAAAATAGCTTCATTGGAATGATTTATCTACCTTGTTTAGATCTCAGTGCTTTCCACTCACATTAACATGCAGCAAATACAAATGAACTATCTCATCCAAAAGAAAATCCAACAGATCCTTTTATCAGAGTTGTAAGATGATGTGTTTGGATGAATTGTCTAGCAGGGTCCTGACAGAGCTCTGGTTTGTTTAACATTTTCAGCTGTTATCTGGAAGCAGAAGTAGAAAAAATCATTAGTTATATTAGCAGTTGACACCCAGACTGGGGGAGATGAAAGAAAACAAGAAAATTATAGGGAAAATGGAAATCAACTGAGAAGGATTTGAGAATTAGATAAGCATTATCCAAATGATACAAATTTATAATTACATATGTCAACAAGCAGACTGGTTACTTATCAAGTCAGGATAACCTAATGCCACCTTGCAAGATACTCTGCGTGGAATAACAATGGTAATACCTTGTACCCAGAAAATGAGTTGTCTGCTCTTTACACAGTATTTCAAATGCTGTAGAAATTCACAGAGACATGGAGATCACAGCAGGGGAAAAGCACCTACCACTGAAAAGGAAAGAACACAAATGATGGAAAGACTTAAAATGCTATTGCATGGGCATTTTGCTCTCCAGGCTAATGAGAAGAATTGAGCTCAACTACTTAATGACCACAAATCTTCTGCAATGCTGTGTTCTGGTTCATTGTGTACCTAAATTATGGCTTTCTGAATGGTACATAAGATGCAGTTCCCTGCAACCCAGATTTATTCACATGTGCAAAAGAAGAGGAAATATCTAGACAAAGGTAGCTGTCGTGCCTGAGATGGCTCAGGAGCCTCACTGCATGGTGGAATCCATGTGAGTTACAGGCTGGGCTGTGTATGTGCTGGAGGCAGAGCTGAGCCTCTCTGCTGGAAAGGCTTTCCTTAGACTGTGAGCTCTTGCACTGTGAGCCATTGCAAAGTCCCAGAGACTTGCAGAGGTTGGGTAAGAGGCAGTGAGCCTTGTGAGTGCCACTGCCTAGCTGGAGAGAATCTGGCATATGGCAGCTAGTGTGCATGGGCAAAGGATTCTGTCTCATTTCCAGCTTGAAGGCCATCAGACAGACATCAAATGAAAATCTGAGCCTTAAATCACCTATGAAACTTCCTTACTCTGCCTGCAGTCTACTATTTGTTCCTGGCTCACCATGGCCAGCTCATAGTTCCCTATCGTCCCTGTCCTCTATTTCCAGTGTCAATGCTCCTGTCCCACGCTCACTCCCTTTGCCTTTTGTTTCACCCTGCCTCTATCACAGTCCCTGGGCACATCCTGATCTTTCCTCTTGTGCTCTCTGAATCTGCAGGACAGAAGTAATTACAAGGTCTCCTTTTTTCCAAAATATTCCCATATTCCTGTCCCAGACATTCATTTCACAATCAACCAAACACTCCTGGAAACCATCATACCTCTGAATATTACAGGGGTTTTTATCTTGCAGCCCTAAAGATACTCTCTACAGTAAATATAGCAATACAAACCTATGTTAAGATGATGAATGTCCAAAAGTCATGTCAAAATCTCAGAATGCTGCCATGAGGGTCTAGGCATGATTGGAGTGCCTCAGCACATCTTGGACAGAAGTCTCAAGCTTAACCTCCCTGGGTGGGTATTCTCCACAAGCTGTCCTGAGCTGCTTAAGCAGAGGGGACACAGTTAAACCTACATCTTGGTCCATGGGCAGAGTGTTCCATGCTTGTAGACACTGGGAATAGCATGGTACCATGGAAAACTCACTTGCTTGTGGTTTTCCCTTCTCATCTTTCAGTGAATAATTTAGGATTTGTACTCACTTGCAAGGGTCTTAGGTTGGCAATGGCCAAGTGAACACACGGGGCCTTTGGACACCTCCACCCTCGCCCTGTTATTTTGTTCCCAAGATGCATCTCAGCAGGATTTGCCCCCATTGTCTCATTTCTTTCTGTTCCAAGGTAAGGAAGAATGAATGTCCAGGAGCGTTGCTGAGGTATCTGCACAGGCCGTCAAATAGCTAACATGCTCCATGCTGAATTCCAGTATGGCCCCCATGTTGGGTTATAGTCAGGCTGTGTCCATAACAGTGAACTAGACCATTATGGCATTGGGACCAAACATCCAGGCCAGTTGGAGGGAGGCCAGAGAACAGTGGGCTAGTGAATGAGCCTCCTAAATAAGGCAGCAGCCAGCAAACCATCCACTGGGTATGCTGCCTGGAACACTCCTATTGCCAGACGAGATCCAAAATTTGTTCAGAGGGAGTATCAGCTGCAATGGGCCATGCTCATGCCAGAGCATGTGCTAGCAGTGTGCTAGCACAGACTGTCATCTTCCAGGGCCAAAGAAGGTGGCCAGGCCTTCTTGGATACACTAGGATGGACTGAGTCACAGAGTCTGACTTTTCTCCTTCTGAATAATGATACAACAGCATCCTAGAATGTGGCAGCCACAGAACTGGAAAAGGTTTGGGCTTCATCCTCTCCCTGGGAAGGTGGGAAGGTATATACTGAGTATTTCCTTCCCACTTGGTCTCCCCAAGGTGAGACGAAATCCATCAGCACTTTTGTCTTCATGCAATCTGCTTGGGGTAGGTATGAAAATATACTTAATTACTTTCTTCAGTAAAATTTCTTTGGTTCTAAGGTTACTTTCGAAGTTTGCTCAGATTCTTCAAGACTGCTTTACCCACACATCTTTCTCAGTGTAAATATGGTTTTGCTAACATGCTTTGCCAAATGACACAGAATTTTCTTCCCTGATGCCACTGAAGTTTAGAAGTAGTTGAATGCAGCTTTGGAGATATATATATATTTATATATATATATATATACACACACACACACATATATATATATATATATATGTTAAGGGCAAAAATCTTTCACATGGAACAAAATATATGGCAGATAGAAATACCTTGCTTCATTGTAATTCATGAGTGATTCTCTCAAAAGCAGAGTTGTCTACCTGCATAAGACTAGGATCACAAGAGGAGCAGTACATCCAAAACTGAGTCTGACTTTACAGCCATTCTGGCCAAATGTCCTCTTCCAGCCCCAACTGTGTCATCCACAAAAGCTGCAATCTCCACTCCCCTTACCTACACGTCACTGCTGCTAGCCACAGGTCTTTTAGTTCAAGAGAGTCCTCAGGCATCCTTGGCACATTGCACACAAATAGCTCAAATTATTTAAATTACAGGGTTTTTCTAAACCAGCTCATTTGACTGAAATGGTTCAAGAAGCTTTTATTTCAGCAAATCTTCCAGGAGATTGAGAGGGACATTCAGAAGACAGATAGCAATCTGCAGTTGAAAGTTGCGACATCTCCCATAGATGTGGTTCCTTGCTCAGCATTCCAGTTATTAGCATAGTATGTTCCCATTTGGAGGACAGCTTTCCTAGGACACCACCTCTTGCACCTTCCCACATGGGTGGAGTTTGCAAGGAGAGGAAATGAAGGCCAGGCAGCTATGCCTGAACACTCTTGCTCTCACATATCTCCTTTGCCATTTTTTAGAGCCTCATCTGGCTTTTTAGAGAGGCTGCTAACCTTACCTCCCACTACTGAGTCTCCTTAGACCATTGCAGCTGCTCCCAAAGGAGCTGAGGCTGTGTAGGATGAGGGAGTTACAAGAGCAGACCCCAAAAAAGCATGTCTAGTCCTTCCCCTTCATGCCCATTCCTGCAGCACAAATAACACCGTCCTGACCTGCTCATTCCCACAGCTGGAACAGTGTCTCAGGCAGTGGCAATGACTGAGGAAAAGGCTGGAAGACAGAGAGAGAGGAGGAAAATGTATCTAGGATTCTGCTTCCAACTCAGACTGTCCTCAGGTTGCTCTCAGCAGTCCTGGCATCTGCTGAGCCTGGCAGGGCAAGTGAGGCACACAGAGGTGGTGGCAATGGGGGCAAGGAATGTAACCTCTTCTTAGAGACCCCAGAAAGTGGAAAGGGGAAGGGCAGCAATCCTGAAACCTCAAAGCAGCACCTTACATATCTGTCTTCTTCCACATTTATTTCTAAACATCATCCTTGTGCTGAGCTCACCCCTCAGAGAGGGAAGTGGCTGAGGTAAGTGTGAACTGAAGTGCCCATGCTACAGCTGGGGCTCTAAGACTTGTTTCCCTCTGCAATTTATCTTCTACACACTCACTGCTTTGCCACTTTTTGTTATTGCACCACTTACATTTCAGGATATCTCTGTCACTCTCCCAGCTTATAAGCTCAGGAAAGCAGTTGCTGTGCTGCCAGGACCCTATTTGCTTGCCTTTGTCTACCATTTCCAATACAACTGGCATGAATGAATAAAGAGAAATGCCGCAATATTCCTAGTCACTGATATCCTCCTTTCCTTCTGAACATCACTGTACATCTCCAGGTGATGGAAGATATTTTGGTATCAGAAACAGAGTCATATTCATCTGTATTTCAGACTAACATGACATCAGTGAAATCCCAGCCCAGACTGCAAGGTTTGGGTTTGTCTGCTTGCTGCTGGCAGCAGGATCAGTGTGTAGTTACCTAACCAAGGGCCAAATGCTGCATTGCTCAGGCACAGAATGGGGTTTTCAAAGTGCCTGGGGACCTTGAGTTCCTAATGAAAATAGCACTTGTACCCACAGCCTCACAGCCTCACTCGGAGCTGTCTTTGGTTTCAACAGCAGATAGGGACAGAAGGACCTAGAGTTCTCTGACTCACTTCATAGACACTTCAATGAAGGAAAAAGTCACACAGAGACCTAACATGCAACCAAAAGCAGACAATACTTTATAACCACAGACTAGTCACTCTGAGTCCTGAGCACCTCTCAAAGGTAACTGTATTTTGTCTTAACAGAGGTGTCAAGAGATGGGAGAGGAATTATCAAAAGGTGGGTTTCTGGAGCACAGACAAACATCTAATGCCTCAGGCTGAAAGATCATAATCCACCTAGGGTTTTATGGGTCAAAACAAGAAAATTAAAAGGAGGGGTCAGCAAGTACAAGTGAGCATAACTCCATTAAATTATCACTACATACCATATATGTAGACTTGACCCAGTTGAAAAATTACCTACAAATTGGTCATGAAGTTTAAAAAAATCTTAATCCATCAGTTTTAATAAATGAAGCTGAAAATACTTTCCTCCTTTTCTTTGTGTTTTTTTTAACTCAAAATTGATGTATACTTTGAGCTATCATTCAAACTATGAATTCAAAGATGACAAGAGACAGAGTAAAAGCAAAAGAGGCTCAGCCATTAAATCAAGTCCTATAGAACTACTGAAAAGAACAGGACTAGAGTGTTGGCTGGTGCAAAGTGCCTTCAATCCTTTAAAGCCTCTGACTTCCACCTTCTGGGGTAGCTCTTGTTCAAGCCCCTCCTCAGCTGTTTGGAACCTCACTGCTAAGATCACAAGAAGTTCCTGGCCCTACCTGGAACTCATATGTAGCCTTGAAAAAACAAACAAATAAAAGGTAGAAGAAACTTTCTTTGTCCTGTGAAATGCAGAGAAGCCAGAGAAAGGGAATCAGAAATAGCTCTTTTACACCACCAAAAGAGAAGGCTGAGACCTCCACTTGTGTGACAGCTGAAGACTCTAAGACATGTAAAATAGCTTGTGGCAACAGCCTGAAAGTGTCTTGCAATATCGTGTCCTCATTTTGCCTGGGCAGATGATGAAACTGCATTGCACTAACTCAGAGCTCACTGTGGGCATTGTGCTGCAGCTGCACAGGCTGTCATTACGTGGGGTGCTGCCTCCTGCCCCTGCTGCCCACACCTCCAGGGCTGAGCGCAGGGCACAGGCAAGGGACAAACTTTCTGCTGGTGTAAAATGGCAGAGCCCCACCAGATTCCCTGAGACCTCATTGATTTACAGCATCTGAAACTATGGCCCCTGCTATGCTTAAAGTCTGAGACAGGCTTTCATTGGACACAAAAGAATACGCTTTGGGACGCTTTGAAACCTGTGCTGTGCGCAAGCTAGGAGCTAAGCGATTCCCAAGACTTTCTGTGAGCCATGTACAAGCACACATTGTGCAGCGAGTGCAGGCAGGCTTCACCAGACACACAGACACAGAATACGCTCCCTGGGATGTGCCAGGGTGAAGAAGAGATTTCTAAGTCACTTCATTTTTACTGGAAACTCTGCGCCAGTCCTCCCACATCCAGCGCAGTGTGCACTCCTCGTAACCAGCATTGTCTGAACTTGTGGTATTTTAATAAACCTTCCTGCCAAGCCAAAGACACATCACCTTTGTCCAGAGGAGGATCCCAGCTGCAGCGAAGTCCAGAGAGTGTGAGCTCTGCTACAAAGCAACACATAGGTATGTCAAACAAGTTCTATTAAAAATAACTGCTCTACGTACTGCCTGGAGTGGAAGGGGGCACAGGCTGTTTAGAGAGTGCACATGAGAGTGACAGATTGCAACAAAAAGTCCTTTCACTGTACACAGAGAAAAAAATGAGACAGTACAAATATGAATGCCTCTTTTTTATTTCATAGGGACAGGTTGGCAAAAGCAAATTATTGGGATTGGGCTGCACAGAAGAGAGGAATTTTCTTTTTTTTTCTGGAATCACGATTCATCTTCATTATTCAGTCACTCAAGCTTCCTTGAAAACAGAGTGCCACTGAGTTATGGCAGTCATAGATTAATTCAGCTGAAAAATATATGTATAATAATGAAAGAAAGTAAAGCTGGTCTTCTTGTGCAGCCCTACCAAGAGACAGCCAGACAAAAGTATAAAAAAATTGACTGTCTGGCCAAGAATGAAATTGCTGGCAAGTCTGGTTTCAACCCTGCTATTAGCTTTCTTGCAGCTGCTTCAACTACCCAAGCAGTACTGAGATAAGTGCGTTGTCTGAAGTCCTTTTTCTTTCTAACTGTGGGTAATATATTTATTTGCATATAGCCTATTTCTGATTAAAACCTCATCTGAAAGAACTTAGGAGCTAACAGTCAGCCACCTTAAACAAAACAAAATAAAAAATAAACAAAATCCAAGGGTTTTGATTCCAAACAAGGCACTCAGAAGCATTCCTGTGTTTCAGGATGATGTTTCCTCTGTGGGCAGAGGCCTTCCCAGCTGCGTGGCACATGGGGCAGCTCTGCAGTGCCACAGGGGCAGGACACAGGTGGCTGCACAGGGAGGTGGCTGCGGAGGCCGTGTGCTCTCAAAATTCCTTTCCTCTGTGCAACAGATGGATGGGCAGAAAAGAGTGGCAGGGGTGGATCTGCCTCCCTTGTGCTGGCACTGCAGCCACGTCCATGACACAAGGAGCTCTGAGCACAAGCGTTGTGTGTGTCTGGGGACAGAGGGGGGACTGGGCTAAAGGCTGGCTGGAATCTCGCCCCTGTCCCAGGAAGATCGCGCCTGAGTGCTGATGGATCGGGACAGGAGAGGTCATGCTCGGGGTCTGGCCCTCAGGAATATATTTTGGACCTGATCTAATGATAAAGTGAGACATTATGCCAGCCTTCAGGCTCACTCAGCTCACAGGCATGCCATTAAGGTTTCCTCTCTTTGGAGGTGTAAAGCACTTCTGTTGCAAGCCCAGTAAAAGAAGGTACTGTCTCAGGGTGGAACAGAAAAGGTTATGGAAGATGTGCCAAGAAAGCGCCTGTGCTCTTCTTGTTCCAAAGCACGGCAGGGCTTTAAAAAAATTGAGAAGTTTCAAAAGGCATCCAGCAATTGTTTTTTAGGAAACAAAAGAAGCACTTATGGGTTAGGTTTTCCAAGTTAACTGCATTAGTAGATACACTAAACAGACAGCTTGATCTGGATGAGTCACACAGCAGAAGAGGAACAATGACCTGTGTGTTCCCCCAGTAAAAACCGTTCATTTTTTTGCTGTCAATAAAGATTTTTTTTAATATAATTGCATTTGGGCAGTCAATTGGGAGGGTGTGGCTATTAGAAGATCACCCCCTCCCCCAGGGAGTCAAATATTTGGCAGGGTGTCAGAATTTCAGGATACCCTAAGGCAGGCTACTGCACCTTAAAATAACTTCAACACACCTCATACCATGCCTGGATGTTGAATCAGCCCAGAGATGTCAATCACGCACTGCCATTCATGGCAGAATCACCTCAGTTGCTCTGAACCTCACTTCTGAACTCACAGCTTCCCTTCACAGCAATCAGAGGAGGTGTGGGTATGTGTGTGTGTGCTTGTGTGTGCCTGTGTGTGTGTGTAATTCCCCAGTCTTCACAATAACAATTCCACCCTTTCAGCCTCCTTGTTGGGAAACAGCCCTTGTAGAACAGCAAGTTCCTCTTTCACAACAGCTGCTGAAAGGAGGCAGCACAGCTTGGCAATGGCAGCAGGAGACAGCAAACCTGAGCTTTCCCCTTCGAAGTTTATAGGGCTTTGCTACCAGCAGGCCTGTCAGTGTGATTTAACCCCACCTAGTAATTGTCAGCTTGGCCCCTATAACTTGTTCAGAAGTATCTGTTCATGAGATGAGCGTATCTCAGCTCCCTGAGAGCTTTTCTTGAGACACTAGGTCTGGCTTTCAGAGGGTCTGAGGTTCCCCTGGTATTACATTGCACTCTGCTGCGGTGGTTGCTGTGGTGGTTATTTATCTGCCCTGGAACACTATCCCACAGCCAGGATTCTGCCCTGCTGGATCCACATGTGCTCTAAATCCTTACTGACTTCAGGTCACTGCTCAGCTTCCCTCGAGAGCAGTATCCACGTGCAGCACCCAAAAGCAATGATACAAAAGAGATACTATTTGTTGAAGTATCTGCCTTAGTCACTCCTAGCTTCTTTTTTCCAGCTGTAAATAACAGTGAATACAGATGTGTAAAGATGCATAGGTGGGTGCCAAGTGCTTTGTACACACAGCACACGATGCATTGCTTTGCTCTTCAGTTTAGGAAAAGATGATTTTCCATGCTTCACTTTGCTGTCACACCATCACACCATCCCTGAAGTTGTCATCTAACAAATCACATCAATTCCCATGGAACTAACTCCAAAAAACGACTTGCACATCCAAATAAAACCTGAATTATGATGTTATTCTTTCTTGGATATAACCAACCCATGGCTTCATATTAGGGCAAGATTTCAGAGATTAACTTCAAGATTTTTTTGTGGACTAAGAAGCCCCGAGGTTGGAGAAATTGCCTTAATTTGTGCAAACCACTAGGTGGAAGTGCTGCTCCATCTCAGCCCTGACGTCCTCAAAGCCTCTGGAATCAGCAGCCAGGGCTCGAGCAGCCCTTGACAAAATCTTGTTCCTAAGGAAGCAAAAGATGAGGAACCAGCAGCCTCGGTCCTCCTTTTTTTGCAAAGCAGAGATGCAGTTCCAGTGCACCCAAGTATCTCGGGAAACATATATCAAAATCAACATATAATGAAATCACAGCAGCAAGGCTTGTGACAATGAGGCATAAATCCTAGAGTGTGCCTTCAGAAGGAGAGACAGATGAAATTATCATTTCATAACACAAGCCATTTATGAATTATTAGTAATTTATAATGTGTTTTTAGGGGTGCGGGCAGAACCTGGGGAAATGAATGGGCTTTCTTGGCTTTTCTCTAAAATAATAAATGTCTTTTCTATACCATTTGCCCTCTCCCAATTCCCAGCTTCTAGCCACTGCCTGTAAGCCCACTCAGCATGAGGTAACACTATAGCTCCTTCTTCTGCTCCCCCCAAAATGAACCATGTCTTATAGCAGCTGGCCAGGGCAGCACGTGCCAAAAGGAAGTTCCAGGGGTAAATTCTGCCCTAAGTTTGTCTGCTCAAAGCCATGTGCCCTGCAGTCTCACCCAAAGCTGACCTAGTAAAACCAGACAAACAACTCATCTCCCTCCTCTCCATCTGCCTTCTGTGCTCTCACTCTCTCACCTCAGCAATTTCATTTTGCTCACTCTGAAATCCTGGGACCACCAGGCACTTCATATGTCCCTCACAGGCCAAAGGCAGAGCAGGGTAATCCTGAAGGGAAACACAAGAAAAATGCCAACACAGGAGGGTTAAAGGCAGGCTGAGCCTAGCAAGCATCGTCTAGACTTTCAGTCTCATGATTCAGTGTGTCTGATGTAAAAGTATTTAAATAAGAGTTATGTAAATAGCATGGCAGACAGATAGATTATTTAATATAATCAAAGTGAGATAAGGCCCAGGCCCCAATCCTTCCCTGAAGTAAGGCTGCTTTGTGCCATCCTCACAATGCAAACAGCCCTGAGGCTGGAAGACCCAGCCAAGGGAGGATCACCCCAGTGCAAGGAGATCATCTCGTGGCCTGCCACCAGCACAGCGGCTCCTGCACAGCTCCTCCATCCCTAAAGCCAAGAAAAGGGCATTCGTGAGAAACCTCCATATCCAGCTGGTCTCCACTGCCATATTAGCACCTTGGAGACACTGTCATTTGGGATCATTTGGAGCAGACTTCCTCTGAGCTACACTGGAGGCTTCTGCCTGCAACTGAGACAGCTGGAGACTGCAACCAGTGATAATAAAATGAGCAAACTTATTCCTCACCTCTTCCCCTTCCAGCAGGATTAGCCTCAAAAACAGAGTTGAAAATGGCCCATCAGGTAGAATAGAGCTTCCCTCTCATTATCCTGTTACCACCTTTAGCATATTCATCTGAGTTTTACCTACTTTTTAATGTCCCAGGGCATGACTGCACCGCAGCAGCTGCTTGTAGGATGGGCCCTGCTGAGCTAGCTTCAATCCCCTTACTGGGGGACTGACAGCACTGTAAACACAGAAGCAGAGGGTTGGCACAGTCTGAAAAACCTGCTGAAGAAGCCAGCACAAGCAGCCAGAACCCACAGCATGGCACACAAGAGCAAGGCTCGCTCAAGTTTGCTGACAAGGAGCAAGAGCTGCTGCAGTGCAAAGGTGCCCTCGTGTGATGCAATTGCCGTCAGCTCCCCTAGGACACAAGGCTTCTCACTAAATTGGTTTGTTTTAATTTCACAGTGAGGTGACACCGCTTGCTTGACATTGCCCCTCTCTTTCCCGTTAAATGTATCGGCCTGACTTGGCTGAAATTAACACACACAGGCTTAGCAAACTTAAGTAAAGTTTAAGTAAGGACTGTGCTGCTGGCACTTTCCACAGTACCACACCCTCTTACCTCTTCTTCCCATTCAGGTCACTCTTAGCTCTTCTGATTACATCTTCTTTTTTTCTCCCCTTTTTCTTACTTGGTATCTGCTCCATCTAATCTTCTCATCCACTTTGAATGGGACCAACCAGTTCTGCTTCCAGACATAGCCTGACCCACAGATCATCGATTATGTCAGTGAAAAACAGTTTATTTGGGGTTTTTTTAAGACAGGAGAGTTAAGCCTATCAGGGACAGGTGCACTGAGGTATAAATGTGCTTTGTGCAGGTGCACCATAGCCTCCCTCCCACGGGGAATGCAGAGGATTGAAGCAGTGCAATGGAAACGAGTGCTGGTGTTTTTTACACGTGCACATCAAGCATGCATGGCTTTTGCACACACGCTAAACCAAGACGAGCACATGTGGTGCCTCTCCCTCTCTGCCACAGTCACTCAGTGGTGGGCAGCAATTGAATGCATCTTCTTTCAGCCTGCAGACAACGGTAACCATCTAAAGGCAGCTTGAAAGGAGGACAGATTTGCTCAAACTTCCTCCACTCCTACCTTCTACCCAAATTAATGTTGGAGTAGATAAGGTTGGAGAGCACTTCCCTTTTTAAACCTTTCCTTAGTTTAAATGGTCTGACTCATCAGCAACACAAAGATGACAAAATGTCTATTCTCCCTCCCTGCTCCCCCGGCCCCCCAACCCCCCCAAAAATTTTGGCACGATTTTGCTATCAAATTAGGGCACTCAATCCATGCCAGTTGGAAAAAATTAATATATGGGCTCCCAGCACACTCATTGTATATGATTAGGATTTGGGGAGGGTGCGGAGCATAACATCATCATGGGCAGAAAGTGAAAACAGCCAAAGGAAACGCCTACACTCTTCCTTTACAAAAGCTGCTTGTTGTGTCTGTCTGAACAATTGTTAAAAAACCTGGAGGGGAATTAGAAGGAAAAAGATAACCGACTTTATTAAGAGCAAAAGATTGATTGAGCAATTGATTGCACTTAATTGCAATGGTGCGAGCAAGGAAGATGATTTCAGGGTTGTTTTTTTGCTTTTTTTTCTTTTCCTTGTCTTGTAGACAGTCCTGCCACAAAACTGTACAAGCAGGAGACTAAGTTACCAAGCTGAGAGCTCGGGTCTGCTCCTTCTCCCAGGGCATTGCTTGCCTGGAAGCAGCTGTCTGGAAGAGCTACCCCTTCCACAGCACTGCCAACTGCAATAGTTGAGGCCTCAGAAAAAAAGGAGGAACTTGAGAGTCACAAGGTTAAACTACAGAGGTTGGTTTGTTCATGTGTTTCTTCCCAGAACTTTTTTTTTTTTTTTTTGCTTCTGAGGTATGCTCACTCTCACAGGATGCTTTCCTCTCAAACAATAAGGTCTAAAGGTCTAAAAACTTTTTTTTTTTTTTTTTTACAGAATGGAAAGATTCTCTTTTCATCAGTCCATTTCAGGAGTGGAGTTCTTAAAAAAAATGTTATCCAATTCATAATAATAAAAATTGGAAGAATTATATTACTGAAACCTCACTTACCAAAGGGACAGAGACAAAATTTGTATGGGGAATGTTTTAATGAAGTAGAGACTTCATTTTCTGGAGCTATGCACATATTAACGAAGCTGCAGCACAAGAGAGAACTAGCTCAGGGTTTCACAATCTTTTTCCCCAAAACAGTCCTCAAGGGGAAAATGATTATGTGCATGAACAGTTAAAATAAAAGCAAACCCTGAGCTAACCCCTTTGAATGAACAATTCCTGTTAATGTATTGTTATTACCTTACTATATATCACCTTCATTTTCCTCTTAAGCAGCAGGAAGGACAGACATTCATACTGCACAGATAAGAGTGTGATTTCCAGTGAAAACAAAGGTTTCAGCAGTTAGGTTTGTATTTGTTTTGTTTAAAATCAAATTACAAGGTACATGGGCCCCAAACTTATCTAAACAGAGCAGTCAGTACGCAGACTCACAGGGTCAGTGGAGTTGGAAGGGACCAGATCAACGGGGAAGGGACCTTGTTTTGTGATCACCCCACATTAATAAATACAAAGCCCTCTTGCCTGTGAGGGCAGGTAGTAGAACTGGATGGTCAGGATGCCCTGTGTGAGGCTCTGCCTGCCCTCCCAGGTGCTGGCAGCTGGTACCCTGCAGAGCTGCATGCTCTGAGGATGCATGTCACATCCACTAAGCTCATTTGCCTACTCTAAGCAACAACAGAGGCATTACCCAAGGACTTGTGGGTGAGCAATCTTAGTAAGAAAGCAAAACAAGAGAGGAGCACCATTGCAAGAGCAAATGGCCAATGTTGCAGATTGAGGCAATACGAATAGACAGATGGCCATGGAAATGTAAGGACTGAACAACTGTCTTGTGACCTTCCTACTCACAAAAAAAACCTGAAAAAAAAACAAATTAAAACAAAACCAAAAAAAAATCTGAAAGCAAAAATATTAAAAGCAGGACAAATTTCTCCACTACCCTTTTTCATTTTCCACTGTGAGCCAAGAGCTGCATGGATACAGCAAGAAGACTAAGGGAACAAATAATGCCTTTTACAGTGGCTTTTTCATATCAAATTGACCGAGGAACAAACCAAAATCGGGACAAACCAGCATAAGCTTGTCTCTCTTGGTCAGATACCCATCTCCTGTGCCAGCTGCCACCATTGCCAGCCTCCTATAGGCCTCCTGCAAGTCCCAGTCATCTTCCCTCCACAGTCACTTTCTTTCCTGCCAGGAGTTCCATTTTCCCAGGTTTGATGGCTGAGCTGCTCATCCAAGCACTCCCTCATCCATTCCAGTGAGAACACGCCAGGTCAGCAAATATGGTTTACTATATGGGTCTTTCCTAACCAAGTTCATTGGGACTAAGGTGGGTTGGGAAACCAGAAGGTGAGTGATTCCACCAGACCTGAGAAGTCACTGACCTGTGGCAGAGGGACAGCCACCATTCAAAGGAAAAAATCAACCTTGACATTCAAAGGATTTCATGTCATTGGGCCTTTACAGCCCTATTTGCTCTGTGGCCACCCTGCACAGGACCACTGGAGCACTCATGCACACAATTCTCCTCTTCTTGCAGACAGTCACATCACTCTGCAGCTACAATTACCTGTACCTAGTGCTCGTTAAGTGCTTTGAAGATTAAAAGCACAGATACAAGTGTTAAATATTGTAATTATTCATACTACGTAACACTGCTGCACTGAAAGCAGGGAGGGGTTGTTTTTTTGTGTTTGTATGTGGGAATACCATGACAGCTGCTCCTTTCTGTATGTGAATTGCTGCCAAGGACCTTGATAAGGGATTGTGCTTGAAGGAAAAGAACTGAGTCTGGGAGTTTTCTTGGAGTGCTGCATACCACAGTGAAATTAAACTGCGCTCTTACCAGGCTTCCACAGTCAGAGTCTATTTCTGCATGTGCTGATTGCCCTGAGCTGCCTCTGGCTCCAGGAGGAGCAGAGGTGACTCTCTGCAGCACAGCAGGGCTTGGTCCTACAAGCGGTGTGCAGAGGCAAACACACTCAGGTCAGACAAGAGCTTGGGAGCAGCCCTGCAAGCACCAAATCCTGAAGTCTGTGTTTCTGCTGTATCCAGGTCACACTCGGGGCTTTAGGGAAGAGCTCTCCCTGAAAGAGTCCAGGGCAGAGAGGAGTTTAGTCTCTTCTTTCTGTTAAGGACACCTCCTGACCTTCCAAGCACAGCAGAAAAGGCTTGAGCCTGACCATGGTTTTCCCACACACTGTGCTCTTCTCCTGCTCTGTCTTCCTGGCACTGACTCACCCAGCCCCAATGCCCAGGGGGAGCAGCCAGGCTGAAAGCCCCTGGCTTTGCTCTGCTCTTCTTTATTGTCAGAAACAGGTGGGAGGATGAGGTTGTGAGACCAGCACGTAGTTCATTACTACCTTGCTACTGCTCCAAATTATGTCGGGAGCTGGGCTGACACCTACCTGGCTCTCTGTAGCCAAATACAAATAAGACTGGCCTGAATTTGGGTCATGTCTGAGGATAAAGCCATGAGTGACCTCTTCAGTCTGTGGCATGGTGTTAAGTGTATTTCTGTGCACTCCTGGTCTCTGTGACACAGCACATACAGCCAAAGGCTGTAGCATTTCATCAGGCAGTGCTTCTCTAGGTGCACTGGGAGTTCCTCTGAGCTAAGATTCAAAAGAAATCTTATGAACTGCTGTTTATATGCCTCATACCTTTCCTTCCCTGTTCTGCAACAGCCCTGACCAGGTCTGAGCCTCTCTGCATGAGGAGGCAAGTAGATCCCATGGCTCAAGATGAAATGATGCTGTGACCCATCTCCTTCTCACAGTCAGGCAGCTTTTGGGAAGAGATGGGAACTCTGAAAGTCTGGGGAGCAACCTTCCCTCCCCCTCCTGCACTCTCACACACACATACACAATTCTGAAGACATAAAGCCACAAAAAGGGTGGGCTGTTCCCACTGGAAGAGAAAATATCAAAGTAAAGTAAGCACCTGAAAACTTACCCTCTCAAAGAGGATCAACGTAAGTACAGGCAGCTGCTGATGGTATGAGCAGGCATCAAGCCAATAAGACCCAGCTTAAGAGGTGTTCAAGAACCTGCAGCTTTCTCCGACTCCCATAGGGCTTGAAGGTGCTCTGGGAAATCCAGTCACGTTTCAGTCCCACAAAAAGCCCCTGCTTTAATCTGAAACCTACTGACAGCAACAGCACTGGATTTGGAATTAAAGATTTGGGATTATACCTTCAGTATTTTGCACAGAAAGTATACTTGTCTGTGTTTTAAAAGGGGCGAGGAGGACAAAAAAAAAGCATTAAAATATATATTCACTTGAGAACACTTTAAAGCTCATAGGGCAGTTGGGAGAAGGCAGGAAGGTAGCAGAGGATGAAGGACTAGCAAAAAAGAAGCCCGGGTGTGTCACAGGGGAAGGGAAAGGTTGTAGGAGGAAGCGTGGGAGGCAATGCAGACAAGCTTACTAAATTGCAAGGCAAAACGTGGATTTTGTCCCCAAGCAAAACACCTCGGTAGTGCTGTCAGGTCAAGCTAATAAAGAGAGCTCTTCAGAGACTCCGACGTCTGTCTGTATTTCCTCTCTCGCTAAGAGGAAAAATAATTAATAAGCACCTTCTCTCTGGCAATCAGCAACTATTTACATCAGCCTATGTGAAGATGGCAGCCTCCCTGATCACAAAGCACACCTTCTCAGGAGCAGTGCAGCTCCTGCTCCGTCAGCCCTGTGCCGAGCTGCTGTCTGCAGCACCACCCCTGACTCAGAAAAAGCCCCTTTCGGAAGGGGCTGAAGGTTGGCAGCACCTCCTGCACAGGCTATAAAGAGAAACTCGCTTTGGAGGTTTCTAAAGCTTCAGGTGGTTTTCTGCAGGCATGAAAGCCAAGCTCCAGCACTGGCAGAGTCTTTACAACAGAGGTTTTGCTGTAAAGTGTAAGCGTTACTGGCAAAATGCAAAATTCACAGTGAATTCAGTAAGTAATAGCACAGCTTCCTTTGTTTACTACGCAGAGGACACAAGAAAATTAAGCTAATCTGGTGCTTGTCCAAGCCACTGCTAAAAACATTTTTGACAAAAGCTGACCTCTTTGCTCCTGAATAAATATTAGCCATTTGTTTGCGCGTTGTGCAGCCAGTTTGGTAGACAGGCAAGAAAAAACGAGCAAAGAACTTATTCGGTCATTTTTTTTCCCCTGCACCAATTGTCAAATAAATTATTCACAAATACAAGCTTCCATCATTCATCCAGCACTAGACTAAACACTTTCTACTAAACTTAGTTTTCAGCATCATGTTTCAGTTTATAGTTACGTTTTTCCCTGGGCAAAGCGAGCCAGTCATTAGACAACTCTCATAGGTTTCCACTAAACATGCTTGATTAAGTCCTTTAAGAAGGAGTAGGTGGAGGAAATTGTGCTTTAAAGTCAATGGGAACATTTCCATTCACTTCAATGGGAACTGCACTGGAAGAGATAACATTATTTTGAAGAGTTAACGAGTATATTTAAGTCTGTGCAAAAAAAAGCTATGCCACTGTTGCACAGCTTTCAGAGTAAGAAACCAGTCTCAATGCTGGAACTGCCTAAACCAGCAGTTTTCCCCAACAACACCTCACAGTCTTTCCTGGCAGAGAATGCCCACACACGAAATCCAGCAGCATCATCCAAGCTCTAGTCTTGCTCACTCTTCAGTGGCTGAATTTCTGTGACTGCATGCAGCGTGGTGGTGCTGAGCTGGTACAGGTGTTCACCTTTAATTTTTCCAAGCCAGAGACACAACTGATGCAATTCAGTTTAATGGCTTGAGGATCTGGCCTCATTTGAAAGGGAAAGAAGAATATGAAAAAATAAAATAATTTTAAACAGTAATTCGAATATGAATTTCTGGGCTGATTTACTTCAATGCCACGCAGCCGTGCAAGGTCAGGATGACACACAAGCAAGAGACCTCTGACACAAAATAACTACATGAAGCTACTACATTTGGAATTTCTACAGGTAGGCAAATTGAAAAACAGGCACACATCAAGAGCACACCTTTGCTGCAGGTCAGCAAGAAAACTCGGTGTCATTAATTTCTTCAAAGACATTTAGATGGAAGCTGCCATTCCCCTAAATTTAGGAGAAAGAGGGACATGATGTACTATTCAGTCTATGCAAATCCATGATGAACACTACTGAGTGCAACACCTGTGCTCACCTCTGCAGAAAGCAATAATTTCAATCGAGTGGCTATCATGAGCTTTTTTCTTCCAAAGGAAGATGGTCTATTTTATCACCAGTCCAATCAGTTCCAGATGAACCCTTGAAGAGTATCTCCCAAGAAAATTATGCTTATTCATTATTAGCACATCAGCTCAAGATCCCAGGCACAGTCGGTGTACAAATGTAGGACACAAGGCGGTCCCTACCCTGCTGAGATTACAATCTCAAAAGTCATAGGTGAAAACAAAACGAAACAAAACAAAAAATAAGCCAAAACCAAAATAGACAAACAGGCTCAGCAAATGTTGAAAGCTAGAGGTGTGGTGGAGGGCTCACATTCCTTCCCTTATTGTGTAGATGCAAGACATGCCCAACCTCTGGAGGGAAACAGATGCTTGGGAGAGACATGAAACCATTCCCATGGCCCAGGCTGGCCATCCCTATCACTGCAACCTTCTTTTGCAGAGCTCTCTCCTATCCAGAACAGTTGTTGTTCCAGTTGTAGGTGTGCCCATGGTGAATATTAAGCAAAACATATCTAGATGTAAGACTCATAACCTTCTGTCCTTCACTCAGCACACTTGGCAGGTTCAGCTCAGAGCTTTCTAAAGGGCCAGTGTTTGGAAGTCTTGCTGTCTGCATTTTTTTTTCCAGAACCTGTGCTTTAGACCTTCAAGCTCAAGGCCTAAGCAACAAGGAGAGAGGCAACAGTATAAAAAGCTATGTGACTCCTGCCAAAATGTGTCACCTCAAGTCACTCCATCCAAAAAACTGCGAGGATCTGGCCAGAGTTGAGACCTGTAAAACACAGAGATACGTGGTGCAGAGATGATAAGAACCTTCCCTTCAAATTTGTCCCACAGCCCAAGACATTATCTGTTGAATCAGACCTTGCGGGTACTCAGACGCCACTCTGCCTACTTTTTGGATCCCACTGGGATTCAGGCTGAGAGCAGGTGCCAAGGTGCTCTGACTCAGGCGGTTGCAGGCATGCCCAGCAGCAGAGCTACCTGTGCTCGCTCGGGGAACACGCACCAGGGAGATGGAGGCACCCACCGAGGCTGCACGGCTTCAGGGTTAGGTGGCTGCTCAGCACGGGCCGAGGGGCATTGGGGCTGCATGGCCTGAACTCCCCTTATGCCCTGTTGCAAGTGACAAAGCTCCCCTCTGAAGCTGGCCCTCATAAAAAACCGTCCAGGTTTCCTCCACACTGTTCTCTCCACTTAATTTAAGTGTGCCTAATCAGGAGATCTACTTAATTGGAATATCTCTGCTAAAGATCAGGCGTGCTTACTAACAATGACTGCATCTTGATCGGGATGGTAATATCACTTAATTGGGATGCCTTCAGGTATCTTAGTGGTTTGGGTTTTTTATGTCTCAAGCTCAAGCTAGTTTTGTCTGTCTGCTCCTCATAAAACAGCTTTCAGTTCCTCCTTAGTAATGATACAGGCAAACGATGATGTAAGTTACTTTAACATTTTTTGCTTCTGGCTGTTAGTTGGTGTGGGAGGGGCAAATTACCTGTTTCTGTGGGTGTTCTTGCCACAGGGACGGTTATGGTAGTTGCAGGCTCCATCCCATGCAAACACTTCTGCCTCCGACAGCCTCCCTGTCACACAGCACCTCTCCAAAAGGCTCTGGTGAATGGAGAAACGCTGGTTTTGGCTACCTGGCAAGCTCATCTAAACTGCAGGAGAGATACCAGCCAGAGTGTCCTATACTGAGTGTTCCCTTTGTAACCGACTGTTTCAGTATTTGCAGTGTCTACAACTCTTTAAGAGCAAAAGTGTGCACTAAAGGAAAGCTGTGAATCTGCCTGTGAACCAACAAACCACACTTATAACCCACTGTTATACATGTGCAATTATTTTTAAATGTAAGCCTTGGCTAAGAATCTCTGCCTCTATTTTAGGGGTTATCAAGTTAAACAGAAAACTTTTTTTTTTTTTAATGAACTATCAAGGGTCCTTTTTTTCATGCCACGCTATCTTAAAATACCTGTACTTGTATTTATCAAGTGTAATACCTCTGATCATCTGGTCATCTGCCACTATATGTAGTTTGGCAATCTCCTCTGCTTTGCAAAATGGGGGAACTGACCTTGCCTGGCTCGGCTGATGCCGTCCTCACATGCACACTTGAGCCGTGTTGCCATCACAGCTGGCCAGCCGGTCTCACTGGGGCAGGAACTGGGGCGTGAGCTGATCAGGTGAGGTGGTGACGTGCCAGAGCCACGCACCCAACACACAGAGGGCTAATGAAGGGGGCTAATGCCACCTGGATAAAAAGGAAAGTCTGGAAGCTTTGCTTTTATTTGGTCAAAGAAGGGACACTTTTTGAGGAGACATTGAAATACATACTGCTGAAGATCTTTTCTTCTTCACTACAACTTTTCTGTTCAAATCATGCCTACCAGTCTGTTTACAGGTTGGCAGAAATGCACCGTGTGTGGCCTTATGTAGGCAGAGAGGGAGGGAAAGAATCAGAAACTGCTGTTGTAACACACTCAGGAACTGAATGGTGACTTCTTTTACCTTTAAATGGGATGCTGCCTCATTTTGAGGGCAGAGATCTACTAGAAAATGGGGCTTGCCTGGGGTCACAGCCCACGGAACTCCCGCAGCTGTGAGTTTCAAGTGCATTTAAAACACCATCTCTTTTGTACATTCCCTGTGATCTGTGGAAAATAATAGTTACATCTTGAGAGCTCTACTTTTTAAAGTGTTCTTTCACCTCTTTTTATTGTACTTTGCTTTTTGTAGAGTGAGACATTGTCTTCTGTATGTAAACAAGCACGGGTTACTTCCAGAAGTGCACAAATAACTGCAAAGAGAGCATTTGTGGCTTCCTAAAAGTGCATATTCAGATATCTAGGTTTCATTACTTTTATTACCATAGCTCCTAGGAGCCTTAAAGGAGGCTAGTTCTTTGGTGTGATTGTACTTAATAACCATAAATGCCTTGTAAAACCTTTGAAATGCCTCGAAAACCGTGGGTACATGTAGGTGTGCTTGTGTGTTTGCGTGTAAATTTACACATCTCTGTGGCCACTCTGTGAAGGCATCTGCCTCTGGGTTTACCAGACAATTTTACGAAGCTGCTCCTTGGAGGTTGAACGCATCAGTAATTGGACAGCAAGGGGGAGGTTAGAAAACAGAAGTATCTTTCCTGGAAACCAACGCTTTTCCCTTCGCAAGTTTTACTGGCAAGCCTGGCAGCCAATAAAGACATTCCTTGGCAGAGGGAGAAATATAAGGCCTGGGCACAGCTGGCATCGCCCAAGCGCTCAACTCTGACAGCGAAACTCGCGACTCCGCAGCGGGGAAGGCTCCGTGTGGCGCTGAATCCCGCGGGCGCCGGCACGCGGGAGCGCGCCCGACACGGGGGCGCGCAGGGCGCGGGCAGGTGCCCGGCGGGGCCCGCGGCCGGCAGGGGGAGCCCGCGGAGCGCGCAGCGCCGCCCGCCGCGCAGGTGGCGCCGGGGCCGAGCGGGGCCGAGCGGGGCCGAGCGGGGCCGAGCGGGGCCGAGCGGAACCGAGCGGAACCGAGCGGGGCAGCACCGCCGCTGCTCACGGGGGGAAGCGGCTTCGCGGCTTCCCGCACTCGCTAGCCCGCTATCCCCCGCGCAGGCATCGCGGCTGGAGGGCGGGTGTCCCCCGCTCAGCCCTTGGCGGAGGGCGGCAGGCTTTGGGCTGGCCCCCGCAGCGGGGCAGCGCCCGGTCGTGGCTCTCGGCAGGGCTGAGCGCCCTCACCGCCGTCCCCCATCCGCACCCCCACTAACTCCGCCGCGCACCCTCCCGAGAAAGCTCCCAGCCCTCAAAAACGAGTATGGGAAAGGCAGGCAATTATGTATCCAGGGGCTGATCTCTATCTGCTACCTAATGACTTGCCAAGTACTTATCACTTCCCAGACTAGGAACTGTCGCTTCATTCTAATGTAAATAAACCCTTACACAAATAAGTCTCTCTCTCCTCTCGTCTGCTAGAGCAATAGGTGGAGATGGAGCGGGACGGGGCTGCTAAGGTTCATACTCCCAGCTTCGTTGCTCCCTGTGTGTTTTCATTTATGTGAATCCAGAGAATCCACTGGATTGAGCCCCCCTCCGCCCTCGCTGCCCCTCCCAGAGAAAGGAAGGAAATAAGGGAGGAAAAGGAACACAAAAGGGACAGGGGACCTTGGAAAGTAAAAGAAAATAAAGTTCCATGTCTGGCTATCCTCTTGTCAGTTTAGGAGTGAATTTTTAACACCCTGAGCCGCTCAGATGATCGTGTTTTACTTTTGGATGCCAAAGCTAGAGAACCTACCAAATAATTAAAGGTTTCTTGCGCACTTGCGGGTTTTTCTCTCTGTGTGTATGTGTGTGTGTGTGTGAGTGCTTCACAGAATGTACTTTACAGCAGAAACAACACAAGTAGTTTCCCACAGCCTGGTTTTTGTCCTTGTTCTTAGTGCTGCGACATCTCTGCGAACCTGTGTCACAGAGACAAATTTTATGTACAACCGCGATAATTATCGTGGGAAGATGAAACGCTCCGACCTCTTGATGGTCTCGGTTCTTTGTAAACTAAACGCAAAATTCCCTTTTAGATACCTAACGTGAAATTAAGGTGTTTCACTCGTGAATGGCACGAAGCCGGTGTCTGCTGCCTCATTTACTGCAAAGGATAATTTATTTCTCAGCCAAGAACGAGAGGCTAAAGATGCCACAGGGAACGGAGTGCTCATTTTCGTATTAAGTTGTGTTATTTATGTCTCAAGATAAAAGACGCCCTGGATTGGAAAACTACCTCGGCATATTTATGGAATTGTTAACCCACGTTAATAAAATAACAATCACGCCTGTTTGCTTAACTGAGTGCCACGCAAAACAGACCTTGCATTTAGAGCTCGGCTTAATTGCACAGGCTTGAGATGGCAGTGGTGCTGGTGCAAGAACGAGAGCGAGGGAGGGAAGAAGGGATTGCTGTCACCCATGTCCAGCGGCTGCAAACAGAGAGGAGACTTTCGGCACAACAGATTTTTCTACTGGTGAAGCACAGATTTGATGCCATCAACTTCCCTCCCTGCCCCTCGAAAGGATGTCAGCGGTTTTCTCCTGCGGTGTCGCCTGCTGTTTAAAGAACGTGGAAAGCTGCATCCTGAGATGCGAAGAGCCGGGCTGGGTGGCTGGTTTTTGGAGTTACAGGGACACTGCTATGATGTTGAAGCCAAAAGAAAGGCAGAGAAGCGAAGCTCTGACTACGTTTAACATAAACAGCCCGGGGCTGGAGAGCAGTTCACCTCCAGGTCTTTGAGAGGAGCGAGAAGGACAACGCACAGAGAATTGTTTGGGTCCACCTGGGCTTTGCCCAGGTCAAATACCAGTCCCGCCGCCTACCGCTCCGATGTCATCTTTCTTTCTGACATCTTCCTAAATAAGGTTGCAAGTGACCACACACACGAATCCTCGGAGGGTTTCAAGACAAACGCGGCTCCCCCGGCCTGGCTCTGCCCATCGGGGCTCCCGCCCCGCCGCCGGCGTCCCTCGCCCGGCCTGGGCAGGCGGCGGCAGCGGGACAGGGGCCCACGGAGGCCGAGGCTGCCGCTGCCGCCCTGCTGCGCTCCTGGGCAGGGCCGGGCGGGACACCTCCGGGCGGCTGCCCCGCGCCCAGGCCGGGCTGGTGAGGGGCAGAGGCAGCCCTGCCGTGCCACCGGGTGCGTGAAGACCCAGCGCCAAGGACTCGTTCTGGGCGGTATCCAAAGATAGCAGGGGGAAAATTGATCTTCCTGCCTCCCTAAACACGTCGCTTTCCCTCAACACGCACACACACACAAGCCCCAAATTCCACTGTGAACCTTCACAATGGTGACTTTTGTGCCTCCAGCAGAGAAACCAAAGTCCTGCTGGGTTGAGGTCTGTAACTTAACACACGTTGGTTGCGTCAGTTCGCAATTATAGCATCAGAGTTGCTGTTGCAAAATATATTAGACGCAAAATGCTTCGGATTAATGCCCCCCCTTCCCCTCCTTCCCTGTACTGAAACTTCTCGGTGTTACTCCAACCTTTGCCTGTGAAACAGCTTCGCTACCGCCAACATTGTCCAGATAAAATGAAAAAGCCACTGAAGGCTCCGGGTCTCGGAGCGGCGCGTTACGGGCGCTCGAGGGAGCGAGCGGGAAGCCCACGGAAATTGTTTTTAACGGCAGGTAATACCGTGGGAAAACCGGATGACCCAGGCTGCATGGAAACGTGCTAAAATGCCCTTTTTCTTTCTCGTTTTCCATTTTTTCCCCCTCCTCAGCAAAACAAGAAAGAGGTTTTGAAAATATAAAGTGTTGGAATTGACATCTAGTCCAGTGCTTGCACATTTATTAATTCTGCCGTGGTGGGAGGAAAGGGAAAAAAGTGTAATTAGGCAGGAGCAGGTGAAAGATTCCAGACGATGAAATACAACAGGCTAAACGGGATAATGTATTCACCATTAAAGAACTGACATTTACTACCAAAAGGAGACCCGTTACGTTTGAATATGAAAAGGGGCAGATATTAAGCTACATAAATTACCTTCTTACCATGACTTGAATCTCATTTCAAATACCGTTTTTTTTTTTTTTTTTTTAATAACCAACAGATCGGTGTTTGAGAGGAAAAGCCATTCCTGCTAAAATACCACCAAGCACACGATGCGCCTTTAGCACGCTCCAAAGGCATGATCCCCAAAGCAATCGATCACAGTAAAAAGTGTGGAAAGGGGGTTTCAAATCAGTGAAGCCAAAAGGGTCTTTTAACGTATTTTTAGTGTCACAGGATCAGGATGGGTAATTCATCTCACAAGCGCACCACACACACGTCTTTCCCGCACAAATTTCACCCCTTAAAATTATTTCAGGGTAATCCTTTTAGCTGATCTGTTATTAACGCTAATGAAGTTTCAGAGGTATGGGGCTACAAAGTGAATGAAGAGTACTGGGTTGTATTTCGAATATCTGAAGTGTTGGTAAAATGGACTACTGTGAAACAATGTATATTAATTTCACCCGCGTTTAAAGTACGAAAAGAAAATCTTCATTCATCAAATGTAAGAGACAATTGAAATTAAAATTTAAAAAATAAATAACCAAGCCTTCACTCTCGGTTCCCGTTGAGTTGCCGTTAAAGTCTTATTCTGATTAGAGCCCAAATGTTATTTCAGATAGTTAGACAAAGGCAAATCAAATCTTCACAGCAGAACCGGCCAAGCAGTTAAGGGATTTTGTTCTTCTTTCTCCCCCCCCCCCCCTTTTTTTTTTCTTTTGACACACCTGACATACCACGGAATCCACTCTGAAGCAGACTAGCAACTAAATTGTGCCCTCTCCGTCTCAAATGGGTAAAGAGATAAAGCTAGGATCCCCTCTCCGTATCACAGCCCACATCACGCAAAGATTACCTGAAGGGGCGAGCTACAGACCCCGTTCAGAGAAACGCGCCCGTGTTTACAAACAGCAGAGGCAGCGGGCGCTTCTTTTGCAGGCAGAGGGAGGAAAGCCCTCGGTGGCTGATTAATAAAAAGGAGCTTTGCAGGATTCGTCAAACCCTTGTCAACCGGAGGAATGCAATCTCTTCAGAAGCGTTTGGTCAGGCAGGCAGCTGGCTGCAGGCAGAGTGGTGCGGGGGCACCCCACCACACACACGCACACACACACAGACACGCACACACAGAGACAGACACACATACACACACATACATGCACTTTTCTCGCCGTCCCCCCGCGGGCGTGGGGAGTGGGAGGCAGCTGGGGTGAGCTTCTGGCCGGGGCGGACAGGGAGCGAGCCGGCACACCGGCACGGAGCCGGCACAGCGACACGGAGCCGGCACACCGGCAGGAGCGGCAGCCTGGAGGGAATGGGAGGAGAGAGCCCGACCGGAACGTGTGGAGAAAATAGACCGAGGAGTTTACACACACACACAACAACAGCAACAACAACAAAGAATAATAATAATAATAAAAAATAACAAGAGAAGTAGCATTCGTGGAGAAAACACGCGTGGCAGAGCGCGGGGTGCGCGCGTGGGTGGAAGGAGCTCCGGGGGAAGCTCCATGCACACACATACATGTGTACACGCACAAATACATATATGTACATGCATATTGGTGAGGACATGCACGTGGTGCGTGTGCCCGCGGTGCGTGTGTAAGGACGCGGGTGTGCGGGTGTGCGGGCAGTGGGGCTCGGGAGGGGTCGCCCGCAAGATGCGCGGGCGCTGGAGGCTCCCCGCGGGTGCGCAGCGGCCTGAGAGAGCGCGGGGCTCCGCCGCGCTCAGGGCGCCCGCGTGTGCCCTCGAGTGTGTGTGGCCGGTCCCCGAGCGCTACAACTCCCGGAGCTGCTGCTGTGGGATTTTTTTCTTTCTTGCTTTCTATTTTTTTTTTTTTTTTTTTCTCCTCCCCGGTCTCTCCTTTTTTATTTTTTTTTCCCTCCTCATTCAGAGCCCGGGGTGTCTCCCGGCCCTCATTGGCCGGCCCGGCTCGGCGGGGCGGAGCCGAGCCGCCTGCAAAAGGAGGAAAAGAAAAAAAAAAGAGAGGAAAAAAAAAAAAAAGGGAGACCGAGAGAGGAGAGGGAGGGAAAAAAAAAAGGAGAAAACTGTAAGTGCGTAAAAAAGTTCTCGCCGTGGTGACGGATGCTCAAAAGTTCAGGAGTTTTTCCGATGCTTCCCAAAGCAGCCTGCGACTGAAAAAGAGACTGAAAAAAAGCGAGAGGGAGAGAGAGAGGGAAACTTTGCACTGGGAGATCGGGAAGGTGGATTTTTTTCTTCTTCTGCTCGCTTAAAAAAGCCAACAAAACACATCCCTCTACTTTTGTCCCTCCTTTGCAGACAACTTGTTGCAGATCCCCGTGGAACAAGGAACTGGGAGCGTGGGAGCCTCTTTGCAAAGGTTTTATTTTCTTAATACTCTTTCTGCGTTTGGAAGTTGCTTTCTCCGCTGCGATTACTTTTTTTTTTTCCTCCGCCGTTTTCTTTTTTAAAACATTTTCCCCCTTTTTTGTCCCCCCTCCTTTTTCCCCCCCTTTTTTGATTTTTTTTTCCCCCTCCGCGTGGAGCGCGGGAGCTCGCCGGTGGGCTTTCCCGGGCGAAGAAGAGGAGGCTTTCGGCGCTGCCGTCGTTATTCTTCCTCCCTTTTTCCGCGCTCCGCCGGGGGGGTGGGGGGGTGGGGGTTGCCCGGCCGCCCGGTCCAGCTCGGTCCGCGGAGCGGCGGAGGGGTGGAGGGGGAAGGGACGCGCTGTTTGGTCCGGCGGGGAGGGTGGGGGAAAGCTGACGGGAGGACATGCAGGCTCGCTACTCCGTGTCCAGTCCCAACTCCCTAGGAGTGGTGCCGTACCTCGGCGGAGAGCAGAGCTACTACCGTGCCGCTGCGGCGGCGGCCGGCGGGGGCTACACGGCCATGCCGGCCCCGATGAGCATGTACTCCCACCCGGCCCACGAGCAGTACCCGGCCGGCATGGCCCGAGCCTACGGGCCCTACACGCCACCGCCGCAGCCCAAGGATATGGTGAAGCCGCCCTACAGCTACATAGCCCTCATCACCATGGCCATCCAGAACGCTCCCGATAAGAAGATCACCTTGAACGGGATCTACCAGTTCATCATGGAGCGGTTCCCTTTCTACCGGGACAACAAGCAGGGCTGGCAGAACAGCATCCGCCACAACCTCTCCCTCAACGAGTGCTTCGTCAAGGTGCCCCGCGACGACAAGAAGCCCGGCAAGGGCAGCTACTGGACCCTCGACCCCGACTCCTACAACATGTTCGAGAACGGCAGCTTCCTCCGCCGCCGCCGCCGCTTCAAAAAGAAGGACGCCGTCAAGGACAAGGAGGAGAAGGACCGCCTGCACCTCAAGGACCATGCCCCGCCGCGCCCGCCGCCGCCCGCCGCCGCCGCCGAGCCCGAGGGCGGCCCCGCCGGGGGCAGCGCCGCGCCGCCGCCGCCGCCCGTCCGCATCCAGGACATCAAGACGGAGAACGGCACGGCCTCGCCGCCGCAGGCCGTGTCCCCCCCGGGCGCCGCGCCGCCGCTCGGCGCCGTGCCCAAGATCGAGAGCCCCGACAGCAGCAGCAGCCTCTCCAGCGGCGGCAGCCCCCGCAGCACCCTCCCCTCCAGCCGCTCCCTCAGCCTGGAGGCCCCCGAGCCCCCGCCGCCCCCGCCGCCGCCCCCGCCGCCGCCCCACCACCACGGCCCGGGCTTCAGCGTGGACAACATCATGACCTCGCTGCGGGGCTCGCCGCAGGCCGCCGCCGAGCTGGGCGCCGGCCTCCTGGCCCCCGCCGCCGCCGCCCCGCGCACCGGCATCCCGCCCGCGCTGTCCCTCGGGGGATACTCGCCGGGACACAGCTCCGTCTACGGCTCGCCCTGCGGCCAGGCGGCCGCCGGCGCCGCCGCCGGCACCTACCACTGCAACATGCAGGCCATGAGCCTGTACGCGGCGGCGGGCGGCGCCGACCGGCCCGGCCACCTGCCCTCCGCGGCCGCCAGCCCCGCCGAGGACCCGCTGCCCGAGTACGCGATGCCCTCGGGCGGCGGCGGCGGCGGCGGCGGCGGCGGGGCGGGGGGCGGCGGCGGCGGGGCGCTGGGGCACGGCGGGCTGGGCGGCGCGGCGGGCGGCCACCAGGAGGGGCACCACCCGCACCCGCACCAGGGCCGCCTGGCCTCCTGGTACCTCAACCAGGCGGCGGCGGCCGCGGCGGCGGCGGCGGCGGCGGCGGGGGAGCTGGGCCCGCTGGCGGGCGCGGCGGGCTACGCGGGGCCGCAGCAGGGCTTCGCCGCCGCCCCGAGAGAGGTGTTCGAGGCGCCGCGGCTCGGGCTGAGCGCCTCGCCGGGCGGCGGCGGCGGCGGCGGCGGAGGAGGCAGCGGGGCAGGGGGCGGCGGCGGCGGCGGCGGGGCGGGGGGCGGCGGGAGCTGTCAGATGGCCTTCCCCGGCAGCCAGCCGCTCTACCGCACCTCCGGGGCCTTCGTCTACGACTGCGGCAAGTTCTGAGCGCGCCCCGTCGCGGGGACACCGCGGGAACTCAGCTCCGCTCCGCACCGAGCCGCCGGCCCTCGCAGCGCCCGCGGAGGGAAGCGGGCGCATCGCGAAAAGCTTTTGTACAGAGACAGCCCCAAAGCATGTCTTGGTTTGTTAAAGGACAGTGTTACTCCAATAACACGTAAGTTTTGTTTTTCTAATTGCTTTGAGAAATACTTTTTTTTTTTCCCGCCCCCCATCCCGCGCTCTTCCCCGTCCCTTAAGGTATTGTCATGCCCCGTGTTTAAAAGGGAGCGAAAAGTCCAGCGTAGAGTACCAGCTTCTTTCCCCCTCCCCTTCCTCTTCTACAAGGACTTGTTTTAAAATGTAAATGGCGACATAGTAATTTATTTTTAATTTGTAGTTGGATGTTGCGGACCAAATGCCAGAAAGTGTTTCCCCCTTTCCTGAAAAGTGACGTTATAATTGACTGAAACGCTGATTTTTTTCACTATATATAAAAAGGGAAACTGTATTAATCTTATTCTATCAATATTTTTCTTTTTTTTTTTTTTTGTTGAAAATATTCTGAAGGTATTGCATTGTTTGTTTATTAATAAATTACCATTCAGTTGGAATGATCCTTTACATGTCTGTATATTTTAATGCTTTCATTTAGAGAGAGAGAGAAAGAAAGAGAGGGAAAAGGGATTTCATAACTGACTTTGTCGCTGGAACAGCTTGTTCCCCTCCGCACAAATTCCAAAGACCATTTAGGAACTGCCAGGTCGAAAAATCCCTTTTCAGTCTCTTCTGCAATATGTTCCACTTAGTCAGCTCGCCTTATCCGCTAGGAAAAAAATACTTTCCCATGGCAGCTCTGAGTTGGCAAATAAACAAACACGTTTTCTTAGCAATTAATGGCAAGACCTGGAAACATTTGACCATACACAGTAGTATGGCGACATTAGGTTGTTTTAAATGATATGCCTATGTAAGGATATATTAAGTGATAACTCCGAGGTAGAAGTGCATGCACTAGATTCCAGACCATGTGTAACTGTATATGTCGAGCTATCGATCGCTCTGTGTGTGTTTCGAATGTATTTATATCTAGGATTTACATATGTACCTATATTTAAAGAAGGATTACGTATTTATTTATAGTTTCATATACGTATTGCATATTTTTCTAAACTCCAGTGTATAGCAGATGCCAAATAATCTGTAGTACGTGTACTCTTAAATATAATGCCAGCATATAAATTACTGCTTCTTAGAAGTGATAGCAAAGCGTGCAATCGCATCAGTGAAGCCGCTTCTGTAACACATAAAGTTCTATTTTATTTCGGGGCCGAGGGGCAAGAGTAGTAGTGTTAAAGGGTACTTGTACAGTCTACCCTTACACCTTTACAGCTCTGCATTACTCCCGTCCTTCAGGGACTTCACTGGTCCGCACCTCAATTGCTCGGACAGATTATTTTTCAAATATTTTGTGGGGGCGAATTTTTCTTATATAGTTGCTTGGGTGCTGTTTTGGTTTGGTTTTTCTTTCTTTTTTCTTTTTTCTTTTTTTTCTTTTTTTCTTTCTTTTTTTTTTTTTTTTTTATTTCCTCTCCTTACCTTCCTCAGTTTTCCTCAAATCGGAAAAAAATATATATATTACCAGGGTAGCAAATGAGTGCTGCACAGACTGGCACCTTGTCAGATCAAGAATTCTACCTTCTGGAAAATTTACTATTAAGAAACTACGGTCAGTGGGGATCACCTTCCCCTTTTGTAAGTAACCACCAAAATGCAATAAATCCATTAACTTAAAAGAACCGGCCTTGTCAGTCAGACTTGGAAATAAGTTTATTTGATTACAGACATTTAAGGCCTAAAAACTGCTTTCAAGATAATACAGTTTCCTATCAGAATCTCTTATCTAAAGGCAACACTTAGCAGTAATTGCTGTTGCATTGTTAAGGGTTACGCTGTAAATAAATACAAAGGTATTTACAGTTCAACCTTATTACCTCGCTTTTGAGCTGTGCTTCCTTCCAAAGCAATAGTCCCATGTTTAGAAAACACCTCCAGCAGATGGAATGAACCGGGGGGAGTGTGTCATCTTAGAACGCGTGGGCTTAGAACACGTTTATTTAAGTATGGCGTAGTCTTTGCTTTTTCGTGCTAGTACCTCTACGAAGATTACCGGGTGCCTTATTTACGTTTATTTGTTTGCTGAGTTGGGTAAGGGAACCTTAAACGCTCCATCGCTCAGTTGTGGTAAAGCTGATGAGGAGGACGAGCAAAGCTGAGCGCCTTCGCTCCAGGGACATATTTTAATTTCTGCTCCCCGTTTTTCACCAGTAAAGGGAAACAAAATGTTACCTATTCTCGGTGGGGCTCGCTTTCTGCTCCGCACCGTCCCTCTCCCGGTACCGAGCGGGGGCAGCGAGCTGGCGGCTCCCGCCCACCGCCGCCTCCTTGGGAGCGGGGCTGCAGCGCCGGAGGCACGGCGGGGCTCTCGCTGCCTTACGGCCCCGCTTCCCCTCGCTTCAGAGGGGACCCTCGGCGGGGCAGCTCCCTCTGCCTTGGCACATGCGTTTGCCAGCGGGGTGGCTGCATAATAAGCCCATTCCTGCCCCCCGTCATGTATTAAAAATAAAATTTAAAGAAGGCAGAGGGTAGAGGCGATTGAGCCTGCTATTTGCCTGTTATTTTTGTTGCGATCAGGCGCCGGCTTTCCTGTAGTTTGGGTTTTCTCAGCGGTCTGCAGCGGTAGGGTGTTTGCGGCGAAAATAAATAGTGGGGAGCGCAGTTGTCAGCCCGGCTTGTTTAATAACCCGTTGCATTGTCAGTGGTGCTGCTCGGCTGGGGAAGCTGGGGGGCCGTGCGAGGCTTGAACAAGTGCCGTGTGTAATTACTGCTAATGCTCGGGGCGGTGCGCGACCCTCTGCCGCGGGGCGGCCGCGCAACTTGCGCTGCCCGTGGCCCTGGCTGCGAAAGGGCGGGCGGTGCGGGCTCGGCGGGCCGGGAGGGCACAGGGAAACTTCCCTCTCGGCCGCAGGTAGGTCGTGTCGGGATCTTCTGCCCCCGGAGGGGATCCCTTTCCTGAAGTGACGTGCGTGGTGTCGGCGGAGGTCACCTCCTGCTTCTCGGTGTGACGAGCTGGCTCACCGCACACGCGTGCCTTCGTCTTGAGTTTTAAAAACACTGCTTTATTTAAATTATTATCACAATCATAATCATAATCTTTTTTTCTCCCGCTCCCCACAGAAATTGATCACAACGAAAATAAGGTTAGCAGTGCTGGCTGTCCCCGCGGCAGGCAGTGGAAGGTGCGGGCTTGGCCGCGGGAGCCCCGCCGGGCGCGCAGCCCGGTACCGCGGGTCCCTGCCTGCGCGACATTGCACGGACGGGGGTCGGCATCTCTGGGCTCTGCCGGGCCGGACCTTCGTCGTGAGGCAGCTGCTGGGATGGGGAAAGGCCGAGCAGGCTCGCTAGAAATCTTCCCGGGCTGGGGCAGCGCGATGGGAGGCAGGGAGCGGGGCATCTGCCATCGTGAACTGCGGGCGTGGGGCCCAGCGTGGGGCACGAACCCTTGTTCCTCCTGTGCTTCCCTCCTCTTGCGCACAGGAGGCAAACCCGAGCGAGCGTCCCTTCTGACCTGTGATTGTCTCCCAGCAGAACTGGGCCTGCCCTGAACGCCACGGGAGATGCGGTGCGACCTTGCGCAGCGGTGGGCACGGGACGTGCGCTGAGAGGTGTCCCCGTAAGGCCTCGACATCTGCGGTGGCAGTCCCTACAGCAAACGGGGACACTTGGCCCCAGCCATGCCTGCGGAGAGGTCATTTAGGCGCCAGGTTAGCACGGCGCTTTGTGGTGTTTTTGTTTTTTTAGCTCAAACTGATTTTTTTTGTAGTTTTCCAAACTGTTGCTTTGCTTTTTGTCTATAAAACAAAAATTATTTTTTTAATAGATTTGAGGAACCATTCCATTTTCGTGGTGGTTCTGGTGGTTTCTCACTTGTACTCGCTCATCTGTCACTTAAACTGTGGAAAACGTAGAGAGGAGGAATATTCTCCTTTCTAAGTTTCCTCCTTAGTATTTCTTCTTAAAGTAATTACAGTTCATATTATGTTCCTATTATGCAAAGGTCATAATCAAAAATAGCAGAGAAATGCATGCAGATAGTCGAGAGGGCATGGATTAAAACCCCTTCCCTACCGCCACAGGCCAGGTCAGATGGAGAACATGGTGGGGCTGTTTTGTGGATAGAGACATTAATGGAGTGGTTCCAAACCGGCGTTTTATGATATCTGGGACCCTTTCTGATAGCCAAGAAGTTCGAGAAAGGCGTTTCGAAGTTAGAGGCTATTTTCATAGCCGGGCACAACTTCGTAACGCTGTTGGTAACTCTGAGGCTGCAGCGCTTTGACCAGCTGCCTGTACGCTGCTCTCACCTCCCCAAAAGCACGCCGCTGGAGCAGGACGAGCTTAGAGTTTCGCCCTGTCCTCTGGAGGCTTGGCTTGGGCGTTTCGGGCGAGTCGCGCTTGGCGCACGCAAAAGCTGCTGCGGGCTGTGCGGGCTGTGCGGGCTGTGCGGGCTGTGCAGGCTGTGCGGGCTGTGCGGGCTGTGCGGGTTCTGCGGGCTGTGCGGGCTGTGCGGGCTGTGCGGGCTGTGCGGGTTGTGCGGGCTGTGCGGGTTCTGCGGGCTGTGCGGGCTGTGCGGGGTGTGCGGGCTGTGCGGGCTGTGCGGGTTCTGCGGGCTGTGCGGGCTGTGCGGGCTGTGCGGGTTGTGCGGGCTGTGCGGGTTGTGCGGGTTGTGCGGGCTGTGCGGGTTGTGCGGGCTGTGCGGGTTGTGCGGGCTGTGCGGATTGTGCGGGTTGTGCGGGTTGTGCGGGCTGTGCGGGTTGTGCGGGTTCTGCGGGCTGTGCGGGCTGTGCGGGCTGTGCGGGCTGTGCGGGTTCTGCGGGCTGTGCGGGCTGTGCGGGCTGTGCTGGCTGTGCGGGTTGTGCGGACTGTGCGGGCTGTGCGGGCTGTGCGGGCTGTGCGGGTTGTGCGGGCTGTGCGGGTTGTGCGGGTTGTGCGGGCTGTGCGGGTTGTGCGGGCTGTGCGGGTTGTGCGGGCTGTGCGGATTGTGCGGGTTGTGCGGGTTGTGCGGGCTGTGCGGGTTGTGCGGGTTCTGCGGGCTGTGCGGGCTGTGCGGGCTGTGCGGGCTATGCGGGTTGTGCGGGCTTTGCAGGCTGTGCGGGCTGTGCGGGAGGCAGCGCGGGAAAGGAGCGGTGGCGCACGGTCGGGGGCTGCGCGCCTCTCCGCGCCCGCGTAGAGATGAGCGTGAGGTAAAAGTGCTCAGTCTTCATTACGTCGTTGATTGCGTAGGCAAAAGCGTGTAGCGCCGAGGCGCGCACATGGCTCCAGTGCACAGCGCAGGAGAGCTGCGGTGCGGCGCGGCCCCTGGAAGCTCTCCCCCGTCCGCTTCCCGAAATAAACCATTTCAACAGCGACGGCTAATCGAACATTAGCTTTCAATTAATTTCACTCTTAAAGTGATTTAAACTCCTTCGCGTACTCAGTCCATTTTCCCCGTCTCCCTGTGCTGAGACCAGTCGTGTTGGCTAAATTCGTCTGCACTTTGAGATGAGCTAATCTTTTGATTAGGTTTTTTCGGATTTTTTTTGAGGGGGGTGGGGGTCGTTTTTGTTTTGTGGATTTTGGTGGGGTTTTTTAGGCTAGGAGGGAGATGAGGACACGGTGGTGCGCGCTGTCAGGGCGTGCGAGGCTGAGCTGTGGCTGCGCGGGGGCGCAGGTAGCGCGCAGCCGGGGTGGCGCGGAGGGCGCGCCCAGGTTTGCGCGGTAAGATGCGCAAGAGGCTGGCGAGCCTGGGGTGGCTGTGCTCTAAGGGAACCGCTCGGAGCTCCCCAGGGACGTGCGCGGGTTTCGGTCCCGTATTTCGGTCACAAACTCACGGGCTGGGAGGGTACCAGTCATCATTCCCGTATCGGTCCCCCCCCAGCTTTTTTTTCCTTTTCCCTTCTGCCTCGCCTCCCCGGCGTCTTGTCTGTTGTGAATCCGCCCCAAAGGTGGTGCGGTGCCACGGTGAGCGTAGCCCTCCTGGTTTAATTACGCTGGGGCTCATAAAGCCATTCGCTTCTTTCCAAAGTAATAAACAAACGTCGCGTTAGGTCAAGATTGATGGTGTCCATGCAATAAAAACGGGCCAGGTCAGGAAGGAATAAAATTCAATCAGAGCTCGCGGAATCATTTTTCAGGGGACAGAAAGACAGAAAAGGAGACGGGGGTCAAGGGAGACGATGTCGCCATTCACAACACACCAGCCGGGAGGGAGGAGGGCGAGGGTTAACGAGCGATTGTTTTTTATCAAGCGGAGCCTAATTGAACGAAACAATAGCCGCATGGAGGGGGGTGGAGGGGGAGAGGGCCGGCTCCTTACCCGGTAGTTGCGGGGCCGGGCGGCAGCCCCGTACCCTGGTGGGGGCACCGGGGAGCCCTCGCAGCACTGCTGAGCCCCCCATTCCCCCTTAAAATGGTACACACGCACCTGGGGCAGCCGGCAGGCCTTGTCCTAGGCCGGGGCTGGCCTTGCAGGTAGCGTTAGCAATCGATCTGGGGGACCACAATGGGAGGACCCCTCATTTCCCAACGAGACGTCCTAAAAGACCTGCTTGGACGGCCAGAGAAGTAAGCCCCAGAACTCCAGAGGGTAACTCCGGCTGGTCTGGCCGGAGCGGGAGCCCTCCGTGCCATTTGGGACTAATCCCTTGAGTGTAGTTCGGTGCTGAGGCTGCTGGCGCCCAGCAATTTGGCAAGCGGCTGCGAGGTGGTGCTCGTCGGACCCCCGACGGTCGGAGGGTGCCGGGCTCGGAGGAACAGGCCCGTCGGAGGGCTGTGGTGCTCAGGGAACAGACGGGGAAGCCCCTGCGACCCGAGGGACAGCTTTTTGTCCTGGCCTGCTACGCCAGTGTTCTGTGCTGCGCGGACCTGGGAAGTAGCCGGCAGTTTCCCTCCCTCCTTTAAGCAGGCAGGGTCTTTGGGAGGTGGGGGGAATTTCTCCCTCACCCCCTGAATGTATTTTACACACCTCTGCGACCTTCTAGGCCCGTAGCTTGTGCCTTGCTTAGCATGCGTGTGCCACAAAATAATGGCTGTTAAAAAGCGCCAGGACGGAGAGCGAAGGGAAGGCAGCCCGAGCTACCGGTGAGGGCTCTCAGGATCTCCGTCTGAAAGAGAATTGGGTGTTCGGCAATAATTTTTTTTTTGCCCCCTAAACAAACACAGCTTGAAACGACTTGGGTGGGCAGAAGGGAACAATTTGTGAGCCAGAGAGCAAAGTGAGATGGGCAGGCAGCCGGCCCACAACTTACCTGCTGGGGACTTTCACCTGACCTTTAGGTGTCAGGGGGCTTGGTTGTGCCGTGTATCACCCCACGTTCAGGTCAGATGCTTTAGATTGCGTTCAGCAGAATTAAAAAAAACAGCAGTGAAAACCCCAAACTGGAATCCCCCCTCCTTTCCAGCCCCCATCACCTCTGGGGAGAATCCAGGAAAACCAACACATTTAGAACCATTAACTCTTAAAATAGCTGAATTTCCTCCAGTAGAAAAAACGCAAATTATTACACTCACGATTTCAAGATATTTATATATTATATGAATCGATGAATAAACAGGTCATATCACTACAACCATCATCCCTCGGAAGGCAAGTGCTCGGATCAGGAAAGAAAGGCCATAAACCTTTTTCCCAAAATGTTCCTGGAATTTATTTACTTGCCAGAACATTTAAGCTGCCGAGTTTAATTTCTTTCCTTTTATTCCTCTTTTTCCCCCCTTTTAAAAAAAATAAATATTTAAAATAAGGAAAAAGAAGAATGTTTTCCATTGAACGATAATGCAAAAGTACTGATAATATCGTCCGTAGCAGAAGTGAATTGTTTAAACAATGTCGGTGCTTGCAAGATTGCGCAGTATAAATACATTCCCAGTGCCGTTTTGATGCGGGTTTCGAGAGAAACTCTATTTTCTGCATGTGTTCTGTGTGTGCATTTCCCCCGGCCCGGTTGTGCGGAGGCTGAAGCCGTAAGCGGGCGGAGGACACGTCGCCCTGCCAGCCCCGGGCCGGGCATGCCCGGCTGCCCGCGGCGTGGGACGGGGCCGGGCGCTCGCACAGCTCGCCCCTGCCAGCGAGGAGCTCCCCGCCATTCTCCCCAAGCGAGGATTTATGAAAGTGCTGGCGGCCAGCGCTTCTAGCCTCGCCTCTCAAGGATGGGGTGGATTTAAAAATTGAATAACGAATTGCAGAAAAATTACGACTTTCTCCCGACGCCATTTCCCACCCCCCAAGCGCTCCGCCGGGGGGGTGGGACAGTGATGTCCGCGGAATGCACCGGTGCGAGCTCATTAGCAAAGCAAAGGTTGCAATTAGCGTCTGCTGCTGCGAAGCGACCTCTCCCCCGCCCGCCTCTCCTTTAGCCCCCATCACCAAATAATTGCGAAGTATCTGTTGATGTTTTTCTTCCACCCGTCAAAACGTTGGAGCCCTGCCTGCTCCAGGGCTCCGTCCTGGTTTTGTTGTGTCTGGAGACAATGCTCAGCCAGCGAACCCTCAGAGGTGAAGGGGGGTCACAAGGGGAGGCAGGAGCGCGGCCCTGCGAGCCGACGGGGGCCTCCCCTTGCCTCCCACCCCTGCAAGCCTGCCACCCGCAGGCGGGAGGGGCGGCGACCCCCGCCCGGTGCCCCTCTCCCCGCGCTGCTCCGGGACAGCCCCGAGCGCGCCTTCCCGGCCGGGCGAGCAGCGGGAAGAGGATGTGACCCTCATGTCCGCCCGGGGGGGACGTGGCTGCTTTATGTGCAAGGCATCGGGGGGAGGTGGTGGCGGGGCAGACTCTTCCATTCTCCCAATTTACACCTAAATTTTATTTTTCTAAATACCTTGCAGCACTCGATGCGTCTCCGAGAGCCACCAGTGCCGGCCGCAGAGCCTCTTCCCACCACCCCCCTAAGCCGTGTTGGAGCCCGAGGAGAGGGGCTGCGCTGCCTTCAGCCCCCATGTGCTTTTACCCTTCGGGCTTGCTCTCCAAGCTTCGAGGCGTATTTTTAGATGGCGCTGGCGGTTTTGCCCTGCGACCCCGCGGAGAGCCCCGTCGCTTTGTCTCGCCGGCCTTCCGCACCGGGGCCGGGCGGAGGGCGGCGGGCGGGCCAGCTGTGTCGCCGGCGGGCCCTGGGGCAGCGCCGACCCCCGGCCCGGCCGCTGGCGGGAGTGCCAAGGGCTTGTGCTCCCCTGGGGCCACCCCACCTCAGCCCCCGCCGCGCTCCTTGCTGCCTGCAAGCCCACGAGTGGCCTGAAAGGCCTCCAGAGAAGGAAAAAAAAGTTTTAAAAGGGCTCTTGTGGTACCGTTGTCACAACAGGTTCTGGGGAAGGGCAGCGACCCGTATGGCGGAGGCGAGGGCTGAGTTATGGCTGAGAGACGCGGTGCGGCGGCGGCGGCGCTGACAGGCGGCGGGCGCGGTGGAGCGGGCCCGGCCGTCGCTGCTCGTAATTCCTGGCGCTGCCGGGCAGGGAGCCGCAGGCAGGGCCAGGCCGGCCTTCCCCACCGGGCCCCAGCCCTGTGCAGCTCGCTGGGCAGCAGCTGGGCCCTCTCTCCTCTCCCTGCCCGCCCGAGTCCCCTGTTCCTGACGGGGCGCACTCCCGGGCAGCCCGCACCACTGCTATCCTGCTTCTCCCCGCAGCAGCGGCGCGGGGTGGACTCTCCTCTTCCCACGACGTAGTGGAACAGGCTGTCCGGGTGGGGACCCCCGAAAGAGTCCCGGGCCCGTATTCCCGGCTCCGGGCAGGGCAGGGTGTGTGTAGTCAGGCCCTGGCCACCAACCGGCCTTTCCCGGCCGGTGCCACAGCGGTTCCGGGAAAGGTTAAACCCATCGTGTTTTTCTTTTTGTTCGGTGCTGTGCTGAGGATGGTTGGGAGCTTGCGAAAGATGTGAGGGACTGGGGGCCTGCTCGGTTATTTACTACTGAGGCTCCTCTTTTCTATTAACGAAGCTGCAGTGTTGCAGTACATGAGTACTGCAAGTACATGAGACCAGAGACGGGCAGAGGGGGAATGTATCTTTCGATCCTGTGCGCAGAAAACGCTTGACGTGCACACGAAACTGATGTGGAGAACACAAGTCTGTAGCTGGTGTATCAGCTACATATACCTTATCATCTCTCTAAGTTGAAGCTTGTTAGTGGTTTGTTTTGTTTTGCTGGCAAGTTATTATTTATTTCGTTTTCAAGACGTGGTCCCGTGGTCAAAGAGCGGTACTTTAGGAGCAATTAAGAATCAGGCAGGAAGGTAGTGTTAGGGGAACCGAAAAGCAGTTCTGACCTTTGCCAAATGGTAAAAAGCAGTGGGGCAGTGTACATTTTGTCCTGTCATGACCAGGACCTTTTTTTGTTTTGTCCCTACAAAGGCAGCAGAAAGACACCCAGCACCAGGCCACCGCGAGGGACTGCTTGGTATAGAATCAGTTTTCACTTTCCCATCTTTTTCCCAATTTGTTCTCCAATATAGACAGAGAAACCAGAGAACGAAAATGCTTCTCTGGAGTGTGCTACGGTGAGAGATGCCAAAGAAAAGACCCTGAAGTCGAAGCTCTCAGTCCTCGGCAGCGACGTGTAAGCTAATATTCAGATGTACCAGCAAGCCTGCTAGTGAATCACTGTAAGCGAAAAAGTAGTTTGCTGCCATAAAAAACGCCTTCCCATAAAAGCGCTGGAACACTTTTAAAAATAATTGTTCTGCTCGCCACCAAAGACCCGCCACCCGCAGCCCGTGACCGCCTGGCCGAGGCGCTGAGGCGGGCGCAGCCCTCGGTGCGGCCGGGCAGAGGGAGCTCGCCCCCTCCGCTCCCCTCCCCTCCCCTTCCCTTCCCTCCGCGGCCCCGGGGCGGGGGGGAAAGCGCTGGGCACGGGAGAGCCGCCCGGCCGTGGCAGGGTGCGGAGGCAGCCGCAGCGGGTGCCCACGGCACAGGGGCGAGCGCGTCCCGCGAGGGCTGTGCAGGAGATCCACGCGGGGTGAACGCTGCGGAAGAGCGCAGCTAATGCATGGACATGCGCCCACGGGAAGGGGGATTAGTGCTGGTTTACTCTTAAAAATAAAGCGGGGGGCAGCCGTGGAGTCGCACCCGTTCGAGGAGAAAAACACCCAAGGAGGGTTTTTATAAATATACCCACAGGAGGTGAGTGGCAATGTGTGTGTGATGCCGTAGGGAGGTCCAGGCCTCCGGACTGAGTGTCCGTGACCTGCTCGGCGTTGGTCTGTGCTGGAAGGTTCCCGAGGGTGCCGCGGAAACTGCGTGCGGGCTGGAGAGCTTCACACGCGCGGGGAAATGTAAGAGGGACATCCTTCTGCCTCCGCAGCCTCTTCTCCTCTCCGCCTTCGGGCTCCTACTCTGTGCACCTGTAGGCAGGGTCTCAAGCAGCGGCCGGGCTCCCACGTTTCCCTTTCCCCCCTCGCGCTTTGGAAGGAACAGCCCCAAAGGAAGCGGCGGCTCCGGTTGCCCGGGCGCGCTCCGCTCCGCGCCGCGCATTTCCCGCGGCACCTCCGGCAAATGCCGCCCTTGGAGAGCGGAGCATGGAGCATCCTCCCGGCTCCCCCGGGGCTGCTCTCCAGCTCCTGTCACCTGCATCACTTCCATCATGGAATCGCTCCTGGGCACAGCTACCCCCCCCACCCCGCGATTGGCCTCCTTTTAACAGGGGTCCCCCCTAGACGAAGTTAAAAAGCAGGAGATGCACTTGAAGTAAGTGTATCTCCTGTGTGCCTCCCTCCTGTGAATCTTGCTCTTTGCTCACTTCCAGGCATAAAGTTAAAATGATGGGAGTAATTGGTGGGTGGAAGATCCTAAACCAACGGGAAATGTATGGGCTTGACGACCTCTGGATAACCCAGGTACCTTGGCACAAAAAGCAAAAAAATATTTACTCACCTTGAAGTTTCTATTTTTTTAAAGCTTTTTTTATTTATTTTGTTTTTATTTCTTAAGTCATCTTTTGAAATGCTTCAGGCTCCTGTCTGAGGTTTAATTATAGTAAGCAGGAAGAGGGTGGAAGGGGAATGGTTTGATTCTTGGGGGAGGGGGTCAAAAATCAAAACACCCTAATCTCCCCGGATTGAGAAGGTGCTGGACAAAAAGGCTTTCTGTGACTCATGCACACTCTGAAATGAAGATCTGAAAAACATATACAAGCCCCAGCTTGACTGGTTTGAAAGCGATTCCAGCAATTAGGAATTAATTCAGCATGGTCAAAAGGCGATTTCACTGCAAGTTATATCAAGTTATCCAAACTTTTACAGAGTTCAGGTGCTGGGAATGGGCTGCTGGGGTGGAGGTAAGGCTGCAGGAAAGAAAAACAAGGAGTGTTCAGGAAAGGCAGAAAGGGCAAGCTGTGGAACAAGGTCTGGAGGCATGGTGAGCCCATGTTTGCACCAAAGGTCTGCTGATGAGGAGAAGGGAGGAGTGGGGGGCAGGGAATGTTTTTTTTTCTCAAATGGGATTAAGTACTAAAAATGTGCTGGAGGTCCTACAGAACAGAAAGACAAGTCTCAACTAAAAATGAAATCAATGGGTTTGGCTGATCAATTTTTCAGGTACAGTATGATCCTTCCCCAGTTAGTGGCAGAAGACAAATTTAGCCCAGGCAGAGCTGGCCCTGGGATGATGTATGGGGCAAGAGGCACTGGGAGGATGTAGAGGGTGGAGGCAGGAATAAAAGTGGTCTTTTAGACACAGGCAGGCCAACAATAAAACCATCACAGGGAGGACCAGCTGCCCACCCTGGTGGCTTATGGCAGTGCTGGCCATCTGTGGCATGGCTCCTGTGATGCCTGCTGGGCCCAGCCAGGGCTCAGGCGTTGGGGTTGTTCCTCATGAGCTCCACGTCAGCGTCCACCATCTCCCTCACCAGCTCCTGCAGGAAGGAGAGAGACAGATGAGGCCCCAGTGCAGGGACAAATGGCAGCATGTCAGGAATGCCCCAGAGCATGACAAGTCCCCCCCTGGCCCCCACAGCAGAACCAGGAAAGGATGGAGTGGTTTTGGGCCCTCCCACAGCAGAACCAGGAGATGATTTTGCGGCCTTGTTGGGCCCTTCCCATAGCAGAACCAGGAGATGATTCTGGGGCCTTGTTGGGCCATCACAGTGCAGCCCTGGCCCAGGCCCTGGTGTGTCAGTGCGCTGCTGTGCCCTGGGATGCCCACAGCTGCCACCGTGTCTGCTTTCTGCAAAGCAAGGATCCATGCAGAGGCACCCAAAATGGGGTTTCTCAGGGTGCCCAGGTCACCCCACACAGAGGTGTCCCCCTTCCTTTCCCCTCCCTGGGAATTGTTTTTAGAGGACGTGAACACCCAGCAGGTACAACAGAAGGACCTCTCACATCAAACGTGACTCTGGGCTTCCAGTTCAGCTTTTGCCTGGCTTTGGTGCAGTCTCCTTGCAGAAAATCCTGTGGAAAAGAAGAGAGAGGCACTGTAAGGACCACTACCTTCCCCACCCCGATGGCCTCCCCATTGCTCCTGCTTCCCTGTGGGCTGAGTGTGGACTCTCACTACTGGACTCTCCCAAGGACAAATTATTTCTCTTGAAGATGCAATTTTAGTGGAAGCTCATATGCCTATTAAATCAGCAGGAGGCAGCATCCTTTTGCCAGGCTATTTCAGATGGAAAGAGTTATTTTTTGTGTGTACACAGAGGGCTTGAACTCCAGCCTTACAGCCGTACAACAGTGAACATTTTATAAGACGTTATTGTACATCTTAGTCATGCTGGAGAATGAGCTGAATAAAATTCTTTTCCCCTGTTTGTTTAAATAATATAAATCACACAGCAAAAAAGGCACCTAGTCTCTTTCAAATAAAAACATGATCACCGACAAATGATGCTGAAAGATTGTTATGGGTGTGGGTAACCACATGCAACACCAGTAAACACCCAGCTTTTGAATGTGCGCATATTTTTTTCCTAGAGTATTTTGACTGCAAATAAAAGTTTAAATATCTCATAAATGAAAAGAAATTGCCTTGAAATCATTACAGAAACCAAGACTTTGGTCATGTTCACCTTACTGTTCAAGTATCCTTAAAAGAGCTACCACACCAAAACAATCCCACAACCAGTCATCAAACATAATGTAATAAAATTAAACAAAGACAAAATCTCCTTTAACTGCATTTCTAATTGAATACAAAAACTGGCTGTATCTTTCTTTAAAATTGGAAGACAGTGTTTAAACAGTTAGTTTTTTCCAAATGTATGTGTTGATTGAATAAAATATATCATCTCTTCTCACAAGCTGTGTATCTTTGTAGCAATAAATAATAAAATTATATCTGTCTAGGTTTAAAGAAACCCAAACAAACCCAGCTTGGTTACAGAACAACAAAGCTAAGGATGAATTCTTCTCTTTTATTTGACTTTGTGGTGGTAACACAGCAGGCTCTCCAGAAAAATGCAAGAACTGCTTTTTCTCTCCCTCTTCCACCCTCTGACCAGCGGTGGAGCTAAGGAGTATTTTGTGAATGTAGATTTTTTTTTTTAACTTGTAATACTGCATGCTACATTTTTCAGATGCTCTCTGTTATCTTATGTGGTTCAGGTCATGTTAACTTCCAAAATCACCTCATCCTGTGCAGTAAAATGTAGGAAATTCTTCATAATTGTGCACAAGAAAGCTAGACAGCGTGCTTCCAGGAGCAGAGGAAATCCACCAGAGGAAATATGGCACTGAAGCAGGGGATGTGGAACAAACACGTCTGCTGAGACTTATTCCAGGCAGCAGTTTTACTAGTTCAGTCTTTAGGTTAAAAAGCATTTCATCCTGCCTTCAGAAGAGAGTAAACAGATGGATCAGAACAAAACGATATGAAAATTTAAAAAGTGCCATGATTTCCTTAAATTAGACTAAATGATTTCCTACTGCAGCCCTATAATGGGCTTTTTGAAACTGCAGCAGACAATTGAGGCCAAGTCATGCAAAACTGCATCAACTTGAGGGATCCCCTGGAGGGTCGTGTGAATATGGATTGCAGAATCTGGTTTGAAATGGGAAAGTCGCCCATTAACTCTGATAAAATTTGGATCAGACTCTAATGTGCTCATGGAGGTATGTCTTTTATCTGGAGTTCAGTTAATTTACATACATGTGTATATATATGTGTCTGGAAACAAGGAAATCCTTCATAAAACAATAATTTCGGTATAAAAACAATTGCCTTTTATTCAGCCCTAATTCAAGCCATTAGCTAGAAGTGAAGTGTTTTAATATCACCTAGTTTTCTGTCATAAAAGCTATATCATCAAACTTAGATTTTCATTTTTATAAATGCTGTGTAAGTAAAACTTTTACATCCACAATCTTTGTATCAAAAGCATACTTTGAAACTAATCCTTATCTAAGGTACTGGCTTCCCATTTTAAAGAAAAAATTACTAGGAAGCACAAAACGAATTGCCATGGCTTGCTGCATGTAGCTGCATTCTGCTTTTGAACAGCTTGGGAGCAGTCTTTTAACTGTCTTGGACAAATGCTTTTTCTTAAAACAGATCATCTACAAAAATACTTTACCTAATTCCAGCCCTTTATTCAAAAACATAAACACTCATCTGCTGAGTAGGCCAAAATATGATTGGGGGGAGGCTGCAAATCAGTAAAAGGGAAGTATTTGCAGTGCTGGATTATACACAGAGGTCACACAAACAATTAGTATGTTGAAGCCATCTAGGTATAAAATCCCTCATGTTTTTCCTTTAAAAAAATCACAAGCTTTAACAATAATGTAGTAAAGGTATTAAGGCATTATCTGTGAGAAAAAAAGAAAAAGGGGGAAATAATGGAATATTTAATATATATGATAATACAAATTCTCCAGCTGACTTGGGCTAAAAGATTTTAAGTGACTCTTCTGAAGAAGTTTGTGTCCTTTTAAGGAACACAACTTTGTTAATTTATTTGAAAACAGCATTACAGAGAGAATATCTCCTAGGCACTTTTGAAAAGGTTCACTGAGAGAAGTTACTAGGTACAGAGGCCAAATGAAACTATAATATTAACACCATATTACGCCTAAACTCAAGGTTTGATTGTATTCTTATTAGCCAAAGCTTCGACACTGAATGGAAATGATGACTGGAACAAAGCTATTCCTGATTAAAGGATTGTATTGCAGTCACGTTTCCTGTATTTTTCTACAAGTAGCTCATAATATGAAAACAATAAGGTAATTACAATAAAATAAGAATATTAAAAAAAAAAAAAAAAGCTTCTCTTGGAACAAAATGACTGCTTCTTTATATTGTTTAAGACTTTCACTGAAACCAGAGATGCATCTGTCAGGCTTCCAAAAGGAAAAAAAAATTCCACAAACAACCCCACCATCCAAAAAACCCCTCTGGTATATTAATCATTAAAATGTATTAAGTTTTCAATAGCAAGGCATCACTTTCTGGAACTACAATCAGATCAGAAAGCGAAGAAAGAAGAGATCAGATTCCATTGGAGAAAACCTGAATTTTTATTTTTTGGGCAGTGGGGAGGTGGTTTGGGGAAATGGGGGGTTGTTCTTGAAAAACATCTGCTGCTGAGTATAAACTGCCCCATATCCCTACTCCTGATGGAAAAGCACCTGATGAAATGACACCACTTGAACACCACTTCATGTTATGTATTCCTGCAGGATTACTTTTTCTGTGCCATTGTGCTTTACATACTGATAGGAAAACAAAGCCCTTTGACTCCCTGAAAACTCTGAGGGTTTAGATACTGAGCTTAGAGTCTATAACCCTGAAAACACTGACTAAGGCTTTCTGTTGTTTTTACAGCACTCAGATCATGAACATAAAATCAAGCCTTTGCTTTTACTTATCCATTTTGTAAGGAACAAGTCCTTATTTTCCACACAAGCAGTTAACATAAGTGCCTAGTAATGACAAGTTTTAATGGCACACTAAGACTCAGAAACAATGTCCAGGTAAATATTTAAAGGGAAGGAAGATGGAAAGACAGCAGTCAAATTCCCTGTTGCCACTTAATAAGAGCAAGTAAATTCTCCTATGGCTTTATATGCAGCTCACTGTCATATGACTGCCTCTCAGAGAACAGAATGAATTCATATGATGTGAGTTTTTCTGTTTTACATTTTCTGCAATTGAGGCTGTGTAACTGTGTAGAAAATACCCCATTATTACTAAATTTGCTTTTGTGATTATTCAATTTTGTTGTACAAATGCACACACACAAATGCATACAGATAAGCAGCAAGAAATTTGTTATGCAATGTGGTAAGGCATTTTTAAATTTGGCTTTTAAGCCATGAGACAAAAATGTAAAATATTTTAATGTAAATATCACATTTCCCAAGCTCTTGTTCTGACTGTCATTGCGACTCCTATTTTGTCTTGAGCAGTGATTGATCTGGTTTCACTGTGCATTGTATCACTGTCTCATTCAATTAACTTTAAATGAAAATTTAAAGCCTCAAGACAACGTAAGAAAAAGGAGATAGTGTGGCCTGAAAAAGGCCAAGGCTTCCTTTATTACTACAGCTCAGTTGATTCCCTTTCAAATGTGCCTTCACTGAAGCCAGCGCCCAGTGCCAGCTTTTGCTTTCTCTTACACTAGAATAAAACTGAGATCAAGTCCTCAGTAAAACACCTGTGATGGAATTGTGCCCAGCTCTGCTTGCTAAAGCACAGACAAGGCTTTACCTCTAAAAATAAACAAACTTGATCTAAGCACACAACAGTATAACTGCATCTGAAAAGCAGCCAGGGTTACGTTCACAATCAGCACCACTGCTTGGAAGGTGATTTGTTACATCAGTGCTCCCATAAGCAAAGAGCACTGACCCAGCATGGTGGAGGCTCTGGCTTGAGTGTTTAGCCTTGCACTTTTTTGCTCAAGATATTTTTTTCAAAAAGGATTTCAAGTACAGAGGGGCCAAAATTTCCTGCAAACTCCACCAGTGTTTTATTTTCCTTATTTTCTTCTTAAAACCATTACCTTTTAGCTTTAACTTATCCCATTAAAAAAACAAATAAAAAAAAAAAAAAACAAAAAAAACCCCAACAAAACACGTAGACACTTGATTAGACTGCAATTTTGTGTTTTCATCATTATCATAGAATCCTAGAATAGTTTGGGGTGGAAGGCACCTTTAAGTTCATCTGGTTTAACCTTTCTGCACTGAGCAGGGACATCTTCAGCTAGGTCAGTTACTCAGAGCGCCGTCCAACCTGACCTCAAAGGTTTCCAGGGATGGGGCATCTTCTACCTCTTTGGGCAATCTGCTTCAGATGCTTCAGTGTTTCACCACTCTCATCATAAAACTTTCTGCCTTATATGTTGTTTAAATCTACCCTCTTTAAAACTATTACCCTATTACCCTTTGTCCTATCACAACAGGCCCCATTAAAAATTTATATCACATGTATATATATACTAAGGTTTATCTTATTAAATAATCTCCCCTCTGTGTACTTCCCGAAACATTTCACATTTACAGATGCTAAACATTTAGCATTTTTTAAAGAGGGTTTAAGTAGCAAATCTCAGTAGTAACACCAGCCCCACAGTACATATAGTACTGTGCATGCACAGTGCATCTGCTGCAGCTTCTTGCTTGGAGAACAGCCTTGCTGAAGTGTTGCAAACATGCCAGGAGACTGCATGCATTGCTCACTAGGCAGTTCTTTCACCATCAACCTTATCACCCATTCCCTAGTGTTCTGCCACATGTGCCACCAGGCCCAGAGACATCATGCTTTAGCCCAGATGCAACACTGGAAAACAGTTACTGTGACTTCTTTTGAGCACTCTGTTAAGAAAAGTAGAAATGTCTGACTAAACCAGAGCTGTAGAGCCTGTAAACTTGTGCCTTACTGGTGCAAAATTCAGTGCACCACTCAGCCAAGCTTGGACCAAACCCCAGAAGGAGTCACAGTAATGAGCACTGTGTCTCCTGTGCGCTGCTCTGCCTGTTCTTCGGGAGATCCACGGGACAGAGAACACTGCCTTGGCTTCTCTGCAAAGGGTAGTATTTGTTATAATATCTATAGTAACAGGGATGAAAACCCTGTATAATCATAAAGCAAGAGACTCCTATCTCCATAGTAAATGTGAGGAGACTGAAGATAAAACAAAGTGAAGAGCGAAGACCAAGCCTAACAAGAAACACAATAAACATCTCCAGGAATTTAAGATGAGCCAAAATGTGTTGTCGCTCAGTTTTCATTTTTTCTTTCCACTGTTCTTAGAAAAGCAAAGTTGTGGAGCAGTTAGGGTACCAAGGGAATAGAAGAATGCCAGTGAATTTGGTTCCTGATCTAAATTTGTTTTAATGCAGCATGAACAGACTGCTTTCCACTCTTGGGTCAGCAGTCTTTTGCAGAAAGACAGTATTGTTCGCAAAGAACCACAGGAAAAGGCAAAAGGCAAAAGCAACCAATAGGCTGAAACTCACATATAACTAAATGCCATTGAAAATAAGAGGCACAATGTTTTTTTCCCCTAGCATGTTTTCCTATGCAAATCCCCTCCCTATTCAGAAAGTTTAATCTTTACTAAAACCATGTTGAGGAGGAAGGGAAGGGGAAAGAATGACTTGAGGAAAGGGCTGATTCTGCACGGCGCTGAGCCCCTGTACATCCGAGGGACCTTGGCAGGCTGCGAGTGCTGGGCATCTTTAGGGTAAGGTCTTATCTCGGGACCCCCCTGTACTGCAGCAATAAGGCATCAACACAAACCACACAGTCAAGAAAACCTGAGCACAACCTTGGCTTTTCCGCCAGGAACCAGGGGCGTTAGAACAGCGGCTTTATCTTATCAGTTTGATAATCTTTAATTTGACCAGCTTCCAAAGGGTTAAGGCAAATGAACTCGGAACAGCAATAAACATTAGGGCGATAATAACAGTAATGGAGCTCCTTTCCCTCCTCCTCCTCCTCCCCTTCCCCTCCCTCCCCTGAGCCTTTTCCACTTCGCTGCTGCCTATCAGCCCCAAGCGAAGCCGAAGCCAGAGCTCTCTCTCAATGACAGGGGGTGATAAGAGACTCGAAGAAAACAGCAAGCTGTCTGGTCTGCTCAGGAAGTCGGGGACGGCTGGTATTGTCCATCGGCGGGGCCACGCGGCGGCCGGAGGCCGGGAACAATGCTCCGCTCTGGGGAAATGGGCTCACTCAGCGCCGGTCCTGGCAGCCCCACGGCCAGCGCAGATAAAGCGCCGAGGCAGGAGGGGCTGGCCCCAGGTGCCGCCGGCGGGCCTCGATCGCTGGGCCGGAGGCGCTGCCGCCGCTCTCGGCCGCGGGGAGGGAAGGCCGCGGCCCCGGGGCCAGCGCCGGCGGAGCTGCCGGCACAAGAGCCCCTCACAGGGCTGAGCGCTACTCAGATCTGTCTATGTGCCAAGCGAAGCCTGAGAAACATCTTGGCCAGAGCCGTCCCTCGAGCCAGATAAAATTCCTCCCGAATTACAGCCCGATATCCCCGAAGGCAGGGCTGAATTTCACTCGCTCTGGATCCGGAGCTGAGCTCGCTCGTCAGGAGCCGTCCCGCACAGCTCTGTGCCAGGGCACCCCGCTGCAAGCGGCACCGTGGCTGCTTTTCGGGCTGCCGTGCCTGAGGCAGTCCGGAGAGTGTTCCCCCTGCAGCAGGGAAAGCCCTGCTGCCAAAACAGCGAAATTCCTGCAGCTGGCTGCAGTGAGGCCGGCGCTTCCCTCCCTCCCAGTTTGCCCTGAGGCCCAATTCTGCATGCCTGGGAAGACCTGGAAATTGTTCCCCAGCCTGGATGTAAGTGCAATTGTAATCTCAGCTCGTGGCCCTGCAAAGTGCCAAAGAGGCTTCCGAATAGCAAGATCATTTCTAGTTCACAGGAATCCTTCTCCTAAAAAAGCAGAGAACTTCTGGAGGAGAGGAAGAAAATCAAACCCACTCCATTTGCCATATACAGACCATAATTATGACAGCACAGGCATGAGGGCTGGACACAGTCCCAGAATCAGAAAAAGGTTTGGGTTGGAAGGGACAGTAAAGATCATCTAGTTCCAACTCCCCTGCCACGGGCAGGGACACCTTCCACTACACATGGTTGCTCCAAGCCCCATCCAGCCTGGCCTTGAACACTTCCAGGGATTGGGCATCCACAGCTTCTCTGGGCAACCTGTTCCAGTGCCTCATCTCCCACACAGTAAGGAATTTCTTCCTAATACCTAACCTGAACCCTCTTACAGTTTAGTTTAAAGCAATTCCCCCTTGTCCTCTCACTACATGCTTCTGTATAAAGTCCCTCTCCAGCTCTCTAGTAGGTACTGGAATGCTGCTCTATTTTTATTTTCTTTTCTTTAGGCTGAACAACCTCAAGTATTTCAGCCTGTCTTCACAACAGGTGTGCTCCAGCCCTCTGACCACCTTTGCACTCCTCCTCTGGTCTTGCTCCAGCAGAAGCGCTTCCTTTCTGATATGTCGTACTGGGTCATCCAAACACACACATCACAGCTAAAATCTTAAGCATGTTTGCTAAAATGCAAAAGAATAATTATCAAAGTAAGATTTTCCTACTCTTATAACAAAATAGAAATTCTCTTTGCAAATGCTGGTACCACTCTCACTGACTTCTGCTGCTCTGTAGCCTGGCTGCTGATGTAGGAGCTAACAATTCCAAGTTTCAAACTAACCTGGGCATTAAGAGGTGTCTGAATAATGTGGGTTTTGCATGGCATGGATTAGAAGTATTTGTGAATTTTCCTTATATAGCAGAGGTTTGGAGGAGGTTGTATAAGAGTATGCTTCTTCAGGCTCCCTAGAGAAATGTGTCACATGCACATCTCTAAAAACCAAGACCCTGAGAGAAATGAACCTCCTCATATAGATGGAGATCAGCTGTAGTATAGAGAAAGAACAGGTTTCTTATCTTTTCATTGGTACCTTCAAATCCTGCTTTTGCTCATGATTCAATGTGTTTTCCTCTTGGTTTACCTGTTCTCTACTCTGACAACTATTTTGGGGATAGAGAGTAAGATAATAATGTCCTCATCGTATGTGGCTTTATTGTTGCATTATGTATATTTAGGTGATGGCATGATACCTTTAAAATTTTTATGTGTAATTCTCACTTTTTTAAAATCTGTTCTGATTAGTTTTCTCATCACTCCCTACTCTTCACATTTTCTGCAGAGATCAGGAAATCACTTTGTGAAGTTGTTTGACTTCAGCTGGCTTTTTTTTTTTTTTTTTGTGCAGGAATGAATGTCTTTTTCAGCTGTCTTTGCTGACTGACATGTCAAGGTGAATATGAAAACTGATAACCCCAGAAATCCATGCTGCAATCCTACTTAATTTCTTCTCTTCTTCCACTAAAAGATACTTCATTTATAGCAACTTATATTGGAAATGTAAACAAATTCAGTTATGATCTCTGGTCAATAACAAATAATAAATAACAAAACAGTAAACATTGGGACAGCTATCTTCTATTCTACTTACAGATATTTATCCATCTACTTTTAGAGCACTAAGCAGCAATTTAATAAATGCAGATCTATGAACTCAGGATATTACTTCTTCATAGAATTATAATTTTTCTTTTAGAGGATGCATTGTTTGTGGTGATTTTACTACCCCATGGACATTCACATCTGAAAAAAAGTCATGACATTTGCTACGTTAGCATCAAAATGATACTAAAATATTTTTTTGAATGGCATGCTGTTATGTTTGCCCTAATAAAAAAAATAATTTATTCAAAATAGAATTTTTCATCTAACAAGCTTGTAATTCAAACATTCTAATTAAATCACCTGTAACAGCAGTTGCTGTCTTTGCCCTTTTTTCCCCTCACCAACTGAAGTTGGGTGGGAGAGATGTCACCCCCTTCCTTAACTCTTACAGTGTTACATGAACCTCTGTCCTGCTGAAGCTTGTGGTAAGACCTGGGGGAAGAAGAAAGAGAGGAGGTGGATATTTCTCTCTTCCTGTCTTCCTCCCTGCCGTGGATCAATTAGTACACAAGAGTTAGCATGGAGGATGTTCAGTCATTTCTCATTGTTTGAAAGGAACTTGTAAAATACTCCCTCCCTACAGTATGGGGGATGAAGAAGGGAGCTGCCATTTCTCTGGACAAAGTCACAATCTTCCTTTTACTGCTGGCTGTTTTTTTTAGAAGCCGCCTCCCTCTACACAGCCATAAACCCCATCTAATTTATGGGATGCATCACCTTATCCCCCACCCCTCACTGCATTCCAATTTCTCAATAAAATCCCCATTTGATTGGAAAACCCTTTTCATGACAAAATATCTGGAGAGAGTTTAAGCTTTGAAAAGATTAAAGGGAGCTCAAGAACTGAGATCTTTTTACCCAAGGGGGAAAAAAAAATCAAGTCCCCATATGGAAGGGACTCAGAACATGATACTGTGGGGCTACTGTCTGCAAAAATGAAGATATCCTTGCCTGAGCACAGTTACAAGACAAGCAAGAGTCCACAAAAGGGTTAAAATAAAACAAGGTAGGATAATTTCTGATGCTGAGTATGTCCCAAATGTATTCTCCTGTGCACTTCATAGAGAAGGAAGTCCAAGCAGTGGCCTTTCACATGACATCATAAAAGCCTAATTTATCACCAGCCACCAAACATCTAGAAAATCATAACATCCTTTCAGGAAAACCATGTGCAAGATAATCAGACTTGCTTTGATGAAAGATTTAGTGCTTGAGTCCAAGTAGGACACTACAAAGAAGAACCCTTTGCAGGTAGTAGCACACAACAATGCACGTCACATTTAATGCTTCAAGCTCACACTTTATTCATTAAAAAGCTTATGCATTTCCTGTCCATAAACAAACATCTTTTTACTCTGCATGTGTGTTCAACCAAACCTGCTAAGATAAAACACTGGTCACTAGTTAAGTCCAGACAAGGTGAATATCTCTTTTACAGATGAAACACATGCTAATGCTGCAAATAAAGGCACTGTGCTCCCCATTCCCTCATCTCACAAGTGTGTTATGGATGTGGGTGAGTATTGCCACAGCTTGTCATTGCTTTGGAAAGGATAAAGTCCTTCCAGCACACTCAGCATCACAGCTACGCTGAACAGAGGAGTGCACTCCCCCTAACAAATTCCAAAACATTCTGCCAAAGACCTTGTCTCTGTGTCCAAGGCTCTCACTGTTCTGCCTCATCAGTTTTTGGTGACTGGTGTAACCTGACTGTCTTGATGGAAAAGTACTGCTCAGCAAGCAGCATATTGCCGTAAAATCAATTGGTTTCACCTTTGCAAATGAAATAGAACAAGTCTGCTGTTTGCGTTGATTAGGCAGACAAAACAGCACAAAGCAATTAATGAACAGCTACAAATACCAGCTGCATGATGTTCAAGACTTCTTTTTGACTGTAATGGAAGTTTGTTGGTGGGTATTTAAAGATGCACAGATTCCAATTGTCGTGCAGTTCACTGATCCTGCTGCTTAATGATCTGACCCTTAGGCTCTTGCTGGTCAATGGACACAGGTTCTTCTTGTCTGACTGGAAAAATAACCGGATTTTCCACACCATTCTTGGTAGTTTGTTGCATATTCTCTGATCTTCATTAATAAAAATAACTTCCTATTACATTTCCTGCACAGGAAAGCCTGGGAAAAAAAAATCATAGTTTTTCCTATGACATCTTTCACTTTCAGAGCAGACATTGAACTCTGCCACACAATCTTCCAATAAATCAATAAAATAAATACAACTCTCTTATTTTCTTTTTAAAGATCAGTATTTTGTTTTCTTCCATCCTTCCCTTACCTTGGTATTTAATTTCTCTCACTTTTTTTTTTTTTTTTTAATCTTTCCCATGTTTTGGTGAAGTTATTTTCCTGTAAAGTCCATTTATCTCTTTTTATTGTAAGACATATTTCTTTCCTGATTTGATGTGTCTCCCAGTCTTTCTCTTTCATTCAAGCTTGTCCCATTTCTCTTTTGAGCATCAATCTCCTGCTCACAAACATCATCTTAAACCTGGTCTTACTTTCCTATCTCTCCTTCATTGTCAGAACAAGTTCCCTCACACTGAGATTTGTTTCTCTTCTCATTTCTACTATAGTGTTCTTTTCACTTAAACATTTTTCAATTTATTTTCTCTCTGTATCATTACAGATTTGTTCCTTTTTCTTTTCCAGTGGTACTCCATCACACACCTGCTTTCTCTTCCCTCACGATTTTGTGTGGAACATTGGTTCTGGGAGACAATTCATATTACTAGTATGAATTGTCTCTCTGATTTGCTGACAGGGCTGAAACTATGTTGAAATAAGTTTTAAAGAAGCAATAAGATATCCTAAAGCTCACAGTGCCAGTGTAAGTAGGGGTAAAAAGCAGATTCATTGACTGCTATTACTATTCACAGTAGCTGCCTATAAAATTCCACAGATTTGGCAATGCATTAGCCATATGCACTTTAAAAGCATGACTAAAATGCTCTGCTTCTTTCCAAAGCATCACCAAGTGTGTATACCACGTCTTGAAATCTGTCCTCTCAATGACCTTCTTCTTTTAAATACTTTCAATTAAAGAAGAAAGGAATTTTGGATCTGTTACCAAAAACTTCTTCATTACTTCACCCTGCAGCGGTCAAACATGAAAAACTTAATTACAGAAGGAAAACAGTTAGCATTTTCTACTGGTCCTGCCCTACTTACTAAACCTCCTCTAGTCCTACAATTAAAAAGCAAGCAAACTGTTCAGGCATACACAGCAGCAGGCATGGGCTCAGAATACTCCAATGTTTTCACCTGTATAATGTTTAAAATGTGAGATGCCTCATCAATCACTTAACTCCTCTACAAGGAAAGTGTCTCTTGAGACACTCACACAGGAATCATTTATTGCCAAGTTTCAATGTGAAAGACAGAGCTGTTCCTCAGACAAGCAATCCTATTTTTCATTCATGTTTTGGCAGGGCAGAGATGCCAGGTAAGGGTCCCATTATGCATTGCACAAACACAGAAATGGCAGCCCTTTCTCCGAATATTTATCAAAGTCAAATATCACCTCCTGGAATATTCTGTTAGAATTCATCTACAGCTCCTTTTCAGTGCAAGTCACCAATGAAACCTTCTGGCTTGATTTACTTTCTTTGACATATTCCAGTGTAATGGCAATACATATGAACACACAAAGCCACAAATTTCAGAACTTACATGTATCTACCAGGAATCTCAATAGCAGATGAAGAAAGCTAGATAAACATCTTGGCAGCTTCATTCCACTTGTAACCTGAGCAAGACTTCAAAAAGATGTATTATCACTTAGACAATGCAGAACTGCTTCACAGCAGCACAGCAGTGACAATGAAGGACCACCAGAGAAGATACAAATTTTATGTAATTAAGCAACAGTAATGACATTACAGTGGGAAGAAAGCACTGTCACCTCCAGTTTATGAAGCTAGGAGGCAGGATGATTTAGGGACTTGACCAACACCTTGGAATGAGAGGGAGGAATAAGTAGAGAACTCAGATTGTATCCAACCATTTCCCTCTGATGTATAGCTTACTACAGGTGAAGAAGCCAAGCATTCACATCACACTGCATCTGGCACAATTTGCCTTGGATAATTCCTTGCCATTGATTTGTAGTGAGCAACCCCTCAGAAGCAAACTGCTCCAAGGATGAGTGATCATACAGCACCTTGATGCAACAGGTGGCTTATTTAACCACATGTTTCTCATTTGTCCACAATTTCACTTTATTTCTGCCCCTGGATTTTCCTTTATAGTGTCTTTCACATAAAAATCAAATACTCATCCTAGCAATACTAAAACATTACCATTGCTTCCTCAACTTTTCCACCCCAGGCTGCTATGATTGACTTGAGAGTAACAGAACTTATGAGTTTATTGGGTTGTCTTTTCTTCTCTAGAGACTTAACTATCAGATGGAAAGCACACAATTAGACCAACTGTATCTTTTACAAGTAAAACAGTACACATTTTAACTGCATATACTGCAGTAAAGGCCCACAAACTTACTATTCCTTACCTGAGAGCATCTTTTTGGCATCATTTATATTTAAATAATAACAGTCAGGATCATTTTCATCAACATGAGAAAAAAAGAAGTTCAGATCTAATCAAGAGACAGTTGTCTCCTGACACTGCCTGCTCTATGCTTGCTTGAGCACGTAGGCAGCAGCTGGCACTTCCACAGCTTGATCATTACTACTGCTCTTCAAATTATGCCTGTCACACAGGTTAGGAAAACATGAGTAATTAAACATAAACAGCGTCATAAAATAATAGTAAGAAAAAAATTAATAATCATCCAAAAGAGTGTTTGGGGCAACTCCCTACAGCACCTTGGATTTCTGCCCCTTCTGCTCAGACAGTTTTCCTCTGTGTACTTTTTAATTATTTCCTTCGTGAGTCCTTTAAGGCAAAGAGGTTTGTATGGGCGGGAAAAAACACACGTACTAGAACCGATGAGAACAGTGATATGCCAAAAAGAGAAATGCCAATTAAGTATTCCTCAACTACTGCAGGCTCACTCTGAATCGCTTATGGCAAGGACTTATGCCTCACTCTGAAACTGTTTGAGATGCATGAATTTTAAAGAATTTTAAATGCAAAATTTCAGGAGCTGCTTGTTCCTTATTTGATCCATGCACTACAGCTGGTCACCTGGTGCAGCATCTATGTTCTGGCTCATCAGCTCCTTATACCACGTTCAGCATTTAAACCATGTGGAGGTCAGCGCAGGAATTCTGCAGTCCTCGGCAGTACATGTAGATGTGTGCTGACTTTTGCTCAAATGGTCAACAACCAACCTAATTCCTAGCTCAGTTCTGTTACAAAACCAGCATAAAACAACAAAACAATAAAGATTGAGACTTGGAACCATGTTATTAACAACCCTAAGCAGGCTGTTGTAGCCTATTTTTGTGCACATGGTTACTGGAACTGAGCATGCAATTCTGGTAATTGCATACAAAAATGACCAGCTACATGAGTAACGGGACATTTGTCATCTGCAATTCTTTCTGTGTAGGAACTCTGTGAAACGTGTGATCCTTCATGATAGCAGACATGCAAATGCTATGTAAGAGAACTACTGTTTTCAGCTGCTTTACATCCAGAATAGTTATTCACATATTTAACTAGAAGGTGCAACCAGCTCGATTTACTCCCACTGGGTCTGTGTTTTGCATGGGTATGAATTAGACAAAGTACGATGTAGGGAAGACTCGTGCCTGTCTACATAAGAGGAAAAATAAGTGTAGCAACATACATAATGTTGAACACATTCAAATCCACATATTAAAAGAACATTTAGAGATGTTTGTTGTTCTCATTAGGTAATTTTTGCTCATCTGTGTGCCTCGTTATGTATTTTCATACAAATTTCAGCATCTCTCTGAAATAAAGCTCTTCTTCCTATAAACCCTAACTGCTTCAACTTCTATATTCAAGGCTGAAATTGTTTAACTGACCTCATCAGAGGTGCTAACTAGCTTACTAAAAGTATGCCAGCAATTCAATACACCTGCTCATGCTCTCTAACAGAATTTTTGAGACAATGGCTATTTCTGGGGAGGAGGGACTTGCACATTCTCATGCAATCTCCCACTAGAATCATCAGGAGCCTGGCCAAGAAGTGACTGAGTGGGCTAAATACAGGCCAGGTTTGTAATGTTCATCATCACTGCTGGTAGCATCCCACCAGGCTAAACTCATAAATCTGACAGTAGGAAGAAATGAACTGTCCCCATGTGCCATTACTCTTGCTCTTTATATGTCTGCTTGATTTAGTCCTTTTTCCACTAATGTGATGTAAAGACCACTAAACTCAACAACAGATTCTCTCCTTGGCTTCAAGGCTTGCTTTAAGCTCTTTCTTTCTCAGTATCAACAGATAGCATAGGAGGCACATCCAACTTCCTTCCTCCTTGGATCAAGTAGTGTTGGGTATTCCCAGTATCTCCAATTGTGGCTATTTTAATCTTCCATTTGATGTTTTTCTACCTTTCTTCCATTTCACCATTCCCTTTCTCCCCATCTCCTTAAAGGCTCCACTTGCTGTTTTCCTATGTCTCAGCTCAGTGCAATTCCCATCTTATGCTTTCCTAAGGCTTTTCTACCTTTGACACATATGAATATACTTCAATCTTTTGTCACATCTCTGAAGAGGGTGTTCAGTTAAGTTGGCTCCCTTCACTAATCAGCTTTTTAGCAGAGTTTGCTTGCCAGGACTGGGGAAAATTACACTCAGATTCATTAATTAAGATATAATAAACTTCATGTGCTATTTAGCAATGTGCCATACATGGCAATTAAAAAAAAAAAAAAAGGAAACCAGAGGAGACCCTCTGGCTCGTTTATGGACTCAAAGTATTTCTGGGAAGGTCACAAATCTTCAAGATATCTCCACAAATTAGATTTTGCACTTGGATTTCTAATTTAGCTGAAAGATGTGTAAAAACACATGCAGCCAGACAGCTCCTTGGCTATACATCTAAGGAAGCTCAAAGCATAAGTTATTACTTCCAAAGTCAATTGTAACTTATGCTCACTAAATTGGCTCCAGATCCACCCCTTTCAGACAGTAGTATAAGAATAATTTATTCTTCTGGTGAAAAGCACCCATTTTAGCTAAACCACACCCCCATCTGGGAGTCTCACCAGCAGAAGTGCCAAAGGCAGAGGGATTCGGAGGTGCAAAGGGCTATTGGGGGCTGGCGGAACAGGGGCGAGTAAAGCCCAGTATGTAATAGTGTCTGTCAGCACGCTGAAACATATAACCTCTCCCTAACACAGGGGGTCCACAGCACAAATCTGAGAGGGAAATTGTTCCTGTGGTTCAATCATCACATTTAGATGAAGAGGTTTCCTTGCTTTTAACATCCGTTTGATTTATACCAGAAGTCCTATGGATAGTGGTGAAATCATTGCAACTTTCTGCATGTTTTGATCTACATCCTCAATGTGTATCTTGTTTTCTCCCATTGAGAATGTGCTGTACATAAATATGGGACAAGAGGTTTGAGAGCTCTGGTTTTAGACATCTGCCCCAAATGCCAAGTTAATTGCCTTACCAGTGCAGAGATAAAAACCCCTACGTAAACCAGGAGCTTTTCTCTCACCTATTACACTGAGTTGAATGAGGTATGTGAGCTCAGCCCCTTGCAGTGGCAGCAGTGACTTGAAGCTATCTGTGCCACAAGAGAGTTAACATTCCCAGGAGAAATTGCTTCACTAGCTATCCACAGAAACACTGACCTACATACAAGGCTTTTCTTTCCCCAGGTGAACTCCTGCATCAGCAGCTACCTGACAGGAACCTCCTCATGGGAGATTTTTAATAGCAGTAGCTGCTGAACGAGAGGGAACTGCAGAAACACACTTGTTGCCAAACTGTGTGTTTAGTTGGAAGGAGGAGAAACAGATGGGGAAATCACTCTTCAGACAGTGTTTACTAGCACAATCAGCACCTGAGGCAGCACTTATTCAGGTGCTGAAATTACAGAGGTAAGTTTTACGATGAGAAATCTATTCCTCACATGACAGCTATATTTCTCGTGATGGATCATAAAAAGTAGATGATCCATCAGATAACCACTTGATTGCAATGTGCATCACAGTAAAACCATCAACCTTCTGTTTTGTTTTACGACCCTGGTTACATCTGGAATGCTTTCAAGAAAGATGTTGATGTTTGCTTTGGGTACAAACTGACTCAGAAAACTTAGTGGTTTGCTACTTACATAGTAGTAGATAGTAATAATAAGGAGGAATGATAGCAGGAATACCTCCAATTTTTCTACCAGGAAGATAACTTTATTACTACCAATATAATTTCATTGAATATTCTTTTTGGACTGGACCATAAAGAGGATTCTTAATTGTCTAAGACTTTTCCTTTTCAGTATAACAAACTATTACTTTCAGTTGTCTATTTCTTCTTACATTATAGACATTTCCCATAACTACTAATTTCCATACTACTAATAGTAATGATAGTAATGAAGTCGCTTTTTGTAGAACTCACCTAGTTCCATATTTCTATAGTAACAGTAACAGCAATTTCTTATCTTTACACATTATTTTTTGTCAGAAAATTTTTAATTCTTGTCCTCTTAGAGGTGGAAAATTACTATTCCAAGTTGGCAGAGTAAGCCACAAATAAAATTTCTGATTCATCTAAGAGTATGTAGTAGAAATGTGAACAAATTGTAAGCAAACACCCCAAAGAGACAAGTTACCAAGACCAATTTTTGCAAAAACGTAAAGATTTGCTCTTGGAGATTGTTGTGATCTCAGCAGAGCGTAAAAATTGGACAAAAAGTTGTCCTTACTGTCTCTCTGCTTGGCAAGGTTACAGCTCCATTAAACAAAACATAACAAACTAACCCTCTGTTCTTGCACAACTCTGCCAGGAGGGCTTGCAAGTTCTCTGGAAAATTGAGGTTGCTCTGAAACTGTGGGGTTGATCCATCACATGTTGAAATCAACAACATTGAACCACAGCTCAATATTCAAATCAGTTCTCCATGCAGGAATAGCATGTCTGTAACAAGCCAGGACATTGAGTCACTTCATTCTTGACCTTAACTAAATGGGTTAAATCAATATATATTTCATACTGCCCTGCAAAAGCTCATCTGTGCTTGGTATTAGCAAATAATTTCATTCATTCCAAGTACCAGACTTCAGTCATTTTTTTCTGACTTCATGATAAAATTCAGATGTTTTAAAAATATCTTTCTTCCCTACATGTGCCCACCCAAGCAGCAGCAGCAGGCCTTCTGCTACAAACTTGACAATGAAATCTGCTCTTGGAGAAAGATTAAACGTGGAAAACTGCAGCATAAACAAGAATTGTTTTGGAAAATTGTGACTGTACCAGCCTGGGGTAGGGATGTTGAAAAGGAACACATTTTTGCCAGCTCAACAGACCTTATCAAGCTCCTACTTTCTTGACAGACCATGAATCCCTTAAGCCTCTTATTGTACAGTCCAGACCTCCTCCACTGCAATTATGTTGGTCTGAGCACCCTTTCACCTGAAATCTCAGCCTTCCTTCAAATGGGTGCAGACATCTCCTTATCCTACATCTATGGCCTTGTTTCTGCCCCAGCTGATGGGGCAGAAATCCAAGCTGTCCCTCCATGAGATGAATCCATACACCCTGAGCTAGGCACCAAAACCTCCCACTGTGTTTTGCCCAGTCACACAAATGCATTTTCCTTCTGCAATACTTCCTGTAGAGATCCAGCTGGATCCTAAGGGGTCTCTGAGTGGCAGATATCTGTCAGCAAAGCTAGCTGTGCCTCTGTGTCTGCCAAATCACTGAGCTACATGTGCTGGGTAGCAAGGAACAGAGATGAAGGGACTGACCTTATCTTTTTACTTTGCTATTTTACACTACAGGTATTGGGGAACAGGATGGATGAAGAGAAACAAAGATTAAATGATGGAGGAAAGTGCTCTGGTCTATATCCATAAATGACAAAATGTGCAAGAATAGGGAGTACACTTAGAAAATCGATGAGCTGCCTCTCTGTTGAGAAGTTGGTGTCCTCATTGAAGTCCCTAGAGATCCTTAGGTGACATTAAGATGATGAAAGGAGCTTTAACACCTACTTGTCTGTGTGCAAACAATGCCTCTTCAAGACCTAGATCATGCTGCATGTAATAAAGTACTAATGGGGTGGAAACAAATGTACTGGTGGGGACAAAGTGAGGTCTGAACTACAGAATGGAAAGGAGACAGCAAGCAATATATCTTCTTCCACTCTTTTGTTTTTTTTATCATAATTACCAAATTTAAGCTAAGAAGTGCAATTAGAAACTGGGAGTTTAAAATAATCAATCAGTGTCTTGCCTGTACCCACAAAAAGGAACGCAGATACATGCAAGTGTTGCCACTGTTTCTACAATATTCAAATTATCCAAGAGGACTGTTATTTCATTCTTCAGAGGAGACACTGCTATTTCAAGTTAAGAATTATTTCTATTTAAAAACTCATATTTCATTGTAAAAATATAAGACCTCTGAAAAACAGGCCTATATCTACAAAATCAAGAAATACATTAGAACAAACGCATTGGTTTTAGATGCTTCTGTTACAGCAAGCACCAGCTATCAGAAAAATAAAAAAAAGAAAACAATTAGCCACCTTTCTTTTTCTCCCATATGGTTATTAATTTCTTTTATTCCAGTTGTCCTCTACAATATGTAAGCAGTGTCCTCACATGTGGGAAAACAGAAGCTTCTATTTTGTAAGGAGAAATTTCTTTTGCAAGATAATCAAAGTGGAATTTGATGTTTTTTCTACAATGCTTTTAAGGAGCTAGCCTCGATTTATCTGCTTATGTTTTCAATTGTTGATACAATAAAAGTTTAGATACATTCTGATGAAGCCCAAGAAAAGGGAAAGAAATTTGCATATTTTATGGAGTTTTATCCGATACTGCTAGCAGCTGGGAAGGGTCCATCCTGCACCTTTAAGTATAGCATTTAAAATGTCTCCTTCATTATAATTAATTTCAGTAAAAAGACACCCATTTCAGCTTTGAAAGATTCTGCACTAGAGCTTCCTAGTACACTTGAAGGCTCTGTCTCCACCCCTTCCACAATATCTCTCTGCCAAAGCAGCCCAATGTTCTCATATTTTAATTGAGCCTAACTGGATCCATCTGCCTCGTGACTCGGGAGTTACTCTGAACCTTGAATTCCATTCTTATGTCAGATCACTGGGATTTGAGTCCTTTTTAAGCAGAATGCTGTTTTCTCTTTAAATTCTACATAAGTGAAATTTAAATTTTAGCACAGATGTTTTCACAGCAGTGAAGAGCTAAATGAGACACTTGACACATCACTGCCAAACTTTCTAAAGTCAAAGGCAATGAACATATGGCTGCTGCTACTCTGCCTCATAGCCCGCTTGCTCTTGTTCATGATGCTCAAAGGTCACATTTTTACAACTTGCTACATTCTTCTTGAGGCCTGGACCTGAAAGTGTGCTTTGGCTGTCACAGAGACCATTTCTGTCCTTGAGCATCATGACGGGCAATGCTTACAAACACCTGCAAATGGAGATGAGAAATACTTCTGCCAAGTAGGTGTCCAAAATGGACAATAATGTAAGGAGGCAATTCTACTTTCATTGCTGGCAGCCAAAGAGAAGGCAGCATTTCATAAGTAGGACCTGTGAGTGGCTGAGTATGTGTGTGGGAACAATGCTCACAAATTGGAGCATTATGGTTACTTTTTCATTGGCAATTGGAGAATCACAGTATCATTTTGACATAGCTTGGCCACAGACATAGTTTTAACTGAGTAATAAACACATATATTTCTACAAATGCTATTATAATATTGCATAGAAGTAACTCCTGCTGATTTAACAGTGCTTGGAAAAAATAATACAGCATCTGTCTCCATGGAATAAAATTCTTCAAGATCCTGGCAATTAGCTGAATGAAGCAACAGAAGCAACAAAAATACTAGAAGTGCTAAATAACTAATGGAAACCAAACTCAAGCAGCCTCCCCTGTGCCAAGAACCATAGAAACCTGATTTTGATTTTTGGCAGTTCTGTGTTTAACAGAGCTCCTAGTGGTTTATATTGATCTAAAAATTAGGATGCCTTCCCATGAGTTCAGTCTTGTCACTCTTCCTAGAATACAGTTTGAAGCAACAATGAATCAAAATAAATGGTATATAAAATTAGCAAATTACTAGAAGTGTGAAAGGTATTTGGTATGTCCTGCTAAATGCTTTGGTCTGGACAAATCTTGGGTGAAGTATTTTGAAGTCACTGTCGAGTGCTGAACTATTCCACAAGAGATCTGTCTTCTGTGCTCTCCAAAAGACTGAAGGGCAATAACAAAGCATGACACACCTCTCCAAATATTTAAGCAACAAAGAACAATGGTATGAGACAATATTGGAAGATAGTGTTGCATGCAGGGAGTGTTGCTGGCCTTGAAGTCACCTCTTGAAGTGTGGTAACACCCTAGGGTGTCTCCTGTCATTGCATCACTTAAATACGAACTAGAAAAAAGAAACCTTAGACCTTTTAAGGAACCTATTTTAAGAGAGGAATTATTAGCAGAGGAATTATTAGCTGGTGGAGACAGGACTTTGATTTCTGCAGTTTAATTCCCACCTGAGTTTCATCTATGTTCAAAACGGTGCCCAGTGAGCACATCCCATTTTGAGGGCCATCTTCTGACAACTCGCTGAAGCAAAGTGGACTTTGGTCACTCTTCTCCTGCATTGCTTGGTCCTGTGGGTATCCATGGCTCTGATCCACCAGAAAGTTTGCACAAGAGCTAGTCTAAACTCCAAGGTGAATCTACCCAAGTATTTCAATATCCTCCTCTCACCGAGCAAATATTTTCAGGTATCATTCTAACTCAGAAGTTTTCCATGGTTGATTCCAAGTGAACCTTTTCTATAACAGTGTTTATATTTGGCTACCTGCTGAATGAAAGCTGTGGCTTTCTATGAAGCTATGCTGGGAAGGAATTTGGCCTATTTGCTTTAAAACATAATGTGCTAAAAAAGATGAGACATGTGATACCAACTGGATGTATTTTATCTTGGGTTGTTTCAGATAAATAGGGCCTGTTTTCCAGTAGGCTGAAGTACATTCATGGGAGCACTGCTTCACAGGAGGTAAAAAGAAAATGCTTCCCTTTCAACTGCAGCCATCTCACTGTGTTGAAATCCAAATACTCAGAATAGCACTGTAATCAGAAACAGGAGATGGACGAGTTTAAATTATGTCAAATTTTAAATAGATGTGCAGTGGATCCCCTTGATTAAGAGGGTTGTATTTCACCTGCTAGAAACTGAGGATTGTGTTCCCCATTCTTCTGCAAAGACAACTCTGACCATGCCTTATGTTTGCTGAAATCATTACTGACATCGCTCACTCTGCAAGTGGAATATTGCCTACAAGCAGGGAAGTGAACTCCTGCTTCATCATGGGTGCCCACTGCTACACAATTTGAGAGGCACACAGCATGAAGGCCCCAGGATGGTGAATATCTCTGTTACTGGATACAGCAACCATGATGCAACCAGTCATGAATAGGGAATAATGTTTCACCAAACAGCATAAATACACCTAATAAAAGCAAATGCTGGGATGTCTGTTTTAAGTGTGATTTTTCAAGCAGGCTTTCAAGAATATGATGAGCTAGCCTTGTTGGGCTGACATCACTGGACTTCCAAGAGGTGCAGGTTGGTTTTTTTATCCAAAGTCAATTCCTACAGAAATTATGGATTTTGATGTGCCACCTTTATGCAACCACGTAGGTCTGACATAGTGTTCCACAGAACCAGAGCTCAACACCATGAGTTTATCAGGTCAGGATGCTGGCTTAACTTCAAATACAAAGCTTAGTGCATTTTCAGGTGTTTCGGGGATATTGTACACTGATCTTACACAATATACAAATTCATGAGTGTTAGCAATGATACACTCCCTTCCCCAAAACTGAAACAAAATTATATAGAGAGCCACTTCATGATACAATTGCCTTTTTGAAGTCCTAAATATGCTTAAATCGATGTAATTTTTGTTAGCCCTAAAAAGAACCCAACCCACAAACCAGCAGATCTTCAATTCAGCAGACTACATGTACATTAATGAGTGAAAGAAGAAATACACCCTGTATCAGTGTCAGGTGAGGATACAGTCATGCACAGAGATATAATCAAAGTAATAAAATGATACAAGCATGTTTTAACATATTTCTGTTTCACTTTTCATGTTTACTTAACATCAGCTCCATATGTAATGAAAATGAATTGCCTGGCTTCAGTCTTGGTTAGCTAATGAAGTGTGCTCAAGTGATACAAAGTTGTTGGAATGTGTGAAATACAGATACTTCATAGAAAATCAATAAGCCAAAAAGCCATGGCACCCATACAGGAAGAGATAACTAGGCAACATTTATACAGTAAGTGTATAAGTAAGAAAAGATTTGTAATTGATCTGAAGTTGTAATAGCTCAATACTATTCTTACAAGAAGTCCCTAGGCAGAGCTGAAATGTTAACTTTTCATTTGCAAATGTATAGAGTTGATAGAAAATAATTTCCCATAATAATTTTTTTATGCTTCTTCTATTGTAATTTGTAAATAATTAATAAATAAAAGCTTGCAACATGCAAGATCTGTGGACTTTCCTCTATTAGCAATTAACAGATAGAGGCAAAGGCATTTCTATTTACAGGGAAAGTTCTTGGAGAAATGGACCCGAATTATTCAGTCATCTTTGGCTTGAGAAAAAAAAGATTGTCATGAATTCTAACATTTATTTGCAAACATGCAGGCAGTCCTGTATGGCTATTATGTATATGACATCATCATGCTTTTAAATTGTAAAAGATATGAATAACTTAGCATATAAAAGAATCCCTAGATGTCATTAGGAAGCTGTGACAGTCATTCCCCCTTTAATTTTCCACAGAAACCACCAACAGCCAAAGTGGTTGTGGAGCAGACGGCTAAGAAAACAGAGTGGCAGTGGGAAAGCCCTGCTTTTGAACTCAGGTGAGATGAAAGATAATTATACTGGCTGCACTCTTGGGGTTTTTTTTTTAACTGCTTGCTTAGCATACAAGTGGTGCAGCTGGAATGCTGCTCCCTGTCACCCTGGTAGGCAGACAGGTACCTTGGCTGCAGAAAATACAAAGTTTGGTGTGTCTGCTTGCAGTGAGGTGGCTTCACTGCGTGCTGGGACCTGCACGGTCTGTAGGACACGCAGCCTTTGTGTTGATGCCAAGGGTGGCAATATGGTCCATTTCATGCAAATGTGAGACAGCCCTTGGGCTCCTGGCAGGCTGCCAGGGCAGCCCACAGCTCTCTTATGAAGATAATACCACTGTGATATTCTACAGAGATCAATTAAAACGCTGCAGCCACTTCAAGCACGTGGGATCCCCTAACCCAGAATTCTTAAGTATGGCAAAGATTTATGTAGTTATTGTAGCCACATGTATGGATGCACAAAAGAGCTGGAGCTGGAATTACTGTCAGTAACTTCTAACTGAAAGCTCTAAAATTGAGAAGATGAATACAATACACAGAATTGGACCTTAAATATACTCTGCAACAGGTCAGTGGGACCGTTTCCATCGCTGACAAAAGAGAACAGTCCTGCAAAACTATCTTGCTCACTACAGTTTTCTTCTAGTTCTTGTACCATATTGGCAGATTAATAACTTCTTTATGCTTTTTCTCCAGGAGAAGCCATAATTTTCTCTATATCATAGTGGGTTTTTGTGGAAATTAGCATACTACAAAATGAGAATGGCAAATATCTCCATTTCCAAATGCTATGTTCAGCAGCTAGATTTATTAGTGGATTTGGCAGCATTTGCCAACTCCTTTGCACATGAATAACTCTACTCACATTGTTTAAACAAATGAAACTAGGATAAATGAGATTAATTTGCCAATAGCAAATTACATTCTATTTAAAAATAAGAATTAGCCTGTACTAAACCCACATGCTTTTGTTTATTTCCCATATAATTTATGCACAGAAACACTACAGCAGATTATCTGAGATTATAGGTTTCAGTGCACTTAAGTAGAAGAAAATTGGAGGAGTGTCCTGCAACAGGGTACCTTTCTAAGAGCCTGGAGATCACAGAAGGACGTGACACAAGGAGATAAAGCAACCCTGAACCTCTCACAGAGCTCATGCCACTCTGAGGAGAAAAGAACTGTGTGTTACAGTTGGCTTCGTCAACATGCCCAGCTCAGACTGAGGGAACATAAAGCTGGATTAACCTTCCCTTGCAGATATTGCTACATATTCAGCCATGGATGGGGATATTGGTTACTCTACCCAGGGGAAGGCAGAATCTGCTGTAAACATAACACAAAACCTAAACAAATTGTCTGTCATATTGTTTAGTTTGTCCATCACATATTCAAACTGGTCCTCCAAACTCTATTTTGTTCCAAATGATTGCATTCCTCAATTTGCTATATAAATTTGATGTAAGTATGGCACTCCAGCTGTCACTGATCAAAAGTGAAAATTTTTTTATTAATACAATTTTGTGCTTCTGTGCCACAAATACTCTTAAAAATGTTCCCTATACCCTCCCTAAACTTGCCATACATCTTCCCTTCTAAGAAGTCATGATCTCTCTTCATTTCTCCTTGGCTGTTTCTGCTTCCTTCATTGAACACTTCATTTCCGCTTGTCATATTCCCCTCTAAATCACCTCAATTTTTCTACCTCTCTCCCTCATACAGCTTTCTTTAACATATATTCCATTTGTCCTACTGGTGTGTTCAGACTTTCGTTGTTTCTTCCCTTCCCCACTTCTCTGAAGGGTTTTTTTATTCACACTTGTCCATCAGGATTTCTCCTCCCACTCTGTTTCTGTCCCATCGCCCTTGTGAACTGTGTGCTAGGTACTCCCTCCCTGAAGTGCAGAGCCTTCAGGATGGAATCTAATGCCAGTGGTGGCAGAGGGACCATGAAGGATGCCTTCTTTCCTTGGTCCTTCACCTGGGAAGAGATACTTGGAGCATGAAATAAGAAAAGAATCAAAAGGTCTCCTTACTTGGAGGTGACACCATGGGTTAGACCACCCTTCCAGCAGATAGGTCTGTTCACTGTGAGACCAATTGCAAGACCATTCATGAAAAACTCTGAATAGGAAGAAGGGTAGCCAAGAACACAACAACTGCCTCTAGTGATTAATTCTTCCACACCTTTCAGGGCTGGCAAGACTTGGGGACGAATGATGACTTCCCTTGATAAAGTCCACTAACTTGGAGGTGGCATGAAAGCATCTTTCTCTTAAAAGAAAAACAGAACTTTCATAAAGGTTATCACTTGTCACCAGGAAAATTGCATGCTGGCATTTTAAAGACTTTTTCTTGAAAAGTAATAAAAGTAACTAGCATAAAAGTGATGTCATTTCGGACATTGTCTGTATGGAAACCCCCAATAGGAAGTACTGTAAACCATTTCCCAATCTGCTTTTACACAGGCCTAGGACTTAAAAAGAAAATTTAAGTGTTTAATGCTTAAACCAAATGTTTAATTTTCAACATCCCCATAGAGTCACACTGCAATGTGGAGGTTGCAGTTAAAAGCCCAGATTCCTTCATCTTCCTGACATTGAATCTACACTATAACAAAAACATTTTGAATTAATGTAGAAATAGTTCTAACTGGAGCATTAACATAATTTACTTCAGTCATGTTCATCAGGATCATTTATATCTTACACATGTGATGTGTAAGTATTCACTCTGCCTATACATATACAGTTGGATCTTATATATTATATATAAAAACACTCCCTTATAAAGTATGATTCATTGGTTTAGCAGTTGGTATTTTAGCTTTTACAGTCTGTTCAAAAGCAGTTTATACATTTAGAAGTTTGGTGTATATAATCATTACCACTTTAAGTAGGGCCTCATCCCATCTATATGAGAAGACGCATTACTCGCGCTAAGCTGAGCACTGAAACCTACAGAGACAGCTCAAAGCTGTGGAAGAATTGTGAGTCATTATTTGGCTAACTGTTTTCTGTGCCATTAGAAAGTGGTTTACTACCTGATTTATAATTACCCACAGTAAGATGTACTTATCAGGACAATAGAGTGCAAAATGCTACCCTTTATCATGTACAAGAGCTGATCTTACAATGGGGTGTGCCTTGGCCCAGGAGCAGGACTAGGCTTTCTCATGATTAGAGAGCAGATCCCATGGTCTGTCCTGCCACTGACCTGTGACAAGTTGAAAGGTCTCTCTGGGTTTTGGTTCCTCAAAAGGAGTGGCAAATCTTACCAACCTAAGCAGTATGTTGAATTTTCTTACCCAAATAACGTAAGATAAACAGAGAGATTTGCTGACTGCCAAGAGTGGTCCTATATTCATTTGATATGAATGACAGGCATCCCCACCTGAGTATCAGCAAACCCAATGTAAACACATCATAAGGAACATCTTTATGGAAATAGTTCATGTGCATGTGCAGAGAAAATGGAAAAAATGCACGCCCCCATCTAGAGTAAAGCTTGTGCCATATGTGATTACAAAGACTTGTAGGCTGAAATAAGGCTGGGTATATCCAACATTTGGGTCCCACATTGGCTGTTATGGATCTTCTTAAGGCTGTCAGTCACAGACAGCCCACCCACACGTGCTCCTTGAGGGTACACTCCTTTTTTGGGTGACAGATGTAACTGAGAACCTGCTTCCCTGTTTTGTTTGCAACCCAAGGAAATTTAATGGGACCTTTGCTGAAGATAGTTAGGTCAGATAATCACTAACCTTGCAGGCTTTGAGGTCTGTGTTGCCTCAGTGTAAGCAGTGCAGTGTAAGCAAACTTGGGGAGAGAGACAATGTTGATCTTCTGTACCAAGTGATTTCTCTAACCATAAAAAAGCCATGTGTTGGCTCAGATTTATTCAATTCAATTTGATGGTAGGATGGAGGAAGGAGGGAGCATGCTTGATGATTCTCAGAAATAACACATACCATTTAACACCATCAGAAGGCTGAATATGTTGAATACGAATTAAATACATTTTAGCCGGAAAAATTAAAGACTTTTTGCTTAGTGTGTGCAAATTCTGTTTTATTTTTTCTAAATCTCATAACATGCAGTGATTTCACAGGGAAAAAAGAAGTATACTAGTGACATACAAATCACAGCATCATCCCATTTAAAGTCCCTGCCTCAAAGCAGAATGCTACCAATGTCAATTGGCAGCAAGACACTTACATTTCTTTTTCTGTAATGACAATTGGAAATTATTTTGACTGAAATGGCTGAAATTCTTCCACTGGGGATGGATATTTAACAAAATTCCAGTCAGGGCGGAGCAAAATGTAAAAACTTTTTCACAAAAGAAATTTAAATAATATGACAGGAAATTTAAAATATAGTACAGATAATGGAAAGAGGGCAATACCTATTTGTTGACTACCCTATTTGGCCAGCAAACCCAGACATATTCTGTATGAAAAAGCCCCTCTTAGGGTATGAATTAGCATCAGCAGACCAGACGTGCCTGTGATTAAAATCCCTCAGGATGTCTTGGGTATCTACGTTCTCCTAATGAGTATATATTTTGGGGTCTGCCTGGCAGTAATCTTGAATATTTAAATTGCCACACACCAGCTCGGGTAGTGCAAGGCAGGAAATATGCAATTGAGCATGATGCTTTCTCACGTTAGGAGGGCAGCCCAATCCGTTATTCTGTCTGGCACGTTTCCTCAGCGCTGTCCTGGGTCACTCAGCACTCGCTCAAAGTAACGCCTGGCCAGCAATCAGCCACACACGTATGCACTTGGAAACCACCAAGTTCTGTCCTGGACTTGACATCCCCCATCCCGAGCCTCTTCTATGGAAGGAGTTGAGCACTCCTTCCTCCAAGGAAGACAACTCGGTCCAGGTTATATTGGAGAAAGGCTCTTCATCAAGTGAATTGATAACAGCGGTGATCAAAGTCCGGCAGTTGTACCTTATCTGTTGGGGATCATAATTCAGGAATGGAGCTGCCCTTCAGTTGGCTCCTCCCCTCCTCCCCACCATTAAATTACATTCAATCACTGCACGGAGAATGCAGCCCATGCGCTCGCAGCCAGATGTTATCATTACAGGCCTTTTCTTATAAACTGATGCTGAAACCCGAGTGGTTGATGAGACTAGCTAAGCAGTTGTACCTTTGACCTGATTGCATTAAACTTGCCCTATCAATTTAAGCTTAGTATAAACACCATTTCCCAGAGTCCCTCATGACTTCAGTAGTGAGAAGAAGCTGACTAAGCCTAAACATTTTTTAACAGCAATCTTGTCTTACAACACCAAGGGGATTTGCCATGTATCTGGGGCTTTATAAAACCATATGAACATGCTGAAAGAATTAAAGTCCTTTAAAAAAGCAAAATTGATGGTGACAGTCCTTTTAGAAAATCAGTTTGTAGAATGTCAGCACAAGAGGAGTTGGAAACAAGACTAAAATAGCTTTTAGAAATACAATAGATTTGTGTTTGTTTCACACCGTTGTTCCTGAGTACTGAAAGTTAGAGCTAAAACACAAAACAAATGAAAAAATCTCAAACTGAATTCACCCTCTATTAAAAAGACTTCTTCCCCAGCACTTCACAAACCAAAGCCTTTCCAGATATATCACCTATCTGAGATCTCCCATAAAATATGAGTATCTTTACTCTGGCATATCAGATTTATTTTTAATAAAGTTTGGTCTATTTCACATTGAGGATAATTCAGATAATCCTATCAAAAGTTTCTACGTAGCAGCACATGAGCTATAGCATATGGTACAGCATATGGGCAACAAAGCTTGGCTATGCTGAATAAAGGAGGACATATTTATAACTACAAGGATAAGAATGAAAGTAACATCATGCTTGACTCAGCTGTATTGCCTTCTGTGGAGTGCTAAATCTGTGGTTTGGTAATGCAAATGTTGGTAAAAGAACAGGAGATAAACCAGGGATCTTCACCTCAATAGGCTGAAAGAGCTCTGGCCCTGATGCAAAAAAACACACTTGAAGTTGAAAAAAATCCTGCTAATTTTAGCAGAAGTATAGAATAAGTCAAAGCTCTGCAAGACTAAACCTCTGATCCAGAATTGGAAAAAATTAAAGAAATTTATCTTTAGAAAGAAATCTAGGAGTGACATGACTAATTTTAAATTTTATGCTATCTATTGATTATTCTAATGTAACAAACCAGACAGTAGAACTGCTGCTAGAAGTGCAAGGAAGAAACAGCAGCAGCACATTAGGCAAAAAGTGATGGTTCTATGCTTAGAGAGAACATGCTTGAGAGCACTGAAACATAAGGCACAAAAAGGCAACAAAAAGATTACTACTGTTACTATATTGTTTTACTATTTTGAAATCTAATAAAACAAGAATATGCATGTAAAAAAAATCAGACAACAAAAGAGTCCTCCAAAACTAACATAAAAACCCAATTCAACCAACAACTACTGTTATTTAAATAATTATGGAGAAGCTTATTTAAGAACTAATTTACCTGAGTCTCTACCTTGGTTACTCTTAGAAGCAGCAGCATCTGACTTTTGTTAAACAAATTCCACTGCAGGAAGGAAATGCAGGTAAGGAAAAAAAACAACCTGGTGCACAATTTTATATAATAGAGATGCAGAAAACAATCTAGAACATAATGTAGAGTTCTTTAGTGTTCAAATTAAAGCAGCGTCCTTCTTTGCAAATAAGCAAAGTACCCATTTAAATGACAACTTACACTCAACATTAAAAGAAGACTTGCACAAATTGCTTGCCTTGCAGAAAGAATCTATGTTTCTCTGCTCTGGGGATCAAATGAGATAGAACAAGCCCAGTGACCCTGACTATGAATTCAGAGAGGAAAAAAGGAAAAAAAAAATGTGTCTGCTATTTGAAGTATATAACTTTTAAATTTGAAGCAAATAACTTTCTAAACTAATGTTGATTTACCTAGCCATGCCCTGTCATTACAGAAGATATTTCTATCTCATAGCTTAAAGCACAATATGGAAGCCTCCATGTAGCTTTTACCCTACATTTGTTCATAAGAGTGACTTATCTGTGGCACGACGAAACAATACCGACTAATTTGGCTAATCATGGAGTCGATGGATGCTGGGAAAAAAATCTCACTGGATGGCTGAGCCCAGAGTGTGGAGCTAAATCCAGCTGGCAGCTGGCCACAAGTGGTGTTCCCCAGGGGCCAGTGGGCCAGTCCTGTTTAATGTCTTTATCAATGATCTGGATGGGGGGATCGAGTGCACCCTCAGCCAGTTTGCAGGTGACACCAGCTGGGGTAGGGGTGTTTATCCACTGGAGGGTAGGAAGACTGCAGGGGGATACAGACAGGCTGGATTGATGGGCCAAGGCCAATTTACGAGGTTCAATAAGTGCTGAGTCTTGCCCTTGGATCACAACAACCCAGTGCAGTGTGACAGGCTGAGGCAGGAGGGGCTGGAAAGCTGATCAGGGGAAAATGACATGGGAGCGCTGTTTGACAGCCCCTGAACACGAGCCAATGTGTGCCCAGGTGACCTTCTTGCCCAGGTGCACCCTGGCCTGTATCAGCACCTGCACCAGCAGTTCCAGGGCAGGGATTGTCCCCTGTACCCAGAACTGCTGAAGCTGCACCTTGAATGCTGTGTCCAGTTCTGGGCCCCTCACAGCCACAAGGACATTGAGGGGCTGGGGCACGTCCAGAGAAGGGCAACAGAGCTGGTGAAAGGTCTGCAGCACAAGTCTGATGAGAAGTACCTGAGGGAGCTGGGGGTGTTTGGGCTGGAGGAAAGGAGGCTCAGGGAAGACCTTACTGTTCTCCACAATTACCTGAAAGGAGAGTGCTTTGTCTCTTCTCCCTGGAAACAAGTGACAGGTTGAGAGAAAATGGCCTCAAGTTGCACCAAGGGGACGTTTAGATCAGATATCAGGAAAAATGTCTTCACTCAAGGGGTGGACAGGCATTGGCTACCCAGGGAAGTAGTGGAGTCACCATCCCTGGAAATGTTCAGATACAAGTAGACAGAGCACTTTGGCATATGGTTCAGTGGTCACCATGGCAGTGATGGTGCCTGGACTCAGTGATCTTAATTTCCAACCTAAACTGTTCCATGATTCTATGATTCATCCTTCTAGTAACTGCAGTAACAGCTAAACTAGAGAAGATGAGGTACAGCAGGGGAACAATAACATATATAAAGGGGTGGCAACCGGTCAGAAAAAGGAAAATCTTTAGTTGGCCTGAAGTTGTTGTTTGTGTTTGTCACTATCAGCCTTACAAATCATTACAGGCACTTTCTATTAAGTCAAAAAACATTACAAACAAGCTGAAAAAAGTTGGTGATGATTTAGATTTGAGGAACATCAGGACAGGGGAGGCTCAGGTTAGAAAGAAAAAACTGGCTCAGTTTGAAGTCTGTCACCATGGAAGATTTGTGAGTCAAGAGGAAAAAGCTTGAGATAATTCACTTAGAGACTGAAAACAAAAAGATCACTGTGTTCTGAAAGAACTGGTGTAAAGAACCTGGAGGTATGAGTTCACAAGAGGTGACTGTGAATCAGGAGTGTGATGCAACCATGAAGGCAAACATAATCTTAGTATGTGTAGGATGAACTATTTCCAGCAAAAGTAGGGGAGTATTACTGCTAGAATATGAGACACTAATTGATGTGTCTTTTATTTCAAATCCTGTTTAGTATTAAAAACAACTCTTGGTAGTGTTGTTAAAAGAAACCCAACTGGATTTGGGGCAGATAAAAGAGAAAAGCTGTGAGGATGGTCAAGGGGTGTAGAAACATAACAACACAAGGACAAATTTTGTTTCTTTAGTCAACCATAGTAAAACTTGAGAGGTGAAACAACTATGAGCTATACCATCCCTTGGGAGAAGATGCTACAGCACAATGAAAGGAAAGAACTATTTAAGTGAAGGACAGTGGTATAAGAGCATATAAGAGGGATGTAAGCATGCTAAAAATGCCAGTAATGGGATGTTAGAAGAAAACCCCTAGCTATAACATCAGGCAGGTTCTGGACTGTACAGTGGGATTAGCTGGGGCTAAACACCCTCATGGCTTTCAATGTGCAGTTAATGAAAAGGGCTTTGCGATGTGATACCTGCTGCAGAGACAAAGTGTAAGTACCTCCCAACTTGCTGTTAACAGCATGGCTATAACATGAGCATCAGCATCTGGTAATGCTCTCATTCTTCTTAACAATTTAATATCTTAAATTTATATCATACTTTTCAACCCAAACATTCCCAAAGCACTTAAAAATTGCAATTGATGTGCAGTCTGTGAAGAGAGGGCTTAATTCACTGCAGAAACAGAGCTGCAGCGCAGGTGAGAGGCAACAGCTGTTTAAAATGTGGTTATCCTCAAACTATAAAAAAGTGTTTAAATTTTATACTAGGAAGACCAAAGTGGTCTTTTGGGGGAAAAAAGCAAGTACTCTGTATTTCCTATTTTCTTCTTCAGGCAGGAGCTGTGCTGTTGATGTCATGGAGGGACCAAGGTGCAGCAATCCTTGTATAATGAAGGCAAAACCATTTCCCCTGTTCATGCTTCTAATACCTATGAAAATAAATTTGCTATGTGTAATGTTGCAAAGTCATCACTACATTCTTATTTTGAAGGGTTTCCTGCCTTCCTCAGGGGATATTATCTTGGGAGATTCATTAGAGCTTGTTCAAACTAATCCCTCTAAATCAAGGTGGATACTGAAATATGCTTGTGCAGGATCCATCAGTGGGTAGGACAAGTTCAGGCTACCTTCTCTGCAATGCATGAAAACCCAAAAAATCAGAATGGACATTTGCAGGCTACATGCAAAGCTGACCAGCTGCCAAATCCAAACCTTCAAAAATCATGATACTGGTTTATGAGTAGAATGATGTTATTATGCTATGTTCCTTCTACCTTGACTTTGGGATTGCTTTGATTTGCCTGTTTTAATAAAAACTAAGAAATCTTCTTTTTTTTTTTTTCCCCACTGAAGGCATGAAATTTTATCACGCTATGCAAAATACAGCCATGGCTTTTAAGGAGTGTCCTGTGCCTGTCTTTCACCAAAAGTGATTGCAAAGAAATCTGGTGAGCTCATAAGGGCACCAGTGTAGGAGTTAGAACTTCTCATAGTCAGGTTCTGTTTGGCTTTTGATAACAATCAGGAGAATACACTGGTCATCCCATTATCATATATAAGTGAAAATAGATATAATAAAGTCAGTTTTCTGTGAAAAGAATTTGTAATTGTGATTCCCTACAGCTATAAAGCAGGAGTAACATATAGAAACAGAAGAGAGACGAATATTGTTATTGGTAATACCTGACCAACAGGTAGATTACTACTTATCATAAACTCAAGGTGTGCTGCTCTAGAAGCTGCAAAATGAGCTAATTTTGAAGGATTTTCATTAAAAATTCAGCATGCTCAAATGTTCAGAGCAATCTGAAATCCAGGTAAGGAGATATCAATGTTGTGTCAAGCTTGGAAATAACTTTTTAAAAACAAGCCAAATTAGGAAATTCCCCTTTAATTGTAAGGAATGAAATTTTCTCTACAGAAAAGCTGAATTAGTCATAGAGGTGTCTCTTGCATGTCTTCTTTTTTTTTTTTTTTTTTTTTTTCCCTCCCTTTCTTCTACATTCCACAGTTACAAATGGAGAAGTCATCTACAGGTCACACCACTGCCTCTGGTGCTACTTAAACATTTTCTAAAAATGTATCTTCACACCAGCAACACACACAGCCCCTGTAGGTTGGATTTGCATGAGCAGTTGCTATCTGAGCCCTGAGTTGCCACCCCAAGCTCCCATCCACTTCCTCTCCTGGCTCCTGCGTTCCCAGGGCTAGCTGGGCTCAGCTGCCTGGCTGTCACGGAGCTGCTGTGGGGCTTGGGGGAATTTTAGACAAGCTCACTCCTTTCCAGGAGGCTCTCCTCCCAGTTAACACATCGCTCCTGACATGACTGTAGGCCACTGGCTCACCTGAACTATCCAACAGGGCCTTTCTTCTAAGCAGGAATAGTTGATAGGATACCAATAAGGATGGTCCCAACCACAGTGTCACCGAGAACATTACCAAGAAAATGTCTCACAAGAAAAATGTTTACTTGTTTTGAGATGCTGGTGGGCTCAGCTTTCTCCCATTACTGAGCTGCAAGGGCCTTATCAAGTCTTTAATGAAGGCTTCCCAGTGGTGTTCCAGCAGTCCTGGACTGTGCGTGTCCATCTGCACCTCCTTTTTCTCTTCATCTCAGGACAATGCTGAAAAGCTGTATCCTGCAATTTTGCATGTTGGAGAGGTCCCTCTTGCCCCCAGCCCCTTTTTGTATGAGTCTGGGTGGAATGGAGGAAGAATGGGACCTGGAGGCTCCATCCCTGGCCCCCGGGAGGCTCTCCTGGGTGTAATTTCCCTATCATGTTTCAGCTACTTCCAAGGACAGTTTAGAAAGCTCTAATCCTACTATTTTATAGCTGGGACTCAAAACAAGTAGGTTTTTTTCACCTTTGCCACATGGATGTGTTCTGCCATTCTGGTAAAAGTTCACCCCAGCCTGGTCAACTCATGTGCCTTTGAAAAAAACAAAAATGTGGCAGTTTGCACGTGCCCAGCACAGACCTGCTAAGGGTGGAGAGCTTGAATTTCTGGGCAGTCCAACATCCATGCAACATCTCACATACTCTGGGTATTGGCTAGACTAAGCAAGCAGGTAATCCCTGAAAACCAAAGATCTTGTAAAGCTTACATTATCAAGCTTCAAGATGTTTGGCTTTGTACCTTCATAATGTTCCTTTAACTCATGTGTGGTTTCTATTTTTAAAATGTTTTTCTAGGGTACGTTCTAGTATATTTTTGTTTCTCTGCATACATAGACAGACAGGCAGTTTCTATTTTGTAAAGCAGGAGATTCCTGCATGCTCTGCTTGGGTTAAAAAGAATCTATATTCAAGAATGAACTGGCAGAAACTCTGTTTGTTGGTTCATAATATTGCAAAGGGAAGATAGGAAATCAGTGATTTTGCCTAAGGGAGCAACTTAAATATTAAAAGAAGAGAGGGGGAAACCAGACTTCAAAACCTTTACAAAACCTTCATTTTGAGCTAGAAACTGAAAAGTAATCCCAAGCCATCAATTACTGAAGCATGTGAATACTATTTAGAATACATTTTAAAAATTAAAACTGAAATGCCTTGGACCTAATTTTAAACAGGTTTTGCATGGTGCAACACCATTGATGTCAGCAGAATAATTTCCAAGTTATAAATTTGTTAACATAAGGTTAGTACAAGGTTGCAGTGCAGTGGATGAGAATTGCTTTGAAAGTACTGTATGAGATGGAAGGCTGTGTGCTCATGTTGAATAACCTGCTGGGAGATGGTTTGCTTTCTGCCTACACAGCCAAGCTACACATTAATTAATGCTACCACAGAGACTGTCATCTCCTAAGGCATAGAGCAAAGCAGTAATATTCTAACATTAATAATAATTAATATTCTCTCTTATGAATATTGTTCAAATAAAAGGATGTTGTATTTCAATACACATTTACCAAGACTGTGTAAAACACAAAGTGCCTGATTTATTTGCTGTTCTTCTGCCAAACACAGGTAATGATTGGTAAATAACTTTGAGCTGATGAACAAAGATAGGGGGTTACATCTTTAGAAAGCAATAGAAGGCTCCTCAGAAATTTAACTTGGCTGTGGTTCAAAAAGCCAATGTAAACAGCCTAGACAACCGTATTAAACACAGCTTATTCACACTTTCAGCCCACAAGAGTCGATGAAACAGTGTTCAACAGTCTGTTTCTGCCTCCTCAGATACACAGGCACACATGCAGTGCCAGTTGTTAAACACACAGCACAAGCCTTGGATGAGGCAGTGTCAGAGAGCATCTCCGACCCAGAGCCACCACCTGGGCAGGTATTTTACAACCTCCATAACTCCTTCAGGACTCTGGGTAGCTGCAGAAACACTTGCAGATTCCTGCACTGAGCCAATGAAACAGCATCCAGAATACAACCTCAGCACCAGTACTGAAGACTAGAAAAACTCCAGGGTCGAGGTGGACCGTGACTCAGCTCCAGAGCTGCGAGGTGATGGCTGAGCATGGGACAAATACTAGGTCACAGAAACCAAATTAAGAATGGAAAGTGGAACAGAGGCTTTAAGGGGAGTTGTTACCTATGTAAACTAGGGCTGCATTTATTACTTGGGAATGAGGAAGAAGGTGGAAAGACTCTGTTTCCATCGGTTCAGCAACAAGCAGAATAGGGAATGGCATATTGAACTTGTAGGGTAAAACAGGCATAGGAGCATGGAGCAGAGCAGGCTGGAGTGCTCACTGAAAGAGTGCAGGAATTAAGAATACAATGCAAAGGACTTACTATATTATGAAAAGCAAGAGGACAAAGCAAAAGAACAAATACTTAATGCTGATACCATGGGAACAAACAGTAAACCCTGGAAGAATTGCAAGGCAAGATAAACTGAAGAAAAGACAGGTTTTATATAATAGTTTTTGAATGGTGACAGTGACATTTAAAATAGAAGGCAGTTGTAGTTACAACTGTACATGCAATGTAGCGCATTGAGAAGAGCAGGGAACTTTTAACAAAGGACATCTTAAGAAACAAAATGATGCCAATTACGTTACAGAGTTCAGGAGACTGGAATATGATGAAATGAAAAGACATTGCCTGAAAAAAAATAATTCAGAGGTAAACAGAGGATTCAAAAACATAAAAAAACCAAAAAAAGGAATAAAAAGATAAAAGAAGAACCAGAAAAAAAAAAAAAACCCTAAAAAACAGCCCACCTCGTTTCACAGATTTGAAAAGGCGATAGTGTTCTTGGATCAAGAGTACTGCAACGCCCAGTGTAATATATTAGAATTTCAGGAATGAAAAACAAAGGGAGATGTAAGTAGTAGTGGAAAAATATAACGGAGAATTGCACACAATACAAAGGTTCAGAGAGGAAAAATGTTCCAAATCTGATAGATGTTAGAAAGCAGTGGCAAGATTTCATTTCCACCCACTGCTACCACAAACAGTAATTGAAGTAAACAAACAAACAACCCCTTGTTCAATTATTCAGGCCAGTTAATTTGGAGTTGTTTGTTTGTGGCAGGAGACCGAGATCTTTTGTTGATATAACTGAAATCATGCCAGTTAAAAGTTAAATCCTGCCTGCTAGACATAACTTGGGGTTTGGAGAATCATGTTACATATCTTAGAGAAAACAACCAGCCCAAACAGCCCTCAGAGATGCCAGGGCTGGTGAGGAAAACTCATATTCTCTGCCGCACTTTCTGGCTGAATTCATGCTGCAGTCCTTGTTTCATTAATACCACAATCCAAATCTTTCTGATGCCTCAAGATCACACATCCTTTGTAGTACAGGGACTGTAGCTTCCCCTAGTACTTTGATGTGTAAATAACACTTATTTTTTAAATTTCCTCCATTGTATTTCAATGTGGCCCGAAGATACCATCCTGATTTATTTTCTCTCTTCCTTGTCTCTTCTTTAGGTAACTGTACACTGCATATGCTGCACACTGGCTAAAAAAAACCATAATGTCAGAATTATATCCAATACTGTCTTTGAATGAAGCACCATGCCCTGCCTTATCAAAGACATCAAATCCCTATTTGAAATTTCCCATTTCCAGTTACAGCCTTCTGATGCATATCTGCTTTTTGCACCATGGTTGGATTCAGAGGATACACTTCCGTTTTCTTGCAAGTTGCTAAAAATAGCAAAGAGTCGGCCTAGAAGAGACACCTCATTCTGGCAAAACCTCCCTGAAGACAAAAGAACAACTCCCATATTTTCACCATGGACTTGTTAGTGGGCGTGGTTCACCATTTCCCCATTCCATCTTTATGCCAGTGTAATTAAGTCAATGGGGCTTACATCAAGATAAAACTGAAGAGCATAATGCAAAGATGAGTCAGAACCCACATGCTACAAAATGTAAGAGGACCGTTTCATAGCAGGATGGTGAGAATTTGGAACTTGCTCATCAGAAAACACACACTTCAAAGTGATTCCTGATCATTTTGGAATTGAGATTACAAAATCAGCATAGGTTTGTTCTATTGTTACTCAAATCACAACTGGGGAGGAAACATGCCAATGCAAACCTCCTGAAACATGCTTCATATTTACTTTTGAACAATAATCTGGTCTTCAAGAAGGGGGGAAAAAAATGTACAAGATTGACAATGGACTACATTGTTCTTTGATGTTGCAGCATGGACAAATCACAGGTGTATTACGTAAATAGCTGTCAAACTGACAATTAATATCAATTAGGCTTTAATCTGACATATTACATTGGGCGCAGCAAATGCAAAATCTGTTCAAAGTAGATTGTAGATATGTACCCTTCAATTAGACATGAGGGAGGAGGAAATTCTACTCTCTGGGAAAGCACAGAGATTAACTCCTGAACTGCTAGAGATTTGTGTGGGTGAAATTCATCCTTGTGAAGGTGGCCAGTCCTAAACTTTTTTGAGCCCTTGCAATTTCAAAAGCATAAGGGGCATTTAAGTAGTCATGTGAGAAGAAGCTGTTCCTCCTCTCTCCTCATATACACACAGTCTTAAGTGTGCAGTGTTTAGCAGCTTCTTTTTTTGACACATGAAAAGGCCAAAGTAGAGGAAATAAGAGAGAGATCTCTCTGGATAAGGCCTCCTGAAGCAATCACTTTGGAGCTGGGAAGTAAGAGTATTCACAAAGCTACACTTTCATGGTGTACCTCAGAGCTGGAAACTGGACTAGAAGAACACACATCTTTTCATTTACATAGGTGAGAACTACTGATACAGCTTCCCAGATTTGGTATGTATATGTGAACAGCTCCCTGCCTTCAATATGCCTCTGGGATTTTTTTCTGGCTTTACAACATCAAACAGATCCCTAAATCACTACAGTCAAAATGGTGATACAATAATTTCTCCTCAAAGTGAGAAACTGCAAATACATTACCAAAACTGAACTGACAGTTTATGCTACAATGGATTGTCCTGGGGTTAATGAACCAGAGAAGTAAAACACTCAGCAGACAGATTCTCAGCAAGATTCTCAAGCAAGCCACAACTGCTGTTATGACTAAATATGTCCAAACCTCAAAAGAAAGCAGACATGACTGCAATGTTTTGTGGCATATGAAGAATACATAAATGAGGCTAAAAGCACAATGCTTGTCCTCCTTCTAGAGACAGCATCTAACCTGTTTCATAGCTTCCTTCATAGACTATGAACTTGCTTCCCCATTTTAAATTAACCTTTTCACTTTATTTATGATGTCATGTGTTGCCTCCATAAGAGGATGCTGACTAAATTTTTATACAGCACTATTTTTAATGCTGTGAAAAGCTCTTCTTATCCATAGACTTTTCAGAGAGCTGGCTGAAAAAAAATACACAATTTCTCATTAGTCCTAAAATATGCAGATAGAATCCTGTCTCTTGCCAGCCATTAACATAAGTAAAAATTTTCACTCATCTGACATCCCACTAGTCATGCCTCAAATTCATATGAGGTTTAGAAATGCAAACCTTCAGCAGGATGCCTTTAAATCTGCAGGTCTGTTTTGTAAGAGATTTGCAAAAGAATTACACTTTTAAATAACTACTCTCATTTAATAAACATTAAACATAATCTCAATAATTTTAATCAACTGAACTAATGAATATCATTGAAAATATCCCCTTTCATTTGAGAATGTAAACACCTACTTTTCCATCCAGTAATTTCATACCCTGAGATGATGCTACACATTGCTTTCTGAACCCAAGAGTTGGAATTACTTTCTACCTCACAGCTCAGAAAGAGTGAAAGGAAAAACACCAGGAAAATATAAAATAGCTTTATTTTCAATTTAAAAGAAGAAGGCAAAAAAAGAAATGTGTATCCTGTTAATTAACTTAGAGTATTTATTACATAAAAACTAGATTGAAAAAAAGGAGTAAAATAAGAGCTTTACACTCTAACAAGAAACCCACTGCTATATAAGAATATGGAGCTCATATTTTCCATTTCCTGTTTCTATAACAGATGCTGAATTCTGGCCTCTTTTTTTCTATTTCTTTTTCTTTTTTTTTTTTTGTTTTTGTGCAATGAGGTATTGTTGAATTTGCTGACTTTCTTATGTGAAGGAAAGAAGGAGAATTCAGCAACTTTGTGATTGTCTCTGGAGTTGTTCAAATCTCTGGAGATTTGAACATCTCCAGATGTTCAGATGTCATGGGCAACTCAGATGTTATGAGCAACTCAGTCTCTGTTGGAAAAATTATTATCTATGTTAAAAATGTTATCTCATTAATTCTTCTTCTAGTGCTTTGCAGGCTTTCACTCACTTTTACAGTACAGCAATAGGACTTTTGAGAAAACCTTCAGGACTAAGAAAGTCCCTCTTCCTTCTTCAACTTGGCATTCCTAACTTCCTTGTTGACTTTCAGTGTGGTAGAAAACATACTGAGACATTACTTTTCCTTCATTTTATGATGTGGACCTCCAGAATATGGAAATGGGGCACGCCTGTGTCCCTTGAACTTTTGGACGGCACTGGAGTTACTCCTGGTACCACCTTCTGGAGACGCCTCTCCTGCAGCCTCTGGGCAGCAGTAGGGGAAGATTTCCATCTCACTTTGTGTTTCCACAAAGCATTTCAGGCTGCTGTCCTGACACGTCTGGGTGAAGCAGGAGGAGCTGCCCCACGGTATGCAGCCGCCTGCCGCTCCCTGCTCCCAGCCCGCGGTCGCACACCCGGGTGGCGGCTGCTGCCAGGGCGTGCGCGGCTCCCGGGGCACAGGGACCAGGGGCAGCGCAAGGAGGGAGAGCCAGGCCACCACTGGGCTCTGTCATGGAGCCACATGGACAAGGAAAAGCAGGGGGAAAAAAAAAAGAAAACAAGAAGGAAAAAAAAGGAAAAGAAAAAAAAAGAAAAAAGAAGAAAGAGAAAAGGAAAAAGGGCTTTAGTAAGAGTGCACGTCTTAAGAGTCTTTTTAAATAAAAGTGAGCTGCCTGACTTTAGTTAATTTCAGGGTCTCAAAGCTGATCACACTGAAGCAAATCGCCGTATTTCAAGTATGAGTCGTAGCAAATATGTCCGTATTATTCCCGAAATCCTTATTTTCTCAAAACCATCATTATTTCTCTTCTGTTCTCTGTCTCTCAGTATTATTTTCCAGTATAATGACTGCTGTCACTGATGAAAGTTACAGTAAAAAATAAGCTAAGTAACATATACTTTATCATCTTTAGATGTTACATGAAGAGAAGTTACATGATACTACACTATGAAAGCAGTCTGACAGAGAGAAAACTCAAAGTTTTGCTACATTTGTTAGAGCAATGTGCAGCATCATCTCTTATTACAGTGCAGCTCCATGGCCAAAAAAGTAACCTGAGGAGGGTTCATACCACATACTTCATATGAAATTTGAGCTCAAGCCTAGGTACTATCCACTCTTCCACTCCATGAAGAGCAGAAATTCTGAGATTTACAAAGGCTTTTTTAGTGAGCCCAGAGTCCAAGGCAAGCGGCATTCCCAGGAAAAAGCCACAACCCAGGACAGGCAGTCTGGCCTACTGTTGTTTCCCCCCAGCATGAGATGCATGGCAGAGCTACGACTGTGGCTGAGATATGCCATGCAGCAGCCCTTGACAGTGATCCAGAGAATCACTGTCACAAGAGGGACAGAGGGGATTTAATAAGTTTGGGGAGGAGAGGAAAGGGATTTTTCTGTGCAGAACAGATCAGCCTTCACCTATCATCAATCTACCAAAAATACAGCCAGACCCTTGGATCAACCCTGTCATACTTCAGGGCCATTGGCCATTGTTATATTATCAGAATGTGACAATACAATGCAAGGGCATGAACAGAGCACTTGAGTGGCCTCACCTTAGTGTAAGTTATTGCACTTATTTGATTTTTTTGGCTGTAGTGATCATATTTCAAGTCCATCACCCACTGTGTCAAGTATGAGTTACATTTTAAAACTGTTCATCAAAGACATCAGCAGTCGAGCACAGGTATTCTTTAATTCCTTTCCACAAACTATGACATAAATGTCAGCTGGGTTACTTTGCTGATCTCTGCTATTTGGCTTATTGTAAACCTTGCTCCACAAGGTACTCATAACTTCATAGTTGCTTTTCCCAGTTCAGTGAGGGAAAACTGCAAGAGCTTCTCTTCCATGTTTTGAACAAGGGATGCTTCTTTTTAACTCAGAGTTCCCCAAGAGCAGAGCACTGCTGCTGCAGAGATCTGCTGCACCTAAAGGCAAGGTGGTCACTTTATTGGAAACAAAGCTGTATTTTACCTTGAGGTGTCTTTTTTCTTCAAAGGACTCAATCAGAGGATGAATTGTAACATTCTTGGCACCACTGCCAACACCATTGATTTTCTTTCAGCTGACATAAACCAACCAAGCTATTATACAACTTTTGTTGTTACAGACCCAAAGACATGACCCAAACTGATGGATTCAAAGTAGTTAATGGATTGACACCAACTAAGCTGAGCAGTGATTATGAATAATGGATCCTAACCCCTATCAGTAGCTGAACTGAAATACATTCACCTAAACAACTTTTCCATTCTAGAAAGGAATTGCAAAGGTTGCTATAATTAAGTTCCCTTTTAACATATTTAAAATATACTAGGCAGGCAATCTTGGGTTACTTAACTGGTACCACCACTTCAGACTATCACCTATTCTGTGGTTTTGCATACATATCCCACATCCCTCCAAAGCTTTTAACCCATTACTAGTTATTATTTTGGAGGAATGTGATACATAAATTTAAACATGTCAGACCCAGTGTTCAACACTTCTAATGATCTATTACCTTCATATTATTGAAGTCCCTGAGGAAGTTTGGCAGATGCCATTCAATCATCAAGCTATCATTACTATGCTTTAGCTTTAATCTAAAGTGCCTAAGAGCTTTGTGCTTCTTAATTCATATTCTATCTCTGTTAAGGAAAAAAAAAAGGGTGGGGAGAATGGGTGGAAATTGTTCACCTTAATTGGCCTAGAGTTTGTCATATTTGGGGAACACATTTTTTTTTCCAAACTAGATTACTTTTTCTTGTTTCAGTTACAAATCTATTTCCTCTAAAGTTCTAGTGATATCTCAGTAACTTAGTATCAATCTAGAATACATTAAAAAATACTATGGTAACATAAACAACTTCAAAAAGCAAGAGTTTTTGATCCAAATCTTCCCAACATATGACAAGTAGAGCAAAGGTAACAGTTTATGCACAAATGTGTTATTAACAATGACTCTGTCATGCAGACTGCCTATTTATTAGTATCTCATTTTCTGATGACCTCTCCCAGGAAATTCAGAGGCCTAAGACCATTAAATAAGAGCACAGCTCTATGAATACCTCACTGTTTGGGTACTTTGCCGCCTCTGTTGACGACCAGATTCAGACTGTTTGTTGTAGGCAGCAATACCTCAAGCAGTGATTCAGGAGGTCTGTTTTCCAGAGTTCTAAATTAATCTGGGCCACCGCAGATGTGTACAAGCCCAGTTGCAATTCTGCGGGCTGGAACACATCCAATCCACAGTGAAACTCCATTTCAAGGCAGGTGAATTCCCAAACACAAAGACCCTTATGCCCTGTGACTTATGCACACTGTGGGCACACGCTGCCCAACTTGAAACAGCACACAGCAGGTGCTGTGGCCACAAGATGTGATAGCCAGATTTTGTGCAGCAATTACAACATACATTAGAAAACATGGGAAAACTGGGTTCAGTTGCCTTAGTTTCCCAGTCAACCTTGTGGTGGGCAACATTTTTTTCATATCTAATTTATACCATTTTTTCTGCAATTTAGGCTTTTACTTTTTTGTCCCATCCAATCAATACAGAGAATATACCCCTTGTAGCATCCCTCTACCTGTTGAGGGATTTATTCCTTTCTGTACTAAACATATCACTAGCCACATCTTTCTTTAAAACCTCTGTTTTTTAAACTTTCAGTTAGTTTTGTTGCTTTTCCCTGAGTAAAAACCGACACCTTTCTTCAATGTGGTGTGCAGAACCAGGCAATTCCTGTTGTTTCCAAACCAGGCACCATCCTGGGCCTTGCCAGCACTGAGTTAGAAGAAACATTTCATGCTTTAGACACATTGTTCCTGTTCATCAGTTTCAGTAGGAATACCTGCTTTCCCACAATACTGACAACACGGACAAGTTTTAGATGGTGATCCCTTATGATCTCTCTAAACTACTTTCTGGAAAATGGCTTTATACCTTTTGTTTTTCATCCCATATGGCAGATTTGGAATCTCCTCCTTACAAGCAGTACTCTGCATATGTTCTCATTGAGTCATACCTTATTCATGTCAGACAATTTCTCCAATAGTCAAGATCACTTTGAACTCTGAGCCTTTCTTCCCACCTCACTATCAGGTGGCTTTCTGTCCTTCAGTGTTAAGATAATCTCATCTAATGCTGTTCAGATTCAACATATAGTCAACAAATATGCTGCCTGTCCCATCACTCTGAAAATACTGGAGTGACTTTTGTAAAGCTCCATTTGAGACTTGTTTGTAGGCTGATACTCTGCACAAAGGCAGGGTAATTGCTCAAATACTTCTTTGTATAGATCTATTTTAAGATAATCCAACTTCTTCAGTAAATCCTCTTCCAAACTACACCCTTCCCTAATCATAAATGAGTCAGGATATCACTTAGTCAATCAAAAAACCAGATTCTAGCCAAGAGACAGGATTTATTTTCTCTGGATGGAGAACATTCCTATGCAGGGTAGAAAGCTAAGTCAACAAAATAGTACAAAGGCCCAGCTCCTGCCCACAACCATCCTTTTTATGCAGACAATTGACACCAGGGTGTGATTCTTGGGAACGGCCTGGTGAATGTGGCTCCCAGCCAAGCCCAAGGGGGTACAGGCGCCATCCGTGCACCCCATCTTCCAGGGCAGCACACCAACAGCGAGTGCTTCCCAGACCTCCTCTTGCCACCATCACTTCCTTTGGGACAGCTGTCTCTCTTTGCTCTCCTAACAGGTACACCCTGCCTGCTGTACGTGAGGCACACTTCTGAGAAAAGGAGAAAATAGTGTGTTGAGTGTAGAAGACCTCCTCCCATGCCCATTGCACATAATGACAGGGTTCACCAGACAGAGAAGTTCACAGGGCCCCATAAAGATAGCTTTCGTTTTTAAATTGCAATCCAAATAGAAATAAGATTGGTGTGTTAAAGAGCAGCTTGAACTCTACCTGTAGCAATTAGAAAGGGTACACTGCAAAGGAAGAGGAGGAAAACCCAGGCACAAGCTGCTTTCTACCAGCAAAATGTCATGAGGATCCTTGGGGTTTTACAGTTTCCAGTACTCTTTATAATTACTTAATTAATTGGAAATTAGAGGTAATGGAGACCTGTTATTTGACTTGTTTAAAGTCATAGAAAAGAAATTCAATCAGTGTGTTGGATTTTTTTCCTTAGGTTGATCAGTCTGAGGCTGGGTCTTCTAGGGTTGCTTTTGACATCTAGCCCCTTTCAAATATTCGGGGGTGGTGGGGTGTTGAGTTAAAGTACTGAATTTCTACCTTCAAACCAAGTAGAATGCAATATAGAATTAAATTATTGGGAGACGAGGCCTATCTGGGGCCATGGAGAATTTATGCACACAGGTTGTCATTTTACCCTCAAGGAAAATAATTTACATTTGACTACAACACCTCCCGTATGCCCCTTCATATGTCATGTTACCTTTGTCTGCTTTCACACCACAGGTTCTTTAGGATGAAGATATTATTTATTTTTGCCTTGTATGGTGCCAAATATGTTGCCAGTACTTAAAATAAATAGCAGTAATACAAGCTCATTATCACGCAATTTAAGCCCTGGCAATCTATACTTGATCCAGGAAAGCCAGTTTTTTTCCTGACACTATCTGTGCTATCTGGGGAGGGATTGTGTTAATACCTTCCATGTGTGTGAAAACAGCCCTTGCTAAGAAGGTTTTCATGCTGTGGCTGAATCTGATTTCACATACCCCGTTTCACACTGATGTAACTGTTTTCTTCAGTACAGTTGCACCTCATACAGAACCTTCTCCCAGAGACCCTCTGAGAGCCAGAGGGGAGATGTGAACCATTGTTTCCTGAGTCAGTGTGAAAAAACCTTATGTGACTTAAATATATATATAAATAAATATATATATATTTAATAATAGGTGCTACAGAATTTTGTGATTGCTTTCTAAACACCAGCTTCATATTTCCCCCGAGGCCTGAAGAAATTGGCAATTTTCTATTATTCTGTTTCCTACCCAGTACACTAGCAATTTAGGCAAATTCTGCCTTTGTAGTATTTAATTTAAACAACTGGAAATGGGTCTGTGCTGTGTGGATTGTGCTGGAGCACAAACATGTTTGCAAGAAAACAGGCTTTACAGTGCTTTCTGTGCCCTGCAGCCACAGACTCCTGAGACAGGAAATCACAGCATTAACCTGATGATCAAGCTGCAGACAGCAGCCTCGATGTGCCACAGACTTCTAAGTAAAAGGTATTCTAAGTAAAAGGTATTCTAAGTAAAAGGCAAAGGCAACGAAAACAGATTTAAACACAAAAATCTGGCAAGTCAGAAGAAATTTGTCTCATGCCTCTCTGTCTATATTTGCACATGTACAGCCACAGACAGGCAGAAGTAACCTCTTCTACATATACATAAACTAATAGGATGATAAAGATACAAATATATTTCCAACTTCTCGCAGGAAAAAAATGCATTCTGAAATGATTCATATTACCTTGTGGCGTGGCAACATATTATTTAATAGCAGCATAAAGTGATACATGCTCTGAAGGGGCTACACTCACAAGAGAAGCTTCTTTTGGAGTCAGTTGCACGCATTACATCACTCGTGGCCACATGTGAATGTTATTTGTGTATGTACTCTGAAACAAAATAAGGGGAATAGACAAAGAGAGATTCCTCCCACACCCCACATGCCAGAATCTCGTTTCCTATCCTCAGCTGGTGCTCAAGAGCCTGACTCCAGCAATAACAGTCTCCCACTGAGATTAAAGCACTGGCAAACACAGCTTATCTTGGTTAATGTATACTTAAGTTTTGTGTGTATAATACATACATATATTTACATATATAGACGCACACACATATGTATATATTTATCTCTCTCTCTCCCTCTACTGATACACATATTGTGTTTATACACATTTATAAATATGATATGTAGGACATCTTTTGCAGAGAGGAAATAGTCCCTGGATGGAAAAACACTCATAGATGTGAGCCCAAGCAGAGATGATTCTTGACTTCAGCAGCTGCCCCCTGCTCCTCTGCCCCTCAGTGGACACAATCACTCTCAGAGACCTCTGTCTCCTTTCCCCAAGGAATGCTGGGGTCCACTCCTGCTGCAGAGCTGTGGCTCAAACCTAGCCAGCCACCAGCAGTGCTGTTCTCCCACCTCATATGAACTGTATCAAAATTGTCATAAAGACCAAAGGCTCAGAGACCTATGACAAGCAAAGCACCAGACCATGTTTTTGTGGAATCATTGAGCCAACATGCCTTAAGTAAGCAGGACAGACTCTGAAGATGTTGCTTACTGACTAGTTTGTTCAGCATTTCTTGAGGCATTGCAACATTTACCAGATTTCCCCATGGGGACAGTCATATTGGTAAATGTGGTTTACTTGATGATCCTCTGTAAGTTTAAATTAGTCCATGTATTTAGCGAGGGAAAAGACAAGAGAAAGTGATCCAAATTTTTTGGACTATAAACAAACATTTTTGTGGACTGTGAACATTAGAAGATTTACTGGGACATAAACAGTGCTTACTTACTCCAGGGTAAAACAACAATGATATTTCTGAAATAAAGAATAAAACATCTTGGCTAGCAAACGATAGCTCATTGGGAGTGTAAAAATATAGGCATATATGCCTGTACACATATAGTTCCCAGAAATTAAGGGTTTGTACTTCAGATTTATGTGACATCTCTTCATTATCAGAGTAAATTAATTTACTCTGAAAACTAAATGGATCTGTACGATGCATGTATGCTGGTACTTAGAAGATACAAATAAACATGAAGTAACCTTCATACAAGCAAAATGCTAAACCTGCCAATACTTACTATTGCATCACTTTGGGGAAAAAAAAAAAAAAGAGAACAGGATGTCCATAAATAAAAGCTGTTATTTTAAATCTGCTGAGAAACTCAGGTACAAATATATACCAGTGAGTCAGAAAGTGAGAGGGAAATATGTGGAATTTGATCATACCCTGTTTTAGGTGGATACAAATGGGATGGAAGAAGGGAATTAAAGCCTTTAAGAGCTTGAAATTCCAAGACCAAGATTCAGACCCATAAAGTACTAAGTCAAAGAAACCATGCTAGTATATTTGCTGGAAAGAACCAGCATACAGCAAAAGTACTTCTATGCTAGCAAAAGTACTTCTATGCTAGGATCTGGAAAATTGTAAAAGTTGTGAAGGGCACATACACCAAAAGGAAACAAGGGGAGAGGTACAGATAAAAGAAAAAAGATTATGGCAAACAACTGCTCTTTACCGTCAACAAATGCAATCCAAGTCTATAAAGCAGCTGGGGTAATGCTCTAACTTTACAAGACCAAATACAACAAGAATTCCTTGGGGGTAAATATCTCCACATGAATCACTGCTATGAAAAGTAGCAAAAAATTTTGGTAGATAAAATACCTACATATGCCATACATATATACACGCATAATGTATTTTGTTAAGAAGCAGCCACATAGTCTGAGAACATTTAACATGAAGAGTATCAGATGCTGGTATAGAACAAAAAAAGGAAAGGAGGGGGAAACTCAAGCTGAAGTCTATCAGCCTCTTCTTAGCTGACAGTCACTCTGCTCCCACTCTCTTCAGATGTTTCCCTAAGCTCAGCCAGTAAGTGAAACATCATTTTACTCAAACAACCATTTCATCCTGGCAACAGTATGTTAACTCCCATGGATATGTCCTGGTTTAAGCACAGACTTAAATCCACTGCTTAGAATGCATATTTGGAATGAAACCTCTGTTTCCACAGTGGTCCTCACCAGTCACAAAAGTTCCTGATTCCAAAATATTTTTCAACAGAATGGAAATATTTAAGATCTAGTTTTCTGTGGTGGACTTAGCAGTATTAGGCTAATGATTGAACTGGATGATCTTAAGGGTGCTTTCCAACCTAAATGATTCTATGGTTCTACTTAGTTGGGACATTCAGAAGAGACTTTCTGAGGCTGCAACCTGAGCAGCTCCTTAACTAATATCACTTTCTATGATGAGCACCAGCAGAGATGCCTTCCCCTCATCCACTGGCTGGATTTGTTTTCTTCCACCTTGTCATAAAACAGATTCTCTCCATGAGTCTGCAAAGGTGAACAGCAATTGCAAAATTTGGCAACTCATAATTTTTCAGTGTGCTCATGATACCACCTCAAGATGATTGGGAAATGGTGCTGGAAAAGGAAATCCCTTACCTATAAGTCTCAGTTCTAGTCAACCTTGCTGCTTACAAGCCCCACAGCTCTTCCATCCTTATGGATGTCCACAACCTGCTTTGAGTTCAGCAAGGCTGCTCAAGTACAGGAGTACTGCCAAGTTAGTTTATGAAGTCATCTTTTACACAGATTTTCACAGGGTTTCTTTAAGATTCTGGTACTTCAAGTGATAAAGTGAAGCTGCCAAGGAAAGGCCACATTGCATTGAAAATCACAGCAGAGATGTGGCAGAGATTAATGATTTACATACAAGGGAACTGAATGGCAAGCATAGCACTCAGAAGCAAATGTGTTTAGTTGTACCTTCTGAATGCTGGTGGTGTTAAACACAGCCAGCACTCAGAGTTAAATTCAGTTCACAGATCTGAATTTAACAGCACGCTGCAGTTCCACTAAAGCCTTAATTTTCTTTCTTTAAATTTGTGTTGCTTCTTGAACAGCATTTCAGGCTGAAAATGCATTCTGTAAACTGGAAATCTGAGCCTATTAGCACATTTAGAGAAATAATTGGATTAAAGCATCAGGGCCAGCAGGGATGGAAATAATCTATCCTTTAAATACATCTTAGTGACAAAAGAAAAATGTGTGAAAAACATTTAATGCTACTCCTTCAGTGCAGCCCAGCCATATGAAAGGCAACTTCCAATTTTACAATGGGCTGTGTGCCACCAGAGATATGGTAGAAGGGAGTGGGAGGGAGAAATGAAGCTTAGCTAACTAATGAGTTGGGACTATCCACTGCTTTTGGCTGAAGAGCTGTTGCTCAGTTAAATATAGCAGCTATTCTCCTGGCAGTGCAGAGATGAGCACCTCATGAAATGAATTAGTGACATTCCTCTGGTTTGATTTCTCATGATCTGTAAAATTTTAAAACTGATCCTAATTCCCAGATCTTAGTTTCCATGCCAGATTCACCAGACAGGAAAATATTAATCTGCTGGGATTTTTCAAGGAATTTTCTACATCTAGAAATGCTGAGAACATGTTCCTCCAAAATCAAGTAACAGCTAAGCTGATTTCCTTGCTTTCAAAGTTACTGTAAACTTCTGCAAGTCTATAATGCCTGTACCACTCAGAATACAGTGGCTTTTGAAGGAGAGGAGGTAAAACTGTTCCATTTTTCCCCACTAATCCAGTCCTACTTTACTAAATCCAGCATTGGAAAAGTATTGTCCTAAATAGGACAGAGTAGGAGCACTACAATTTCATTCAGACTCCAACTGAGTTCTGCCTGGAATCTTGTATCACTGCTTTGAGTGCCACTTCCCTGGGCCTGCTTTGCACCAGGGAGAAATGAAAACATGCAGAGGGAGGGTGCAGCTCAGCATGTGCCTCTGCAGGCCAGGACTTCAAGAGAAGCACTCACAGGACATGAAGGACAAGGTGGATGCAACACAACACTTTGAATAACAGAGGGGGACAGACTGAGCTCTCACTTCAGAATCTGTTTCAGAAAGTATGAAAAGGAAATGCCTGAGACTGTAGCTGAGGCAATCTCTGTCATCCCACAGCTACTTTGGATCCCAAATACACTAGTTTGATTTTCCTACATCATACAAGAAGCTAAAAAATATAGTGATAAATGTGGAAGAAATTGATATCTGAAATTGCAAGGACAGAACATCTAATACGACCAAGTGACATTTGTGCAACTGGGAGTAGGCATAAAGCATTTAATGACAAGGCTCACAAAGCTTGCTCAGTTTGTGGCTATTTTCTTGGAAGAGAAGCTCTGAATGGGCTGTGTCAACAAAACTGTCACAAATCCTTGTGCCTGCCTTTAAAACTGCATTGAAAAAACAAGTCAAAGAAGGTACATCCATTAATACAAGTTAAAGATTCTGAGACGTCTACAAACCTTGATTGTACCTTGCTTATCTATGCATAAGGAGATACTTAAATGCTGATGTTCATATAATGCTGACAATTGATGCAGAGTGGTAGCCAGGCTGGCTTCTGAGTTAAATATGCCCATTTGAAAATAATACAAAGAACTAGCTAAAGGTTAATACTGATAACAACATTTTGCCTCCTCAAGGCAGACATGATGTTATAAATGTAAAATTTCCAAGTTTTGTGGGGTGTGGGGGATTCCTTAAAACTGACGCATCCCTTCCCTTGGGCATTGTCAAATCTCAAACTGAACTGGGAAGCTAACACTTCTCTTCTGCACTAGACAGATTCAAAAGAGTGAAGATTCTGCTGGAAACATCTATGGTAAGCTCTGCCAAGAAAGCATGTTTTCTCAACAAGAAGTGACTGTCTCTATTTGCTTTGTCTCAGACATGTAAACAAGTTATTAATTCAACTATTTCACATTTTGGACATGGCACTAATCACAACTTTGATAATGAAACTCCCTCCCACTTTGTAGCTTGCAGCTCGGGGAGTCCCATGAAACACATAATAAAATACTTGAGAGCTCATTGAGGGAATTCAGCACAACAAATACCTGCAGGAAAGATTATAATCTATTTCCTTTCCACAGAGTCAACAAGACTAAAACTGCCCACTTGATTGTGTCCCTTTCCTCAGGGCGAGTCAGAGATGCAAGTCAAAGTTACTTGCTTGACAGAAAACACAGGAAGAAAGAAAAAAAAAAAAGCAAAAAAGCCTGAATTTGCAGTCTGGATGGGTCATGCCTGGTGGCAGATGTGGTGGGCTGCTGGTACATGGCATTTCTTGCTGTCTGGCTTTGCATGTGTTCAGATAAGTGCCCAGAGTCTGGACCTTTTTCTGAGCAAGCCAAATTACCCTTAACCACAAAACCACACCGCCCCATCTGTGACCTCTCCTCCTGGAGCTGGAAGGACCCACCCTCCCAGTGAAAGACACTTAATTGCATCTCCATGATAACTGAGCCCAAAGACTGCTGGTAAGTAGAGGCTATCAATTGTGTTGAAGAAGGACTTCTGCTTTTTGTGTTCCAGATTAGTATCCACCAAGGATTTCCTAAAGCTGTTGGACTCAAGCCCACATATGCAAAGACAATCTGAAGTGTTAAATGAGATGCTGAATTGTAGCTCTTGCTATGGCCAATGCAGATTATTTCCACTGAGGAAACCACCTCCTTTCTTAATTGCAGGGAGGTGTTTCACTTGCTCATTTTACAGCCAGTGTTTGCATCGCACACGGAGATAGCTGTGAACTTTGAAGTGTAAAGTGAGAATTAAAAAGTTTCCAAGATTGCAAAGAGCACAGTAACTTAATAAAAACTTGTTTAGGCAGCTAAGAATAATGTGTGTTATATTACACCAATCCTAGATCAAGAGCTTAGGACTGAAAACAGAGAGAATTTAAAGTCACAAAAAAACTTTTCAAGTTGAAAATTTTGCTGAAGCAACGCTTATTGTTTTGTTTTTCCAAAGAAAAATTTTTATTTTGGAAAACTAATAATCCTTTCACCTCAAAATGCAAGTAACTTGGACACTAAAAGTCTTCAATTTAATCTTAAATTGTACAAAGGCTCTTCTTCTTGTCTGCACAGGTGTCACATTTCTCCAGCCCATGGTTAGAACTGCCACTGAATACATGCAAAATTTTGTACTTGTACTATTTTGTGTTAGCTAAGTAAAATTTGTTATTCTCAGCTCACAGTGCCTCCAAATAAAAGACCACCATTTTATCTGAAGGGAATTGAATATGGAAATCAACAGAAAACACCACTTAGTTGTCACCTCAGCCATTACTGAAGACAATTATGCTTGGGCAAGGTTACTTGCAGTAAATATACTGCTTTTCTTTATCATGTCAACAATGCCCGTCAGTCGGTGTTAGCTGATTTGGAAAATTGAACTCACTTCTGAGATGCTTATATTAAGAACCTTTGAATTGGGTATGACTGGTGAAATGAAATACTTGTTTTCCAAAGGATGAACATTTGCAGCTAAAGTAAGCCTTCCCTCGGTGTCTCTGTCTTTCCACTGCTCCTGGCTGCAGAGGTGTATTTATACTACGACGCTGCTGAACTGCAGACCTTTTCATAGAGCTCCAGCTTTGCTGGCAACAATTTCAAGCCTACGGGCCAAGGCACCGGCCATGCCTTCCTTCCTCCATGAGTAACCCTGGAGGGGATGCCTCACTCACAAATTCCACCCTGAAGCAGGACTCAAGATCCCAGGGAACTGCCTACGGTGTCCCTCTATCTAACAGCAGTGTGATTACTGTCAGCTATTAATTTGGAACTGAGTTTGGGAGGGAATTAAACATGGTATCACTGGTTTTTTTTTCCTTCAAAGCTTTCTTCATGATCACAGCAATTAAGTGAAAGCATCTGAGCAGCAATGGAGCTGCAGCATGAGGCCTTCTAATTGCAGCATTTCACCAGAGGAAAAGCAGAGGGAAGGAGGCAAAAGTTTCCAAACTGGCAGGACAGGACAGAGTGTGTGCATATGCGTGCGTGTGTTTCTTTAAATTACCAAAACAAACAAACAAAATTGTAACGATTCCCATTCTTATGCTGCCCAGACTTAGGGTGGAATTACCATTCCCTCTCCTTGCATTCATCCTATCAAAACCCCTCACTGAGGGGCATAAAGCATTTTACTGAATGCATCCACTCTCCAGGAAGAAGGATCCCTTTTGTGGAAACACACCATGCAAATGAGACCACTGAAGGCTGTGGTCAGGATTTCAGCCTCCACCTGACTGATCATTTCCACACTTTACCTCTCTGACCACTGTATGCTGCAAGAGGCTCCACCACAGTACATTTAAATCAATTTCACCTGAAGAATGAATGGCTCCATTTGTAGTGTATGTCAAGCATTAAGAGATCTGTTTCACAGCCCACAGCTTACAACCACAATTCAGCATATTTTTCTAAGAGGACGTATGCTGTTTGTCAGGCTACCTTCCCATTCTCCATTAACAACAGTTCCTAAGGTTCTCATTTCAGTAACCTTTGCTGCCTTGGCCAACAATTACAAGCAGGAAGGGTGGGATGTACTTAATTTGAAGATCCCCAAGTTCAAATATCCATGTAGCCAGAATATTTGTTCTAAATAATGCTATCATCAAACATTATCAAGATCTGCTCTTCTACAGCACAGGTATAAATTACTTTGCTATTTTTGAGCATAACACCAAGGAAAATAGGCAGGAAGCTCAGTAAGAGCAATTATGATATCTTCACCACTCACTAATATCTGTTGTTGTCATTTGTAATTTTATTGCTGAAGCTATCACTACTTAGCATCTTTTTCTAATGTTCCACTCATTAGCCAACACCCATAAATAGAGGTATTTATTTTTTATAGTGCTCCCTGGTCAAAATCCCTTATAAAATTCCACAGTTTTCTACACTAACAGTCCCTAGTGCTTTGTTTTACAGAAGTGTTAGGATACTGCTCTGGGCAATTACTCAATAGTATTGGAGTACAAGAGTTGTTAACCTATGGCTCTGAATCAGCAAAGCTATAAATATACCCTAACACGTTATTTAATTAAAAGAATGGCAAAATTCCAAACATCTGTGTTGCTTCAGATAACCTTCTGGAAATACACCCAAACTGGGACTTTAGAGATGGCTAATGAAAACATCTATCAGGAGTAGAGGACCAAACAGGAATATTCACAACTGTTCGTAATGCTGTCAGGGGAAAAAATGTTTCCTTCAATAAAAAGAAAAAAAAAATATTGTTTTACTTTCTATGTAGTAAACAGCAGTTTTTTCTGCTGAAGCTGTGTGAAATATCTTGTCAAACAAATCTGAGAAAGTACCAATTTGGCTGTGAAGTTCTGTCATTTTCTGTTTTGTAATCTTGTCCCTGGCTAAGCACAAGAAACTGTGCAAGATACAGACTTCTTAGCTTTTAAGAGAGTGTAAGAAACACTTTCCAAAAGGCACTGTTTGAGTTCTCATGAACCTCTTTTTCCCTCTTTTATGACTCCTCAGCAGCTCAAGTGGTTGCAGACTGTAGAGCCGTCCCTCCAGCTGGTGTTTGCCTCATGACAGAGTTGCACATGGATTACAACTCCCAGCAGTCACTGAGCACTGTTTAAATGGGATTTAAACAGAGAAGAAAGAGAGAGAAAGCGCATGTATGTGCATAACACATGCATTTCATCAAGAACGAACACCAAATCAAGTTCTGTTTCACTTACTTACCAATATCTGGGGAAAAAAAAATCCTGACAACAACCTACACCAAGAAGCTGGGCTCTTTTCCCTCTTTTCACCAGTAGAATATTTCCAGGCACGTGCTGGTTTTTTTTTGTTTTTGCTCTTGGATTCTGGGAGATGTTTTTAAAAGGCATCTCCTAGAATAAAACCTGAAGTTCTGGTTGTGCAAAAAGACTGGGAAGACGCTTGCATGTTCAGCTAGCTGGGCAGCAAAAACAGAGAGCAGTATAGGTGCTGGGGAGTAATAGAAGTGGAGAGCTAGTGTTCTGGGGCAAGAGTCTCATATTTCTTATGAGGAAAAAAAATCCCCATTAAATAAAACAGAAGTATTTTAGCTCCGAAGAGATGTAACAGTAAAAATGCAACGTCTAAATACATTTAAAAAGGAGTGACAACAGACAATTGAGGGGAAAGAGGAAGGAAAATAGTGGAATCACTAATGATGTTATCAGAAAATGGATGATTAGATAACAAAAATGCAGAGAATTAAGCGTAAGGCTAGGGAGAATAATAAAGCATGAAGGCAGCGTATCTCAACAGAGGGGTGTAAGTCATCCAGTGCACCAGCACATACTGAAAAGAAACAGGATGGGAGACAAGCCTCAGCCCTGCAAAAATTCTGTACAGACTCCACATGACATTGCCATTAGCAGAAATAATCTGATACCTAAGCCTTCACTCAAGTAGCTTGGTAATAATAAATTTCCTCTGTAAAGCCCATTTTCTTGTAGAAATATGGGTATGTCACAGTTTAAATGAAAATTAGTTCCTAGCTCCCTGCACAAAACCTTCCAAGTCTATAGCATCAGAAATCATATAGGACTCCCCAAGGGTCACAGCAAAGCAATGACAAACTGATCCTTAATACAAATTTGCAATTCTTAGTAGAAAACAACAAGCTCGGTGTATTTGGATCTATTGGGTACTTGATGTGCAAACTGGGGAGCCAGAGGAGCAGCCCCATGGAAAAGGACCTGGGGCTCCTGGTCAGTGGCAAGCTGAACACGAGCCAGCAGTGCCCTGGCAGCCAGGAGGGCCAGCCCTGGCCTGGGGGCATCAGGCACAGCATGGCCAGGCAGGCAAGGGAGGGGATTGTCCTGCTCTGCTCTGAGCTGGGGCAGCCTCACCTCCAGTGCTGGGGGCAGTTCTGGGTGCCATGATACAAGAAGGATATAAACCTGTTAGAGACCATCCAAAGGAGGGTTACAAGGATGGTGAAGGGCCTGGAGGGGAAACCATAGGAGGAGTGACTGAGGTCACTTGCTCTGTCCAGCCTGGAGAAGAGGAGACTGAGGGGAGAGCTCATTGCAGTTACAAATTCCTCATGAGGGGAAGAGGAGGGGCGGGCACTGATATCTTCATTCTTGTGACCAGTGACAGGACCTGAGGGAATGGCCTGAAGCCTGAATTGGGGGAGGGTTAGGTTGTGTATGAGGAAAAGGTTCTTCACTCAGAGGATGGCTGGGCACTGGAACAGGCTCCCCAGGGAAGTGGTCAGAGCACCAAGCCTGACAGAGTACAAGAAGTGCTTGGAAAATGCCCTCAGGCACATGGAGTCACTCTTGGGGTGTGCTGTGCAGGGCTGGGAGTTGGACTTTGATGATCCTTGTGGGTCCTGCCCAACTCAGGATACTCTATGATTCTATTCTATGATTCTAACTGCATCTTTTTGAAAACGCCAGCTACTAAACAATCCATATATGGGCTGGATGAAATTACATTTACTGCCTACAGCATTTCCAGTGCTTTGAATCTAAAATATATGTTACTAAAGTACGCCACCAGGACTGTTCATGAAGATACCTTGCAATAGCTGAAAATATGCACTGGTTTGAAATTTATAGTAACAGAGTTACCAGTGTAACACTTGTATGATACAGCCAACAAGCCACTACGTCAGAACATTTTTTCCACATGAAGAATAAATTTGCAGAATTGGCTAATGAGCTGATAGTGGAGACTGGAGTGCCAGATATTCTCATTTTCTTTGGATCTTCCTTTACTGCAGGAACATGAGGGCTTTATATTTAAAAAATGTGTCAGTACAAATATGTAAGTTTACAGTTGCAGACCATTAATTTGAAACGCTACTGCAAAGAAAGAAGTGCCTAAAATTTCAGAACAGACTTCCATTGATCCACCAAAGAGTGGAAAGTACTAATAAAAATACTGTAAAACATTTAAAGATGGTATCCAAAGAATTTCCAGCGAGAGGACCAGCTCCTTGGATCTCAGGGCACTGAAAAGCTGTCTTGTTATCCAGACACCAATCTAGGCTTGGTATCCTTCCTTCAGCTTTTGCAGGCAGGTGAAAGTCAGCATTTATGGGGCAGAATCTTAACAGATTTAATAAATAATTTCTCACATATGTTTCTCTAAAATCTTTACAAAGAAATGGTGATTATTACAGCCTGTGTCTGAAAACCTCTGCCATCACCCAAGATCTTCCTGCTCTGGCTGTGCTGCAAATCAGAACCAAAATGTTGGTTTTCCTGCACAAAGTGTTCATAATCCAAGGCCATGCTGCACATACTGAACCTGCTAACAACATGAACTCATACTGCCACCATGACAAACAGCTTTTATATGAGATAATTTACCCTGTTTCTGCTGCACTGAAGCATTTCACACTGTTGTGACTAGATTTTTCTCCTTTGCTCAGCCTGAATCACTGGGTCAAGTTGCATTCCCATGCCCACAGTGCAGGAAATGGAGCACAAATAAGCAGAGACACAGCGTGAGAAGGCAACAACAAACAGAAGTGGTGATCAAGATGCTCAAGATGTCACAGCACATCACTGGTATGCAGTGATTTTTGAAGGCAACAAGAGTTTTCAGGAGGGATAAGAGGGTACAGAAAGAGGAATCTGCTTTCTTTGCAGCAGCAGTCAGTGGGGTGTTTTGCAGAGGGGGCAAAACAGAAGCAACAAAACAGGATGCTTGTAAGCTGCCTCTCCACAAAGCACTGCCTTTTTAGGCAAAATAAAAATTAATGTGGGTTATGTGAACAAACCAAAGCAAAACACTATGGGACATAAGGAAATTATTTTGTCAGCCTGCCTGGAACTTGGTTTTGGAGGGAGCCATCTCTGTATCTACGCCTAAGGCCATGAGAATATACAAGGCCATTTCATACTCAACAATATAATACTCAATGGGATTATTTCAGTTCAGGTCCACGTGAGGTCTGTCAGGCTCAAGACCCTACATATTCTATTCTTTTGAAGAAGCCTAAATGTGAAGCTGACATATACTCAATTTGACAGAATAGCAACACAGGAAGAGTTTATCAAAAGAGGATATTACTCCTTTTCACAGTGCTAGGCTTAACTGTACAATGTTTCTGGAAATGTTTAATAGAACAAAAGTATGTAAAAAAAAAAGAGAAAAACAAAAAAGCTGCAGGCATAGCTGATGTAAATGCTTGAGTTGCCTTTTTTTTTTTTTTTAATAATAATTTTTATATTGCCTAAATCCCCAAAGTCAGAGTCTGGAGTATTCTGGACTCTGTCTGGAGGCTTCCCAAAAATCACTGCTTGTCAACACCCTTTTTACAGAAATGAGTCTGTTTACCTCCACCACTGCATTGTCAAGTCATCTCTTCCCATGAGCATTACAGTTTAAATTGGTATCCTTACAGAGATGTCTAACTCCCCCTTTCCTTACTATTCAGGAATTTCTCTAATAGTCAAAGTCCAAATTAAAATAATTTACATCAACAGAATGCTTTTCTTCATGGTGCATTTCTACACAGATCACTGTAATTTTATGTGAAGATAAAAATATGTTAAGTTGATATGGTGAGCAATGAATAAAAGGGAAATGCAAAAAATTCATTCACTTTGAACTTTGATCCAAAGTGAACATTTTCCTGTAGGGGAACTTGATATAAAGTTCATTTCTGTGCTTTAAGAATCTATGGCTTTTGGAATTGACACCACAAGTGTGATATCTCAACTGGAGCATGCCAATCTCCTGAGCTGTCTTTGACAGGTTACACAGGAACCCTGAGGAAGCCTTCGTATCACCCAGCGTTTGAGGACACTGTAGAGGTTTTGGGGTTTTGCTCTGCAAACAGTGTCTCTCAGAGTTCTTGGCAGTTAAAAAAGACATTGAGGGATAACCCAGATTCTGCAGGCTTTACAGGAAAAAACGTGGTCAGCAACGAGGGAAAAATTGGTATACAAACCAAGGGGGCATTCACATCTAATGTGCTTAGTTCTTTCTGTCTCTAGCTGTCATTGGCATTCTTTGGTTGGTGTATGGAAAAAGAGTTATTGATTACATTCCTCTGACCACTTGAGCAGGCCCTTTTCTCTTTCTGTGATAAATAGGACAATACTTGGTAGTCCCAGCCAAAAGCAACAACGACTCCAACCACTTTGTCACATTTCTAAGCGGTCCCTCCCAGCTCAAAGTTCTGGTAAGTCATGAGCTGTCAGCATGCCAATGTACAAAATGGCCATTTGATGAACTCTGGTATATAATGCTGATCCTTAGAAAGCCTACAGCAAGTACCCAAGCTGTAGTGTACCTGCATGTATGAAGGGTTTTGCCCACAAGTTTTTCATCCAACAAGCACGGCCCCAAAACCTGCTTTCTCTGAAAGTAGATCCCAGCTGACATGGGATGTCTGATGTAGATGTTTGCATCCATGGTATTCGCAGACATAGCAAGCTGCGTTATCAAGGGTATCAAAGATAGCAGGCATTACTCTGGAGAAGGAAATCCTTTCCAAAGCCATATTTAAGATCTTAATTAAGTCAATTTTTTTTTCCTTAATTCCATTCAGCAGTTAAGCCAAAGCAGAATTAATTGTGGTTGCTAATACTAGAAGACAAAAATAAGAATACTTCTCATGAACTTTCCAGCACAAATGGCCTGTCATCCATCTCCAACTCCCTGTGGCTGTTCTTCAATGCTCTTAACTCTTCACTGCTGTGGATCCCTACTGTGGTGAATAACACACCTTCCTGTGCTTTTGTCTTCACTCTCATGTCCCCCTTACCCTTGCATTTATTTATGCCACACAGCTGTTGAATTGTTATAGAGGTGGGTGGCTTACCTATAGGGCAAGTCATATTCTACTCATGACAACTTTTTGTTTATAATACCTGAGCTATGTCACTCTTGGGATTCACTTCATCTGTCAAGATTAATTTTGGCCTTTATTTTTAAAGCCTGGAAGCTGTCCAGAAGGCATCTAACAAATATGCAAAATACAAAGATAATACCAATAGGCACCCTGGGGAGGAGACAGAGAAAGGAAGGTCAGGAATAACACACCTAAATAATACCTTGGATAATTTTCTACAAGCCCTTTCAGCCAACTATGTGCAGGATAAAAGACTTGTGGTAATTTTACAGGATTAGCACTACAGAAGAATTGTTTTGAGTGAGGAGCAATGTCACAATGTGTGATCAGTGGTGACACTGCAGTATAAGAGGAGGCCCCAATAGGCTTTGTTTCATATATATAAAAACAGTGGACAGAGCAAACTTGGCCCTACCTGAGCTTTTCCTAAAACCTCACATTTCCTCTGTTTCCAATTTCACCTTCATAACCCCCTTTTTAATCTCCACCAACACATGGAAACAAAAACTTGGATCAAGAGGAGAGTGCTGCCAAAGATTAGAGGTTTGGAAATTTACAACTGTTATCTGAGGAAAAACTATAGTGGCAGCCAATTACTTTAGTCAGAAGTTTTGGTTATTGTAAAGAAGCTTCAATATAGTATTTTGCTTCCAAAATCAGAAGATAGAAGCGTAGTATTTTATCAGTCAAACAGAATTAAAAGCCAAAACAAAAGCAATTCAAGTTCTAGTTACCCAATCTAGAAATTTTTAAAACTAGGATCTGCAACCACTAACTCAGTAGGACATGTAGGGAATTATAAACATTATCTTGTCGCAGACCACTGTAAAAAAAACAGGCAGGTGTCCTATTTTAAACCATATATTTTTTTGTTTTCATTATTGCTATTCCACTGTTCCCCTTACAGCGAACCAATACAAAGCATGATTGCAAAGTAGTACCAGTTCAACAATTTGGAGGAAGTAAAAAAAAGTAGAGTGCTTTCAAAAATTACAGAACAGTGTTCCAGAAAGGAAATCTGATTTAAAAACCCATTTCTTTGCAGCAGTCAAGTGGTCTGTTTCGAATTTCAATAGCTATCTGTAGCATTGAGGTTTCTGTGTCATTGCATGCAGAAAACGTGATGAGGAATGGGTCTGTCTTACTCTGCTCCGAACCACAACCTGGTAGATAAATTCTGTAGTCACAAGGCAGCTGAGAGCTCTATGAAGACTATTAAAAAGTACTGGCAAAGCTGGAAGGAAGAAATTCAAATGAGGCCAGGTTAGAGGTTTCAAAGGGATGAGTGACTGATCCTGTTTCATGTTATGCCAGACAACGCTAATAGTTTAAACACTAGCTCTGTCAAACAAGAAATAGATGTATAATCGTCTGTGAATTATTAAAATTGACTTCACCTACTCACCTTTAGAATTTTCTGACTGAAAGAAAAAAAAAATCAAGAAAGAAAAAGTCTCACAAGAGAGGCATGCACTCTTAATCTATTACTAATGTCTTATTCAATCCTGTTAATATTTTTCATATTGTCTGCTTTGGTGAGCTCAGAGACTATATGTGAGGAATGAGCAAAAATTCCAGCTGATCCAAGGCATAAAGTTCTTAATGTTTAAGTCTCTCCTGCCCTGCAGATAATTACTGTCTTCTCTTTCACCCATCCAGCTGGGACATCAGACAATCTGGGGAACATCCAAGATGGGCATGAAGAACCATTTCCTGATTCATGACAAATACTGTAGATGTTTTTGACACAGATATAATTCTTCTCAGGTTTTATTCAGCAACAATACTTCTCCTTCCCTACCCTCCCCCATTTTTTAAAAGTTGTTTATATCTACAAGGCTCAATTTCCCCTGCTATTGAACCATACAAGTTCTTCTTGAACACAAGGGAAGTATTAAGGGTAATAAAAAACAATTAACAGTGTAAAAGGTTTTTAAGTTCTGATGCAATCTGAATCGTGGTTATGGGTTTTTTTCTGGAATATAAATATGGGACAAGAAGATACAGAAGCTAATCCTCAGCATCACTCGACAAGCACTCTTCAACATCATCATCATCACCACTGAGTAGCAATAATAGCAAAGGTCCCACCTATTCATGCCTCCCTCATGAAGTTGTTAATTTACAAATGATGACTCAAAAGGTGAGAGAGGGGAAAGGTGAAGGCATATTTTCTTAAACAATCACTTCCAAACTTCCACCTCCTTTCAACTATTTTCCCTTTAGAGAGAAATAGCAAATAGTGAAGGACGAGGATGAGTCTGAACAAAATTTCTGTGTTGACTTTTTTGAGAGGAGACAGAAGACCTCTAGGACTTAATGAAAAAAAAAGTCTTGACTCCCTTAGAAAAGTACCTTCCTCCCCTCCAAATTAGGCTTTTCTTAGAAAAACTGAAGGGACAATTTTGATTTTCTTTTTGTTAGAAGAACATTTTTTACTTTTTTTTTTCCCCCAGAGGTGAAGTTAAAACATCCCACTACTGCCCGTAGTAGTGGGATGTTTTATTATTTATTATTTATTTTCTAGGGGAATAGGCTTCAGATAACTAAAGAAATAAAAAAAATTGATAGATGCCTACTGTCATTTTTGGACTGTGAAACACCTGAAAAATCATGAAATGAAAGCTTTTGGCGACGAACCCCCACACCCTCCTCACTCCTAAGAACTTGCTATGCCTTTATGCATTTCTCCTAACCTGGTCCAAATGGCCCTTTCACACTGTCCCTCAGAGAGACAACTGCACTCATTCTTATAACATCTCCAGCAGCACCAAAGTCACAATGATAAATATTTTACAAGAGGCAGTGCAGGATTTTGAGAATCAGTGGCCTAAAGTACTATCTTTCAAGAAGAAAAATACGATGTGCCATGGCATGCCCAGGCTGGAGACACCTATTTCCCCAGCAAACCCCTACTGGAGCACTCCTGTGGTGAATAAGGCTGATGTCAAGGCCTCTACTGATCCAAACCCAGCAGAAACTGCTATTGCCAACACTACAACCATCTCATGGCTTCTCAGATGAAACACATGAACACTCTGGGGCTGTCATCTTCCTTTGTACGCCCACTCACTCATAAAATAAAGTACAAACAGCTGAAGGCAAGCAAGCTCTGGCTAAGGCTGGAGAAATCAGACATGAGACTAGCTCTTAATTCCAGATTTACTGAAGGAAACCTTACCTCTATCCTCTGTATTCAAAAGCCATTTTTATTTTCATATAAATCATATCATTTACCGTTCTCTGCTGCCATTCTAAAACCCTTGCAAGGGTTGAGTTGGCACAGCACACTCAAAAGAAAAGGTTACAATGATGTGGGAAATGCAGTCAAATGAGAACAGTATTGTTAACATATTGCTTGACTTTTAAAAACCCATTGTAAAATAATAAAACACCATCTGAAAGTGAGACAGATCTTCAGACACTCTCCCATTTTTAAATCTGAACAGTAATCAGGTGTGTAAGTGACCTCAAGCACCTCTGGCACCAAGGTCTTCAGAAAAACAATGATGGGAACCGATTTGTGCTGAGCAACTCTGCCACTCTCTCTGGAAACTCCAAAAGGTTGGACTTAACCAGCCTGAAGGTGGTCTGAACAAGAATTTGTCTCTTTCAAATGTCTGATCTCTCGTAGAAAATGGGGAATAGGCTGTAGGTGGTGGAGACTGCTGTCAGGAGGGAACACTTAGCTGTTGTGACAAATGTGCCTTGGTGCTGCCTGAGCCTGGACTTCTGTCATGGCTTTTGTCTCTCTCCCACCCTCGTGACTCTGCTTCAGAGGCTTTGCATTTCCCACCACATCTGCTGGAGTGTTTGCATGGGACAGGCATAGGACAGGCAGTGATAAGAAAACGAGGGTCCAAATGAGGGTGAGACCACAGAGAGAGATAACAAGAGGGAGGAGCAGGCCAAATGGCAGCCCAAGAGAAGGGGGAGGCAAGGGGATAAGAGGTGAGATAAAAAGAGACTTTCTGTGCATGAATAAACATGAATATGTGAAGAGGTGGCAGTAAGACCCCCCAGTGCTAGGAAGGCAGAGAAGAATTATGGGCTGCAGCAGTTGATTAAAACTACAAATCAACTGAATGCAAAAAATCTGCATCAACTTGGTATAATTCCTTCTTGCCTGTGAAGCTACCCTAAGAGAACCTGACTAAAGAAATTGTCTTGAGCTATTTCAGCATCTCTGCTCCCAGGCACTGTACAATGGGGCAGGCAAATGAGAATAATCAGCTGTCACCTCCTGAGCTCCCACAATGTTTGGGCTGGCCTTCTCAATTCCCATCACAGATAAATTGCTCTCCTTCATATTAAGATGCAGCAATGAACGTAAACGCACTCTTGGCTACTAATATGGAAACTGTCCCTATTAACTATTCAGGCCCTTGAAGTGAAGCACTTGCTTGGATGCCTGGCTGAATCAGGTAGGGTCTAATTAAGGAGGTAGACAGCCTTCTATCCTCATCCACCTCTCCCTCAGCCTTAATCCTCTATTCACCTAAGTTTAATTTAAAAATCTGTTTTCAGGAGTTGAGCCCAGATCCGTCATATCCAAGATTGCCACTAATTGCTATGTGTCAACATCATTTAGAAAAATGAGCAATGAATCAAAACCACCAACCCTTCTGCCTGGATGACAGCTTTATCTTTACACACCAGCTTTTCCATGGGGTTGCAATCTCTTTACCCACCCAGAATGGAAAATTGCATTGCCCAAAATCAGTCAGAGATTTCTTCAGCCAGTCTGAACACTTCCAAAGGAAAACGACTCATCTTGTAGACAAACATACGGTGCGACACCCAAGGTGCAAAAGCCAAACTCCAACCTAGACCCCAGGAGGTAAGGACACCCTCTTCCTCTGGCTAGTCTTGTCAGATGGTTGTGGCATTAGGGGGTGGGAAAGCAGACTCGGAGAGTCTCAGGAAGATCAATGAAGATGTGAAGGTCACAGATGACACATGGCTGGTTTCAAACCCTCAGGAATGACAGCAAAGAAAGAGGTGGTGAAAGAAGAAGGGCAACAGAGCCAGCTGTAGAAGTTGCCAGAGAAATGTTTTGTTGGAGGCACAGCAGAGGAGGAGCAGGATGACGCAAAGAGAAGCAACTGAGTAAAGCACAGTGTGTGAGCAGTGGTGTCCAGAGGGATTCCTTTACTGGATGTGCCGGTCTAATTCTGATGTAATGAGCTAATTATGAGGCAAAAAGTCAGAATCTGTGTGGGAGGCCTGGAGGGGCACATACTAGGTATCTGCTCCTACTGGAAAGGAGGTAAGCTAGGGCTCCTGCTAAGCGTCTGTTAAGAGGATTAAACAAGACACGGAGCAAGACTGGACATGAGCCTGCTGAATCTTCTCCAGCTTGGTGACATATTGAAAGGAAAAATTGATTGCAATTATGATCTTCCTTTCTTCTAAGGAAGAACCAAAATGAACAAAGTCAGGATGAGATGAAAAATGCAGAAAGCTATCTGTTCAAGGATGGTCGCATCCCCTAGGAATGACAATGCCATCAGGCTCTCCCCCAGCTTTACTGCTGCTTAATGGTATCACTCAAGCCATGCAGTCTGCTCTGCCATACATGTTTCAGAGGCAGAAACACAGTGACGCTATTTTTCTACAAACCCTTTCTCTCCTGCTTGCTGAGAAATATTTAAAATATGTTAAGTGCCTCTTAGATGCTATAGAGACAAGTTACTACTGATCATTATTTTGCTTGACTGAATTTGACATGTATATTTTCAGAGATACCTCTGAAATGCCTGATATGTAAGGCCTTAACTAAAACAAACAAACAATCTACTGCAGGTTTTATTGGCAGGAGGGACAAATAAAAGGAAGAGGATGGCAAAGCAATGCAGAGATAATGTTGAGATTAAAGTAAGGAACAATATAAACATTTTGGCTGAGACAGAAGCAAAGTCAGCTTGCAGGAGAATTAAGGACAGCAGAGGCAATAGTTCTCAGATGTTGACGTACATTTTCAGAACAAGGAGGAAAGAAAACAGATAAGAGAAGGCTGTCAGTTTTATGACAGTTCACAACTTCTTTACCTGACTGCTAGAGGAAAATAGACAGGAAAATAATCTGAAGATTATTCTTCCTTGAATGCTCCCATTTCATTTTCATGAGTGTTAATAAAGGCCACATATTGACATTGATGAGCAAAAAGATCCTTGAGGAGGGGAAGCACGTGTTTCCTCGTGCAGATATCTGAACAGTTTGCAGTCACAGGCAGCTCTGAACTTAAGAGTAGGAAATGAAACTTGTATGAAAACTGAAGTGGAAGTGTGGGGCATTTAGGGGTTTGTGATCATGGTTTCATTAGACTCTAAATGCTCTTTAGGGCAGGAGCACTTAGAGGAGTTCAGAAATGTTTTTGACTTTTAGAAAGCTGACTTGGGGAGAATGTGATATGCCCCAAGGAATTTTTACTGGAATCCTATGAAACATGGGAAACACAGAGCTGAATTTTTAAAAAACATCTGAAGAGACTGAAATTTAAAGCCGTCCTGCTTAATTCCGAGGAGGAAAAAGGGTAACTGAGGCCAAACACAGTTAAGCAAAAATGCAAAATTTAGAATAAGTGTTACACATAGGACTTTAGAAGGACAATTTAATATAAGTGACACACATAGGACTTTATATATATAAATATATATCTCATATATATATATTTATATATATATTTCAATTATATCAGTGCTAGAAAGAACTGGGAGAAAAATTGCTTAAGGTGGATAACAAGAGGAAGACGTTAGCAAGTTAGCATGCCCTTTTTTCCTTTGAAGAAGAATAATAAGAGGCCAGATGACTACTTAAATATTAGCATCACATTGTGACAGAGTTTCCAAGCTTGCTTAAAGGAAGGAAATTTGCATTGATGATGTGTGCACATGCTCAGAGTTACAGCCACGCCAGCCCATAACAAATGTGAACCACAGATCCAACCTGCAGTTCCTACGCCAGACAAGCTGTAGGACAACTGCAGAAACAGGTGGGAGAAAAGGGGAAGAATTCTCTGTTACACATGCAGAATATTAGATTTGGAGAAAAAGCAACATCTACACATGGCTAAAGGGCTTCTTTTATTTTCCCCTTTCAAACAGTGACATAAACTCCTAACTGAGAAATAGATACATCTAAGTTCTGTGATGACAAGACAGACGAATGAGACCTGGAGTTAATCTTCACTGTTGCAGGAAAATGCAATGAAATGAAACAAGCACCTATAAAACTGTTAGTTTAATTTCTGCCATGCAAAAATAATAGAAGTACTTTAATTCAAACACCTTAATGGGCAAAATTTAATTAGAATAATTTGTGCATTTCTTGGGGGGAATTTCAAGCATACAAATTAATAGTAATTGTCCTGCTGAAAGATAAGAAAATTAAAGACAGACCCTAACTCTGTAAAAGCTACCCAACTTCTGGGGTTGAGAGACCTGATGCTTATGACATTATGTGCTGCAGGGCTGCTTGTTTCTAGCTCACCAAGAAGCTTATTGAATTTCAGTTTTAACTTTTGAAAAAAATGAAAATTATTTTAGCATTATTTTTGTGAATGCCAAATAGATTATTTAAATCCAAGTACCCACTAAATTGCCTACGTACAATATGAATATTCTGACTGTAAGTAGAAAAGACTAATGATATAATTTCTGAAGTACCTACATTTCTCAGGTGAGTAAACTGTACTGGAAACTGATCTTTACATGCCTAGAGCCAAAGGTGAATGTAAAGCATGACTTTTCTAGCCATGTGCTTAAAAAGCTTGCAAAATAAGTGAAAGCACCTTTTGTAGTGTATCGAGTTCAGTATAGAAAGCAATCTTGCTGTGAAGCTCCTGTGAAAATTGTTGATTTTAAGAAAGGAACAAACAAAAATTTTCCCCCAATCCTTGCAGCAGGTTAGCCTCCAAAAGCATTTTAAAAGGGTCAGAAAATATACTGATAGGAATTCGATAAAAGCTGAAAGAAATGATACTGATAGGTTTGCATTTGGCAAGAGACGAGGAAGGAAGGAGAGAGACAGGCATTAGAGGCATTAGCAGGAACAATTCCCAAGGCCAGTAAATATCAAGGGGCCCCACAGCAGTCAAAAGCAGAGTGAAGAGATTTAGAGCCAAGACATTCAAAGGATCTACTTAGTTTGACCAGAAGACTGTCTCACATTTCAAGGTTTCTTCTTCAGTACAGCTAAGCTTTTCAATGGGAGGCCTTGACCCCAGGGATCACTAACTGAAGAAAACAAATGTGTTTTCAAATGAATGTATTGGCACTGTCAGAACTGACTGTACACAAGATTAAATTATGTTTATTTTCAATTTCCAGAATACCATGTTAAATTTTAGAGAGACAGACAGACAGAAATGTTTCCAAATAAGACATGAGAATCTGAGCATCAGATTTTCTGTGTCAGCTGTGATTCAACAGCAGAATTGCTGTTAACTGAACTGGCTAAGCCTCCTCCCAAAATGTCAACCTGAGGCTTTCTTGCCTTTGGCAGTATTGGTGCAAGTGGCAGCAGGGGACACATGCTGTCAGTACATTGTAGTTATTTCATTGCTCTTCCTTGCTTTCTTGTGATGGATTGGGTTTTGGTCCAGTATTTTGAATGGCACAGATGTGATTCCCTGAATGAAACAAACAGTAGTTTGCCTGCCTTTGACAAGGAATGGAAATCAAATTAGAATTAAAAACAAAAAGGAGAAAGCGATTCTGGTTATCCATCCTGAGACGATCTAAAAATGAAACTGAGGGCAGAAAAAGGATATCACATGTCTTCATAGAAGAGTTCCCCCAGAGTTCCTCTGCATGCTCCTTAGGACAAAGGTACTTCACTTTGTGCTTCTACCTTGATCACACTTGAGCAGCTTCACAGCCTTCCTGGGTTCCACAGAACAGGAAGGAAGAACAGACGGGAACCAAGTTGGGACTTCATTAAAAGCAAGGCAAGATGAGGGTACTGGAAGATAGAGATGGGGCCCTCCTTCAAGGGAAGCTGTGCCATGAGAAACCAGGTAATTTCAGATAAGCATCAGACATCTCCTGTGGCTATACACAGCCCTATTCCAAGCCCACATTCCACTCTGTATTTGAATTCCTCCCTATTCTCATGTATGGAGCCACTAGAAATGTTGAGTATTCCTGAGCGATGTGTGCTTATGCACCTTCCCAAAACAGTAATTATAATTAGCTGAATTTAAAATCCAGACACTGTGTTCCCACAGGGACACCAATAGGGACACAGACGAAGAGGACCACGGGCAGCACTGTTTCAGCAGAAAACATCTGAGCGCATGAATAACGTGAAACTACAGTGAGGACTTCCAAAGAGCTGCATACTAATCATGAATTTTGAGGAGTGAATACCTACTTGCTAGTAAGAGGTATGACAAAGCAGGAAAGTGGGTCTCACAAAGCACAGACTTGTTGGGTCAAGTGTCCTTTTCCTGTTTCGCAAGTCCTTTTGTCTCTGTCCTCCTTATCACCCTGACACCTTACCATAGCACAGAATGACAGACAGCTCTTAATGACTTCCTAGCATTTGATTCTGATACACAGGTCCAGCCCTTTTTAACAAACATGAAAGTCTCTATTCACCTCTGAATTTCAGTTTTAGAACCCATGCCCACTGCCAAGCAGCAGCCCCCTACTCCCACCCTGCAATCTGTGTCAGCAACACAAAGGTGCTCTTGTCACCCCCTTGCTTGAATCACACAGCTCTTCTGAATGGGCACACTGACAGATGATGCTGTGTCAGCAGCCAGTGGGGCTCGTGTCACTTTCCCCAGGAGAGGAGAAATCCTCTCCTGGGTACACCCACTTCCAAATAGCACAATTGGGGCTATAGTTCCCTGTGTCCTGAAACCAGGCTTCATCCTGTACCATCTCTGTGCATTGCCACCATCCTGCCTGACCTGGAAATACTGCTGGGTTTTCCCCCTCTCCCAGAATCCTCACTAGGTGATTGGAGCACAGGGGTTAGGGATTTGGTCCAGCCAGCAGCATGTGCTGGCTTAGCAGATTTCACTGAAACATTCCTGGGAGTAAAGATATGTTCTGCAAATGGGCATTTGCTGAGTGGGACCCTCCAAAGCATACAAGCACATCTAAAACAGGATTTTGCAGCACCCACAGTTACCCACTCAGATGTAAGCTGGGCAGAGGACACTCAGTAGCTGGAGCTGAAACACTACAGTGAAAGCACAGAGGGTGGAACTTCATAACCAAACCCATCCGTGGCCTCCTTCTGCTTTCCCTGCTTGCAGATGGAGAAGAGATGCCCGTATTCCCATTCACAAAGAGCTGGTTTATGCTTTTTTGTGTTTCCCATATGATGTTTTAGCCCCTCAGCACTGTCTCTCCCACTCGGGAGGGTGACCAAAGAGCAGCAGTGTCCCTGTGCGAGGGCCATCCGCTCCTCCCGCCTGCTCCTTGTTTCTTGCTGGCTGTGAGGGGCCAGCAAGCAGGCTAATCTGGAGCTCTAAAAGCTGGCAGCGGGAGTGCAATTAACCCGTTTTCACAGACTGCTGGCCAAATGCAGCAATTTATTGGCTGAGTGATTGGATTATTCATTTGCAAAGCTAAGGGAGGGCATTTTCTTACCACTTCAGTTGGCCTGTAGTACTTGTGATTGACTGTCACATGAATCTTGCCAGTTTCTTTGCATCGTCCCACTTCATTCTCATTCTTCCCTTCCCACCTGTAAAGAAGATAAACATTTAATCAACCCATAATTACTTTAGTGCTCTGATCTTACCAACATTTGGCCTGCTTTCATTTACTTGAGGCTGGTGTCAATTCTCCCTGCAGGACAGTATAAACTCATTAGTTAAAGGAACAAAGGGAGAGTTTAGACTTGAATAGAGTAACAATGGCTTTTGAAGTTTTTGTTTTGGTTTTTGATTCAGTGGAAGGTCTAAAATACAGGACTTCCAAATTAAACACATAATGCTAAGGGAAAATAAAATGCCCTGATTTCAGAATGTCTCATGTATCTGTAAATAAATATGACAGTGAGGTTTTTCATTTGTGGATTCATTCAAAGCTGTTTTCTTATAATACTTTTAATTCTTGTATTTTGGCCAATACTTTCAGGAACTCTTTAATATGTTAATTTTATAGACGTGAAGCTCTGTTTGAATAGCATTAAGCTGCATAATTTAATTTGTACTTAACTAGAAAAAACAAAACAAAAACAGTTCTTGGGTTTTCAGTCCTACCTCAACATGGCACTCCACATACATGTATTGTAAACTCTACTTGCTACCTGTGAGCTGAAAGCCAGCTCCCTCAGTCCAAATTAGTTTCGTATGTGTTGAACAGCCTGCAATTTGCTGTAATTCATGTGATCTGGTTGCATTGTGAATTATTTTCTTGGGGACTGTCCTGGTTTCAGGAGCAGCAGAAGAGGAATGGCTTGGTGGGTGAACAGCTCTGCCTTTGGGGAGGTCAGGCTGCAGCCTGGAAGCCTGGGGACAGTGCTCCCACTCCAAATAAATGCTCCAGATGACATGTGTAGGAATGTACATCAGCACATCAAACATCATCCACTGAATGCACAAAATCCAGAGTTGTGATTGAAATTCTATCCTCTCTTTGAGTTTTGCTTTTAAGCATATATATGTACCATGGGGCTCTGAAGCAGCTTGGCTTAAGAATGTGATGATGAAATTCTCTAGCTTTTTTAATGTTAAAGTAAAATCTGTATAAATTAAATCAGCACTGTGATTTAGGCTATTTAGCCTCAGTCACCAGCAAGGAAATAATAGCACCCCTAGCGTCCCACTTACTAATTTTTCTCCCAGCTCTTGGGATTTTGTCACTGATATGATTTCTCCTTGCCCCCCTGCCCCCTCAAGCTCCTAGAAGAATTTAATTCTTTGACAATCTCAGCCTTCATTTTGGAGTTTCTAGCCCTGAGGGCTACGGAGAAAAGTCTGAAAATGTGACCTCTGTGTACCCATGAAGGTTTAACACTGAAAGGCAGAAGGAAATACCAAATATGCATTATTGCAAGTTCTTAAATCTCACAAATTTTTAAGCACAGCTCATGACTTTTGAATGACTAGCAAAGCCTGTAGGATGCTTGATACTGGGAACATTTGACATTGAAATAATGTGCTACAGATAATAGTGACAGTGAAGTCAGCTGTTAATGGGGCATGCCATGATGCCAAAGACGATTTATAATTTAAATTTTCTTCCTTCTCCCTTTTTTTTTTTTTTTTTGCAGTTGCTCTGTTGTGAGCCTGAACTGTGAAGTTTTCATTCAGAAGCCAAAACTAACATTAGTCCCTCCCTTTAAAGGGCAGAGGGTAAAAATGTGCAGGACTCAAATGAGCTTAATAGAAAACCAACCGTCACCAGTAAAACAACAGGAAGCTCTTAGATCAGGAGACGTCAGCTCTTGTTGGAGGTCACTGAGCAGAGAACCCCATTTAACACCCAAAAGGCTCCAGAAGGCTCAGCCAGCCAGCAAAGACTCACTTAATGTCGCTATCAAAGTTATATAACAATAGAAATAGCTTGAGGAGAAATCTCCACCCATTTTGTTCAGCCCAGTAATGTGAAAAGTTCACAAGGAGGAGGAAAAAAAAAAAGAGAGAAGTGCTTCTCATTGTGAACAGAGTAACATTTGATAGCTGCGCTTCTAATTACTCCTGGCACCTCGATGCTCACAGCTGGGATCATCATACAGCTGATAAAAGGGACTGTGTGGGAGCCAGCCTGACACCAGGACCAAGACATCCATTTTGCCAACCAACTCCCCCTCCCCTATCCCTCAAACCACAAGGCAAGAGAAAAAAAACCACACCGAAACCATCCTTAATTTATAGCCAAATTGCAGTCAGAATTGTTAACTGGAAAATGTCACGCCAAATTATCCTGAAGCATGAGCATGGTGGAGAGGGGCACGGGGAACCCTCACGTTGTGCTGCGGTTTCTGCTAGCTCCAGCCACAAAGACTACCCAGCTTGCTGCTCCGCAGGGCAGATGCCCACACAGGCACCAAAGCAGCCTTGTGTAAACTGGGGGAAACACAATGGATCCCTGGCTGGAGGAATTTAGGACTGGGCTAGATTTATGGAGGACGGGGAGTGGATTCCCCCAAGCCCAGCTGGTGCCAAGCCCAGAGCACCCGTGGCCTGGTGCAGGATTTGCACAGAACGCTGCTCCTGGAGCCTCTGCAGCGAGGCCGCTGCCTGCCCCACGCTGCCTGGCTTCACCCTCCCACTGCACCAAGGGATGGGCTTTCTGCCACAGCTGGTGGCCCCAGCCGTGTGCCAGCGTGTCCTGCACGCGGAGAAGGATGGGTGAGACCATGGAACTGCTCCTGACAAAGCACGCTTGGTGCCCTTTGCATCTACACTTGCATGTCGAGTGCCTCGCTGACTGAGGTGGGTGCTTTGGCATTGCTCGGGGTGATGGTCAATGGTCAGCCATGGTGTTTCTTGGTAAATTCCATATATCTCACCCCTGAAATCAAAATATTTGTCACAAATGCAATTTGGAAAGTACCTGATGTCAGGTCAGTTGGACTGTTTTGTTTATTTCCTAACCTCCACTTAAAGACAGGATAACTTAAGTTAGCATTTTTTAAGCCATTCTGAAAGAAAGAAAGAAAAATAATCCGTTCTGAAAATGTCTCTCTTTTAGATATTATTAATATAATTTGTGTCAGGCTAACACTAATGGAACTTACTGAAACTAAAACTTTACTGAAACTAAAACTTTACTGAAACTAAAACTTCCATAATGCTTTGATTTTCCACTGCTATCAGTGACCTCACAATTTTCCATAAAACTAAGATTCAAATGCACGAGCAGGTGTACTTGCTTGAAAAGTTCTTCACACCAAGAGCTTTTAAACTCTGGATTTACAGTGGGATGGATTGCATTTAATTTATGGCTAATTTCATATCTATTATCATTAACATATTGCTATTGTTACAATACTTATTGTCAGTGTTGATGAATGCTTCTTTGGCTTTTTTATTTTTGGGTGTTCCAATTATTTTTCATTTCTTATAACTATTCAGTGAGAGACCAAGCTTCAAGCAATGAAAACTCTCAGAGGTATAGAAGAATTTATGAGGATGAAAAGCTGGGGTACCCACCTGGTAGGGTGTGAGGTGGGCAGGAAAGGAAACAGGGGAGCCAGGATAATTGAGGAGGGGTGGGAATAGCACTGCAAATGGACCAAATGGTCTGGCTGTAACTGAGGAGGAAACAAGTCAAAGTACATATATTTTTGAGGTGGTGAAGAAATCAAATAAAAAATGAAAATTGTCACAGAAGCAGAGGTAAACTGAACAAGTATATGCATTTTATCTCCTTGCTTGATCTTTACATAGAAACAAAACCCATAGCATTTAAAAAAATATTGAAACCCACTAAAGGCTACAGCTGCTCAGCTTCTTTATGAAAAATAAAACTATCATGATCACCTTTATGAAGGATCACATTTATGAAATAAATGCCAATAGAAAATATTTTAACATTTGAAACTGAACAGTAAATAAAATAAAAATAAAATTGTATGAAGATTTTGCTTTTCCGCCACAGCTAATATGATATACCGTTTGTGTAGGTTTCTCAGATCTGTGGCCTGATTTCTGCTACACACAAAATTAGGCCAAAGCACTTCATTCTGTCCTGGTACATTATAAATAGCAAAACTGACACCATATAACAGACCATTAATATATTTTTGAGGGTAGTCTTTTGTTGGGAAACTTTAAATATGACTCTTCATATGTTGCTTTGCCACCAACTCAACCACCAACCTTGCCAGCAGCTCTGAAATATCAAAGTAATCATAGATACTGGGATTGCTTAACCATGACCTTGTGCTTAAATCAAAAGCATGCTACCATAAAGGAATGTATATTTTTTGTTTCAAAAGCTCTGATGAATCAGGTGGTCTTTTTTTTTTTTTACTAGTCCAATAGTATATTGCATAAAAATTGCTACTCCCCATATTACAAGACAATAAAAAATACATGCTAGACTTCCTATTTTTTGTTTCTTTTACTTTTTTTTTTAAATTCTTTCCAGCTCATTGGAAACCTTTCGAAACTCTGTCCCTTTACTCCAATTTGTGAAAGTTGGTGTTGGGAAGAAAATGTTTTCTCAAAGAATATTAATGCTTCTGTGAAAATTAAAGCATTATGGAAAGAAAAGTTTTGGTTTCAAGTAAGTTCCATTAGTCTTAGCCTGACACAAAATTATATTATCTAAAAGATAAGCTTTTACATTTTAAGAATGGATTTTTTTTCTTTCTTTAGAATGGCTTAAAAAATTCTTACTTCAGTTATTCTGTCTTTAAGTGGAGGTTAGGGAAAAAACAAAGGAGTCCAACTGACCTCACATCAGGTTTTTTTCCAAATTGCATTTGTGACAAATATTTTAATTTCAGGGTGAGATATATGGAATTTCCCATGAAACACCATATTTCATTCTTACCTAGTCTTTCTACTGGAGAAACCCTCATATCTCCTATGTAGTCAGATAATTAGACTCTTATAGTCTTCAACCTCTAATTTCAGTTCAGAAACAGTTATTGCATCTGCCTGCAGATAAAGCTTTGTATCAATGAGAAAGTAATGAGGGCATGCTCAGCTGAAAGAATTAATTCTCCAGTTGAGGCAGGTTAAATGCCCCTGAAATATATACTCTTTTTTGAGAATGATGACAAAGCTGATGAAGTCCTAAATGAGCACTCTTTTTTGTGAGGGTTCACCCAGGCCAGCACTCTTCACTGATATGGCTGGGTTCCTTTCCACTACTTCTCTTCAAAATGTCTCCAGTTGCTGTACAAGATTCTGTTCCCTTCCTCTTCATCTGAAAGCTTTTAATTTTATTTTCTGATTTAAGTATGACACACAGCACTGGCCAGCCAGCAATTTTTGGTGGGCAAAAGCCAAATCTGGAAATAGCAGCTGTTTTGCTGATGACTGCTGATGGCTCCTCCTCCATGCCCCACATGCTTTCCATTCTTACAGCAATCCTTCAAATCTCATGTGTTTCTGTAACCCAGCCTTCCATTTTAAGATAAAAAGAAAAAAACAAACAAACAAAAAACCCCCAAGTAACAAACCAGAAAAACTCTCCTCCCTCAGTTCAATCTCAGTTCAACCCTCACTGTCACTGAAGAGGCCACAGGAGTTCACCTCAGAAGACCTTATAGATTATCTGCAAACTTCCCCTTTTTAGGCTGATCTTTTATAAGACCAACTAGTATGTTAGTCAAGATAAAATTTGTATGTGGAACCAAATGACTAGAGTAAAATATTTGTTTTTTTCTGAATTAATTCTGATCCTGGAAGCAATGAATATTTCTGTAACAAATGTGCACGCATTTTTATGTTAATAAAAACCACAATAAATCTTTCTGTAGCTTGAACAGGTTTTCTTTTTTTTTTCCTTTTCCTTTTCTGGTTTTTTTTTTTTTTTTTTTCAGACAGGAGCCTTTGTAGCAGTCTGCAAAGAACTCTGAGTGCTGTAGTGGTTTCAGGCTATCTTTGCAATCCTGTTCTAATTTAATAAGATTAATGGCAGAAAATTAGTCAAGACAAGCGTTTGCCTGTTTCGTTTACCCTGCTGAAGTTCAAATTATAGGCGGGAAGTGTTTCCCCCAAGTAGCACTTAATTAGTAATGGGCAGAAGGGAAAGTAAAAGAAGAAAAAAAGTAATCCTTACAGGGGAAAAATATTTGTAGCTCTGAGGCTTTCCTGTTAGTACAAAGGACTGAATTTGAATGATTCAGAGGACTATATAAATATAATTTGAAATTTCTCCCTTGAAAAAGAAAGTAAGAGGAAAACATCCACCCCAGGTAGATAAACTTCCATGAACACTTCGCAGTCCATTTCAGAGAGAGAATCAGTCTCATTGCAGCTGTACATTTTATTAGTTACAAAAATGTAGTAAAGTTTCCCTCTCTCTTGTTTTGGCTAGAAGACATAGTCCTGACATGTGCTAATGACTGTCTAGGACAGAATATTATGTTATGTTCTTGGAAAGACTTTTTAGGCTGTCCTGGATTTTCAGCTGTACAAGTTAATGTGAATTGTTAGGAAGACAAAATACCTAAAAAAATAAAAGAAATATTTTTAGTTGGTTGATGAGGCAGCCAGGATCTCTTTTTTTCTGTTCTCTACTGCAGTATCATGATGTGACAGCTAAGATTTTACATTTGCAACTTTGACAAAGCACAAAGTAGGGGTAGTGAAGAGCCCCTGCACATGTGCCCAGTTTTCTCAGATGTGGTTTGAGCTCTGCCAGCTTTTGTTTGCGATGACATCTATCCTGGACATTTACTCCATCATTTCATCAATTTTGAGAGCTGGGTTGTACAGCAGTACTGGGCAGATGTGCCATTGCTTGTAGCAGCGGAAAATGCTGCTGGAAATCTCTCAGATAAGTTTTTGAGGTTGAAAAATTTCAGAATACCTGCAATCCTGCAAAAAACCCCCAGAAACCTCAGATAACTCAACCAAACTTTGAGGAACAGTAACAGGAAAAAGAGAGCCATCCTTGAGGGAACTTGTTTAGCTGTTGCACTCTGGTGCATTGGTTCTTATGTGCCTCATAAACTGAAAAGTAACAGATAAATGGGACTCACCAGTGGGGTCTCACAATGCTAAAAGGGAGGGTTTTTCTGCCAGGCTACTCCCTGAAGGAGATATATTCAAACTGGAGGAGATGGGAGTAGAAATTCATTGGGGCTTTCAAAGAAAGGTTGCCAGACAGAGGTTACCAGACAGCTGGCCAAGGACCATGTGTGTGTGCTGCAAAAGCATGGGTCAGGCTGACACCTGGAAAAACTACGGAGGTTCTTAACAAAACTTCCCAAATCCTGAGGAATATTTTACATTTAGTGCAATTTGAAAGATGAGCAACGGCTACAGGATGAGTAGTGGGTATGTTGTAATGTTATTCTCGCCTTGGGAGCAGGGGGAAAGGTTTATCTGAACAGGCTGCATGCAAAATGTTCAGAGTTACACCACTGTCAAAATGATCAGCAACAAAATTATCACTAGCACTCAAAATGTCACCTCAGTCCCCATATGTATAGTTACTTATATATCACCTGTAAATGGCTTAGGAATTAAAAATTTATTCACAGGAAAGAAAAACTTAGAAGAGCCAAGGGGAATAGAAAACCAAGCTCGCATTTCTAAAGCAATTTATGTTCCTAAAAGTCCGTGTCAGTAAGTGTCATGTGAGTTCTTACACAATTTTTGCAAATTGCTACTATTGATTAGTAATAAAAAAAGGCAACTGTGCCTTCATACACACAAAATACCTGCTCTACTTCACATTTGGAGTTATACCGTAAAGTTTTTTTCAGAGATCAGATTGTGACTGATTCAGTTGAAATACTGACTGCATTAAACATCAACATGAATGATACACAGTCTACCATATGGAGCCATATGTAAGCAAAAAAAATTAAACAAATAGGACACAAAACTTTGAGTGTTAGGAACAACTAAATCTGAAGTAATCCTTTAATATCCCCTCTATAGCAGAAGCTATTAATAGAAGTACTTTCACTTTTATTTCTGGCCTTGTTGTTTTCTTTAGGTTTTCTTGAGGACTTAATTTGCTTTCTGAACAGCGCATGCTGATTTGTCACTCTTGGGAAATGCTGAGACTTCTTAGAACAGCACCAAAGCAGGGGGTTCAGTTTTAAAGTAATGGATAAATTAAGTGATATCAAAAGAAACTGTGAGATAGGGAACATCTGCAAATAAAGACATTCAGGTAGGTACTGACCTTTACATATCAGACTCTAATTGTGGGTAATCAAAATTAAAAAATTGAAACAGTTGTTCACCAAACATTCATTGTTGCTTTGACAAATAATATTAGACAGGGACAATGTAGTTCTCCAAATCACTAGAATTCTTACTTATATGGAGCAGTTGAATCTGCAGGATTTTCCTATCTGTTCTTACTAGGTAGAATTAACTTATAAACACAAGAAACTAAACTATAAAAGAGAAGAAAAATTAAGAAAGACAAAGCAATTATTAGAGCTCCTACTATTTCCCCTTTAGACTTTCAAACCTTAGTACTCTAAAGGTATATGGGACAATGTGTGATTACTGGGACATCTTGCAATCAAGAAATGTGAAAAACATTGAGAGAAACATATTCCCCAAACTGAGCTTTTGGGTTAGAAATACTATTTATATGGTCTCTCTCTCCCTCATCAGAATTTTTTTTTTTCTGGAAGTTGATGCCAAAAATTGAAACCAGACTAAAAACTCATTGAGGAGAAAATGTTATTACCTCCCCAGCCACCCACTGGCTGTTCAAATAATACTGTATATATCTGTGCACTTCTGCATATTTATTGAATTTGTCAAGTTTTTGTTCCCAAGTAAAACTTATTGGCCCTGTCAAAAGTTCACCAGCTGCACAAGTGACTTTGATGGCCTGAGGAACAGCCCTGGCGCTAGCGTCATGGAAGAGCCTGTGGCTTTCCTCTCCCTTTTCCAGCTGAGATTGGTATGTTGATGCATGGGGCCCAGAGAAGATACAGAAGGAGGGAAATTGAAAAAATAATAAACAATAAAAATATAAATTACAGAAAGCGCTCACCAAGCCATCCTGGTTTTATTATACGGCCTTGGGAAGGAATTTTGTATTTTCAATCAAACTATGTGGAATATGCATTGTAAACATTCTGCACCCACTGCTCAACATTTCTACGGCATAGTAGGAGAAGAGCTGGTAGGAATGTGGAGCGGTTTGCTACGTGAGCCATGCAGTGTGACTGATGGGCTGTCACCTGGAAAGAACAGGGCTGGTAGGTGTCACCTCCTCTTCAGATGGCAGAGGGTGGGAGCAGGACTGAGGATCTGGGGCACAGAACAGGGAATTGGGCAGAAAAGCCCCTCTTGCAGGAAGGTGATGATCAGCACCCTGGTAGTAACATCTTTGCAGGGGCTTCCCTACCCCAAGACAGGGAGAACAAAGAATGAAGACTTTGATAACAAAATTTAGATTAACCCATCTATCTTTTTATCTTATGATCTGGGGGGCAACACTAGATATATCTGCATGGAAGGTCTCATATGCTACAAGAAGAAAGTGGGAGGGGGGGAAAGAAGAATGTAGACAAAAAATACTCTGTTTTATCCCATTAGATATGAGAGGCTGAAAATGTTCAACCTGTGGCTACTATCTCCTCCTTATACTTACACAATGGTTTTCCCAATGTGCTTAAATGACTTTTCCACAAATTCACGGACGCTGTGGACCTCCCCAGTGGCTATGACAAAGTCCTCAGGCTCATCCGTTTGCAACATCAACCACATGGCCTGCAGAAAGATAAACAAAGTCAGATTCAGTGCACATGTAAGTGGCCTCTTTGGTACATGATATTGTGTTACCGCATTTTTGATTTGGAAATAACTACATGTACACACACATACCCCAAGCTGGGGAAATTAGCACTTTCTTTACACAGTGGCTATTAACCAGTTCAGTGCAACTCTGAAAAGAGTTCAATTATTTCTTATTACAGAAAACAGTGCTGTATTTGATTTTCAATTTGTTTCACAGCAGGAGTTTCTGCAGGGGAGACTTTATTATGTTTACTTTTGAACACTGAGACTTGGTTTAGTGCTCATAAGCATGGATTCACTTGTTTAAAGCACTGCATGAATTGACATTGATATAGGGAAAAGATCAAAATTTTGTAATGTTTCAGTCCAGAGTGCTGTTGTCTGTCTGCTGCAGAATGATGTCAAACTCACTGAAGCATGAAAACATGGGTCCTTTCAGCTGCTTCTTCTGCCACATTTGTTTTGCCTAAGCTGAGATTTTAATTAAGAGTAAGTATTTTAAAAGGTATTTAACCAAGTTAATCTGGTTTCCCTGCTGAATATGTGTTGAATGTTAATATTAAAGTACGGTAGAATAAACTTTTCACACAGGAATGAGAAAACCCTGGTGGAAAAGCAACACTATCATTAACATCAGTTTCAGAGGACTCTTCATGCAGCAAGAGTTTTGCAGCATCTTTTGAAGCAAAACTTCATCTGACTGCCAACATATTTGCATTTCATGGGACCAGTTTTTAATTCCCACAGCAATGTCTTTCACAGAGTCCTCTCCCACAAGAAAGTAAGGATGGGTGGGTGCCATCTCAGAGGGCTGGCCAGCTAAGTCAGCCTGAAAGCTGGAAAACAGATGGAAAAGAGGTATTCAAAGACATGTATGACTTGTCTGAGATATCACCACAGGTACATTTCAATTTTCTGATGTGCAAGGCAGTGCTCTAGTGACTGGACTGTTTGATTGCATAGGAGCTGTAGGTGTACAGAATAATTATTACTTTAGATCAATCAAAATGATGCAAACACTTCATTTCCTTTGGAGAGGAAAAGGGAATACCTGTATGGCACGATCCTTGTTTAATAAATAACCAGAAAAGGGAAACAAAATAAATCAACTCTCTCTCCATATGGTAAAAAGTACTGTCATCCTCTCACATTGTAATCCATGATGCTATTTGCATTGACCTCTTCACATCAGCTTTAAAGAAAACAACTTTAGTAGGTCCCTTGATGGTAGTGGATACTCTGCAAATCAGATTAATAAAAGCTCTGGGATAGCCCAGTTTCTCTTGGTAAATACCACCTGAAATATTCAATTTTTCCCCTCTATTCTCAATAAATCAGTGGTCTGCATAGCAAGGCAATACATTCCACTTAAATGGTTATAAGTGTGAGCCATTTTTCTTTACGGTTATTATTTTATGCATCTTCCAAAGCTGGGACAAGATTTTATTAACATGCTCCTTTTGAGCCTTTTTACTTCTTGAATGTGCATGGAAAGCTCGGTTTTGGGCAACTGCTGTGTAAGTCCTTGACAAAAATTATAAATTGAGCTTTAGGGAGATGACCTGCTGGGCAGGACAATGGCAGCAACTTTATTTTTCCTTTCCAGGATTGAACATCCTAGCCAATGACGCAGAAATACCCAAATGGCTGATGAAACTCATCTTGTGGGGAGGAGATGTCTTAACTTGTATCTCTCATATGAGCTTTTTTGGAACACTGGGGTTTCCCTGCTGATTTGAGAGGTCACTGTAAATCACCAGCTTCTGTTTCTTCATGACTGGACAAGCCTGAAAGATTCACAGTGGCAGCAGCTGCACAGAAAGGTAACAGGAGTATCTATAAGATGAGTGCTTGATAGTTTTGGTTCTCCCAGCCTAGTCCCTGATTTCATAGACATTCAGGCTTCCTTAAGCAGTCCAGCTGAAAACAACATGCTTCCTCATACGAGAGGGCACTCTTTGGGCAAAAAAGGATTTCCAACATTAGACAATCAGTCAATCAGGGGCAGTGGTACTTCTTCCATCTTTGGTGGATGTTTGCTGTACATAATGAACTCCTTTTCTTGCCTTGACATGCTTGTGTCAGTTACATTGGAGAGAGATGCAATAACAACAAAATATCATTTATTGGTAAAAATTCCCCCTTACCCAAAAATGCTACACTGGTTGACCTAATATGCAATTAGCATAAGCACCTGCTATTTACTATGTTGTTCAAGTAATATTAATATGTCTAAGCAGAAGCAGGATCAGACTTCCAACAATTTTTGCCACCCCTCCACTTTCAAACACCTCTGTATTGTATTTCTTTTGACACAGTGTCAATGCCAAGACATTCAGCAATCCAGTGAGTATTTAAAATATTTACACATTACTTTTTGTATTAGTATGAAATAGAGTTGAAAGTTTCCCTTTACTCTGAATCACACCCTACAGTGAAGGAGGCAGTGGCAAAATCCTAACAAAAAACAGCCTTTGACACTGGGCCCAATGAGGTTTTATGAATTTGGATTTATCAACTCTTGCCTACCATTTCAAAAAGCAAGCAATCAGTGTCTCAGCAATGCGACTTAAACTGCAGTGAATTTCAACAGGATCAGCTTAGAAATTATCAAACAATGCAGAAAGAGTTGCTAAAAGTGATTTTTGCTTCAAATCCTACCAGGAAAGAATGTTTAGATTAATGGTTACTTGAGAGTCTATCTCTGTGTGTTCTTTTATTTTTTCTGGCATTTACAGTTGTTGGCACTTAGAATTACCTCAATCCAATCAGGTATGAAAGAAATTAAAATGCTAAAAATTACAAAGTAAGTGATAGCTCTGTTTTGCTTTGAGGAAGGTGACCAAATGCTGTTGCTTTGAATGGGTCTGCGTGAACAGTCTGTAAAAAATTGCCAAGGCAAGCCAGAAGAGAGAAAAAACATTGAAGAAGTTCTACAATCAAAATTATATTTCCTCAGGTACAGCCCTTGACAACCAATAAAACATCCATGTACAGGCAGTAGCTATATCATTTCCCTACATCAAGTGCCAGAAATGTGATTCTCCTCACATCAGACTAATAAAGGTCCTTGACCTATGAATTTCTAGGCATTTCCTTTAAGAAGTCATATTGTACCAGACTCAAGTCTGAGAATGAGAGGAAGGGGGGTGATACAGCTCCAGGTTTATTTGTCATTACTGAATGGCTTACTGGTTTTAACAGAGGGGAAAAGCTTTGTTTAAATTTCCACTGAAAGTAATTAATGGTTATTGACTGGCAAATGAAGAACAGGTGACACTCTGAATTAGAAGATAAATGATCTCATGTTCTAGCCTGATAATGGGTTAGTAATTGCTACAAAGCCTCAGACTAGTGTGTCCCATCATAATGCTAGATCATGTCCAGAACACAAAGGCCTCTGTGTGAGAGGTATTCAGCCGTTCACCTCCCGATCCAGCTGCAGAGTGATTTGCTCCATTTATTCTCTGATGGACTGCACAACCGAGGCAAAAGTTCACCATTCTCACCTTCCTGTTCACATGCTGAACCACCCGACCCATGACATGGCTGAACTGGGATAAAAACATTGCCCAGCTTTGGCTCTTGGATATCTTTTAACCATCACAAGGTCATATATTTTAAGAAGTTTTCTGTTGCAGGAACTGAGAATTGAGGATTTTCCTGCATTTCTTTGTAAAGGCTTTTTTGGATGGGCTGACAGCAAGTAAAGAAATTACTTGTTTTCAGTTCTGCCACCCTCTTCCTAATTTTTTGCTCTGTCCAAATAACAAAATATGGGTAGATGTTTAAAAGGAGGAGAAAATTACCATGGAAACAATTTAGCCATCAACTCTCTTAGTTAGACTCTTCCCTTAATGACAAAAGTGGCAAACATATTTTTCATCTTTGAATTCTTTTTGGCTCTGGTCTAGCGAGTCACAAAGTCTAAAGGTACTTCTATGTCATTTACTTTCAAAGAGAGAAAGCTAAAAGGAGACATGTAACTAGTCTAGCAAGCAGACACACTTTTATGATTATGTGGACTAGGATATCTGTTCTGCATGCCTGAACTCCAGCCTCTGCCAAAATCTTTCCTCTTTCATCTTTCCCCTCTACCCTTTTCTCTATATAAACCCCTGCCAGTAGTAAGCACCATTTTTAAGCAACATACCCCAAACATAAACCAGTCTTCTCCCTGCCCAAATTTCTTTACTTATGCATTGTTTGCATCTGGGCTAGTAAGTGGGAAAATCCAAGTTTGACTAACACAATCCCCACAGAGATACATTTTGTGCATGCCATTGTCACTACGGTTGTGAAATGTCTGCTTGTCTTGAGAATCTAGAGTATGTTGTAGATGTGTTTCACCATTAACTTCCAGTCTAGCACCCCAGTAAGAAAACATTTATTAACTGGGCTGTCATCCATGGGTAACAAAGATCCGGTAGTTGAGGTTATGTTTAACTCCATATATTGAGACTTTTGTTTCACTGTATGCTCTCGTACTATGTATAATTAAAATGGGCTCATAATCAGGTATCTTCCTATTCAAGAGCAAAAATAAATTCAGCTTTTATTATATTAAATCAGTGGATAATTTCTGCTCTAGAAATAAAAGACTTTTTTTTTTCCAAAAGAATAAGTATAAAGCCTTTTCATATGTCTCATCCAATTCAAGACCCAAAAGAGATATGACTGAACAGGTCCCGCAATGGGATAAATAGAAAATGTTCCTGTTGGTACTAGTTACTATTGCCTTGCACTGCTACATAGCAGCTTTTTCCAAGACCTATACTGTAAAAAAACCCACTTTCACGTGTATTTCTAGGTGTTATCTCTAGTCAGAGAAATTCTGACTCTGTATTTGCCACACATGAAGAAAAAAAAAATCAAACCAAATCAGTAATGTTTACTTTAGGAGATGGAAGAGATAGTTGCAGCCTGATGCATGGTACACTGTCTGTGAGCTTCAGAGGCAAAGAAGCAGAGGCTGGTGAATGTCTAGCTCTACTTACTTATCACTGCGGAAGGAATGGGTTACCTCAAGGCTGTCAACAATCAGGGAGCAATTTCTGACTAAGTCATAAAACATCACCACCTGGAGAGAGCCAACAGTACTTTATCACCATTTATAGAAATTCTGTCTTTATGGTATTCCATACTCTATTGTCTAGAAGTGGGCAGAAGCATTGAGTGGGTTGGATATGGTAGTCTAGTGATCCCAAACACAGCTATCCTGCTGGGGTCACCACTGAGAAGGAGAATTGAGCATTTTGGGCCAAAGCATGATGAGCCTTTGCAGGGATATGGGAGCAAAGGAGAGCCTTCCTCCCATATGGCGAGCACAAAGGCCTGGCATGACTGCTGTTCCTGCGTGCATCATGAGGGACTGCTCCATTCGTGGCACAAAAGAGAGGGCTATTGTACCACCTCCCTCTCTGCATTGTCCCAGCTCAACTGCGCTGGCATTGATGGAGGCTGCTGGCATCTCCTGTGCCGAGCGACGTGTGGAGCTGTCCTGCCCACGCACTTCCTGCCGGCCTGGGAAGCGGAGCAGCTCCAGATGCCATCGCCCGGCTCCTCCTGACACAACCCAGCTGACGGGCTGCGGTTTCTCAAGCTGCTGCACAACTGACCACAATTGATGGTCGTGCCTCAGAAAAGTGAGACGGGGCATTGACTCAGAGCTCTGAAGCCAAACCAGCTCCCAGTTTATCTGTTTACTCACTTTTGGAGGGGCAGAGAAGGAAGAAAAGGTGCTGTGCTGCTCTGGGGGCTGAGTCACCCACATCTGATTGACTTCTGCGACTGTTAAAAGAGAAGGTGTGTCCTGGGTGTACCCCGTAGGCATCACAGTGTGTTGTATAAGGAGATTATGTAAAGACAGTGAGACTTAGATATAATACACAGCAGAGGGGGAAAAAAATCTCCTTACACGTGTTTTGCACACAACAGGGGCACAGCACACATGGCTGAAAAACACCAGTGAAGCTGAAGCGCAGCACAAAAGTGCTGTGATCAGAGTAAATGGTAAGCTGTCCCTGCCTGACAGCCAATGTACAAAAGTGCTGGGTATGATCCCATGCTCCCTGCCACAATGGGAGCTCAGTCTAGAGTAATGACTATTGCTTTAGTACTTGTTTCTGACAATGTTATAGGTCAAGACAAGCACAGCAGGGAGACTCTTGCCAAGGAAAACCACAGGGATGTGCTGCCAGGCATGCTGATACTCCCAAGAAGCCAGTGACAGCAGGAATATGGGAGTATGCATAATCAATGTATTACCTGGCCTTTTCCCCCCTAAATTACAGCCCTTCTTGCTCAGCTACTTAAAAAACAAGGGTGCACACCCAATAAATAAGAACCTTACTGGGCTGTCACAGTTGGTATTTGAAAGGCAAACATAAGTTCAGGATTAAAGCCACTGTCTATCATTGCAATTGGTGACTCTTCACATGCTCAACCCTTTCTCAAAACCTCCAGCAACAGAGGTACTTCCCAAAAAGGGCAGGACACATGCCTCTTCCTTTCCTCTAAAGAGTCATCATCCTGCTTTCTCAGATTACCAAAAATCGCAGCATTGGTGCAAGATCTGTTGCTCAAGGAACCCCCATTCATGGAAAAACCCTTCTGAACACCATTTGAGTATCTATCAGATCTCATCAGTCTAAATACATTTTGATATGCTTCTTCCTTAACTGTGTAATGCTGAACATAAGGACTCCAAAGTCTGTGCAAAAAGTTTTTCCTTCAGCTGAGTCTTTTCTGCTCATGCAGAGGAGACATTGAGTACTTATGACATGGCAGCTGCTTCCATTCAGAAAAGTGACATTTGCAAACCATAGACATTGCTGACACAAAAAATACAAAATGGGAACAGATTTGAGATGAAAACAATTTCCTCTGAGAGAAAAAGCACATCATTTAATAAGAAACAATGGACAATTTACCTTAAGAATCCCAAGAAAGTAAACAAACAGCAAGTCTCTTAGGAGATAGTATGAGATAGGGACTAATTTTATAAATTTTCTCAGAAATTTTTGAAGTTTCACTTGAGAAATTTCCGCAGAAGCAATTTGAAGCATGCTTGCATATTTAGTCAAATTCTGTGATTTGGCTCTAGAGGTGAACTTGTTCAGAGCACAGCTGTGTTCAGGTCCATGATATTTTCTTTCAAGTTGAAAGAGTGTAGTTGATACATTGAAAGATAATAATCCAACAATTACAAAGTTACTAAGATAATAAAATACCTGATAATCTTTGTGGACCATCTCAAAGGAAAACAATATCAATGTCTTCTGAAACAAAAGCCCTCACATCTGTAGGAAATACTGTCTAACTTCTCTCTCATAAGTAGATAGGCCAATTGTTTTACAGATCTCAGGGAGGACTCATGAAACTTTAGTAGGCAGCTCTATTAATAAAAACCACAAGAATTATAATCTAGATAAACCTTAAAGGTCAGCCTTCCCTGTTAACGCAACATGATGTTTCTCACATGGACCTCGGGTGAACACAAAGTTCTCATTGTGTTATCAAAAACTAGATTACTCCTTTTTTTTCCCCCTTGTGTCACTGAATGTCAAAATATTGTTCTTTCAATATGTGGAAGTATTTGTATACAGTTTTATAACTGATCTTTAGTTGCTAGCTGGAGGCAAAAAAGAAACAGTAAAGCTGCTTGTTGGGAAACCTCAACCAACAATGAAAATTAATATAGTCCCTTTTTCCTGCCAAAAAGTTTTGAACAGATTTTTAGGTCCACAATGGTTTGTTTATTCTTCAAGTGGTTAGATTGGAAGTGACATGTGTGACACAAAGTAAATTAATGAAAAAATACAGAAAGGATGCACATATGCTCTGTTTCTTTCATTTTAATTTTGGAGGATATTGTTGCAATTGCTAACAAAGAGCTTCTTTAAATTCTGTTTAAGAGAAAGGGGAAAGAAATTCAAAGCTAAAGATAGAGGGAAAAAAGAAGAAAAATTTGAATTGCAGAACGTATGCAAGAGTTTTAACCACTCAGATTTGAATTTTGTAGACAAGACTATAGAACAAATACATGTTTCCCAGGCTCCACCTAGCAGACAATTCGGAAAGATATTTGACCCGCTTTCCCCTCCCTTTTTACCCTTCCAGAATTAATTTTCCCTGCTATTTTTATATGAATGTAAGACAAAATACCTACTCACAAAGAGGCAGACTCGCATTTGACAGGATTACTCACCGCTAAAGTAAAGGGTTGTACCCAGGTTGCGGTGAGGGCAGAGAAGTCTTAGGGCCCCATGCCAGGAAGGGCTGGTTGGGGCCATGATCTAACCACAAGAAAATAGATGAGGCTTTCAAGTCAGGTACTGGCATGTTCACTGGAGCAGAACTATCAGCCTCAGAATAGTGATCACAATGTAGATATTGATCACAGAATGTTTACAGTGCAACATTTGACTATAAAAAGATCCTGGTTCCTGCTTCTAACACCTGTTTACCTCCTATTTCTTTCCGGGATTGCTTAAGCACTTACAGCTAAGCACAAGCTGACTTGTGCTCCTTCTGAGTGTGTAGAGGGACAGCGTGACCTATGGGCCAAAGTACTGCTGATCTCCACAGAAACAAAAATGCTGTTGTCCATACCACAACTCAGAAAATTATTTTCTCTCTCCAAATCTTCCTTTCCTTTAGTCCTGTCTGTCAAAACTGCCTCTGCAGCTTGTCAGCTTCCCATCTCCACGTTTGTAGGTCTGCCCAGTGCCTATCCAGTAACGGGGCCTCACTCAGGTTAAACCACTACTTGTACTCTAAAAAAATTGCTAAGAGCAGCAGAGAAGTGCCAGAGCACAGGCAGATAGGCTCAGACATAATAAAGCCACACTTCACAATGTTTATACATGTTCAAGGGTATAACTGGGGAGGAAGAAGAATAATCTTTTAGGATCATAAGAGTAACAAAGCAAGAGCACTGACAAAAAATTTATGAACAGTATTATTGAAAAAAAAAATGCAGGGAGAAAGATTGAGTTAATAACATCAAATTAACCTGAAATTTATTTCAAAATTTATATTTCCCCTGCAAATTTCCAGAGTTCTTGCTTTACACTTTTGAACATCATGCATTTTCTCCTCAGACTGCAATGAGTTTCCCAAGATGTTACATTCCTGAATATTAATCTAAAATAATTTAATTAAAATGTTAATTTACTTCTCTTGAGAAAAATATTTATATTGATTGGGCTCTTAAAAATTAGAATCTTTGAATAATCGGTGTAAATAAAGAGCCTTCTATCTTAAACACATCACTGAACTTCAATTTTGATTTTATTGCAGTTTTCAGTGCACTGTAGTAGGAAGTAAGAAAGATTTCCACCATTAAGTCATTGTAACTTATAAGACAATAGTAAAATTGCACATCAAGTACTGTTTTACTAACTATAAAAAACAAGAAGTCACCTGAAAAAAGGAAAAAAGGATGCTAAAGTAATATCATTCCTGGTACAATGTTTTTTTTTTTTTTTTTGTTTTCCTTTACCAGAACATTTCAGGTGACAACAGTTTGGAATTTGATGCTAAATTTTCCTGGCTGAGTACAGACTGAGACAAGCGCACGACTTTGATGCCTCAGGGATACGGTAATGCAATACAGAGGGATTTATTTTCTTTTTTATTTTTACCTCATGTCACAAGTTCAATTTTAGGCCAACAGTACCCAAAAAGGCCACCATGTGATACAACAACTTATGCAAAGAGTCTGGCGGTTTTAACCCCGGCCCTGGGACAGAGGAATCTGCCTCACAGACTTACTGCCTCAGTGTTAACACTACCGTTGCTCTGACTGAGTTCCTCTGTGCTCAGGGTCCAAATTGGGGCATGGAAATCTCAGCTAAAAAAAAAAAAGGCAACAGCAAAATGATCCCAGAAACCAAAGGATGTGTTTTAGAAGTCTGGCTGTGCTGAGCAGATGTGAAAAGGCAATGTGAAGATTGCTTTCGAGCATGCTCAAAAATACATTTGGGGGGCATTTTGCATTGACCTTCCCTTGGCTTGCTCTGGCCATTCTGATTCCACCATCATTAGTAATTACTGTTCCTGCTGCAGCAGTCATTTGTACCAAATCCTGCGTCAGGGAAAGAGAAGGATCTGCACTGAAACCATAGATACACTGCTCTCCATGGGCTAGTGTCAGAATGGGATAGAAAATTTTATTCAGTTTGTTCCCAGCAATAAATACAATCCTGGCATCCTGGATAAATCCTTCACATAACAGCATGTGTTCTTTTATGCACCCTGGGAGCGATTCTATTTAAAGCCATGGAATTGTGGGTGTGAGACTGTAAGCACATCCACTTACCCAAAACAAAATTAAAACCTGTCTTATATTAGAGTCAGGAGAGCTGTTACGAAAAATGCAAACCATATGAAGTTTTAAGTGTACTTATGTTTTTTATCTGTCTCTGTGTAGCATATACAATTGACTTTCACTGCCTGAGATGAAGTGACGACAAGTGCTTTACCATATTATTACAGAATACCCCAGTAGCATTATCACACTTCAACTTTTGCTTGCAATAAATCTCTGCTACATGCATGTCAGAAGTCATTGCTCCTATCACATCCAGACGAATTCGGAGCCCTCCCTCCCCAGTGGACATGAACGAGACTCCACACACAAGGTATCCTGCCATTAAGGCTGGAATGACTCCCGCAGGTCAGACACCGGGAGCAGCGTTCCCACACGCATTACTTGGCAAGGGCCAGAGGTCTGTTCTCAGGCAAACAACAGTGGCACAGGCATGAGTCATTGCAGAATGCAATGGATTTATCACCACAATGACACCATCATCCCTTATATGCTGGTTTCCATATGCAAGTCTCATTCAATTTTTTTATTCTTCTTCTCAGAGATTTATAACTCAACAGCCAAAACACATTTCACATGAACACAACTCTCTGTTCTGCATATTTTTTGTTGTAGCTATCCTACAAAATATACCATATTTTATACCATAAACCATATTCTAATGACAAGGATCCAGCTTTAGGTCCAGCCTGCTTATTGGTTTCAGTTTGATCCAGCAAAATGATGAGCAGTGTTCCAATCTCAGCAGTGTTAATCACTCTCTTTGGGGCCTCCACTAAAGCATTTAATCTTACAGCCCAAATTCTGCTGTCTGTGAAGCTGGAGTAATACTATTTATGCAACTAGAGTGCTTTAAGAAAGTTAAGGGTAGCACAGAAATTTCATCATGAAGTTTATTATTTGTTATATAATTAGATTTGACTTGGCACTTTCATAGTAAAAGGTGAGAATTCAAACATTCTTCCTTAACACTGACTAGCTCTGGACTAATTAAAGACAAAGGAGCAAGGAAATGTAAGGATGAGATCACACAGAAATCACTGTTAGATTATATTCTCCAAAATTCAACATAATAGACATTTCTTGAGATAGTGCACACTTTTTGTCATCATGCAAGAAATAAGTGAGATAACTACTCAGGTGATCAAGATACTAATAACCAAGAAACAGTGGTGTCTTTTGCTCTCTTGCCTATACTTCAGAAAATTTATTTTTTCCCTTTTTGCAAAATAATTGAAGGAAACTTGTAAATTAGCTCTTTGAAGATTCTCCCAGAGAAATATTTTGTCCTGTAAACTATGCCTAAGTCTGGCGTTATGTGAAATGAATTTCATTAATTTCTACAGCCCACCAACATAAGAAAGTGGGGTATGTAGTTCATGTCACTGTAAGTAGCTCTCTGATGCCACAGTCTTTTCTGCATTTGACCCAAGAGGTAGTTGTAAAACCAGGTATGAAACAAACTGTGGCATCACATGTTGAAATAACAACTAAACTTACTATTAAACCTCCTCACTTAGAATTCTTCCCCTTTTCAGCACAAAGAAAAAAGCAAAGCATGAGACCGTGTGGGAAGGAAAGGAAATAAAACCATCTTGCTGCACAACTTGGAGAAGCATCCAAAGCCTAGGACTACTGTATTCAGACCTCCCTCGAATCCTGCCCTCTCTAGCTGCCACCTCTCAGTCCCCGTGCTGACCCCCTGAATCAAGCCAGATGGGACTGGCAGAGACACGTCAAGGAAGTGCTGAAAAGGTGACTTGGGTCTCTGGCAGCTAGTCTGGAGCTCATTTCTATGTGAAATCTCTGGGGGCTCCCGCTTTGCAATTTCTCAGGAATGTTTAATTCTCCTCATCCTTTTGCTGAGTCTCTCTGGAGAGGTCATGGAGGCCTGTGACATCCCTGGAGGGCACTGCCTAACTAAATTAGCATGAGATAACTTTGGACTCTCTTCCAAACAAGAAAATACAAGGGAGAGAATTTCATTAAAAGCAGAAGACTAGGTGATCCAAGTTAATCCCAGCCCAGAGCTGCTGCAGAAATGTTCTCTGTTTATATTTTGACTTTACTCTCTGTTACAGAGTTCACTGACTATAATGGAAGCTGTGTTAAGTGCACAACTTGACCTCAGTTGACCAAATCTTAGTTTCATAATAAAGACAAAAAGTGGGTTAGGCAGCTCTAAAAGGTCTGATTAGTTACTGTTTTGCCTGTTTGTGTGTGAATACGTAGGGCACTGAGTGAATGGTAAAAGATAAGCACTGATGTACTTTAGATGAGCTTTATAATCAAGAAACATGAATGTTTTAACATGCAACACTACTATAATGCATATGTGTGTAGGCTTAGCAAATACAACCAAGTCCCAAACGTGCATTTTGGGTTTTTTTTTTCATTGCTTGTGTACACAGAGTTTTATTTGGGTTTCTTCAATGGATGGTGGAAAAAAAGACAAGTTGGAGTAGAGGGAATGGCTACATCTGCACAGTGTTCTGCAATAATGTTTCCCATGCAACTGAAGGGCAAGGTAAGACACAAAGGTAGATCAACACAGCCAGCAATCTCCCACCTCATCTCCCAGCAGTGTAGCAATCCCAGCAACCACCACAGCAGATAGCTCCAAAACAAGGATTTGATTTTCTGTACACAAACAGGATGGAGAGCAAATCAGAATTTTTTTTTACTTGGGCTGAGGTTGTTACAGCTCATGCTAGGGAAACAGGAGTTAAAACAAAAATATACCCCAAACACCTCATTGCCTGAGCTTCATCTATGGGAAAAACTGAGCTGGGGAGACCCAGGAATTCACACTTCAAAATATTGTTAAATATATTGGTAGTAATAAAGTGAGACCACCTAATTCAGTACAATATGAATGAAAACCACATTATTCTTGAAAACATGAGATTAGAGAGGGAAATCTTTATTAAATGCTGTTTATAAGCCAGTCCTGCATAACAGCATGCTTTGGCTATATTGGGACAAATCCTCCTCCTTCTGAGAAGACAAGAAGAAAAGGAAAAGGTACAAAAGTTCATGCAGTTCACATTAAGGACAACCCAATGTGCTCTCTCCCTTCAGGAAGGAAATATTAGCATGGCCCCTCAGCTACACTCTGAGGGCAGTGATCTGCTGGGAAACATGATTTCAAGTCGGCAGATCTTGGGGCACCAGCAGGCTAAACCAGGGTTTTTACTCCTCTCATAACTGTCTCTTTTTCACAGAAGGACCACTGCTTCTGTGGATGCCACCGAATTTGTACACGTGCAGTCAAAAAGCAAATTTTCCCACTGAGCTTTTCCAGAAGCTGAGTGCCTCTTTAGTAAGTGCTTTTCCTAGTCTTCCTCAGAAAGATGAAATCATACTCCAAAGGAGAAAGTTATTCCAGCATGGGAGAGAGACTGGAGAAAACATATCAAAATAACTTCCTTCCACAGTGAATATTCTAACCCACTCCTTAAAGCTTGCTTCAAAATCACACCCTGAAATCAGGCATGTGGGCCCAAATCCAGCCCCCCTGGAGTCAGCCAAATCTTCCCTATACACTTCTGTGAGGATGGAATTTCATTCCGTATGTAGGAGCCTGTCACGGCCAAAGGCGAAAAAGAAAGGGTGTTTTCCACGCAGGCTCTGCTTTTCTACTTTTGTGCCCCTTGGGAAACTGGTGCAATTAGATCCCTATTATTATGTACTGGAAAGGCATACTTGGCACTGCATGTGAGTTTAAGTACTTAAAAAACAGAGGGAAATTTCAAATATAACTCTCTTTCAAACACCAGACTTTATATATAAACAGTTCCAAGTTGCTACAGTCTGGTGAATAATTAGGGAAAAATAAGCATGTGAAATATATGATTAGCTGGCAGCGACAGAGTGCTAAATAAGATTCTAACCCCTTTTAAATGCCAAAACAAAGGATAAAAATTCATATTTGTGTCCAAAAAATAACCAACCTAACTTCAAATATTTGAATCAGAACCACAAGGAAGGAGACTTGACAGCTATAGGCTTTTGTCTTTATTGTAAGATTTCCTGGGAAGGTGCAAATAGGAAAATTAACCCAATGAGACTAAAGGTGTGATCTCAACAAATCTACTTATACATGCATCAAACACATCCTCCGTCACAATTAGAGTTCTCCTTTTCATCTACCTAAATTCAGCACTCTCTGGTGCTGTGGACAAACCCACATGGGGGTTTAATGCAACTGAATTAAAATTTGCTGTACTATTTCATCCTGACCCATCACATACTGCACTATGAGGAACAACATGTATGGTGAGTGATAAACTCTTACAGCTCTTACTATAAACATTGAATTTTCTTACTTTTTTTCTTTATCTACAGAGGGCTCAGCTTGTGTTCTGTTTCCTTAAAAACATATTTTCTCCTTCTCAAGTTTTAACTGGATACATTAGTCTGCATTGTCCTAAATTATCAGCAACAGTATTTAGAAGGATTTACCAAATAATCTGTTTTATCTCCTGAGAAAGCAGCAAGTTAATGGTGAAGAAAATCCTTGCATTTTCAAATTCATCATGCACAGGAGAGCACATCCTCAGATGTCATATGCATATCCTGGTATGTCAATTAGTCTGTAATGTCTTTCAGATATTTCTGGGTAAAAGTATCACAGTAACCCAAATAATTTTCATCACATCTGAACTTTTACATGCCTCACCAGAACTCAGATAGGGAGGAAGGATTTTGTCTTTATGTCGCAGGGCAAGAAAGGAAGATGCCTTTTTTTCCAATTCCCCCAGCAATTCAATGCCTGGAGGAGAAACAGGAAAGAAGCCATGGTGACCTCTCTGAACTTAGGGAAGCAGCTGCCAGCTCAGCAGGGGTAGTTCTGCTGATGGACTCCTGTACCTACTGCTGGAAGAAGCCTTTAAGCCTTTCTCGCTCTTCCTCCCCTCTCTCTTTCCTTCCCTATTTTTGACATCTTCTATCTCTAAATTATACAAATGGAAGAGCAAGAGAGAACTTTCAGAAACCTCAGGAGTCAACTTGTTATTAGACTGGACAAAGAAGTCACAAAGTTAAAGTTTCCAATTATCCATACAAAATCAAAACAATATAATGTCTGTATTGAGCAAGCAAAGCATAACTTTGTTTAAGGAGTGATTTATGTATCATTTCTACTTTCTTGAACACTTTGTCTCTTGACATATTAATGTTACTGCTCTCTGAATTCAAACGTCCAAAAAAATGTTTATGCTTCTAAAAATGATTTAAACTTGGCAGATGTGAAACAAACCTACGTCTCATAAGCAGGGAAAGGTTTCACACAAAAGGAAAGTGCTGACTTTTCTAATCCTAGATTTAAAGGTACCTTTGAAAGTTTCTAGCTGGTTTTTGCAAGTTCAGCAACGACTTATTTCCCCTACCTTTGAGAAAATGAAGTTATTAAAAGAACAGAAAGCAAAACAAACAAATATGGTGAGGGGAATTTTTATTTTTTAAGATTAAAAGTGTGAGAATGTCAGGGAAACCAGAACACAGTTGACATCTTGATCCTGAATATTTTATTACACAGATTTAACCTTATGCACCAAAGGGCACTTATGCACATGTATGAAGGGGAAATACAGCCATGTTCCAGTACCAACACCACACAGAGATGCCACACAACACTGAAACATGACTGCTGGTCAGTTAATGTTTCCTTTTGTTTTCCCTGTTGTGGAGCCAAAGTAAATGAATCATCTTCAGGCTGGACATGAAGAACATTAAGTGAAAGCACTTAGATTTGTGATGGGTTAAGTGCACCCAGTGCATCTGCTATCTTGGATCAGCTACACAAAGCAACATGCAACTCTGCCTTAAGTGTCTGCTCCTGTTCTGTTTTCTTTTTTCTTTTATTTTTGTTGTTTAGGTTTTCTTTTTTCCCCATGCCCCCAGCCCAAAATCCAGGACAATCAGGCAGCTTCATCAAGCTCAGACCTTTCATGAAGTAATTGAGGCTCTGCAGGTAAAGGAAAGAGTTGATATGGGGCTCAGAGAAAAAGGCAGATGAAGAGGAAGGGGGAGGAGAGGAGAACATTTTCTGGCATCTGACCCAGGTTTAAAACTGTGTTTCATTTTCTAAAACAAAACCAAAACACTCCTCTAACTTTGGGAAATCCTTAGAAAAACAACAAAAACATTGTTTCAGAAGGCAATTATGGTTGCTAAAATGACACATCATTTATGAATGGAAGTACTTAGAAGAGAGTAAACTAATTCTAAGGACAATAGCAAACACACATCAGGCCTAAATTTGCTGTTTCCTTGGCACTGTTACATTGACAATTAAATTATTCAAGATTTGCACTACTGTAATAAAAAGCAGAGCCAAGAACATTATTTCCATCACTGACAAAGAAATACTTATATCCTAACTGTGCAAAAGTTTTAATAAAACCACAGAATGAATGATTTAATCAGTATATGAAACACAGACTGATCAGAGAATTCCTAATAGTAGTAGGGGTAATAGTAGTAGTATGAATAGTAATAATAACAGTAGTGATAAGATTGTGGTCACACATTACAAACACACTAGGTTCAAAGTGATGCCTCTGTCTATCAGGTGTGTAAGTCAAGAATTTTATTGTTTTATCCTGTTAAATGTTACCTACAAAAACTCAACAACTGAATATAGGTTTTGAAAAACTCTTGTAGTTAATCAGTTAATTAGCGTAGGCTAATGTGTCCAGTTTAACAGCATCCCAATAATACTGACACAGAAATCAAAATAGTAGCCACTGAAACTCAACCAGTTCACAAGTCACTCTTAAGACTGTATAGTGTAATGAAAAGTCCAATTTTTTATTTTCTAGTCAAAGTAAGGAGCTTTTTTCTCATCAAGATCATATATAAGGCTTTCCAATTATATCATTTATAAGGACTCCAGTTTTGAAAGAAAGAGGATAAATACTGAAAATTGCATTTCCCCCCAATCCCCTCTACTGAACAGCCAACCCAGTTCACAACAGAAAACCTTTCACCTCCTCTTATATATTCAGTATAAAACAGACAGACAGAATTTTTTGTCTTGTTTACTAAGGCTTATGGACTTCACATGCATTTGGTTGTGTGCCCAATGACTCCTGATTTCCTACTGCCTTATTTCCAGCAAAATTTGGCAAAGGAACAGCAGGACAAAAAATATTAAATTACTGCAAGTCTGGCCAAAATAGGAGTTGACAAAGGGAGAGATGCCGTGTTGGATGGCTAAGGAAATGGCCAAGCCTGAATGTAACCAGGGAATACACACAGGAAGGAGCTATTACAAAGGACCAGAATGTATGGGAAACTTCAGGCAGAGGCTGCAGTTCATACGAGACATCCAACCATGTGTTGTAAAACAAATGGCTTGTTTACAGAACAACATCTTCAAAAATGAAGTTCAGACTTGCCAGCTTTGGAGAAAGATTGTGCAGAACTCCAGTGTCTGGGTTTTTTTAGTTTGTTTCCTTTTAAATGCTGCTGCTTTGCATAACAACTTATACATAGCAATTACAATTGGAAAGGCTGAACATACCTTGCGCAGCACACCTGACCAGCAGTATGAAAATTTTTATGCATTTCCCCACCTACTGCTCCTGTCCTATCAAGGGAAGTGCATGGGATGCTGGCATGGAAACTCTTTGCTCTTTCCAGTCAGATGGACACTTCAGCTTCAGTGTCCCCAAGAGCAGACAAAGAGGGCTGGGAGAGGCTGAGGCCAGACCAGGACTGGTCTGGAGGGCCACAACAATTGAACATTGCTTCCTGCAAGGATTAAGCCAGGAAACATCTCCTGTCTTATCACTGCAGCGCATGCCCAACTCTGCTGATAGCATCTGCTTGCTCACCTCTAATTCTCGGCAGCTTTAGGCATCAATGGTGTAAATATGACACCAAAGGGGGCACTCACTGCCCTCCTGTTAAGTGGATTGACATATAGAGGTTATTTTGATCAAGTAGAGGATAAAATGCAAACAAGAAAATGGCAGTTCAAACTTGTTGGCAGTTCAAACTTGTTTTCATTTCCTAGTGTTCTGAAAGAAAATTAACTGGGAGAGATGACTTATTTCCCTTGTCCTCCCCAACTCAGCCCAGAAAGCTCTCAGTGTCGACACCCCTAGAGGTTGTACCCATGGATCTGTCTGTAGAGGCTGGACAGTGGGCAGTCTATAACACCCTGCAACCATAAGGGAAAAACAAATATCTGCCAAAGAGCTGTATAAGCTGTAATCAAGGTGCCTGGATCAGCCCTGATCTCACCAGCAGGCACGGCTGCTCAAATGGAACACAAATTCTTTGTACGTGTGCCAAGACATTTCATCTCTTAATTGAAGTAAAAGTCCATGTATCTGAGTCTCGAAAGGAAGTCATTCTTTCCTTGGGCAATCCCAACATACTCCTTTCTAAGCACACCTTCAGTCATGACTCGGACCTGGGAATGCCACTGAGGAAGAGGAAGGAGGCACTGCAGCAAAAACACATCCTAATCCAGCCAGATTACTGTGGCCTGTTGGACAGGCAGTTAGAGGTACACTGGAGAGTGTATCCTGTCTTTGTGGTAAGAGAAAGCTGGCAGGTCTTTTATTTTATTATATTGTGGCATCTACCAAAATCCCTTAGAAAAATCTAACAACTAGATACTATATAGCATTTTTCCATACATCAACAATGTGAAGAGAAAGTATTCATTGGAAGAGTAAACTATATTAGTGTCCTATAAAAAGTGTTAAACCATCATCTTCCCATAATAATTTCACAAGTAGGATTTTTTTCATAACTCTTTTTCTTTAGATGTTGTCTGTGTGTGTTCAGTTTGCAGCTCCACACACATCAGAGGCATACAGAGGTTCTTGTCTCTTGGTAAATACTATGTAAATTTGTTCCTATGATTACAGCACTTGCTAAAATGAGCACAGTAATTAGGAGGCAATGCTTACTTTATGAATTTTCCATAGTAGGTTTGATGCTCCAAGATAAATCTCCAGTTCATCAAAATAGCTGTGCTTGTTCTTAATTTCAAACATACCTTTACTCTACCACAATTAAGCAAAAGACTTGAATACATGCTTGTTGCTTGAAGGGGATTAAATCTGTGGACTTTAATTAGATTTATGCCCAGACTGAAGTTCTTCCCTGAACTGAGGCCTGTGAAGTACAGTGTTTTGAAAGAGGAAGTACTGAATGAAAACTAAGAGAGATTATGCAGATTATAATTTGAATATAAAATAATACTTTATATTTTTCATATTCTGTATGCATTAGCTATGTAAACCATATGTCATCATCCATAAGGAAGACAGTAAATGTTTTTAATTTATTTAATGTTATCCAACTCCGTTGTAAAAAATCTCACACTTATATCAAGCCTCATAAATAGCGAGTCAAAGTACAAAAAATCAAACACTTTTCCCTGTGAATTAGTTCTAGGGGAGGATACAGGGGAGAAAGGCTGTTATAGATAAAATAATCATATATTTCTTAGGCAATTACTTGTGGCATGTCAGGGCAATGTCTTGATGGACACGTGAATCTATTTTAAAAGGTTTGGTGGTAACTTTCCTAAGAACACATTGTATTAAGTACCTTAAAAATTTATTTTAAAAATACTTTCTAAATAATGATCAGTGAAGTAACTTCCATAAGAGAACTAGATGCTAATCATAATTTGAAATCAGACAGACAGGAAATCGCCGCACCCTACATTAGTGAATGCATCCAGGTCCCATGGTAGTCTTTACAGTGTGTTTAGATTGTCTATGGGAAATGAAATCATGTGCCAAAGGCCAAGTAAACCCAAAATTAAAATTCACAGTTATGTCTCCCTGTTGCATTCATAATCCTGCTTATTGCCTCTTACATCATTACAAAGTGTTCTCCAGAACAGAACAACCCACTGCTGTGCTATGTACACCACTACATGCTATAGGCTGTCCAAGTTCTGCTACAGAGGCCAAATATCACCCACTCAGTCTTAAAAATCATGCTCAGGGTCATAATTCATGTCTATGTGGTGGTCAGACTCTGGGATACTGTGTGCCCCAGAATTATCTGCTGCTAATTCCCAGGTTTGTTTTACCACAAGACCTCTAATTCACTTTTGAATATTATATTCTATAGGATGACAACAGCACATAAACTCTACACAGTATTACAGAAATAAAAAGTGTCTCTTAATTCTGTAAAAGTTATCACTGCAATCACTTGTCATGAGATTTCTGGACAATGTCTTCATGGACACGTGCATATATTTTACACAGTTTGCTGCTAACTTTTCTTTTACACATATTTGTAATACCTACCATCTCTCCAAAGTTCATATTCAGTGGTCTCAATTCCCTTCACTGTTGTTTGCAAGAATGGGAATTAGAAACTTTGATGACCTGGTGAAATCACTCACTCAAGAAATTAAACCAAACAATAAAACTAAGTAGCCTAAATATTGTTTAGCAGAAATGTGGCACCTGCAATCCATTACTGAAAGAACTCAGTACTATAAAATATAGTGATCAAGTTTTCAGATAGCACAAAAGATGTTAGTAGAGAATGAAAATAGAGTAAGTTTATTTTCTTCTGGTTCTAACTTCATTTAGATTTTGTAGTTGGCAGCATGTCAGGACCAACAGGCTTCCGGCAGGAGATCATTATTTTAAAACATTAACTCCCATGTTAATGTTTGATTTCACTAATGTTTAAATTGGGATATATTTCTGAGCAGGAGAATGGAGGGGTAAAAAGATCACACACAATGCTTTTTCTCCAGTGAAAGTAGCCAGAGGTGGGTTACAGTAAAAAAAAATAAGCTAACATCATGTAACAGATATCACAAAATCCACACAGGTAACTGCTAAAACCTAGGTGCAGGCAAGACAAGAAAATACAAAGAAAGAGCTTAGTGATAACAGAAACAATTTATTTGGCATAGGAGCCTCTGCCAGATTCCTGCTATCCCACTATTTGAGTGAGGGCTCCTGCAGAGCATCAGCCACCAAGCTGTGTGTCAGCTGAGAAGTAGCGCTCTGGAACCTCAGTGCCTGACCATGGGAAGTCATCAGAGATCCCACCAGACTTTTAATGAGTACAGAGGAATCAGATCCTGATCAAGTACCACCTGGGTATTTGAATGCAAGTAAATAATTGGCAATCTAGCATGGAGAGTGTGAGAGTGGAAAGTCAGAGATGAATCACAAATAAAAACAGATTGTAGAAACAGATATTCTTGCCTCTTGAGTTACTCTCAAACTTAACCCCATAAAATAGCTGATGATCTCACATAGGTTCACTAACACACTCATCAAAATAAGAGAGTTAATTAAAAAAAAAAAAACAAACAACTCTACTGATTTTAGTCACAAGTCACCAAGGGGCTCTGAAGCATACGAGCCAACTCTGAATTGCATATTTCAGGCATCAGAGTACGCAGGACACACTGCATGTAGTTCCCTGCTGTGCCATCCACTCCTGCAGCCACACTTGTCCCCATCCTCCTCACACTTCTGACTGCATCACATATATTTCACTCTCTGTTGATAGCTTTGTGTAATGCTGCAGCCATGCCTCAAAATTCAGCTCACAGCTCATCTAGTTTTCAAGTTTTTCATAACAGGAAATGTGATTCATACATATCTTCAATTACATATATCAATGTAAGACACTAAGTTGTTGCAATAGCAAGGCATGGGCACCAAAACTTTTCCAGAATTTCAGGGTGGTTTTACAGAAGAAAGGATTTAATGCCATGATTTTCCAGTGCCTCTTTGTGTGCGCTTCAAGAAGATTGCGCCTCCAATATTGATACCCTGCTATGAGCAATCATGGAGTGTTTGTCCTCTGTAAGAAGAAGTCTGACCAGGACTTCATAATTCTCTTTACATAATAAGCCACCCTGCAGAGAGATACTAAATTTAGATATAAATGAGGCTTCATCCATACTTTGGAGGGCTGATGTTGTTGAGTCATGCTTACGGGCAATCTAACCAACAAAAGACAGTAGAAAACAGCAAACTAGAACAACTACTTCTGAGATGACATGGACTATTCCCATTAGTTTTAGTCAGCATGATGCAAAACAAACTTTTGTTACACTGCATCAGGAACATGAGTAAATATTATATTTTTCTCTCTTAGCCTCTACAAGTCGCAATGCAGATTTTCCTTCCCATTGTGCCTTTGCAATATGAAATGACTGGTTATTTGTTGAACAAACTGGTGGGAAATTACAGAAAAAATGTAAAACATGGAGAGCACAAAAATACAGAATACTGCTATTTTTGAGGAGTTCAATTTCCAGAGCTATAACATTAGCAAGCTGTTTCTACTGTAAAAAAACTGGTTTGCATAAATGCATTGTGTTAGCTAGTCAGTAGCTCAATTATTACTTTCTTGTCTTGGGTCTAAATATTGGAAGTAGAAGTGTAACTTAAAACAAGAAATATCTGTCAAGCAGGAAAGCTGAAGATACCTTTTAATAACATACCAGTGAGCTGCTTTATTGTGTTGCTGCTGCTGCTTCTTTTGAACTCCTAGATAATATCAGATGAGGAACATTATACTGTTCTATGCACATTTCCCTCATCACCACAGTATCTGAAAAGCTTCCAGCCGTTCATTAAGCAACATGACTAACCTCCCTCATTTGTGGTTTCTCTGCTCTCTCTCTCATCCTCTCTCCAAGGGAACAGCTCTGTGTGCACGTGTGTGTGTGCACAGTGTTTTGGTATATTCTGCTGGTTTGGTTATTTTAAATTTTCAACTTTATTATGTGCATGCTATCCTGCATTCATAACAAAGGGATACATGGTTTTATCCTCCTTAACTTCTGCACTTGCAATTTGTGTGTTCCTGAGCAAAGCCTGCATTCCTTGTCCTGCCTCTTTGCTTCAGCACACATTCTCTGGCTGTTCTTCCTTCTCCTGAAGGACACACAGCAAGCAAGTGGACGCACAGCACAGAAAAGACCAAGTCAGAGGAGGAGAGCGGAAGGGTGGAAGAAAGGTCCCATAACTTATGCAGGCCATGGCATCACAGCTGCTGACAGGTTTCACATTTGGTAAGATGAACTACTACAGAAATCTCTCTCTCTGCTGTTAGAGTGGATAGTGAGCATTTGAGACTCCCCCATAACGGCATCTATGAAGCTGCAAAGTCTGTCTATTATGCACAAAGTGCAGTATATAGGGGTTTTGTTGCCATTAGACAACTGTGTGGATGAAGATTACATTTCACATATAAAATGCAGATAGGAAAAACTTCAAAAAGCTAAGCCTGACTCTTCCCTTCCATTATGCTAGCATATGCAGAGCTAACTCACTAACTCACATGAAGAAACCACATCTTGGTAGCACGTGTAAAATTTTTTTGAAGCCCAGAGTGAAAGAAATTACGATAGGTAAAGTATTTAGGTTAGAGTGCTGTAAGCATTGTGGAGAGCTATTGTAATTTTTATGCATTTGTCAAATCTGGTGTCAAAACACTGGGGACAGTTTCATTTCCCCCAGCCAAGATCTCTGGTATCATCACCTCTCTCAATTCAAGTTCATATGCAGGTCTAGCTGTAATAAGCAATACAAAAAATGCCCCCAATTTCTGCAGTATTTCCCCCAGTATATCTTGATGTAGCTTAAGAAAAATCGGTATTTGTTGGGTTTATTGCATGATGAAAATGTGAGAAACAGAAGATGACTCTTCAAAGTAAGGTAACAGATCAGGCTCACACTGAAACTTCAGGGCTCATACACCAGTCTGCTCCCAAAACAACATAGTCACACAGTCTGCGCTAACCCAAATGGAATCTGCTTTAGAATGAAAAGGAAAATTACTCTAATGTTCACTTGTGCAGATACAAAATTACCTTTTTGGGTTTTCTTTTTTTTTTGGTTGGTTGGTTTTGGAGTTTGGGTTGTTATTTGGGTTTTTTCGGTTGGTTTTTTTTTTTTGTTGTTGTTGTTGTTTGGTTGGTTTTGAGTTTTGGGGGATTTTTTTGGGGTTTTTTTTGTTTGTTATTGGAGATCTTGCCCAGGATTATCTGCTGTTTACTGCTGCCATTCAGAATACTTGCAGGAGGATAGGAGACCCTATCCTCTCATTCAGAAGGAGACAGCTAATGAACAACTGAATCTTTAATTGTGTGTTGAGGATAATTCTGGAAGATTTTACTATCCCAACATTTAAAAAACAGGAAGGCCAGGGTAAAGGCTTGTATCCCTTAATATGAAAAAGGCTGGGAATAGAGCTAAGCTGCCTGGCTGATGAGCAGAAGAATCTTCAGGCTTTGCTTGTTTCCTTCAGGCATTAACGTGCCCAGAAATGACACAGAGACCTGCGCGTCAGCTGTCACTGCAGGGATCCCACTGAACATTAAAATACTCCCTGCATCAGGCAAATACAATTTCTGGTGTAAAACCAGCCACTCAAAGGCCACCTCAATTTCCCTTCAGCATACTGCTGCCAGTGAGGGCAGATGGGGATTAAAAGTAGGGGACAATTTTCCCCCTCATGGTGGCTCTCTTGCTTGGCACTCCACGAACCACAGTACAGAGGTCAACAAGTGCCACAATAAACTAGAGCTTGCACTTTCCTAAAAGCCAGTAAAATCATTCTGACATTTAGAAGTGTCATTTAACCTCAGCCAGTAACCAAGCTACCCAAGCTGAAACCATCACAAGAAGAAAATTGAGAAATTACATCTTTTGAGACAAGTTTCTTAATTACTTAGGGGTTTTTAGCTAAGCCTTCTAATTATTTGGATTGCTTTTCACCTTGAAACAATTTTGCCTCTGAAATACTCTCCTGGTCATGACTAGTTTTGTCAAGTTGGCTTTTTTTTGAAGAAGATTTCTAGGTCAAAATATGTTTTATCAATTGCCTGAAAATTGAAGAGTGGGTAAAATTCAAGATAGATATTTCTTAGGACAAATATGGAGTTTGATATGTAGCAGATTTGATGGGCACTTTCACAGTTGTCTTGGGACCTGAGAAAGATTTTCTTCTTTCTTTTTTTTTTGTTTTTTCTTTTTTTTTTTTTTTTGGAACAATAAGGACACAATTATTTTTCCCACAATGTATCTCAGCCACTTACACCTTCTTTTGGCCTGCACACACTGTAGAGTGTAGGCCAATCCTGTTCTCTTATTTATGGATTAGACTTTTGCACCTAATGGAAAACAAAGCACTGCCTCCACCAAAGGAATCAGGAAAGGATGTTACAAAGATGACAAAGAAAGTGCAAGCACAACTTCTTGAGTGAGAAATGTGTGTTGCTACAAAGTGATACAATAATAGATGAATGAAAAATTGTTTTCATAAATAAGTAGGAAGAGAAAGGCCCAAAGTAATCTGAGGTTTCTTGTGGGTTGTTTCTTTTTCCTAAAAGAGAAAGAGTAAGTTACATATTGTTCAGACATTTTCTGGCTTAAGCTTAAAGGGCCTGCATGCAGAGTATTCACACTGGGATTCTGCTCTTTTCTCTCAATAACATTATTTCAACTATTGAGTCGTGTTGCCACTGGGAAAATATGAACATTTCAACAAAGAAAAATAAATTGCATTTGTGTTCTCACTTCAACTCCCATATTCTTGGTGGAGAGGAGCCAGGACAGTGTTTCAAGGTGCTGACTATCTCCTTACAGCAAAACAGAACAGATGGGACAGAGCTAGGCTGGGACCCTGCAGCTAAATGCAAACACATATAAGTTTTGTATCAGAGTAAGACTCTTTCCTCTCCTTATCCCCTCTGCTTTGGGTACCTTAGATTTCAGAACATGGACATCTAAACACAGCAGCTAGGAGGGAGCCATGGCACATTTGGCTCATGCATTGCACCGTGTGCTGCTGCAGTTCAGACACTGTCAAGAAAAGCAAGCTTTGCCTTCCTCCTTTGCCTCCTGCAACCTCAGAAAAACCCCTCCACTATTCTCAGATGTAGCTTTCCCCCAGTGCAACAGGAATAATCCCCTCTTCCTGGGATACAGCTGTATACCAAGGTCTCCATGATGGCCTGACACTAATGTTTCCAGACCATGCAAATGGGGGGGCTCCACAATTTGCTCCTGTGCATTTGGTGTCTGTGAGTTCTGCCGCTCTGCCAGCTTCTGCAAGATGTGCACAACCACCACATTTGTAAACACAACCCTTGTGCATATCCACACAAACTATTCACAGGAGCTAGTTAAATAAAACATGGCATTTGCTGGCTGTAAGCAGTGGAGAGAGGGAGGCTGTGAAACATGAGCCTAATCGGAATTGGGGAGCTGGGGTGAAGAGGGTTACAATCCACATTTACAGAACACTTTTTGAATACCAAAAGCTTTCCTCTTTATAATACAAAAACTTCGTTCATTTTAGTTCACTCACCGTGAATAACGAACTGGGGAATTAAAAGCTTTAAACCTGTTAAAGAAGGAATATTAACTTAAGTATAAATATAGCTGAAATAATCCAGACAGTTTTATGACCTTACACCCCCAAATGAAGGTGAAATGCAGAATTCTTTCCCCAGGAATAGTGGTAAACACAGCTAACAGATGGAAGAGCTGAATGGAAATTTCAATAAAGTAGGCCACAAAGAAGCATTTGTAAGTGCAGGGGTGCTCACTTAAAAAAAAGGGGGGAAAAAAAGAAGGCTAAAAAATGGAACTTTGTTTTATTTTGATAGAGTGCCAAAACAGTACTGCATTCCTTAAAGAGCAGAATAAAGGAACGAGTTAGACTGGCCTTCTCAACACCTCAGCAAAAGCCCCCATGGGTCTCATTTTGCTAGGATGACTATTTATATGACAGGTAAGGGAATAATTTTGCTGGATTCAGTTACACTAGGCCTCCCTGACCCCTGGGTCAAAAGAGCAAATGCAAAAGTGACAATGTGGATAATTGCCTGTTTAGGATAATGGAATACTGATTGAGGGTCAATTATTATAACACCTGAAAGATAAATGAGCTGATGTGAAAGGTTCAGCAGAGGTAGCAAACAAGAACTGTCTGCATGCACCATGCCATGGCTAATAATGCAGAGTACAGGCTGCTGCATTTGATAGCAGGGAAGCACATTTCCTGAGCTGAACTACTAAAACCAAGCATTTCCAAGCCCTAAAATATTTTAGTTTGAAAAACATGTCATAAAATAGAAATTCAGTGCCACTGCCCAAAGCTGGAGGATTAAGTTAGTATTATTTAACATGCTACACTATTAATTTCCATTATAACCTTTGTCTGTGCCACACATCTCAGAGTTATTCTTTCTTCTGTCTCCGAGTGAACTTTCTTACATTGCTACACAATTAAAGAAAACCAGGTATGACATTTGTGTTTCTAATTCCAGCCAAAGGGGAAACACCATTCAGGCCATTACTATAGTGAGCCACTGAATTTTTTGAAATCTTTGAATTTTTTGAAAACTGAGTTTTGTCAATAAAATGCTTTGAAACTTCTGTGCATGTGTTGGCTGTGCTGATGTGCTTTGCTTTTGCATGATATGACTCCTGGAATGCTTCTTCCTCGCTTTGATTTTCTTTCTGTTTCCTGTGTCTCACAAAAAACAAAGATCCTTCTTTCCTCCTCTACATGTTATGATGGTATAGGGTTTAGGCTGGGAAAAAAGCATCTTCAAGGGTAAAGCACAACTGACCCCTCTTTAGGGTTACAGTCCAATTAGAAGTCAGTCACAATTCCCTCCAGTGACTGTTTTGTCTGGAGAAAAGGAGGCTAAGAGGAGACTTTCACTCTGTACAACTCCCTGAAAGGAGGTGGTGGCAATGTGAGGGCCAATCTTTTCTCCCAGGCTACAAGGGTCAGGATGAGAGGAAATGGCCAGGTAAGGTTCAGGTTGAATATTAGGAAAATTTTGTCACTGAAAGAGAGGTTAAGCATTGGAACAGGTTTCTTGGGGAAGTGGTGGAGTTACCACCCCTGGAAGTGTTAAAAAAATGAGTAGATGTGACACTTTGCAGTATGGTTTAGTGGGCATTGTGCTATTAGGTTGAAGGTTGGACTTGATGATCTTGGAAATAATTTCCAACCTTAATGGTTTGAGTAAGCAGACAGTGATTGTCCAGACACCTAGAAAGCCCACCTTAGTGTAAAAAAAGTGTTTCCAGATCATTTGAAATGTCCATCTTCTCATAGCATGAAATGAATGAGCATTAAGAAATACATCTCTATGAACAGCGGAGCTCTGATAAAATGCTCTCAATGTAAATATTCACTTCTCAAAAGTATGGCACAGCAAAAAGTGTTATTTGGAAAATATTTCTCTCAAGTGAGATGAAAAAGACTCAGGAGATCTGCTGCAATAAATTCACGACTCAGTGTAAGCCTGTCCCAGTGCACTTCCACAGTGGCATGAGAGGACTGTGCCTGCTTTTTCTCCTCAGCCTCTGTGTGAACAGGGATCTTGGAAAGAGCAGGAATAAGCATGTCTAGATCTCTGTGACACTGTCAACAGAATACATTAGAATAAAACAGACTGCCAGGAAAGTGAATATATGAAACACTAGCATTCTCAAGGGGACTTGGAGGTGGCCACTGCATGAGTATAGAGGTAGGGACATTGCCCAGTTTGGCTGCAAGTGTGAGTCATTGCTGTCCTGTGCCTTTCTGTTAGTTATGATTATTCCTTTGGTTGCTACATGAATGTTAATCTTCCCAATTTGTAATGCTGCATTTTAGCACGAATCTATCTTCTAAAATAATTCCAGCTATAATGATTACAATGCAGTAGCAAATTAATTTCTCCTTCTATCTCTCCAATGGGCATATCACACTCTTATATTTCATTTATACTCATAAAGTAAGCTGGGAAAAGATGAATGACCAGATCATGAGAGGAACTCTCAGTTGATTCTCATCTCCATTTTATTTGATGGGAATGTCGCTACCACTTCAATACCATCAGCTGCAGGAAGAGTAATTTCAATGCCAACCAGGAGTTTCAAATCCACAATGAAATTCCCTTTTCTTTAAGGTAAAGGATATAAACTTCATAACAAGCCCAGCATCCTGCTAGAAACACCCCCTAGTAGGAACAACAAGTATGGAGAGTAAGTCACATGACTTCGTGTAAGAAAACAAAACAAAAAAATCCCAAGCCTGGGCTACCGATCAAACACTGTCTCACAGTGACTAATTTCTGACTAGAACCCTACTGCGTCGGTTTTCCTTTCCCTCAGACGAGATGAATCATTGCATGCAGGCTGACAGAAACAGAAGGCATCCTTTTCCTTCAGCTGCCAAACCCCTCATGATTTTCCTGTATGACAAAAGTCCATCCGGCAGTGATGAGAGATTTCTGAAACTAATTGAAGTCTTCAAGGCTTAAAAGATTATTGAAATCTCTTCCACTGTGGGGATAAGCTAGCTCTTATTTCAAATATGATGTATTTTCTATTACACTGCATTCAGTTTCTGCAGGAAGCATATCCCTCAAATCTTCCACAGTTCAGAAATGTCTCTCATTTTACTCTCAAAGCTATTTATCTTCCTTGAAAATTTCCTACCTCTGTGCTTTTGTTATTTAAAAGTTCTTGCAGCAGTAAAATCGAAAGAAACCCAAACCTCTACAAGCTGAGCTTATAGAAAGAGATACACAGTTAAAGAAATAAGTCCCATGATGTTTCCAGTTCCCATGCAAACATGGTGCTTTTTGTGTTTTTGTCACGCACTTGGATGTTGGCACTCTGAGAGGCATCTAGGAAATACATACAGTGAAAATTTCATGGGGACCCAAAAGTTCAAGGCAAGGCCCCTTCTTCCTTCCCACCTACATATGGGGCACTCGTGTTGCTACTTAGGCTATCCTAACAAAGCATCCACAAACAAAACTTGTTCTTGAAAATAATTGTAAAGAAACAAGCTGGATATTTCAATGTTCATAAACTGTGCTAACTGTTAAACATTGGCCTGAATTCTCAGAAATTACAGGAATTGATTACTACAGCAAAACAGCACAAGAGTCCTGTGGAAAGCACCATTATGTTTCATTATATAAAAGTCCCATGGGGGATTCTTGCTCTGAGGCTACTTGTACAACATAATCAAGTCTCCAAGGGCAGCAGTGCATGACTACTGTGTAACATCCAAAAGGTAAAACTGGAAAGTGACACAATTATGTCTACCTCTTGAAAGAAATGCTGCTGCTGAATGGCTGGAGAATGAAATGTGAAGCCAACTGATTCATTAGCCCAACTCCACAAAAGCAAACTTCCCTACAATAGTGAGACAAATAGCTTAGCCCCCAAAGAGACCAGCAGTGATTTTGCACAGTATGAGAGAGCTGGTGGTGCTCTGATTTGGTGCTACTCCCTTTTAAACAGCCATGCTACCTCCCAGCCTGCCCTAAAAGGCCACTGTCCTGGAGAAGCAGGATGTGCAGGTAGTTTGGAAAACCATAAATGTCAGTAATTCTCTCAGAGCTAACACCTGATTCCCCTCTTTATGTTTTGGGAATGTTAGATTCTGCCTTCTTATTTCTCACTTACTATCTGATTGACTTAAGAGGGATGCTCCTTATGCTTGGGGCCTCTGTAACAGGGATCTGGGGCCACAGGAGCAGTGTTGACATTTGGCTGATGCTGATTCTTTGATCAGCAGCTCCTTTGCATGGTACAGATGTTACAAATGAGCCACTGGCTAATGTCAGTCTGCTTGCACAGCACAAGCCTCACCAACCTGAGCAAGCTTGGACCTCTGGGCTCTTTGCTTCTTAACAGATGGCCCCTAGTTCCCTTTCATAGGAGGAAATCTCTTCTAGTCCAAATGCCAAAAACCTTTTCCATGTTGTCAGGGAAAAACCCAAAACCCTGAAGGTGTCTTTAAAGAGATGCAATGGAGGAAAAAGACTTCCAGAGCAAAGGAAAGGAAATCTGGAGTGACATTAGTCTAGAAACCTAATGTATGGGCAGTTAAGGAAGCAAATGAACCCTTGAGTGTTTCGAATGGAGAAGAATACCTGCCGTTTAATTAAGAATGTAAGATGAACATGACCTGCTGTGTACAAGATACAGCTCAAGTGAGTAACTTTGGAAGAGGTTGATAGCAAACATATCTTCGGTAACAGCCAATGTAACTAAGGTAGACCAAGTGCTGAAAAAACCAGCAGGAAGAAACACCAGACGTTTTGCAAAACAGAAATAAATTCCCTACTTTATCCTATCTTCAGCTAACTTACATTGCTTGAAAGACAGGAATAAATCAAAATCAAGCAGATCTTTACAATAAAGAAATTGATAATCTACTCTGAAAGATGATGAAATTCTGAAGATCACTCATGAGAACTTCACTCACTAGATGTAACTTTAAGTAGCTTCAAATTTTGGGGTTTGCTGAGTATATTGCAAAGACAATTGATTAGTGTATTTTTAGAGAAGACTTTGCAGAATTATAGAAAAGTGAAAGGTGGTTTTTTTTGGTAGTGGGTTGGGAAAATTCCTTCCCAATAATTATTTTGATGCTGTTTGGCTTCATTGTAATAGTAATGGTGGCAGAAGTTTGGGATTTTTGCTTGAATGTTTTGTTTAGTGCCTTGTTTTTTCCATTTCTTAATCGAGTTGCCTCCTTCTCATTTCAGTGAACATCCTTCAATGATAAAGTCAAAAAGGACATTCCAGTAATTAACCTGAGCTCCAAAGTAAACTTACTGGAAGGAACCTAGAAGAGGAAGCTAAAAGCAGATCAGATTATGTACAAGAAAATGAAAAATCATGGTTGAGAAACATTTTTTTCCCTGTAGTTTTTTTCACTGACAATTTTTCTCCTGGAACGAACAGTTTTGCAAGCAGCATCAATGTTATTGAAGACATAACTGAAGCTTCACAGTCTGTGTGATTAAAAACAAATTTACAAGCAGATTACTAAACAAAAAACATTCTGTATTTATTAGAAAGGACTGAAGTCAAAGCAGCATCCAGTCTGTTTTTAGAATCACTACCAATATTCTACACTTTTTGTCTTTTTCTTTATGATCAGCCTGATGCTGTTGTTATGCTCAACTTACAAAACTGTGATAATAATGACAGAGAACAGATACATGACTGACTCAAATGATTCTCAAAGACACCCTCCCATCCCTTATGTGAAACCAAGACGCCAACTGCAGGCTGCATTCCACCGTGAGAATTCTCAGTCAACACCACTGCAAATGTACCCCAACAGCTCTCTGAATCTTCATCACAAAAACCCAGATATGTTCATAAAGAGAGACGTCTGGAACAGCATCCCAATTTAGCCTGGCCACTGCACCTTACTGTCATCATTACTGTCCCCAGGCTTGTTTAACATGAGAGATTTCCCTTCTCATCCTGAGTCTTAAAACTACATACCCCACACCCTCACAGCTCTCCGTCTTCTTCCCAGCCTGCCTTCTGTCATCCTTGCACCAATGAGGAACCCAGAAGGCAGGATGGACAACTGTGACCTAGAAAGGAGAGTTTGCCTTGCTATGGTTGAGAGACGTAAAGAAAATAAACTTGAATGTGACATGCTGCAGAAGGGAACTCCCAAAACCAAATTTTCTGTTGTTTTGTGACATCTTATTGGTTTAGGGACTATGGTGATTAGGAGAGGAAGAAGGAAGGAGCATGAAACATCACATTTCAGGGGCAGAACTAAAATGAACATCAATAGGCTAACCGTCTGATTAAAGGGAGATTTTCAAGAAGAAATGTTAATTAGCAGTTACAGTGAGCACTTGAGACTTTCAAGTTTTTAAAATAGAGATTACAAAGAATACATCTTTCCTGTGTTCTCCATAAGGTTAATATTCACAGAATTTTAAAAAATAATTACTTCTCCTGCTGGGAGGTGCCATGTAAATTCTGAGAATGTGCAGGAGAGGGAAAAATTAATTTGTTACGAAGTGACAGCAAAGAAAAGCCTTCTGAAGGATAGGCTTAAGTTTTCAGTGAGAAAAGATCAGGGCTGGTTGTGTCAATCTTTTTCAAAACAGTACCTTTAAATGGTTTCTATAATAAATAGGATATTGTAACATCTGAGATGTGACTAGTAAATGGTCTCCACTGAAATATCTAAAATGGACAGGAAACTTGAAAATGGTCAGCATGGGATCCCCAGCCATGCCACGAGCCATTTTAAAACCAGCAAGCCAAGAGGGAGCGAGCTAGGCAGACATACTAATTTATACTTCACATGTAGCTTAATCTGCCATACCAGAAAATGGATCTTCAGTTTTCCTCTATGGGTAAAAATATTTTTTTAAACAATAGTCATTTATTTCAACAGGTCTGTATCAATCCCTTTCCTTATTTACATAGAAATAAACTGCTTGCTGTTTAGATAACATTCTCTTCAAGGCAGGCATAGCTTATCGGAGCTGCCTGCTGCGAGCCCAGTCCAGGCTGCAAACAATACACTTTTACCAACTCTACTGCCTTGAAATCTGACAACATAAAGCAAAGCACAAATTACTTTCCGAGACTTTCTTCAACTTTACTCAGCATAGCTGCGAGAGACTTGGCCCATTTATAGCAAAAGTGAGACAGATTGAAAGTATGTGCGTGTCAACTGGCTCCTGCAGGGAAAATCCTGGCCATGGGCTGGGCATCCTGTCTCGGAATTTAACCAGCCACTCACTGAGGTGCGACATATTCTTCCAATGGACTTTTAATCCATTCACTCAATAAAAAGCACAGAGATAAAACCAGCAGAAGCCAGGAGTGAGAAACCAGTATTTTGTGCCACTCTGTTCTTTCATCACTTTCCATTCACTCACCTCTAACTCACCCTCTCCAGCACACTCCATCATAGTGACCAAGCTCAGTGAACTCTTGGGGCAGGCAAAACAGCTTTGCTCAGTTGCTCTGTATTTGCCAGCACATGAAAACCTGCTGACGTGGTCAGCCTGCCCTGGAGCAGCTGCCCTCTGTGCCCGCCTATGTCTGGCAGGAGTGGCAGGCAGCAGCGAGGCAGTGGCAGTGTCCCACCTCCAGCAGCTCCAGCTGCCACCAGCCACTGGGGACATGTCATGGATCAGCTCCATGCTATGTGAACTGTCTGGTGTGCCTGTCTTTGTGTCATACCGCGATCTGAGCCAGGTTGGCAGCTTTAGTTATCATTGTCCCTTCCAGCTGTCCTCTATCCCCTTATGTTTGAGGCATCATTCTGGAGTGGTCTCCAGGTTCTGAGAAGCCAAGCTCTCTCCATGGTTGACACCTCTGCAAGCTGTCTTGGAAAAAAATCCTGAGTTGAAATTCTGGCAGGGGAATTAAGAAGGGGTTGGCCAGTTTTAGTTGCATTGGCATTAAATTAAAACCAAATAAAAGCAACAACAACAACAACAACAAAAACAACAAAAAAGCCCACAAAATAAAACAAAACAAGACACAACAAGCCCCCCAAAAAACTAAAACAGAAAAACCCACAAAACAAGCCAAAACCAAAACAACAACCCCCCCCCCCCCAAAAAAAAAACAACAACAAAAAAAAACCCACCAAAAGCCAGCCCCATTTTTTTAAGAGAAATTAATTTCAAAAGCCCTTGGAGGTCCTGCAGCAAAAGGGTCTGCTTCAGGGCAAGGGCAGACACTCAGTAGAGCTCTCATCTCTGCTTTGATAAACAGCCTGGTCTTTGCACCTCCTGTACAAAACTAATAAACTCTATAAAATATCAAAATCACTATTACCAGGGGATACATCAATAATCCAGGGATTTCACTGTTGGCTGTGTAGTGGCTTGGTGTGCTGTGACCCACTGCCTTCAAAATTATAATCCTTTCACTGAATGAGACAAGATTAAAAATAATATAATATTTCAAAGGGCTAAGTGCTCCCATATGGAGATCAGTTCTTTAAGTGTTGTAATTTGCCAACTCTTAATATACTGGAATTGTTTTAATGAAATATCCTGTTCTGTTATGTAAGTACAGTATTGTTTCCATTCACACTTCTGTTCTACACAGCTATTCCAGATGTTCTACCCACCAACTTGAGATGGAAAAAAATAGTACATACACATGCATTCATATTTAAATATGTGTGGGTATACATAAATATTTATGTGCATAAAAATCAACTAAATAAAATAAAACCTAAAATTAAATGGTTTTGCATTTGAAAGAAGTTCTTTGGGTATGTTTTAATCTTCTTTTAAAAAACCTGCCATCATATAATTCAAACCCTTAAATTTTCACAATCCTAAATTGTAATAAAAACGAGAATAAAAGTTTACTAGAAGGTCAAAAACTGTCAAGTGTAAGCAAAAGAAAATACAGAGATGCAGAAGCAGGAGAAAGGTCAAGTGCTTCTGAAAATATTCAGGTACTGTACCTCCAAGTATATTGCAGCAGTAGGTGACTGGTTACTGCTGTTTTATTTAATAAGACTTCACATAAATTCCAGCTGCTAACCATGTGATAAGTCCATCTCAGAACAGAAGGGCTTCTATTCTCCTGCCACACTGTGATCCAGACTTCCACCCACCTCACTGGGAATTACAGTCGCACTGAGGGCTGATCCCATGGACCGTTTTCCTGTGTTCACATTTGATTATAATGCGGGAGCTGTGTGAATGAACAATCTTAGGATTTCAGGAAAAAAAACACCTCATTTTATGTAACCCTATATGTGGTGTGGTAATAATTCCAAGGCTTGACTGCACAGCAATTTTCTCAGTGCTTTAATGCAGTGATGGCACTTTTGTAAAACAAAGAGAGGGGAAAAAATGGAAAGAAAATGCACACAGGAAGAAGAAGAATGAGATTAAAAGAAATTATTAATAATTTCTGACTTTTTCTCCTCTTGCTCCTTTCCTCATTCTCTTTTTCCACTGTATTCCAGCTATCCTGCTGCTTAATAGATAACTCTTCAATCTCTATAGCATTCAGTCCTTTGCAAAATGCTGAGGGCCCTAAACTTTCAGCTTCAGCTTTTTCTGTCAATTTTACAAAGGAAAAAATACCTTTTTTTTTTTTTTTTTTTTTTCTGGTCAAACTGCACAGGTATTCTGTAACTCTTATGGCGGTATTAAGTGGTGGTAGGTTCTGCCATCCAAACAAGCATTTTCCTGTGCAAGGAGGAGGAGGAGGAGGACTGGAAGGTCCACATGGGATATTCCTGTCCACCTCTGACACTAAGTGACTGATAGGTACATCAACTAAACAAGAATGGGGAATAAGAAACAATGCAGATGCTACTTTTTTGTACAAAAAATTGCTACTTTTTTGCTCTAAAAAAGGGTACTTTTATTTTTGTCTCTTCAGTGGTCTGGTCTATTTTTTCTTCTTCTATGTGTAGTTTTTGTACTCTTTGATAGTTGGAAATATAATATTTACAGCTGGGAAAATAAGGAGATACTTCCTGCTTTATAGTGGAGGTTTTGAAAGATAAAAGTAGTAACGTAATTTTAGTTACATTTTTCCCATAAAAATTGTATGTAAAAAAGGACAATTCTGATGACAGAAGAACTACTGTATAAAATATGTAGTTGTGAAAAAGATTGAAATTAAATATTTACTATTTGTGGATGCTTCTTTCAGAACAAAGTAAAAGTACAAAATAAATGCCACATTTCGTTTTACCGCTAACAAGTGTACAGACAGTGCTTTATATGAAAGTGGTATGTAGTGTTTTTTCGCTTTAACATTTTTAATCTCTCTGCAGTGTTTCTTTTAAAGGAAAACTTAATTATTTCTCACACAGTCTATAAGCCTTCCTCTGGAGACCTACATGAAATATCTGTAACACAAGCTGAAACTACATTTAATAATATCCACTGTGTGAAATTCACTCTTTAAAAAGTAAAAACTTGGAAATCATTACAGCTTTAGTGCTTAAAAAAAACCATGCGTATTAATGGCAGGCTTTTAAAAACATTGGAAGTGCAACTTGTCAAGAAAGACTGCAACAGCCTGGGAAGGTGGGGAAGACATCCCTGACCAGAGACCATAAGGTCACAAAGAAACCCAGACCTGGAGATTCATCTGAAGCCAGCTAAATGAAGCACACTAAAAGTGCAGACATGGACTAAACCATCAAAAACACTCATCCCAGCTATTTGCAATAAAATAAAATAAAATAAAATAAAATAAAATAAAATAAAATAAAATAAAATAAAATAAAATAAAATAAAATAAAATAAAATAAAATAAACCCCAGGTGCTGTTTCAAACTCATATTTCTCTGCTGCAAGCTGAGTTAAGCTCCAGCTGCAGCCCTTCTGCCTCTGGAGTCAGCAGCCAGGGAGCACCGTTTTCACTCAGGTGCAGCCTCCACTCAGTGCTCTCAGCATCTCTGAGCATGGGACATTTCTGTCAGGCATGATGCTCTTTTTGCATTTTTTCCAGGGTCTGCACAGTGAGCGACTGCAGACCGTGCAGTGACCTGGTGCAGAGTCATGCAGGGAAAGGGTGGGAAAACTGAAGGAGGCTTGCTGAAAGGGTGACCACAGTAGTTTGGGATGATTATACAAACAGCTCTGCATCTTTTGATGTTTCCTTTTTTCTAATAATAAGATGGTCATCTGCACGCTTTGCATTCTGAGAAATGCTGCTTCATTTCTCTCCCATAAAAATGGTCTGTTTCCTCTCAGTGAACAAATTAGAGGAAGAGACCCACAATAATTTACAGTATATTAGACAGTTATTACTGTGCAATGATATAAAATGGTGATTATACTAAGTGAGAACTTTGGTAAAATTCATATACTGGAAACAGAAGAGTAAATTGAGGTTTGATATTGCATGTCGGAACTCAAACCATCCAGGGCAACATATATAAATTCCAAATCCCAATCACCTAACTCATTTATGTAGTTTCATTGTGATTATTCAAGCACTGATAGTGTGTTCAGACCATAACAAATAAATAGGATGAGAAATTAAAAGGCTGGCTTCTGTGACTGTGACAGGCACCATTTGGCCTCCTGTGCCAGTGCATCATAGGAAGACTGTGGGTCTTGCTACTGTAGCCTTTGCATGCCCTGAATATTTCTTAATATGGCTTAGAACAGGAAAATAGGAGAGATAACTTGTTAGTTCCTGCTTACTACCAAAACATGAGAGGCAGAGCTCTGTTAAATAGGACCTGCTTCACAGAGCTGATAAAATTCAAGAGTTCAACAGTGTCATAGCCTGGCATCCACATTAAACTTTATTTTTTATTAGTTAATGCATGTGCTACACTTTAATGGATGCTAATGTAAATAGATGTGCTTATTATGACTTTAGTGCACTCACAACAGCTTAATAAAGCATTTTTATTGTCATCATTTATTGCCACATTCTTTTCGCACTTAGAGTGGTACAAGTCCAAAAGAGCCCCCTAGAAGTCATGGGTTTACCTAGGTGTAAATCTGTGGTTACTTTAGATGTTTATTGGCCTGAAAGGAGACCCTGGCTCATAGAATCTAAATATCACTTTGATTTAAGCGCTGCTGAGTCTAAGCAGACTGTAACCAGATACTGAAGAATCCCTCTAGCTCAGGAGGAGAGGAGTAATAATTTTAAGTAGGGAAAAACTCTATTCCTTTATATAGATATTTTTAAAAAATATTTTTAAATGAGATGTCTTGCTTTGACTATGAAATGCTTTGACAAGGTTATCAAATCATTTGGCATCAGCTTGCAACTCCTTAGTGCCTTTTACTTACTTTACCCTTGAGAAAGCAGAGTCTGCCACAGACCCTTTTCTTCCCCTCATTTTTCAGATCAGCTGTTGATATTAATAGTCCAATGTATTGAGAAAAATGAGAATTTTCATCCCAGGAAGGGTTTGTACACAAGAATATGTAATGAAGGATTTGGGACCACACAAAGCATTGCTGAAATGCAACTGTGCCTTAAATGAGCACAGCTAGGTTTAAGAGGGCAAAATTGATGTCAGAGGGCATGTTATGACCACAAGAGAGAAATAAGGGGACCTCTCAGATGCAGCAAAAGAACATAAAGCATGGGAAGTCACACACAATTCCAAATACAGCTGCAGAAACAAAACCGGCCTGACATTTTACAAAAAATAATCAGACTATGAGCACACACAAAAAATGCTATTTAAACATCACAGAAAGCAAATAACAATAACAACAACAAAATAAGCAACTCTAGGAATGCTGTTCCCCTGTGCTGACTAAGAAGGAATTGGTACCAGAAGATCAGAAGCTACAGAAGATGGCACCTAGCTGAATGCAGGACTCAGCTACCACAGCACTTGTTTCTTGGAGGACACGGCTGACAACAGATGCACACAAGAGACCTGAGAGAACAACGTGCACCCAGACTGGCAATGTTCTTAATATATTCTTAATATATAGGGACACAGGTGCTGGAACAAATCACCCCAGCACAAATAAGGGCATGGCTCCATGACCTGCCAGTGGCACCCTGGCAACAGCAGCCGCAGAAAGCCACACAGAAAACACAGTGTTGCAGTTATCACAATAAAAAGCCCCTACGTGAAGGCATTTACCACAGAGCAGCTGAAATGCCGTGGGTATCTTCTGGTAATGCACTCTATATTCAAGACTGGTGCTTTCCACAAACAGTTTTTCCTTGTGTCAGCAAGCTCAGACAAGAAAACACGTTTTCACTCAAACCAGTCAGGGGTGCTTCTTGCTTTTTTTTTCATCCAAGCTCGCTCAATTTAATAGGTCTTCTTTACAAGACTTCACCATGACTCAAAATTTATGAGAGACGTTTTCTAAAGTAAAAAGATGAGCAGGTGTCTGGTTTTTACTGCCTACCACCAGCACCTGGCTCCTACATGTGCTGTTGAACATCTCCCCAAACTGGGTTTGTAGGTGCCTGTGAAAAGGAGAACAGGCAATCCAGCTGGCACCTGCTGCAGCCAATATGCCCACAGAGCTGTGAGAAATTTTTCAGTGAACTCCCAAATATCCTATGGATTTCAGCTTCATTAAAAATATGAATTTCAAGCCAAGTTTGCCAAAACATCTGCAGACATCACATATCTTTTTTGCAGACTTAGCTGAAATTATGGCTTCAGGTAAAAGCCACAAGAAAAATACATGGTTGCTGTTTCTTCCCAAAGCCAGGCAACTGCTGGCAGTTTGGCGCCAAACCCACAAGCCCAATGTAAAGTGCAAGACAGGAAAAGTAAATGAAGGAATATTTCCTATCAGCCTCTGCAGGCCAGAGCTGCATATTGTTACATGCCTTGGAACACCAATTTGAAAGGTGGGGAAATAATGAAATACAAAAGAAAGACAGGAAGCTGAGGTGAGAATCTTCTGATGTGCTAATTAATTCTTGATTCATTCTTCCGCTGTAGGCAAATAAGAAACTATTAAAAAATTGCACAAATGCTTGTGCAAGCTGTGGGCCCAAATTCTGGTTTCTGTTAATCAGGCAGAAACCATGTACGCTGACTATGGCAGAAATAAATTATTCAAAGTGACGTAAGCCCATGAGGCACAAACATGCCTTACCCCTGACAGAAAAGAACACACCTTTTTTTTTTTGCTATTTTTTTTAAAGTTTAGAATCCTGAATTTGAATTAAATCAAATCAATGGGGAAAAAAGCTTGTTTTCAAGAACACTCTCATCAGATTAATCTTCTAAGCAAGCTAACACTGTAACCAGACTGAACCTAACTTTCCCTCCCAGCTTTATTTAAAGGTAATGCAGGAATACTAGAAAGAGAGAGGATGTAGCAAATCCTACAATTCTTTGAGCAGAGCAGCTCAGACCCCTTCCCTCTTGGTGGACCGGGGCTGCACATCTCATCAAAGCACTCGCTTTGATTACAAGGCCTTATCATCCCCCTGCAGTCATTCATCTGTCAACAACACAGAAGGTCACACCTCTCATCTGTCAGTAAGTGATGACACTGAGGATTTCTCCAAATGAGCGATCTCCAGTCCCAGATGGAAACAGCAACCCAGCGTGGCTTTGAACAGGCTGGTCTGCTTGCATTTCCTGTGCTGCCCCACCAGCTTCTCCCTCCTGGAGTGCCACAGCACCCTGGCTTGGAAGCAGCTCTGAATTCAAGTCCAGACCTACCACTGACAGCACCTTGAAAACTGCCCCAGCCTCAGTGTAGACTGCAGCTACACATGCAAATGGTCTGTTTGGTAGAGCACCTAAATGCCACTATCCCACAGCACAATTAAAAAACCTAAGGTGAAGAAGTTGTATTGATTCCTCACTCTCACACCTACGCAGGCCTTTTGTGGCTGTAGCTATTGAAGGCCTGCCTCTTCAAGGAAATACTTTGTGCCTGAAACCCATCCTGCCTAAGAGGCACATTTTGTTTCCTCAAAGCTTACTTACTCCCACACAAAGCTACAAACATTCCCCAAGTCTTTGGAAATCCCAGCCTTGGCTTGGCTTTGTAGGGACGTTCTTGAGAAGCCTGCCATTAAAATGGAGCACTCCCTTTTCAGAGACCCAACCTTGGGCCTGGAGAAACACGGGTCTCTGTGGCCAGGTGGAGAACTGAATATGACCTCTACATTTCACACTACATAAGCACAGCTCTCACTCCACAGTACCATTTTGCTCAAAATATAAAGAAAACACATGTCATTTATTCACAGATTTTGCTCCACTCTAATAAGTTCCCAGAAGCACACTTTGCCCTAGGCACAACACAATACATTTCTTCCCAGCAAAGAGTCAGATGTGAGCTGAATCATTGAAGATATCTTCTGAATTGCTTACTTTAAACATATTTCATTTAACACAGTCACATGTTTTCAGGCCCAATTTTAGGGATGCATTCTGAAACTAATTTAAACAGTAAAAGCAAATTAGTGTGATGTCCATCACTTTCAAGATGAAAAACAGGTTTGCCAGATATGAAGCCACGTAACACAGAAGTCTCTTGCATTTAATAATTTTACAAGCATTCATGTTTACTGAATCACACCTACATAAAATTGAGCTGCAGAAAGAAAAGATGCACTTTTTTCACCTCCCATCTGTGTCATAAATAGGAAAAAACCTGACCAAATCCACAACCAAATAACTGAAACTACTTAAGCTAATCACCCCTCAAACCCCTGCAGCCCACAGATTTCACCAAGAAGAATCTAACTTTGAGTAATTTTTTCCCCCCATGGTTCAGCAGGAAGAATTCAACCGAATGTTCTGGTTTTCTTCCATGTCTGAGCAACAAACAAGAGGCAACTTCTAAGTTCTACCTAGGTTGCATTCCTTTGTGCTACTTACATGATTCCTCCTTGAAGCCTTTTGCACAAAATACAAATGCAGTTGCAATGAGAGATTCCTTCACAAAAATGGTGCTGCAGTGCTGTCTTTAAAAAAAATTGAAAAGCTTACAAAAAAACTGAGGAAGAATGACAGTACTCCAGGAATCCAGAAAATAGTTACAGAATTTTGCACACTGTATATACAGGTACCTTTGCTTCACCAGCTGATCCCTCATTTCAAATAACTTCCTCTAGTCAAAACACTTGCAACACCTCCTCCACTGACCAGACAGAAGGATGCAAAACATCATTCCACCAAGCTTTACCTCCTTGTCATCTGATTATTCAACGACCTAATTAGCCCTTGTGTGTGTATCAAAAGGGTAGCATGCACATAAGATGGCAGAAGTCAGAAAAAAAGAATGACCTTGTTTTTAAAAGGTAGGGGGACAACCTAAACAGCTCAAATGAAGATAATATGGAAAAACAGTGCTCTGCTTTTGAGCACCTCTAGAATTTTTGAGACAACCAAGACCTGCACAGAACCCTAAAACAGCTAAGGAATTTTCTTCATCTCATGATTCACCTATGTTTTTACTCCTCCAGCTTCCTTACCAGGAAGCCTGTTTCACTTTTAAAAAACTCCTGCTGTCCCAATAAACAGCTTTCTGTTTATATACCATATGCCTCAAAACTTTTTCTTACGACATGAAAAAAAATTACCAACAGAAAAATATACTCTCCCCTATATCCATTTGCTTTTGAGATATTTCATCTTAATCTTTGTAAGGGTTCTTTTCTAATCCAAAACCCTTGAGGCATTTTAGAAGGTAAAAGAGTGATTAGAGGCATTCCTGCTGTAATTTATACACTTTGTAAACTCTAATTGTTCTGAGCCAAAGATTTCTTTTTTCCTTAAGTGCCAAGTTTAGAAGGATTCAAGGTGTACAGCAAGATGCATCCAATAGGTCAGACTTTAATAGATTCTGTGTGTGTGTTCTGTGCTTCTTAATTCAAAATATAGATATTTCAGTGGTTGGGGGAAAAATATTTTCAATTACTAACTGAAAAATGCTTTTCATCTAAATGAAAATTATATTTCAAATTCACAAAAACCTCAACCATCTCCAATGTTAAGTAATTTTCCTGAAGTCATTTTAGAGACAAAGATGAAAGAATACAAATATTAGATCTTGTACTTTACTATTAAGTAATAAAGCAAAAAAAAACCCCACCAAAACCAAACCAAAAAAAGCATATTGCAGATTCACTGACTACACAATGGAGTAGGATAACATAGGGTTTTCAGTGGCATTTGCTTTGAATGATCCATAAGAGCTCATGTGTAGCCACTCCTGAACAGTAGGGTGATTTTAAACTCTGAAATAATAAAAATCTTCATGCTTTGTCATGATGCATTATATACATGCAGCTAAGGAGAAAACCTCAAGCATGATAAAACTGTGTGAATCAGCAATACAAGGTGGTGGCTGTATAGCAAGAAGAAATTAGTTTGCATGGAAATGTACACATAATTTATGTACACAAGCACACACTATGTATAGAGATGTGAAATATCTCAAACTAGCATGCAGGAAATGCGAACAATTCATGTTTATGCTCTAGGTACAACATGGTTTTCTTCCTAATTACTGAGCAGCTGAAATCTTGTTTCCTCATCCCAACATAATTTCATGCTTAATTTACAGGAAGAGAATACCCAATGACTGTCTGAAGGGAGAGAAAATATGGGCAGTATAACAGTTCAGGACCTGCTACTCTGCTGTTTGGCAACCAGAGGGGCCTGTGTAGTTTCTACCCTTCAGTGCATCAGAGTAAGATTCCAGCAAAAACACATGTTAAGGGGGGGAAGAAGGGAGGGCTGGGTGTTCAGCTGAATGAACTTACTGTTACCTTTTTTTTTCTAGCATAAGTCTTCTTTTTCCTGATACTGTCTGAATTTGAAACATCTAATTTAATACATTGAAGGGCCCCGTCTTCCTTTTATTTCCTGTCTGTACTGGAGCAGTCGCCTGTTTCAATTATGACTTTCTCCAGCTCCTACATTTTTCGTGCTCCAGCTGGCTCAAAGTGCACTTCCTTGGAAGGTAAAATGCACTAACTGTGCTGATCACAGACTGATAGCTGGAAAGCCACAATCACAATATTTAATAGCTGAGCTGATAAGTGGAGGGGTTAACAAAAAAAAAAAAAAAGAAAAAAAAAGACCCAACACCCCCAACAAAATTTTGAGCCTAAACAAAAGGATATTATATAGATGCATGTTCAATTAAGGCCCCATTATAAATATATGTATATACATATACACATTGAACTGCAGACTGCTTACATAAATTCATACTTTTATGGTAAATTTCATCCACTTCTATACATCTGTGTTAAATGTTCCTTTCCTGCTTTTCAGTCAGTTAGTGCAGACTGGGGACTAACTCGGTGCAATTATTTCAAAGAACAGGATTGTGGGATTGATATGGCACTACAGCAAAACCCTGTCCAGCTAAAAATAAGATTGTTTTGTAGTCAAGATTGAGGGGAAAAAAATGTCTCTGAGCTGTAAACACCAGTGAATGTATTTTTTTCTGCTTTATGAAAACCACAAATCTTTTTTTTTCCCTTTTCCTTCTTACTCATAGGGCAGTTTAATTACAGTTTAATCTCTTTCAGTAAGCACCCCTTGAGACCTTATTGTCAAAGTACTGTATTATCAAGGCTACAGCTACAATTTACTGCAGTAGGTGGGGGCTCCTTTAGAAAGGCCAGAAGGTACCAAAGAAGTCAAAAGAAAAAAAAAAAAAACAGAAAAGGAGTAGTTCAGTTACTTTATTATTAACTAACAGTGCAAAACTTTACTGGGCCCTAGAGGTCCTAGTTCAATAATTAGAGAAACTCTGTAAAGCCGATGGCCAACACTCCCCCTCTGACACAGGCTTGCGTCAGTAAATCTGAATGAGAAGGAGAAGTTAACAGAGTTAACGTTCAGTGCTCCATTTGCTGCGGCACCTCGGGAACACGGGCTTGGGGAGGCAGGGGAAGACGTTAATGGAGCGTGTTGTGAGGTGTGAAACGCGAAGCAGAGATATCTTGGTTTATAGGGCAATATTGAAAATAAGCAGGAACTAGTAATTTAAATTAAAAAATAATCTACAGCTCTTTGCCACCTTTGTTTTTAAATGGACTTGAAGGTATTTCCCCAAGATGTGAGTATGACTTTGTGTGTAGAAAACCAAAATTAATTAAAGCTAGCAATGCAGATGATGTTGCATCAGCTATTTTCTCCTGCTGTTTATACTGGTGCAAGTATTAAGAAACAAATGCAACTGAGAAGAGAAATGGTCCAGCAGGAAATTGCTCCAGCTACTGAGGAGAGCACAGCTACCTGATCTTTCAGGTATGGTTTAATTGCATGTTTGCATAGGCAATCAAATTACAAACAGTGCACACAGGACATAAACATGGTGTAGCGAAATCTAAGTGATGCATTGCTAATGTCCAGGAATGATATTTTTCCAATAATTTTTGGTTAAAAAACCCAGCTCTACCTTCCCCTGTGTGCTCTCTCACAAGTGTATACTGCACATAGCAGGAACTTGTTGCCAAGCCAACAGATATGATACGGTATGTAGACAGTGACCTAAAGGGAATATTTATTTCTGCGCAGTGTAGTAGGTTATGGTTACAGCTATCAAGCTGTTTCAGTCACTGATTTATTCACCCAGAAGAATAGAAACAATATTTTTCTAAATCTGTTTCCTATTAACTTTTCCTCCCCCTTGCCACGGCCACCCCCCTTCAAGATTCCTAAAATGGATGAAGTCTCTTCTTTTGTCAGCCGCAAACCAAGGTATACTGTATATAAGAATTCCCTCATCCTTGAGGCGATGATCAAGGAACAGGATATCCTGGTTAATACTAATGCAGGAAGAAGGTTTGCTCATTCTCACAGACTTTTCAACCCACTGGTGCCTTCTGAATCAGCCTAAGGCATGCCTTGCTTTTTGTCTCTGGGAAGGGAAAAAAAAGGGGGGGCAGGGGGCAAAGATTATTTTAAAAGCTAAATCTGCCATGTGACAAGGTGGAATGGCAGGACACACCATATTTGGTGGCAGCAAGGAGACACATTGTGAGTGCTGCCTGTTTTCTATGACCCATACATACTGATGTGGTGCCCTCTCCTAGAAAGTCCTGAAGGCCAGGCTGGATGGGGCTCTGAGCAACCCGGTCTAGTGGAAGGTTCCCTACCCATAACAGCAGAGCTGGAACTAGAGGATCGTTAGGGTCCCTTCTTACCCAAGGCATTCCATGATTGCATAATTCTTTGATTGTATGATTCTCTCTGCTGTGCTCCCAGAGCCTGCACCACTTCTGGACAGAACTGCATTTTGAGGGCATTAATTGCTGAAAGTAATAACAGCAGCCATGACAACAGAAGATGTTCCAATATCTGGTTGCAGAATGTGGAGAAGCAACCAAACACCCTACGGGTGGGTGACAAAAAAACCCCACCAAAACCCACAAAAAAACCCATGCACAAAAACAACCCATAGAAATAGTAAGACATCTTCTAGTCCCTATGCTAGAAGGGACAATTCTCACAATGCACAGAATTGGCCTCTTAAGAAAAAGCAATCCATACAAAGAAAAGTCACTGGTACAAACCAGTGCAAACTATCCATTTTATCACATGCAAACACATACCTCACCCTTTCAATATCCACTATCTTCTTGTTTCCCCACTTCTTTTAAATTGCCATCAATTAACAAAGATGTTGAGGAGATAAGGTTTTTAATAACTGCCTTTACTTCCCAAAGCTAATGTTTATGCCAGTAGCACAACACCTTGTTATTTTAATTCATTTGAAAGCATTATGCAAATAGCAAGATCTAATCAAGTGACAAACTTGTTAGCCACATGAATAACCAAGCAGCTTTTGGTCTTACTCCTCTTTAACAGAGATGATGCAGGGGGGCTTTGGTTATGGTTGGTTTATATTGGTATAATCTGTCTAATTGAAGGGGAAATAATCCTGATTTATATCCATATGAGGCAACCACAATTATTTAGGCATTGTAAAAAAAAAAAAAACCACAAAAAAAAAAAAAAAACAACAGAAAAGTTTTTCCTGCTAGATACAAATCACTGTGAAAGAAATGAAGCCAAACTTATTTACCTACACACACAGCTATGAACTCATACAATGAGATTATATTAATTCCCTATAGTGTTGCAAGACTTCCTACTAGTGAGTCAAACAACTCCATTATGAGAATGTAGTCAAGGTGAGAAAGGAATTAAACTTCCACAAGCAGTTCAGGAGCAGTGCTGAATTCATTCTTTCTTATCAGAGGGTCATTTTGCACTAGTAATTTTTTTCCCCCTCAATGTTATTTTCCAAGACTTTTTTATGCTAGTGTAAGCCACTAATATTTTGGCCATTTTCTGCACTGCATAGACCTACTAAAAGCCATGCCTCATAAAATGAGGATTTAAATCTTCCCAGAATAAATGCATTTTATTTCTCACCCTGCCCCCTCCTTCCCCACCCAAGGTTTCTGCTATAAATGGCTGGTAACAGCTCAATCGAGTGCATAAAAGCAATTGAATACATAAAACTATGAAGTAAGTGTAAAATATTAGTGTCCAGACATGCAAGATGTATGCAGGTACTACGAAACTTCCACAGCTGCATGTGCCTGGAACTCATGTGGTGCCACAGGTTTAACAGGACCCGCTACCAATAAGAGTTTTATTTGCTTAATAAATTACATTCAAAAGCACAATAGTCCGGGCTCCTAGCTGTAAAATTGCCAAATATTGTCAGTGATTGCTCTGTGGTTATAAATAGTAAAATAATGTACAGCTCATTAGATTTTTGATTCCCTATGCAATTCTCTCTAACCATTACTCAGAAACATATAAAAAGCAACTCTACATGACATTTTATAGAGGTTATAAATTGCTATGAGGAGATGACATGGGATAAATCTGTAGGCAGGGTGAAAGGGACTCAGCCAAACCAAATGTGTAAATTAAGAGTTCGGGCAAAGTGTAGGACTACATGAAACAATACTGAAATCATAAAGGCTGACGGATAAGGATTAACTGCAGCAAAAAGAGTTTTACACTGATGGAAAAAACACCAACAGACCTCTCTGCTGAAGACAGGTAAGTTAGCTGTGCCTGGTAATATAGAAAAATCTTAAAATCAAACCCACTTCAAGTAACGTTAGTGTTCAAAGTAAGATTAATTAAACCTGGAGAAGCTTTGTGCAATGGTCATCTCACATGAGACAAAATTGCAGGATTTTCTATTTACTTTTCAAGATGAGTTTTGGCAGCTCTACAATAATTTTACTGGTCCACAGGGAAGATAGTTTCACTGGACAATGTTCCCAGAAAATTAAAGACGTTTCTTGTTTCCTTTTAAATATAAGATCTAATTTTTTAAAAGACACACACAACAATGATTTTATTATTATGCATTTACATACTTAGTCAACCCATGAAGAAATACTTAAGAGACTCCCCAACACAGGCTTACAGGATCCATCACAGTATTTCCTTTTAGCATTTGGAAATCAGACAGAGAAGCTTTTCTTTCAGAGCACATTTCAGTCTCCCTGAGTGACAATAATATCCAAAGAATACAGCACAGAATTGCACAGCAATTCTTGCAATCTTGCAAAATTCTGGGTGCTTTTCACAGGCTAGATTTCCCTCAGCTCCCTGGATGAAATCCTGAGCCTGTGCTCATTTTCTCACACCTTAACAGAGGTCAAAGTCAGAAGGGGATCCATAAGGGACACGTCCATAAGACTCAATAGGAACAGGTCTCACCACAGCATCGAGGCACCCAAGTCAAGCCAAGAACTGAGCTTTGTGTATTTGCTTCTTGATGGATATTAAATTGAATTACTGAAATGCAAAACTTCCCAAAGTAGCAATTCTATTGTCTCCCATGCCTCTTAGAGAGACTTTAAAAAAAAAGGTTTTTCTTTCTATGCAGGTACAGTATTAAAGCCCTTTTTGCTAGGGCTGAAGTTGGCATTTTCTCTTCAAATTGCTCCATGTCCTCAATGCTATGCAATAAATGTGAACCCAAATACCTTGCTATATGTATTTCACTGTTTGGACAGTATCTAATTAGTATCTCTCCACTGAAACATGGCAATTCTTTTGGACAAAAACCATGGTGGAAAACTGGAAGATATTTTGACAACCTCATTCAAAATAAAAGATTTCACCAACTTATATCATTACAGCTGTAGTGAATGAGAATGAGAATAAAGCAAGATAAAGCTTTTAAGGAGAAGATATAGATTTTATGAAGCCAAATGATTAAATCTGAAAAAAGAAGACAAATGAACAAGGCCCAGGAAACACATTGCCAGTGGATTTGCAGCAGCAGGATAGTCCAGTGGCAGAACAACAGGCTGAATGTCACGAGACTTTGTTCTATGTGTAGCTCTACCATGATTTGACCTTTGGTACCTCTAACCATTCTGTCTTTCATCCTTTATCTGGCCTGTCTACAACAGATTGACAGTCCTTTGGGGCAGAGTCTACTCTCTTCCTACATATTTGTGTAGTGCCTAACACAAAGGAATCCCAATCTGCTTTTAGCACTGTGCAAACACACAACTGAAAACGCAGCTTCTTCCTCTGGGACCTGGCAATCTCTGCCAAGGGACAACAGAGAGATACATCAAACAGATGAAAGACACAAGTTAACTCAGTGCTGCAACTGGTCTCTCTGAAAAGGAGAAGCTGGTTTGCTTTGCAAAATACGGCTTTTGCCTGATTCTGAAGGCTGCCATTAAAACTCTCTGAACACTCCACCAGTAGCCATTTTTCTATGCTCTTTAAGTGAAAACAAACCAACTATGGTAGAATAAATGTGAGTTTTTCTCAGAAGGTTTTTATTGCTTATAAATTTGCATTGTGGAACGTCAAACTGAAAATTTGATTTTTTGGGTCTTTTTCTAGTTGAACAGTCTAGTTCCAGTCTTACATTATACTTTGTTGATGGTTGTCTTCATCTGTTGTCTCTTAGATCTACTCTGAGAAGAGACTATCCTGCTGTTGTACAAAAAAAGTGCCCAGACACCAAGATCCTGGACTGGGAGACAGGTCCCAAAGTATCACCTCAACATATAAAAGAAAAGTCAACAGCTTATGAAAAAGCTCAGTGAAATACCAACCACCATTCTTATTCATACACATGTGATAGGGGAACTAGATTTGTGTCATCTGAAAACATTTGAAGCATTTGAATTCCCTAAGAGCTACAGCGGTTATCTATAGAAGTCAAGAAAGTCCAAGATACCTCACAAAGGAGATCATGTGGAATGTATAATAGATTTATTCTAAGGGAAAAAAAACCTGGAAAAATATCTGGTGTGAGCTGGGACATTTCCTGTGCTTGCACACATGCCATGAATCCCAACTGAGTGAAGGGCAGCAGTGAGGGCATTTCCGAGGGAAGAATTTTGCAACCTCCTAGTCAGCTAATTTGCTTTTTTCCATGTTCGAATGAATTGGGTCCTGTCGCTCTAAGACCTCAAAAAATCAGGGCCTTGTAGAACTTGTTAACTGATGTCTCTCTCATTCATGAAAAGTGTAATCTGCTGGGCCAGTAAAGAGCTATAAATATAACTTTTACCCTGCTTCTTTTTCATATTCCTGGCTCCTGGCCACCTGGATTTGAATAAATCCATCACCGGAAGATTCCACATGTTTGCTGTTTGAGCAAACATCTGTTGGTTAAGCTGCTGTTCCCTTGGGAGTATGGCCTGGCTGTTCCACCAGGCTTGGTTTCCCTTGTATGCAAATGCAGGCTGTTTTTATGAGCTCATCCCTTTTCTCTCCAGCTATGGCAGAAGCCACATCGTGCTCTGACGTAAGCCCAAGTGCTCAGCTCAGTCCTACTACTCCTTTGGAGGATTGCTAGCTTGCTGATTGTCCTGTTAAGGATTTCACTGACAATTATTTTTTCATCAAGTATTTTCTGAAGGATTTACTCCTTTTTTAATGCCAGGGAATAGTCTAGACCAGAAATCTTTCTGTCAACATGGTAATTTATAAAAATATTTTTTAATCAGTTATATGTAACTGAGTACCACACCAAGTCTACTTTCAAGACTGCTCCTAAGGTCTTCCTCCCCTATTCTGTCACTCCACTTCTCCACCTTCCCTTTTGATTCACTTCAGGCTTCTCACCCTTTTTATCTTTCTGTTCCTTCCTTTACTCTCCTCGTAGCCTAGGTGCTCAATAACCATCTCCCACCATCTAAAATGATTGGTGATAAAGCAAGTAAGGGTTGACTACAAAATCAACAGTTGTACAACAAATCTCAAATGAAACACACACATACACATGTGCCTTTTTGAGCTATAGCTTCAGGCAGTTTGCAGACTCAAAAAGCAGGGTGGAATTGGTTATAGGCTGCGCAGTCATGAGTCATATCAGTGGTCTAGACATCATTGCTTTAAAACTTTCCTCTGAGGTTTTAGCTGTCTATGAATGAAGTTAGTCCCTGTGTACATGGCAACATCAGGCAGACAAAGGCTTTCTGGTAAAAAGGAGAGGACCCAGTGAGAAGAAAATGTTAATTTTATCCTTTAAACCAATTCTGTCCTCTCCTTTATTGAATAATTGACATCTACTGTCCACATGCAATTTCTTCTCCTATCTATTTTATCTTTTTCACATATGCCTGTCCATTTGAGATAGTTCTTGTCCAGAGAATTATGACCAAGTTTTCTAAGGATGAAATACCTACAGCATCCTATTTCAGACAATGGATCCTCCAGCTCCCATTACCCAACATGATTTTCAGGTTTAGAAACATGCTGGAGTTTTTGCTCATTACAACTGGTTTGGAAGTAGTGCAAGTGTCTTAAGAGAAGTTTTTAATAATGCTCTTTTTTTTCTCTTAATGTAGCAACACTGGTTATTGTAATTTCAAGGCAAAAAATGATGTTCTTTGCAGAGCTGCTTCTGGTTTATTTTAAAAAGCAATGATGGTCCCCTTCTGAAGACATTTGGAAGGGAGGAGTCTTCACAACGGGAGTCCCCGAGGGTTCTCAGATCAACCTGCATTGAAGCAGTCACAAGATAAAGGCCAGAAGCCCTGAATGCAGAATTCACCCTGTCAATCAGTTTATCTAAACAAATTCTTACTAGAGTTTGAGAAGGCCAAAGAGCAAGATTTTATCTCTGTGCAAGAACTACTTTTCTGTTTGTAAATTTTTTTGCAGCAAAGAAAAATCTGAAGGAAAGTAAAACACGTAACTTCAGCTTCCCTTTTAATTTTTCATAGACTTTCAAAACTTTAGTTTCTGGATTTTGCAGAAGAGAACAGAAAACAAAGTAAAAAAAAACCTCCAACAACTGTTGACTCACATTTCTTCTAGGTATCAGAAGACATTTCCTATAGCCTGGAAAAGGAAGCTTGTGTATCTGTATGAACACTGAAGGAAAAATCTCCGAGACGTGTATCCATTTGAGAAGGATGCTTCCCCACATGTTCCTTTAGACTTATGGCCTAATTTGCTGTTCAGCAGGGAGGGAGCTGCATCCAACTTCAGCTAATGTCTGCTTGTCACAGTTTTCCTACAAGGAGCCAAAAGCTTTGGCGGTCCACAATTCCTCTTCTTCATGTTAACTCACTTTTTGGCAAAGGGTCTTACAGCGGAGCAGAAGACAGCACATTAACTAGACAATTAGCTGGATTCCAGAACTGACTGTGCAGGCAAAAATGAAAATTAGAAGTCCTCACCACCAGCAGAGCATTTTGCGGGCTGAGTTGTCCATTAAGCACTGTGGCCACCTGGGTTAAACTGCAATGAGTGCTCGCTGCCAGCTGGCCTTGTCATCACTTTCCCTCTGCGGACCGAGGGCTGCACAGCCGGAGGAATGGACAGATGATAAATTGCAAAAAGAATTAGAGGACCTGTTGTCCCAGCAATTGGATTTTTTCAGGCCAAATGAATGAACGTTTTTCTCTTTGAAGGGAGCAAGGCAGCACATCTGCTTCAACCTAAGAGCAAGAATAACTGGGAAAACCTCACACCCTCACCACACATACATGGAAGGGAGGTGCACCTATCCATCAAGCACAGCTGTCTGTGCTGAGGGTGGGAAGCTCCAATGCCTGACTCAAGGAGTCTTTTTCTAAATTTATACTAGGTCTTATACTATTTTAAATAAGATCACTGTGGCCGTGTGAGCTGAGCAGCTTTAAACCTATTTGGCAACATATTCCCCCTCCACCCATTTACGGCCAGACCCAGCAAAGCATTTCTGCTTGCACTTCTCTTTAAAAGTCTAATATGGGTCCCTTGAACTCAGCAAACTATTCTTGGGCTTAAATGCTTTGCTGAACACCAGCTGGAACAGCATCAGCTCAGCACTGATATGGTCCTCCAAGGGCTGCAGGGGTGTAAGTATTGCCTGGCTGCTGGCATTGCATTATATGGACTCCTGGTCATCCCTACCAACATGAGAAGTCATAAGGGAGTCAGAAGATGAGCAGCTAATTTTAAGGGCTAGAGTTATACGCGATTAATTGGTCACTACTCACACTACACCTTATACTGCTGTCAGAATGTTATTTTTTTGCCTGGATCTCTTATTCCAAAAATGCTTTGGCAGAAAATCTCCCAGGCTGGAAAGAGACACAGAAGCAATGGAGCCAAACTCCTAGAATCCAAATTCCTAAAAGGTGTGTTATGGAATGAAATCTTGGAATAACAAATGAGTGTGGCTGCTTTGGAGATACTTTCCCACAGCTTGAAACGGAGATGTGGGAATGTCTATGCTTGTACTCAAGCTGTTTGCGTGTACATTTAGTAGAACTCTAATATTCATCACTCGGCAAAAATTGGGCTGATATTAAAGCAAATATTTAAAGAGAAGATTTATGCCCAAGTCTGCTTCTACTTAAATTGTTTCTAAAATATGAGTTCATTCACCACGTGCCTAAAGCAAGGACCAAAATGAAACAGCTGGTGCAGGGGCCAGAGGAGAGAGGCACAGGCTTGATGAGCTGCGCTGCATCAGCACTCTTTTACATATGACTCTGCACTTCTGAGTGTTTAGCCACAGACATGACACCAGTGGTGTGAATTCAGTTTGCTTCTGCTTCTCTGATTTCATCAGAATTTGAGAAGGGAGGCCAGAGAGAGCAGGATGAAGGTGCTACCATCAGCCCCTTCTGTCCCTGGAGCATAGCAGAGAATTCAGACCAGAGAGATTCCCACGTATTGCAAAATGGCAGACTTCCTTAAGCTTACAGCTGAAATTGATGCAAATGATTTCATCTGCAACAAGCCTTGGTCATTCAAAATGAGCAGAAATCCCCTCACAACTCCCTCGTGGTGGCGAGATTTACAAAAGAGACATTAAATGCGCATACAGCGCCAGGGTCTTACTTATTTAAGCAGGACTTAAACCTGGCACATGGTCCCATTGAGTTGACAGGGCTGCTCACGGAGCAAGGCACACCATGGGACAAGGACCTTGCCTCACTTCTGGCAGTAAATTTTCTTGCACTGCTTGATTATGCACAGCACCCCTGCCCATGCACACCACTGGTGCACCAGTGGCCGATTCATTAGATGGGCACACCTTCCTGCTATCTTCTGTAATTATGCTCCTCATAACATCCACCAACAACAAAGTTTTTCCAGGTTACAAGTTAACCACCTGCTGAGTGACCAAAATGCTGGCCCAAAACTTCAAACACATTCCATTACTTTCATATGTGAGTAATTTTATGCTCAGAAATAATGTCACATGAGTCATAATATCCTTTGAATTCACTGTCTGAAGGATCAGAGCCCACAAGTATCCTTAAGTTTAACAGTTGCCATGTTTTCCTCTCAAAGAAAAAACAAAAAAGAGAAGAATGCTCTGCCTGTTTGCCTTTTTCATGAGGTAAAATGGCCAGAAAGACTGGGTTTTTTTTATATTTGACATGTAATAATAACTAGAAAAATTCATCTTGTACTTGGAAAGTTTCCTCTTACTTATATGGATAAAAAGATAAAAAGAGCAAATGTGATTGCTTTTCTTTAGCACATAAAACTCAACTCAGTTTCACATATTAACACAGAAACAATTTTTCAAATTAATCCAGGCAAGGATTCAACTTATAAAATATAAGTTACATTGGCATTCTAATGGGAGAACTTTTAATAAAAACATGATATTAAATACTGGAAAATCAGCAGTATGCATGCTTGTAACGACTTTTATTCAATTGTTTTTTTATTTCCTGTGACTTATTAGACAAGCTGGAGTAGATCTTCTTATCTGAGCATAGAAATATAAATATTCAGTGCTATTTCCAGACCCTTACTGATGCAAATTGTACTGCGAATCTCAGAGCAGTAGTAAGAAGCTGCAATTAATGGGGAAAAAAATAAATTAGTATAGTTCATGTGAGAAAACTGTTCCAGCGTGACCTGCCCTGGCTCTGGTTCAAGTAAGTCTTCAAACGTGCAGTTAAGTGCAAGCACAGATGTTTTTGTAAATAGGAAAGGAGTAGGCTACCCCATGAGAAATGAGTGAACTGCAATGCTCAAAATTAGAAGCATTTGCCCTGATCCACACCACTGTAACTACAGAAACTGGGTATCTGGACCTCTAATCCGGCCATGTCTTCAAAAACACATGACCAGGTTGACCATCACAAGAAAGTTTGAAGGTTTATGGACGCAGCCACAAGGACAGCCTGTGCTACAGAAAAGCACAGGCTATTTATAGACAAAACAACTACAGCAGCTATTGATTGCAAGACTTTATTCCTGGGACAATTACTAGGTAGAAGTTCATTAGCCACACATTGTTTTAAATATCTTCCTGACAAGTAGTAATGACAATATGAATAGTTATAATTAACTTAGTTACAGGATCCAAAGAGGTCCCCTAAATCACTCATCTGGAATACACCTCACTGCTTAGTTCAGCTAGGTCTGGGCTTCTTCAGATAGAAAGGGTTTGGAAAAAATCTGCTTCTTTGCAATGTGTAATACCTTGAACCAAAACAGCTTTCCTCAAAGACTTGTTTTCTTCTCTCTCACCACAAAACGCACAACACAGCTTGACCAAAGGAAAACTCTCCTGCCTAGGATGATGACTTGCTACTCAAATCTTTTGAGTAAAGCTGCAAGTGGGCCTTCCAGGGATAGAAAAATATCACTGATTCTAATACCCATGTAACAATTAGTTTTCTGATTTAATTTCCAAATTTAAACGAACAAAATATTTCAAGAGATATACCCTTTTAAGTTTCTCACAAAATAAATGCATTTCAATCATGTTCCATGCATATTGCCCGAAGACTTCAAGAGGCTTTGTGTTTCAGAGACAAGTTACAAGTTTCTCTACCACTGGCAACTGAAACAATATCTAAAAAAAAAATTATAATTACAAATGAAACTTTGTTACAGATATTTTATTTGTAGTATTAACTGTGCGACTTCCTCTGTCCCGTTATCAATAAAGGTTTTACAAGCCAAAATTCACCAACAGCCACAAATAGTCAAACGGGCCCTAATACTCAGCTGTGCCACCATATTAGTGTCTGAAGAGGATGACCTTACCATCCAGTGGATGCTTCCAAAGTTTTACAGCACATTTAAGTCTGGTATGAGACAGTTGTGTGGGACAGGCATGCTTGAAGTTGTTTAGAATAATGCTGACAAACCCTCGGCCAACACATACCCCAGATTCTAGAGGAGGCACAACCAAGGCAGTTTAAAGTCATGTTTGTGGGGAAGCTGGAAGACAGAGTACCAAACACTTCTCAGACATTTGTCTCCAAGGCAGAATTCACCTTTGTGTTAACCAGTCTACCCTTAAGAGTACAAATGTTGGTATCATGCATTCCAGATGTAAGACAAGACTAACATGCCAATTCTGTGATGCAAGCCTCACTGACCTTTTTAAAAACGCTGGGAGGACAAGGGATGACTAAATGACTAGCTAGCATTCTTTCCCTTAAAGCTAAAAAAGACCTTCCAAGAGAACCAAACTTCTGATCAAATTTAACAATCAGCTACAGTCACTCTTTAGCTAAGAGAGAAGCTAAGATATATTTGGAAATAACATAATTAATTTTTCGAGATGTAGAATTTTAATTCTGCCCGTCCCATGGTTTTCCTAAATTAAATGATTGCTCTGCACAGCTTTCCTGAATGTGATATCCTCTGAAGTTTGTATACATTTGTAGTTCTTAATCATGGCGTTGCTGGATCAATTTTATGTCTAATAGTGATTATATTCAGTGCTATATTTTTCCTGTGTTTTATGACAGACTAAAATCTCCAAACACAGAAAAGGACAACTTCATAGTGACTAGCAGACAAAATTAACATATGAGAGTCAGCATCAGAACACACTATCAACTGATTATCAAATTAATTCAGGTTGTCTTGCTTTCCCCAAAATTCAGTCTTTGAAAGGCTTAGAATTAATCCTAGTAAGTGTTCACATTGAAAAGTATATTTAAATGGCTACAGCACCCTGGTATCCCTTCAACTACTTCTAGTCCAGGTATTGTAACCTGTGCAGCTTTATTGGTTAGGAGCTGCACCACCAACACCCAAGCTGGAGCTTTGTCAGTTGCTTCTAGCAAATATCCCTTGCATAACAGCCATGTGGAGTTTTAACTCCTCAAAAACTATTTGCAAACCATACTGAATGAATAGAGAAACTTGAAACATATTTTCTGCTATTCTGTTGATATTAACAAAACTTATGGTGGAATTAAGAGCCTCCCTTTCTGCCCCAGAGACCAGGCATGGTGCTATCATACAGTCACACAGGTGATTAACAACTGTAGTAGATAATAGTGACTTTGAAAAAAAAAGTACTTCATGCACATATGCTAGCATGTGTTCTGTTCTATGCAAAATGAAACAGTGCCAGAAAGAAAAAATACCTGTGACTTAAAAATTTAAATTATATGCTTGAGCTCAGGCAGAGACATGAACCAGGTTAGCACAAATAAAAACACAAGACACTTGGTCTCCATTTTACCAACAAAGGATGGAAAAAGAAAGTATGTTAAGATCAAAGTGCACAAGAACTTTTCTTTTTTTCCCACTCTGATCACAGTGAATGAATAGAGCATTTTGTGACCATCCAGGAAAATCCCTTCTTTGCAGACATGTTACAAATACTTTTGATGATTGTCCTGAAGGTGCAGCCCTGTTCTTGTCTCCTTCATTTATTATTTGTCTGCATCTACTTGTGTTTCTATTCTGCGCTTGAAAACTTTCTTGAGTGTTTTGTCCTTTTGTACTCAGTTTAACAGTGCAAGTAATGGAATTCTGTTCCAGGAATGGGTTCCCAATACTATTATGAAACAAATAATAAATTAGGCTGACTGACTAGAATAGTGATCTGAACAAAGTTATCTGCATGTTTAGGATGTGGCCCATCAGATATAATGCAAAATAAGATACCATGTGCTATCTTATCATTCTTCAAAGTAATTTATTCCTCTACCATCTGAAAAAAAATAAATAAAGCTCTTAGCTTTCTGTCTCTGAAATTTGAGAGAATATGCAGGTTATGAAGGAAAAATCCAGACTGAATACTTTGAAAAGGAAAGATTCTGCAATTTATAGAAAAATAAAAATAAAAAGTCTGAAGAAAAAAAAAGAAAAATAAAAGGTCTGAATGAGAAGGGCCTTTCAAAGTACAAAAATGCATGTTCCAGGGGATCACTAATATTACATTGTCCCTGATAGAGCCAAATTTTACAAGTAGTCCTAATGCAGTGGATCAGAGATGATGGTGATGACCTTAGTAACAGCCATAGTAGTGGGAAAAACTTGATGATCAAACCAGGAAAATGGATAGGGCAGAAGGCAGGAGAGAAGGGTGAATATGGAACAGATGTAGCAGGAAAAGATCAACATATTTTTGAAAAAAACCAAAAAAATCTGACTTTATAGACTCTAAGAGACTTTGTGAGAAACTAAAAGAGGTAATTGTTCACATTCCAAACATTTTGATATACAAACTACACAACCATCACCCATGAATAGCTCAGCTGTTAACAATTTTTCCCCCCCAAGAAAATAATCAGGCTTCATGCCAAGCAACTTTTCTCAAAGTGAATAATATTTTGAAAGCCTGTTCAAAACATAGCTGTGACATAATAAGATTTTAAAGAGTGCAAGTGGCTCTGAAGAGATCCCAGTCTGAGTCTGAAAGAAGACCCAGTTTATAACCCAGTTAGGAAGAAAGCACTTTCAGACTTTTATGCTAGCGGAATTCTCAGAGAGTCTCCCAGAAAAAGCCAGTCCTGCACGCACATCTGTTTCCAGTGTGATGCTGGTATGCAAACAATTGTCTATTGGAAGTGTGTTGTGGTAACGTTTGCCAGGGTTAAAGACTGGGTCAATTTGATCAAGAAGCTAAAATTAGCTTCTGTGTGTTTTCCTGAAAAGAAAAAAAAAAATACTGTAAAGCTCTTTGTTTTCCTTTAGGTCTTGTTCTCAAATTTCTGTTCGGCTGTGTGAACTACCATAAAGCAGACGGTTCCAAAAACTACTTCTTTCTTACTTGTCCTTTTTAATTGATGCAATAATAGCAGCAGTCATTAGCTTCTACAGAACTGAACAATCTGATTCTGTATTTCATTCATCACAAGAGTTTAAAATTCAATGAGGCACTCAAAATTCCTACAGTAGTAAGACAGATGCAAGGAAAAAGTTTTGGCTAGTGAAACTAAAATAAAAAGAATAATTTTAGCTACTAACAGAATTGAGAAAAAACTTTTACATTTCTGACAACGATGAAATTGCACATGTTCCTGGAGATGTTTTATGGCTTTGTCTTTTAGTTAAATGTACTTTGAACTACACATCACTTGTATCTGCTGTACTACAGTCATATATACAGGAACACTTTTATGTCACAGAATCACAGAATTGTTAGTGTTAAAAGGAACCTCTGGAGATCATCCAGTTCAGCCCCTTTGACAAGGCAGGGTGACCTGGAGCAGCTGACACAGGAACACGACCAGGTGGGTTTTGAGTGTCTCCAGAGAGGGAGACTCCACAACCTCCCTGGGCAGCCTGTTCCAGGGCTTTGCCACCCTCAACATAAGGAAATCCTTCCTCGTGTTGAGGTGGAATTTCTTGTGGTTTAGTTTTTGGCTATTGCTCCTCATCCTGTTGCTTGACACATGAGTTTGGCACCATCCTCTTGGCACCTGCCTTTGAGATATTATATTGATGAGATTCCCTCCCAGTCTTTCCTTCTCCAGACCAAACAGGCTCAGCTCCCTGAGTCTCTCCTCATAGAAGAGATGCTCCAGGTCCCTCACCATCTTAGTGGCCTCTGATGGACCCTCCCCAGTAGTTCCTCACCTTTCTTGTGCTGAGGAACCCAGAACTGGACACAGTACTCTATTTTCATATGAAACACAACAATTAATTTATACTTAGAGTACTTAATTAAAGGAAACCTTTTAATATGGAAATATTTCCTAAATTAAACACTGGTAATGCTGTACCTGTTTATGAAGGCCTTTAATTAAAAATATTTAAATTATTTAATAGGAGAAGAATATTTTTAAAACTGTACTTTACATAGATCATTGAGTTTAATTTTTACTGACTTCAGAATAGCACGCTGAGTTTGTGAAAAGGATCCCCCTTCTCCACAAAGTTAAAAAAAATCAAGGCAAAATAATACACATGAATTTTTCTTACACACACAGAGTGAGGTTCCTAAAATGCAGACAATAGAAATGTTCATTTTAGAGCATTAGGAAGACAAAGACGAAAGAATGAGAACACACAATGGAATAAAAAGAGCCTGGGGTTAAAAAAGTCAGCAAAGGTCCTGATCCTGTAAGTAATGTCACCTGAATAGTTTGATAAGTATGAATAATCCCAAGAACTGGAGTGGGAATTACTTTACACGTGTAAATATTTCTAAGTTCAATGCATCAATGCACAAAGTGTAACAGTAAACAGTTACTGCAAATACTTTTTATTGGTTGGAATTTCTGTGGTTTAAAAGGCAAACTTTATTCTCTAGAATATGCCCTATTAAAGCAATTGCTCTTTAAACTGGCTTGGAATATGTCAGTATTAATGGCCACAGTCTATTACTAAAGACTAACTAATCTTTTAACATGAAACTTAGTTGGTTCTCATAAGGTAATGTGCAATCATGTGTCTGTTTCTGAATAAGCAGTAATTTAAGAAATCAAAACGGCAAAACAAAGAAAATGCTAATCTAACATATTGCCAGTGTTCAACAGGCTACCTTGAATTTAGTGAATATTACTTAAACAGCTCTAAAAGCAGGACCAAACAGAAGCTACATGAGGAGATGAGAGGTCTTTTAAAATACTGTATACTCATTAACAAGTCTTTGTGTTTGTATTAGCTGCACTCATTGGCGTACCTCAGTTAGTCCAAGTACAGACTTGTTCTCACACATTCACAAAAATGTATATAAACTTTCCTATAGACCTTCAGAATTTGCAGGCAGTCTGTGTTTTAAAGACAGAGAAAGCTTAATAGGTACGAAGTTAACATCTGTTTTTTCTGGCTTTTCCTACTTTATATGCTCTGTTTCCCTAATTGTTTAATTTTTATTCTGATTTATGGATATCCAAGTATAGTGCATGGACGTGATACACTATCTATGTTAGCTTCACCATCCCTGAAAAGAGAACTTAAAAAACCCCAAAACACATACTGAAGTTTCAAATCTACTCCAATAAACTGGACTGAGAAAAGTTTTTCTAAGGATTTTACATCTGATATTGCAACTCTGCTAAATCTGTGCTAATCTTACTGTGGTGAGCACTCTATGGTGTACCTCCCCTGTTTCTTAGATACAAGTTATGCTCTCCAGAGCTGATTGTGTAAAATCACAACACTCCTAGTAAAATCAAAGGCCACCTGCTTAAGGTCTTGAAGCATCTGGCTCTACATGCAATATCTTCCTGCAGAGTTTTCCCATGGGCTCTCTGGGCCAAAAATTGTAGCTGTGGGGTGCTTTTCCTTGGGGAACAGAAATGCAAGCAGATTTTTTCTTTCCTGGGAATGTTCACCATGTCCTTGGTTTTGCTGAAAATAAGCCTACAAAAGTTAAGAGAGCCTGAGGAATTCTGCACAACAAGAATTCAGCTACATGCAAATGTCTATCTAGAAACAGAGCAATATCTTCCAATTTCCTCTTTCAAGATACATTTCAAGCAAGAGATTAACTTTCATTTCTATGCCTGGGAATGGTGTAGAAAAAAAATCTAAAAAATATATTATGGGTAACATCAGTGACCTTAAGAGCTGCTTTTAAGAAGAGCACATCTTTATCGAAATTAAAACAGGGTATAGCACTGATGCAAAATGGGAAACCAAATGCACTCTTTCATATTTGGGAATGAGTTTGTGTTCATGAATGATGTACATTCCATTTTCCAGCACAGCCTCAGTTCATCTGCCTACCTGCAATTGGAAATCAAGGGACTTACCATTTTCTTCCTTTGGTCTCATCACTTCAGATAATCTCAAGACCTTTACTGGTTTCTTTCAGGACTAAAATCACACTCTGGAACAGGTACCAGAGACAGCTGTGAGCACTCAAAATGCTCCCTGGTTGCTTGGAGAGGGCACCACATCCCTCAGCACAACCCAGGTGATCTATGCTTCATCTGCCTGGAGAGGTATGTTATACCGATGAGTTTCTAAGACTAACCATGACTTTTATGGAGATTTTCAGGACCAGGCTACTAGATGCTACAAACAGCATATTTGGAGTCTAAAGGGTCAATTAGTATTTGCAATAGCCTTTTTTGTACCTACAGAACAGGGAAGTAAGAAGAAACCTTGAAAGTAGACCAAAACCTTTGCTGCAGCTTCCAGCTATACTAGCTTGCCTCAGAAAAGCTTATCTCTACATGCAGACCTTATCTAAGCTTAAGTTAGTATTTTACATAACAAGACATTCCCTCACACTTTCTCCTGCATGTCATTATACATTTGTCTCTTTTTCAGCTACTGAGGAATATGCAACCATTATTTGCTTTGGATAGGATACCTTCTCATTGTGCATTTCTCTCTGTGTGCATTGCCCTGTTATTAAGGTAATTTGAAACAGCCACGTGCAAAGTAACAAGGGAAATCTCCCTCAGTTATGTCCTCATCCTATGGGCACAATTGTATTCACATTATCCAGGCTGACTATTATGTAATTACAGAAATGTTCTTGTTCAAATGAAATTCAGTAGTTTTTCTTTAAACACACAGGTTATTAAAAGAAAACTTTTAAATACAGTATTGGCTCTCACATATAAATACTAAAAAGAAGGGGATAAATAAAAGATTTCTAAATTAGATTTTTTGTATTTAGCCAAAGTAAAACACAGTGGAGCACCAAAGGGAAAATGTGCTAAACAGCTCCTGTAAGCATCATTTATGAGCTTTTTGAGAAAAAACATTCTGGAAAAATATTATGCATCCCCCAGCTCTCACCCCTCGACTAATAAAGCCCTTCAAAGACATCCCACCCCCCTCCCAAAAAAAAAAACAACAACAAAACCCAGAAGTGGAAAGAGGCTATTATTTTCTAAGGAAGAAGAGCTAACATTTTCTGTCTCCACAGCCACAATTACAGATTACCTATTTACACAGTAAGGTGTGAGGGCCACACAAGGAAGGAAGTCTTCAGCTACTGAAGATCATTAGCAGCAGCCAGGAAGGCCACTGTCAGTGGCTTTGGACCAGTTTCTCTGCATACTCATACAAAGCATGGAAAATTATCAGCACCACTGGGCCTCTGCCCAGGTCATCCTACAGCTGAACACATGAAACGTTATGCCCTGAGAATGAATGCCCTGGAAGAAGCCCAGGGGTGATTTGAGCCCCTGCACACATTAATCACCCTGAATGTGGTCTCATGCTGGGATTCACAGCCAAGGCAGGCAGCAAGGTTGACTCCTCAGAGAAGGGGAGGTGTCAGAATAATATTAGAAGCATCAAATGTCCTCCCTTTCCCTGGTATGGAAAGCTCATCTAGGAGGTGTCAGGATAAAACATGAGAGCTGCAGTTGTACTTAGAGACATGAAGGAGTGATTCACTGTTTCATGGCACAAGTGGAGGAGGAGGCTGCAATAAAAACTTTTACAAGGTGAGATCTAAATCCTGAACGCAGCAGCTCAAGATTACAAAGCCTTTTTGTCTTTTCTCAGGAAAAAAAAATACCAACCAACAACTGAGAGAGCTGAGTGTGTTGTAATTAAACTGTAAATTTCTTGAAATGAAAGCTCAAACTATGCTCCTGACACACCTGCTTTATGAAAGTTACTCACATGCATTTTTGTTGATCTGTACTCTTTAAGAAGGAATCCAAAAGACATCAACAGGAAAAGTATGCTGCAAACTGCTATCCATGCATAACCACATTTTAATTATTAAGGAAGTTAACAAACAAGACGAAATCAAGCAAACATAATAGCATTTTCTTTGTGTCACCTGGGAAAAAAAAAGTCAATAACTGAACCCTTGGTAAAGACACAATTCTGAGAAAGAGTAATTATTTAGATTTTAAAAATAATAAGGTGCAACTGCAGTGGTATACTAACTCTTTACAAATATATGGTAACTGGTTTTTTTTTTTTTTTTTAAGGTTCTAATAATGGTAAGACTTCCAATAGGATTACTGAAAATGTAATGGGTAAAGGCAGAAATACATCTGCCTGACAAGACCTGATGAGCCAATAATAACATTCATATTTCACATAAACATTCTATTCATTCAGCATTTCGGTCATTTAATGACAGCTAAAAATCATAGGAAATCATCACAAAATGACAAATTACACAATTAGAGCACTAAATTTTCCCAGAAAAACAGGAGAACCAGAGAAGGAAAAAAGTTTTTTTTTGTGACCTGAACATGTAGCCTTTTCCAGCAACAAATTCAGGACTATTTCTTACTTCTGCTGTCCAAGCAATTTCAATGTCAAAAAATTCTGTCTTGTCCAAATCTAACAGAAATTTAGCACGAAGCCAGACCTAGCTCCCACTTAAAACCCCAAAGCTAAAATGTGCTGAGACACCACTTTGACTTTAGTGTAAGCAGGAATGTTTCACTGATGAGAGAATAGTGCTTTTAGAACTAGTGAAGGGTAGAACTGAATCATACCATTCATTGAGCTGCAGAATAACTTAGGGTGCTCTGGAGTGATCATACAGTTAAAACAACAACAACAACAACAAAAACTCAAAACCCACTCCCCCCACAAAAAAAAAGACAAAAAGCCCCCCCCAAACCACCTCATTATCAATATTTGTTGCATGTGTGCAATGTTCTTCAAGATATGTGTATTCTCTATTATTGGCTTTAATGACATCTCACTAAGAAAAAAAAGAGTATCTTCTTTTACATGAGATGCCCCTGCATCTGTTTTTCCCTGCTCAAATAGTGATCCAAGGTCTTGGCTGCAAACAATTATGTCAATTTTTCCAATAATCTCACAGAGATTTAGAAATATAATTCCAAATGTAAGTGCTGAAACAAAGTCTCTGAAAAATTCACAGTCACTGCACACCTTACTCATTGTGGACATTGGGAAGGATCCCTTCTAGGCTTGTCCTGTTCCTGTGCTCCTTTCCCAAGCTTTCATTATTGGCCTCTGACAGTGACAGGGTATGTTTAGCAAGATGAAATTCTGGTTTGAGCCAGCATGGCAGTTCCTATTAATAGTTAATACACTGTTGAAAGTTCAGTATTTTCATACTAGCTACTCTCAAGATTTTCTTGCAATTCTCTGTGATGGGACATTTCTCTAATCCTTCTCACTCCATCTGTAGACCAGCTGGAGTTTTAACCTGATACATTCCTGGTCTGATGTTGCTTTAGCATATATATAAACTGACTTGCACACAAAGCTTTTGCTGACTACTTTAGTTCATCTCTCTGTATTTTCCCTCTGGGTAGGAAAGCACTGTCACTTATGTCTGTCATTCTGCTGTCTTCGTTCAAGCAAGTTTCCAGAAGAATGTTCTGGAAGCCAAATGACTTTCTTTGACTGCAGTGAGTCTTGCTTCTACCTCTCAGCAGAAAACAAACTCTCTCTTGGCTCCTTCTGTTTCCTTCCTGTTTCCACTTAGCTTTTTTTAACATTCCAAACTTTTCAAGCTGTCACTTGCTGTGTTGCCAGGACCAAGAAGAGATGGCAGGACAAACAAAAGAAACCTGGCTGATGAGTAAATATTTATGGGTCCCAGTTAAACTCCCATAGAAAGAAAAAGCTGCTTTGGGTGATTTACGACTGTCTTAAAGTCCAAAATCTGTTCCCAGCAACTAGAAAGACCCAGGACATAGCTGACAGAGTTTTCATCCCACTTCTAAATAGGAATTAAGCAGCCTTGAACAGCAACGAGGAATGGAATGCAAGGAAAGACTAAGACAGGAATTTTAACAAAATGGAGATGATTCAGAGACAGAAGTGGTATGGATCACAGGATTGACATCCTGACAGAAGAGAACAAGCAATTCTAAAATTACTTAATTCTTTTTAAAACAGGACCAGGACAGAATTGCACTGAAACATTTTCAGACTTCAAAGTCTCTCTTTGGGTGTGATTACGCTTTACTAACTATGGATTTTGTCCCTGAAGACCTTCAAAGGCCGGAGAACTGTCCTCAAGTATATGTCTGAACTCAAAATGACAAAGAGTTTCAGAAGAGGTTCTTGGCCTCAAGAAGTCTGCAGCTGGAGTTTGGCAGCCATCAGACCATAACACATGCTACATCTGTTGAAGAAAGTTTTCAAATGAATAATGTAAAAATGGTAGTGTGTAAAAAAGGCAAAGCTAACACAATACTGATCATTTGACCCCTACATGATGACAGTATTATGTACTTTAATTTTATGAGCCATACAAATACTATTACATATTTTAAAACATGCTAAAAAATAAAATTACACTGTGATGGTGACAGTTTATTGTTTGCAGGTGCTCAGTGCTGGAGGGCCAGACTCTCTGAATTAACAAGTGCCAGCACAGGCAGACACAGACAGCTGTCAGTCATTTTGCCTAAACTAGATAATGCAACTAATGATGCAACTGAGATGATGCAAGTAATATGACACAACAACCAGAACTGAAAAGTACAGGTGTCCTCTAGAAAGCAGATGCACAGAAATACAAAGCTTTAGGAAAAGTCTTTTTAAAAAAAAAAAAGTTTTGGCTGCCCTTCAGAGAATGTAGTGATAGGAAATGCAACTGCTCTGCCTGGTGCTGTCCATATCCTATACAAGGTTACAGACAGAAATTACTAGGCAAGTGGCAGGCAGGGGCTAGGTTGTCACAGACTTGAAAGGTGCGATAGTCTCACAGCTAACAGGAGTAGTTCCATGAAGCATGAAGAAGACATGCTGGCCTCCAAAAGTCACCAATGTGAAGTCCACCCTTGCAACAATATTTCCTGTGAGCAACAGAATTAACGATGCCCGTCTTCTTACAGATTTTTTGATTTTTAATGTCCTTCAGCATCTCAGCTGTTTGACTCCTCCCTCCTCCAAAAGGTCCTGTTCTTCTCACTTTCACTCTAGTGGCTGTCCTGGCAAGGACAGTCTCTGCTAGAGCCAGGGGAGAGCATAGGTGTGTGCTGTCTGACCAGGCAACCCCTGTTAAACAGAAGGGACAGCAACTAACTTGTACTCACCATTCCCTCAGTGGGGGCAATAATTTCAGTCCCTCTTCCTTCCCTGGCCACTGATTTTCAGACTTGAAGAAAATTCGTTTTCTGTAAGACTCTCATTTGAAATTGTCTAGCAAGTTCAAAAGCCTCCAGGGAGAAGGAAGGCAAGAAAAAAAGTGTGATTGCCTAAGCCTTGTTTCCTTAGGAAACCAGCCCAAAAGCACATTCAAATGAGAAACACCAACTACAGGCTTCCTCTGGTCTGGTCCCTTAATCAGCAAACACAAATACTTGCATGGAAACAGAGGAGAGTATAAAGAAGGTAATTTCCAGGGAAAGTTATCCCCTTAAGACACCACTACTGTTCTTGGCCTCTTTGGCTAGCAGCAGCATCAATACATGCTGCTAACACGTCTTGCTTAGAGCATGTTTAAAATTAGACAACTCTAAACACACTCAAAGAGCTGTAAGGCTAGCTGGAAGGTCTGGGTGAGAAATCACTGTCTTGTCACTAATAATCTTTCTGCAATGCTAAAACTTTTCCACCTTACACCCCTATGAACATTACAACAGTACATTTTACCATATTACTGAGCATATTACCATAGTAATATTACCATATTACTGCCTTTTGAAGTTGAGAGAGGGAAGGCAAACCAAAACAGCATCTCCTGGACAGATCTATCCCAGAACCACCCAGTGCTCAACATGCAGAGTCTGTACCGATGTCTTATATCTCTAGTTCACTGAAAACACATCAGGGATTTGAAGCCTAGCCCTTCAGATGTGTTGTTTAAACACCTTAGGGATTATTCTCAGGTTGTACCCATGCAACTTTTTTGTTGGAGTTATGACACCTTTGCATAAATATTTTCCAGTTTTTGGACCAAAGAGCATGCAGCTCTACAGCCTGTGGACCAAACGTTTCAGGTGGCATGTGGGAGGCCAGGCTCAAATCATTGCCTTCAAAATTATTCCTATAGAATACATCTGTGAATAGACCTGTAAATACCCATTTTAGAATGTTCAGTAAAATGTACTGTTGTAATGTGAGATTGAATATGTGGATCATTGGGCTAAAAAAGCCAGTGCTGGTAGAGGTAATGAAGACTTGAACCTATTTTGCTGACTGCCACCAGAATTTGCATGCTCCTGCAAACGCTTGATTGAAATAAACCTACATTTTTTTCTGTGATAACGTATTTTATCAGAAAAATCCTGAACTCATCTAGTGAAATGAAACAGTAATAAAAACCAATGCCTTCTCACCCCAGGGAATGAGGGTAACACCTCTCCAGCATTCCCATGCTCCTTGCGGCACTGTTAGAGGAAAAGTCTAAGGTGTAATTTGATCCCTCCAGGCCTGAATGGTGTTCTAGTAGCAGATTACTCTGCTGGCTCCAAATTTAAATTACTATTTAAATAAATTAGAGACATTTTAAATAAACATTAGAAGTTAAAGATTAATCACATCAGTTTATCAGGTAATGAACAGGACTGTGTGCAATTTTTGCTTTAACAGGAATGCACCCAATAGATTATTTAACTTTAATACACACAGAAACCAGAAACAGATTTGCCATCAAACACCCTCCCTGAACCAACCAAAGTAATTATCTTCTTTCACTGATATGAAATGAAGGGAAAAGGGTTGATTCAAGGTGGGGCCAGGGAAAGGGGAATTATTAAAGTCCTTGTACAAACACAAATTTTTGCACTGAACATTTTAAATTTCAATACTTTTTCTTCCATAAATTTCTGATGACTCTACCTGTAAAGCCCACCATTTCCACCACAGTCATGCTGAATGGAAGACACCAAAATTACATAAATCTCCAATACAAAGTTACGTTTTGTGTACAAAGTAAGAGCTGTCATGAAAAAGGTAATGAAGAAGAATAGCTCATACAGAGGGCTCTAATGCTATCCAGCTGCTGCTATATGGCATTCACTGATAAGACTTTGTTTTAACTTTACAATAGAGAAAGTTTGGGAAAGGTTAAAAATCAAAATACAGGAAGTAAAACTCTTTATACTTCATGTGTTACATTTCCTCTTAAGTAGCATTTATTTTCTTACATAATTTAGTTTTCCACAAAGAACATGTATTTGTGCCTTTTTTTAATAATAAAAAGAGAAGAAGCATTTCAAGTGGTGCATTTTAGATACATAATTTTAGGCAGCAATCCTATTTTTCTTGGGACCTCTAAAGGAAAGGATTGTTGAAGAATGGAGTAACACAAAACTCCATCACAGTATGCTTTTGGGATATTCTCATCATAACAACACAGTGGCACTGCTACCATCCTGTATCTTCCATTAAAATTAAAAAAAATTAATTCTAAATTTTAAAATGCCAAGAATATGTAAATAAACTGCTATTACTATGCTTCTTTCTTTTTGATGTTTAGACAACAACCACTGGGAACATCTTGATGGCAGACATTTTACCAATAACTGCGTTGATGATTACATTCATAAACCAAAGTTTTCCACAGAACCACAGAAGTAATTTTTAAAACTATGTATGACAAATAAGCACAGATGTTAAACACCGATAAGAAGGATTTTCAGTTTTACAGAGGAAATACTTTAATGTTAAGGTGCAAATGCAGTAATGTGCTGCCTGGCTACAAAAAAAACAAGGATGACCTTGATTAGAATCAGTCTAGAAACAAAAGTGAAACTGACTAAATTATTTTTTCTTCCTAGAGGGGAAAACCATTAAAAAAACTGCGAAAAATGCCCCTAGAGAGAACTTGCAGTGTTAGTATTTCAGTGGCTATATCATGAATACTTAGCACTTTTACGTATGTCTAAAATTAATCATTTCTGTAAACTGTTTACCCCATGCAGCAATGATAAATCCCTTCCCCTTATTATTTTTTTATAATTAATGCTCTACAAGAGAGGCCAGAAGAGGCAGATACCTATCCTATGTCAAAAATGACATGAGCTGACAGTGATTGCCAGAGAGCAATGAGAAGCTCCATTATTTCCTTGCAGTGCATATGCACTATGCAATTAATGTCAAATATGTAGGCTGAAGGAAAGCAAAGCCTCAAGGAGCAGAGCAAACTACACTCCAAGAAGGTAAACCCCTTCACAGAGCACAACCATTTACTGGTAAGCCAAGTTAACCTGTTGATACCATCCTTTAAAGCACTTTTATTAACCATGGTGACACTAAAGATGTATTTCCAAATACTCAAGCCGACATCAATAATCTCTGAATCAACCACTACTAGCATCTCCCTGGGGAGGAGTGGGAAAAATGCTGTTGTAAAGACTCTTAATGGCAAACCTCTGCTAGCAATTACATCAAGAGACAATGAGCATTTGGCAAAAAAAGCCAAGGCAGCTTTGTTGGGGCAGCTTAATGACGTAGGAGCCAAAGAGTTAAAGCGAAGCTGCAAAGTTGTGCAGAGCGCTGAAACCTTCCTGTTGGGAGTTCCTTTCAGAAGGACTGGGAAAGGAACAGTATTAATAGCTATTGCTGGGCTGCACTTTCCCACAGGTCTGGACAGGATCTCCTCAGCAGCTTTTGCCTTTCTGAAAGGAAGACCTGAAACGACTGCAGACATTGGAAACCTCTGGGCCTCACATGGAGGAAACAGGAGGGCCTGAAAGACAGACCAAGGGCTGTGCCAGGCATTATGACTGCCCACAGCTGAATGGCCACAGAGGAGAAAAAGGCAAGGGGGAGGGGTGAGCAGACATAGAAACAGTCAGGAAGAGGCAGAGAAGAAGGCAGCAAGGTAGCCATCACTTGGAGACTACTTAAACAAACCCGCTTGTCCCCTGAGGAGCCTGGAGAAATTTTCTGTCCCAGCAGGAAGCTTGCTGGTACAGGAAAGTATTAAAAAATCCAAGAACCCTCAAACCAAACAAAATTACCCTAAACAAATAAATAAAATTGCTCAAGTTTGTTACACATCACCTCATTTTGCACAGCTGAGTCAAGCTTGCTGCTCTCAAAGGGTTTTAATTCTGTGAGGCAAGCAAATGCAAACTGTGTCCTTTTTATTACTGCAGGTAGGAGGATTCTGACAAAAACTATAGAGACCTGCAAGCACACGGAGATTTAATTGAATTTCTTCATGGTGACAGTAAGTTTCTTTGTCTTCGCTGCCACTTACGTGATTACCACTCCAGGTAATTTAATCCAAGTTGGAGCTGCAAACCTGCAATGCAGCACAAGTTGCCAGGAGGAACTGCAGTGTCAAACATCAACATGTCCCACTCAGTTACACTCAGATTTCAAACCACACCCCTATCTCTGCCATTGTTGATCACCTTGGGTATGAAGAACTGTACTTATACTGTTGAAAAGAGTTGGGAACTTTTTCAACACTAGACACAGATATCTTTGGTTAGCTTTTTATTCATGACAATTAATTATGATGACATGCTTGCAAGACATAATTTGACCAAGTTCGCATTCCTTCTCTCAGACCCAAAGTCCTATTAGTCCTACTTGAGAAAAATTATGTTTCTTGTATCCAAATATACCATTCTCTGTATGATTACATGATTACAAGAAACCCTTGGTGATGCAAAATTCCAAATGAACTGGAGTCACAGTGAGAGCAGGCAGGAAGAGAGAAATTTCTCTTACGAGCTTCTCAAAATAATGAGACTATTTGATCAAACATTTTTAAAGCTTTGTGCTCTCTTCCAATATTAAATAATGTCCCCACATCTGCTGTCACATCTTGCAAATTAATTTTTTCTCTAGCCAGAGCTTGTGCTAAGCAACTCCTTCTGCACCTCCTTCTGCTGAGAAACATAAAAACTACTGAGTCCTTTTAAGAAGAAATTGGTGTCTAGGTTAGGTGATCACCTGAAGCACAACATAGGACACTTTTCAATTAATAAATGCTGCATCAGATCTGTCCATCCCTTTCCAGTATGCAAAACCAAGTTAATTATCAACCATGGTTTTAAGTGTATCTTAAAAATTTTGGCTAAAGTGTTCCATAAAAGCAAGACCTTAGCAGACCACCAAGGAGAGCTCAATTAATTTTACCACTGAATAATCCTGTCATCAGATAGGATTATTCAGTGGTAAAAACCATCTCGGGAGGGGGAGCAGGGAAAGGAAGGAGTTTGTAACAATCATTAAATGCAGACATATTTGTCCGCACTGGTTTCTAAAAGTAAAAAAACTCAGAAAATTACAAAGCCACTTTTCTATTACAACTTTAAATATTTCCTACATTAAATTTCAGGGAAGAGTTGAGGACATTGTACCACGATCACCTTCACTTTTGAGATTTGAACAGGAATAGCTTAAGGATGTTTATTTTAAACAGCAAAATGCTGAGTGAAATAAAACGGAGTCACTCGAATGACTGGGGGAGGACTTCTTTTCCTCTTTTTTGACAGAAGATACAGTCTTGCTTGGTATTGTGATGTCTATGAGTAAGCAATCATTCTACCTATTACTATTATGTTAACAACTGTAAACCACCTACAATTACTAGCATGATCCCTAACCTCTGAGAGGTGGTAATCCAGTATTGGTTGTTAGCTGTCAAATTTATTTCCCTTTGGTGAAATATACCCTGGATTTAATTACCAGTCATTCTTGATACTTTATGGAGTTGAGCTCAAGTACTGTGGCTCTGACATTTAACCCGTGACCCTTAAATATTTACCAGCTTTACTAGTTGTGTACAATTATCCCTTCAAGTATATCTCAGATCCATCATTCTGCCCTTGACTTACTACTCCAGTCACTCTAAATCAGATACATCTTCTTCCTTCCAATGAAAGGAGAATGCTAGGTTTCCACTCTAAAACATGAAAAAATAAAAGGAACATTAAAAGATACATTTGTAAGGAATTGTGTGGTGTGGCCAGCATCTGCTAACTGCACTTACTGTGCTAGAGGATGCCTTGCATCAGAGGGACAATAAACTTTGCCCAGTGCAATGTTTATTAACAGAAGCATCAAACAAGATTTCTGTTACTGATTATGAGCTCAGTGCTCCTCTCCGGTAACAGGAGTGGAGTTCAGGATGAAAAACAACAATTCTCTGACATGCTTAAATGATGACACTGAGCCCACACACGCTTTTCCATGAGGTCATGTTCCCATGGGTGAAAAGATGACAGTACCAGGGAGTAGCCGTACTTCAAACAACACAAATAACTTCTCAGAGTTACTGCTTCTCCAAGTTGTAAAAAACTCTCCAGATGCTCTCCTTCTCTAGAAAAAGCAGCTGATGGCCCTAGAAGAGCCATCAGTTCAGGAGGGAAAGGGTAACATACATCCTCCCAGAGGCAAAATCCACCTGCAAGGCCTCCAGGTCTGGGAGCAGAGTTTGGAGCAGATACCCAGGGCCTTTCCATGGCCATTGAAGCTTCCCAGTTCTGTGCAGAGCTGGAGAGAGAATTCAGATGATCAAAATCTTGTGCAATGCCTGTGTATGTTTTGCCTCCCTCAAAAGGCAATTGAGAGCTAGTACAAGATGATTTTAGCTGATAGGGATAGCAGGTTACTAGATAATCTAAAACTTCCTTTATTAGCAGCCAGCCTAGTTTAAGATACACAAACTTTCCACTGCCAGTGTTGCCATAGACAAATATAAATGTGAAAAACCTGGCAAAAAACACAGAAAAACACCGGTTAGTTACAAACAGCCATTTTAAAAGTGTAACATGTGACAGTGCTTGCATATGTATATGTACATACTCAGCTTCTGAAGCAGAATCTGAGCCTGACAATATTTACAATTACCCTTGATTTCACTCAGCATGAGTTGTCACCTTGAGGGGAATGCTCCCATGGCACAGCATTGAGCATATATGCAAATCTTTGTAGCGGCAGAGCCACTGACACACGTAAGGGGATTTATAAGTAGTGTTCAGCTTTGGAATATTCCTCTAACACAGTTAATCAGCAACCTGGCTCACAAGTGTGTAACCTAACCTCACTGCTTCCCCTCCAAAATCCAAGGCACTGCACAAAACACATATTAAGAAGTTTTCAAGTTAATTATTTATTTGTGTGTAGTTATCTTACTTCCAGAAGTATTTAATTTACAGGCAATTTGCACTCTATACAATATATTGTAAAGTAGCATGGTAGCCTAGCTGCCTTTAAAAGTTATATTCCCTCTATGCATCACCTCTGAAAAAAAGCATTCTAAAATAGTTCTTCTTTTATAAAAAAAATATGAAGTTTACTTCTAAAAGTATATTAAAAGCCTCATGACCCTCAAACAGACATGCATACCTCCCATGCAAAGGAAAACAAAAATGATTATTCAATAGCACTGGAATATTCTGGAGAATTCAAACTCAGATATTCTCTGTTGAGAGTGACTATTCATTCTTCCCTTCAGCTATTTCAAAAAACCACAATAAAGTTAAAAAAAATGTAGAGCAAGATGGCTCTTATCCTACTGAATTAGTATAATTTTCCTTCTTAATACATGGCTTCAAGGAATTCCATTGTATTTTAAAATGTGGTTTTAGAGATGGAGAACACAAATATTAGGAGTCTGATAAAAGACACCCTGTATGTGTACTTTTTCAGAAGTAATTTAAAGAATTGTTTAGGAATCTGTTCTTGGATGCAATAATTTGAGGAGTAGGAAACAACACACTGGTATCCCAGACATAGCTATGGAACTGCAAATATTTATAGGCTGAAGTCTTTCTGTTGAATCAGACTTCCTGCAAATGCTAATGTCAGCCTCACTCCCAGAGCAAGAAGTCATAGGATTGAGACTCAGACAAAGGCATGAAAATACTAGGAAAAAATACTATTTTTCATTTTCCCAAGGAATTCCTTTCATTTATCTCAGTGGTAGTTGGTCCAATGAGATCAGCAGAAAAAACCCCAGATCCTTCTAGAATAGTGCAGCATGACTCAAGGAAATCAGCCCACTCTCTCTGCCAGCTGCAGAATAAGTTCCCTGTAAGACAAGGGTCATCATTGCACTGTGCACTTTGCAACTTCAGAAAACATAAACAACTTTGGGTTCAATTCACACAATTACCACTACATGAGCATTCACCATATGAATGATGCTTCAGATCTCTTGGAAAAAATAAAGTAAAAAAACCCAAACAACAAACCCCACATTTATTCCTTCTAGATTTCTCTGATTTTAAGAAAAAAGTACAGCCTTCTCTTGAGATAAAAACGAACAAACAAACAAACCCCAAACCCCCAAACAAACAAACACACAAAAAAATAAAACCAAACCAAAATAAAAAAAACTGCACAAAATAAAAAACCCTCAATTTGTACAGTGTGTGTCAAACCAATGCATTTTTATTAGCATGAGTAATAAAGCATTTAATAATGGCCAAAAAAAAAAAAGAAAAAAGGCAATTCAATCCTTATTAACAGCATCTTCTTGATTATTGGTATAGAACTGGTTTAGAACTGTATTTTTAAAGACATAGAACTATGAGAAGCTGAATCTTAAACTATCTGACACATGGGATATATCTAATTTTAAGAAAAAAAGCCACATCCAACTTACATAATGATCAGAGAATTATAGAATAATTGAGACTGTAATGGCCCTCTGGCCTCATTTAATCCCAACTGGTCTAGTCATATTTTCTATACAGGCATTTTCACTTCATCCTCCTTGCTTCTGGCTTCTGTGTGCTCTCTTGAAACCACTCACTACACGAATTTCACACTTTGCAGGATATTTCAGAAGGTGTTTTATGTGTTTCCAGAAGTCCAAGAGATACCCCAACTGCAAGAACACAGCTCCTGACCGTGTACACTGTTTTTTTTCCTGCAATTTATGAATTCTTTATACAAATTTATTTATGGAGCAATTCATATTTAAAAATATGTTCCAATGCTTCCTCCCTGCTCCCCTCAACCCCCCCCGCCACACAATCAATGTGGGCACAGTCTAATTTATAACAGTAGAAGAATGAATTATTGGCAACCATCTTATGCAAGGATAGCTCCCAGAATACATGACTTTCCTTTGCCAAGATTGTAGTGACTCTCAACATGCTACAGCACAGACAATTCTGAGGTAACATAGGTGCTCAGCCAATAATCTCCATCCCACTATTCTCCTGCATCAGACTTGGGCAGCAATTTGATATTGACCCACTGCTGAAAGCACACACAAAAGCAGGCCCTTTATCAAAGACAGCAGAAATTATTAAGTTTGGTTTGCTTTGCCTTACCCTTGCCTAAAAGACAGGTAAAATTCACTGGTTCTGCAAAGTGTTTTGCATTTCTACAGTAAGAGAGTGCATTAGTAGATGGGACATAAGTAATTCTCCATGATATGGCAGAAAGATTTAAAGAGTTAAAATATAAAGTCCATAAATTCCTGATGTTCCATGATGTCCTTAAGTCTCCATATCTATATTTGTGTGTTCAAACTTTATTATAGAAATGTAAACCATATCATGTTTTCCCCTTTACAGCTGGAAGAAATTCTTGACTGAGAGCAAAAAGTAAACATTATAGCATGGCTTGAGTCTGGATAGTACACAGAGCAAGAGCTCTGCAATTGAACAGTGTCCACGTTAATTTCAGTGATCTATTAATTAATCCTTCTGACATCTAAATGAATTATTTCATTGTGATCAAAAAGCATGAAAGAGACCATGGGGTCTCCAACAGAGATAACACTTTGAATAGCATTTCATTCTAATGTTAAGGCTGAGAAGTTCTTAACTCTTACATACCTTAAAGATGAGGCCAGTTCTGAAGGAATCACGCCCCACACAGACCTACACAGTGTCTGGAGTGGCACAGGGATGCCAAGAGAAACACACAGATCTACTCACCTTCATTAAGAATAAGAGCATTAACAGCAAACTAACATCTGCAAACCTGGTGGAAACATGCAGCCGTGTTGCAAAAACTACAGAACTGATTAACTCAGAGACAGAAGCAACCTCTCATTCTGGGGTTACAAAAACCAATGCACACCTAATCCTTCTCCACCTCCACTTTGACCTGACCCATATGGAAGAGTACCATCCTGTCTTTTGTAGGTACATCTGAATCCCTCAGCTATGTCTCTTAATTGGTTCATCAATTCCAAAACACCAAAAACATTCTGAAATATTTGTTCTTTGCTGATCACCTGAGCTACAAAATCAGAGCAGAGTCTGTCCTTCTCTGTATTGTCCTTTCTCTTTTCTTCTTCTTTAATAGGAACATTGCAGGATACTGAGATAACCTCTGGAATGGTCTAAACAAGACTTTAGCCAGGGTAGTCTTAAGGATGAAAAACTTATAAAAAATGAAGCAAAAGAGCAGATAAGATTATGTGAGAAACCTGTCAGTGTAGATATAAAGAACAGAGAAACCACAAGCAATGAAATGGCCTACTTGTCTTCAACCAACCTAATCCAGCTTTTTCTCTAACAACTTGAAGTGCAACCTATGCTGCCATAGATTCCTGCAGAGGTGGCAGAGATACCAAAATAATTTCAGCCCTGAATTGATTACCATTGATTGAGAAACTAAGAAGGGGAGAAAGTGTACCCAGCTGTCAAAGAGCTCAGACTGTCTTGTGATCATCGTCAGTACTGATACCGTATATTGGCCAACAAAGCTGAATCATAGGATGGCTTGGGTTGGAAGGGACCTTAAAGACACTGCAGTGCCAAAAATTGTCTTTCTCCCTGTTTAGCCTCCAAAGTTGCTTGATGTGTGAAAACTACAAAAGGTTTGGGAGCACCATCTAGAGCCCCATCTTCTAATGAGGAGTTTGACAAACTTGCAGTGGCATCTGGAACACCTAACTACAGCTTGGAAGAGGTTATGCAGAGTACAGGTATGGAGTTCAACATTGCATACTAAATACAATATATTACAACACCATTCAGCTTTTCACCATGAAGGTATTGCTGCCATCTTAATGTTTCCATCCTATTCTGTTCTCCACACTGCAAATGACTCCAGAGTTTCTGACACCAGACAGCTGTCCTACCCATTCTGTGATTCCCCAAGCAATGTCAGTCAACACTCACAAGTACAGCACAGAAAAACAGTTTTTGTAATTGATGCTGCTGCTACATTCTGATTATTCTATAATCCATTGCAAAATCTGTTGTCTCCAAAACATCATAAGGAAATACCCAAAGAATTCTTGCATCTTCCAGCATATCCTTATCTGCCAAACAGAGCAGTAATTATTTTCCGGTCTTATTGAATTCAGTTTTCTAAATGACCATTAAAAGGCTCAGATGCCACAGAATCTGCCTGAAATGACAGATTATTACAAGGTCACTAAACAGCTCGTCCTGAACTTCCTGAGATTTTATAAACTAGGCTGCCTTCACATATTGTGACACATGAAGGATTGCAAAACTCCTTGCAACAAAGAACTTTTCAAGGCCTTTTGTCTTTAATACTAGAAGTGCTTAGAGGGAGACAGCGTTCTCTGAAAAATGTGAGGTTTAGTTTTTCACAACGATGAAGGTGAATCTTAAAGAGTTTTTGTTCTTTCTGAAAAGCCTTTCAATATAAAGTGGAGCTGACTAGAATCTCCTGTAAATGATCCCTAGATGAAGACATAACACATAATGCATTTCTTCTTAACCTCTACACCCTCTGCTCCATGCTTGCAAAATCCTTCCAAACTAAATCACGGAAATGACAGAAAATGCGCTTTCATGCATTCTTGATTGTACCATGAATGAAGAATTTCTGTCAAAAATCAGTATGTACAGTGTAAGGATATTTCTTCATTAGAAGCATTTTCCATTTTAAACAAAGGAGAAACCACTCTCAAGTGGAAAAGTCCTCTAATATTATCAACTAATAATGGCTCAAAATGCTATGACTCACTAAAAAGTTATGCTTTTTCTTTTATGGTACTACCCCCTCACCAAATCGGGATCATAATGTTTTCTGTCTTTAGCATAGTTAATAAGTTCCTGACATGCTGAAATGCCCTTTTAAGAATGTCCCCCTGTCACTATAAAAATGAATTTTTAAAAATTAAAAACTATACCTATGTGTTAATTGACACTTTCATCTTGGTCGGTTTTCAATTAATTTACAATACTGTTCTGTTTATCCGAGTTGGAGATGAGCCAAGCCCTCTGTGCATCTGATGAGCCTCACAATAACCCCGAATGCACCTGTTAATTTTGCCTCTGGGTAAACAGTTGAAAACTCCTCAGCTATTTCCTCAAGTTGGGTGGAAACAAAGAAACATGAGATTAAAAAAAAAAAAAAAGAAAGGGCTAGATTAGGGAATTGGAGATGCATTAATTTAAGAAAGGAACAGGGTCAAACTAGGGGCTAGGAGGCTAATAAGCACAGAGCACACAGCAAGAAAGCTCACAGCAGGGTAAGAGTTCACTTAATTTATTCAAGCGATCTATTCCAGACGCAGTAAATGATACATTATTGGATCCAGACCTGCAACTGCTTACTAAGACCAACCTCACTTAAGTGTCATTACCCTCCCCTTTAGAAATATTGCTATTACCCAAACCTGTTCACAGTGAGGGCTTTACTCAGCTGGCAATCCACTAACTTTTGTTCTTTATGATGCTCCCCCTAACTCCCCCTCTCTGCTGTGGGAATTAGGCATAACAACCACCATGCTAACCGCAGAACACCCAAGTTGATACAACTCTATGAGATTTTTAGTACTTTATTACACCGAAAACCAATCCTATGGATAGCAGACTATAAACAACAGCAAATGCTATATCAAGCAAGCAGTAAGTGGCTAAGGACTGAGAGGTTTACTAGGGGGGTTCAATCAATCAAAGTCTCCTTCGTACAAATTAGAAAAAGATGAAAAAGAAATCAGAGAAGCACTTATCATAGAAAATTTTAAAGGAACTTCAATTTTATGTCTTTTTCTTTGAACAAAAGAAACAAAGGGCAGATGGTTTTACTGTAAAAGATTGGGGTTTTTTTCTCCCCTGCTGAACTATGATTAATGTGTTTACTAAGCAAGAACAAAAAGGAGCCTTTTTATGATGGCAAACTTTCCAGTAGCTAGCTATTGATATCCTTAAGAATATAATTTAATTCAACGATCAGGTTACACAAGATTTCAGAACACATTAAAACTGTACTGTACAGACAGAAAGCGTAGGGACAGCGAAGCACATGGAAGGCATAAACCTTTGCTTAGTGGGGACTTCCATCAGTCCTCGGAAACTGGGTAAGGTCACACACTCAAGACTACTTTTAACCACCTGTCTTCCCATCCCAAAGACAAAACCCACTCTTCTGGGTATGCTGGCAAGGGATTTAAGGTGAAATGTACCACAAGCCCCTGCAGCTTTTGCTTTGTGCTTAGGCAGTCTCTGAAGTCGGAGAGGACTTGACAAAGAGAAGATCACAACCCACCCCTGCTTCATGGAGGGAGAACATGGTGTTTAAAGGGCTGCATTTATAGATTACACCACATGTTTGCCTGCCCTTGTTTCTGTACGGAATGGCACAGAGGGCAGCTCTGAGCAGATGTCACAGCAAGGTAAAGTCCCTCTGTTAGACACCTGCCTTATCTTTGACTTTCCACACGGTGTGGGCAATAATGTTCTCATGCTGATAGAGAAGGAAAGGCTAATCTCACAAAAAAGATAACTGCTGCAAAACTTAAGAGCTCCTCCTGCCTCCTCCAGGCTAAAACAGCCCTTCCTGGGCTAAGTAACACTTAGCTTGACACCAAACACAGAACAGCTGGAATAGTGGGGAGCTACTAAAGGTTTTGTTTGTTAAAAAGCTAATTGAGTGAAACTCATATATTTAGCCATTTGCTTCCCATGTTTGTTAATTTCCCACACTTAATAGCTTTTGCAAGGTCCTTTGCATTTCTCACTGGGAGCAGTCAGTTCTTTATCTCTGGAAATTAGCACCTCTGGAAAGAAAACAAAAGTAACAGGCAAGCTCTACAGAAGCCTTTAGCGCGGGAGTGTTATGTATCTTTCAGATTTGGTATCCATTCGCAGAACTGATTGCAAGGCCACTATAGTGTCAGACATTATGATACTTTATCTGCAGCAGAAGACCAAGGGCTCTTCATAATGCTTTAAAGAAGACGGCCTAGCTCCGGGATTTTAGGCTGGCACACTCTAGAAAAGATAATTCCCAAAGCAGGATCCATATCTGTAAAAGTCAGAAACAACTAGCCCTAGGACTTTGCTTTGCACACCTCTAGGAGACAGCATTTATAATGGGAGTCCTGGTGGCAATTTCCATTCCAAGCAGATCTATCCAAATTGATTATAGTCAAAGAATTGCCATTACAAGCTTTTAAAAGGCCTTTGTAAAAGTCACAATAACATTCAGAATTGCCATTTCTAGATTTATTTTTTGTTTAATTGTTACTTTTGATCTTTTAGCATTCAGACTTTCAGTATTTTCCTGGAAACTCAAGAGCTGCAAAACAAAAAGCTGAGTGAGATCTTGAAATAATCATTGAGCTTCAGGAGCTGAGGCTTAAAGAAAACACTAGATATAGCAAGACCTACATTAAAATCATAAGAGCTGGAAACGTTGTGTGAGGCTTTGGTTTCTCTTTACATAAAATAACGAGAAAAACCAGCATGTAAAAAAAGGTGATTAGATCCACCAGTCAGATTTATAAATATAAGGGGGCTTAAAATAACCAAAATACATTAGATTGATAAAGAATATTTACTTCATCTGATATATCTGCAATGTGAAAAAAAAATAATAGGGTATCATATACATGGATCTAAAACTAAAGCCATTCATTTAAAATTCCCCCAAGTTTGTATGACTCACATAAGGGGAATTTTTAATTTTAAATTATTTTTCCCTTCTGATATCAGTGCCAACTCTCCCCGACCCCTTAACACAATTAGCAGCAGACAATGCCACCACTGTTTCCAGGGTAAGGACATAAGCTAGGAACAAGTAATATAACAAAGCTGTTTGTGGCTCTACAGTTAAAGGTTATGTCAGCATTTTCATGATAGAAACCCTGTTCCAGAGGCCAGCAACTCTTCTGGAAAACTCACTCCCCTCAGAAACCTGTTGCAGAGGGTTCCTGCCATGAGATACATTCTTTCATGTGCATGCACATCTGTGTCTGTCTGTGTGTGTTTGTGTGTATATATATATATTTATATATGTTGTGCATGGCTACACAGAGACCATATTTATGCTTGCAGGATGCTCTTAGCTTCAAGTCAAATTCTCTTTCCTCTCTTTTAACATTCAGACACACAATGTGAATTGAAAATTGCAAGATTCATGTCCAGGACTAGAACAGTTCATGGCATTGCGACCTTACTTGATCAAAGAGTTCATACTATACACATACTATACGTCTGCTTTTTGCCTCCCATGATCTGGCTTTTTAAAATGCAACATTTATGAAACTTATCAAAATCTGTAAACAGGGCTATGGAGATGAGCCAACACTACATGAAATTCTTGACACTGAAATCCTTGGTTAGTTATCTTTATCAATGACCTGGAGGAAGAGATGGGGTGCTCTCTCAGAAAACTCGGAGATGACACCAACCTGAAGGAAACAGTTGATCATTTTCTTGCCATTCAGAGGTATCTTGACAAGCAGGAGAAGCAGGCCAAGAGGAACCTTGTAGAAAATCAAGCAGGTCAGATGCAAGTGGGAGACATTAATTGACTGTTGAAGTACAGCACGGCTAGGTAGAAGCCCTGCTGAAACAGACCCCACGTCCTTGTGGCCAGTAGGCTGAACATGAGCCAGCTCTGTGCTCTGCCAGTGCTGGAGGCTAACAGCATCCAGAGCCATATCAAAAGTCCTATAGCCAGTAGATGAAAGGAAGCGATAATTCCCCTTTACTTAGCACTTGTTATATTGCATCTGGAATGCTATGTCCAGTTTTGGGCCCAATAGAGCAAGAAAAATGTTGAAAAACTGGAGTGAGTCCAATGAAGGGCTGCCAAGATGGTCAGCTGGAGCAGGGAAAAAATTTTGTGATGAGGTGAAACAAGCAGTAGAACAGGTTAAACAGAGAGATTTTGCAATCTCTGTACTTGAGGCTTTTAAGACCCATCTAAATAAAGTCCTCAGTGACTGGAGTTAAGTCAGGTGGGCCCTGCCCTGAGCTGGATTAGATTAAGGACTAGTTGCATCCCTGGTTTGATTAAGGCCTCTCGAGCTCCTTTCAATTTAAACGATCCTCTAACTCCACTCTGAAATACAGTGGCGAGACTGGGACTTCACCATCCTGACACAGATAATGGACAAAGCTAGGATGGGGATCTTTGGTTCATGAACACATCTTTCTCATTCTCCTTTCACCCTTCTCTGTAGGCTGTCTGATCATCCTCTCTAATGTGCTGCAAGGTGGCAGACAAAGTGCTAGAGCTATCATGGTCTACCCCTTTGTTAACATAGGCCCTTGACATGGAAATACCACACTTAGTAATATACTCAAGTAACATAACAAAGCTGTTCATAGCTCTACAGTAGTAGAAAAGGAGAGGTTATTTGTCATCCCAACTTTAAACACCTCAGCTTGGTCTCTCTCATTTTCCTCTACTGTCAAGTAAGTGGATCATATCAAGTGCCTGATTTTGTGTTTTTAAATTACTTTGTGGATAATGATCTCTGTCTTTCCATCGACCAGGGAGGGAAAATAGATGGGCAGAGGCACCTTGCCAAATTAGGCTGGGTGCTATGAATCATGTGCAAGTCTTTATCCTTGTTGTCCCACAAATCAGTGCTTACACAGGTTGCAGTTTCACACATGGGTATGTGCCTCTCCTATCTGCTCTATCCACTTAGGGATATATATTTCAGCCTTTTGAACTCTGAGAGCCTTGCAGGCAGCGCTGGCACCCAGACAGTTTCACAAGGAAACTTTGGAAGTGGCATGAGGCAATGGACAATGAGGCAACAGGCACATTTGCCAGCAGAGCACCTGGCTGGTAGGAGTATTCAGTGCAGCACATCTTGAGACTGAGATTGAACCCCCTGATGCAACCACAGAATTACCCAGTTGCTTCACTGTGGCATGACCTGGCCTCGGTAGGCTACAACCTTTGCCATTGTAGCTCACACAGCAGTAGTACACATTTAAAGCAAAAGGACTCATAGAGATGAAAACAATACAGATGGAATTTTCTTCACAGAGCATACAAGAAAACAAGCTTGACTGTCATGACAGGCAATGCTTGCAGTACATCAGCTGTGAAGACTCCTGTTGGCATCACAGACTGAGATTTGAAATGATGAAATAGCTTTGAGACTGTTTACAGCAGGCACCTCCCAAACTTGACCAGTAGCATGGGAAGAAAGAGAGAGATGCTTGTCTGAAAATTAACAAGTGGGTGATGAACATGGGTGTCAGATGTTGGCTGCAGGCAGGAATAAGCCAGTCAACAGTGGAGAGATGACAAGGCGAATATAAGACATGAAAGGCTCTTGAAGTGGAGACAAGTAACACTGGTCTGATGCGATAGAAGAAAGGAGCAAACAAAGACATGTGTGACATGCTGAAAGCAGCAACTGAGGGAAATGAGCTTCCCAGGGACATTTTGAGTGGATGTACACAATTTTATACATAGTGTTCACCAAGCCCACAGAAAATGATGCTGCCTCATTTAATACATGAATGTGTATTAAATGAGGCAGCAATGAATGTGCTAAGTAGATTTACAGAAATTAGTGTCTCTTGAATACATGATGCACAAAGACTCAGCAGATGTAGCCTGAAACTTTGCCTAACTTTTTGGCCAGAAAGCTTTTTATGAGCTCATTCCAAGACTGGATAAAGAAGCCACTATCCCATGTAACATGTGTCAGGCCACATCTAGAATATTGCATTCAGTTTTGGTCCCTACAGCGCCAAAAAAGGCGTGGACAGGCTGGGGAGGGTCCAGAGAAGGGCCATGAAGATGATCGAAGGCCTGGGTAGTCTGACGTGTGAGGGAAGGCTGAGAGAGAAATGGATTTGTTCAGCCTTTAGAAAAAAATAATTAGGGGTGACCTTTTCACAATGTCCCAGTATTTAAAGGATGTCTACAAAGAAGATGAAGACACACCCCCTCCCCACACCTTTTTTTTTTTACAGGGAGTCACAAGGAAAAGGCAAAAGGTAATGGGCGCAAGTTACTCTTGAGGGAGATTCTGATTGGGCACAAGAGGGAAAATTTCCACAGTGAGAACAATCAGCCATTGGAATAATCTCCCCAGGGAAGTGATGGATTCCCCAAGGTTGGGAACTTTCAAGATTTGGCTGGACAGGGTGCTGGGACATCTAGAACTTGCTTTTAGCAAGGAAATTTGCAACAGATGATCCTTGAGTTGTCTTCAATTGGTTTTCCTGGATTCTACAAAAAATACATTACTTTGGCAATGTTCATCTCAGCTACCAGAGATTAGAGAGGCAAAGAGAAAAACCAAACCATAGTGAAGTTCAAATTGTTCATGTATTCCATGAATTAGAACAATTAGAAATAGCTAAATCATTAAGCCATTTTTTTTTAACCAAGTGGAATTAGGTAGTTGATAATTCTTACCACAGACCTGCAATTTTACTTCATTTTTTTGGATGAATTAGTATTTGTCCTGCTTCCAGCATTAGAAGGGCTTTCTCTGAAAAGAACCTATAAGCTAAACATTCTATTCAAAACTTGTTCCTACTTTAACTGAGGACTAGGACAATATTTCTCTGTTGGAACAGAGTCAAGATGCACATATATGTTTTTTATTTTCTTACCATTCACATGGGATAGAACACAGAATAGATATTCTTTTTAAGCAGGCAGCTTTTAAGGAATGACATCTCAATCCTCAGATCTGTGGTTTAACAGCCAGTTTAAAACAAAGCCAAGGATTGTTACTTTGATAAATTGCATACTTTTCATATGAAACAGTTCTGAATTGCAAACATAAATTACATGCCATAATGTGTGTGTATACATATATACCCTCTAAAATTCATAATTGCTATTCTAAGGCCTTTATAGAGGACTAGGATTTTCATGCAGAGGTGTTCACCCTATTACTGGGTTTTGATAACCTGAGAATGGACTGCAACCAAGTTCTATAACAGGGTGTGGATGGGTTAACTCTGCTACTATTGCACCACTTAAGTGCTCAGCAGCTAGAATTACATGCTAGGTCTCCATGGAAGGTGAGGCCACAGGGTCTAACAAGGCACCCTCCCCTTCTGCACTATAAAGTAGGTGAGAAGCTGAGAAAACATGCATGAGTGTCCCACGGGGGGGGGGAGAGAGGTGAGAAGATTCCCTTGAAGACAGCTGCAGTAGGAGCAGAAAGCCAGCCAGGGGATTTGTGAATAATTTGGGACAAGCTGGCAGGGAACTTTTCACCAGAGGGTGTTGCAGGATCCGTGGGGTGGTGGAAACACCTGGGGTGTGCCCTGAGGAACGCTTCCAAGGGGGAGTTCTGCTCCCTCTTGGCCTGGCACCAGTGCCTTGGGCAGAACTAGTTTCACTGGGCTTTACACAGGGATGTGAATTCCACCTTCAGTGCCTGTGTATGGAAGCCACACTAATCCAGTAAAGAGAGAAGAGCTACTCAAGGAGCTGCTGTGGTCTGAAGAATGAAGATCCCTCTTAGCATTGCTTACCATGAGGAGCAGGGACATGGCAGGCTGCTGCGTGATAGCATCAGGAGCAGGGCTTGTAAACAGCTTTGCAGGTTTAAATGGCCCTCAAAACCATCTGCAAGCCAGCCCCGATAGATTTCATTTTACAGAGAGGCAAAGGAATCTTGTGAAGAAGGGGGAGAAAATTAATTTACGGTTCACATACGTATATTTAAAAATAATTTTTTCCTTGACAGTAGTAGAGTGTGAAAACAAAACCTGGAGCAGTGACTGCACTATGTGAGGTGACAATGGACTCATCAGGAGTGTGCCATGACTGTTCAGTATGGATAGGAATTGTCTTGGGAGAGCAGCACTGATGGACAAGGACTTTTTCTGCCAGTGCTACACAGAAGCACATGTGACATAAGAGATGGGCTTGTTTCTGCACTTCCACAACACCACTAATTCTAGCAATAACTGCAATATTGGGGGATTACATTTTCATCCAATACCTAATTCCAGGAGCAAGTACACAAGAATTTGTTTTCAAAGATTAATACATAATCATTGAGGTTTTGCATCTACATAAAAATGACTGACACTATGAATCCTAAAGACTTATGAAACAACAAGAAGACCCTTAACAATATTATTCTTTTAAATCTCCTCATTTTTTTATTCAGACTCATAGCTTTGAAAATGTGGATGTTTCCAGTAGCATATTCACCTGAAAACAGAATTTACTTTAAAAGACAGACTGATAAACATGCAGAAATACATGTTTATAGATGGAACTTCATTTTAATATCCTGTAATCTTTTTCTTTCTATAATACAATAATAATTCTTTTCAGCACGATTACTCATGTACCTTTCCATATTTGTCAGTATTATTTTGGCTGCCAATCTGAGACACTAATGATCTAAAAAGAGTTTTTGCTGGTAGTGAAAAAACCTTTAGTCAGCAGAGAGATAACACACATGTAATGGACTTGCTGCTAATGTAAAAGTCATATACAACTGCCACTTTATCATATGCTGTTTATTTTTTAATATCTGTGCATAACTACAAAAGAACGCATTTCTAAGCCAGTACTGGGATTGCCATCTTTACTGAGACCATGGATTTGAATATCTCTGTTGAGTATAAAATGCAAAGCCAGACAAAATGCAGTTATAAAGCAATGTAAGCCCTTAAGCAATAATAAAAAACAAAGAAACGCACTTGAGATGTTACCCCTCCTTTCTTGCAAAGCAAGCTCATATTTAAGTTCAGATGGACCAGGTTAACAATCACTATTTTTAATGTTAAAATGCCCTGGGGAAGTTATAAACTCACCAAATATGCTGCAAAACTTACTTTATATTGTGTGCAGCTGTACGGCTTCATACCAGTGACCAAACTTCCTAAATGGACCAGTGAAGTAAAAGATGCTCTCCCTTTCCCCCTCACACCCTTCCCCACATCCCCCACAACAATGACTTACTTGTCAAAGGAATTTAATTTATTTCAGTAGTTTGTCAGGCTACTATTCAGTTCTGGCTTTCCCTACCTCTTTCACCCCAGGTTTTTGCATCTGGTAAAGTCAGGATGAAGGGACAGATAAGGTAGGAGAAGTACTAAATATGAATGACACTTTTTCCCTTAGAGCAGCCATCTCTATGAAACATAAAGGTCAGATTTTGACTAATTTTAAATTAGCAATTACACTGCTAAATGTACTGCTGAATGCTGATCGGATTTTATATTCACATTGGAAGTCTTTCCCTAGAACTATCCAGCACGAACAATTCCACAAAACTAGTTATCTAGCTAATTCCCATATTTTTCTTGGTTGGTTATATTTTTTTCATTTTGATAGATCAACCCTGTAAGCCTGCAACATTTCTTTCTTGCCCTAAATGTATTTTCCTGCAAACGCTTCTGTAGCCTGCATTGGAGGTCTTAAAGGAGGAGGTCTGGCTTGTGGATTTGGGTGTTGTGAAGTTAACAAGGAGGCCGTTATGAGAGGGAGCTTTGGCAGGCCATGGCTCATTGGCAGTGATTAATTGACCGACATAGTTTCACATGATCCATTCTGACATCCAGACCAGACCTCACCTAGGAAATCACCAAGTGGATATCGATGCTGCATGGCCAAACTTAGTACCACAAACCCTTTAAGACTATTTTGGGCTTTACTGGCAGAAAATGGCTTCTCTTGAAGCCTCAGCTAGGATAAATGGCCATCAATGAAATAATTACTTAAAAATGGATCTCAGGCTGGATAATATTAGAAAAATAATTCCATGTGGTCAGAGCAATAAGGAAAAACTGTGTCAGGCTGAAATGTCTTTAAGAAAAACAGGCTCAGCAAAACAGCAGACTGAACGCAAATTAGAAAGATAACTGCTATCAACAGTGTAGCCAGGGGAAAATGCTTTCCTCAGTATGGTTTCAAAAACTGTATAACTTTTGACCACTAAAAAAATATAATTATTGTTGCTTTTTTCTTCTTTTTTCAAAAAATTCATGCATTTCCAAAGCTCCCAAGACACCTAGATAAATATAGACAATCACTTTCTGGCTAGGTCCAAAAGAGATGCTTTTAAAAATCATTGGTCCACTTCTGTGCTTCATTAAAGCACAGAAGAAAATTAATTTTGTTACATTACAGTAGACTCATTTTTCATTGTAAAGAGATAGCTTACTTATTCAAGAAGAGCCCTGATTAAAACCAGAGGTTTTTTTAAAAGTTCAACAAGTTTAAATATACTATTAGTGCTTGAACTTGATTTTATTAGAAGTCTTTAAAAATCTTCCCATAAGATACACACATTTGTTAAAAAGAAATCGTGTGTGTTTCATGTACAAGATCAATCTTCTGTCCAGTCCTGTTGGTGAACAAATTCTCAGCATGCTGTTGACAGAGAAGTGAAGGAGAGGGCAACATTACGTCCCAACAAGGCATCCTGTCACTAAGTGATCACTGCTATGGAATGACATAGATAAAGAAATGATGAAATCAATGCAACTATTCCAAGTGTGCCTATGTGAAAACAAGTGGGAGGAGCAGCTACCATAATGTTCAGTGCCTGGCCTTGAGGTAGGATCAGGCTTTCAATCAGATTAGCCAAGGGCCACTAGCACAAAGAAGGTACTTCTCAGATGTGCACTGACTCGATAAGCAGTTTACAGGTAAATAAGGAGGGCAGCATTTGCATCAGCATTAACAGTTTAGCTCAGGGCTGCTCCTAACCTCAAAGTTTAGTCTGTTGGTTCTTTACATTGTAACTATTCCATGATTGGCTCTGTGAAGTATTTATTTATTTAGTTATTTAATTATTTAGAGGGTTAACAAAGCCTACATAGCAACAAACAGACCACAGACCTCAGGTATTCCAGAGAGAAACTTATGGGAATACTGACCATTTTCCTTTGTTCTGCGTTAAAACTGAATCAGCATCACTGGAAATGCTGATTTCCCACTTTCCTTGTTCCTACTCTTGCACTTTCCAGTGCTGTAGTCATACAAAAATGTATTCCTATGGTCCAGAAACCATTTTCTGCTTAGAGTCATTGCTTAATAAAAGCCTATGGATAGAAAATACTTATTTTCTTTAGAATACCTTTTCTTTTAAAGAGCAATATTTCACGGAAATGTATCTGTTTCAGTGAAAACATTCAGGATGGAATTTCTAGTGGGTGTGAGAAAGAGTTCAGCATCAAAATGAACACAAGTCCCAAAGCTCCTCTCCCCTCCCTTAAAATGAAATTGCTGCTGTCTGACTAGCCTTGACTCTGGTGGAGTTCTAATAGGATAATTTCACATTTTTAGAGCTGAAAACATATGTGACAGTCCATTAAACTAGATTTAAAGCTCCTCCTAGAAGGAAAGATAGAACTATCCCAAACTGTAGTCATCATTTTCATGAATTAAAACTCATATAAAACACAAAAAATTATACAAATCCTGTTTGTCTCAAATTAGAAACCAAGCAAAAAAGAGGAGAACAGGCACATATTCAGCCATCCTATAAGCACACCATGTCTATCACAGAAAATCTGAATCCACAAGCAGGCACCGAGGTCACTGAAGTGGGAGTCTATGGAGCCCAGACTCAGGCAAAACACAAATCTGAGGACTTACAGCTCCCTCTAAGGAGATTATTGGCTTTACTTCTAACATTATACCATTTCTGTATTATACATAGATTGACAGTCACCTCTGTGATGTGCAGAGGAAGGAGATTGATCTGGAGGAAGGAGATCGATATGGAGTATAAACAACTATGAAAGCAGGCCAAACAATTAACCCAGTCTATAAAATTTGCAAAGCCAAAAATAACTCGTTTAATTTTATGATGCAAATTCTTCTTCAAATAAAAAACATCCTGTCTTTTGAAACTGAACTTCACAATGATTAGAAATCAAACTAGGATTAGAAGACATTGGAAAAAATTTAAGCAAGAAGGGCAATACTGCCGAGCCAGTGAAATCCCTGTTGAGGGCTACTGTGCAGGCATATGAATGTGTGAGAACTCTGTGCTTAGGCAGTAGCTAATGAAAAAAAGTAATTTATGGAAACTTCTTACATGTTGTAAATAGCACATGCATGTTGCAGCTTGTTATATTTTCGGGATTTCACTGGCTATCCCCCAGCTTATTTAGGCAGAGTGTGAAAAGCAGTGTGCAGAAGAAAGTTACAAGGTCCTTTAGTAAGTAATGGGCATTTTTTCAATTTTTTCCAATGCATACCAAATAAATTGTCTCACTGTGGTGGTACTGAATGTAATAGGCAGTAATGAATAGCCTAGGCTGGTTTTGGGTAGATGCTGTGTTCTTGCCTATCTCCCTGGTGTTAGGCTGCCCCTGCATGACATAGCTGGGGCAGAACAACAAAGGGACACCTTTGCGAGGACCTTGCAGTTCTGGGGGGATGTATCCTGCCTTCTCTGCAATAAAAGTAACCATGAAATCCAACCTACACAAAATAGACAAGTAGGTATAGAGGGCAGGAATGTACCAAGACTCCAGCATAAGAGATCTGTGTTGCAGAAGTTGTGTTCCCTGTGCTCAGCCAGACATGGGACAGGCTCCTTTTGCCATATGCTTGCAGGAATATGAACAGAGTGAAGCGCAGAGTATTTTTTAAAAGTATCTTCCTCTGCCTACCTCTTCCTAGAGGCAGACTTTCTCTACAAAGGTTAAAAAGTGTCTTTACATTTGCAAATATTAAAAGTATTTGATCCTAGACAAGATGCAGCAGAAAATTTTCTGTATCCAGCAGACAATTTCCAACTGATTTCAGTAGAGCTGGATCAGGACTTCACTGATGAGGAGAAAGATAATGATAAGAGGAAAGAGTTGCAATCCTACAGAAGGCTCCTTCTCTATAAGTCAAGCCAGTGACAAGTGTTCCATCTGATGTCTGAAATGATGATCTTTTCATTAAACAAGGTCAAACTAATGTAACATTATTGGTATGACTTTAATATGTTAGAAAAAAAAATCTTACTACAATGGCTTCAATTGTGTATAACAAATATAAACAAAAAGTAGTGGGAAGAGATAGACCCAACAATTTCAGTATAGACTTTAGAGACAGATAACAATCCTTAAAGCTTTGTCAACATTATCTATGAAATCAGAAAACACTAACTCTAGTTTGTTCAGCTTGAATCTAGTAGCAACAAATAATAACCAAAATGTTCCATCTTAGGTACTTTTTTAACATTTGTACAGAAGAAGTATGATATGTGCAGTTACATTTATTTAGGAATTAACCATTCCAAAAACTTGATCCAAGAGCATTTTTCTCCAGTTAGTTATAATAGCTTTTAATTTAAAATACCTACACCAGTTTCTCCTGGGAATTAGTAAAAGTACCTTACTGTGTGGGTAGCAGAGTTCAATCACTACTTCTGCTTGTGTAACATTAGAAAAGTTAATCTGTTGAGGGTTCATGTCTAATATGAATGATTCTAACAGAAAAGTTGAGTTGGACAAATCTTGATAGACTAGCATTTGCCTACAGCAGAAAACACAGTGACTGTTGTAGACAATAATATTAAGTCATAGATCATTACCTGCAATTTGAGTGCTCTTGAGTAGAAAAGACTTTGATAGAGAAACTAGTACAAAACATCTAAACCAATACCATCTGCAAGAAATAAAATTCATCAAGGTGATAGAGAAGATATTCAGAATTCTGCAAAACAATGCAAGCATGCATGCACAGTATCTAGATGGATAACAAAATAAAACACACCTAGATGAACCCAAGAAAATAAAAGAAATATCTATTCCTTGAATAGATAAATCTCAATGTAGTGTGATTAACTTGAGAATGAGAATAGTGTAGATCGAAGGAATTACTACTTCACATAGTAGAAAGAAAAATGAGGAAACTCCAATTTTAGACACTAAACTTACACAATTTCTATTTCTTATCTTTAGGTCTTGATAACCTTTGTTACCTTTATAGCTTTCAACTGTGCCTACCTACAACCTGGAAAATGAATTAGTCATTTTCTAGTCTCTGAATGTTAAATCATACTTTTGTTTATTCTAACCTTCACATGAAAAACTGCTGTTAAAAATGTACAGCCCAATGTTTTACTCTTAACAGGGAAAATGAAAAAAAAAGTGACAGGTAAAATTAAATGTTTCAGATGTTTTCTTTGGAAAGTTACATCTCAACTATTTTGTGGGGGAGGATAAATGAGGCGAGATCATTTTAACATACTACCTCAATAATATATGCAGAGTGCCTCAGGAAATGTAAGAACTGTTGGCCCTATAAATGAAAAATTAAGAGGAAGACAACTATTTAATTCATTAGTCATCTATATTTCTACTTAGAATCATTCAATAACCTGAAGGCTCCAGCTGGCTGAAGATTCCTTGTGATCTCAGAAATCAGGAATACTTAACCAATGTTTTTGAGATAACATTCACTTTATTTTTCACTCAAGACACAGTTGTATAAGTTTTCTGGAATTTTAGAATATGTTAAGATCCATCTGATTTGCTGTTATTTGAAACCTGGAAATATACACAGCAGTTTTATGGGCTAAAAAAACTGCATTCCACTTCCCAGTGTACACCTCTGTTTCCAGCATCCAACCATTTCGAGCAAGTATCTTTCAGAGTAATTTAGGTAAATAACATTTTTTTCTTAATATATAATTCTAATAACAGCTCATTTTCCACTCCATTTTTGGAGTACATTTATCAGTATAAAATACACTATCTTAAGCACACACGTCCACTATTAAAATCTAACAGGCTCCTTGGCAATAGGAACTGCACAAATTACTTCCATGATGGGAAAACACCTTGAACATCTCTTTATGTCTTTCATTTGGCCCTTTGTTCAAGAAATTATTGGTCAAAATACATTTACTTTTTCTAAATTTCAAAGGAGCAGACTGTGATAACTGGTTTTGCAATCAGATATTTCAAATCATCATTGCACGCCTTTTTGTTTTTAAGGAGTTATATTTAGGTCTGAAAGCACAGAACAAATGTTGCCATGACTCTTCCTTTTTTTTTTTTGTTACAATATGCTAGTCAAAAAAACCATCTGAATTAAGCCATATTTGGAGGAGTCTAACATTTTAATGAATCTTGAAAAGAAAAAAAACCACAAACTTTTCAGAGCTTTTAAAACACTAATAATGACTAAAAAAAAATTGATTTGTAATAACCAAATCTTGTAAGAAAGATATGTTCCACCTGGAACTCAAAAGGTAAAATAAAATCATATCACCACAATGAACAATCTTTGTCCTTATTTCTGTTTTTTAAAGATATGTTTATTCAAAAATGTATTGAAAAAAATATTTGAAAATAATTTAGGAATGAGTAAGTGTTGACTACTATGACACATTCAGAATATTTTTTCTAAGTTATAAATAAAATTAAAGATGGATTTAGTGTACCTACTTGTGCTGGAAATCATATAAATTTCTACTTTAACAGCTATATTTATTTTTAACAGCTACAGAGAGCCTTAAGAAATCATGACCATGGTCAAAAGACACATGTGCATCCATAAATTTTTATGCACATTTCATGCCTATGAAACTTAGTACTAGGTGCCTTGTGTGAAAAAAATTAACATGGCTTCAGAGCAGGAAAGGAAAACATATCCAGTGTTGTATTGCAAACAATAAGCTCAATATTCTGTGATGCACTCAGAATAAATCATGGAGACCTGCTAGATCTGGCCCTGCAAAGCTCCATCAGGCACATTCACCCACAGTCCCACTGAAGTTAAGGGCCTGAAATACTCCACAATTTCAGTCTTTTTACAACACACAAGACCAGGAAAAAATATAATCTAAAACAAGTAAATATAATGGCACATTACACAATCATAATCACACAAGATTTACTCCAAAGAGTGGAAGTCAAGAAACAGAACCAAAAACTGGTGACGATCTTCCTAAGGAAAAAGAAGAAGGGCAAATCTTGGGACTTTTAGCACTGTCTTAAAAATGAGAAAAAGACTTATCAGACAGTATTCCTTGGATACTCACTAACCTAACAGATTGGAAATTTGATCACGACCTTGGCCTCCACTGTAATGTCTGTAAAAGAGATTCCTGTCAAGACTCAGGTAGTGGATCTCCTGTTGACTTTTCTAGCATCTTGCTTTTTGAGTGAACAAAGAGCACAGAGATATTTTATACACTGTAAATTCAGATGATCTTTCACCCTCTCTCCCCTCTGTTTTAAATATGATTGTTCATGTACAATTTCTCTGGGTTTTGCCATAAATGTGATTTGATCCTTGGTACAAGATCAGATTTTTTTCCCTCCTGTTTCAAATCTGTTTGTATTTATTGTACATTATGGGGGAATGGGAAAGTTAGGTTTGAAACAATTTTTCTTTCAGAAACTTGACATCAGCTGTTACATGCTTTTTAACAGCTTTCATACTAAGCTGTGGTTTTAACAAACTTTTGAGTGATTATTATTTGAATAATGCCTACATTTAGGACTGTTTTTTCATGTTTTAAAACTTGGAGCAAATCACACTAGCACTTACTTGTTACTTTTATTAATGCACAACCCTGTTTTCGGTGCAGTTCTGTGCTGCTTCTTACCCTGCTACTCCACATATGTGGTTTTTTCCCACTTCATTCGTATCCTTTCTGCACATTTTGCATGCTCCTTTTTTTGCATTCTCTTTTATTTTCGCGCCAGTCAGCTTTGGCAAAACTGACAGTGAATGAATGAAAGTGTTGTGAATCATACCTAAAAGCACCTGGTAAAGGTTTATTTTATGGCATCAAATAAAAATGCTGAAAAATACCTGTCAAACGATATTTTTTTTAAACTAGTAAACCAGCAGCTTGAAATGCTTGAAATGCAGAAAAGAAAAAAAAAACAAAAAAAGAGGTGTAAATTTACAAGAAGGTAGGCAACGGTGATAAAAAGTTATTTTGCAGAAGTTAAAAAAGGGGAACAAGATTAAATGACATTAAAAAATATCCAAGTCTTCATTTGATTATCTTTAATCTAATTATAAAAAGGAGCTGCTTAGCTCCCTGCAAAACAAGGAGACCTTAGATGGTTTAAGCAGAAAAAACAGAGGCTAGCGCAGCAAAAATAGTGCTAAATTAAAGCACTTGGAGGCCAAGGGCTTTGAACCTGGGTTTAAGCAGTCATTCCAACCTTGTGAGGCAGGGACTACAGAAGTTTGGGCTCCTGCTAACAGAGCCCTCATTGTTTCACCAGGCAGCTAGAAAAATGCTGCTTTATATCTCCTCACACCACAAGCCCAGCACACACAGCCTAGGAGGAGAAGGAGTCTGAGGGTGTGCTATCCATTGAAAAGCCATTTTTCCGCTATAAACTACCCCATGCTCCAAGCCCTGGCTCGCCAATGGCGCTAGCGGGATGTTATGATGGTGCATAATTTATAACTGGAAATTTCTGATTTATGTGGGATTTGGGGCATTTGTGTGCCCACCCTCCCAACCTTTCCCTCCTTCACTCAGCTCTGGGCACGTCAAGGTGAAACCTTCAAACTGCAGAGCCAAGGTATCCGCTGAGCTCGTGGATAAACACTGCATAGTTGAAAGTTCAGTTATTCCACACCTGTTTAATATGTTTATTCAGTAATTAAAGATTAATGCTTATTCCAGACCAGATAAATATATACTGTACACATGCTTGCATTCTGCAAGGGACAAAGATTTAACTGTATTGGGCTACTTCAGGGTACTAAAACATGCATTTTTAAAAAGCCTAAGCCATGTCGCATTCAGGCTGTGCTATAAATTACAATACATACATTGGTAAAAGATGCTAACACTAAGTCAGTTGGAAGAATTACCAAAGACAGCTTAGAGACAGGTCACTATTTATTTGTATGGTTCATAATTATGGCTATTTGCAGAGACAGCTATGGTTCATTGCTATTCTGCAGCAAACTCAACTGAAGGCATTCGTGATGATGTTTGCATGATTTACACTTGCTGAACCTGTAATGAAATGTATTAAGCTGAAGTGCCCCAAAATATTTTATCTATATATATGTACACATATATAGATAATATGTATTTGTATTTATAATTATATATATGTACATATATATATAGCTACAGATGAAAATATTCTTCATATGTATATACACAGAGACAAATTATATGTATGTACACACATATAAATTATAAACTCTGTAATAAGCTTTCCATATGCAAAAATATACATAAAATGAGACCTCAGTGGATGCATCGTCAAAGCAGTACTTTCATAATGTTTGAAACTGACTCTTCCTTTAAAAATGTCCAGTTTAATAAATAGATGTAGCATAATGAATCTCACCTAATTTTTTTTTTTAATTCATAAGAGAATGGAGATAGTCTGCTAGCATCCTGTTACATTTTAAGGGAAGCTCTACATATGCCTCTCATATGGTTCTTTTGAAAAAGATATATTTTCCTGGTTCCAAACTCATTGTGTAGGTTGGAAGCAACATCTTTACAGTCATAGAGGACCATGGGAATAGCTGAATCGTGTCTGTCTGCTGAATTCATACCAATTATGCAAATTCTATAATTTCAATTACTTGAGGTAATCAAATGCAATTTACTTAACTCTGCTTCATAGGTTTATAAACAGTTCATAGGTTTATAAACAGAAGCATATGAATAGTAGGAGATTTTAATTGTATCATTTGGGACGTTATGGTGCTTCACTAAACCTATAAAGCTGGCAAACTAGTATGCTTGCTGTGCTGAAACAAAACCACTGCTAAAGAATGCATCATTAAAATATATTTCAGGTGGTTTTATTATTTGTAGCTCCAAATCAGAACAGCAACTTATGATGCTCTTAAGGTTCAATCAAGAGGTCTTATGCAGGACTTAAAGAATATACTTCCATGAAATTATCAGTCTGTTTAATGCATGCTCTGTGTTGGATTCTGTTTTGCACAGGTAACATTTTCAGTCTTTTTTAAGAAGGAGGGTTCAGCCAGTAGCAACCTTTTTGAAGCTTTTACTCACTGCATGATTCGACCTTGCTCTGTTTCAGTAGGGGCAGAAAGCTCTCTACACCTGAATGGGGAATGAGGCAAGACATGCACGGGGGAAGAACAACTTCCAGCAAAGGGCCCTTGGCCCACTCACAGCCAGCAGCACAGAAAAGGGTCTGGACAACTGGCACATAGCAAAGGTCTTCCAAGTCTGTTTTTTAAAATTGTTTTTGCATATACATGCTGATGCCTAACACACTGATGCAGTTCTTTTCACAGAAGCTGTATACATCTTGCTTTGTCTAGCACTTCCTAGGTGACATGTTCAACAACTCAGAAAGAGGACAATATGTGTATTTCTGACTGGTAATCTTGCCCCCTTTCTCAGAAAAAAAGAAAAAAAAAAAATAGAACTACTCTCAGCTTTAAGAAAATACACCCCAAACTGTAGCGGTATACATTTTGCAGGCAGCATGTGCAGCCAAGCACAGTGGTCCTTCTTGGAACCATCAAGGTAAATATGAGAATAAAATTCATTAAATGCAAGCCACAAAACCAAAAATTAAAATCCAAACAGCAGAATTATTTAATGTTCCTGACTTCTGAAATGAAGAGTTTCCTTCCATCACTTCCACAATGCAGCAGGCAGAAGGGAAAGCAAACAGAAAGGAATTATATATGACAAAAGTCCTGAACCATTCTTGTCTTTCACAATGTGCTTAGAACAGCACAGAACATCATTAACCAGGCACAAACAAAAGGTGCTGCAGATTCAAGTCTCAAATCAAAGTTTTAATCCACAGAATCACAGGTTTGGTTTAAAGGACATCCAGGACTCTGCTCAAAGCAGAAAAATGTCAAAGTTAATCCAATGTCTTGGTAAAAGCATTTTATCTGGAATAATCTGGTTATTCAAATATTATTCTGGCCAAGCACCACTAGATATCTTCACAGAAAACAGAACTGTAGAGTCATACTGTACTATGTTTCCACATTGAAACAGAATGGCAAAGACATTTTTGCCATATTTTAGCAAAAATGAGACTTGATAGCTCTCTAAATTGTGTTTGATGCAATTAGTTTGTATGGAATTAGTGGGAGGATTTGTTTTGTTTGGGGTTTTGGTGTGTTTTTTGTTTGTTTGTTTTGTCTCTGGTAGTATTCGGACTGTGGAAATAAAAAGCCTAAATAAAGAATGAGTTCCAGTGAGTTTGTCATAGAGCACACAATTGTATGGGGTATGTACAGTAGAGGCAGACGTAAATAGAGAAAGCACATGAAAAAGTCTTCAAAGTTCTTCACTTTTGGATACATTTGGATGCCAAAACTGTGATTTCCTATGGAAAAGTATCTCTAATTTAATTCTTCAGCCTCAGGGAGATTTTATTTTTCAGAGCATAACAGATCAAACTTTTAAGTATTTCGTTGAAGGCACACAGGTGAAAACTACACATGTATGTGTCTTAAGGTGGAATATGTGACTAGCAACCAGTCACTGTTGATTTTATAAATCTTCAAAAAATACAAAAAATTCAATTGTAGAACACATAGTTCAGAACTGGAGCACATTCTTTATCAGTATACCATTAGAATACCATAGAAATGTCTCTACCAATCGAACTACTGAGATTTAATTATAAAGGGAAAACACAAGGCACAGCACAAAATGACACTGAAATCCATCCCATGCTATATTCCCCATTAATTCACTTGGTACTACTGTTGGCCAGGGCACAGAGGACATGAAGGGACCAACCTAGTCCTGTTAAGCTAAAAAACTGACAGAAAACGTTAAATCAAACAGATATCTCTATATTGCTAGATATATTCATCTTCTCCACCCTGGGCAAATGCCTGCTATCTTGCCTCATCTGCAGTCAGCTACACTGGATTAAGCAGAAACCTGAGGTTTAAACAGAGAGAGCACTCCTCACGCTAGAGAGGTAATTTGAACAGGCGTTTAATTACTGCAGCCATCCAAACAGCAGTGAGGTAAAATGTGCTCTCAAGGGGGGAGAGAAGCAACAAGCCAATGCCTCCAAACATGTGAAGGAGTCAAGTCTGAAGCAGCTGAGAGCTGTTTGTGACTTTCTTGTTTCAGTCCTTTAGACATTCTGGCATTTTTACTGCCTGTTATCCCAGTGGTAATATGTAAGCATGCAAATAGATTAAATTGAGAAGGGGGGCACACAGAAAGGAGCAGAATTGCAGTAACTGATAAATATCAGTAATTTTCTAATAAGAGAAAAGTTTCTAGAAGTTTATAAGTAAGCAAAAAAAGTGTCAAGACAATATTCTGATGGAAAGTCTAAAGGGAAGTCTAATATTAGTAAGAGCAGGCATTCAAAAATTGATGCTTTAAGCTACTCTATCCTGCTAATTTGAAATAATGAATATACATTAGGGATTTTAAATTTTTCTTCTTGTTTTTTTGCTTTCAGGTTTTACTCCATAACCCCAAAGGCAAAAATCTGCCCCTTTTATCTTCCAAATGGCAATTCAGATTTTCATGAAATCATTTGACTCCAGGGCTGAGGTTTTAAGAAAAACAAGAAAATCTAAACACTCCCTGAACTACTGAGAAAAATTAAAAAAGCTGAAAATGATAGGCTTTGGCTAAAAATGTCTGTCCTTTAGAACCAGGCCTTACCATCAATCTCACAAATTTTTATGCAACAAGGATAGACCAGTTTCCTGTCAAAATTACAGGATTTGGATGTATTGCTTTGCAAAGGTGAACCAGCTAGAATATCCACCATGGTTGTGTTTATTTACTTGCATAGCTAATGAAATTCTGGAAAATTATTTTGTAAACATAAGCAAGTTTGGAATGCCTGAAAGCGGGCATTTTGCCAAAATAATGATAACAATAATAATAATAAAATTAAAAGCAAAGCCTCAAAAAAACCCAGAGGAATGAGAAGAATTTTTGTTCTAACTGACTTCATGGGTCCCTGCATTTCACTCTCACAGGAGTTCATTGACAGTGAGCAGAAAACTATTTTCACTATTCTCCTCAATTCAATATCTGAAACACTGCCTCAGTTTCTTTAAGCAGAAGTTGCCATATGTCTCTCAGTCAAACAGTGCCAGGCCCAAGGTAAAAACACAAGTAAGGCAGTCACTGTAAAATACCCATTAGGTGTCATCAGAGCTGCCTGGAGCCTTATCTCAAAATAACACTAAGTTCCCAAAGCTGTCAAAAACTAGATAAAAGCAGAGACAAAAGATTTTCAGATAGATTCTCTGAGCCCTTGTGCATAAAACCAAACAAAACACCTTTCCCAATTTTCCACAGGAAATAGATAAAAGGCACAGTGAAACAGCCAGCAGTCCTGTGGGCTCAGCAGCTTTCCCAGGAACGCCAAAGACAGAGGCACAAGTGTCTGTGGCATTTGATTGAGACTGGAGGATAGAACCTCTCACTTCATGACATGCAGTGAGGAGCACAAACACCAGCTCATTAATCAAGCCAGAGCCTGATGAGCATTGGCCTCTTTTGCATACTGATTATAATTCTTATTCTTGTCGAGACTGATAGGCACAACCCACCAACACCTTTTCCTTTTGATGAAAGAACACATCAGATTAATGTCTCACCCAACCATCCAGAAAACACCTACATGATAGGAGATGCGAAAAGATAAAGAACTGTAGGCAAACCCCCGGCTTGGAAAGCTTTTGCTAGTTGGCTTTGGGAGAAAGCACAACTCATTTAGAAGGAGCCATGGGAACCACCAGGTTGTTCAGCAGATGCAGCTGAAGGAGAGTCTTCTCTCTCATGAAGCAACTGCAGTGGGCCCTGCTGAATTAACATGACCCTAAACACAAGTGACTGCCAAGCTGGGAACCAGTTTAACAGCACCAATACCTCGAAGTTCAAATAGGAGGAATGCAATAGCAGGGTCACTGCAGGAACAGGCTTGTAAGGGACTGGTAAGGTTTATTAAACACCACTCATCACTCTTCGTTTTGCACAATTGTGGGAAAAGAACATTTTATAGCACAATGATCCAGTCTACATCAGAATTGAAATGTGCAAGACAAGTCCTGTCTCTTGGAAAGAAATCACCCTGTAGCTGTGAGAGAAACCACATTTGCTTCTTTGGCAAAATACTGGTGACTCTCCTCCCACACAGAAGTCAGACAGGACTCCTATTTAACTGAAGATGCCAAGAATGCATTACTCTTTCTCTCTCTCCCTCTCTCTCTCTCTCTCTCTCTCTCTCTCTCTCTCTCTCTCTCTCTCTCTCTCTCTCTCTCTCTCTCTATATATATATATATATATATATATATATATATGTCACTATTCTCTACCTCTAACATTACATGTGCACAACCACTTGTAACAGCACCGTGCTTGTGCTTATAGATTAAGAAGCCCAGCTCCTGACAGGCACGGGTATGGGAATGCACTACCTGAAACACACAATCAGAACTAAGATTGAGCGTCAGAAAACATATGTCCTACATATCTGGATAAACTGTAAAGAAAGCAATCAAATTTATTAAAAAAACCCACAATGATATTTCAGAAGCTACACAGTGTTTGCTGAGAGGATACTCCAGATTTCATTAGAGGACACAGGATATTTTCAGTAACTAGCAAACAGTTACCTCCTTTTCTTCACAATTAGTCCTACACAAATTGAAATAAATATATTCTACTATAAAATATTACTTGGTTGTTAACTAACTATTCAAGAACAAAGTTCCAATCTTGTTTTATAAGGAAGAAATTATAACAATTTTCATTGTACCACAGGAGGTGAGATGTAGGGTTTTTTTTTCTTTTTGTTACCTGCTGCCCTGTCAGGCCTTATTATTTTCACAAAGATCTGACAATCGTGGGGTCATACTTGTTGGCTGCTTGTGACAACATTCAAAAGGGGCACTATATATCACTGAAACAGCTCACAAACTGGCTAGTCACATTATTTATTATGAGCCACACATGTGACAAACTATTTAACTCAGTGACTCCTAATAAGTCAAAGAGCAAGCAATTAGCTAACACACTATGAGGGCTGCTTGTGGCAATTTATAGATGCTCTCAAGCTGTCACAGCACTTCAAAGTGCCATTGGTGGGGGGAACCCCTAATGACTCACTTGATACGACAAGCAATACACAGCACACACAGCAGCGATGAAATTGGCAGCCAGTTCTGTTCCTTGAAACTTCTTCCCTTTCCCCAACAGCTGTTTACATGTTTGTAGTTTGCACTTGTCTCCTGCAAGCTGTTCATGCTGGAAATGTGGAGAGGGAGGCACTGTGCTCCTCTGCAACAGAGCAAGAGCTGTTCAAGGCTGCTCTCTGGGTACGTCCTCAGCTCTGCAGGAAGCTCGGAGAGCTGTATGGCTGGGAGACACACTGCAGGCAAAATCTGCTGGTTGCACAAAATTTCCAGCTCACTACTGGAATAAACTGAACCTCACAGAAGTTGGGATCCTTTTCCAGTTAGTTGGGATTACTTTTTGTAATAAGTATTCTAATTTATACTAAACCAAACAAGGACACTTGTAGGACATCTGAACAAAATGACTTCCAGATCTTTCAACTTCAATCATTCTGTGAAAGTAAAAATTATCACTTTGGATTCACTCAAAAACTGGGAAAGATCCAAGATTTAGAGTTCAGACCAGTTTCTCAAGCTTAGTTCTTGGCTTTCTGTATTGAATTACAGTAACTGTAATTATCTTGCATTTTCTTCTTTGCACCTCACTTAAAAAATGTATGTTCTGTCTGCTGAGTCCCCTTTTGAATTTCTAGTGCCACTTAGTTAACCAGCCTCCCAGCTGGAGGCACCTTGGTGAGTTATGGACAAAGGCTGAATCAAAGATCTCGTAGGATAAATCAATTCAGGGTGCTCCTGTTCAGTGACAGTGTATGAGGAGCACAGGAACAAAAAATAATGTGGCAGCATCAGGCAAAAAATGTGGTGATGATTAGCAGATACTCCATGTTGGAGAGTGGGAAGGTAAGGAGAGGTGAAAAAAGGAACTCAGGAAGGGGGCGATGAAATTGTTAGTTTTCAGAAACCCCAGGTGATAAAACAAAGGTTGGAGAGGAGAAAGATACAGCTTGAAATCACTGTTACCCTAAACAGAAGTCACTGTTACCCTAAATATTGTACCTGCAATGATGAGAGCATGACAAAGCAGTGCCTGGTGAGAGACAATAATTATTCAATGGGAATGAATAGCTGACTGTGAGAAAACACAACACGCTGCCACAGTTGGATGTGACTGTCCTATTTCAGAGGGTAAAAAAAGCAGATGTCAGACCTGCTTTCAAAAGCAGTCACTCCAAGCCATCCAAGCAAAGCCTCCCCCACACAAGACATGTAGCAGGAGCAATTAAACCTCCCTCTACCACACACATTCCTTTTAAAAATGCAAAGCGTCATTGACTGTGCTTTAGCATTCCTCAGCAGCCACAGCTGTATTATAGCAACTCTGTTATTCCAGATAGCTTGAGGGGAAAGTACCTGCACAGAGGAGTGTTAACCTCTGCCTTTAATTGCACGGTGACATCATCCATGAGATTTAACTTGCACTTTTGACATAACATCAGCTTTTCAGTGCAAAAGCTTAATTTAGTATACCATGCAAAAGTGTTGAAATCCTCTTCGTACAGAAATCAACAAAGTATTTAACAGGGAGAATGCAACTCTAAAAACATAAGGAAATGTTTTATCTATCAGAAAAGTTTTATATTTCCAAATTCCTGAATTTGTATATAGGTAGGAATACTTTTATGAATAAATTAGTGCAAGAATGTGTTTTCCAGAAGTATTTGTGCTTCCCACTGACTTAGGAAGAAAAAGCAAGACATTTAAATCTTCATATAGTGTTCATATATTACAATATAACAAACTGTAAATTATATGAAGGGGAATTGGTTTTGGTTATGGTTTTCTTTTTTTCTTTTTTTTTGGCCAGTGTTTACTAGAGTCCTTAACTACCTGACATTTCATCATTCTTTTGGCACCTTGTCTTTTTTCTTTTTCTTTTTTTTTTTTTTTTTTGATTTTGGTATCAATTAGTCTTTGTCAAGGTTTGCTTTTCATCCCATGCATCTATGCCACACTGCTGAGCTTTTCAGAAGTTTCAAATAGAACTATCTGCACACTGTGACAAAGATCATTTTACTGCATTAATGTAATAACTCATCAATCAAATTTTAGATATGGAGGTATTACTTATTTTGTTATTCTAACTTACAAAAACTGTTATACTCTTGAGGGAAAAGTATTTCTAGACAAACCATGTTTGGGTAGGGGGGAGGCTCCAGCTTATATTAGGCATTAGAACAGCAAAGTAGAAAAGAGGTAAGAGAGTGTTTGTCAAAGTAGCACTTCTAGAACTGATGAGTTATCGATTTCACTGTCTGGCCAAAAGCCACTGGTGGCAGAATATGGATTTCATATGCTGCAGGACATGAATAGAGTTGTGATTTTTGTTGTCACTCTCGGGATTTTTGGTGCTTTCCTTAGAGCTATTCCTGCCAGGGTCATGAGATTGCAGAGGCCTCTCAGCTTTCCTTTTAAAAGATATAAAAATAAAACAAAAAATTATGAAAGTCTCTCTAGTTTCAAGGGAAAATTTAGAAGCATAACTTGAGTATTCCCTGAAAGTGCCAAAATCCAAAAAGGCAAATAAATCAACACTTACTCTTTTTAGGTTAAATAAATCATGAGGCTTTGTTTTAATCTTCTCATTTTGAAGATCCACTTCACTTTCCATTTATTTATTTATTTAAACACTGGGGAAGAAGCCATGGTGAATGTAACAAATCATAATATGGTGGGTAACCTCATTCTCCTCACAGGTACTTTTCATCCACCCAACAATTTCCAGTGAGAGTCACAAAATTTAGTCATACTTTAAAATACCTTCTCTTGAATCATCATGACTGCTTTTTCCCAACATCTGATCTCCTAGTAATCAAGGAAAACAAACAGCCTCCTTTTGCAATCCATTTCTAATCTGTGGAGAAAAGGACTAATAGTACAATGGCTCCTATTCAGTAACAGTCAAAATATTATTCAAACACTAAGCACTAAGGCAGAAATCCTTCAGGCTCTCCTGTTTTCTTACAAAGAGCCCCAACTTTGGCAAATGCATGTAAAGTGCATTTCTGAGGTGAGCAAAGTTAACCTCTGAACTTTGCCTTTAGATGCTCATACTTTAAAAGCAAAACATAGTAATTTTAGAAAAGTGAGCTGAAAACCCCAGGATTTGAAGGGAAGGGTAGATGGCTACATCCAGGTAGAAGAGATTATATTCTACATAGATAATCACTACATTCTTACTTTACCCTTTATATTTTGCCACTTCTATTTTGCAGACATAAGATTGTGTCCATGGCAATTTATTAGCACCTGTAACACAGGTTTATCCTCTGAACTAATATTTAGGGTACGGATTAAAACCTGTCACTAAACGAGATTGGCTGAAGCCTTTTAGCCGAGGTGCAGGGCTCAGGTTTTCAGTGATGAGAGCCTTGGCTGTGAGATTTGCAACTGGCAACTAAAAGCCACTAGAATTAAAGAAAATTGTGCCATACGTTTGGTTTAATCTTCTGAAATAAGCTTTCAACAAATGTTATAAGAGCACATTTCCCAATTAATACATGAATAAGGACAGCTTTAGGTCTCCTCTCTGCAATTAAAACATTCCATTTTGCTAGTTGTGCTTTAAGGAGAATCACTCACTGTAGTTAGTGAGCTCTTCCTCATGGAACAAGTGCCTACATCTTCCACCTTTGGAAGCAAGGAACAAGCCCTTCAGACATGTCTGAAAGTACAGCCTTTCTCTGTCCTATCAAAACTTGTCATCCTCTCATGAATGCAATTAGTTCTTGGTTACTTATATTATTTTCTTTCCTCTGACCAGGATTTTTTCCTAAAGTAAATTTCTTCCTTCCCCCACTCCACCACATACTTTATCCCATTTTCCCTCAGGCATGTTTTAAAAAATGGCTGGTTCTGACTGCTAACAGCATCTCACAAATCCCCATCTGTTTGTTCCTTCTCAGCTCCATTATTCAGATCAGATTGAGTCTTCATCTTTCAGTAGCTCTCTCGATATTCTTCGCGCCACACGTTCCTGAAGTGCAATGTCTTTATTTAATGCCTACTGATCTCCTTTCCACACTGCTATATTTCTTAGCCTGTCTCAAATTACCACACTGGTATGTTCACTGGATATTTGCTGTAGCAAGATGCCATGTGCATAAAGAACACACATACCTTGAAAATCACAGTAAAAAGACACAAAAGGCATGTGGAACGCATAGTTAAATGATGTAAAGGATAGTATCTGGTCAAATTCATAGCACATTCAACTTCATGAACTAATCCTGAGAACTTCAAAATCCTTAGCACTACCTAAAAAGCAATTCTCCTGCTTTGCAGTGATAGACAGCAATTCAGCAAATTAAAAGGGCAAAATATTAGCCACTCTGCTTGACACAGACAGCTTTCAGGCCAAACGAGGTCAGTGGTTAGGCAGATGGCCCACATTTGAACGGGTCAGCTAACTTCCAGCTAAATGCATCATAGAGCCATGTTCTCTCTCCCATCAGATACGGCTGCTTTGCTACCTTCTTCCAAATATTCCAGCATAGTCAGCCTCAGAAATCATTAGCTCTGCTACCTCAATGCTGTGCAGAAACCAGTCAGCCTAAACTACAGTAGAATAATGTTGAGTGCCTGTACAGGAGTTTATTAGCCCAGATAGCGCAGAGACTGCATCTCATTTGTGAGGAGAATTCTTGGTGAATGCAACTGTCTGCAAGGACACCCTGCTTACCAGAAGTCGTTGCTGAAATGTACTGCTGCACAGAGTAATCTGGGGTTTGAATGGGTGCTGCAGACAAGCTTGCAGAGAACATTGCATGAAGTTGCTAAAGAAACTTCCAAGTGTTTAGTTCGAGCAGCCCAGCAAGAACAACAACTGCCCGAAATCAAAGCACACAGAAATCACCAACAAACTTAAAAGGCAAACAGAACCCATATGCAACACTCCTGCATTGTTAGGTTTTGGAGGTTTTTTCCTTCTTCAACAGCTTTGGGTAGAAAGGAGAATATTATCTTCGTAAGAAATCCTGCCAGGTCAAACTGAAATCTGAGGATTCATATTACACCATATGATCAAGAGCATCTGCTTTCATCTCAGGCACAGCAGGGACGAGGCAAGAATCATCATTCAAGATTTGAAAAAAGAATGAGCAGCAAGTGTTGGCGCAGCGAGTACTCTAGTGGGAACGGAAACAGAGCAGAACTAGCAAATATTGTTTTGCTTGTTTGCTTTCCTGCTTGCTTTCTTAATAAAAGAACCTGCAGTGTTTGTCTGTGTGTGTCTAAGTGCATGCATGCAAAATTATGTAGAGCAGAATGGATTATTTAGAGAGAGGTTTAGAGACAGGTTATTTAGCTCTATCAAATAAACCCTATTCAAACCTAGGCTTTGAACACTGAATTTTTTTAATGTATGGTAAATATGTCCACAAAGAACAGCCGATTTGCCTAATAATGCCTGATTGGCTTCAGCTGTATTTAAAAAACACACAACTGAAAAAAACCAAAGCTAACCTTCCATAAAACCTTAGGTTTGACTTCTTGTGCTCCAGGACATAAATGAAACTCTAAAACAGGGAAAGAGGAAGAAATTTTCTCCATGACGCATTTATTCCACAACTGCCCACTCCAAGTTTCTTGTCCTCGGTAGGCACGGTGAGCTGGCAGCCCTGGACTGAGGAACGGCTGGGTTGGGCTGTTACAGCAAATCCTATATTTAAATGTACAAGTGTTTGTCCCTTCAGTAGTCTGGGTCAGACCTGCTGTACTCAGCAATGCAAAGAAACTTTTAATTTTGCTCTGACTTTAAAGAACGTGAGCACGCGCATGCGGGTGAGAAGGATTTGTACCACACTTTACAGCAGTTTGCGGAGAAGATTAACTAGATTTGTCCCTGCTGAAAGGATTATATAAAGATTAAAACATTCACAGTAGAGAAAAGCATGTAATACATGAGGGTAATTTACACTAAACCCATTATTAAGGAGATGAACACATTTAATTAAAAAATAAAAAGACAGGACAAAACCTGAGTCATGAAGAAGTGAGATGGTACCCCTTTAAATAAGGACAGCCTTCAAATAAAGCTGCGGTAGAAGTTATTTCTTCACCAAAGTGGCATTTTTGCCAACAAGACTCTTGGCAGCCTTCAAGGGTCGACACTAGCACAATTGACCAAATATGGTTGGGAATTTGAGAACATTGAAGATATTAGCATTTGTTCCTGAGTCTAACATAACACAGTCCAGTCTTGCCACCAGAGCCTATAACTATTAAGTGATAACTTAAGCATTGGAATGCAAATAATCCACTGGTTCACATTAGAGTCATTTCCATTTGTTGATGTTCCCAGTCCCCTCCAAATCCTGGCAGTACCTTATTTGACTTCTGAGGGGAGCAATCCACAGGAAACATACTAAAAAGAGGCTAAATTACAAGAGCAGAAGTCGATGGTGGTTTACTTGCAGAGAAGGGAAAAAAAGATGATACATTAAACTACACTGTCCAGAGTTACTTGACCTCAAACTGATTGCTGTTAAATTGCTTGAATTGACGTTAGTCATTTACCTACTGGCAGCTACTCAAGATTTATCTTTACAGGCTACAAGGTTTCATCATTTGTCCTTAAACTCCCTGCCAAATGTTAACTTTCAAAATACTGGTTTAACTGTGAAGTGTGGGGAAGCTTTGCTGAAGCCAATGAAAAATGAATGCAAGTACAAGATAAAAGACTAAACACTTAAATTATTTGGCACCTCTCCTCTGCGAAGCTAAAAGGATGCTCTGAATACTTAATGGATAAAGTAGGATAGCACAATAACTTTTAAGGAACAGTCTGTGATCTGAAGTTGCCTAAACTAGAAATGTTATAATGGGCATCTGTGTTGGAAAAATAATAAGGTTCTATAATTTATTAGAATATACTAAACAAAAATTAAATTATGGTGGAGATAAGTTTTATGCTACAGAGATAAGTGCTATTACTTCTCATTTTAAAGGGAAACAAGAAAAGTCACACCAGGGAAAAATGAAGTCCTCCCACACTTTTAACTACACCTTTATCTAGCACATATATCAGTTTTATGTGTCCACACATCCCAGCAAAGAATCACGACTTTTAGTTTAAATCTGCATTCAGGCAGATATAAGAAACAGGAAGATCAGCAGCAAAAAAGCACCCCATAAATAGTACCCAAAACATGGATTTCAACAGGCTCTGTAGTTGTCATCAGGGTATTTTTTATTGGGGTAAAAATATTATAAAATGACAGTGACCTTACTGAAAACCTGTTGTGCTCTCTCCAACATTATATTTTTATGGAGAGTGAGCAGCTGCAGGAGGATTCAGCACTTTGCTGGACTGTATCCTGAAGATATGCCCGAGAGACCATCAAATTATTCCTCTAATACTCTTCACAGCTGACTTTATTTCTTTCTTATTGGGGCCAATAAGTGATGAATACAAAGATAAAATGCAAGTAAAGTGTCAGACACTGAACTCTGTTGAAACAACCTCCACACCAGCCTGAGCTCTCTGTCCCATAATCCAGTCAAGTGCAGCATTAACCAGAGGGATGGCATTAAAGCCAGCCCATGGCAGAGCACCTTAGCTGAACTATTCCTGAAGAGCCCAAAATTATAAATATCTTCATAGTTTGATGTATTTCCTGAGCCAGTGCTCCCTGCAGAGCTTAACAGCTAGGATAAATCTCCATACCCAAAAGAGGTACAAGGGCACCTTTTCTAGGACCAACAAAAAAGGTTTTGTCTCAGAAAAAACATCAATTTTTTTCAGATATGTGCCATATAATAGACCCAATTATTTACTACGCTATTCCCCAGAGCACCTAAACCAAAGAAAAACTGAAAATCCTGAAGCTAACATTTAAATTATCAGACACATCAGTCTCTAAAGATGTTCTACTGGATGTTAGAAAACCAGAGTCTGCCTGGAAAATGTTTGGCCTATGTCTTTCCCCCTAATTTCATTTAAAAGTAAATTAAAAAAGAAAGCATTTTTCAAGAGCAACCTGTTACTCTAGGCACCTCAGTTCCCAAATGCTCCAACTTCAGGTACTGAAAAAGGACTTCATTTCCTGAACTGAATGGTCCTCACATTTTGAACAGGCAGTTTGTGCACCAAAATGGCAGCATTCAAGATTTAGAGCACCAATCTCTTTAATGAATACAAATACAATTTAGGAAATTGTTACATTTATGTTCTGAGTAGAGGAAACTAGGTATATTCCTGCTCCTTCTTAAGATTACTGTATATTAACATCTGTGCTGACAAATTCCAAGCTCAGCAAAGGGATTGTCACAACTTCTATGGACATCCAATGACTTAAAAAAAAAAAAAATCATTGCGTCTGTAAAGACAACAGAGCTCTTTAGGGCTCAAATACTCTATACAATTTTTAATATATGGGATGCTGAATGAAAAAGCTCAAACATGAAAGGTGTCCTGAAATTACAGCTGCTGTACTTTCCCAAAAGCAACATTTCAACAAACTTCAGTTGAGTTTCCAAGTAAGCTACGAATGCCAGCAATGACTTAGATTCATTTATATCAGATGGCACTATGCAGATGAAACTATAACTTTTGGTGTAGAAATACCACTGCAACATGAAGCAAAAGTATTTGAACAGGCATTAAAAAAGAACTGTTAAAAAAAAAAGTGATCTGGGTATACTTTCACACTTAATAAATAATGTTTTATAAAAACCCTGAGATTTTTGTAAAGCTAGAATTAAAAAAAAAAAAATCTAAACATCCAATAGTTTATTGGATCTAATAGGAGAAAACTGTTTCTATTTTTTTTCTATTTTTTTACACACTTGCAGTTTAACTCAATTTACCGAAGAAGTTCTTGCTCAAGAATTATTTACTTGAGTAGCACTCAAGCATTCCCTTCTTCCTCCCCCTTCCTCAAACTCCTAGAAATTACTTGAAAATGAGAACATCACATTCATTAAAAAGCAGAAAATAACATTCCCATGGAAAAGGTAATTCTGCTTGATATCTTAATTGAGAGATTATACTTGAATACCTCAATAGTCTGTGTAAGCTTGGTTGCCAGAGTCTAAACCAGGCTTCAATTTTAACAAATGATTATTTGCATAACATCCCCCTTTTTCTTTGGCATAAAAGCAAGTATATGACTTACTTTCCCATCAAATATGCTAATTGGCTTAGTCACATTTGTCTTCCTAATCTATGTTAGCAATTATTTTTAAGAAGCTTCACTTAATGCATAAGAAATTGAATCAAATGACAACATACATTTTGTATACAGACTTTTCAACTGCTTTTCTCATTTCCTTTTTGTTCCAAGACACTATTCAAAACATTTCTAGAGTAACAGAACCATCTTTCATAGATAAGAAAAAAGGGTATATGTGAGAGAGAGACAGAAAAAGAATATAGATGTATTTTAATGCCAGTATTTTTTCACTTTCTAAGGGAGATTGGAAAAGGTATGTGCCCACAGAATTCAACAAATCTTGCATTTCCACTTCCCTCATTTCCCTGCCACAAATAACAGCTAGAAGAAAATGCTAGCTTCCAAGAAAGAGGGCAATTAGAAAACAGACATGAATCCCACAGGAAATCTAAATTCTCTGTTTCTAAAAGCACACTAAAAAGAAAAGGTCTGGAGTTCCATCCAGTTTTAAGGTACAAATCTTAAAAAACTTTAAAATATTAAGTATAGAATTTCTGAAATACTTTTGTGGCCAGCACCTTTTATCACAGGCAATTTAAGATACCTGTAATAAAAAACTAAAGGTATTCAAGGGCAAAAACATGCATAATAACATTAACAAAATTAAAACATCAATAAAAGGTAACTAAGGCTGTGGCTAAGTATATAAAGCCACAAATTCAGGATACAGAATATATACCTCTTTGCTTAAAAAAAAATCAGAAAAAAGGGTAAGAATCTTCTTTTTGCAACAGCATTTTAAAAAGAAGTGAGCTTTCAGTTTAATATTATTTTATTCTATTCTCACTTCTCAAAACATTCTATTCTCAGAATGTTATGCAGTGTGCTACTACCATTCTTTAATTAAAAAGCAAAAAATATCCAACTATTTCTAACAGCTGTAATGTTGTTTCTGGATCAAAATATCACTAATATTCAATAAAGCATTGCACAATGCTTTTTTTTTACTGAGAAAAGTTCATTGGAGACCCCGTTCCAGAAGCACCAGAGGTGAAGCAGTCTGCTCATTTCCTTTGGGTGTGTGAAAAAGAGGAAGAAAAGATGCTGAGAGAAAGAAACCAAAAACTCAGCTGGCAAGATCCATGACAAGCAGCTGAAAGAGGGATCTTGGGATAACAGTGTCGTCATCAGTGTCCAACATTTTTTTTTAAAATGAGCTCTCACATTTTTTCTCCATGATAAGTAGCTGTTTCCAGAGGTCCCCTCCCGCTCCTCCCTAAGTCCCTACCCAGCAGCCTTATTTCATGTGTCTGCAATAGTCTACTTTCTCATGTAGTATTTTCTTACCCTGTTCTTTTTGCACTCCCTCCCACTTTCCATGTCTATCTAAATGTGTCACATTCTCATGCTACACCTCATGCCTGCACCATCATCTCCTTCAGGTGTTCCTGCAGAACTGGGACTGGGATTGTGGTCTGGGTCTGAAAGAATGGGCAATGTGTAAAATAAAACATCCAGTTCATGATCTAAAAGGTTTGCTCAATCAGTAATTGCTTCTCATAGTCATACTTCAGAAACAGCTCAGTAGTAGGCAGCTTGCACTGAGAGCTTGTTGAGTGACAAGGAGATCTCTAAAACATCTGGGAACATAATTGGATGATGAGCACTTTTGAAAACCTGTCCTCAGTGCTTTTACCTCCCTGAAAAAGTGCAGACTATCTGCGCATGATTTTAGAGCTGCTGACTCCCACAGTGCAGTAGTACGGGTCAGCCTCTCAAAGCCCAACTAGCATGAGTCAGCTGTTCCCAAGTGTCAATTGCCCCAGCACTTCTGCAGCAATGTGCTACATGTCCATATAATTGAGATTACATGGAAAAAACTCTGAGATTATAATACTAGACATTTTTCCTAAATTACATTTCTTCACTGGTGGAGAGAGTTGCCAAAACCCTTTAATAAAAATAAGAATTAACACAGTACAATAACAATAGCCAGAGCCTCTTCTCCCCAAGTGCAATAACCAGAATAAACATTTTACCCACATAATAGTCCCCTATAAAACTTAAAAGAAATAAACCTAGAGAAATATTTGAGGTTTTTTACGTTAACATATCATACATTCCTAAGCTAATTTGTTTAAAGCTAAACACAAGGGACAAGGAATTTTATTTTCTAATCCTGCATTATTTTTATATAGTGATTTAACTTACTATCATCTTTTACCATGAATTTCTACATTTATAACAAGAAAGACTATTTTTCTTCTTTCTTTAAGGAAAAAAACCCTTATGCAAGTGTTCACCAGTAAACAAAAGCATAAATCCACTTCATTATAAATGCTCATCTACTTAACAGTACAAGATTATAATATTTTTAAACTTCTTTTTTTACCCATAAACAGACACTGACATGTAATTGTCATGATCCTGAACTTCAATTTTCATATCTGAGACCTTCTAAAATTATGATGATGAACAAGATTTTAGAGGGAACATAAGCTTTTGAAAGCAAAGAAAGAGAAAAAATGTACATGTGGTGAAGGTAATGATGCATACAGGCATGTGTTTGAAGTTATTAGTTAAATTGTCAGTACTAGCCAAGAGAAAAAGATTTCTCTTTCGCCTCCTTTGGAAATCAAATAACACTTCCTAACTAAAAATATTCGATGGACCAGATTTTCCTTTCAGGGCTGCATTCTAATCCTACTCATATTTGCAAAGTATTGGGGAAAAAAATTCCATCCACACACTCAAAAAATGTATGAATGTAGCTGAGGATGGTCATATGAAAAACTGCTTTTCTTCTTCTTCTTCCTGGTGGTATCTTTGTGACTTTCACTAGCCTTAAAAAACATACATCTCTTCTTACCTTCACTAAGCTGTAAATTAGTTATTTACAAATAACAAATTTTAAGAGACTCTTGGTTTTGGGTTTTTTTTCCTAATTCTACTGCAAACAACGGAAATAAATCCATTTTCATAAATACAAATATAGTTCACTGGACAAAGTGTTATGTGGGCAAATAAGTCTCATGCTTTGCTCCCTAATTATTGTGATCTATATGCAGGATCAAAAAATATTTACATAATGACAATGTATATGCATACTTTCTTAGTTGCAAGACCAGACTCTGAGTGTTGCCTATTTTGGAATTCTAGGCTTACCAAAGGGCTTTCATTAACGTGTCTGTCTCTATAAACTCCAATACATGCTAAGGCTTTCTATAAAAGTGCAACAATAAATCCATACTTAATCAACCCTTTGTTGAGCTGCACACACATGGACTCTGTAAAATACAACTCAGATCTAATGGCAGGACCTCTGTTCATAGCTCCAAGTTCAATGGTGTTTAAGACCTGGAAGCGTTACTATTTTTTACCCTGAGCCATGTAAACATGAACATTTGATGCCTTGGACTTCTTTGATTAGACATGCATTCTCACCACACAGCTGCAAACATTTTTTTTTCCTTCCTACTATTGCTCCCAGATAAAACCAAGTGATTTTGCCTCAATACTAAACTCAATCCTGGTCTTCCCTGCCAGTTCACCTCCAGCTGCCTGTACAGAGTTTCACACTAAGCCCCTTGTTTATATCAGTGCTGCAATTAAGCCCAGGCCAAGAAGAGAAGTCCCTCAGAGGGTAGCAGAAGTGCAAGGCTAAGAATTGATTTTCAACTTCTGCAACGTAGTCCATACACATCCTTTCAACCCTAGGAAAAAAAAAATCCTCAGCCAGATCACCTGACAAACCACCTTTTTTTTGTGTGTTTGTACAGGTTTTGTTCTTTGGTTTTGTTGTTTTTTATTTTGCTTTCAGTGGCCATTCTGGGGGCATTTTTCACAAGTTGAATCTTGTTTCCAAATTGGCCAGTGAAAAGTTTTAGCCATGTTGAAATCGTTTCCAGGGCTAAATTGGGAAACCTGAGGCAGCTGGGCAATCTTACAGCTGGCTGAACTGTGGCTTGCAATAAAAGGCAGTGTGAATAAGGTATATTGAAGCTAAATTGGATTCCTGTGAAGGGCCATTTATTCTGAAGGGGGGCATGGGGGGAGGCATTAATGAACAGAAATTAAATTAGCTGAACCAGGCTTTTAAAAATATACTGAAAAATACCTGACCCGCTATGAACCTTTTAACAAAGCAGGAACTTTGGGCTAGCAGGACCAGTTCAGCTCAGCTTTACTTCCCTGCCAAAGGTACAGATGTCAGAGGATGTACAACTACTCCACCTGATAAAGAGCCAGCCTTATGGATGGGGCAGGTTTTATTTCTGTAACCTGAAGTCAATGCAGGACAAAGTCATTGCTATGGGAAATCCAATGTAAAACAATATGCAGCCCAAATACAGAGCTCATTTCAGCTGATGAAAATACTTAATTAACCAATCAGCAGATAGTTAGGGAAAAATAAATGTGTCCTTTAACCCTTCTTGCCAATATTCTCTTCCTGAAATACAAAGAAATTGTGGACTACTCTATTTTTTGAAGAGATTATAGATTAACTTTGTAAATATTAATATCATAATTAACTTGAATAATATTTTACTTACACCCTCTACTCTCATCTGGGATCTTTTTCAATGAAAGAAATGCTACAAAATTATTAGAATGGCAGATTTCAGAACTGGAATACTAAATTTCTTTGGGAGGATTTGGCTTATTTGTGGTTTTTTGTTTTGGTTTAGTTTTGGGGGCAGGTGGTATGTTGTTTGTTTGGTTCTGTTTTGGTTTTTTCGCCCCCAATTCTTATTGAATGAAATAGCAAAACTGCATATTCCTGAAAAGCTAGAGCTACTTCACTGATATAATTAAATCTGTTGTAAAAACCACTTGGCTTTCACAGTTTTCTTTTGAATTGTAATCCACATTACTTCTAACTTGTCTTTCTATTACAAAGGCTAGTACTGTTTTTGAAATCCTGCAAATCTGTACACATGGCTCCAGAATTACAGTACTTGTAATTAGCTATAATAATGCCTACTTTACATCTTAACTACCATTACTAGTAAGCTTAGCTTTGTAACCACCTGTGTAAAGCTTGTGTCCATTTTACAGACATGAAATGCAAGAATGAAGACTGAATTATATCTTGCTCAGACATTTCTTACACCTGATCTGCAGCACTCCCTTTGGTGGCCACAGCATTTTTAAAGTAGAGAAACTCTTCTGAAAAATATGCTTGGGAATGAGATGTTCTCAGTCACACTTGTTGAGGTAAATTTCCAGGGAAACCAGTATATTTTGCCATTTTTTGCCCAAGTGTGAGAGTTTTTTAGGGTGGGGCAATGGTTTGCCAGTTTCTCCTCTCTTCTTGCCAAGAGGTGCCACTTTTCTTCTCCTCCCCACCCCTGCCCCTTCCAACCGTGAGTCATAATATTATGAACTTGATGATGGGAGAAATCAAATTTTCCATCACTACACAGTAATCTTTACCTTGGTATTATTCATCATCCTCCCAACCCAAGCTCCAGCCACAGGACAGTCTGTTTCTACAAAGCCAGTCTCAACAGAGATACCTACAGTATATCTGGAAATAGAAGCATGATTTATGTGTCTGTTTAGTGACATCTTGTTTGGGGCACAGGGAGTGAGTGAGCTGCAGGCATCATGAGCTGTATCAGCAGCTCAGCAAACTCCCTGCAAGTTGGCATCACATCAGATATTAAAATGCCTTAAGTATGGAATGGATTCTCTATAGATATCGCATCAGGCTGTAATCATCATTTAATAAAATAAATTGGGTCATACTATACATGCAAAACACACTGCAGTTAAGAATGGGCAAAACTTAAAATGTCTTAATTGTGTTTTGTTTCTCAATGGAAATGTATCGTTTACACATTGAGTTCTTGCTTGAGTTTTATGTGTGGGCAGGAAAGAAAAAGAAAATTATTTCTTAGGGTCTCTGCAGATATTTGTTGTTGTATTGATTGGCTCCTATGGTCAATACAACATTATATTTGTTGTATTGATTGGCTCCTATGGTCACTGTTACCTGCCTGAAGGTGGCAATAAGTGCTTCTAAAGTTTACACGTCCCCCGCCTCCAATTCAGTTTTGAAGTTTTCAGGCACATTTCCTAGAAGAACAGAACATTCCAGACAGGCTTTTGTACATTTGAGGATCCCCCGATTGAAACTTTTCCATACCCAGCCCTCAATTGAATATGTCTAGGAAGAGGCTACCAGGCATTTTGATTTATGTTCTGAGGAGTTCAGGTCCCTGTTCTGAGATGAGAAGGAGGCAGCTGAGAAGAAAGCCTTTCCCCAGGACAGCTCTGTGTGATGCTCCAGATTTGGTGGCTTTCTCCATCCTAAGTGAACCCCTAGTCAGTTTAAATGCAAAGATCCAAATAGACACACTGCATGTCTCTTCCCAACAGGCTTTCCATGTGTTGTGAGGATTGTGGGACTGAAAGCTCGGGTGCAGGACTGCATCAATTTGCACTGGGAGCTTGCAGTAACTCCTACTGCAGATTCTCCATGTTTTCATGCTGTGAATTTCAAATTTTCTTTCCCTGAGTAAAATCCAGTTAAAAGAAAGGGAATTCATAATAACTTGAGCCAAATACAATTTTTCCAGAACTGGAAGCTCCATGGCCCATCAGTGCGTGCCATGGCCCAAAGAACAGTGGAGAAATGTTTGGTCTGGCTTACCTTTCTGGTTTTTGGAAAGGACTCCATTGCTTTCCAACAGAGAACAGCTGAGCCAGTAGGTTTTATGCAGCAAGGAACCCCTGTGTGGTGGCTTGTTGAGCTAACTGCCAGATCTTCTGTGCCAATGGTAAATTAGTGTTCATTCTAACTACTTTCTATCGTTTTTTAAAAATACTACCAAAATAAATCTAAAAAACTAATCATTACACAACAAGCATATAGAGGGTCAACTTCCACAGCCCTGCAAACCAGACAAAAACTGCTGAACAAATCTAGAACACAGAAAGGAGACTTTCCTGGCATTACAGTCACCTCTGAGCAGCATCACTATCCTCCCCTGGAAGACAGAATGCCTGGAGGGAGGGAAGGAGGGAGAAGCAGTCCATACTTGATCCCTGTATCACCTGGCCACTGGAAATGAGTCCAGGGGCCTAAAGCAACTTGGGAGTGGTGCAGACTGCAGCCAGCCTCAAAGGACCACTGCAAACACAAAGACGCTGTTACCCCTCCTTATGACACCACAGGGCAAATTCTGGGCACAACCAAAGACCTTAATTGCAAATTGCACACTAACTACACATGCTAATAACTTACATGCTGAAAAATGACATTACACGTTACAAGCAGAATATGAACTCTGGCTAAATTCTGTGTAAAACTTTACACCGGGGCTCCAACATCACTTGTCAAAAAGTGAGTAGGGTATTTTTATAATTTTTCCTACTTTCTGTGTTAGGTTAAAAATGCAAGAAAACATTCCCTGGTATTGGGAATACCAAGGGACTTCTAATAATAATGATATAAACAGGCAACACCATGTAAAAAATTTTGAAACAATTTTTAAAAGCTAAGTTACTAAATTTAAACAAAGTTAACAGATCTACTCGTATATTTTTCTAATCCCTACATGTTTCATTATTTTACTCATGATAATTTTCATCACTTCTCTGTTTTGAAAGGAATTTTTTTTTATATAAAATGCATTACAATCAAATGAAATGCATTGACATGCTTCTCTTTCTCCATCTGAATTACCTTCTCTAAACTGTTGCTAAATTTCTCCTAGTAAAAACATTATTACAAGGAAGGGACTCCTCACCACCCACTCAGCTCCCAGAAGCCAAGGGAAAAAACTTAGAGATATTGTTTTTCTAATTTGACACTGATACTCTTTGGACCTAAAAAATGTTGCTGGGTCCAGCATGCATTTTTAATAGATTTATAAAGAATTAGCTCAAGCATTACAAAGAACTAACTTCAAGCTTTTACTAATTTTTTAAAACATGGCATACAGGACAATTAATTAACTACTTTTTTCCATCCTTCCCAACTTTCACATTTAAAATGCTCTATTTTTTAAGGAAAGAAGTGTTCTAGGGCTGTGGAGTAATCTCATTTCTACCTTTTAACACATATCATACTTACTATGGAATTCCTACATTAGAAATAAGAACAATCAACCAAAAGACCTCAGTCAACTTCATTTCAACTTCATTTGAAGCAGAAACATGATTTTTTTTTCTTTCTCCCCTCCAGCTAATGATGAATTATTATATTAAAATGTATATTCCAACTTCAAAGAAAAGCTAGCTGTTATAAAACAGAGGCATTCAGAATTAAGTTTGAAAAGATTTGACCTTTTGCACACAAAACTAACACCTACATGAATGAAGTACTGTACTAAGTGATGATATATGATGGATCATTTAAAATGTGTGTATGGAACGATGCACATTTTTTAAGGCAGGGGCAGATGGTGGTTACAGCACCTCCAACATTTTCCAATTACTTTGTTTTTTCAAAATGTATCCAGACCATGAAAATATTAGAAGAGTCCTTGAACTTTAATAGAAGCAGCACTTTTCAAATATAAAAAAACCCTCAAAAATAGATTTCAGTTAAGATTGATGTTCAAAAAACTTAATTCATAATAGCTCAGACAATCCCCTTCACCCTCCCTTACAGAGTTTAAGAGTTGCAAAGGAAGAGAGAATAATGAGGGGTTAGACCCAGAGTTGTATCCCGACGTGTTGGACAGAAGTTTAACCGTATTTTCTTAAATTTAACATATGCGCTGAATACAAAAAGTTGTTCCACCCTGATCTGCTTTGAAGACAGGCCCAGTCAGATGCAGGATTTTGGTTTTGCCCAAACTCTAACAAAAATGGAAGAAATCTGAGACTGAAGATAACATGAAATCTACTACCTCCACAAAGAGCTTAAAAGTAAAACGGGGAAAACAAATACAACACTATTAACACTTCTATAATGAAATTAATATTTCTTTCAGTCTTTATCCATTTAGATAAAACTACAGGATGAGATTTCAACTAAATACACATTGGGCTGACAATGGAGCACATTTTCAAAACAAAAATCAAATAAGAAATGCGCTGGAATTGGACCCCAGTGTGAAGTGAAACAAAAGTTCCCAAACACAGCTCCTTTCCAAGTTAGGCTGTAAACCAGGAACACATGGAGAGAAGAAAAGGCTGTTTGTATTGTTCCAGGAAACTGGACCAAGGATTATTCCATAATTGCATTAAGCAAATACAGTATAATATCTTACACAGTGAAAAGTTCAGAGACACCATAGGCCAAGTGATTGACTGATCACATTACACTGAGTCCTGTAAGCCATTAATGCCTTAATTACTACAGTTATAAGCATTTGACACCAATGCTATTGCGTTCAATGGCAAGGAAATGGAGAAACATCATCGTGTGGTATTTTCACTTCAAGTAATTTTTTTTTTTAATATCCACATTATCAAACTAAGGTCCCATCATGCATATATTTAGGATGCTCATAATTTTATGAGTTGTACACAATAAAGTCTGAAGCAAAGATAAAAGATAGCCTTTAAGCACTCTTACTGATGTGACAGAGCTGACACACACACACGCAGACACACACACACACACACACTGGGGTTTCAAGATGAACGTAAGCTGCACCAAGCAATTTCCAGTTTCCACACTGTAGGCACTACTTACACCTTCCAAAAATCACATTATTATTACCCTTCCTGACAAAAAGACCCCTCAGGCAAAGTCCTCCCATGGGTTTTCAGGTCAACAGGAACAGCTGGGTTTAATGTCACTGAGACCCTCATGAGAGAATGAGAAGAGTTTGTTTCTGCTTTCAGCCCTGCAAAATTCTTCCTCAGTGGCTGTAACAGAAGTCAATAATGCATGTCCCAAGAAGTTTGGCCTGGATATGCCCAGGACAAGGCCAGTTACCAAATCTTTACACAGAACTAAGTGCCTAAAGGCTGCAGGGGAGATGGGAAAAAGTACTGTACTACTATAACATCAAGCAGATACAGCCTGATGTAGAACTCCAGCTGCTTTCAGAGTCCCATCAGGAAGACAAAGTAGCTGTACCATACACACAACTTCCTTGTCTGTCTGTCTGTCTGCCTTACAGAGACACAGCATCCAGGCTAATTCAAGCAGGATATGCAAACTGTCCACCTATAGGTTAATGGTTCTGCATCTACCTCACTAGAGAGCTGTGCAGCCATCATAAATTAGCATAATTCCACTGCTTTGAATGGGATTGACTTCCATAAACTGGATTGCCAGTTCTCAAACTGGATTGCCAGTTCTCAAAAGAAGGAAGAAAAGATTTATTTCCAAAAGTGCTAAGGACAAACCCCCCAGCACAGGACAGCCAGGAGGCACTCCTTGTGCTGTTCATCTGGGCTCAGCGTTGGGAGATTCAAGGTTCAGCAATACTTCTCACACCAGAAAGCTGTCGCCTTTCCTTCTGTACTGCTCATCTCTTTTTAGCTCTGCAAGTATGAAATAAAGAACATCCCTGGCTGCCTCCCAAAGGGGTCTCAGCCTTCCCAGCAGGAAGGACGGGGACGGCGATGAGAGGGCCTCCTTTACAGGGAGGGCGAAGATGAGGAAAAGGGGGGATGGGATCTCAGAAGAAAGGACAGGGATGGTAGGGACCACCCAGGAGATAAAGAAAACATGGGTTGAGGGGAAAGCTGGGGAAGCTCCTGAGCATGTACAGTAGCTAATTGTTAAATTTTAACCATTTAGCCTTTAAAATCTTTTTTTCTCCCCCTTTCCTTTACACTCACACAGAGCAAAGGCTTAGTTCGTGTTCAGAAGTAACAGCTTGCAAAGACATTTAAAACTAAAGCAGATTTTTAAATTTAGCAGAGCTTTCTTAGTGTTTTCTAATCCTGGCTCAAAGGTTGAACTTTGTTAAAATTTGTTACAAACAAGAATCTTAAGAAGTTCCCAGACTTTGATGGGCTTTGTGCTAAATTTAAACGTACAGTGAAATTTTATAGGAAATTATAGACTAAAAACGATACAGCCATGAGGAGAGACCATAGCAGAGCTTCTTGTACTTGCTTCTCTCTTGTAAAGCTCTTCAGGATGGGTGTCACAAAACCTAACTCCCTGTGCAGGCCCTAAGTTTCTCTTCTCTGGCATTTTCTGGTCCAGGCTTTCCCACACACAGTAATGCATTCCCAAACATGACTTTACAGCAGCCCCTGAGAGCAGAAGGGAACTGGAGCACCGGGGCCAGCCTGGCAGCCTGAAAGCCAACCATTGTTCCCAGAGGCAAGCAGCCCCACAAGGCACACTGACTCCCTGTCTCCAGAGGGAACTCAGGCACAGGCCTTCTCTCCACTGCCCAATAGGCTGGGGCACAGAAACACTGTAATTTGGTGTTAATTGGGTCAACCCCCTACTTTAATTAAAATGAAACTCCAGACCTTTCCCGTTCTAACTCCAGTTACGTTTTATTATTGCTTAGCTAAACCAAATGTACTGTGGTGGTGGTTCCTTCATTTCCTTCACTGCACAAGTCCTCCACAAGAAGTTTCCCCTTCTCCCTTCTTGCTCTGACAGCATGCTGTCAGGGCTCACTCTACCCCTGGGTCCAGGGGTCCATTTTGATCCAGACCCAGACACCCAAATCTTGCCTGAGCTGTGCTGTAGGCATACCTTGGCCCTGTCCTGTTCTCTGATGTACTGGTTCATTTACTGTCTCTCCTGGATGGTCTCCAGTCCCTTCTGTTGCTCCTGACTGGAACCAGGATGAGCTCCAAACTTGATTCATCACCTTGCCTTGCCTGGGGCTGCTGACGAGACCTTGTTACCCTCACTTGTCTCAGCCCATCCAGCTCAGACACTGCAGGGCTGTGCCCTGGTTGATGAGGGCACTGCTTGTGCTGGGTCACCGTGAGCACACAGCCTGTCGCCCTCATGGTGCAGCTCCATTCCTGCTGCTCCCTGAAACTAGCAATCACTGCAACTTGACAGGGACCTTCTCCTCAGTGAACCACCAATAAAGACTCATGGCATATTTACTCTTTTGACACCTGCAACTTGTAATAATTGAGAGTGAGATCCATGAAGGGTCTGCCATGTAAAACAGGTTGGTGAGCACGTCATCTGGGAGTGTGGAAGACACCAGAATTACAATGGAAGTACTGCTGGAAGCAGGAGGACAGTGTAGGTGAAGCCCAGGGAACCAAATGGACAGCATGTGGAAATCAAGACTGCAGAATACACGAAGGGGCTGCAGCAAAGTCTTGGGAAATGAGCAGGGAGACTGAAGGTGTTGAATAATTCTGAGGGCTCCTTTAGAGACAGGACCATGTGTGAGGCAATGTAGTATAATCAGTCCTTTGGTGACCTATGGAGGAGTGTGTACCCACCCAGCATTGCAAGTTTCTCTGAGGCACAGTGACTCAGCAGAGGAAAGTATCAGGTTCAGTAGGTTTTTCTGCACTGCACAGGAGGAGGGACTGCCAAAGAGCAAAACCTGTTACTCTCTAGCCATCTGACTATGTGTCACAGCCAAGGCTTGCCATGGTTCTGCTTTGCCAAGGCGGCACAAACACGGAACCACCACGTGCAGAAAGGACGAGCCACAGAGGCAGCAGGACTGGGAAGCCTGACACCAAACTTCCCTCCAGCCCTGGCCTTCATCAGACCTTGTTGGGGCCTTAACGAGGAACTGATATACTCTTGGCTCACATTCAGCTGAAATAAGACATTAATCCACGCCTCTTGTCCAGCTCCTTATCTCCTGCTTTTCTCCCTGTTTTGCAAGGTGACAGTTATTCAGTCTGAGCAGAGGCGAGACTAGAAAAGATGTCATGCCTCCAAGAAGATATATAAGTAAATGGATGCACAAATCTATCACATACATGTGCATAGAAACATCTCACACTTAGGAATATCCAGGGCATCAAAACTGCTGCATAAACTGTGACTCACTACATCAGACTGAAGAGCAGAGGGCAGCGCTGCTCGGCAGACCTCTTCTGCTATCCCAGAACCACTCGCCCAACTCTGTGAAAATTTAACACTGCATCTCATCATGGCATGCCTAGGTACTCCTTACCCACATGCAGCAAATTCAAAGAAAATTAAACCAATTATGACATTAAATGTTGGACTAATCTTATTCAGGAAATAATTTAATTCAATACAAACAATGAGGTACTATTCTTTTAATTCATTTTTCCCCCAGGAAATTGTATTTCTATGCCTGCAAAAGAGAGTGAGAATAACCATATATTGTGTCCTACAACTGATCTGCAACACTCCTTAAGTACTTGTCTTTTTTAAAAGACAGTGTCACTCCATGCACACTGTTCAATTAAATCACTGTAACCTCTGGGAGCAAAGTTGGAGTTTTGCAAAGGCCATAATGCAAGCAGTATGTAAGTTAAGTGTATTTTATCTATTTATATTTAAATATAATGAATTTAGAAACATGGATATTTCCATATCTGTCACTATCAGAGCCACAGGAATCTTCTAAACTATTCTAGTAAAGATGAGTTTTGCAAAACAGGCACAGAGCAAGCTCAGTCACTGGGCAGGCCACATATATATATATATACACACATACATACACACACACACACATATATATATATATATACATACACACACACATTATATATATATACATATATATATATATATATGTATTTGACCATAAAAAGTGCAAAAGTTCACTCACTGTGTTAGTTTTATCCCACTCCCGATTAATGCTGAACATTTTAACAATTATGTTCTCTGCAGCTGTTAGAGATCTACACATGCAGGCTTTGTATTTTTTTCAGAAGTGCTCTAGCATAGAGCTTGTCTTGTTTTCTGCCAACATAGATGCTATAAAATCATGCTTGATTCAGTTTACTCTTTTCCTCCCCTCCCCTCCCTTCTTCCCTTTTCCTCAGCCTTATCCTCCTCCATGTTCTTGGGTGGGCAGATTCATGGGGAGACTTGGTTTTTAGCATAGCCACCACCAGGCAGTTTGTTACTCTCCTGAAGCACATCTGGGCTTTATATCAGGCCTTTAATTAATCCTCAGTGAAAGCCAAGCTATGACATTTTGACTGGGCAGGCTCCAGTTTTGGACAGGTCTTGATTTATTGCGACTGAGTCTCAACCTACTTTGATTTATTTCAGCTTTGGGGAGGAGGGCAAGAACTGAACAGAAAAAGCACTGTTGGACGCAGAACATGTGATGCATGTAAAGGACCTCCAGAGTACTGTGGACCAAATGACAAACAGCTCAGACAATTTACAATAAAAATTAAATAAAATAAGCACCACTGATGAAAATATTCTGGTGAAAGAAATCACTTAAAGCAACAACTACCACTATCAAAATGAGCAACAACAAATAATAAAAGACTTAGTGAACTAGGATCAAATGATTTGGCAGAATGTGCCAACGAAGGAAGCTCATGCCTTATCTCTAAGTAAACAATAAATCCCTGGTCACTCATTAGTGTTAATCATGCCTCTCATCTGCATTCAGCTAAATGCAGAGAGGCAGGACCAATGCTTTCCTGATGAGTCCCTTCCAAAGAAAAGGATGTTCTGCTATTGTCTGCCAGCTCGCCTTGGGTGGATGTCCTTTTGCAGGTCTCCCTCTCCAAGTGCACCGTGCACAGCGTGAAGCGTGCCAAGTCTTCTGGACAGCAGGAACAAAGGCAGCCAGAGCCAAACTGTTCATCTAAATAAAGCAACAAACATCACAGTAATAGGAGCCACTGAATAACAAATCCAATCTGCTCAAGGTATAAATCTTTCTTGCTTCTGTGGATAAGCCTGCTCTCTTACGTTCTTTTCTTGTTCTGTTTTCATTCAAATTCTGTTGAACAGACAACTTGGCAAGTTTTTTCTGAATATTATGGTAGCTACTTCCAATTAATTCCTGCTGTGTGTACATTGCAAAGGAACTCTATCTTGAAAATTCTAATGGAAACAAGTCATTTTATTGCTTTCCTTTAAGCGTTTTTGTTAAAAATTCAAATACCCTTATGCATCCCTCTCTTGTATTATCTTCTCACCAACCGAAATTCACTTTCTTGTTGTATTTTTTTTCTTCTATCTATGGGGATTTACACCTCTAACAAAAGACAAGAAAAAATGACGTTCCTGCAACTGAAAAGCAAAAAAAATTCAGTGTAAAAAACCCTGGTACTTTATATTTGCAGACACCTATCAGGCTTTGGTGCCTAACAAATATCTATCAGAAAAGGATGTTTTTGGAAAGACTGGGCACCAGTCTTAAAATTTCAGTAACATCTCAGAGGCTACCTCAACAGTCCCCACACACAGCCTTGGAGGACAAATCCTTGTACTCCTGTTATTCCCTGTAACACAAGACAGAAGGAGCAGCATGCTCCATGCACACACATGCAAGCCTGTGTCTGTGCTGCCACAAAGCAGGAAGGTACACAAATTGGGTATGAAGACATATGCATCATTAAAAAGATTACAACCAAGGGACTGAAGACATTAATAAAAAGGCATCCATGCCTTAATTTTTAAGTTTCAGGATGAAATCTGGAAGAAAGTTCTGCTGTACATGGTTGATTTGATACCTGTGTAAGTGAAGGCCATAGTCCAGCTGTGGGCTTTGCCACCAAGCAGGTAAGCAGAAGGATTCAAAGTTTAAGATCACTTGAGTCTTCTGCTAATTAGAAACAACTGCAGCGCTGTTCTCAATCTGATCTGCATCACTAATGACTAGTTTTAGCATCTGTAAAATGACTATTTTAGCAGCCTAGGCTGACATGCCTATTTGTGCTGGGAGGTTACACAGGGAACCCACATTTGCTGTCTTCTTCCTAACCAGGCTTAGCTGGCTCTGTGTGTCCAACAGAAAAATACTAATTCTGCAGAAATGCAGAATATTCATAACACAGTAAATGGGATCCTGTCCTGTTACAGCGACCTGATGAGGTCGCTGGGGTGAGAGAAGAACGAAAATCTTGTTTGATGATCAGAAGGCTGGATTTATTGATATATGATATATAACACATTATAACTATACTAAAAAGAATAAGGAGAGAAGTTGCAGAGGCTGCTAAGCTAAGCTAAGAATAGAATAGAAAAGAATGAATAACAAAGTTCTGTGTCCAGGGAATCTTTCCCGAGCTTGCTCCTGTGATTGGCCCTTAATTGTACACATGGAACATGAACCAATCACAGGTGCATCCTATTGCATGCCACAGCAGCTGATAACAATTGTTCACATTCTTCTTCTGGGGCCTTTGCTTCCCAGAAGATGCACAAATCCAAAGAAAGGATTTCTGTGAAAAAATGTCTGCGACACCTGTCCCTTTTAGTTTCGAGAGTAGAAGTCTAATTATTGTTAAGGACAATTCTCAAGACAAACTTGTCTACTGAGCACATCCTTCCCTCATCTCTATTCACTGAGTAAGAAAACAAATCATCAATATCTAATGCTAATGCTTGTCACCTTCTATGCATGTTTTCTTGACCCAGGCTAAAGAATTGCAGTCTCCTTTCCAGCACAGTGGCAGCTGGTGGCTCACTTTGGCCTGAGAGCAGGTGATGAAAGCGCAGGACTTCCCTAAAAATTGGAGTCTTTTCCCCATCTTGTATTGGTCTCACATTCCCCCCAACAGGAGGATGCAGTGTTCCATCAGCTCTGGTAGTCCTGAGCATACATTTGCTTTTTTCTGCCACACAGTGCTCCTTTTAGCTGCTAGGGAGTTGGTTCTGGGTGGGACACCAGATCTTGGTTTTCACCCTGAGCACCACCAGTTTGTTCTTGTTTAAAGGCAGTTTTATTTTCCTGCTTTTATCTGCCTTATTGAAATATGAAAGTGTGTGTGATTTTTCCTTCTAAGAAAGTGTGGTAACACTGTAAGCTCCAGCAGTACTTTCTAAAACCAACACAGACAGAGTTTGCAGTGACAAGTTGGACTGTTTCACTTCAAGCGACTTTATATGAACCAGTATCCCTGCAAAAGTCCATATCTAAGCAAAAAAGGAGCACTTTAAGATACTTGTAATAAAACTATCAGCATGGTTAGGAGTCAACTGTTTTGCAAGCAGTTCCAGAACATAAACAACTATCCAAGACATTTTAAGATAATGATTTCAAAATCTGGATTTTTTTCCCCTGACTTGAAATATTTATGACACATTGTATTTAAATGATCAGACTGCTACAAATCAGCACAACTAAATGCCTATCATCAGCATGCAATTCCATGACAATTTGTTCCCAAACCTCACATGAATAAATTAAGCCATGTGAACTGAGTCTTGTTTCTGTTAAGTGTATTCTAAAAGTAAATGTAAAATGTGCATGATTCTGCTATTATTTAACAGTATTTTATGTAATCGCTCCAAAATTACTGCAGTAAGAATGATGACAAATTTACTTTCAGTTTAGGTGGACTTTTTACTGAAACTTCTTCTGCAAGTTATATTTTTACACGTGTGCCTGTTGGTTTTACACTGCCTTTCTTTAGATGTGACCTTATGAACACCAGCAACAAAAAAGCCTTCTTTAAGGAAAATCTAATTTACTTAATTACAAGGAGCGGGCAGTTGTGCACCAATTCCATTATTCTGTCAAACTTGAGACTGAAGACTGGCACTGGGCAGGCCAGGTGAAAACTCTTTATTATGCTTCCTGGTTTTATTGGTAATGTGTTAAATGGCATTTTAATGTCTCCTGAGGTCACTCTTAGAGTCAAATTGTGGCTGTCCTGTCACAGGTGTACTGTGCAACTTTGGGCAGGCATAGAGCCTCTTTCTCTTGTGCTGGCCTCCCTGTGTACAGATGTAAGACACAGTGAATGAAGTCCACCAAAGCTAATAATCAGATTATTATTAGAAAATTTCACTCCAAACCAGTTCCTGCAGATGGTTTTCAGCAATGCTGCTCCTCAGGTTTTCCAAGGGGGCAATGAGGGAACACACAGCCCTACAGCTGAGCACTTCACACATGTCCTTGCCCTTTATGTGTACCTGGATAAATAATACATTTTCTAAAATAGCAGCCATATACTTTTAAGATGCCATTAAAATGCCATACATAATGTTAAAGTGTTACATTAAGTGTGCTCAGGCCATAAGAACTTGCACAAACCATCAACCAACACCAGTTCTAAATTGCTACTACTTGCTCTTAAAATACTTAAAAAAAAAATAAAAATAAGGTTTTCCTAGAGATGAGGCACTAGTTAGCCGGGAAAAGATATGTGGAAGGGAAGCTCCTTGGTGCTGCACCTTAGCATTCCCAGAAAACAGAACACAGCAGAGCCCTGCTCTATGGCAGGCTCCTCCTTGCAAGCCAGTATCACTTCTGCTGCCAGTACTATGAACTCAGAAACACACTTTCCAGCAGCACACACCATGGATAGGGCATGTGGGTCACAAGGTGTTATGGGCTGAAATAAAACATCAAATAAACATAAACATGGAACAGGCACCTATTGGAGCAGTGGGGGAGACCATTCTATCTCATGCCTCCTGATACCTTTCCAGTATTCCAAGATCTGCTTGTAATTTGACAGATGAACACGTTTAAACTTGCAGTGTTTGTAGTATGTGTCTACCTTAGATATCAGTAATAATACTGGCAGTAAAATGAAAAGCTATACAAAATATTTTCCCCTTGTCAATTATTTCTCCTTTAAAATGAACATGATATATTAAAAACTTTATGCTTGTTGAATTTAAAACACCTCAGATGAAGAGAGAAATTCCCACCAGACATGGGAAAGTAATGTTGGTCTGGAAATAAATGCAGCACAATAAATTAATAGGGAGGGGGAAATGTGCCTGTATTGAATAGGAAATACACTGCATTAGCAACACAAAACATTAATTTTTCTTGCAAATTAAAGCACAGTGCAACAAGATCATATGGTTTGTACCAACTTTTCTTTATGTCAAAAGCAACATGTGTGTCTTGTATTAGACCATTAGGGTTGTCTTGATAAACTATTACTGTGTAGAGTAACATCTCACTTGATGTTAAGAGAGGTTAAGGCAGAAGTAGGAGTTCATGCTCTACTAGTGCAATTTACTGCTCCTTAAAGAAATCTGTAAAGTGCTCTTGGAAGAAGGAAAACCACTTGATATTAAAAACAAAAAGAAAACAAAACTCCAAGCCATTTGCAGATCAAGAAATAATAATGCACAGCTTGCACTAAAAAATATCAGCTTCTGAAATGTACAGAGCTTGTTATTAGAAAGAAAGCTAAAGAGTAAGCAAATGTTCTTGGGGTACTTTCAATTCTACAAAAAAATCCCAGTAAGTCATCCTTGCAGAGAGGCAACATTTCATAGGAATAGTTATGGATCCCCTAAATTTCTTCCTCAAGTCCAGTACCAGACATCCTTTAAATCCCACTGCCAAACAGAAAATTTGGAAGCGGATATGTGAGCCTGCTCGCTTCAGAAGCACCACTGAAATCCTTATTCCACTAAAAGCAATGGAATGGCTGCCAAGGCTGCTCACACCAGGAGCTGAGCTGTAGATCTGCAGGGTAGGCGAGGAAGGATAAATGCTTGGCTCCCTTGCTCCTGTCAGCCTTGACCCTCCTTTAGAGCAGGAAGTGCTGGGAAGGTTTGAAGGAATCACCATGCCAGGGCCCTACTTCTACTCTATTCTCCTCGCTGATGGCTGCAGGCAAACCCATCCCAGTCACACTGCCAAGCTGACTGGGAAGAGGGGACAAGGAAACACCAACATTGCTCACCTACCTTGCAAATGCAATGTTTGTCACTCCTGAAGAAACACACAATGCTCTCACTGCAGAAATCATGTGGATTTTGAGAGGAAGAGAGAAAAAAATCAAGCACAAGACAGCAATAAGATTTCTTCACATCCTTAACCTGATAACCAAGTCAGCCTTCTCCAGGAAAGCTTAAAATGGGCCAAAGAAGGACAACTGGAAAGTTCAGCTGCTCTACCTTTGGATCATTAGTGTTGGTTGTTAGGTCAAGGCTCCATCCAAAAACACCTACAGCTAAAATTCAAGTATTTCTGCTATAAGTAAAAGTGGCATATTAAGTGCACCCTCTGGGTTTGGGGAATGTTTCCTATTCAAAAAACCAAACCAAAATAAAAAAGGTATTTTTTTCCCCAATACCCAGACCAGAAAAGAACCGTCACTCTGCTGATAACCAATCTTCTTAATAATGCACAGAATATTAACAGCTAGAGTACTATAAAAGTGAACCCTGACATTTTAATTTATCTGAAACATTTCTTCTTTCAGTGAAATGACCTGAAGTTGGAGGACTAAAAACTTTGTTTCTGGGAATGCATTGCCTATGATATTTTATTGGCTTGATTTCAAATGAAAACAATAATTCTATGGCAAGGATGTTACCACACAGACATAACAACACCATTAACTATTTTTGACTTCCAGTGTAAATTGAACAATTATAGGGTTTTAAAAATGTTGTCATTAAATTTTAATGATCTGTTTTAAGGGATTTTTCCCCCTTATTAAAATTCAAACCAACTATACTATAGAGCTTTCTCAGAATGTGGTGCACTATTCTAAGCTTCAAATAAATCTGTAAATCCTAGATTAGTTAATAAAGAGAAACTACCTGGGTTATTACAGGTGGGGCTGGTAGCAGTACCTGTTATTAATGTTGCCTAACATTTACCAATAAAATACACTTCTTCCCATTCTTTAAAATGTTGCCAAATACCAACTGACTGAAAAAAAAATTCTGAGTTCAAATGTGGCCACACCTGGTTAGGTTTTTTCTTTCTTTATTCCCCCCACTGATGATGGGAAAAAGAGAAAAGAAAGGAAGGAAAAATATCAATTGAACTGATTCAGCTAATTAAAAAATACATTTAATTCGTATTCAACTTCAATATTTTTTCCATGTACTACGGGTTTTCTTGTAGAGTCAGTATTTGAAATATTGCATGCAGAAGCCTAGAGAATGTTTACAGGAACATTTCCTTCACATTTGCCTTAAACTTGTCCAACTCATAAACTTTGGGTGGACTACGGTGGAAAAAATTTAAAAAAAAAGGTAAAATCCTGATTTACAAGCACTGAAGAGAGACTTGTGAGTCCTTTGCTGTTAAATTTTGTGAAGATTCACTCCATGGTGAACATGCTCCATCCCGTGATGGGGCAGTGGTTTCCCTCCAGGCACAGCTGCAGCCCTGAGCAGGCTGTCTGGTACATTCACTCCCAGGTCCAGACAATCCCATCTCCCTCTGAGATTCATCTCTTTCCCAGAGTCTCACCTGAAGTTATCCCATGTTAACCCACAAGGCTGACTGGAAGGTGGAACAGACCTTTTGGTTTTGTGGTTTTTTTTAGTCTGTCATTTTTTCACCCTGGTGCTATATTGCCACCTGCTAATGGGTAGATCTTGTCCTGCAGCACGCACAGAGCTGGACTGCAATGATGGTGCATTATCTGCAATGTGTAGTCTCTCTGCTGACACCCATCTGCCTTCCACAGGCCTTAGAACAAGGGAAAGGACAGCTTCTAAATATGGACCCTGTCACAATTTTACCTGGGTTTTCACACATTGACAGTCAAAGCAGAAAACTAAAACCATAGGAATACAGCCCACATTTACAGTTATATATGCAAAGTGCCTTAATTTGGTTTTCTCAAGAATAGGCTGCAAAAGCAGAATTTGTCAGGAGGTTTCTTGTAATTGTGTTATTTGATGGAAGAGATACCTCATTCAAGTCACAACGGCAAAATAGTTCACTGTCGGAAATATGACAACAATACATAATTTATCAGTTTGGAAACCTTATACTTGAAAGAAGCCTTAGTCTAACCTTTCCATCACTCCAATTGAATTGTAAGACCACCACTGTAACAAGACCAGTTAGAAAACCACCGGGGTGGCCCTGATAATACATGTATCATTGTTGAGGCACAGGAAACTGAACCAGATGGTTTTGCTGAGGAAAGCACTTTTTTCTGGCTTTGTAAAGCCTAAAAACACTAATAGGTCAAACATGAAAGTGCTGAAAAAGAAAGTTAAATTAAAATCTGTGTAAATAAGAAAAAAATTTATTTACATATGTTTCCCTCACAGAAAATATGTCTGCAAGAAAATAAGAAGGGAAAAATGATGCTACAGTTCTGAAAAAGTCTAGGATAGTTTTCTGAAAGGTCTAGCAACAATAACATTTAAAATTGGACTTACAGTGCACCACTGCTGGAATCAATGCCGTATGATGTGTATTAGACAGAACACCTACACATTGTAATTAAGAACTTTTCCTTGCCTCATTTTTATGTTTTAACTATGGAGACCATTCGTGTCTATTGCAACAAGCTACTTACTTTCTTGTACAATCCCTTATTATCAATCATCTTCAACTTAAAGAAATAGCACATAATGAACCTCTCAAGCTATCTAAAATTGAAAGCAATTTCCACAAAAATCATCCATATACAGAATCATACATTCACATGCGCACGTGTGTGCATGCATACATGAATAAAGGGTGTTCACATTTTCCCATTTATGCTGTAGTTATTTAGCATCATATTATTTGCAGACTTCAGCATTTCAAAAACCACAAAGGACTTGGTTTGGGTTTGTTTTTCTTCATTGTAGACATCGTCCACATGAGTAAAATTAAGATGATAGTGTGTTTCTCTGCTGAGAACTGCAACTATTTCTAATAGTCAAGAAGTCTAATCTAAATTACATACACTGAAAGAAATGCATTATACAGTCTTTTAGTGTGCAGTGCTATTTACCAAAATGTAAGCCTTTATTTAGCATTAAAAAATAAATCTTTCCCTATCACAGTTATTCTAAAACACATTCTATCTTCATAAGGGAAGCTTTGCTCATATTTTAAAAAACTGAAAGAAGATGTTTGAGAATTACACCTACATTTTGCTGGCACCAAATCATGCTCTAGTGAACAGAAAACATAATTATTTAAATTTCATCTTTTTCTCTGCTTGTATGGGAGAATGGAGAAAAAATGTACACTGAGGAGAGCTTGACTATATGCCAATAATTTGTGGTGGTTCCTTTTGGCACTGCACAGATATAGCCTTGGGGAAAATGTTTGGTCTTCAGTCCCACTTGTAAGGTTGTAACTAAAAGCAGAGAAATAAAAGCAATTTCTGAAGCCAGAAGTCAAGTGGGGCCACGGGTGCCCTACAGAACTGAGGCAGCCTGATGGAGCCTACCTGGACAGCAATAAAGAGAGAGGAATTACATCGTTGTGTCACAGAATTGTATTTTGATTCGGTATGAGAGACGTGGTGGGGAGACACCTGTTTGGTGACACCAAACAGTGTGACACCATCTACCACTTCATATCAAGACAAGCTCTTTTGTAGGGTTGGAATATTTCAGTTGAGGTGCAACACGTACAAATAATTTACTAAAATAACAATGCCATGAATCAACCTTGGAAATCCACTCATCTGTGTCTTTACCTATAGACTCAATCAAGAGGGAAGACAATCATTATTTCTGGATCTGCTCCTCCAGCACTCTTTTGTGTCAAGAAGAAGTGCCTCTATTCCAGCGCCAGTGCCTGTGGGTCAGCTCTGGGTGAACTTCACATCTTTGATTTGAAACCAGCTGAGACTGTGCTGTGACCACTTTTGGCTGTATTCTATCCTGAGAACTGGGTCACTATTTGGGTGGATGATTGAACTTATTACTGTGGTCAAATGTCACTTCCTTGATCTTGGACACCTATCTCCACAAGTCCTAAATATTTACATGAGGAAATCAAAAAATATTCTGCCCTTGGCAAGAGCATACTTCCTGTGGGAAGATGTTGCTTTCTCAAAAACATTTCAGCATGAGACTTAGTTCTACATTAAAGATTTTTGAATGTTCATTGTCTCATTTTCTTTGATACATGTGCTTCTAGAAAAGGTACTGCTTCAGCAAGTACCTGTCAAGAGTTTTATGAATGTTCAGTAGTTGTTCCAAAGGAGCACAGACTATCAAACTTTTCTCCTAAAGGTTCTTACAAGTTCTGATGCTCTCACAATTACTTCACCTAGATGGAAGCAGTTCAGTGCATAATCACCTCAACTGGAGCAGATTTGATTTAATTTGAAGATCAGTTCGGCCTACTAGAGACATTAGTTAAGTCACCTAAGACAAGTTGATGGAAAGAAAATGTTATGTGTATTTGGAAATGCACAAAATACACTTTACCTGGATGGCTATACACTAATCCTGAAGCAAGCCCATCACCGAGGGTTTAAAATTATTTCATCATTTTTATTAGAAGATATTGACCTTAAACATAAAAACTAAGCAGTAAGAAAGGAAAAGCATTTTTCACTTCAGTCCATATCAAAAGGGCAATCTGCATTTAAAAACATGCCTTTAAGTTCATCAGGCAATCTCATAACTATATGATGCATAGATAGTTACACAGACAGATACAACTGACTTTCCTTTTATAACCAACAGTCCTTACTAAAGCAAGACTCTCACAAACAAGAATTCAGCTGGGATGGTGAAAGAATTACTCAGAAAAAACTTCAAGTCTTAGCAGACTAAGGTGTAATGTATCTCAGAAGACAACATATCCTTAATGCTACAAGAAAATAACAAAACAAAAGTAGAAATCCTCGGCCAATACTCCTGCTGGCTGGCTCCTTTTCTTATGCACAAGAGTAAAGTAAAATTCCAAATAATTCTGTCTGGCAAGAGTTTTTATATTTAAACTTATGCACAAACATACAAGAAGGGATTTCCCACAACAGCAGTGGTAGCTGTTGTTTCCAAGGGTCATTTTCTGCCTATTAGAATGGCAAGTAGAAAAATAATTGATAAAAGACCAGGTGATGCTGACTAAAGATTTAAACAAAGATTAGATTTTATTATCTAAATTTCAACATGTGCAGAATTCTCTAAGACAATAAAAATGGCTGTGTATTTTCTTGTGCTTTTAATTACAGATTTACATATGAATCAGCACTAGAGCCAATTAAAAAGAAAATAAGATAGAAATTTTCTCTTTAAGCAGTTTCACAGTTTCTTAATATGCTTGATTGGTCTGTACAATAAATTACTATAGTACTTATTTATAAACAGTTTTCTTTTGCTTTGATTGTTTTCTTTTATATTATTTAAATACAAATTAATGGAAGCCGATTCCCATACATTCTGAATATCAAATGCACCCCAACTTCACCATGAATATGGGCACACACCTAATTTTAAACTTTTGACTAGACATGTAATTAATTGAATTGGAGCCAATTATGACTCAATTATGAGTCCTCTGTAATTACTGCTTGACGTACTTGCTGGATTTCTATTGAAGGCAAGAGACAATATTTCTGATCTCTATGAATACCTAAAGACTATTAAAACTGTTATGTTTGACTTGTTCTTTCAGTTTTGTAAGATCGAGATTGACGGGCTTTTCCACAGCTTTCTTCAGTGCAGTATTTCTGCTGTTTGCACAACACTGAGGTATGGGCAGTGCAATTGCAGAAGGCAACCTGAGCATCAGCAGGTGATAAAGAGGAAACTGAGGGAAAGGCAGAAAAAACCTCAGCTGTTGAACGGAGGCTCGTGCATCCAGGGGGCCAAAAAGGCCAATGGCATCTTGGCCTGTACCAGCAACAGTGTGGCCAGCAGGATGATTCTTCCCCTGTACTCAGCAAACTTAAGGCTTGTTGTTGTGCCAATAATTGAAAATACCTGGCAGATAGTCTGCAACAAATAAAGGGTATGTTATCCTCACAAAGCAAAATAGTACACAGAAGATTCATATGTCGATAGCACTGATGTATTGCTTTTCCCCTCTTCCAACTCAGTGGCATTGATCATCATCTCTAGTACAATCTCTTGAGACCTGTGCTGGCTCACAGCAAAATAAATAATGGAGAAAGGGAGAGCACGAGGCAGCAACAATTTCTGCCAATATGTTAAGAATTACTAATTTTAGGTTAAAATTTATAATCCCACACCAAACATTTTCAATGCTTACATTTTTCTATTCTGTTCTCTTCAAACACTGAATGGAATCCTTTCTTTCCAGTGAGTTGGACTTCCCAGTTTTCATTCACCAGCACAATGCTGCTGTACCCTGCTGCAGGTGGCAGTTCAAGTGCCAGGTCAAAATCCTGATCAAATACATTTTCCAACTATTTTCTACTGATATGTTTAAACCATGTTTAAACCCCAGATTTCTGAATCATTTGCTACCAAACTACCCTCAACCCATCCCTCAGTGGGCACCTACATGCCTCAGTGCAGGTAAATGCTTCCATGCTTTACTGTGCACAAAGGAGGTTGCCCAAAACCACAGTGGCAGTCAAATGAACTCATATAATCAAAGCTCGAGAGTCATGAATTCTGCTTGTGCTGTGTGACCATCAGATGTTCTCAAGTCCAACACATACAGGATACTGTTTCTCCATGAAGTCAATGGCTTGGCTCATAAACTTTGTGAGATCAGGAATTGACCCATAATATTTCATAAAACAACAAAAAGGAATGTATTTATGGTTTTATTATTATCCCTAATAAGGAAATAAGAAGAAAGGAAACACAGTACATGGTCTAGTCTATATGCACATGTGTTACTTGTATTAATATCTATGGGATTTAAAGCTACATATGGAGAGGATAAGATATATCCCTATGTGTTCAGCCATATGCTTAAGGAAGCTCCCAAAATGCTTGTAAATATGATCATGCTTTCTAACATATTATGCATTTATTTGAACAATGTTAAATCTCTAAGCCCTACTTTCCAGTCCATTAAAGCCTCAAATAATAGTTTATTTCCAGTTTAAAGTTACCCTATTTTTTACCCATTAGAAGGCTGCCTGTAACCATATTTCCACAATACTCAGGGAATTAGAGAATTGATAATAACTCTCCCATCATCTGAAGGGATGATATCTCTCTGGGATGAGAAATACTCAAGATGAACTATATTTTAGCAAGGAATTCTTTCCAGAAGATTTTGGGACAGGCCCAAGATGTGTAGCTAAAAGCCTGGAATGCTACTTGCACAAAAAACCATGTGTTCGTGCCATAGACCTCAGACAACTACATTCTTTCTGGAGGCCAAAGGCCTTGAAAGCTATTCATCCTTCTGGATTTACTTGTTGATTTTTAAGGGTTGAATGATAGCCTCAACAGGCAGAGGGAGCTGGGCCTGTTCAGCCTCAAGAAGAGAGGGGATGAATGTCATCAGTGTTTATCTGTATTGGAGTGTCAAAAGGACAAATCCAGGCTCTTGGTGTGCCAAGCAACAGGACAAGAGGCAAAAAAAAGCAACTGACACACAGGAAGTTCCACCTGAATATGAGAAGAACTTCTTTACAGTGCAGGTGACTGAGCACTGCAACAGATTTCCCAGAAAGATTGTGGAGTTGCCCTTACTGGAGATATGCAAGAACTGTCTGGACACAATTCTGTTCAATGATCTCTAGGATGATCCTGCCTGAGCAGGAAGGTTGGACCAGATTTGCTGTGGTACCTTCCAACCTGACCCATTCTGTGATTCTGTGAACACAGGACAAGGGTCTAACCCAGAAGGCACAAGGGAGGTATTTAGGATTTCCCTTAGAGAAGACTTTAGGATTCATCCCATGATTTATGACCTAGTGTAATTTCTGTTGGAATGTCATAGCTGAAGTCTTTATGAAATATCCAATGGATGTTAACAAATCATATTCATTATTTTCATGCGACTGATCATTTTATTTGACTTACCTTTTACTTCTTTTCGGTTGAGGCTTGGTGATCACTCATGATCATCCTTTTATGCATTAAAAAGATGACTGGGATGGTTTACTGGTTTAACTACTTCAACCAATGTTGTAGCCACAAACATAAAACCATAGCCATGGAGGCACAGTCATTACACTCATGATGCTTTTGACATCTCACACACAAACGCAGCACAGAACCTAACACAACTTCATTTGGCTGCCAAAAATCACCTTCTTCACTTGCTTGATGTAACCCTTTTGATACCAAGGCAGTATGGCTGTTTACCTTTTCTAATGTCATCCAGGACATCAGTTTAGAGAAGCATTATGATTTTGTTTTCTTGCTCTTTTTGATTGTAAAGAAGATTCGAGAGCTCAGCTTTTACTCAACCTTTAAAGTCTCAATTTATGATAAAAATCAAGACTTTTGCCCACTGAGATACTTCTTACTTTGTAATATAGGAAACCAAAACAAACAGTCGTCATCTTTTTAAACTACATCAATGAATGGTGAAGTCAAATCCGGTTTCCCAGCAAGGAATTATTAAAAGACAGAAATAGTCCAATGACCACAGGAAATCTTTAAGCACCAAAATGGGGACAAAAATCTCCTGGGGAAAAGACAATATTTCCTACATGGTCATTCATGTCTCCTTGTAATACAATACAGGGGCATTGTTTGTTTGTCTGCTTAAGTAGATGGGTAGAATAAAATTAGAAACAAATCCTGACTACAGACATTTCAAACACCAAGTGCAGGCTTATGTGTTCCAATACCTGCCATCACAACTATCTTGTGATGCTTCTTTATAACATATAACCAAAGAGGGCTTTGATCATTGATACAGGCCTAATTTTTGCCTTACTAAAAAAAGGTCACCAACCTCCAGCAGCATCTTTCATTTCAGGTGATTCTGCATCTTGCTGAAATCAAGTCATTTTATCAGTCATAAAATTTGTCAAAAGAATTGAAGAAACACTCTAAAATAGAACCACGTTGTAGTCAGACCCCTTCCCCAGGAATTCAGGCAAGGAATGTAAACCCAAAGATTTATTTTTCTGTTCAGGTCATGCCTGGGGTAGACTGCTGTGTTACTAAATTCCCTAATCTGAAGTCAAGAGCAAGACAAAGTTAACAGACCTCAATAGGCAAAAAAAAAAAAAAAAAAATCTTGAGATAGCCCTCTGTGGACCATAACCTGAAGTTACAGCAATAAGCATTATCCCCTCCACAGAGATGATTCAGAAAAAATCCCACAGCTTACCTCAACGTAGTCCCTGGCGTGGCCCCAGTCTCTCTTAGCATCCAGATTGCCCAGGCTGAAGCAGTCCAGCTGCCCAAGGTGAATCTTGGCTACCGAGCGGCTGATCTTCCGAGTGACAAAGTTAGCCCCTGGAGGAGAAATAAAGGGTAGTGTCAGCATTGTCACAGGGGCAGATAGCTCTGGAGACACCTCGTGCAGCTCAGCACGTGGCACTTTCAGCCCCCACTCACTCCCCTTGCACCACACAGACCCACGCCATCTTTTATCATTTGAGCAGGCTAGGAAGCTTCCAGGGCAAGTGTCACATTAGTTGCACTTTCACAGCAAACATCTTTCTTTGTGGGACTTCTTAAGCATTCCTAATTTGCTGCCTCAGTATTCACTCCAGGCATTAAGCCAAAGAAAATCATTTGGAATGTCAGTTCTTAAACATAAAATGCAAAAGGTTACATAAAGAAGACAGACATCTTAGACCACCCTCAAGTTTTTCTGTTTCAGTTTCTTTTTTCATTTTTAATTTATTTTTTCAAGGAATGCAACTATCTAAATAAATGTGTTTATTAATAAAAAAATTGAGATAATGCAAATACTATGTATTCTCCAAGGAACTACAATGGCCAAATGCATTATACTTTTCTAGTTTTTGGGGATTCTTAGTCCTGCAGATTCAGTTAGATCATGAAATTGTGATTACAACTTTTTCAGTAGAAGACTGTATTTTATTTTACTATATTTCAGTATTTTGGAAAATTTGTGTACCCATTTCTGCTTCCAGTGGAGTTGCTCTAAACAATTTTTTTTGGTTACTTATTTTCAGACTGATTTTCAGATTATGGTGGCTGTGTTTCTAAAAGGTGGTCACAGTCTCCTCAAAAGCAGAGGGATTTGAATTTAGACCAGGAGTTTAGGCCCATTGGCATTTGCACACTAATGAGCCACAAAAATTAAAATTACATGCCTTTTTAATAGCTAAAACCAGATATGATTAAATGGTGACAGATGATACCTCCTCCAAATGAAAAACAGGAGACTTAGTGAAAATGTCTGTAGTTGTAAAGTGTTTTTAGCAAATTTCTAAAGTCTCAAAAGTGTAGCTTATACATTCAGTGCATACATGTAGTTTTTTTCATTATGAAACTCTGCTCTTTAGATACACATCTCAGTATGTTCTGTTTCCTGTCAATCAAACAGAAGGTTGCAGCATTATTAAACAACATTAAGTGTCTTTTTCACATTACTGGTTTTTCCCGTAATGCCAATAGCACCATACTACTTTTCTGTATCAATTGACTCTACTAAAAGTAAAAAAAAAAGCACACCTGTAAGAATCATGTGGAATGAAGAACTTAAATTAAAGTCAGACCTTACCACAGGATTAAGATAGAATTTTAAATTTTCATCAACCACTGAACTAATTGCAATTCCAGTTATTAGCCATTTATATATCCTAATATATCATCAATTTGCACCTGTTCTTTAAAAGATGAAAATCATATAATTTCCATATCCCCTGAAAAAGGTGTTTGTATATAAATTAAGTTTCCTAAACAGTGTGATTTGCAAACTTTCAGAAACAAGATATACTCCATAGTCTTTTTCAAAGCAAATTCCTCAAGAGTTGGCCGGTACCAGCACTGTGACTCTGCTATTTGAACTTCTGAAAGCCAAGTACTGGGGTTCTCCTGCTCCTGGCTGGACAGGCTTACAGCAGGAGTGGAGTTCTGGCTTAACAGAAGCAGTGACAGAGTCTTTTTGGCTTAGCAAGACTGGTACCTCTCCAAAGATTGTTTCTATTTTTAACTTACCAAAATGCTTTGAGACCTTCTCACAGATTATTGCTAATTAATTAAAACCAGATTCAACCAATGGCTAAAACTTACTAGGACTAGCTCTGAAACCTTCTGCACCAAAATTATTTCAGTTAGGATTTTTATTCAGCAAATAACAGCTGAAGGAACAGGTTTCTTTCTGGAATAAAGTAGATGTTTTAAAGTTCCAGGCTGCAACTGAGTAATAAAGAAAACTGACTGCTTTCAACACTACATTCCCATTTGTAGCAAAAGCAATGAGAGTTCTAGTCACCATCTGCATTAAAACAAGTTTTACTGTCAACCTGCACAACTAATGAATGTCAACTCCCCTTTTGGAGCAAATGCTTCCTCAGCATTACAAAAAAAAAGCAAAAAAAAAAAAAAGCAGCACATTAGGTTGTGTGAGAGAAAAACTTTTATGCTATCAATTTAACTTTAATTGTATAAAAGATACACACAATAAAGAGCTGATTTGCCTAGCAGAGCACAACAAATACTAATAACTGCTGTCCTCTTGAAGAGACACTGTTAACTAGAGAGAAACAATCTTCAAAGATATTCTCCAAGAAAAATCAGAATATTCCTCAAAAGGCTGAACTGAAAAACTAGAGAGCACCACAATGAAAAAATGAAAACCTTAATTTTCCAGAGATATTCTAGTAAGGTTTCCACTAAATAATACCAACCCTCTTCTTGGAAATGCCTCAGCATTAAAGCTGTGGAAGAAAACTATGCTACTGTTCATTCTGAGAAATGCAATTAGAAATTTTTTTCATGCACCCAAGGACTGAATGGCACATTTCAGAAGCATTTAAATGATATGGTTCATAAATAATGTTTAAGTACTTATTCCTTTCAAACAGAGTATCTTAAAATATCCCATTACACTCTGTATTTGATTCCATGCCATTAAATGCACATCATAACTAGAATTTAGGCTGGTGCCCGCTGGAGTCATACAAAGTTGTTAAGACTATGTCAGCATTTCCACTAAAAAGCCCTGTCCTAGAGGTTTGCAATTTGGCTATGACATTGCTTTGGTCTGAAATTTAGCAGAAGGAATGTCTTTTTCCTCGGGACTGATTCTATCTAAAAGGTCCAGGAAAAACGCTGCACATGCATTTGTATAACTGAATACAAAGGACCTTTTGAGGCACAGAAATGGTTAGCTTCCTTCTTCATCAGGAGGTAGTGAAGACTTGCTAATGTTGAACACACAAGAGCGTTTTTCTCCACAAAATAGCCACTCAGTGCCAGGAAGAGTATCATCAGAGCTGCTGGTGTGCTAACCTTTTTGTTGTTTTTCATTGGATCAAGGTGATGCAGCCGCTAAAATGCCACCAGTTATCACAGGCAAATAAAGCCTAATTTGTTATTCTACTAACCTTGCTAATTCACCTGGAACTGTGTTGGTGATAGTGGCAGAAGCTACCTTAGACTGGTGGGAAAGAGAGATGTCAGAGTCCCATATTTGTCTCCTAGCTCTGCACTGCTCCCTCAGTTCAGAGAGGTTTTATAAAACACAGCTCATTGCTCACACCCAGTACAAATAAACGTGGACTGTTAAAAACTCGGTTACATGGTTGATGAATTTTGACTTATTTGAACACCTTTTCAAAATTTGTGGGTGGCAAATGTCTGGGAGCTCACTTTCCTGCAGGAACCCTGAGGAGAGTCATTCTTGCTGTTGGTAGGGCCAAGCATGCTGGGCTAACTGCCTTGCGTAGTTATCTATGCAGCAAATACATCAAAACCATGATGGGCCACATTATGCTCTGGTTTGCATTGTGATTGGCAGCACTGGAATCGCTGCAATGAAGCATTAAAGATGTGGCCAGGCAGAAGAGATATGGCCAGACCTAGCAGAGGATGCTTGGGTGTGACATTTCAGCTGTTCCAAGCAGGTCTACTCAAGAGGAGGTCTGACAAGTTCTTACATTTTAAAAGGGGACTTTAACAACAGTTTTCATGATATTAACAGCTCTTTCAGGAACACTGGGTATTAGCTTAGATTTGTTTTCAAAACCCAAGCCATCCCTTTGAGATCGTTCACATTCCAATAGGAACCATACGGTCTGATTTACAAACCTGATTTACCCTAGAAAGGATTTAAAGCAAGGATTCCTCATCAAGCAGACCTATCTGTAAAACATATAACTCGTCGCCAAACCACTGCAGGAACAATACTACAATGAAAAGAAATAGCAGAGATATAATGCAATAGCTTTTCTCTCCAGCCCAGACCTGTCACCCCATTGTGCTGCCTGGCTCAGGGTGGAAAACAGGTCATTCCTTCCAGAAAGATGCTGCCTACATCTGGCAAAGATGCAATTTTGAAAGCTGGACACATCTCTCATTAATACACATTGAAAACTATTGTTTAGAAGGCATGGTCTTAGTGCACCTACAGTTCCAATGCTGGATTGCCCCAAGACAGAAAAAAAAAAATTCTTAGTCCCTGGATCAGCACCCCGTTCCTTTTACAACACTGGGGTTCCAGCCTTTGTGAGTCATCAGGGAACTGCCTGTTTTAAATAGGAGTTTTTCTCTGGATACTGTGGTTTAGAAGAGGCAACCAAATGGACGAAGAAGCTTTAAGAACCACTATTGTACCATCTGTTTCTTTTCAAGAACCCTCATTTTCCAAGTTCTCAAGACTGCATACAAAAACCAACTAATGATAAAACTGTGGTCTAAGGAAAACGGCTCTCCCTGTAAAACTAGCTGTTGAATGCCTAAGAAAATCCATTATTAATCCTTGCAATATGATAGAATGATAATCAATCTTACAGAATTCAATAGCAGTCCTTATCTATCAAATGAGATGCAGTCCTAGAAAAATCTACCAAGTTCTTGTAACACCTTTTTTCTTCATTTTGCATAAAATATGATTAAAAAGTTTCTGCCTCTGAAGATACTGACACAAGAAAAAGGTTGAAACTCTGCAGTTTTTTTCCTCCAAGTTTTTGCAGTTCTGGCATAGATTCTACTGGAAGCCTAACATGTTCAAACACATTGTGTACCCAGCAACTCTACTAACCCAGAGAAACATATTTCTTTTAACATACATGTGTTGTAAATGATACATTTAATGAGATCATTAAAATGTTTTGATTGCCTGAAAATTCACATTGCTCATCATTTCCATTCTATAAGAACCTTTTCATTTTTTTGTAACAAGGTGTAATGAAAAAAAAGCAACACCAGATCTTCTAAGAAAAGAAGACTTAAAACTCTTTACACTGATGAAAATCAATAACAATTATTCCAAAGCAAATGGATTTATTGTCATTGTAAACCAGATGAAGAATCAAGTTATATATCTTTAAATTAACCTTCCATATTTTGAGTTTAAACAGAATTTTAAACTGTTTCTTGATCAAAACCACTGATACAGTATTGCAGTTTGGTAAAAGCAGTAGAGCAGTTACTTAATATATTTTAAACAGTGGTGCATTTAAATTGTGAATCCATGCACAATTTAAAATAATTAATTGTTTTCACAACAATAATTACACAAAGTAGAAACATCACTGTTTAGAAATAAAGAGAAAATCATGGCTAAAAGTGACTTTTTTTCTTCTGCTTGTCATCAATTTTTACTCAGCAAATACAGCTACATTTGGATGAGCTTGCCATAAAGTCCACAATCAGATTTTTGCAAAATGAAATATATATGAAATAAGTGTGATATGATTCATAAGCAATTCCTTGTAAAGTCATGCATGGGAAACATCTTCCTGACTGGAGCAATAAATCATTTTATTTCCTGAAACATGAGATATAGTGCTTTAATCCTTTCATTTTAATCCTGTATAGCATGGCTGGAAATACTTTTTTCATCATAATATGTTCAATCATTTTCTCTGTTCTTTAAAATTTTAAAAGTAGCTTATGGCAGTGGTTTTCTCCGATTTTTTTAATATGTTTTCAATGTTTTCAAATATTTTCAGTTTACATATCCCAAGCTATTTTCCAATGGTCATGTATCTTTCTCTTAACAGGAAATTTTACTGATAATAGTATTTTCAAAGAGGTTATTCTTCATCAATTCCCTGGGAAACAATTAGGTAACAAAAAAATCTGCAGATCCCAGACTGAAAGCAGTGGTCCAGTAACACGAGGATAAATTTGTCTCTCTTTATCAAGTGACTTGGAAATGTGTGATTTAAATAAAGTTATGTGATAGTAATTCCTTCAAATACTGCTAACAAAGGCATCAATCAGCATATAAAATGAATTATTTTGTTTAATAATATATTGATATTATAACATATATGACATTATAACCTTTAAAATACCAAATTGCACTAATTCTCCTTAGTTCCATTTTCCATTAGCACACCAGTTTTCAACAGAAATGTGGCACCAATTCTTTGGGTGCCCATTGTTGAGATAATGGAAGATGCACTACTAAAATACTTCAATATTTCAAAAATGAGGAGGTTAAGGCAGAAAGATAAAGGCATTGAGAGGTGGGAATCAGCAGGGGAGGGCAGGACAGTGGAGGGGGCTGATGCTCTCCAACCCCAGAACTCCTCTGCCCCTGCCATCCACTTGCACATAGAACATTTGGACAGCTGAGGGCAACAGCTGAGGTCATGGAACTACGCATGGAGGGAACACAAATTATTGCCTTTTAAAATGTGAGCGGAGAATGAGAGCGAGAGACAGCCTTGTGAGGAACAACAAGGTACAGAAATGTGGAGGGAGCACAGAGAGTAGGAAATTTTTTCTTTTTCCCAGTGGGTGAAAAGAGAGAACAAAGCCTGCTTCAGGGGACAACTAGTAAGCTCTGTAAAAAGTAGGGGACACAGGAGTAGGGGAAGAGACCTACCGACCACCACCCAAGGACGAGAACCTGAGGAGGTGTTTGCCACAGCCCAGGCCACGCTCCCCAGTGACTCAGTGGTGCTAACCCTCCACTGGGCATCTGTCATCAGGGCTTTAGACTGCTCATGACTGTGCTGCATACAAACAGATAGAGGTTTCCACCTCTCAAAAAAACAATGACAGGATCATTTCTATGGCTACACCACAGCAGCAGTTCTGTAAAGTGACTGTGAAAAAATGATGTTTGATTAGCAGACAATGTGCATGTGTAGGGTGTAACACAAAGCTATTAGATTTCACAATTAAAATACCACTGTTGAGGAATAATTACACTTCTTGGATCTATCATATGGGGTTGTTCAAAGGACAGGCTGATATACCAGCAATAATGGTTAGCTAAAAAGTGCTATTTTAGTATATTTCCTCCATATAATTTTTCTTAAATTAAAATATTTTCCCCTCAGGAACTGTACACTGAACAGGAAAAGGTGAGGCATCAAAGATTCTTATAAAGGAAAACCCAAACATTAATACTGAAAACAATATGTAAAAGTGTTATTCCTGTTCCCAAGTTTATGTTGCTAATGGCGCTTACATAAACAGAGCAACGTTTTGCTTACAGAAAACTTAACCTTTTGCTCCAAAATGTTCACTTTGGTTTTTTTAATCGCAGTTCATATACACTACATTGTAAAACAAAGGTAGATTTCTTTAGCCACTCTGATTTTCTAACATTCATTGAAGCTGTGTTTTTAAAATTGTACAGTGAAGGTTATTGAATTAAACCTCTAATTTCAGCTGTCACAGAATTACACAAGCCCTTGCATGTGTGAGCTGTGGGTAAACATGAGTGTGCTTGCCCATCAGTACAGACTCTTTACATTGTTAAAGCTTGTGTAAACAATTTTAGTTAAGTACATGCTTTGCTTAATTTGTGCTACAATAGCTAGAACTGTATGGAACCAAAAGGAAAATCCAGCACTTGTACAAAATGGAATTGTCCTGCCGTCTTAGGCAGCTTGCACAAAACCCCATGATTTTAACTTCCCTTGTTTAATGGCTATCAGAGTCCAGACATCTGTGCTCTTAAATTTAACACTCCTTTCCTTTTCTCCCTGTTGTTCCCCTCCTCCATCCTCTCAGCAACCAGTAGCACATCAAAAAAGTTGCTGTTTGACGGTTCAAGCTGAGACGTTCAGCCTTTACCCTCGCACTCTCTTGAGATGAAGCAGGCAAGGCTTTTAATCTTACCTGCTGACACATGACTGACTAATACAGTTTCTTGGACCTTCTGACCTCTGAGGGACTAAATCTGGCTGGTCTCTCAACCTCTCCAGGTGGCTGGGACATCAGTTTGCGGTGGGTCATGATGTAAACAAAGTTTTGCACGGGTTTTCCATGACTTTCTGTGCACCCATAATTCTCTTAACTTTTAATGTGCAAATTTCTTGAGTATAAAACGTATCATTTCACTTCAAGTCAGCGGGAAAAAGAATTTTCCTTTACTTTTGCTGTAGGTTAAAGACTGTAACAAGAGCTAACCTTGAAACCAGTCACGGCGGCAAATTTGCTGAGTCAGTGCTGATGTATTTTCTTGGAGAAAGAGAAATGGTCTGGCTACAGCCAAGCAGCTTATTTGAAACTGCCTCCCACACAAACTAATAAAGCAGTGCTAGACGGGTTTGACACTTATACAGCATAACTCAAGATGTTCCTAATCCATGTGCCTCCCTTTGGAGCTTTGTTGCTCAACAATTTTTCTCCTAGGACTTCCTTCTGGTTAGCTTTGCAACAGCGGTAGTCCTTGAGGCACCCTTTAAGTCCTCAATACATTATTTGATAAATGTGTTTCGATTTTACTAAACCACCATTTGAACAGCAGTCCTGGAATCACCAAGAGGGGGTTCTGAAACACAGCTGAATCATTTTTTCAGGGAGTTGGAAACTGCTGAGGGGAAAGAGGTCACCAAGAAGTAACAAGGCGAGGGCCAGTGATAACTGAAGGGAAGCAAAAAAAAAAAGAAATCTCAGCTTCTGCAAATACAGTAGGCACATTTTCTTCTAGTACAAGGTACATAAAATGCAAGGTGCTACATTTCCTTTCATCTTCCATGTTATAAATAGTTGGATTCTCAGCTAGGATGCGGTGAGAAATACATCTCCAACAGCACTGATGATCCCAACAAGTCAATATACATATCACCACTTGCAAAGTTCTACAGTTTCAAGTACAAGGATGAAATCTTCCAGCTACAGACACCCTCTCAGACTCATAACAAACTAATCAAGTAAACACCTGGTTCAGATATTAAGAGCCAAAAAAAAAAAACCTTCACAGTGTGTGCATGCAGAAAAGCTGGTGTGCAACCCAGGGCATGAGATCAGCTCATGGTGCTCTCAGCCTACTCTCCCTGTCCCTGCTGTCCCCATTTCCCAAGCTCTGCTCCTGCACAGGGACAAGTGGTTCTGCTGAAGATGGAGCAAGACAATGCTGGAAGTCATTATTTTGGATAAAACCAAAGTAACAACCCTGAAATGTAGTATTTTAACAAAAATCTCTGTAAAAAAAAGGCTTGATTGATTGTGTGGAGCAGGGGGAACCCAACCCTCAAGTAAGCCCCCAAGGCCTAAAAGTTTAATAATAGAATGGGGTGAAAAGGCGGAGACACAATGACAGTACACCAGGAAGACTGCAAGCCAACAAAGACAGCATGTCCCTTCTGGTCCAAAGGACTTGGCCATGTTTGGTCTAGCTGTGTTGACCTCCTCTATTCAGAAAGCCAATAAAAACATTATTTCACCTAGCTGTAGTTACTGCTGGTTGCTTAAACTTCCCATAAAATCTATGTCCTTACTGCAGCACAGGATGTGATCACTCTCAGAGGACCCTGAAGTTAAGCAAGGGTGCTGCAGCTTCCACACCCAAGCTCCAAACTGGAAATGCCACCAGACAGAGAGGCAGCTCTCCCACAGGCAGAAAGGGTATGTCAGGAGGTTGCATAAAAACCATTGCTGAGAGCGAACTCCCCTCTGGGACAAAGCCTGGGCATGTTGCTAATTTTCACTCTAAAATGAATAAAGGACCAAAACAAGAAAGGGACCCTTATTTAGTGACAAAATATTTTGAACATAATCATTGAGTAAAATTCTAACAGCTTTTTGAAATGTTCACACATTTCAATGAATATTCCTTTTTACTAATGTTGCCACTGAAACTGAATCCCACTCCTGAATTCTTTCTCTGTGGGAATAGAGTTTCTCTAGTGTAATTAATAATATAAATAAATACACAGCTATAAACACAGAGAACTCAGCTTTCTGGCAAGATAAATTGGTGCAGTTTGGCTGAAGTCAGATTACTTAAATTTACAAAGAAGAGGACAAACTTAAACATACCACCATTAACATGTCCAATCACCACAAAAGTTTTGCACAAGAAAATATGAAACAAAACCTTTGGAAAGTGATTCAATGGTAAAAAAACCAGAGTGTCTATATAATACATCCATTTACCACCATTCAGCTTGTAATGCTCACTACTGTTTTAATAACAGTATTTTTAAGAACACTTCTTCCTTTGTGGACTCCTGAAATTCATTGTTATCCTGTTTTTGTGATATTTCCCATTTAAGTTAGTTTATACTTCCTCTAGGAACACAAGAGGCAGTCAGATCACCTGCTGTTCTGAGATGTCTACAATGCTTGAACACAATGGGGTGAAACCAGGACAGAAAGTTAGCCCAATTCTGAATTTCCTGGCTTTGTGTTTTTAGTGGGACCTTTCACATCATTTTTATATCCCCATAGGTAGCTGTGCCTGCACTCAGAAAAACACACATGCTCTCTACATACTCCAGACAAAGCTGTAAATTTTAGCACCAAAAGCTAAGATTACATGTTTTACTCTTGTTTCTGAATGCACAATGATACAGTTTTACAGAACATCTCCAGATATCATACTGTAAGCTTTTTCCTAATAGATAGCCCCCTGTCTGGAGACCAGACGTGCTCTGAGAGTAAAAATTGCTGTCTCGTGAGAAATGAAGTAGGCAAGGATCCTATGGAGCCTGAAGCTAACCAAAGGTAAAGAACTTCAGAGAAAGAAATTATAGATGCACAGTTCAGTCAGATTAATGCTGTACCAGGAAATGAACATAAGCCTGGTTCTTGTGCAGATTCTGAAAGGGTGCTCAGAAAGTCACTTAAATTCACATTCTCATTTAGTCACTGACACAAATTCCTCTATGTGCTCGTTGCCAAGGCTCAAAGTGGAAATAGATGAGATTTTTATTCTGAACATGAACTAATCAATCAAGCAATGATTCTTTTGGTTTTTCATGCCTTAATGTCACGTCCGAACCCCAAATGAAGGTAACATGCCAAAATTTTACAAGAATTTGAGAAAGTTAAGTATCTTGCTATTTGTGAAACAATGAGACCCTGGAAGAGTCAAAAAGGGATGAAACCACTCAATAGAGTAAATAAATATGCTGTGAAAGAATGTTTTTCTTGTTCTCTGCCCACCATTCCACCTTCCCTCACCCCAAGACAACATCTAGTCATTCCAGTGAAAACTCTCCATCCCATGAAAGGAATAAGGAAGAGGGAACCTGTGGGGAGAAAAACCAAAAGTGCAAACAACGGCTTTATCAAAACATATAGGCACAAGTTTAAGTTTGTGGAGGCACTCCTCATTCATTCATTACACAGTTTATGAGCCAATCAAGTTTGCAAAGCTCCTTTTACCCTCCTTTCATAGTTTTCAGGACATACTCATATGTACCTAATTTTTTTATGCCCACACTAGGGTGAGGAAGACTTCAGCAGCTGTAGCCACAGAACCCTTAAATTTTTTGCTTCAGTCTAGAACACACTTCCAAAACTGGACAAAACTGAACTTTACATAGTTTCCCAAAGCACACTAAAGAGTTCATTTCTCAAAGGGCAGTTTATTGACAGGCTTGAGGAGCAGAGAGGGAAATCACTGAAATTTAACCCTGAACCCCACGTGAACCCAGGGACTGGGGCTGCATATTTTCCACTGTCCTGCCATCTGCTGCTTCACTGCACATGGTAATCTTTGGCAACCCCACTGAGTGCTGCCGGGGCTATGGCTCTGTTCAGACAGGGTGTAGAAAGAAAAGACACTGAGAATGTCATGGCTGACTGACCAGACCACTGAGATCAGAGAGATTATGCCTCATTTGCTCACCAAGCCCTGCCAAAAGCAACACCATTTAACTGCAGGTACTCAAAACCCAAAAGGCCTGTTTAAAGGAAAAGTAGGCTAAAAAAGAGGACCATTCATAACCTGCATTTGTTTGGGGCACTGTAGCTACGACCTTTTGGCAATTACTCATGAGGGTTTTAAAAGAAAGTCTGCAGTGCCCAGCATTTCAGGTACAAGTGGTATCTGGCAGAAAGTATCATACCCAATTTACAGGACACACCAACCTGGGAGATGACTCAAGGCAGGAGTAAACGAAAGGAACCTAATAGCCCAGTGAACAGAGAAAAAAACATAGTTGTTATTTTAAAACAGCTACAGTCTGTTTATCTCTTGGCTGTGAAATGCTGCACAGTATGGGACTGTAAGGGTTTGGTACTTATATGCATAACCTTCATATGTCATCTCATGACAGGGGACCTCCCTTGAGCCAAAGCCAAATCCACATTTGTTCCCCAGAGCACCCCCACTAGGCTCCAGATGCAGCAGGCAAGGAATCAGCTCTCAAACTGATTTCCTCTGACCATGCTCTTCTGTGTAAGGGCCCCCAACCCTTCCAGTGATTAAATATCAAAAGTGTACACACAGATTTACTGACTTTCAAAATGATGACCCTAAAAGGTAAGGAATATTTCAGAAGTATCTTAGAACTGCTAAGGTATATTTTGTTGGACCTGCAAGAAAATTACTGTAGCATACAGAGTTACTGTAGGATTTTTGAGTCTTATCATGCTGACAACAAACACCTGTTATTAATGTAGCTCTCTCCCTCATCCTCCCTGCTTCTGCCAGAAAAACTAGAAATAAAGATGTAACTCTATATATGTGTCTATAACAACATCCTGCCCTATTTCTTCAATCAAATAACTGATCTTGGAAATGATAGTGTCTTCTCTTCTATCTGTTTAGGAAAGAAAAGCACTTTGATAAGACAAACTTCTCCAGGGGCTGCAGAACTATGGTTGGCAGACATCAGGCTTGACACATGTTCTTTTAATTGCAAAGGGACACTACAAAATTGTCCTCTGATGTGGAATAGACAATCACTGTCACCCTTTCTTCTTTCCTGCTGCTCTACTGCCTCCACTCTGTCTGCCTCACAGGGAGATCAGGAAAGAGACAGAAAAAACCCATGTAAGAGAAGAGGAACAGGCATCTTTTCCCCACTTCCAGCTGTGCTGGAGCCAACAGGCTCTGTTGTTTTGCTGATTCCAGGACACTCGCATCTTATTTGATCCCTGCTTGACAGAAGTGCACAGCAAACGTGGAATGGCTTGCAGACTTCCAGAGGGAGCTTCTGAAACCCTTAGACTCTTCCTTCCAAGACAGGGCCCTTCTTTCTGAGAGCTGGAGTCAAAGAACCTTGCTACCAACCTCCGATTAGTAAGCAAGACAGGAGCAATGTGGTAAAATGAGTAAGGCAAAAAGATCACACATGCTTTCCACTGTATTTTTCTTTTGATTCAAACACATATCTTGCAAAAGAGAGGGTTTGAAGTAGTAAGCTACCCACTAACACTCTCAGTTTTAACTTCTCTGCTGCTAAGCCCTGCTGAATCAGAGCTCCCGCTCCCACTCTCCCTCTTGACTCATAACCTCAGTGACAGCCACGAAGCTGGGCAGGGACACTTTATAAAATGTACTAAATGAAGCAACTTTCAATAATAACAAGGACTGGCAGGTAGCCATGTTAGAGGAGGAAAGACCTAGTAGGAATGTCCTGCAGCACAAAAGTCTCTGTTGTTCTCATTACTGCAGAGGAAGAAAATCTCTTTAAACGCTTTTGATTCAAATGATCATTTGACAGAAACAACGGATGAGACAAATGGCTGTAAAACAAGGCAATTGGATTTCCTACTGCTACAATATCTTACTTGGCTCCCATGACACAATTTCTCTGTTATTCTGCCTTGCCGTGGTAAAGTAAACTTACAGGCTACCCAGAAAACAGATGAGTGTAATCAGTCCTTTATAAATTATATCCCTTCACTCAAAGAAAGCAAATAACTTTGCCTGCTCTATAATAACTGTTTCTAATACTTCATTTATTCTTTAAGTTGTTTATAAAACACTTCAAGAGAGGTCAAGATGAGAGGGCAACAATAATTGGAGATTAAGGAGACTCTCTAAGTATTTTGCACCTGTGAGTAAACACTTTGGTAATTATTATGATGAGAGATAGATCTACTAAAAAACCCCCACAGCTTATTTATGATTTTCTTGGACATGCATGTCACTTCATCTGAGAGGGAGCCCCATCTTTTCCAGGGCTATTTCAATTCAAATTTAAGCAGCTGCACATATGTCTTATGTCATGTGACTGGCAAGTCAACAACAACAGATTTAACCTCATCTCCTATGGAAGTAACCTAGAGAAATAATGAGCCAAGGGTAAGTGATATTCTCATGAAGATTTTTCCAAGTCTCCTGAAAAAGCAGGGAGTTTCCTCCCCAGACACACATATGTTAAAGCCCACAGAGTTAAGAACAAGCAGAACTGAGCCTGAAAGACAGAAATGTGAATTAACATGCAGGACTGGTGTTCAGGTAGAGCTTCAGAAGGGACTTTCTAACAAAAAAGGGATATCATGTCCTTTTGCAGTCTCTGTGGCATGGTTCTGCGCACTCTGGTTTTTGTTCTTGCTACGTCCACACACAGCACTGGCAGTGGTCATGGCAGCATTCTGGAAATGGGACTGGAATAAACTCTGTAACACCATCTCTTGAGCTGCTGAACGTCACAATTGTGCAGATACCTAATGCAGCTGAACTCCAACATATCAATTAATACTAATCCCCACTTTAAAAGTATATATGGATAAAATTATATTAGATCTTTAAACACTCAACCCATTGTCTCTCTTAAAATAGTTACAATTTAGCTTGTCAGGAAAAAAACCCCTGCTTCTTAGTAATTTTTCTGTGCAGCCTAGAAGAGGTTGGTAAAGAAACCACTAATGTCCTCTAATCTCTCTAAGCAACTTAAAAGAGAACCCAAAACAAGAAAAATAAAACCCTCCTGAAAAAGAAAAAACAATAAAATTCTGAGTAATTATACAGAAATAATAAACTTAAGCATGAAAAAAACATTTTCTGAGGAATTTAAAAGTGGCCAGAGTTATAAACATACTGGCGTATGAAAATAAAATTAAATTTCTAAGTTATTCTTTAGAGTTTCATTGAAATTCAGTAAACAGTACTTGATTCAAGACAAAGTACTCTCTTTATCCATTTTATATGATAAGGTTATAAAAATGCAGATTCAAAACTCAGATTTTATATCATCCCCCTTCTTTCTTTTAAACCCATTTCCTTGATCTCCTCAAAGATAGACTCACGTAGATCTAGACAAAAACAGAAGCCCTCTCCAAACTGCTTCAGCCTAATACCAAACCAATACAGATTATTTCCATATAAAATGGTAACTGAACCACAGCTGTTACCAAATTCTTTGTTTTTCCTAATGCAGAATCGAACCAAGAAGAAAATACCTGATCATTGGATCAGAATAATTAACAGAGAATTTTCGGAGGAAGTTCCCCAACCACCCGAATTTTCATTTAAAATTTTTTCAGCTTGAACTTATTCAGAATAACAAGGCAGATAAATAATAACTGATCTGGCAAAACTGAACAGACTCATAAGAGTCAGAGTCTAAGAAAAATCAGATCCAAACCAAACAATTTTCATGCTGTTTTACTTGGGGGTTTTTTAAGCTGTTGGGATTTTTCAAGCACCACAAGTTCCGGAAACACAAATCTCTACAA